>NC_136278.1:18838556-20290523 GCF_964198595.1 Lampetra fluviatilis
GTGTGTGTGGGGTGTGTCTGTGCGCTGTGTGCGTGTGTGCTGTGTGTCGGGGGTTGTGTGGTATATAGGTGTGTGCGAGGTTTGTGGGGGGTGGTTTGTGTCACGGGTGTGTGTGTGAGGTGTGTGTGTGGGGTGTGAGGGGTGTGTGTGTGTGAGGGGTGGGTGAGGGGTGTGTGTGTGAGGGGTGTGTGTGTGTGTGGGGTGTGTGTGTCTGTGCGCTGTGTGTGTGAGGTGTGTGTGTGTGGGGTGTGTGTGTGTGGGGTGTGTGTGTGTGGGGTGTGTGTGTGAGGGGTGTGTGTGTGTGAGGGGTGTGTGTGTGAGGTGTGTGTGTGGGGTGTGTGTGTGTGAGGGGTGTGTGTGTGAGGTGTGTGTGTGGGGTGTGTGTGTGCGCTGTGTGTGCTGTGTGTCGGGGGTTGTGTGGTATATAGGTGTGTGCGAGGTTTGTGGGGTGTGGTTTTGTGTCACGGGTGTGTGTGTGTGTGAGGTGTGTGTGTGAGTGTGTGTGGGGTGTGTGTGTGTGAGTGTGTGTGTGGGGTGTGTGTGTGTGAGGTGTGTGTGTGGGGTGTGTGTGTGTGTGTGAGGTGTGTGTGTGTGTGGGGTGTGTGTGTGTGTGGTGTGTGTGTGTGCAAGTGCATGGGGTGTGTGTGTGTATTTACCTGTACGCGATTAGGTGTGTCAATCAACCCACGCAATGTTAATCATAGTTCCTAAGTGGCGTCCTGTGGTCGGGATATGTGTGTGTGTGAGTGCGTGCCAGAGTGTGTCATTGTGAATGTGTGTATGGATGCATGCGTGGGGGGGGGAGCGGTGGCGCAGCAGTTAGCGCGCTGCGTATACGAACCTGACGATCCGGATTTGATTCCCGCTCATTGGCCAACACCCGTGACGATTGTCTGAACTGGGCCTTCCCTAGGTCGACTCAACCTCAAATGAGTACCTGGTGCGGTGCGTAAGGACATCGCGAGTGAGGAGACAAAGGCGGCCGGGCGTGGTGCTGGCCACCCACCCCCTCGTGGTGCAGTGCCGGCCTTTATAGGTGCTGCTCGCTAACAGCACTTGCCCCAACAGTCTGTTAAGGCTACACGGGGGATCTTTGTGTATGTGTCGAGCAGTCGGGCTTGGCAGTTGTTACCGTGTTGTCAGGCACTTAGCAATGTTGCGATAGATAATAATGGTTTCTTACACTCACCATTAGACACACCTTTAATATATAGAGTTGCGTGATCCCGTGTACACAGTGCTTCACTCCGGAAGAGTCCACGATTTATTTTGGCCACACATCACCACATCCGTCTCGACTTACATCGCCCTACAGCTGTTCGTACGACTGATCACAGGATCCACTTAAAACCGGCTACTAAAATACAGGATCACTTAGCATATGTATATACCATCTGTCCCCTCGCGGTATGTATGTAATTGTGTTGAACTTCTTTCGCACCGTACGCAGACGAGCGGGCTATTGGGAAGCAATGACGGAGCCAGGATTTTCAGGGAGGGGGGGGGGCAACCCCCTTCAGCAATGAAAAGCGATAGAGGAGTTGTTATACTGGTAGGAACCTCCTGGTTACACCAGCCCACAGGGGATTATTGTGTCCGTCCGTCGTGCATCAAAAAATGGGAGGGGTGGGGCTGGGTGGAGAGGGGAGGGTGGGGAGGGGCTGGGTAGAGAGGGTGGGGAGGGGCTGGGTAGAGAGGGTGGGGAGGGGCTGGGTAAAGAGGGTGGGGAGAGGCTGGGTGGGGAGGGTGGGGAGGGGCTGGGTGGGGAGGGGCTGGGTGGTGAGGGGCTGGGAGGGGTGGGGCTGGGTGGGAAGGGCCTGGGTGGGGAGGGGCTGGTCATCCCGTGGTGCCCTTATAAAACTCAACGTTTAACCTACTCACGCCGGCTTGTGCCCGCCCTCACAGTCGGGCATATTTGCGGAATACACCACGCCGCCGTTGACCCTGGCCATTGACCGAGCAACCCAACGTTCCTACCAGCTCCCTCCGCAGGAATGTGTTTTTGTCTAGACCAGGTGAGAAATCGAGATGCCGGGATGGAGGTTAATTTGCACGAGAGCGACTTGGCTCACCAAGAAACAAGCACCATGGGCATCGTTCCCGCAAATATCACGCGACGAGGCGAGGCCCCGATGATGATAGACATCGAACCGACTGTGTCCACGGTCTCCAGCAGAAGATACTGAGCGATACAGAGTACACGATCACAGCGGGACATGGGGAGGAGATGGGGAGGAAGGAGATGTAGGGAGGAGGGGGGAGGCATGGGGAGATTTTGGAGACACGGGGAGATTTTGGAGACACGGGGAGATTTTGGAGACATGGGGAGATTTTGGAGACATGGGGAGGAGGGAGACACGGGGAGATTTTGGAGACAAGGGGAGATTTTGGAGACATGGGGAGATTTTGGAGACACGGGGAGATTTTGGAGACATGGGGAGATTTTGGAGACACGGGGAGATTTTGGAGACATGGGGAGATTTTGGAGACATGGGGAGATTTTGGAGACATGGGGAGATTTTGAAGACATGGGGAGATTTTGGAGACATGGGGAGATTTTGGAGACACGGGGAGATTTTGGAGACATGGGGAGATTTTGGAGACATGGGGATATTTTGGAGACATGGGGAGATTTTGGAGACATGGGGAGATTTTGGAGACACGGGGAGATTTTGGAGACATGGGGAGATTTTGGAGACATGGGGAGATTTTGGAGACATGGGGAGATTTTGGAGACATGGGGAGATTTTGGAGACACGGGGAGATTTTGGAGACATGGGGAGGAGGAGGGAGACATGGGGAGATTTTGGAGACATGGGGAGATTTTGGAGGCACGGGGAGATTTTGGAGACATGGGGAGGAGGAGGGAGACATGGGGAGATTTTGGAGACATGGGGAGATTTTGGAGACACGGGGAGGAGGAGGGAGACATGGGGAGATTTTGGAGACATGGGGAGATTTTGGAGACATGGGGAGATTTTGGAGACACGGGGAGGAGGAGGGAGACATGGGGAGATTTTGGAGACATGGGGAGATTTTGGAGACACGGGGAGGAGGAGGGAGACATGGGGAGATTTTGGAGACATGGGGAGATTTTGGAGACATGGGGAGATTTTTGAGACACGGGGAGGAGGAGGGAGACATGGGGAGATTTTGGAGACATGGGGAGATTTTGGAGACACGGGGAGGAGGGAGACATGGGGAGATTTTGGAGACATGGGGAGATTTTGGAGACATGGGGAGATTTTGGAGACACGGGGAGGAGGAGGGAGACATGGGGAGATTTTGGAGACATGGGGAGATTTTGGAGACACGGGGAGATTTTGGAGACATGGGGAGATTTTGGAGACATGGGGAGGAGGGAGACACGGGGAGATTTTGGAGACAAGGGGAGATTTTGGAGACATGGGGAGATTTTGGAGACACGGGGAGATTTTGGAGACATGGGGAGATTTTGGAGACACGGGGAGATTTTGGAGACATGGGGAGATTTTGGAGACATGGGGAGATTTTGGAGACATGGGGAGATTTTGGAGACATGGGGAGATTTTGGAGACATGGGGAGATTTTGGAGACATGGGGAGATTTTGGAGACACGGGGAGATTTTGGAGACATGGGGAGATTTTGGAGACATGGGGAGATTTTGGAGACATGGGGAGATTTTGGAGACATGGGGAGATTTTGGAGACATGGGGAGATTTTGGAGACATGGGGAGATTTTGGAGACATGGGGAGATTTTGGAGACACGGGGAGATTTTGGAGACATGGGGAGATTTTGGAGACATGGGGAGATTTTGGAGACACGGGGAGATTTTGGAGACATGGGGAGATTTTGGAGACATCGGGAGATTTTGGAGACACGGGGAGATTTTGGAGACATGGGGAGGAGGAGGGAGACATGGGGAGATTTTGGAGACATGGGGAGGAGGAGGGAGACATGGGGGGAAGGGGAGAGAAATCGCGATTGGACGGTCACGAGATCAAACAATTCCGAAATCAAATCGCAACGAGTAATCGAATCGCGACGTGCCAATTCAAGAAACGTATTCGCTCTCATATATTACAAATCATAGTGCTGCTTGTTGCTGGCCGTTCGACGTTTGGGGCGGGGGGGGGGGTGGTGGACCTTTGGCTTGTGCCCCAGCAATTCTATAATACAGGTACTCCTCTACTTACGACCATTTGACTCACGAACTTTCAGAGATACGAACAAACCTGTGCCTATGTCGAGATGCCTGTTCGGATCGAGCGTCGTAAAGTCAACCGCGGCGTAACGAATGGCGGTGGTGGCATCTGCATCTGCAGAACGTGAACAAGTAAACCCGTAAAAACAAAGTTTTTCACTATAAATCCTTTATATGCGTGGCAATCGGGGCGGCTAGAGTCCTCTCGTCCTCTGGCTTGAGATGGCTGCCACCTATGGGTCAGATGATTGTCTGGCAGCATTAAACAATTGGTAATTAAATATTAAAACATTTTTCCCTAAACAGTGTAAAATTTTGGAAAAATTTTTTTCACGAAAATGCATTGTCACGCACAACGAGTCTGTGTGCAAAATGTCAGCTCGATTGGATCACGGGAAGTGGGTTAAAAAACGACCGAAAGATTTGCACGGTCGTAAGCAAGCAAGCAAGTGAACTTAATATAAAGGATTTAAAAACCAGTGGCATCTACAGGAGATTATGCAACTTTAAAAGCCATTCCCCGTGTTTAGTGTACACGCCGTACAACGCGTTTGGAATCGATACGAGTCAAGTTGGACTTACGAACAGAGATCGACTTACGAACAGATCGACGTACGAACCTCTGGAACCTAATTCGTTCGTAAGTAGAGGAGTCACTGCAATACGAACCGTCTACGAGTGTGTTCGTAAGTAGAGGAGTCCCTGTAATAAAAACCGTCTACGAGTGTGTTCGTAAGTAGAGGAGTCCCTGTAATAAGAACCGTCTACGAGTGTGTTCGTAGGTGGAAGAGTCCCTGTAATAAGAACCGTCTACGAGTGTGTTCGTAGGTGGAAGAGTCCCTGTAATAAGAACCGTCTACGAGTGTGTTCGTAGGTGGAAGAGTCACTGCAATAAGAACCGTCTACGAGTGTGTTCGTAGGTGGAAGAGTCACTGCAATAAGAATCGTATACGAGTGTGTTCGTAGGTGGAAGAGTCCCTGTAATAAAAACCGTCTATGAGTGTGTTCGTAAGTAGAGGAGTCACTGCAATAAGAATCGTATACGAGTACGTTCGTAAGTAGAGGAGTCCCTGTAATAACCGTATACGAGTATGTTCGTAAGTAGAGGAGTCACTGCAATAAGAACCGTCTACGAGTGTGTTCGTAAGTAGAGGAGTCCCTGTAATAAGAACCGTCTACGAGTGTGTTCGTAAGTAGAGGAGTCCCTGTAATAAGAACCGTCTACGAGTGTGTTCGTAGGTGGAAGAGTCACTGCAATAAGAACCGTCTACGAGTGTGTTCGTAAGTAGAAGAGTCACTGCAATAAGAACCGTCTACGAGTGTGTTCGTAGGTGGAAGAGTCACTGCAATAAGAACCGTCTACGAGTGTGTTCGTAGGTGGAAGAGTCACTGCAATAAGAACCGTCTACGAGTGTGTTCGTAAGTAGAGGAGTCACTGCAATAAGAACCGTCTACGAGTGTGTTCGTAGGTGGAAGAGTCACTGCAATAAGAACCGTCTACGAGTGTGTTCGTAAGTAGAGGAGTCCCTGTAATAAGAACCGTCTATGAGTGTGTTCGTAGGTGGAAGAGTCACTGCAATAAAAACCGTCTACGAGTGTGTTCGTAAGTAGAGGAGTCACTGCAATAAGAATCGTATACGAGTACGTTCGTAAGTAGAGGAGTCCCTGTAATAACCGTATACGAGTATGTTCGTAAGTAGAGGAGTCTCTGTAATAAGAACCGTGTACGAGTATGTTCGTAAGTAGAGGAGTCCCTGTAATAAGAACCGTCTACGAGTGTGTTCGTAAGTAGAGGAGTCTCTGTAATAAGAACCGTCTACGAGTAGAGGCTGTTGCTGACTCGGTCGCAAGGAGGCGCAGGAATGCGGGATGGTGGTGGTGGTTTAGATAATGACGGCAATGATGTTGATGTAGGCACTGTATGTATATGGCGGTGATTTGATGTGTAGGCGATTAAAGTGATGATAATTTAGGGTGATTATGGCGATACTGGTAGGAACCTCCTGGTTACACCAGCCCACAAGGGATTATTGTGTCCGTCCGTCCGTCGTGCAGGGAGGGGCTGGGTGGGGAGGGGCTGGGTGGGGAGGGTGGGGCTGGGTGGAAGGTGGAAGGGGTGGGGCTGGGTGGGGTGGGGCTGGGTGGGGAGGGGCTGGTCACCCCGTGGTGCCCTTATAAAACTCAACGTTTAACCTACTCACGCCGGCTTGTGCCCGCCCTCACAGTCGGGCATATTTGCGGAATACACCACGCCGCCGTTGACCCTGCAGGCCATTGACCGAGCAACCCAACGTTCCTACCAGCTCCCTCCGCAGCAGGAATGTGTTTTTCATATGTAGGTAATGATGATGGCGGTGGTGGTGATGATTAAGATGTGTAGATGATGGACATTTATTGTGATCCGGATGTGTAGACGATGATGATGATGGTGGTGGTGATGATACATTTGATATGTAGGTGATGGTGATGTAGGGTGATGATGGTGATTTTCATATGTAGATAATGATGATGATGAAGGCAGTGGCGATGATGATTAAGGTGTGTAGATGATGATGGTGGCGGTGATGATGGCGACATACACAGTGAGTGAAAGCCCCCCCCCCCATCATTATGCTGTCACAAACCCCTACAAAGATTTCAAACGTGTGGCGAAGGCACCCTTACACTGGTGATGTCTTCTTATCGACGAAATGCCTCCCCCGCCCCCACCTCTGAAAATGAGTGAACACTGCTCCAGAACGCGGTGGCGATGATGATGATGGTGGTGTTAATGACGCGATGCGATGGTGATTTAAATCACGATGATTGATTTAGACTCTTGGTAAAACGGGGTTATAATGGCGATGATGAACTCAGGGTGATGATCCCCTGTTGGTGATGATGATGATGATCTCATGGTGATGATGATATCATGGTGATCATGATTATCTCATGGTGATGATGATGATGATCTTATGGTGGTGGTAATGATATCATGGTGATGATGATCTTATGGTGGTGATGACGATCTCACGATGATGATATCATGGTGATCATGGTTATCTCATGGTGATGATGATGATCTTATGGTGATGATGATGATGATCTCACGGTGATGATGATGATTTCAACTCACTCTCCCTCGTCCCACGTGACCAACACCCAGGCACATAATGGCCACAACCAATACCATCCCCTCTGTACATAAAATAACCCGCGACACCTACCCAAGTGCAGAACATTACATAGAACGACTGACGCATACTGTATATGCAACATGTGCCCCCCCTGTAACGGCATGTTGAGCCAAGTGCTGTTTAGCGAGCAGCAGCAGCAGCACCTATGAAGACCGGCACTGTGGCACACGAGGGGGTGTGAGTGGGCCAGCACCACGCCCGGCCGCCTTTGTCTCCCCAAGTGACTCATTTGAGGCCGAGTCGACCTAGGGGATTCCTGGTCGCCGGGTCCGTAGCGCGTCGCGAGACACAAAACCACATCAGCAGCCATTCTCGATGCACTGCTGGATGAAGGCTTCCCCCCCCCCTCCCACACACCCACACAAACAACTGGCAAACATCGCTCCATCTCCGCTCTGGTGGTCGCCTCGCTCCGCCACGCTATGCTCTGCTATGGTATCCATCTGTGCGGAGTCCTCGCACGAGTTCAAAGTCGAGTTCTGCTCTCGGCCACACGGTGCGATGGGGACTTGTATGCAGATGGCAGTAGTCAGGGCGAGAGGGCTAGAGGCTTTGAAGGTTCAGGATCAGGACTCACGTTGAGGGTGAGGCGGTTAGAGCTTGAGGTTAGGGGTCAGGTTTTTGGAGCGTTAGGGTCATTGGGGAGGGCGGCGGGGTGAGGGGTGAGGGGTTAATGGTGGAGTTTAGGGACTTACAGGGTCCAGTGGTGCCCGGGATGTCGCCGCGTGGCCGGGTGCAAGTCTCTCACGGCCAGCCGCGTGTCCAGGTGACACGAATCCATCCAGGTGAGTCGGCGGCGATGACAATAAAGGTGGTCGCGGCGGCGTTTGCCGTGGTGGTTTGCCGAGACCCCCGTCCGGGGTAGAGGAGGAGGGATGGAGGGGGGTTCGGGGTTGCGTGTGCCAGGGGGGTTGCCGCGGCCACGGCGTGGGCGCGCTACCAGGCCTGGTAGAGGCTTCTCCGCACCGCCCGCGCCGGCGGCGAGACCCTGGGGATGACGAACATCGGCCCCCGGCCAGACGCCGGGTTCCACGCCGCCGCCGCCGACGCCGCCGCCGCCGAGCTCAACCCGCCCGCCGGGGCCGCGCGGCGCAACCGCGAGGCGGGAGACTCGGCGAAGACGCTGCCCCGGGGCCGGTGTCGCAGCATCATGGCTGGGGAGGAGGAGCAGGCAAGGAGGGGGGCTCGCGAGGCCTCGGCTGGGCCGCGGCCGTCGACGACGACGACGCCGCCGGGCCTGGCGAGCTCCTTCCTCTCCGCGTTGCCGTTCACGAGGTCGGTGATGGTGGTGATGGTGGTGCCGCTGTTGTTGTTGAGAGGACGATGCTGTTTATGGGGGTACTGATAATGGTCCGCGGGACTCAGGCCGTGAACGTCATCGTCGATATCATCATCTTCTCCGTTGACGTCGCCAGACGAATTCGTGGTCTGCTTCCCCTCGTCCATCACCTCGTCGTTGTCCTCCTCTTCCTCCTCCTCCTCGTCCTTTGAGAAGATTTTGACGGTATTCCTCTCCATGACGAACACGACGCTCCTGCCGCCGCCGCCGCCGCTGTTGCTACTGCTGCTACTCTCCGTGGCCCCTTGCGCATTCGGCGACCTCCTCAGGGCCGACTTGAGGGCCCGGGTCGCGGGCGACATCTCGGGGGTTAACAACTGAGGGCACACTTCAGATGATATCTGAGGGGACACTTGAGATGGTATCTGAGGGGACACTTGAGATGATACCTGAGGGGATACCTGAGGGCACACTTGAGATGGTATCTGAGGGGATTCTTGAGGAGACATCTGAGGGGGCATCTGAGGGGACAATTGAGATGGTATCTGAGGGGACATCTGAGGGGACATTTGAGATGGTATCTGAGGGGACACCTGAGATGGTATCTGAGGGGATTCTTGAGGAGACATCTGAGGGGGCATCTGAGGGGACAATTGAGATGATATCTGAGATGATACCTGAGGGGACATCTGAGATGACATCTGAGGGGACATCTGAGGGGACATTTGAGATGATATCTGAGATGATACCTGAGGGGACATCTGAGATGACATCTGAGGGGACATCTGAGATGACATCTGAGGGGACATCTGAGATGACATCTGAGGGGACATTTGAGATGATATCTGAGATGATACCTGAGGGGACATCTGAGATGACATCTGAGGGGACATCTGAGATGATATCTGAGGGGACATCTGAGATGACATCTGAGGGGACATCTGAGATGATATCTGAGGGGACATCTGAGATGACATCTGAGGGGACATCTGAGATGACATCTGAGGGGACATCTGAGATGACATCTGAGGGGACATCTGAGATGACATCTGAGGGGACATCTGAGATGATATCTGAGGGGACATCTGAGATGACATCTGAGGGGACATCTGAGATGACATCTGAGGGGACATCTGAGATGATATCTGAGGGGACATCTGAGATGACATCTGAGGGGACATTTGAGATGATATCTGAGATGACATCTGAGGGGACATCTGAGATGACATCTGAGGGGACATCTGAGATGACATCTGAGGGGACATCTGAGATGATATCTGAGGGGACATCTGAGATGATATCTGAGATGATACCTGAGGGGATACCTGAGGGCACACTTGAGATATCTGAGATGACACCTGAGGGGACATCTGAGATGACATCTGAGATGGTATCTGAGGGCACACTTGAGACGATATCTGAGGGGACATCTGAGATGACACCTGAGGGGACATCTGAGATGACATTTGAGGGGATGTCTCGGTCGGTACCTCGGTGTGTTGCTGAGGAGATATCTCTTGAGGCACCTGAGGGGGTACCTCGAGGGCTACTTGAGGGAGTATCTGAGTCAGGACCTGAGCGGATGACTGAGGCAACACCCCAGAGGGTGTCTGAGGGGACACCTCACTCGGTAGCTGAGGGGATAACTCAATCGGGACCGGAGCGATTACCTCCGTGGTCACCTGACTGGGTAGCTGATGGGTCATGTCAGCCGGTACCTCAGTCGCTCCCTCAGGAGGTGCCTGAGTCGGTGCCGTGCGGGGCCCCTCAAGGTGACACGTGGACGCGAAGCTGTTCCCCGGGGGTCCCAGCAGCGCCTCCATCCCTGCGGACTCGACGCCCGGATGACCTTGCAGGCCTGTCCCAGTAGGCCGGGGCACCTGGATGTCGTCTCGCTCGCCTTGGCTCGTATCGCCACCGAGTCTCGCGGGGTTTTTCCTCCCCCCTCCCACCCCTGACGCCCTTGCGTGCCTCGGCCAGGTAGGCGCCTCACTCCGACAGGTGCCTGGCAAGGAACCGAGTCGTCTCCAGAGGGCCCGGTGATGGCCGCCCACCAAGGCGAGCGTCCTCGTCACCGGCGGCCCGGAGCTCGCGACGATGACTTCGCGTCTTGGTCCCGACTCATCGGACGCCCTCTCGGCGCGGCCTGGATCGTCTCAATCGTCTCGCCTCAAGTCCAGTGTCCTGGCCCCCGGGGGTCGGGAGCGGTGGCTCACACCTGTAACGCCAAAGACAAAGGATGGCCCGGATAGCCTGTTTAGCTGACTGCCAAGTGCTGTTGTTTCGCGAGCAGCACCTCCGAAGGCAGACACTGAGGGGAGGGGGGGTTTGGAGTGGCCAGCACCGTCCGCGGCCGCCTTTGTCTCCCCCCACCGCGCCAGGTACTCACCTGAAGACGAGTCGACACCCCAGGAGGGGGGAGGGCCCCCCAGGACCGGGACGGATGATCCTCTTCGCCGGTGCTGCTGGAGGGGGGGTGGTCGTGAATCGGAGTCTCTCACGGGATCGTGGCGGAGCGCTAACCTCTGCGCCACCGCTCCCCGTACACCAACACCAGCGTGGCGTGTACAGGTGTGTGTACAGGTGTGTGTACAGGTGTGTGTACAGGTGTGTGTACGCGCACAGGTACAAATAAAAAGATCCCCCGTATATCCGACAACAGACTGTCGGGGCGAGTGATGTTAGCGCGCACCTATGAAGGCCGGAACGGGACACGCTCGGGGTGGATGGGCAGCACCACGCCCGGTCGACAGGTACACACAGGTACACACAGGTACACAGACAAAGATCCCCACCCCACCCCCGTATAGCCTGAACAGACTGTTGGGGAAAGTGCTGTTAGCGAGCACCTACACAGGTAACGCCACACCGGCCCGTGTGCCTCCTGCGAGACGTGTACGCACCTGGGCTCACCTGGGCGTAGACCTGTGGGAGGTGGCCGGGCAGCGATGATTGCTCAGCGTCACGACGACCCGCACCCTTTTTTTGTGTGTGTGTGTGTGCTGTGTGTGTGTGCTGTGTGTGTGTGCTGTGTGTGTGTGCTGTGTGAGTGTGTGTTGTGCTGTGTGTGTGTGCTGTGTGTGTGTGCTGTGTGTGTGTGTGCTGTGTGTGTGTGCTGTGTGTGTGTGTGTGCTGTGTGTGGTGTGTGTGTGTGTGCTGTGTGTGGTGTGTGCTGTGTGCTGTGTGTGCTGTGTGTGTGTGTGGTGTGTGTGTGGTGTGTGGTATGTGTGTGCTGTGTGTGTGTGCTGTGTGTGTTGTGCTGTGTGTGCTGTGTGTGCTGTGTGTGTGTGCTGTGTGTGTGTGTGTGGTGTGTGTGTGTGTGCTGTGTGCTGTGTGTGGTGTGTGCTGTGTGTGTGTGCTGTGTGGTGTATGTGTGGTGTGTGGTATGTGTGTGCTGTGTGTGTGTGCTGTGTGAGTGTGTGTTGTGCTGTGTGTGTTGTGCTGTGTGTGTTGTGCTGTGTGTGTGTGCTGTGTGTGTGCTGTGTGTGCTGTGTGTGTGTGCTGTGTGTGTGTGCTGTGTCTGTGTGCTGTGTGTGTGTGCTGTGTGTGTGTGCTGTGTGTGTGTGCTGTGTGTGCGTGATGTGTGTGCGTGCTGTGTGTGTGTGCTGTGTGTGCGTGCTGTGTGGGCGTGCTGTGTGTGCGTGCTGTGTGGTGTGTGTGCTGTGTGTGTGTGGTGTGTGTGTGTGGTGTGTGTGGTGTGTGTGGTGTGTGTGTGGTGTGTGTGCTGTGTGTGGTGTGTGTGTGGTGTGTGTGTGTGGTGTGTGTGTGGTGTATGTGTGTGGTGTGTGTGGTGTGTGTGTGTGGTGTGTGTGTGTGTGCGGTGTGTGTGTGCGGTGTGTGTGTGTGCGGTGTGTGTGTGTGCGGTGTGTGTGTGTGCGGTGTGTGTGTGTGCGGTGTGTGTGTGTGCGGTGTGTGTGTGTGCGGTGTGTGTGTGTGCGGTGTGTGTGTGTGCGGTGTGTGTGTGTGCGGTGTGTGTGTGTGCGGTGTGTGTGTGTGCGGGGTGTGTGTGTGCGGGGTGTGTGTGGTGTGTGTGTGTGGTGTGTGTGTGGTGTGTGTGTGTTTGTTGCCAGACGGCCCATCCCATTTTAAACGTCGCATACCAGGGGTGGCGTGCGGAACCCGTACCCCGCCCAGGTCTGAGGCTTTCCCCCCCCCCCCCCCATCATTCCCACCACCACCACTCCCACCACCACCACCACTCCCACCACCACCACTACTCACACCTCCACCACCACTCCCACCACTACCACCACTCCCACCACCACCACCACTCCCACCACCACCACTCCCACCACCACCACCTTACCTCTCTGTCAGCTCTCATCCCAGACGTTTTCGTGTTCTCCCCCCAAGTTTGTTCCCAGGGACTCACTCAGATGACTCTGGCGAGAGAGAGAGAGTGGGGTGTGGATGGGAGAGTTGAGCAGACTAGTTACTCTGTGTACGATCCACTGCTGGATGAAGGGCTTATCCTCGTGTCTCCGCTGCTGTGCGGTGGTTAGAACAACAACAACAACAGCAACAGTCGCCTTCTTGGTTCTTTCGGTAAAGTCACGTAGAAGGAAATAATAAAATAATAAAAATTAAACATACTAAAATAATTCTCACGACGTTTCGGCCACAACGCAAGCAGCCGTCCTCAGGTGAAGAACAGGTCTGTCGAGAAGACAGCGTCTGAAATGTCTTCTCGACAGACCTGTTCTCCACCTGAAGACGGCTGCTTGCGTTGTGGCCGAAACGTCGTGAGAATTATTTTATTATGTTTTATTTTTATTATTTTATTATTTCCATTCTACGTGACTTTACCGAAAGAACCAAGAAGATGAATCCCTGCAGTCACGAAAGCTTTAAATCGAAATTTAACAACAGTCGCCGTTCGCCACGAAGTTTCGTTTAGATTCTCAGTGCCGGCCCCCACGGCGCTTGTGCCAGGCTAGGTGCACGCCGAGGCCACGCGAAGTGTCGACTGCTCGCTGCTTGCCAGGAGGTCACGGGACAGACCCTGCAGGTGCCACGTGGGTCGACTGACTGAGATGACCGGCAGATGCACCAGATTGTGACCCCACTCCCGTGCCAACTTTCGCTCGCTGTTGTGACTCGAGTATTGTACGGCAAGGCCGTAATTATTATAATAAATATTGGGGGGGTCACATCTCCCCCCCAATATTCAAATATGCTCAAAATGTCCTCCCCCCCCCCCCCAATAATTTGCTATAAAATAGATTTCTGTTTATGTGAATGTGGTTATGGTTGTACTTTATTAATCCCGAATCTCAGCCATGACATACAAATGAAACAAGAAAAGGTAAAAAAAGAAAAAAAAACAGAGCAATGTAATACAATACACTATTGGACATTATTGTAAAAAATTAAATGAAAAGTCCATCCTAAGTGTTCGTGAATTTTTGAAATATTTTAGACAGGAAATGGCAGGAAATTCGTTTTCAAATTTAGGTTTTTTTTTCTGTAAGATTTGCCCCCCCCCCCCCCCAAATGTTGATTCCATGGCTACGGCCTTGCCTTACGGACCCTCCACTGCTGGATGAATGTTCATCCTTCGCCTCGCCGCTGCCGTAGCGAGCATCAGCATCATCATCATCAGCACCATCATCATCATCAGCACCATCATCATCATCGACAACATCACCGCCACGACGTCAAGACCACGACCCTCGCCACAATCCCATCAACTTGCAGCAGCCCCAATGGCCAACTCGTTAGAGTGATTGCGTTGCTATACTTTTTTAAAAAAATATATATAAAAAATACGTTTCGTTGTTTTAAATGTGGTGGGTAGTATGCTGCGCTCATGAGTCATGCAGCTCGTTCGCGTCCATCCACTGCTGAATGAGCGCCTCCCCAAGGCTTTTCGAAGCGGGTTTATCCATATTTATTCTTAGGTTTGTTCGGTAAAGTCACCAGGTAGGTAAAAAATTAAAATTAATAAAAGTAAAATTGAAATAAAATAAAAAAAAAAATCACTTGATGCAGCAATCGTGCTGTGACGGTTCCACCTGAAGACGGAGGCTTGTGTTGCCTCCGAAACGTCGTGATTTTTATTTTATTTTTATTTTACTTCTATTAATTTAAATTTGTTTACCTACCTGGTGACTTTACCGAAAACAACCTAAGAATATGAATCCTTGCAGTCACGAAAGTTTCAAATCTAGTGATCATCCATACTTCACCACGCTGGTCAATGCGAGTTGGTGAAGGCGCGGCGGGCGGGCGGGCGGGCGAGGAGGGGGGGGGGGCAATAGGAGTACCGTACAACAACTTACCGTACAACAACTGATATTGCTGCCCTCTCAGTACGCCGGTCGTTTTTTGCGGCTGAGTCGACGCAGACGACGTCCCGAGACCGGTTCTGACCATCACTCGACGCTGCTGCTGGTAGCCGCGACCCGACGTCGAACTCGGGTCACCGGGTTCGCGGCGCGGCGTGCGCTAACCGCTGCGCCACCGCTCCGAGGCAGGTGACAATTGGAGGGATGAGTCGCACCATGTTGAACCCAATCCGGTTTTGTTCTTTACGAGTCAAGCTCGGGGCAGGAGCGCGTGCGTCAGAAGCGGCCATTCAACACGAATTGGCGGCGTCATGGCAACGCGAATATACAAAGGTAAAGGTGTCCCCCCCTCCACGCCCGTGTAGCCTCTCGCAGACAACGGGCAAGTGCTGCCAAGCGAGTTAGCACGCACGCACGCCCGGCCGAGGCTTTTGTTGTTGTTGTTGTTGATGTTTACACATCCTATGTTGATGTTTACACACACACGCAGCCACACAACGCAACAAGGGGCCGTCCATAAATGACGTCACGCGATTTTGGAATATTTTTGGCCCCCCCCTCCCCCCCCTCGTCGCACGGCGTCACAAAAAGTCAGACCCCCCCCCCCCCCCCAAAATAAAACACGTGCTTCAAATCGCTTTAAACTATTGTCATTGTAGCGCGTATTTAATGTGGCGCTGCACTCTGATGTTGTAGGAGAAAACATTTATTACAAAGTCTATTTAGTTAAGTAAAACGTGTCGTCTATTGTTATTTAAAGTTGCGCATTTTTACGTGACGTCACATTTCTCAAACTCCCCCCCCCCCCTCTCGTCACACATCGTCACAAATGTCTGACCCCCCCCCTCCCCTATGTGCGTGACGTCATTTATGGACGGCCCCCAAGGAACCCGTTTCAGGCTGAGTCGACTCAAAGGGAGGCCCAACGATCGGATCACATTTTCGTCACCGATGTCGGCTGTGAGCGGGGGGGAGGGAATCGATCCCGGGTTTGCTGGTAGGGATGTGCATTGGGGCCGTCCATAAATGACGTCACGCACCTGGGGGGGAAGGGGTCAAACATTTGTGACGATGTGTGACGAGGGGGGGGGGGTTTGAGAAATGTGACGTCACGTAAAAATGCGAAACTTTAAATAACAATAGACGACACGTTCCACTTAACTAAATAGACTTGGTAATAAATGTTTTCTCCTACAACATCAGAGTTGCAGCGCCACATTAAATACGCGCTACAATGACAATAATTTAAAGCGATTTGAAGCATGTTTTATAAAAAAAAATTGGGGGGGGGGGGGGCAGAGCTTTGTGACGTCATATTTGAGGGGGGAGGGGGTCTGACTTTTTGTGACGCCGTGCGACTAGCGGGGGGGGGGGGGGGGAGAGAAAGGGGGGGGTCAAAAATCGTCAAAAATCGCGTGACGTCATTTATGCACGCACCCATATATATACATACGGACATACAAAGATCCCCCGTGTAGCCTTCTCACAGAGTGTCCGGGCGAGACGTTGCACATCGAACGAGTTCATTTCGTTTCGCGGGGTGAGCGCTTACGAGGCAATTGGCATTCGTGAGCGTGACCGACGTTTGCAATAGCGGCACCACGCCCGGCCGCCTTTGTCTCCCCACGACGGGCTGAGATCATCGTCACACGAAGGGGTCGTCGGTGGTGGTGGTGGCCCCGCGCGTGGCCGCTCCCCAACAGCACAAGGCAAAGGTCCCCCGTGTAGCCTTTGCCGGCTGTTGGGACAAGTGCTGTTAGCGAGTTTGCACCCGCGAAGGCCCAGACAGCAGGCGAGGGGGGTGGGTGGCCAGCACCAAAGGCAACGATCCCCCGTGTAGCCTTAACAGACTGTAGGGGCAAGTGCTGTTAGCGAGCACCTATGAAGGCCGGCACGGCCACACGAGGGAGTGGGTGGGCCAGCACCACGCCCGACCGCCTTTGTCTCCCTATCGGCGATGTTTTACGCACCGCACCAGGTACTCATTTGAGGCTGAGTCGACCTAGGGGAGGCCCAGGACCGGTTCAGATAATCGTCACCGGTGTTTGCCGTGAGCAGGAATCGAACCCGGGTCGCCAGGTTCGTAGCGGAGCGCACTAACCGCTGCACCACCGCTCTCCTCACACAAAGGCAAAGAGCCCCCGTATAGCTTTAACAGGCTGTAGGGGCAAGTGCTGTTAGCGAGTAGCACCTATGAAGGCCATAGAGACACACGTGGTCACACACACACACGTGGTCACACACACAACAACAACAACAACCGCCATTCGCCACTAAGTGGCGGTGACGTCACCACGACGCTTGTGCCAGGCCATGTGCACCTTGAGGCCACGTGAAGTGTCGAACGCCCGCTGGCAGGTGGTCACAGGGCAGACCCAGCAGGTGCCACGGGTCGACTGACCGAGATGACCGAGATGACTGGCTGATGCACCACCTGTGCCCCCTACTGTACCAACTTTCTGTGCTTTAGCTACCCGGCGCTCCGCTCGTTGTTGTGAGCGTCGCTCCTCCGCCCTCCGTTGTTGTTGGAGGGCGACTGCCTCCAACTGCCCAGTAGCGTCCTTCACGAGCCTCCTCCACTGAGGCCGATCTTGGCACCGCTGGTACCAGTCATCGGCAAGTCCACTCAGCTCCACGTCCTCCTGTACCACATCACTCCATCTCTTCTCCAGCCCGTGCCGCGCCCGTTTAGCCCCCTCGATCCGGCCGAACAAAAGCTGTTTAGGCATGCGGTGGCTGGGCATGCGGGCTACATGACCCAGCCAACGCAGCCTTGCCTGCCGGAGGAGCTCACTGATGGGACTTTGCCCAGATCTTTCAAGGACTTGTGAGCTCCTCACACAATCCAGCCTGGTTAAACCCAGGATGGATCGTAGGCAGGCCAGCCTAAATGTTTCCAACCGGCGAAGATGCTCCACTAGGGGGGTCCACGTTTCGCAAGCGTAGAGAAGGGAGGGAATGACCGTGGCCGAGAAGACCTGAAGCTTCGTGCGGAGCGACAGACCAGGTAGCTTCCACACAGCGTTACGCAACCGATGAAAAGATATTGCCGCTCGACTGATTCGGAGTGAGACCTCTGCTGATAAACTGGAGCCGGTCATGAGCACACTGCCCAGGTATGGGAAACTCTCCACTCTCTCCACAACTGCCCCATCACCAATTGGGAGTTGTGGGGATGGAGTGTCCGATGGTACAAAATACCCAGGCAGGTGCTTAGTTTTGGTGGGGCTGATGGTAAGGCCCCACCTCTTAGTGGCACGCTCCAGTCTCAGCAGCAGCGTCTCCAACTCCTCTTCTGAATGAGCAGCTATAACCAAATCATCGGCATACATAACGTGGTTGACCAATAGGGAGCCATCCCTTGATCGCAACCGGGCGTCGATCAGCCTCCCATTATATCTGTACCAAATGGAAATTCCCCCGGTACAGCTATTGAAGGCTTCACGAACTACGCAGTCGAAATAGATGTTAAATAATGTGGGAGCCAGAGGACATCCCTGTCGCACCCCAAGGTGTACAGGGAAAGGCTCCGACTCCCGGCCACGTAGTTTTACCCGGGCCCGCTCACCATCATGAAGGTCCTTAATGATCGTGAGCAGAGGGTCAGGGACTCCGAAAGCACGAGGAACAACCCAGAGCCCAGTCCTACTGATGGTATCATAGCCCTTGACCAGGTCAATAAAGCAGAGATGTAGGTCTTTTTGGAATTCCCTACACCTCTGCTGTAGCAGACGGACAGAAAATATGGCATCTGTGCAGGACCGCCCTTTCCTGAAACCGCATTGGGGCTCCGCAAGCCTCTCCTCAGCGTGCTTAGCAAGGCGATGTTGAATAATCCTTGCCAGGACCTTACCCGGCACACTGAGGAGTGAGATGCCCCTGTAGTTGTTACAGTCGGTACGGTCCCACTTCTTAAAGAGGGGGACCACCAGGGCATCCTTCCATTCCTGCGGAACCCGTCCAGTGGTCCAGACTGTTGTTATGATGTCATATAGGGCAGTCTGTGCACAAACGCCACCCTCCCTCAGGATTTCGCTTGGGAGATCATCTCTGCCCGGTGCCTTCCCTGGTCTCAGACTCCGGATCGCCCTCAGTACTTCCTCAACAGCTGGTACCTCAGCCAGCCACTCACAGGGGGTGACCTCTTCCAATATTTGAGGCACCGCAGCCTCAGCAGGGTTATCCCCACTTTGTGCCATGATGTTTTCCTGGCTGAGAGATTTTCCCTCCCCCAGGACCTCACAGAAATGCTCAGCAAATCTGCAAACCTGTTCCTGGGGGTCGGAGATTGGATCACCGTTTTTTCCTCTAATGATGGTAATAGGTGTGGTGCTGCAGGTTACTTTTTTGATGGAGTTAAATAGTGATTTGTGATCGCGGGCCACTGAGGCAGACTCCATCTCCTCAGCAACCCGCGACCACCACCCATCCTTACAGCGCCTTACGGCTCTCCGAACCTCCGAGCGAAGGCTGCGGTAAACCTCCTCATTCTCTGACGTGGGATGCTGTAGCCGATGAGAGTGAGCCTGTCGCTTTTTCTCAATTAACCTGAACACCTCCTCTGTCAGCCAGGGTTTCTGGGGAGGTCTGGACCGCGTACCCAAAGCAGCCATTGCAGCTGCATGAGTCATAGTCTTAAACCTCGCCCATTTACCCTCGACATCAGGTGGAGTGGGGGACGATGCCAACCCCAGCTGCAAGCGATGATGAAATTCTCGCTTGCAACATTCATCAGCTAACTGAGACCAGGCCACTTTTGGTTGGAATGGGATCCTGGGTGTACACCCACCACCGGAGTGGAAGAAAGGCAGGCGCATCTTACAGATGACTAGTCGATGGTCAGAGGGCAGATCAGCTCCACGGTAGGTCCTGGTGTCAAGGACATGGGCTCGCATCCGCTGGTCCGTCACTATGTAGTCCAGAAGATGTTCTTGCTTGGACCCGGCATGCATCCATGATGTTGTGTGGATGCGCCGATGCCGGAAGAGCGTGTTGGTAATTACAAGCCCATGGGCTGCACAAAAATCTAGCAGCCTCCTACCGTTATTATTGAGCTGATCTGGCCCATGCCTTCCAATCACTCCAGACCAGGTGCCAGCATCATGACCAACTCGGGCATTGAAGTCACCCAACAAGATGACTCTGTCCCGAGTGGCCACTTTAGCCAGCACCTGTGACAGGAGGTCATAGAAAGCGTCTGACTCATCGGCTTTGCCTGCATCCCTCCACGGATGTTCGTCTTCGGTGGGGGCATAAGTAACCACGACCACCACTCCTCGCCTCTGGTTGATGGGAAGGCGAGCCCAAAGTATCCTGGGGCTTACAGCTTCCCACACCTCACCGCCACGCTCCCATGCCGCCTTCATTCTTTTGTTCAGAAGAAGAGCCACACCCTGTTGTTTGGCAGTCTCCTGCCCCGAGTAGAGGACTGTCCACCCCTCATGGTGGCAGGATCCAGAACCGGTCCACCGGACCTCCTGAATGCCACAGAGATCCAGGCGGTACCGGTCCAGCTCCCGACAGAGGAGTGGCAGCCTCTCCTCCGCAGTGAGCGTTCGAACATTCCACGTGGCCATCCGCAATGGTTTTTCGTTGTTTCTGGAGGAGCCCCGAGGGTGAAAATTCAATCTCCTGGCTCCGCCAAATGGGGTTTGGCCAGGAGACGTCATAAAAGCCTGACCCCCCGGGGCCTCCGGCACAAGCTTATTAGTTACAGGTTTATGTTTAATTTGTAGTTTAGTGGTGGTTAATTGAAGGTGGAGGGGTTACCAGCCCCTCACACCCGTCCAGAGCCCCCGTTTAGCCACTGTGGTGGTCACAGACGCCATGAGGGGAGAGGCCAATGGGCATTGGCCCTCCCCCCACAGCACTGCCCACGACAGTGTTGCCCGTCCTGCACCGCGAGGAGGTAGGAGGTTGTTTTTGCCGGACAAACACACAAACAGGCACACACACACACGCGGGGGGGGCGGGGGGGGTGCACACCGTGCAGCCGCGCGTGCAGCGCGTGCAGCTTGCGCTGCTGCTCGCCCAGCAGCGTCGTCTGCTGCAGCTCCAGCGCCGCGGCGTCCGTGGCCGGCTCGGGGAAAAGGCGGCGCAGGGCGGCACGGGACGGCGAGTCCACTAGGAGCCACGCGCACACACACAGACAAAGGTCCCCCATGTGGCCTTCACAGACTGTCGGGGCAAGTGGGTATCAGCGGGCCGGCGTCTATGCTGTGCCGGCACGGCGACACGCCCGGCCGCCTTTGTCTCCCTCGTGGCGATGTTTACAGACCGCACCACGTACTTATTTGAGGCTGAGTCGACCTAGGTCAGGTTCAGGACCGGTTCAGATATTCCTCGCTGGTGTTGGCCTTGAGCGGGAAGCAAACTCGGTCCGTCGGGTTCATGGCGCAGCTCGCTAACTGCTCAACTACCGCTCCCCACACACACCATGACAACAATCCCCCACATATGTATTTTGTATGTATGTTGAACTTCTTTCGCACTGTACGTAGCCAACCGTGCTGTTAGTGAGTGCCTGTCATCAGTGAAGGATAACACAGTACGGGGGTGGGGGTGGTTGGTGTGGCGAACGTCACACCAGGCCGCCTTTGTCTCCCCAGTGCTAAAACAGGAGCATTGGTTTGTCCCCAGCATGGTGTTACATTGTTAAAGCATCTCACTTTGCCTGAACCTCCAAACGTAACCACACGCGGCACATGCGGTGGCGTGCGTGGTGGCACGTGTGCGGTGGTGCGTGCATACATAAAGTGACGGAAAAAAGTATTTGATCCCCTGCTGATTTTGTACGTTTGCCCACTGACAAAGAAATGATCAGTCTATAATTTTAATGGTAGGTTTATTTGAACAGCGAGAGACAGAATAACAATAACAAAATCCAGAAAAACGCATGTCAAAAATGTTATAAATTGATTTGCATTTTAATGAGGGGAATAAGTATTTGACCCCCACTCAATCAGAAAGATGTATGGCTCCCAGGTGTCTTTTATACAGGAAATGAGCTGAGATTAGGAGCACACTCTTAAAGGGAGTGCTCCTAATCTCAGCTTGTTACCTGTATAAAAGACACCTGTTCACAGAAGCAATCAATCAACCAGATTCCAAACTCTCCAACATGGCCAAGACCAAAGAGCGCTCCAAGGATGTCAGGGACAAGATTGTAGACCTACACAAGGCTGGAATGGGCTACAAGACCATCGCCAAGCAGCTTGGTGAGAAGGTGACAACAGTTGGTGCGATTATTCGCAAATGGAAGAAACACAAAAGAACTGTCAATCTCCCTCGGCCTGGGGCTCCATGCAAGATCTCACCTCGTGGAGTTGCAATGATCATGAGAACGGTGAGGAATCAGCCCAAAACTACACGGGAGGATCTTGTCAATTATCTCAAGGCAGCTGGGACCATTGGAAACACACTACGCCGTTAAGGACTGAAATCCTGCAGCGCCCGCAAGGTCCCCCTGCTCAAGAAAGCACATATACATGCCCGTCTGAAGTTTGCCAATGAACATCTGAATGATTCAGAGGTCAACTGGGTGAAAGTGTTGTGGTCAGATGAGACCAAAATGGAGCTCTTTGGCATCAACTCAACTCGCCGTGTTTGGAGGAGGAGGAATGCTGCCTATGACCCCAAGAACACCATCCCCACCGTCAAACATGGAGGTGGAAACATTATGCTTGGGGGTGTTTTTCTGCTAAGGGGACAGGAAAACTTCACCGCATCAAAGGGACGATGGACGGGGCCATCTACCGTCAAATCTTAGGTGAAAACCTCCTTCCCTCAGCCAGGGCATTGAAAATGGGTCGTGGATGGGTATTCCAGCATGACAATGACCCAAAACACACGGCCAAGGCAACAAAAGAGTGGCTCAAGAAGAAGCACATTAAGGTCCTGGAGTGGCCTAGCCAGTTTCCAGACCTTAATCCCATAGAAAATCTGTGGAGGGAGCTGAAGGTTCGAGTTGCCAAACGTCAGCCTCGAAACCTTAATGACTTGGAGAAGATCTGCAAATTAGAGTGGGACAAAATCCCTCCTAAGATGTGTGCAAACCTGGTAGCCAACTACAAGAAACGTCTGACCTTTGTTATTGCCAACAAGGGTTTTGCCACCAAGTACTAAGTCATGTTTTGCAGAGGGGTCAAATACTTATTTCCCTCATTAAAATGCGAATCAAGTTATACAATTTTTGACATGCGTTTTTCTGGATTTTGTTGTTGTTATTCTGTCTCTCACTGTTAAAATAACCCTACCATTAAATTATAGACTGATCATTTCTTTGTCAGTGGGCAAGCGTACAAAATCAGCAGGGGATCAAATACTTTTTTCCCTCACTGTAGGATGAGTATGGATTGGCATACCTCGTGCCTCATTCCTGACGACGCCCACTCCGAGGCAAGCCGAGCGACGTTCCGGTAAACGTCGAGAAAGTTGCCAAACCCTGACCTTGGCCCTCAACCCCAACCTCTCAAACGTCGTTGCCTTGGGGCTAGGGCTACTCCCCGCGTCCAGCACTCGTTTACGCCCCGGGGCGCCACAACGCAGCCCACCGTGAACATCCTCCGCGAGCGTGAAGCTGCGCATCCACGCCTTCACCGCGTCCATGCCCTCACCGCGTCCACGTCCTCACCGCGGTACTTGAGGTCGTGAAAGTCTCGCAGAGCCTGGAAGTTGAGCTCCTCCACGGGCGTGGGCGGCATGATTACACACACGGCCGAGCGGGGCCTCTCCTTCTCACGGCGCCTGCACTGGCGCGAGCGACACCGCGTCGACACGCCATCGACACGTCATCAACATGTCAGAGAGATGCCATCAACACGCTATCGACACGCCATTGACACATCATCGAAACATCATCGACACATCAAAGAGACACCATCGACACATACCGTCGACACGTCATAGAGATGTCATCGGCATGCTGTCAACACGTCATCAACACGTCAGAGAGACGTCAGAGAGACGCCATCATCACGCCATTTACACGTCATTGACACGTCATCGACACGCCAAAGAGACGCCGTCGATACACCATTGACACGCCATCGATATTTTACCACCAGACCCCTCCACACCTGCACCCACAAAGGAGACCACATCATCCATGTTTAACGTTCATTTCTGATGACGTACATGCGTGTACGACATCAGTTTTTCTTCCGATTCCGTACGTGTACATGATCGAAAACGGAATCAGAAGTAAAACTAAATTAAAATAACTTTATCGGTGGGTGTTCAGGTCAGAAGACTGAGGCTCCCACAAGACCACGTGGGAGCGTGCGTGGCACAGTTTGGCGCCAGCTGCCGTGGAGTGTGGCGGTCGTGTACAGTGAGGGAAAAAAGTATTTGATCCCCTGCTGATTTTGTACGTTTGCTCACTGACAAAGAAATGATCAGTCTATAATTTTAATGGTAGGTTTATTTGAACAGTGAGAGACAGAATAACAACAAAAATATCCAGAAAAACGCATGTCAAAAATTTTATAAATTGATTGGCATTTTAATGAGGGAAATAAGTATTTGACCCTTCTGCAAAACATGACATAGTACTTGGTGGCAAAACCCGTGTTGGCAATCACAGAGGTCAGACGTTTCTTGTAGTTGGCGACCAGGTTTGCACACATCTCAGGAGGGATTTTGTCCCACTCCTCTTTGCAGATCAATTCCAAGTCATTAAGGTTTCGAGGCTGACGTTTGGCAACTCGAACCTTCAGCTCCCTCCACAGATTTTCTATGGAAATAAGGTCTGGAGACTGGCTAGGCCACTCCAGGACCTTAATGTGCTTCTTCTTGAGCCACTCCTTTGTTGCCTTGGCCGTGTTGTTTTGGGTCATTGTTATGCTGGAATACCCATCCACGACCTATTTTCAATGCCCTGGCTGAGGGAAGGAGGTTCTCACCCAAGATTTGACGGTACATGGCCCCGTCCATCGTCCCTTTGAAGCGGTGAAGTTGTCCTGTCCCCTTAGCAGAAAAACACCCCCAAAGCATAATGTTTCTACCTCCATGTTTGACGGTGGGGATGGTGTTTCTTGGGGTCATAGGCAGCATTCCTCCTCCTCAAAACACGGCGAGTTGAGTTGATGCCAAAGAGCTCCATTTTGGTCTCATCTGACCACAACACTTTCACCCAGTTGTCCTCTGAATCATTCAGATCTTCATTGGCAAACTTCAGACGGGCATGTATATGTGCTTTATTGAGCAGGGGGACCTTGCGGGTGCTGCATGATTTCAGTCCTTCATGGCGTAGTGTGTTACCAACTGTTTTCTTGGTGACTATGGTCCCAGCTGCCTTGAGATCATTGACAAGATCCTCCCGTGTAGTTCCGGGCTGATTCCTCACCGTTCTCATGATCATTGCAACTCCACGAGGTGAGATCTTGCATGGAGCCCCAGGCCGAGGGAGATTGACAGTTATTTTGTGTTTCTTCCATTTGCGAATAATCACACCAACTGTTGTCACCTTCTCACCAAGCTGCTTGGCGATGGTCTTGTAGCCCATTCCAGCCTTGTGAGGTCTACACTCTTTTCCCTGACATCCTGTTTAGTCTTGGCCATGGTGGAGAGTTTGGAATCTGATTGATTGATTGCTTCTGTGAACAGGTGTCTTTTTTACAGGTAACAAGCTGAGATTAGGAGCACTCCCTTTAAGAGTGTGCTCCTAATCTCAGCTCGTTATCTGTATAAAAGACACCTGGGAGCCAGAGATCTTTCTGATTGAGAGGGGGTCAAATACTTATTTCCCTCATTAAAATGCCAATCAATTTATAACATTTTTGACATGCGTTTTTCTTGATTTTGTTGTTGTTATTCTGTCTCTCACTGTTCAAATAAACCTACCATTCAAATTATAGACTGATCATTTCTTTGTCAGTGGGTAAACGTACAAAATCAGCAGGGGATCAAATACTTTTTTCCCTCACTGTAGCTACTGTCCTCTGCGGTGAGTGCAATGTCTTTAAAAACAACGTCGCTACGCGTCTCTGAATAAAATGAACGCTGAGCCGCTCGCCCGTTCCGAAATTCAGCAGCGAAAGGGACACCACCCACCCTGCAACTTGCAGACGTCTCGGAATGGGTTAATTAAGTAATTTAATGCTACGTTTGACTGTCACGTATTTGGCGGAATAGGTCTGCCCGGCTCAAACGCCGATACGGGGAAATCGGGCTGAGTCCGCGGAATCTAAGCTGGCCCGGAGGGTTCGGACTCCTGCCCAACACGGCCGGGGAGCAGAGCTGCCTCCGACGGGCATCTTCGCCGGGTTACTGCCATATGACCCTCCCGTGTGGTCGTGCATCACCCCGGTACGAGTGCACCCCCCTCGCCCCGGCGGGAGAAACCGTTTGGATCGCCGGACCGTCCCGAGCACGACCTCAGGGGCCGCAGCGTGCCCACGGACGCGGGGGGGGGGGGGTCCGCGCGAGGCATCACCTTCGCGGCGCTGGCGAGGGCCGGTCTTCGGGCGAGGCCCTCCCGGCCGCGCGGAGCTCCCCCTCGAGCTGCTGGCGCTCGCTGCGCAGCTGCTGCCGCAGGTGCGAGAGGTCAGAGAGGGCGCCCTGCTCGCCATCTGCATGCGCAGCACGACAGGGGGGGGGAGGAAAGCGGTGCAGTGAGCTAGACGCTCGGGCGCGTTCCACCGCCCCGGTTGAACCGCGCCGAAGGCATCTCGTCAAGAGGCGTGTCCGTCGATTATTCGCATTCGGGGGCCCCGCATTGGGATGCTCGGTCGACGGCGAAGTCTCTAGACGCTCCGGTTTACCCTGCCACATGCAACAAGCTGCGTGGGGAGGATGCCAACAAACAACTCGTCGTACGGTCCGTGACTATAAAATGGAACGAGCCTTGATTCTCCGCGAATCGAATGACGTTGCTACGTTCGTGTTGAGTCCACCTGGCGTCACCGCTTACCCCTCATCACATGCCTCCGTGCAGAGCCGATGCTCGACGCCGTATCCGGTTGTTCGTACTTGAGAGCTTTCTGCAATGGCACGAGACAACGGCAAACCCTGACTCGACGACGACGATGATGACGATGGGAGGGGGAGGAGGCGCGCTGAGTTCAGGGCACTGCTCAAAGGCCACAGCGGCAAATCGGCACCACCAAGGTCCTGGGTTCCAATCCGGGTTTCAGTGCATCGCTCGTCGTCTGTCTGAGCCCGGCCAGCGATGATTGCACACACGAAGAATTCGGTTTGTCACTTAATTTGGTATTTTTGGGCCCTAAGGAGTCACCATCGTCGTTCGGTCATTCCTCATCAGTGATTAGCGCACTGCGCCACGGACCTTTGTATGTATATATGGGACTGTGTCCAGATCTTTTGGCCTTCATAGTTGTTCGCTCGCAGCACTTTCCCTAACAGTCTGTCAAAAGGCAATATGGGGATCTTTGCCTTTGTCCCTGTATGTATATATCGTTGGGAGTGGTAGTGCAGCGGTTAGTGCGCCATGCTACAAACCGTGAACAACCCTTGCCCTGAATGGTGTGTAAAGGCTATACAGGGGATCTGTGTCTTTGTATGTATACGTTTGTATGCATGTATAGGGTGCCAAAGAGCAGGGGTTAACGCACTCCGCTACGAACACAGTGACCTGGGTTCGATCCTGGCCATGGCCGACAGTCCCACTTATCTGAAATAAGTACCTGTTGCATTTCTTAAAAACATCAACAGTGGGGAGACAAAGGTGGCCAGGTGTTGTCCACACCACTCCCGCATCACGCGGCGTGTCACGTTGTCATTGCTAATTAACTCTGGGGACAAGCGCGCGTTGGCAATCTTTACAGAATGCACGCATCTGCACGATTCTTCTTCGTGATTCCAGCCACGCGTGCGGGTGCGTTTGTGTGCGTTAATGCGCGTGTACATGTGCGTGCGTGCATGTGTTGCGTGTGTTTGCTTATGTGCGTGTGTCTGCGTGCTTGTACATGCGTGTGTATGTGTGTGTGTGCGTGCGCGTGTGTGCGTGGTACGTACGGGGGGAGTGGCGGCCCTCCTCTCCGCGCTGCGCCTCCGCTCCTTCATGAGCGCCGGCACGGGGGGCGAGTCGGTTACTCGGTGGCCCCCACGCGGCTGCACAGACAAACGGCGGCATGAGGGACGATCCTGACCCCTCTCTATGATTTGACCCCTAGACACCTCCCTGTAGTAGTTTGACTACTCCCCAGGTGGCCTTGGTCACTCGTCGTTTCTCACGGCTGCTGTTGAGCCATGAGTTAGTCGACTAGACTTGCACCTCAGCACGGACGAAAGAGCCAAATGGTCCAAATATTTGAACACCCATAAACATACTCACACTGGTCACACTAACTACAGTAACTCTACACACGGTAACTACCCCAGGCAGTGCGCAAGCCATCTTTGTGTGCCTGGAGCTGAGCGGCGGAAATGCTCAAGCAATGCAGAGTGGTAGTATCTGCCGGTCCGTCCGATCAGCAAACCAAAACTAAACAATGTTTTTTTTTATTTTACCAGGTAAGGCCCACTGAGCTTTGTAGCTCTTTTTCAGAATCGACCTGGCCACAAATGATGGCTCAACGAGGTGGCTTGCCATGTGGAAATGTATCGCAGCCAAATACTCCAAAAACTTAACGTTGACTCTAAATATGGAGGGAAAAACCGGGAAGAAAGAACACGCATACTCGTCTGGATCGAATCTGCAATCTCCTGCACACCAGGCGAGGTCGTTAGCATCTCGCCACCGTGGCGCCCACATCAGGGGCTGTCCCACGCAACCTCCCACCAGTGCTCAGCATGGCCTCAAGGTGCACCTATCCTGGTGCGAGCGCCGCGGTGGGAGAAGGAGGCGGCGTACCTGCTCGCGTGCCCGGGCAGACTCCTCCCGCTGCTTCCTCCGCTCGGCGTCGTCGCGCAGCCTCCGCTCCTCGCTCTCCCTCCTCAGCTTCTCCTCCGCCTCCCTGAGCACCTCCTCGTTCTTGGCTCTGTGCTGCTCCGGGGCGGTGGCGGCGCGGTGCGGAGAGGGGGCAAAGGTGAGGCGAGCCGGGAAGTCTCCACCAGCCAGGCCCGCTTTGACGTGGCCACGCCCACTCGGCCGCTAGCACTGCCCCCACGCTTCTCTCTGCCGTCAACCCCCAGCCCACCACTGAGGATAGCTACGCCCCTTTGCCCGCATCGTGAGGGGCAGGGAAATGTTACATCGGAGACCGATAAAGCTACGTGGAGCCACCAAGGCAGTTTTTTTTTTTTATGAAAGACAGAGTGGGATGTTTTTTGTAGCTTTAGGAGAGGGAGGTCTAGGAGTTTCGGTATGCACAATATGGATGTTCCTCGAACTTCTTTCGCACCGTACAATTCCAAACGTGCTCATCGTTAACAGAAATGTCAATGATGTTGATGATAAGATGGAAGATGAATGCAGGGAAATAGAAGCGTCCAAGGAAATTGAACGATGGAACGTGCCTCAGACGTAAGATAGAGGGAAGGCTGCAGAGTTCAACTCTGCGCTGTGGGGGTGTGCACAGCATTCTTGCCACTGCACCCTGCGCCTGAGCATGTCTGTGAGGCTGCACCCTGCGCCTGCGCTGCTGCGTGTGTGCTGTTGCGTCTGTGCTGCTGATGCGTGTGTGCTTCTGCGTGTGTGCTTCTGCGTCTGTGCTGCTGATGCGTGTGTGCTGCTGCTGCGTGTGTGCTGCTGCTGCATGTGCGTGTCTGTGCCGCGGCTGCTGCTGCGTGTGTGCCACTGCTGCGTGTGTGCCGCCGCTACGTGTGTGCATCTGTGCTGTTGCTGACCTCGAGGCCCAGGCGCTGGCGGCGTGCCTGCTCGTGCTCGTACTCGGCGCGGATGCTCTCGCGTTGCTGCTGCAGCCGCCGCTCCTCACGCTCCTCGTCCGCTCGCGTGCGAGCTCGCTCCTCGGCCTCGCGCCGTCGCTTCTCCTCGATCTGCACGCCGAGACGCGCAGAGACGCGCAGGGACACATAGACATAGAGGAACACAGACACACAGGGACGCGAAAAGAGACACGCAGGGAGATATAGACATAAAAATACACAGAGACGCAGAGACATGCAGAGACACGCACAAACACACAGGGACACACACAAACACACAGGGGCACGCAGAGACAAGTAGAGACACGTCGATACACGCAGATACATAAAGACATGCAGAGACACACTGAGATGGTCGTGATAAGTGATCCAGATCAGACTTTGCAGTAGCGCTCTGACCTCGGCTGCTCTGCCACCTCTGGGTGAGGAAGAGGCCTCGGACTGGCAGTGTGAGATCACCGAGCTGGCACGACTCAGATCCTGGCCTCACATTTGGCCACCGCACGCGATTGGACGGTCTCAGCCCGGGGCGCTCTCCAACGAGCGCACACGAAACACAATCGACATGACAAGGTGGGGGGGGGGGGCAGGGGTGGCGCCCCTCTCGCGCTCCATGGGGCCACGTGGTGCGCGAGAGTGGCGGTGTCGAGAACGCGTGCCGGGGAGCTCTCGCCTGCTGCTTTAGGAAGTCCTTGTAGAGGCCCTGCGCCCGCGCCTGCTGCTCCGTCACGGGCCCCGTGTTCTGCAGGGCGCCCCGGTAGGCGTAGCCGAAGCCTGGGTGGGGGGGGGGGTGCAGCACGGGGTCCCAACGACACGCCGAGCGCACGCGCACGACGGCGATGACCACGACACGCGCCGTTCGCCACTGAGTGGTGGGGACGTCACGACGGCGCTTGTGCCATGCGAGGTGCACTTTGAGGCCGCCTCAAGTGTTTTAGGCCCGCTGCCACTGGCAGGAGGTCACGGGACAGACCCAGGTGCCATGAGGTGACTGGCAGATGCACCACCTGTGCCCCTGACTGTGCCAATTCTCTGCGTTTCAGCTGCCCGGTGACCTACTCATTGTTGTGAGCATCCCTCCTCTGCCCTCCGTTGTTGCTGGAGGGCGACTGCCTCCAACTGCCCAGTAGCAGCGTCCTTCACGAGCCTCCTCCACTGAGGCCGATCTTGACACCGCTGGTACCAGTCATCGGCAAGTCCACTCAGCTCCACATCCTCCTGTACCACATCACTCCATCTCTTCTCTAGCCCGTGCCGCGCCCGTTTAGCCCCCTCTATCCAGCAAAACAAAAGCTGTTTAGGCATGCGGTGACTGGGCATGCGGGCTACATGACCCACCCAACGCAGCCTTGCCTGCCGGAGGAGCTCACCGATGGGACTTTGCCCAGATCCTTCAAGGATTTGTGAGCTCCTCACACAATCCAGCCTGGTTAAACCCATGATGGATCGTAGGCAGGCCAGCCTGAATATTTTCAATGGGCGAAGATGCTCCATTAGGGGGGTCCACGTTTCGCAAGCGTAGAGAAGGGAGGCAATGACCGTGGCTAAGAAGACTTCAAACTTCGTGCACGCTCACAGGCACACACGCACACACGCTCGCATGCACACACGCACGCTCACACGCACGCACGCAAGCTCACACGCACGTACACACGCACGCTCAAGCATACGCGGCCCTTCCCCCCATCACCTGGATACTTGTGGGGGCTGTCGCCGCCCCCCCCCATGTCTGCGCGTGGCGTGGCGAGGTTGAGGTCCAGGGAGAGGACGGCACGGGCGTCTCCCCGCGGCCGGTGGTGTGGGTTCTTGTACGCCTCCTCATTCTGCTTGTGCATCTGCTTGAGGTCGGCTAGCGCGCAAACACAGACCGTGCCAGGCACTCATTTAAAGCTGAGTCGACCTAGGGGATGCCCAGGATCAGTTCAAATATTCGCCACTGATTATCGTCGGGACTCACACATATGTACACAGACACAGATATCTACATACATAGACATATGTACACAGACACAGATAGCTACATACATAACAATAAAAAACCGCCATTCACCAATACATGGCAGGTGAAGTCACCACAGTGATCGTGCCAGGCTAGGTGCAGCTTGAGGCAATTACGTGTGAAGATCACAGGGAAGACCCAGGTGCTATGGGTTGACTGACTGAGATGACACTGTCCCAAGTTGACGTGGGCAGATATATTCATCCATTCATGGTCAGACACATGTGCACACATACAGGGGCAGAGATCCCCCATACAGCCTTCAAAGACCTTGGGGCAAGTGCCGTAAGCACTAATATCAAATAGCGTCCGTACGTTTGGAGGAACAAGGGCACTGCGCTACAAACCCACCGTTGGGTTTGTTGTCATTCCCCCGCATCTTCCGATTGGCGCGGCTGCAGCCACGCCTGGTGCGAAAGAAGTTCAGCAGCACACGAACAATCCCCACTCACGGCCCACATCGGCGACGAACATCTGAGTCCGGTCCTGGGCATCCCCTAGGCGTCTGCGCGTGGTGTTTAGCCAGACCACCCCGCCCACCCCCCGTGTGCTGTGGCAGCCTCAACGGGTGCTCGCTAACGGCGCCCCGGCAGTCCGTGTGTCCACGAGGGGTTGTCTGTGCGTGACCGGGGCGGGGGGTGCACGCTGCGATCGGTCTCACTGATGAGGTTCCCATCAGCGTCGCGGAGAGGAGCACCGCCCCCGCCCTTGCCCCAGGGGCTGAACGCGCTCGCCTCCTCCTCGATGCGTGACTCGTAGCGCTCGCGCTCCTCCCGCTGACGCTGACGCCGCACGTCTTGCACGTGCATCTGGGGTTCACGCAAAAACAAAGAGAGCACGGCGCTCGACTGATTCATCCGCAGAGCAAACCGGATTAGGTCGCCTTTGTCTCCCAAGTGACGATGTTTGACTTCACACCGCACCAGGTACTCATCTGAGGCTGAGTCGACCTAGGGAATCAAACTCGGGTTGCTGGGTTCATAGAGCGGCGCATTAACCACTACACAACCATTCACGGGCGCACACAGATGTATGCGTACAAAGATACCCCATATAGGCTTAACCGACTGTTGTGGCGAGTACTGTTAGCGAGCACCTATGAAGGCTGGCACAGCACACGAGGGGGTGGTGTGGCCAGCACCGCGCCACCTCCCCAACGCCGATGTTCACACACCACACCAGTGACACATTTAAGGCTGACTCGGACCTCGGAGAGGCCCAGGATAGGTTTGGATACCACTGCTATGGATGCTGACCATGGCTGGTAATTGGGACTGATGTTCACTGGGTTTGCAGTGCACGGCACCAACCACACTGCACCACCGATCCTCCACGTAATCTTTTTTTATTGTATCTCGCGTCATTCATGCCACTGCATCACACCGTGCTGCACGATCGGCGACCAGGACGGCACGTAGTTTGGAAGGACACCGGAGCAGCTGGAGAAAATCCACGAGGGTGAGGGGGGGGGCGACGCTCTATCCCCGTAGAGACGGGACGATACTCGTCAGCCCTTTGCCGTGCCGCCATCTCCAGGAGAGCCAGGGCACGGCACGTCTCCGCCCTACAGGAACATTTCTGCGATCCAGCAACCCTCGCTGCCTCCACAGTGCGGGTTCACAGGCCACGTTGCAGCGCAGCCGGCACCGCGCGGCCTTGAGCCAAGTTCATTCGGCGGACGGCCTCGTGCTGTGCTACGATTGAACACTCATTTATTTAGAACTGCTTGCTGTGTTTGGTTTGTTGACCTTCCCCCACACCGGCGATTAACGCGGTTGGCTAAGTACGGTGCAAAATAAGTTCAACATACACATATGTAGAAAGTAATCGTATTCATGAGCTGAATATGACCTTGTGAAACTTGCAAAGGTCGTTCTCCATTAAAGTATTTTTTGGGTTAGATCGCGTGAATATAAATGTGTCGTTAAACCCGCCACCACTCGACACAGCCTATGAGCAAGGTTTGTCATGTAAACAGAACGTGTCAATTCTTTACTGGCACAGCACACCAATGTGTTGGAGAGTACACCCACAGCATTTACAATTTCAACGACGCATTTACATTCCCACAATCTAACCCAGTTAAAACCTCTATCGTGGATAAGATTGGTTGCAAAAGCCTCCGTGTTGAAGGTAGTTCTGCTGCTGACCACTGCTGCATGTATTTGATGATTCATTTTCACACGGGAGAGGGAAGAGGGCGACACGGCGCGTGGCCCAGTGGCGGCCGGAGCAGCGCCGTAGCAGCGGGCGAGCGAGCGTGCGTCAACGCGTGCACCGCGCCCGGCACTGCACCTGCTCCTCCAGCTCCTCCTGGTAGCGCTGGTGTTTCTCGCGCTGTTTGCCGCGGTCGGCGGAGCCCGGCACGAAATCGGAGCCCAGTTGGGACGTGGGGCCCACGGCCCTGCGCGCGCCGCTAGCGGGGGGGGGAGGGGGGTTACAACGCAACGCAATTACACAACGCTACGCAATTACACAATGCTACAAAGACAAAGGTCCCCCAAACAGCCTTAACAGACTGTTGCAGCAAGTGCTCTTAGCGAGTAGCACCTATGAAGGCCGGCACGGCACACGAGCGGGTGGGCGGCCAGCATCACACCGGGCTGCCTTTGTCTACCCAGTGGCGATATTAACTACACACCACGCCAGGTACTAATTTGAGGCTGAGTCATCCTAGGGGAGGCCTAGGAGCGGTTCAGATAGTCGTCACTGGTGTTGGTGGCCGTGAGCGGAAATCGAACTCGGTTCAGCGGATTCGTAGCGAAGCACGCTAACCATTACACAACCGCCTCCTCGCATATCTATGTACCGACACATTTAAAAAATTGATATTTTTTTAATATGCACTCCTACCCTTCTGAGAGTGCATAATCTCACTAGCACTGGTTCAACACAAGCAAATTCTGGACCGGTGCCTCATCAGGCTCGCTTGAACCAATGCCGGTGACCTTTAAGACACGGCCTTCAGGCATTGACGGTCAGGTGCACGATCACAGCAACCGCCCACGACGCGCCAGCCCGGCCAGAGTCCCCTCACCTCACCACAACCACCGTGACCCCCGCGACCCCCAGGCACATCGCAACGTGCGGTGCATCCTGGGAGCCGCTCCGGGTCAGTCCACGGAGCCCGGCGCACGTAGTGGGGAGGGGGGGGGGTGAGATTTGAAATCCGTTGACGGCGCCACTCCAGCCTGCAGCTGGCAGCCGCATGCTAAAAATGCTAATCGGCATTTCCCTTCGTTCATTTACAGAATCAGATTTCAACCGCCAGACGGCGGTGCATAAATGCGCTGGCGGCAAATTCAAATCGCGGGGCCGATTGATTCCCCCCCGGGGTGGGGTCCCTCGCATTCTTCATGTAATGGCACACGTTGAATTTGACACGCGCATTCATCCTGCGACCTCACCTGACCGCCGTGACTCTCTGGGGCCCCGGCACCGCCACAGAGGCGCCCGGACCCTGCTGACGATGCCTGTACGGGGCGAGGTCGTCCGCCGAGTGATGAACCCGGAACGGGCGCCCTCCTGACGAAAGACGACAACAGCAGCAGCAGGCGCCGATCGCCGGGGAGCGACGGTGGCGAGGGGTGATGGCGCCACCGTGGGGTGGTGCTGGGTGGTGCCGGGTGGTGCCAGGTGGTGCTGGGTGGTGCCGGGTGTCAGTTGGTCACGGGGGGGCCTCCCCTCTCACACAGGTGTGCCTGAAGCTCATCTCCGTGGGAAGGGTTCCCAGCTCACCATCGCCTCTTTTCCACTGCACAAGCGAACTGCTCCGGGGCTGTGCGGCTCTGGAGGTCGACTTTCCACTGAGGAGCGCGAGTCGCTGCAGCTTACGTCGTACGGAGACGCACGAGGCGAGGCGCATCTGAGCGACGAAGAAGGTTAACCCTGCCCCCTGATGTGTCGGACGTCTCGTGGCATCGAATTAAACTAAAGCTATTTCTGTGATTTTACCAGGTAAGTCCCACTGAGCTACGTAGCTCTTTTTCAGAAAAGACCTGGCCACAAATGATGGCTCAACGAAGTGGCTTATCATCATGTGGAAATGTATAGCAGCTGAATACTCTCAAGGTGTGATGTTGATTCTAAATTGTGGAGGGAAATCCGGAGTAAGTGAAGAAAAATCCACACGACAACGGGGAGAGAGACAAGCAGACTCCAAACACACAGCAGGCGTCAGGGTCGGTATCGAACCCCCGACCTCCTGCATACCAGGCGAGGCAGTTAACATCTCATCCCCACGGCGGGGTCTCGTGAGGCCACTGCACCGTGGTTTTAGTTCTGGCTCAGCTCGGCAAACGGCCGGCGGAAAATAACCGTCACGGTGCCGGCTCAGCGGCACGGACACGGCAGTGGAAAAGAGGCGACGCGTCTTGTCTTTGGCCGAGCCTCCCAGCAACACGGTTGGCTCCAAGCGGTGCAGTGAGGGGGCGACGCCGGGGGTGCAGGCCTTACGGTGGGTCAGGCTGGGGTCCAGGGGGTCGTGGGCCCCATAGAAGAAGTAGGCCTCGTCGTACGGGGTCCGCGTGCTGTCCATCATGAGTGGGGGCGGTGGCGCCGGATGTGGGGCCGCGGCACTGCAGAACAACCACCACCGTTACAATCAACACCACAACAACAACCGCTGCGACCACCACCGCTACAACAACCACCACAACCACCACCGCTACAATCAACACCACAACAACCGCCGCGACCACCACCGCTACATCAAACCACCGCAACCACCACCATTACAACCACCACAACAACCGTTGCAACCACCACAACAACCATTGCTACAGCAACCACCACAACAACCACTACAACCACCGCAACTACCACCGCTACAACAACCACAACAACCACTGCAACAACCACGGCTACCACAACCAGCACCGCTCTACAACAACCACCAGAACAACCACCACCGCTGCAACTACCACCACTACAGGCAACCACTCAAACGCAAAATGGTCGCGCCTGCCTCGAGCGAGATTGCAATGGATTGTTTGTGTGATGACGCTATCAGCGATGGCACATTCGGGACACAATCGGGAGGAAGAGGCAAAGGCAAACGGAGGAAAAAGGAAAACCATCGAGTGGATCGAACGGGCGGGCAGCTCACCGGGGAGACATCATGAGAGCGAGCATGTCCCAAGATATGAAGGGGTTCGGGCCTCCAGATCTTCTGAACTCATCCCCTGCTCCCCCTCCTGCTCCCCCTCCTGCTCCTCCTCCTCCCGCTCCGGGGACCTCGTCCGGCCGCTGCCCACGTCCCCCGTCGCGGTGCCAGGCATGAGGGGCGGCCCGGCCGAGCGGAGGTCCCGACTCAGCGACCACGCGGCCCCCCGGGCGCACGCGGCTCCGGGGCGGCTCGCGAACCACGGCGGAGAACTCCCGAAGACGCCCGGGCTGGTCGGAGGGTGGAAGAAGGGGGGGTGGGGGGTGCAATACATTTTCACAGCGGTGTAGTACAGCGCGACGTGATACGGTGCAGAACGATACAGCGGAGGGCAGCGGTTCTTTTTAAGCTGGGGTGCACGCATCCTGTTGGAGGTGCGTGATGCCCTTTCTGGGGGGTGGGGGGTGCGAGACAGTGCCGGATTTTTGTTTAGAAGGTTAATCATCGAAAAACACAAATTAAGCACGGGCACGTAAGTGACAGCTTACTTTGTTTCACCAAACCCGGTGTGTTTATTAATATTGTACCTTTTTTTAACGATTGACAACCAAATGGGTTGCAAGGCTGCAGCAAAGGGGAATAACCGCTGGTGGAGAGTAAGGCTACACAGAGCGCGATGTGATATACATTGCAATACAGAGTGCAATGCATTGCAATGCACAGCAGTCTGGTACAACGCAACGCGATGTGATATACAATCGAATATGGAACAATGCAATGCATTGCAATGCGATGCACAGTCGTCCGGTACAACGCAAAGTGACAGCACGGCGAGTGCAATACGACACCGCACCTCTTTTTCAGGGTCAACTGCTCCAGACGCGGCCACCTTCAGGTCGAACTCCTTCTCTCTGCAAACCACGCCCGGCGCGCACGCCACCAGCGAAGAGAGAGGGAGGAGACAGCACGCGAGGGGGAGCTGTCAGTTGAGTTGTGAGTGGCGAGTGAGTGGGAGAGAGAGTCAGGAGGCACGGTAGGGGGCACGGGCGGTGCATCAGCCAGTAGTCCTCTCAGTCAGTCGACCCACGTGGCACCCGCTGGGTCTGCCCCGTGACCTCCGGCCAGCGAGCGGTTCGACACTTCGCGTGGCCTTAACGTGCACCTAGCCTGGCACAAGTGCCGTGGTGGCGTCACTGTCACTTCGTAGCAAACGGCGTTGTTTTTGTTGGGTCAGGAGCATTACATGGGGAGCGGTGGTGCGAGCAGTTAGCGCTACGCTGCGCTATGAACCCCATCCCAATCCTGTTTATACAAACAGGATTGGGATGTACATTAGTGATAGCAGTGTATTGTTAAATCCTTCATTAATTTATGTGGCCATTGTTGTACATTTACAACATGAGTGTGTGCATCCACATATCAAGCAAGTGGTATCATCAGCATGCAAGATCACAGACGGTAGCATGATAAGTACCCTCATTGACACCAATTCATTATCAAAATTAATACGTCAAACAGTTTTTGTTTAGTCACGTAACTTTTCACTATTTTTCGATTTAAAGCTTTCGTGACTGCAGGGATTCATCTTCTTGGTTCTTTCGGTAAAGTCACGTAGAAGGGAAGTAATAAAATAATAAAAATAAAACATAATAAAACAATTCTCACGACGTTTCGGCCACAACGCAAGCAGCCGTCCTCAGGCGAAGAATGAGAACATTATCAAGCTAGGAGCTTATATAGGTGTAGCGAGGAGGAGCGCCTTAACAAAAGAATGTGCATATGAAGAGGAATTTAGCATACCAATGGACAATGCGTAGGAGGTGGGCGGAGGGGTTTCAAAGTCCCATTATGCCCATGCATTATGCAGGATCAACAGCACCACGGGGGGGCGCAAGGAACAGCGTTAATAAAGGAAAGGAATGTTAGTGATATGTAGCTGCATTTACCAAACAACCACGTAGAAAACCAAAGTAAAAACTACATAAAAAACTAAAATATAAACTGAAACTTACTATACTCTACAATAAGCTGAGTTACTAACAACAAATAATAAATTACAATTCTACGTCGTAAGAAGTATATACTATACTTCCATCTAAACTTTATTCTCTTAGCATATACAGTACTATATACTGCCATAGATAAACCCAACATTAAATTATATACTGTATTGCTGTAAACCACCCTATACTTTATACATTTTAATATAACACTATGTATTATTCAACTCACCCTAATGTGTATCGAAATGGTTTATTACGTCCTTCCAATGATTGCTAAGCCTGAATCCATCTTGGCAAGCTACCCTTTTTGGATGTCCTAATCAAAAGGAGACCTGATGGTTCAATGAGCCACTCTGTCTACAGGAAAGCCACCCACACGGATGCTTATCTAAAACCGGATTCCCACCACCATCCATCCCAGAAGAATTCCCTCATCAAGACTCTATATCATAGAGCCCAATGCATCTCCGACCATGAACACATTTCCAGGGAACTCAAACACGTACGCCAAGCTCTTAAGGCTAATGGTTACTCCGACTACACAATCCGCAAAGCCATCACTCCAACCATCAAGAAATATCCTGTTGAGGAGCCTTTCAAGACCATCACCTTACCCTACATTGCTGGGGTCACAAAAAAGATCTCCAAAATCCTGATTAAACACAAGATCCAGGTCCGATTCAACACAGTACATAAAATCCGTGATCTGGTACCATCTGTAAAATATGTGATTCCAGACATACAGTACCCTGGCGTCTACAAACTAAGGTGCCTCTGTGGTAGCAGTTACATTGGGGAAACCAAACGACACGTCTCAGACCGCATTCGTGAACATAAAGCTGATCTAAAACACGGTAGGACAAACACCTCAGCCGTGGCAGACCACTGTTACAACTCAGTGGGCTCACATGACATTGACTTCTCCAAGACGGAGGTTCTCTGCAAGCCATCTGGCTATCATGAGAGATTCGTTCATGAGGCGATTCACATATACAAACACAGAGACAATTTTAACCGAGAAGATGGATTCAGGCTTAGCAATCATTGGAAGGACGTAATAAACCATTTCGATACACATTAGGGTGAGTTGAATAATACATAGTGTTATATTAAAATGTATAAAGTATAGGGTGGTTTACAGCAATACAGTATATAATTTAATGTTGGGTTTATCTATGGCAGTATATAGTACTGTATATGCTAAGAGAATAAAGTTTAGATGGAAGTATAGTATATACCTCTTACGACGTAGAATTGTAATTTATTATTTGTTGTTAGTAACTCAGCTTATTGTAGAGTATAGTAAGTTTCAGTTTATATTTTAGTTTTTTATGTAGTTTTTACTTTGGTTTTCTACGTGGTTGTTTGGTAAATGCAGCTACATATCACTAACATTCCTTTCCTTTATTAACGCTGTTCCTTGCGCCCCCCCCGTGGTGCTGTTGATCCTGCATAATGCATGGGCATAATGGGACTTTGAAACCCCTCCGCCCACCTCCTACGCATTGTCCATTGGTATGCTAAATTCCTCTTCATATGCACATTCTTTTGTTAAGGCGCTCCTCCTCGCTACACCTATATAAGCTCCTAGCTTGATAATGTTCTCATTCTTCGCCTGAGGACGGCTGCTTGCGTTGTGGCCGAAACGTCGTGAGAATTGTTTTATTATGTTTTATTTTTATTATTTTATTACTTCCCTTCTACGTGACTTTACCGAAAGAACCAAGAAGATGAATCCCTGCAGTCACGAAAGCTTTAAATCGAAATTTAACCGCCTCTATGGGGAGGGTTTCCACATAACTTTGAGATCCTTCAACAAGCTCCGGGATAAGAAGGCTCAGCTAATCGAGTCTCTCACCTTTCTGAAGAGATGCCGCGACTCTAAGGTAATACCAAACGCATTTACACTAACATCTGCTGCTGTAACTTCTTCTAATGCGAAACGAATTCTGTCTAGAACTAGCTTAGCTCTTATCTCAGAGAAAATCAGACTTACGCGCACCGAACTAGGTCAGTTAGACAAGACACTCTACAAATCACACTTATCTTTGAGTGCAACAATGTCCACATCGGATTGGGAACACGTGGAAAAAATGACTGCCTCTTCAGCTGCCGCTATGTCGACTAAATGTAAGGACAACTTGATTTCCAAATTCAACCGCCTCTCAAACAAGAAACCGGACCCACACATTGAAAAGCTAGATGTTAACAAAGTCGTAATTAATCGCAGTAACAGTCCTATTTCTGAAGGTTTGAAATCCGTTTTAGCTAAAGGACTAAACTTTGCAGTCACACCTAGACACATACCAGTTAATGATATAATTGCTCGAGTAGATGTAGCTCTCAAGGGCTTGAGTCACATCGCTGCAGACGTAGCAAGATCTGAAATCTCTGTAACCCTCAAAAACGCTAAGATGCCAGCTAGCAACATCAGCAAAGATGAGCGTTTTGAATTAGCTCAATTAAAAAAGAGGGATGACATTGTCATCCTCTCAGCCGACAAAGGCAATGCCACTGTCATCATGGACAAAATAGAATACAACAACAAAATTCAAGAACTACTCAACGATGGCAGCTATACAAAAATAAAAAGAGACCCAACCAACAGCCTCGTCTCCAAAACCAACAACATCATTTCTGCTTCAACCGCATTAATTGATCAGACCAAACAGTTCTCGTTGAAACCTTCTGCAGCCAGGCCACCAAGATTGTACGGCTTGCCAAAGATACATAAAGAAGATACACCTCTTCGTCCCATTGTCTCTACTATCAACTCCCCCACTTACAAACTGGCTCGTTTTTTGTCCGAAATCCTACGGCCTTTCACTGGAAAAACCACCTCTGCAGTACTAAACTCTACTGACCTGGTATCGACAATCAAGGGGATTGCCCTGTCCCCAGACGACCTGCTTGTCAGTTTTGATGTGGTTTCCTTGTTCACAAAGGTGCCTGTGCCTGACACCATCGCAATCATTGAAGACTTGGTTCATCAAGGACTAAATGCTGGTTTACCCCCCCTGGTGAGACACTGCTTAACCAATACATACTTCACCTGGAATGGAACCTTCTACAAGCAAATTGAGGGCACCCCAATGGGCTCCCCCCTATCTCCGGTTGTAGCCAACATCTTCATGGAGAAATTTGAGACGGACGCCATCCAGACTGCCACTCTACGCCCGACCTTATGGAAGAGGTACGTAGACGACACTTTTGTCATCTGGCCACATGGCCGGCCTGCTCTAGACCAATTTCTCGACCACATCAATTCCATACACCCAGCCATCAGATTCACCATGGAAGTCGAAAATGATGGCAAGCTACCCTTTTTGGATGTCCTAATCAAAAGGAGACCTGATGGTTCAATGAGCCACTCTGTCTACAGGAAAGCCACCCACACGGATGCTTATCTAAAACCGGATTCCCACCACCATCCATCCCAGAAGAATTCCCTCATCAAGACTCTATATCATAGAGCCCAATGCATCTCCGACCATGAACACATTTCCAGGGAACTCAAACACATACGCCAAGCTCTTAAGGCTAATGGTTACTCCGACTACACAATCCGCAAAGCCATCACTCCAACCATCAAGAAAGATCCTGTTGAGGAGCCTTTCAAGACCATCACCTTACCCTACATTGCTGGGGTCACAAAAAAGATCTCCAAAATCCTGATTAAACACAAGATCCAGGTCCGATTCAACACAGTACATAAAATCCGTGATCTGGTACTATCTGTAAAAGATGTGATTCCAGACATACAGTACCCTGGCGTCTACAAACTAAGTTGCCTCTGTGGTAGCAGTTACATTGGGGAAACCAAACGACACGTCTCAGACCGCATTCGTGAACATAAAGCTGATCTAAAACACGGTAGGACAAACACCTCAGCCGTGGCAGACCACTGTTACAACTCAGTGGGCTCACATGACATTGACTTCTCCAAGACGGAGGTTCTCTGCAAGCCATCTGGCTATCATGAGAGATTCGTTCATGAGGCGATTCACATATACAAACACAGAGACAATTTTAACCGAGAAGATGGATTCAGGCTTAGCAATCATTGGAAGGACGTAATAAACCATTTCGATACACATTAGGGTGAGTTGAATAATACATAGTGTTATATTAAAATGTATAAAGTATAGGGTGGTTTACAGCAATACAGTATATAATTTAATGTTGGGTTTATCTATGGCAGTATATAGTACTGTATATGCTAAGAGAATAAAGTTTAGATGGAAGTATAGTATATACTTCTTACGACGTAGAATTGTAATTTATTATTTGTTGTTAGTAACTCAGCTTATTGTAGAGTATAGTAAGTTTCAGTTTATATTTTAGTTTTTTATGTAGTTTCTACTTTGGTTTTCTACGTGGTTGTTTGGTAAATGCAGCTACATATCACTAACATTCCTTTCCTTTATTAACGCTGTTCCTTGCGCCCCCCCGTGGTGCTGTTGATCCTGCATAATGCATGGGCATAATGGGACTTTGAAACCCCTCCGCCCACCTCCTACGCATTGTCCATTGGTATGCTAAATTCCTCTTCATATGCACATTCTTTTGTTAAGGCGCTCCTCCTCGCTACACCTATATAAGCTCCTAGCTTGATAATGTTCTCATTCTTCGCCTGAGGACGGCTGCTTGCGTTGTGGCCGAAACGTCGTGAGAATTGTTTTATTATGTTTTATTTTTATTATTTTATTACTTCCCTTCTACGTGACTTTACCGAAAGAACCAAGAAGATTTTCACTATTTGTTTGTGTTTCTTCCTTGCGATGGGAACTTTGTATGATGAACGTTGGGATGTATAAGGGGCACGGGGTGACCAATAAGGTCTGAATTGGTCTGTAATAAGGTAGGGCACTGACAAGGGGTGGACAGGTATGCAACAGCCTGTTAAGGCTACACAGGGGAATCTGTGTCTTCTTTTGTTGTTGTTGGTGGTGCTGATGTTGTTGTTGGTGGTGCTGATGTTGTTGTTGGTGGTGCTGATGGCTCACTTCCTCCGGTTGCTCGCCTGCTGTCCCATTTGCTGGAGCAGCTCCTGGCGGTACACCTCCTTGCGGCGCCTCTGGGCGCTCGTTCGCTCTGGGATGCCTGCTCGGGGACACGAGCGACGTTGTCATTCGTTCAATCACTCAATCATTCATTCATTCCTTCACCCGCCTGTTATCCGCAATGTCGCTCGTAAGCGATTCACGCGGGCACCGTCAGAGGAGTTTCGATAGCTTCAGGAACGCACGCTCGCACAACCCACGTGTGTCGATGCACTGCTGGATGAAAGCCGTTGGGGTTACTTGACCATGCTTCACCACGCCGCTCAAGAGCGGGGTGGCGGGGTGGTGCAGGCGGGGAGCACAGAAGTAGAGTACAATACATTTTGTTGCTGCACTGCCCTCTGCTGCCCCAAAAAGACAGTCTTACAGCAGCAGTTAGCCGCCTGTAATAATCCGTTAAGTGTCGCGGTGACCCACCCCCATCCAAACGCTGTCCAGGCGCGAGCCTCTTGTTTAGCTTCCGCGATCACATGAGGAGCGCGGGCGCATGGGACGGGCGCTGGTCCCGTTCGACCGAAAAACGGGGCCAGCGGCCTCTCCCCTGCGCCAGGGGGCACCCGGGCCGGGGAGGGCCGGGGAGGGCCGGGACGAACGATCGTCATGCGGGCGTGGCCACGATGTTTCAAGCGAGGCTCATTTGGAGAAGCAGAGAATGTTTGTAACTTAAATTTATCATTGACCTACATCTTGATTTTTGGCAACGGAGAACGGTCCCGGTGGTCCCCTGGCCCCGCTGTCACGGCTACTACCGGGGCGTGGATGAGGGGTGGCACGACCATGGATTTCTAAATTAAAAACTCCACAGCCGGCCAGCATGAGTGGATCCGGCCGTGTGGCCACCCCCGACGATTGTGTTGTCTCGCGGATGACTATCGGTATCATGTGGAAGCAGGGGCACAACTATGATGCGATGGGGGGGTATGTGATGCGGTAGCGTTACGCGATGCACAGGGGCCCAATTGGCCATAAGGTGGGCCCCGAATGAGCAGATATAAACAAGTAAAACATTTTGAACAAATATTCAACAACATTTTTATTCATAAAAAATTTGCTGCGGTCTACTGCCATGGACCAAGCCCGATGATTAAGGCATCTGGCTATCGTAGCAATGGAGCAGCAATAAAGTTGCGCGATCCACCCACTTTGAGGAAATCCTAGACCGATGGGGCCGGCATGAAAGCACGATGCACGACAACTTCATTGTGAGTCGCATTGTACCTTTGAATCTTTAATATTAATACGCCACTGTGAAACTGTCTTCCTCTAAATCCAATACACGGTGCGACTAAAATAACATTTTTTAGTTACAGCCTAACATATTATGGTTATACGGGGTTAACACAAATTTCCGTAGCTATTTCAGTCAAAGTGAGTCGGGAGAAATGAGGGGGACTTGCAGATCTTGCATAGCCCCCCCCCCCCCCGCCGCATTGTAATCGGAAGTTGTGCCCAGGACCGGATTAAGGTTCTTGTAGGCCCTGTTTCGTACACCTTCAGTGATGACTCTCTCCCACTGATGCTGCCCCCATGGTTACCACGACCGCTGCTGTCACTCTGCTTGATTGTGCGAAAACCCCCACTTGAAGATGTTTCTTTGCTAATTTTGCGTTGAAAAGAAAAACTCGAAAAGTTAATCTCCAGTGTTTAATTTCTTTCACCTTATGGAAAAAAAACGATTGACACGACTCTGTCTCTTTGTATACACACCATGCCTATCTTTGCTTAGGGGCCGTCCATAAATGACGTCACGCGATTTTGGACGATTTTTGACCCCCCCCCCATCGTCACACGGCGTCACAAAAAGTCAGACCCCCCCTCAAATATGACGTCACAAAGCTCTGCCACCCCCCCCCCCCCTCAAAAAAATGTAAACATGCTTGAAATCGCTTTAAACTATTGTCATTGTAGTGCGTATTTAATGTGGCGCTGCACTCTGATGTTGTAGGAGAAAACATTAAAAAGTCTATTTAATTAAGTAAAACGTGTTGTCTATATTTATTTAAAGTTGCGCATTTTGATGTGACGTCACATTTCTCAACCGCCCCCCCCTCGTCACACATCGTGACAAATGTCTGACCCCCCCCCCAGGTGCGTGACGTCATTTATGGACGGCCCCTTATATAAAAAACATTTCTAGAAGATATCTTGGTTACATTTTGTTATCATACTAACAAAAACACGTGGTCAATATTTTTTTTCGTAGGCCCTTTAGTTTTCGTAGGCCCTAGACGCAGTGCCTACTGTGGCCTATTGGATAATACGGCTGTGGTTGCGCCCCTGGGTGGAAGATGCTGGTTTTGTGGGTTGTAGAGAGTCGGCAGGTTTGGCCACCCCTGCTATAGAAAAAGGCGCGCTAACAAAGGGACAGGCACACGCACACAGACAGCCATGCGGTGGTTGGTGGTGATGATGGAGAAGGCGCGTGTGTGTATGTTACTGCATGTTGGAACTTCTTTCATACCGTACGTAGCCAACCCTGGATAATCGGAGGTTACGGGGGGGGGGACAAACTAAACACAACAAAGCAGTTCTAAAGAAATTCGTTTTCAATTTATGTTTAAAAGTGCATAGCACCCGTGGCCTCCTAATCTCGGGAGGAAGAGCGTTCCAGACGGCCGCAGAAGCGCATCTGAAAGTGCGCGCGATGCGGTGACCGTCTTTGTTCGACGGCGAGCCAAAAGCCGCTGTTGCGAGGATGACCACTGGAGTTCGCGTGATGATGGTTCATGCTCCTCGACGAGATCAGCAATGTACTATGGTTCATTTGTTGCAAGCACTTTGTGTATATTGAGTGCGACCTCATAATATAATATATTCGTTTGGCAACCGGAATCCAATGCAGCTCGTCGAGCACTGGACGGATACGGTCGGATCTTGCAGTGCCCGTCACGACACGTGCCAGAGAATTGTGGACACTCCGCAGCTTGGTCATGTGTTTTTTTTTTTCCAGACGCCCGTAGAGTGTGGGAGAGATACGTACCCAGAGGCAGGCCTGTGTGGTTGGAAGCTATCTCCATGGTCCCTCGCTCCTCGCCACTCCTCGCTGAGAAGATCTGGCCAGACAAAAACAAAGATCCCCCGTATAGCATTTAACAGACTGTTGGGGCAGGTGCTGTTTGCGAGCACCTGTGAAGGTCGGTACGGCACACGAGATGATGGGTGTCCAGCAGCACGCCCGGTCGCCTTTGTCACCCTAGTGGCGATGTTTACACACTGCGCCAGGTACTTATTTGAGGCTGAGTCGACCTAGGGGAGCCCCAGAACCGGTTCAGATAATCGTCATGAGCGGGGAATCGAACTTGGACCGCCTAGTTCGTAGCGCAACATAGCGCTTACCGCTGCATTTCTCACATGCAGCGCGCATATGAGAAATGCCCTCGGGGCTGACGGAAAGCAACGTCCAGGGCGTCTAATGATCTTGGCTCCTCGTCACCATCAGTAGCCCGCGGCTGTCATCCCCCGAGCCCAAAATAACTCCTCTCTCTCTCTGTGTCGCTCCTCAAACCGATCGCTCACTGCTCACGTCGCTTCGCCATCGCTGGAGAATCGCGTTGCTCCGCCCGCGTGAGAGAGAGAGATCCACGAGCCGTGGATACATCCTGGCAAGCCACCGCGTACGTTCTGGGATTAACGCAAACTTTCGTGATTTTTTTTGGTTTGTTATCGAACTGTTCACAATCCTCTGGATCTCTCTCCCTGCCATTTGTCTTCTTTATTCGGTAATGCACGAGCGAGGTGAACTCACACACAAAAAAAACCCAACTGTGACATGAGCCAGTCGAGTGGCTATGAAATATGACAATTGTTACAAAATAGCCGAGCATTACCACTTTGTTGCCACGAACCCTGATTTGTGCGCATGTTGAGCTGGTTTCGCTGAAACACGCATTCGACAAAGCCGCATTTGGCAAGGTTTTACCGCAAATGTGTTTGTTTGACTGGCATACGATGAACATTGCTCTCATATAGCAAAGCGGCTGGGTGAGTGCTGTCCCTCTGTTGTGTGAACCAGAGGTCACTTTCAGGGATTTCAGCTGTATGTGTTTAACTTCTTTCGCACCGTACGTAGCCAACCATGCTAATCGGAGGTGCGGGGGGCGAAGAACAACAACAGCACTAAGCACAAAAAGCAGTTCTAAAGAAATTAGTTTTCGATCTAGATTATTTAAAAGTGGATAGCTCCAGGAGCTTCTTTATATCGGAAGGAAGAGCGTTCCAGACGGCCGCAGAAGGGCATCTGAAAGGGCGACTGTGTGTATGAGTGCGTGTAGTGCCGGCCTTCATAGGTGCTAATCGCTAAACAGCACTTGCCCGACCAGGATATACGGAGGACCTTTGTAAGTTGTAATGTAAGTTGAGCTTCTTTCGCACCGTACATAGTCAACTGTGCTAATCGGAGGTGCGGGGGGCGGGAGAACAACAGCAACACTAAACACAAAAAGCAGTTCTAAAAAAGTGAGTTTTCGATCTAGATTTGAAATTGCACAGCACCAGTGCCTTTCCGAATATCCTGATATATTAGAAGCGCAGTCGGTCACGGGCCTGCGCTGCCGTGCCAAGAAAGGGTGCGCCCATTAACTCGTGATGAATTGCAGTCCGAACTGGCCGAGGTGCTCATTGGACAGCACGCTGTAAGCCCGCGATGAAAAGCCACTTCACGTGTCACCCGCCCGTGTCCTCGCGGGGTCTGAAGTGTGCCGGGACACCGCCTGGCTTCATGTAAAGCGGTCGTGCCCAAGTGGCCACCCCATGAGTTCACGGTGGTGGCGAGGCTCAGGGACCCCACCAGATTCCGCTTGAGAACGCGCACTCTCGTCGCTAACGATGCTTCACGACCCTGTCAAGTCCCCCTACAACACGCGTCACGCCCTCCACAACACGTGTCAAGTCCCCCGACAAAACGTATCACGCCCCCCACAACACGTGTCAAGTCTCCCAGCATTGTGTTGTGTTGGACATGTCGCTTGCATCATTTCCAGGCCTCAATTTTTCACTCAATATTGTCCGGGTCGCTAGAAGACTGACGCCGGAGTTGACGAGTAACTCGTCGCCATCGCGAGAAGTAGACTGGACGTGGTTCTGCCGGGTGTCAGAATTTGTTTGGGTCGCGGACCCAGCTAAAAACCAAACCCTGGCCATTCTCAGCAGTAGTTCTTTTGTCCCATTTCCACCCCACAGGGTTCGCTCGTACCGTCAGCCTCAACAAAATGCAACGCTTGCACCGTGAGCCTTGGGAATCGACGTTCACAGACGAATCCGTTGCACAACATCCCTGACGACCCTCAGCTCCCTCCCCAACAGTGGACCCAACGACGCGGCGCTAATTCCTAGTGACGGGGGACACGCTGAGTACATGGCAGGCAGCGAGCGCGGAAGGGTCACGGTGCCTCTAAGCCCTACGGCATCGTTCACATTGCCCCGCTGCCGGCTGTTGTTACGCGCGGCTTGGGGTGGGCTGTGTGCTTAGCGCTGTCGCAGGGCAAGTCCAGGCAGCGTGAGGGTGGAGGCGATGAGACAACCTTGCTCAGGCCACTCGTGGTAAAGGGGCCTTCGCGATTCGTCCACACTGGCCGCCAGAAGTCGTGGAAGACGTGACAGTCACCCACACTGTGGCTCACCACACGTGATCTGGGGTGCCGCGGTGGCGAGGAGATGTTAATTACCTCGCCTGGTATGCAGGAGGTCGTGGGTTCGATCCCACCCTGACGCCCGTTGTATAATTGGAGTTTGCATGTCTCTCTCTCTCTCATCATCACCACGGTGGCTAGGAGATGTTAATTACCTCGCCTGGTATGAAGGAGATCGTGGGTTCGATCCCACCCTGACGCCCGTTGTATAATTGGAGTTTGCGTCTCTCGCCGTGGTTGCGTGGATTTTTCTCCAGGTCCTCCGGTTTTTCCCCTCCACATTTCGACTCAACATCACGCGTTCACAGCATTTGGCTGCTCTAATTGTTCACATAAGCCACTTCATTGAGCTATCATTTGTGGCCAGGTCGCTTCTGAAACGAGCTATATAGCTCAGTAGACCTTACCTGGTAAAATTATAACGAAGGTATTAGTAAAATAGTAGCTATACCCAACTTGCACCGATGATGATTCAACTGCTGCACCGGGAGAGCAAACCGGCCCATCTCCTGATTCCAAGTCGGGTGTGATGCTCTCCGTTATACCACGACAGCTTCCCCTGGCACTGCTAGACGCCGTGTTAAACAGAACCCAGTCACAGCAAGGCTCAACGCCGTGGAGGAATAGACTCGCGTTACATTGTAACTGCCCCCCGTGGGTAGGACACACTTACCAACCATGAGGTATGCAGCCCATCCATGTGAAAGAGGGACTGAATAATACACCGCGAGGATTTACAGGCTTCCGTGGTGAGGCCTGAGGCTCACAGAGACAGACTAGAGCAGTGGTTCTCAGAGAGTGGTCCGCACACCACCAGCGGACCGTGACGGTCCTCCAGATGGTCCGCGGTTAGCTGCGATGTAAATTCAGGTTGATCCGCCAATAACGACCTTTTATTTCGGATATGAATGAATACGTTGCTTGCATTTAATTAAAAAAAAATTATGTTCCGGGAATATGACTAATTTTGTATGACTGGTGTTTCGAAAGAAGTTAATGTGTTTTGTGGGGCTGTGTGGTTCGCAGTAATGTTTACATCGGTCGAATGGTCCGTGTGGCAAAACAATTTGAGAAAACACTCACAATCCTTAACATTGACTGCGGTCGTGCCCTAGAGCAGGGGTGGGGAACGTCCGGCCCGCGGGCCGTGTAAGGCCCGCGAAATCATTTGATCTGGCCCTGCCAAGGCAACCGCAGGCGGGACTCGAAATTCAATAAATCTAGGAGCAAACCTGGAAAAGCAGTTGCGAGTAGCAGCAACATCGTCAATACCAGCTAACATCACACGCCTCGCCAAAGACAAGCAGTTCCAGCCATCACATTGGGGGTGAGTTCATGAAATGTTTGACCAAATATAACAGGCACATTTTTTTGTGATAATTTTGTATGGCCCGCGAATGATGTTATAAATATCCAAATGGCCCTTGGCAGAAAAAGCTTCCCCGCCCCTGCCGTAGAGCCACAGAGCCAGGCAATAACATACAAACACACAATACATATAAAGAAATATCCATTTCCCACAACACAATGAAGGACAACAATGATGCACCAATGATACATAGCAAAGCCTGGAGTGTGTCTCCTCCTCACACAGGAGTGTGCGCACGTACGTTAAACTTCTTTCGCACCGTACGTAGCCAACCGTGCTAATCGGAGGTCCGGAAAGGTGAGGTGGCTCTCATCTATAGTTGGGCCCGGTGGTGGAAAGTCCACATTCCGATGGCAGGAGCCAGGAAGTCCATAGGAAGACTGCTGTTTACTTTCCAGATGAAAAACGGTGATTATTTTAACGACCCGTAATGATGGCGGTAATGATGATGGTGATGATGGGCTGAGTTGATGCCCAACCAGTAATTCACCTTGTGACGTTCCGATTGTGAAGAAATCCACATCACGCTCAAGGGAAACGCATCAAAGCCTGTTGTGCAGCATGGCCAGGAAAAAAGACTAGGACCTCTGAGATCAGAGCGCAGTGGTAAAAATAAAACATCAAAAACTATTTTTTTATGTGACCAGGTAAGGCCCACTGAGCTGTATAGCTCGTTCTCAGAAGCGACCTGGCGACCACAAATTATAGCCCAAATAAGTGGATTATCACGTGGACATTTAGAGCAGCAAAACAATCTAAAGGCATTTTGATTCTACATATGGAGGAAAAACCCGGAGGACTCGGAGAAAAATCCACGCGACCACGAGGAATACATCCAAATTCCAAATACATGGTCGTTCAGGGTCGAGATCGAACCCACGACCTCCTACATATCAGGCGAGGTGGTTAACATCTCGCCACCGTGGCGAGAAACAGCACCGCTCTCCACTGCGTGCGTGAGATGACCCGGTACTCACTCAAGGCTGAGTCGACCTTAGGCCAGGCTCCTGACAAGGCTTCCGAAGTTTACATTCTCTCCGGCGACGATAGTATGATGTTCGTGGCGGTCATTAGCTGAAGCCGCGTCTGGCAGGCTCGAGTCGGCACGCGCGATCCACCTTCCCCCGCCTCTACCGCCCTCAGCCACTGTGGTTCCACTCGCACGCACACACACACAGCCGGGTTGCTAGGAGACACCACAGATTGCAGGTAAAGGAGCCTTTCGCGGCCGCTATCGTGTTTGCTCAACATCGAGTCAGGCCATGCCAAACAGTGCAAGCGGACACACACAAAGACCCCTCCCCCGTAAAGCCTGCAATAGACTGTTGGGGCAAGTGTTGTAAGCGAGCGCTTGTGAACACTGGCACGGCACACTGAGAGGGTGGGTGGCCAGCGCCACGCCCGACCGCCTTTGTCTCCCCAGTGGCGATGTTGTGGGGGGACTTGGCACGTGTTGTGGAGGGCGCGACACGTGTTGTGGAGAGCGTGACACGTGTTGTGGAGGGCGTGACACGTGTTGTGGAGAGCGTGACACGTGTTGTGGGGGGACTTGACACGTGTTGTGGGGGGACTTGATACTCGGTACTCAATTGAGGCTGAGTCGGCCTATGTATAGACGCACGCACACACACACACGTATGCACGCACGTGTGCACACGTACATATACATAAACATACGTGTACACACACCTACTCTCTCAACGTATACGCACACCATCATCCGGGTAAATTAATGACTTTTTTTAATCCCAATGCAGGGCGCGCCTGATGAGTCTTGATACTTAGTGAGGCTTTCTTGGCTTAGAGAGAGAGAGACTGGGCCCTGCCATGGGGATGTAGAATGTCCACCACTGGCTCAGGGCCACCTGACACTCGTCGTTGAAGAAGGGGAGACACTGTCACTGGGACTCGGCCACGATGATTGACTTTCATAGCGAGGCCATGGGTTTGAAAATCCACTGCGCAGCCTTTAATTTTTGCAGTTTGGCAGGGAACGTCAGACATTTACCCAAAATTCAAACGAGAGAGACGGATATTGATGATGGACATAGAGTGCATGTGAATGAATGTACGAGATGTGTACATGTTTGAATATAAGTCCAGTACGTGTCTCCATGTGCCTGTGCATATATGCAATGGGGAGCGGTGTCGCAGTGGTTAGCGCTCTGCACTACTAACCCGGCGACGCGAGTTCGATTCCCGCTCAGGGCCAACACCAGTGACGATAATTATCGGAACCGGCACTGGGCGTCCCCTAGGTCGACTCAGCCTCAAATGAGTACTTGGTGCGATGTGTAAACATCGCCATTGGGGAGACAAAGGCGGCCGGGCGTGTTGCTGGCCACCCACCCCGTCGTGTACCGTGCCGGCCTTCATAAGTGCTCGCAAACAGCACTTGCCCTAAAAAGTATGTTAAGGCTATACGGGAGATCTTTGTTTTTGTGTGTCTCTGTGTGCTTTGTTCAAAGGTGCTGGAGTGTTGATGTCACGCGCAGCCCTGACAACGGAGGGGAAACACAGCAGCTCGGTGATTTTAATCATCAAGGGGAGGGCCAATCTTCATCACCGCATTGGCAGGGTTCACGTTCACTCACACGCGCGCCGTGTGTGACAACATCGCAACAGCTACAACGAACACACACACAGCTAGCCCAGAAATGACGAGGCCCTCATCCATCAGTGGACTGACATTGGGCCGTAATAAAAAAAAAGTATTGTATTTGTCCTGACAAAAAAAACCTTTGCTATGTTTGGTTATACTGTACAGTGTGCTGTATGCTGCAGGAGTGGTTGCTTGCTTTGCCGCTCTGGAAGGTATTTGTCATTTATTTTAATACTTGATTTGCCTCGCGTAAGATTGATTCGGAATACACAGTGGCAGAAGCCAACCTTACTGCCTCGCATGTAACGGATGTGTTTCACGCACTATCCAACCAGACACGCACAGACAGTTTTGAACACAAACAAGTTCAATCTTGATTTGAAGCTTTCGTGACTGCAATGTAACTGCTGCCGCAACCACAACTCAGTTTGTAGACACCAGGTAATTGCATGTCAGGAATCACATCCTTTACAGAGGGGATTAAATCTCTCACATGAGCATATCCACTTCCGTGCCCTCGTCGATGAGGCAGCTTCCTATCTTAAAGTTGCATGCTAATTTCTCACATTAACATCACCAGCCCCGGCCACTTCTTTATAACCCTTGAGCTACACCCATTTCACACATTTTAAAACAGTCTGCCTCAAACAGCAGACCGTGCTTTCCCACCTGATGACGGACGCTTGTGTTGCGCCCGAAACGTCGTGATTTATTTGATTTTATACCTACGTGACTTTACCGAAAGAACCAAAGAGTATACAAACAAGTTCCTTATTAATTAACAGTCAGAGCGCCAGTCATCGAATATGCAACTGACACTGGGGCCAAATTATACTCGACACTCGTTATACACATGAAAACAGCTTGCACTCTGCTTTTTTGGAATTGTTGACGTTACATTGTCTTCTTATTTTAAAGATACAAACATATACCTCCACGTTTAGAGTGGCTGCGTGGCGAGTGTTGGTGATGGCAATGAATCTGAACGCGGCTCGGACCACGATGCTTTTCTAAAAACTTATTTTTGAATTAAGGAGGAGTCCTGCATTGGGATGTTTGTTTGCAATTCCCCCTTTTGGTGTAGTGGTGTCGCTTGCGTAAGGAACACCAGGAGAAAACCCCACCACGTATCAAGCGATAACTCGAAAACTATTCGCCGCAGACAGGCTAGGAGGCCGCTTGCCTGTACCCACCATCTCCTGGCCACCTGACAATCCAGTGGGGGTTGTAGTCTCGCAGAACCCTCATCATCATCATGGCCACCCTCGTTATCTTTCCCAGGAAGGTTCTGCACTGCGGTAGTTTGGCCGGCAGCATTCGTAACAGGAGATTTGTCGGTGCGAGGAAAGCAGAGTCCCTGTTGAGCCTATTGGGGGGGGAGGGGGGTGACGCTCAAATCACACACAGGTAGATTTAAGAATACACTGCTGTACTGCCATCTCTTGGTCATTCACAGCCCCACGTGGTAATCCCAGGCAGCCACCCATCTGAGTACTAACCGGGCAACAAAATGAATTCGCTTCCGAAATCTGTCAAGATCGGGTGACAGCATCGTTGGCAACAGGCAGTGATCCCGGCGAGATCCACCAACCCCCGCCACAACGAGCATCCTGCTTCACCCGTCGCAGCGCTGCACCCGCAGTGTTTCAGTGCCTGCGGCTGTGGGTCCACTCGCCGAGCTACGCAGGGACTGCTCGGAATTTCCCTCACCCCGCAAATGCCAAACGCCTGCGCCACCGCACCGCGCGCATCCTCATGCATCATGCACGAAGTCTCCCTGCAAGTTTCATGAGCCTTACGAGCCGGGGGGTGGGGGGGGGGGTGTTGGCTTGTGTGCGTTTAATGTCTATTGTCGCTCTGCGTGGTTTTAATATTAACAACTGGAAACTGCTACCACTCGTGGTTGGGAGTGGTGGGTAGGTCCTGCAAAAATCACCAGACCAGAGCACCCCCTGCGGATGAACAGGGCTCATTTGTGAATGCCCAGAGTTAGGCGAGGTCAGGTAAGCCAGCTAGTGCAGGTCAAGATCACGTGGGCCATCAGGGCCCACATCTTATCATTGCTTCGTTTCTTCAATCCTGAGCTGTTACGCAGTTGACATTGTCAATGTCTGCGATTACAGTTTCATCACCGCCATCATCATCATCTGGTTTGAGGTTGTTCCCTTGATGCGCAGGATACACATTCTCCAAGGACCACTCTTCACGATCTCATCGCCACCACCACCATCTGACCTTAAGGTCTTTTCCCTTGGTTGGCGACCTCTGGGTGCCACTCCCATGGTTGTCTCGCGTTACCCTGCTCCACCCTGCACACCACGTGTACCGCCCATCACACGAGCTCATGTCTTTTCACATTCGATTCCGGACAACAAAAGTGTCCTACCCTATCGTGCCGCGCACATCCTGGCGTCTTCCGCAAGCGCCTGAACTCAAGCACAATAAACCTATTTTCCAGTTGCGTTGTCAAGATATCTTCAGAGCAGGCATGATACAACAGCTGGTTTATTTTTCCTGAATACGGGCGGTATGTGTAAGATTGTAATTCACAGTAATTCACAACACTTGTGGACGATGGTCCCTCCACGCCGGGCGGGCCACGGGGCCTATTTGACCATCCTTCACCACGCTGGTCATGAAGGGAAGGGGCCAATCATAGACGTGGGAAGTGCAGTACAACAATGGATGCTGCTGCGCTGCAGTAGCCTACAATAACGAGCTGTCAATGAACGGCGCTCAGCAATCCAAGCGCTATCCAGGCTGATCTCTGCTCAGCTTGCGAGATCGGGTACATTCAGGTCGATTGTTATCGTAGGATATTCATAGTGCTCGAGTTATCAGACCTTTCCTTAACGGCAGTCGTTTTAATGCATCTCGCTCAACCCATCCACGGCCCCTGCACAAGTGGCAGCAATCGACCCCGCAAAGGGTTGATATTGGAGAGTATGCAGTACAAGGATACATGAGCGAAGTCGCACAGCGGCTCGGGTGTTTTTTTTGCAGCGATCGAGGCTTGCCCGGTGATTTTGCGACATCGCCATCACGTCGCTCACTCAGCTCGCTCGCTCGCTCACCTGCAGCACGACCGCCGCTGTGGAGGAGGAGGGAAGCTGGCCCCGCCCCTCCACCTGTAGGGACCCACCCCCCGGCCCCATGAATATGTTAATGAGTGGCCTTAAAAGGTTAAATAAAACCTTCAATCTATGTCTCACATAGCTGTCAAATCATACAGTTTAACCCGTATTCTTGTAAGAAGAAATTTAGTTTTTCAGGTCCATACGGCGTACAGCCGTTTCAATAAGCGCAAAAAAATGTGTTTTGTCTATTTGTGTTTCTCCCTTGTGATGGAACTTTGTAGGGTGAATGTGGAGATGTATAAGGGCACGGGGTGACCAATAAGGTCTGAATTGGTCTGTAATAAGGTAGGCACTGAGAAGAGGATGACAGGTATGGTCTCAAAAACTTCTACAATGTAAAAAATATCCGTAATTTTACATTAGAAAATACTGTATTTGCTCACGGAAAATTACTGTAATTAAAATGTATTGGCAACTTTCTGCCAGAAAGTTACTGTAAATTTACGGATTTATTTTGTACAGTGTATGGTACTTGCCGACAAGATAGAAAGTTGAAATTTGGTACAGAAAAAATCAGAAAATCCGAGATTTCTTCATTTGAAGACCCTCAAATCTCTATTTCAAGTGCCCCATAAACATTCAGAAACCGTTCCAAATATAAGATTGCCGGTTTTTTTGGTCTGATAGAACGTTAAACGGTAAATCAAATTAAAGCAAGAACCATTGTTCTATCTTTAAATGTTTTTTCAGATACTTCAGATTCAAGCTGTTTTGAACGCAAAAATCCGCATTTTATGACGTTCAAATCCGAATAATTCGGAAACGGTAAAAGATAGGAGCTTCCCCTCATAGAGTATGTTAATTCATTTTTGTTATTTCTAATTAAAAGAACGGAATCTTTAAATCGAGCGGTTTCCGATGGGTACGCCTGGAAATAAAATAAGTTGAATCAAGCCGTCAACTATTTTTTTTAGGAAATGTACTAATTTTTGGAGTAGTTGTTACTTGTTAGTTGTCTGATCGTAGATGAAAATTGTAAAAAATAATATCAATTTGATGATTATATTAATTGAAAACCTTTGCCTGCCGAAAACACGGCTTTATGAACTAGTACATATACTAATTTCATTTTATATAGCGTCATTCATGCAATTGCATGCCACAACGACGTTTCGGGCAATGGTCCGTCTCCGTATCGCATGAATAGATAGGCCAGAGAGACAGAGCGGATAGTACGAGTTGGAGACTACACTTTAGCCCAAGGAGCCTGATGAGAATGAAAAGTTGAAAGTGTGAATTTCCAGTTGCTTTTCAAGTTGACGGAGGAATAGTTACCCAATATGAGTTGATGAGATGTCAAATCCTTCCATCATGAAGTAGTATCACAAAATAAACTAATTTATAGCAAAGTCAAATGTTAACATGCTTCTTATTACTTAGCGATTACTGAAGGGTGCTACTAACGAGATGCTATTTCGCACCTCCGATTAGCACAGTTGGCTACACATGGTGCGAAAGAAGTTAGAAAATAGTACTTACATTAGCAAACTATTCATATGCCTATTTAAAAACTGGTCGTGAGAAAACATCTTTAACGTGTATTTATCATCAGGCCTCATGGTGTAATCAAATAGTCTCCAACTCTCCCTGGCCTCTCTATTTATGTGCTTTACAGGGCTCGAAACGGGAATAAATTATTGCGGAACTCATCAAGGATTCCAAGCAACCCCCTATTAGATGATGACCGTTCACTCGATCTGAGGGGCTTCGCTCTGTTTGTGGATCTCTGTGCGTGTCTGTAGGTCTCTGAGCATGTTTGAGTGCATCTGTGGGGTTCTGTGGGTCTGTGAGCGTGTATGTGGGTCTGTGAGCGTGTATGTGGGTCTCTGAGTGTATCTGTGGGTCTGTGAGCGTGTATGTGGGTCTGTGAGCGTGTATGTGGGTCTCTGAGTGTATCTGTGGGTCTGTGAGCGTGTATGTGGGTCTGTGAGCGTGTATGTGGGTCTCTAAGTGTGTCTGTGGGTCTGTGAGCGTGTATGTGGGTCTGTGAGCGTGTCTGTGGGTCTCTGAGTGTATCTGTGGGTCTGTGAGCGTGTATGTGGGTCTCTGAGTGTATCTGTGGGTCTGTGAGCGTGTATGTGGGTCTGTGAGCGTGTATGTGGGTCTCTGAGTGTATCTGTGGGTCACTGAGTGTGTCTGTGGGTTTTTGTGGGTCTGTGAGCGTGTATGTGGGTCTGTGAGCGTGTCTGTGGGTCTCTGAGTGTGTCTGTGGGTCTGTGAGCGTGTATGTGGGTCTGTGAGCGTGTATGTGGGTCTCTGAGTGTATCTGTGGGTCTGTGAGCGTGTATGTGGGTCTCTGAGTGTATCTGTGGGTCTCTGAGTGTGTCTGTGGGTTTTTGTGGGTCTGTGAGCGTGTATGTGGGTCTGTGAGCGTGTCTGTGGGTCTCTGAGTGTATCTGTGGGTCTGTGAGCGTGTATGTGGGTCTGTGAGCGTGTATGTGGGTCTCTGAGTGTATCTGTGGGTCTGTGAGCGTGTATGTGGGTCTGTGAGCGTGTATGTGGGTCTCTGAGTGTATCTGTGGGTCTGTAAGCGTGTATGTGGGTCTGTGAGCGTGTATGTGGGTCTCTAAGTGTGTCTGTGGGTCTGTGAGCGTGTATGTGGGTCTGTGAGCGTGTCTGTGGGTCTCTGAGTGTATCTGTGGGTCTGTGAGCGTGTATGTGGGTCTCTGAGTGTATCTGTGGGTCTGTGAGCGTGTATGTGGGTCTGTGAGCGTGTATGTGGGTCTCTGAGTGTATCTGTGGGTCACTGAGTGTGTCTGTGGGTTTTTGTGGGTCTGTGAGCGTGTATGTGGGTCTGTGAGCGTGTCTGTGGGTCTCTGAGTGTGTCTGTGGGTCTGTGAGCGTGTATGTGGGTCTGTGAGCGTGTATGTGGGTCTCTGAGTGTATCTGTGGGTCTGTGAGCGTGTATGTGGGTCTCTGAGTGTATCTGTGGGTCTCTGAGTGTGTCTGTGGGTTTTTGTGGGTCTGTGAGCGTGTATGTGGGTCTGTGAGCGTGTCTGTGGGTCTCTGAGTGTATCTGTGGGTCTGTGAGCGTGTATGTGGGTCTGTGAGCGTGTATGTGGGTCTCTGAGTGTATCTGTGGGTCTGTGAGCGTGTATGTGGGTCTGCGAGCGTGTATGTGGGTCTCTGAGTGTATCTGTGGGTCTGTGAGCGTGTATGTGGGTCTGTGAGCGTGTATGTGGGTCTCTAAGTGTGTCTGTGGGTCTGTGAGCGTGTATGTGGGTCTGTGAGCGTGTCTGTGGGTCTCTGAGTGTATCTGTGGGTCTGTGAGCGTGTATGTGGGTCTGTGAGCGTGTATGTGGGTCTCTGAGTGTATCTGTGGGTCTGTGAGCGTGTATGTGGGTCTCTGAGTGTATCTGTGGGTCTCTGAGTGTGTCTGTGGGTTTTTGTGGGTCTGTGAGCGTGTATGTGGGTCTGTGAGCGTGTCTGTGGGTCTCTGAGTGTGTCTGTGGGTCTGTGAGCGTGTATGTGGGTCTGTGAGCGTGTATGTGGGTCTCTGAGTGTATCTGTGGGTCTGTGAGCGTGTATGTGGGTCTCTGAGTGTATCTGTGGGTCTCTGAGTGTGTCTGTGGGTTTTTGTGGGTCTGTGAGCGTGTATGTGGGTCTGTGAGCGTGTCTGTGGGTCTCTGAGTGTATCTGTGGGTCTGTGAGCGTGTATGTGGGTCTGTGAGCGTGTATGTGGGTCTCTGAGTGTATCTGTGGGTCTGTGAGCGTGTATGTGGGTCTCTGAGTGTATATGTGGGTCTCTGAGTGTGTCTGTGGGTTTTTGTGGGTCTGTGAGCGTGTATGTGGGTCTGTGAGCGTGTCTGTGGGTCTCTGAGTGTGTCTGTGGATTGGTGTGGGTCTGTGGGTTTGTGGGTCTATGAGCGTGTCTGTGGGTCTCTGAGCGTGTTTGTGGGTATCGGTGCGTGTCTGTGGTTGTTCGTCTAGGGGTCTCTTTGTGAGTCAAATAAATAAATAAAAGATGAATCCGTAATTTCTTCCGGCATGCAGTCACCTGGTTCAAATGTTCACTCCCACCACTGCGTTCCAGGGCTTTTTTTTAATCCTAACTCTTTGGTTCTTTCGGTAAAGTCACGTAGGTATAAAAGAAAAATAAATTACATTTCGGGCGCAGCACAAGCATCCGTTGGAGGTCGCTCAGTGTCATTGACGAATGTGTCAACTGTGCTTGTGCACCACTGCCGAGCCAGCATCACCAACACATGTTAACTGCACATCGAGTTGCTGGTGCAGGAAAGCCTTGTGGATTCACGACCCTCTGGGAAAGAGCCTTCCACCAAGCCAGTGGTTCTGAGCCTGAGGCGCACGCACCCCCTGCGGGTGCGAGATGCCCTTTCTGAGAACCAAAGGGGGTGCAGGCTGCAGTAAAGGTTCAGAACCACTGCACTAAGGGGTGGCGATTAATGTGTTTATTCCGACTGAGTATGTTTTTATTATATATCTCTCTCTCTCAAATTTGGATATAACGAGAACTGGGACATAAAAAGCCACATTTATAGTGCACGGGCCAGAGCAGCGCTCGGTTCCAGCCGAGATATCAAACCTTCAGCCGTATCAATTTACAGCATTTTATATTGCTGTGAATTACCTGATAACCCCACTCGTTTGGAATCGCAATCACATAACTCAACTGTTGCTGGCCACAAATGAAGCAGAACCACTTATATTCTTGCGCATGACAATATAATAATGTACATTCATTTGTGAGGCACGTTCCACTAATGTCTCAAGGCGCGGATATTCAGGAGCCAATAAACCAAATGCGAGGTGGTTTGAGCAGTGCGTACAGCTTTGCCAATCCTCCATCGTAGCGGCGCTGTAGTTTATTGTACGGTTCCATAGTTTGGGTTGCATGGCCACAAGTCTGTAATCTTAGATTTAGGATGCGCGCATCTCCTGCCCTTTGATGAGTAACGCCCAGTGTTTTCGAGGAATGCCACAAAGCCAGGTGGTGCGATATTTGGGTCTGGAACGAGCCGTTTATTGCGGACGTCCGCGTCGTTTCACTTTATTGGGAAGCACGTGAGCGATGTCACCTCGGCTGGTCTGGGCTCAATGACTATTAGTAGCCTCAACGTGGTGCAATGTACGAGCCCATCACTGGTTCCATCGTTGAAGACTGAACCGAGCTCCACACACAAGTGCATCACTCGGGGGTCACATAATTTCTAACAGCGACGGCACCATCACGTGTCTCGACCTCATGATGGGTGCCACGGTGGCGAGATGTTATCTCCCTCGCCTTGTACGCAGGAGGTCGTGGGCTCGATCCCGACCCGGACGCTTCTATATTTGGAGCTTGCATGTTCTCCCCGTGGTGGTGTTGATTTTTCTCCAGGTCCTCGGGTTTTTCCCTTCATTCAGAAACGTGCGTTTAGTGTTTGGCTGCTATACATTTCTACGTGATAAGCCACTTTGTTCAGCTATCATGTGGCCAGGTCAGTTCTGAAAAAGAGCTACGTAGCTCAGTGGTAAAATATATTTTTAAAAGTTTAAAACAGGGACTCCTCTACTTACGATGTTCCATGAGTCTGATCGTAAGTCCAACTTTGCCCCTATTGATTCCAAACAAGTTGTACGGCATGGACACTAAACACGGGGAATGGCTTCAAAAGTTGTATAATCTCCTATAGACGCCATTGGTTCATGTTCTGCAGATGTAGATGCCACTGGACCTTCATGTGCCATCTACATGTGTAATGTATCTCTCATAGACACCGTAGTCTTTCTGTATATTTGGAATAAAGTCTACTGACAACTCAACGAGTCACCACGCATGACTATATACACTTGGGTTGACTATTCTGAGACACATAGCTTCGAGTCTCAAGACATCTCGAAGATGGAGACGACCCGTTCCAAGATGGCGACGACGATTTCCCAGCAACGGCCCCAAGGTCCGGTTCGCGCTGGCTCGTATCCCTCGCCCGATCCAGCCACGCCCCTATTCTCGAATTCTCCTCGCCGCCTCTGGCTCCACCCATCTCCGCCCTTTCCTGCCATTGGATCCCGTGCTCCCCCTCACGTGACTGTCAACGCTTGTCCCATCAATCATCATTAGCACGCCCATTAGTAACCATGGTCCCAGGGAACCCGACTGTCCCCACTATTGCTCCGTACTGTCTTTACACATTTATGGACAGGTTTGTATTTCGGGAAGTTCGTAAGTCGAATGTTCGTAAGTAGAGGAGTCCCTGTACTAAGTGGTGAGAGGGGGCAGCCTCGCCATAGCCCAGCAGCGAGTGGCGATGCAGTGCGAGTTTGCAAGACGGCGCTGCCTGAATTATTTAGTTAACGGATCCGTGCCAAGCATAGTGGACAGAGTCCAGGTGGAAGCATGTTGACCTCACATAGTGCAAGCAGACAGCTGTCTCTTGACACAATTTACACTCCGAAAATGCTTAAGCGCTGGTTTCCATAGCAGTAGCAACGAGAGCAAGGAGTCGACACCAAATAGGGTCTTGAATATTCACTCTTTCAGACAAACACAGAATAATTAATGTGGTACTCCATATTTATTTTTATAACATACAAAACATTTTACAATATAATCTTTAATAAATAACATTTTGCAACCTATACAACACGTACAACCGGCAAAAAGGGTTAGTGTTCCATTGTCGGCAGGGTGCAACATTTTTATTCATCGGCCGACGAGTACCCATACATTTGTTCCTTGGTGGCAAATAATTCACACGGCAACTTCCGACTTTGTTTCAACCCCAGCGAGCTTCATCAGCCAGCCACGTCCTCCTCAAACAATGCTTCCCAGGAACAACGAGGGAGCCCAAAATGCATCCAACGCCAACACTGAAGCGTTGGGATTTACAGACGCCTCGGCAACCTCTATCATTGCCCCAAAGCACGTCAGTAGTTGTACTGCCACGTCTTGGGAACCTTCCACTTGGGGACATTGCAGTACCTGCCCGCATTCTTGTGCTGTTTACCAAGCAGCTTCACCCTCACCTCGGCCACAACGAGGTTGTGGTCCGAGCCGATGTCCGCGGACCTGTACGGCCGGACGTTCAGAACGGACGTCGCGTGTTGCTCCCTGGTGATAACAAAATCAACGATCTCCTCTCAGTCTGGTCCTCTGGCGACACCCACGTGAACTTGCGCGAGTTCTTCTGCTGGAACTGCGTGTTGCAGACGACGAGCTTGTTGCCGCTGCAGAACTTGAGCAGACGCATTCCGTTGGCATCCTTGGGCCCCATCCTGTGCAGGCCCAGGGACGTGCCCCCAGTTATCATAGTTGGTGCCCACCTGCGCAGGAGGACGTCGTGCTTGGGCACAGACTCCAAGATCTCCTGCAGCTTGTTGTAGAACCGCTTCCTGGAGTCCTCTTCCGCAGGCTCGCTCGGCGCGTAGGCCTCGATGACCGTCACACGTTGGCACACCTTGAATTTCAACCTCAGCAAGACGATCCGCTCGTCCACCGGCTCGAACTTGCTTACGTGCTTCTCCATCCGATTGCTGACGGCAATGCCGACCCCGAGCTGGAGCCGTCCATCCTTGGACCCGAGTCGGCCAGTTTTGTGTCGCAGACCCCGCAGACCATGACGTTGTAGCGCCTCAACTGGCCGACCAGTGTCGGCCGCCTTCCCTTCCTCGTCGAGCGCTCGCACGTTCCAGTGAGCCGCCCGCGTCCGGGACTTGGCATCGATCTGAGAAACTCCGCCCAAGGACCGTCGGCTCGCGCTGCCCCCGTCGGCGCCTTCGCTGCTGCTGCCGCAGCCTGGCGGCCCGACGGCCCCGGCCGACACGCTTTCCGTGGTCATCGCTTTGCCCGACGCGTCGTCTGCGGCAACCTTGTTTGTCGGAGCGGCATCCGAGCCGGCTTGAGGCAGTCCGGTCGAACGCGAGTCGTGGGGTGACGCTCGGTGGGCCGCGTCGCTGGTGGGAAGCGGGGCGGCGCCATCTCCTGCGTCCGCGTGGTGCGATGCCATTGGCCTTGTTACCCAAACTCTGGCTACTGCCTGGACTTAGCCGATGTGGTCAGGCAATGAACTGTGGGAGATTCACAGGCGGAAAAACAATGGGAAACAATCACACCAGTTAAACTGCTTGTGATTTTATTAAAATAACTGTTGCAACATTTCAACCAAAAATTAAGATAAGTTTTAGCATTTATCTGTTAAAAACAAATCATGATTGATATATTTAAGCATCCAGTCCCCCTTTCTAAACCTAATATCAAATGACTATTTATTGTCATGACCATAAACCATAAAACTCCGGTCTTCCCCACAGCATATTTTGGCTAACCATCGAACAAAGACGGTCGCCGCTTTGCGCACTTTCAGGTGCGCTTCTGCGGCCGTCTGGAATGCTCTTCCCTCCGATATTAGGAATCCACTGGAGCTATGCACTTTTAAATCTAGATTAAAAACTAATTTCTTTAGAAATGCTTTTGTTTCATCTATTGTCCTTCCCCCACACCTTTGATTAGCACAGTTGGCTACATATGGTGCAAAAGAAGTTAAACATACATAGTTACAGATACCTGACAGTGGCACTTATTTGTCGGTTTCCAGTCTCTGATAGAGTTACCCGCGATACGGCTCATCAGGGGGTAAAGCGGCAAATCCCAGTGCAGGTCAACTCCAAATCAACATCAGCACTTCAGGGGTCAGTAAACCATGTGGTGAGGCTGCACCACTTGGTGCAGGCTGCTTGTTGCTGAACCGAGGCCAAACCTTGCCACAGTAACATGGAATTTCCACCACCGAACAAGAACAGGGAGGGGTAGCTGCAACTCAGGAATCGTTTAGCTTCGGAATATTGATGATGAATGCACACAGTGGCACTGGGACCTCAGTTCAAGTAAAGCGGTTTCACGGCCACTGCACAATCACAACGGCCTTCAATTGGGTAAACGGCGTAAGAGTCATCATCGTCGTCCCAGTGGTGCTCAGCACTCCGCAGCGCTCACTCCGACTCGCCCGTACTCACCTTGCCATGTCCACCTGGCTTCAGAGGATCCCCGTCCTCAAGACCCCCCGTCCTCAAGACCCCATGCCAGGTTCAGCCGGTACAAATTCACCAAGCTGGCAAGAAATTAAAAATAATGCAAAAGTTAATCACCTCATGAGGAATAACAACTTTCATCAGACAAATTATATAATGGGGACCTCAGTTGGTTATGAATGCTGTTTTCACAGCAGCTGTTATTCCAGCCACATTCAATTGGGTAAACGGCTTAAGAGATCATCATCGTCCCGACAGTGAGTCTGTGTTGCCTTCTCAACAATCCCAGTGTCCCCACCTCGTGCCTCTGAACAGCGCTCACCGGCTCATGGGAACTCCTTCGCTGTGCGGAGTTCCTTCAAATCCTCCGGTCGCTCTCCTTCATCCTAATGGACAACACAAAATCAATTAACTCATTATAATATTACGCGTAATATTCTCCTACTCCTATGAGCGATATCTCAATCAAGTCTGTAAAGAGAATCATTATGGTTGGTTTTAATGCCACACGAGCAGCATCTCATCACACTTCTGCTGTACAAAAAGCTAATTATTTGTTCAGTGCCTTGGGCAAGGCAATATAATAAATTAAAATAAGATGAATAATATCTTCCACATATACCCCAACTGAAACCGTCTGTTAAGGCACATTACAGTTCCAACACCAAGAAGGGTTTTAATACCTCACATTATCCAAACACAGTTGCAGTGATTAGATGACTTGTCACGCGTTTTAGAAACAGGCGACTGGAAGAATCAAAGTACTCTGGCTCCGTACTCTGATACTGTCATCGTGAGCCTCCTCCCGGATCAATTTGCCACCTCACAGATAAATGAAATTCTCTGTACTCATCTCCAGAGAAGAATATGATCACACACAAATTTCCAATCATAAAATGTGGCTATGTGTGCTGATGTATGCTACCACCTCATACGGTAGACTCTCAAATATCCGGGTGCGGATTATTTGATTTGCGGATTAACCGTGCACCTGAGATTTTGAAATAAATGAAATCTATAAACAGTTATGTATTGTTATTCTTGGAAATGTGTATTACAAGTCGCGTGCTTACACCGAATAAATATTTTGCTCCGGTTAATTCGAAATACACGTGATCACCTCTACAGTACAGTAGTTGCAATATCTTTACAACAGTGGGCGGAGTTTGATTGATGTTGATTGGCATAGCTCTGCTATCATCCACTTTGTGGGCCGAGTCTTCTGCGCCGGAGCAATAAAGTGTGTTTTCTTAAGTTAAACATAATTTATACCCCTATATTAATGGTTTTTGGCAGAGATCAACGAAAATGTTATATTTTTGGATGATCCGCAATTTTTTAATTATCCGCGGCCGTCCTCACCGTCATTAGCACAGCTAATCGAGAGGCTACTGTATTTGCAAGAAGTTCTGTATTAGCAAAGTTTGTCTGAGGTATAGCCTGCCTCCACTATGGAAAAGTAGAACTTTCACCACTGGTAAAAGGCCACAGAAATGAGTGTCACTTAATGCTCATGTGGGCAAGGGCAGACATTTAACCGAGTGAAACGATGACAAGATTTTAACGAAACGTCGACACTCGGCCTTGCACACTGTGACCTCAGTTCAAGTAAAGCGGTTTCACGGCCACCAATTGGGTAAACGGCTTAAGAGTCACCATCGTCGTCCCAGTGGTGCTCAGCTTTCCGCAGTGCTCACTCCGACATGCCCGTGCTCACCTTGCAAGGTTTCAGAGGACTGAAGATCACATGCCAGGTTCAGCCGGTACAAATTCACCAAGCTGGCAAGAGATAAAAAAAAAAACGCAAACGTTAATGACTTATTCAGTCATAACATTCAATGAATCAGATACATTCTGTTAAATGGGACCTCAGTTAGTTATGAATGCTGTTTTCACAGCAGCTGTTATTCCAGCTACATTCAATTGGGTAAACGGCTTAGAGATCATCATCGTCCCGACAGCGAGTCTGTGTCACCGTCTCAACAATCCCATCATCCCCGCCTCATGTCTCTGAATGGTGCTCACCGGCTCATGGGAACTCCTCGCTCTGTGTGGAGCTCCTTCAAATCATCTGGTCACTCTCCTACATCCTGATGGGCAATACACAATCAATCAACCCTGTACTCGTCATTATGTTCGATAACCATATTCTCCTACTGATAAATATCGTCATCAAGGTAATCCTTATGGAGGTTGGTTTCGATGACAAATGTGAAAAATTATGGCATGTGTCCCAACCACCTGTTAAGTTTCATATTTTTAATTGTGAAATCTCTGTAAAGTACAAAACGAACCAAGGCAGATTACCCTACATTATCCAAACATATCAGCAAGTACTGGAAGGCCTCCCCCCACTGTCACCATCTATGTAACAATGTTAAACTTATTTCGCACCGTACGTAGCGAACCGTGATAATTGGAGGTGCGTGAAAATCTTTCAGGGTCCAATGCTGCTACCATGCATCTAACTCTTGCACAGGAACTCATCACTAAATGTCCACCCCCTGCATTAGAAATGTGGAACTTCCACCACTGGCATGTGGCAATTAACAACACATGAGAACCACCCAATGGCATTTTGAACAAGGGCATAGAGGTGATGGAAGTGATGACAAAAGGATTTTTGGAAAAACGTCGACACTCGGGCTCGCACACTGGGACCTCAGTTCAAGTAAAGCGGTTTCACGGCCACTTCAACGGCCTTCAATTGGGTAAACGGCTTAAGAGTCATCATCGTCGTCCCAGTGGTGCTCAACGCTCTGCAGTGCTCACTCCAAATCGCCCGTACCTCACATTGCAGCAAGCTCCACCTGGCTTCAGAGGACTCAAGACCACATGCCAGGTTCAGCCGGTACAAATTCACTCAGCTGGCAAGAAATTAAAAATAACGCAAACATTAATAACCTCTTAAGGAATAACATCACTTGGTCATCAGACAAATTCTATAATGAGGAACTCAGTTGGTTATGAATGCTGTTTTCACAGCAGCTGTTATTCCAGCCGCATTCAATTGGGTAAAAGGCTTAGAGATCATCATCGTCCCGACAACGAGTCTGTGTCGCCGGCTCAACAATCCCAGCGTCCCCGCCTCGTGTCTTTGAACGGCACTCACCAGCCCGTGGGAACTCTTCGCTCTGTGTGGAGCCCCTTCAAATCCTCCGGTCCCTCTCCATCCTGAAGACACACGCCCATTAAGAAAATTAATAAAACATTTTCCCTGCAGTCACGAAAGCTTTAAATCGAAATTTTCATGCTCGTATGACCATCATCTTAAAAAAGGGAATTACTATCAAGGTTGGCTTTCATGCCACATGGACCATTATCTGTCACGTGTCCCAAACTAATACCCCACCTCTGTTAAGACACAATACAGTTCAACACCAATACTGGCATATTATCCTACTGATTCACTCCTGCAGTGATTCGATGACTACACAGATGATTTAATCCCGGGTGGCAGGAACCAGGATTTATACCAAGCTATTGTGGCTCTGTGCTCTGACAGGGTTATCATGACGCGTCGACACTTGGGCTCGCACACTGGGACCTCAGTTCATGTAAAGCGGTTTCACGGCCACTTCAACAGCCTTCAATTGGGTAAACGGCTTAAGAGTCATCATCGTCGTCCCAGTGTTGCTCAGCTTTCCGCAGTGCTCACTCCGACACGTCCGTGCTCACCTTGCAAGGTTTCAGAGGACTGAAGATCACATGCCAGGTTCAGCCGGTACAAATTCACCAAGCTGGCAAGAGATAAAAAAAGAATGCAAACGTTAATGACTTATTCAGTAATAACATTCAATTAATCAGATATATTCTGTCATGGGGACCTCAGTTGGTTATGAATGCTGTTTTCACAGCAGCTGTTATTCCAGCCACATTCAATTGGGTAAACGGCTTAAAGATCATCATCGTCCCGACAGCGAGTCTGTGTCCCCGCCTCGTGTGTCTGAACGGTGCTCACCGGCTCATGGGAACTCCTCGCTGTGTGGAGCTCCTTCAAATCATCCGGTCACTCTCCTTCATCCTGTTGGGCAACACACAATCAATCAATCCTGTACTCGTCATTATGTTCGATAACCATATTCTCCTACTGATAAATAGCGTCATCAAGGTAATCATTATGGAGGTTGGTTTCGATGACAAATGTGAAGAATTATGTCATGTGTCCCAACCACCTCTGTTAAGTTTAATATTTTTAATTGTTAAATCACTGGAAAGTTCAACATGAACCAAGGCAGATTACCCTACGTTATCCAAACATATCAGCAAGTGCTGGAAGGCCTCCCCCCACTGTCGCCATCTATGTATGTTAAACTTATTTCGCACCGTACGTAGCCAACCGTGCTAATTGGAGGTGCGTGAAATCTTTCAGGGTCCAATGGTGCCACCATGCATCTAGCTCCTGCATGTGAACTTATCACTAAATGTCCACCTCCCGCATAGAAATGTGGAACTTCCACCACTGGCATGTGGCAATTAACAACACATGAGAACCACCCAATGGTATTTTGAACAAGGGCATAGAGGTGATGGAAGTGATGACAAAAGGATTTTTGGAAAAAACGTCAACACTCAGGCTCGCACACTGGGACCTCAGTTCAAGTAAAGCGGTTTCACGGCCACTTCAACGGCCTTCAATTGGGTAAACGGCTTAAGAGTCATCATCGTCATCCCAGTGGCGCTCAACGCTTTGCAGTGCTCATTCCAAATCGCCCGTACCTCACCTTGCAGCAAGCTCCACCTAGCTTCAGAGGACTCAAGACCCCATGCCAGGTTCAGCCGGTACAAATTCACCAAGCTGGCAAGAGATTAAAATAACGCAAACGTTAATAACCTCTTAAGGAATAACATCACTTGGTCATCAGACAAATTCCATAATGGGGAACTCAGTTGGTTATGAATGCTGTTTTCACAGCAGCTATTTTTCCAGCCGCATTCAATTGGGTAAACGGCTTAGAGATCATCATCGTCCCGACAACGAGTCTGTGTCGCCGGCTCAACAATCCCAGCATCCCCGCCTTGTGTCTTTGAATGGCACTCACCGGCCCATGGGAACTCTTCGCTCTGTGTGGAGCTCCTTAAAATCCTCCGGTCTCTCTCTTTCATCCTGATGACACACGCCCATTAAGAACGTTAATAAAACATTTTCATGCTCGTATGACCATCATCTTAAACAAGGGAATTACTATCAAGGTTGGCTTCCATGCCACATGAACCATTATCTGTCACGTGTCCCAAACTAATACCCCACCTCTGTTAAGACACAATACAGTTCAACAACAATACTGGCATATTATCCTACTGATTCACTCCTGCAGTGATTCGATGACTACACAGATTATTTAATCCCAGGTGGCAGGAACCAGGATTTATACCAAGCTATTGTGGCTCTGTGCTCTGACAGGGTTATCATGACGCGTCGACACTCGGGCTCGCACACTGGGACCTCAGTTCAAGTAAAGCGGTTTCACGGCCACTTCAACGGCCTTCAATTGGGTAAACGGCTTAAGAGTCATCATCGTCATCCCAGTGGCGCTCAACGCTTTGCAGTGCTCACTCCAAATCGCCCGTACCTCACCTTGCAGCAAGCTCCACCTAGCTTCAGAGGACTCAAGACCCCATGCCAGGTTCAGCCGGTACAAATTCATCAAGCTGGCAAGAGATTAAAAAAACGCAAACGTTAATAACCTCTTAAGGAATAACATCACTTGGTCATCAGACAAATTCCATAATGGGGAACTCGGTTGGTTATGAATGCTGTTTTCACAGCAGCTATTTTTCCAGCCGCATTCAATTGGGTAAACGGTTTAGAGATCATCATCGTCCCGACAGCGAGTCTGTGTCACCGTCTCAAAAATCGCAGCGTCCCCGCCTCGTGAATCTGAACAGCAATCACCGGCTCGTGGAAAAACCACCTTTCTCTGTGTGGAGCTCCTTCACATCCTCCAGCCGCTCTCCTTCGTCCTGATGGGCAACACGCAATCAATCGACCATGTACTCATCATTATGTTACATAACACATATTCTTACTGCTAAATAGCGTCATCAAGGTAATCATTATGGAGGTCGGTTTTGATGCCAAATGTGAAGGATTATCTGTCATGCGTCCCAACCACCTCTGGTAAGTTTAATATTTTTAATTGTTAAATCACTGTAAAGTTCAACACGAACAAAGGCAGATTACCCAACGCTATCCAAACATATCAACAAGTGCTGGAAGGCCTCCCAACACTGTCGCCATCTTTGTGTCTATGTAAAAACTTATTTCGCACTGTATGTAGCCAACTGTGCTAATCAGAGGTGCGTGAAAATCTGTCAGGGTTTAATGCTGCTACCATGCATCTAACTCCTGCACGTGAACTCGTAACTTAATGTACACCCCCCCGCATGGAAATGTGGAACTTCCACCACTGGCACACGGCAATTAACAAGAGATGAGAACCACCCAATGCTCTTTTGAACGAGTGCAGAGAGAAGGTGATGGAGGTAATGGAAGTGATGATGAAGGGATTTTAGCAAAACGTTGATACTCGAGTTCGCACACTGGGACCTCAGTTCAAGTAAAGCGGTTTCACGGCCGCTGCAATCACAACGGCCTTCAATTGGGTAAACGGCTTGAGAGTCATCATCGTCATCCCAGGGGTGCTCAGCGCTCCGCAGCGCTCACTCCAAATCGCCCGTGCCTCACCTGGCAAGGTCCACCTGGCTTCAGAGGACTCAAGATCAGGTGCCCAGGTTCAACCGGTACAAATTCACCTACCTGGCAAGAGATAAAAAATAACGCAAAGTCAATAACCTCTCAAGGAATAACATCACTTTTATCATACAAATCCTATAATGGGGAACTCAGTTGGTTATGAATGCTGTTTTCACAGCAGCTGTTATTCCAGCTGCATTCAATTGGGTAAACGGCTTAGAGATCATCATTGTTCCGACAGCGAGTCTGTGTCACCGTCTCAACAATCCCAGCGTCCCCGCCTCGGGTCTAAACGGCACTCACCAGCTCATGGGAACTCTGCGCTCTGTGTGGAGCTCCTTCAAATCCTCCGGTCGCTCTCCTTCATCCTGATGACACATGTCCATTAAGAATGTTAATTAAAAAAAGTATGCCCATTTAAAACTTGCGCGTTCACAGGATTTACACCAACACAGCCACTTCGCACGCCGACTAGCCCTCGGTTGCGTGCTTTACGATTTACCATTAACATGCTAATCTCATTAACATGCTAATTTTCACCTAGCAGCCATTTGATTGGTGGAAAACCAACCACGGTCGGGTTGGCTGTCCACCACTTGCAATTAACATTGGCTGCTGATATTTGGGCTACGCCCATTTCAAACCCTTATAAATAGTTTGACTTTGGAAGCTAACCCCCCTTTTCCTGAAGACGACCGCTCGTGTTGCGATCAAAACGTCGTAGTTTTTGTTTATTTTCTTTTAACCGATCTACGTGACTTCACGGAAAGACCCAAAGAATATGACCATCATCTTAAACAAGGGAATTACTATCAAGGTTGGTTTCCATGCCACATGAACCATTATCCTTCATGTGTCCCAAACTAATACCCCACCCTCTGTTAAGACACAAAACAGTTCAACAACAATACTGGCATATTATCCCGATTCCGTCCTGCAGTGATTCGATGACTAGACAGATGATTTAACCGTGGGTGGCAGGAACCAGGATTTGAACCAAGCTATTCTGCCTCTGTACTCTGACAGGGTTATCATGACACGTCGACACTCGGGCTCGCACACTGGGACCTCAGTTCAATTAAAGCGGTTTCATGGCCACTTCAACGGCCTTCAATTGGGTAAACGGCTTAAGAGTCATCATCGTCGTCCCAGTGGCGCTCAGCCGCTAGGCAGCGCTCACTTCAACTCGCTCATGCCTCACCTTGCAAGCTACACCCGGCTTCAGAGGACTCAAGACCACATGCCAGGTTCAGCCGGTACAAATTCACCCAGCTGGCAAGAGATTAAAAATAACGCAAAAGTTAATGACCTCTTAAAGAAAGCATCACTTTCACACAAATTATATGATGGGGACCTCAGTTGGTTATGAATGCTGTTTTCACAGCAGCTGTTATTCCAGCCGCATTCAATTGGGTAAACGGCTTTACAGATCATCATTGTCCCGACAGCGAGTTTGTGTCACCGTCTCAACAATCCTAGCGTCCCCGCCTCGTGTCCCTGAACGGCACTCACCGGCTCATGGGAACTCCTCTCCCTGTGTAGAGCTCCTTCAAATTATCCAGTCGCTCTCCTTCATACTGATGGGAAACACGCAATCAACCATGTACTCGTCATTATGTTTGTGACTAACATATTTTCCTGCTTGCCTAAGGAACACCTGAGTGAATGTCTGCAAGGGCTGACATTCGCTTCAGTGATGATGAAAATATTTTAACGAAACGTCGACACACAGGCTCGTACAGTGGGACTTCAGTTCAAGTAAAGCGGTTTCACGGCCACTAAAATCACAGCGGCCTTCAATTGGGTAAACGGCTTAGAGATCATCATCGTCCCGACAGCGAGTCTGTGTCATTGTTTCAACGCACCCAGCGTCCCCGCATGGTCTCCGAACGGATTCGAGTAATGCAGACGTCTGTGCAAGCGAGAAGGCAATTCAAAATAAACAAACTAAGTTACTGTGTACGCCAGTGGTTTCCAATATAGAGGTCGCGCACACCTGGGGGTATGAGTGATATATCTGAGGAATACGCGAGATAATGAAAGTTTTGTTAATTGTGAAGTGTTAACTAAACTCCCGAGGTGTCAGTTGACGTAAAATTGAATTTAAAAATTATTTCATTACTTCTAATATCATGCCTATACCATGGTAGGGATACACAGACAATATTTGAAACTGCCGGTGTAGGCTACATGGAAGATCCCTGTGTATTTGTTTTGCAGAACATGTTTGTTTTTTCACGTGCATGCAGGCTAATGTCGATCTGCGAAACCCCTCAGGCTGTGCTGTACCCATCTGCACTCACATTTAGCTTTGCATTCTTCCACTCTGGGCTGCCAAGGCCACGATGATCTTGTGGTGGGCAAAAGGCAAACCCAACACACAACCGTCACAGGCTACATCACAGCAGGCGTATTCAGCAACGCGGAATTCCCTGCAACGAGACATCGTCACACAGTACGCCATCATCACCAGAAACCACAATACCACCGGTTTTCAGATCACTCAACACCGTGGCATCTCAACGCTAGCCAATGATAATTACTGGGGCCAAACTAAATATTCTGCGCCTGTTAGGCCATAGGCAGCCCACAGATCCACAAATACAGCCATTTGTTATGTCAATCCACTCTTGGATGAAGGACTCCCCCAGGCCATGCAGGTGACTAGAATGATGAAGTGTAGACTCAAAGGGCAGTATTAATTTGTTGTGTCCAGCACGGGGTCCTAGCCGGGAGTTGACCCAGCCTATCAACCTGCCATGCGAATGGAAAACTCCCAACACAGTCTTAGGGCTGCAAATGGAGACGGGTACTACTCCAAGTAATTTCAGCTGGGACGGATATAAGACTTTGATATTATTCAACCCAAAAGGCAGCCCCGGTCAAATACTTCGTTTGCTAGTTGTGCAATATTTGTAAAGGACCCTGTACAGGCAGACCTAGTTTAGCACGACCCCATAAAACTCTGATCCTTTCTCACGCTCTTTGTCCTGGAGAACATATTTACCAATTTGTTTTACTCATCATAAAGGTTTTTGGGTGAAATCGCGTAAGTATAAATGTGTCGTAACCCTCCACCACCAGACACATCCATTAAGTTGTCACCTAAACAAACCGTGCCAATTCGTTTACTACTTCAGCCCACCGTTGTTGGAGAGTAAATCCACAACATTTACAATTTGAATACACACTTACGAGAACACACAATGGTATAACCCCCTTTTAGCGCCGATTCGATAGCGCTCCCTTCTCCAGGAACGCATCTTGGAGCTCTAAACGAGGTCTGCCAGCAGTGACGTTTTTGCCGTTGTCTGTGTAGTGACAGAGAAAGGTCACTACTGTGTCGGCCCGTACGAAGGCTGGGGGCCCCAAGGGGGTGCCTGGGGGGTCGCGTGGTGGAGGGATCCGGACCCTCCCAGAGGTGGGGGAAGTGAGGCGTGTCCTGGGAAGGGAGGCGTGGCCTGGAGAGAGCCAGCCACGCCGGGGCGGAGCCAGCCAGGCGAAACCAAATATAAGCGTGGTGTGAACGGAGAGCGGGGGGCTGTTGGACTGTACTCCAAAGAGAAGACATCATCGGTCGTCAAGTCCTGAGTCGTCGTCCTGGGCCAGGCAGGCCGTTGCCTGCCTGGTCCAGTCTGTGTCGCGTTCCAGAGTGTTAGCGAGTTGAGGAAGGTGGTCACCACCTCATGTACAGTGTTATATTACTTACCGTTAATAAATAGTGTTGCCTCCAAGCTGCGTGTGTGTGCACCTAATTCGAACCTACTACATTTGGTGTCAGAAGTTGTGGAAATATAAATATTGCTAGGTGTTATCCTAGGGAAGTAAAATGGGCACACGAAAAACAAAGACAAAACTCATCTGGACGCCTTCGTACAACGGGGATGGTGTGACGACCATCCTTCGGACAGCCCCGGGGATGGCAGCCCCGGTGACAGAGAGAGAGAGATGGCGCTGCACGCGGAGCGGCGGGACTGGCATCGCACCGCTGCTTCGCCGCCATCGGGAACGGAGCGATGGAGCCGCGGGGAGAGGACACCGTCGTCTCTGCGGGGGCTGGCGGGGGGAGGCCCAGGCATGCGGGCCACACGGTGGGGCCGCCAACTCGGCGGCTGATCGTGGCGCGGTTCCCGCCAAAACGCTGCTCCCGCCAACTCGAGGGATGGTCGGGGCGCGGTTCCCACCAACTCGAGGACTGGTTGGGGCACGGTTCCCGCCAAAGCGCCGCTCCCGCCATTTCGGCGGCGGGTCGGGGCGCTGTTCCCGCCAAAACGCCGCTCCCGCCGACATCAACGCCTGCGGAGGGGGAGTTCCACACGTGCAGGTGGCGCCCCCGTCTTGTGGATGGGGGTTCGCAAGAGCAGGCCGTGTTCACCTTGCAAGATTCTTCGGGCCGTCCCAGTGCTCCACCTTGACGCCCTCTGATATTCACAGTTTGCCAGGCGAGTCGTGACATGACACGAGAAAAATAATAATAACTTCACCCATCTTGCGTGTGCCGGGTTGCGATCGCGGGTTTTTTTTTATTACTCGCTGGTTTGCGGAGCGTGTTCGTCCGGTTGTGTGCGTGATTAAATGACGCGGCGACCATGCGGGTTTCTGCTTGTAACAGTGTTGTTGTTAATTACGGCGTCGAGATCGGTATCTTCTGGTGTAGTAAATGATTAATTCGTTGTTGGTGTCCCAAGTTCCGTTGATATCCTGTATGTTGCCGTGTTAATGACTCGTGTTGTTACATCGTTTTGTTGCGAAATCGCCGTTGTTATTGTGTATACTGTATGGAGTTTCGCTCGTGATTGCCACGTGTAACTGTAAGAAACTTTGATCGTCATTGTTGCCAAGGTACAGACCGTATGGAGCTTTGCTTGGAATTGTTAACAGTGTATGGAATGTTGGGTACTTGCTTGTGATTATTTACTATGTACGGATTGTCTGGAGTATTGATTGTGTGTGTTGCCATGTGGGGACTGGATGGAGCATTGCGCCAAATGATTCACTGTACGAATTTCATATACTGCATATACTGTATTAATCAATTTGGCGATTCTTGGGGTTTGTGTATAGTTTTTTTGCTCTCAAAATTCGAATGCCCTGAGTCCCATGGTTAATGTTGAAGGGGATTTAGAAATGACAGGTTCGGTTTGTTTCAAACTCGCTGGTTGGTTCCTGTCCGTTGTTGCACAGATGATGTCTTTTGTGCGGGAATGCTCCTTGTGTTCTGTATGGATCGGGGGTGCGTTTCCGTTAATTGCCGTCAAATTGCGTTGCTCTCCACTCGGTTGGTACAGCTGCATGCTGCAATGCGAGTCTCGGAGATGATGTGTACGGATACGGGATGTGAGGTGTATTGTTGTGACCATTGAATATTCGGGATCGTCACAAATTGTGCGTACCTGTTCGGCATTGGATCAGTTCTGTGGGGGATCATAATTCAAATTGTATGTGTTGCGATGGTGACATGCTGCCAGGGATTGGAATTGTGCTGCTGGTTGTCACCTATCTTGGGGCGCAGGTCCTGACCAGGATGGCCCAGTGAGTGTTGCGTGTCTAACATGAACGTTGTGGTCCCGTCATGCTATGGCTGACGGCTTGACCTGACAGCCCGGAGATTGAAACACTCCGTGGTATGTCTAGCCTCGTGGGCTGTGCGCTCACAGGGCTCGGAGAGTGTGGTCCCGTCATGCAATGGCTGACGGCTTGACCTGACAGCCCGGAGATTGAAACACTCCGTGGTATGTCTAGCCTCGTGGGCTGTGCGCTCACAGGGCTCGGAGAGTGTGGTCCCGTCATGCAATGGCTGACGGCTTGACCTGACAGCCCGGAGATTGAAACACTCCGTGGTATGTCTAGCCTAGTGGGCTGTGCGCTCACAGGGCTCGGAGAGTGTGGTCCCGTCATGCAATGGCTGACGGCTTGACCTGACAGCCCGGAGATTGAAACACTCCGTGGCTTGTCTAGCCTAGTGGGCTGTGCGCTCACATGGCTCAGAGAGTGTGGTCCCATCATGCTGTGTCTGATGGCTTGACCTGACGGCCCGGAGAGTGAGACACTCCGAGGTGCGTTGAAACAGTGGGCTGGAGATTCGTAAGGTTCAGGTAGAGTTGTCCTGTTACGTTGAGACTGTATCCCTCAGTTGTTAGGGTGCATGTTGTGCAGTGAGTGAACGATGGGTCGTCTCGGCTTGGTCGGTACAGCTATATGCTGCGATGCGAGTCTTGGAGAGAGACTGGGTTAAAATCCCACCGATATGGCCGACGCGTGCTGCTGGTTGTGACGCCGCGTCGGAAAGGCGGTGGGGTGGTAACATGGAAATTCCCCCCCCGATATGGCCGACGCGTGCTACTGGTTGTGACGCCGCGTCGGAAAGGCGGTGGGGTGGTAACATGGAAATTCCCCCCCCGATATGGCCGACGTGTGCTACTGGTTGTGACGCCGCGTCGGAAAGGCGGTGGGGTGGTAACATGGAAATTCCCCCCCCCGATATGGCCGACGCGTGCTACTGGTTGTGACGCCACGTCGGAAAGGCGGGGGGTGCTAATGGGTGACTGTCATTGCATGCGTGATTCTAACGGGTGGGGGGGGCTGTGCTGGAGCGTAAGTGGGTTAGCCAGTTTTCATGTATAATTGTTGTTAATTCCCCGTTTTCTATGCGGTTCCCTTTTACCCTCGTCGATTCTGTATATATTACGTGATTGTATTTCTTATCGGTCGCCGGTCATTTATTGATGTTGTTGGTTCGGAGGCACACCTTTTCGATGTTTCACAGTTGTGTTACAGCCGGGGACGGCTGTGTGTTTATACAGGAGGGGGTGATGTAGTGACAGAGAAAGGTCACTACTGTGTCGGCCCGTACGAAGGCTGGGGGCCCCAAGGGGGTGCCTGGGGGGTCGCGTGGTGGAGGGATCCGGACCCTCCCAGAGGTGGGGGAAGTGAGGCGTGTCCTGGGAAGGGAGGCGTGGCCTGGAGAGAGCCAGCCACGCCGGGGCGGAGCCAGCCAGGCGAAACCAAATATAAGCGTGGTGTGAACGGAGAGCGGGGGGCTGTTGGACTGTACTCCAAAGAGAAGACATCATCGGTCGTCAAGTCCTGAGTCGTCGTCCTGGGCCAGGCAGGCCGTTGCCTGCCTGGTCCAGTCTGTGTCGCGTTCCAGAGTGTTAGCGAGTTGAGGAAGGTGGTCACCACCTCATGTACAGTGTTATATTACTTACCGTTAATAAATAGTGTTGCCTCCAAGCTGCGTGTGTGTGCACCTAATTCGAACCCATTACATCTGTGCTAACAGAACTCCCGTGTAAAACAGCCAGGCAACTGGCTGAACGGGATAATTCCGCATAACAAAATAAAATAGGATTTAAACCAGACCATATAACCTCCTATAATCACCCAGAAATGTCTGTCCGTCCCACGCGTGACGTCACTCCACGAGGCTCACCCCCCCCCCCCCCCCCTTATTAACATTCATTAGTGGGTGCATTTTTACACTAACGCAGGTCGAGCTGAAGTAAATAATGTATTACGCAAAGTCGCTTAAAATGACGTTTATTTACAAAGTGACGGTAAAAAATAAATCTACGCAAAAGAGCACCCCCACCCCTTCATTAATATTCATGCCCGCGTGGAAATTTACACTTAACGCAAAAGGTCGCGCACTCCACATGCCGCACCACTCACCTCGTTAATAATCATGAGCGGGTGACGTCACTCCACATGCCGCACCCCTCCCCAATAACCATTAGCGGGTGACGTCACTCCACATGGGGCAACACCCTCCTCATTAATAATCATGAGCTGAACAATTTTTCTATTGAAAATTTCATATTTACTGCAATATACACGCCCCGTCCTTGGACGGCAAAGTATTCTCTGACCGTTCTTTCGGTAAAGTCACGTAGTTAGAAATAAAACAAATGACGTTTCTCTTTGACCTACCTAGAGGAGGATATAGACAAGATCCCGCCAGTATAGCCTTAAGTGTTGTTAGCAAGCACCGAATGAACACCGGCACGGCACACGAGGGGGTGGCGTGGCCAGCACCACGCCCGGCCGCCTTTGTCTCTCCAGCGGCGATGTTTACTACACACCGCACCAGTTACTCATTTGAGGCCGGGTCGACCTAGAGGGGAAGCCCCGGGACCGGTCTAGACAATCGTCACCGATGTTGTCCGTGAGCGGTAATCGAACTCGGGTGGGCCGGGATCGTAGCGCTCACTGCTTACCCCACCGCTCCACCCCCTCGAGGATCTTTACTCATCATACTGGAGGAATGATCCGATTAACTATGAAGCTATTTTTATAATAGCGAGGTTTTTGTTGGGGGGGGGGGTGTGAAACCGCATGGTTGAAGCGTGGCGACGTTACTAACCCACCCCCCCCTCCCATAAGCGAGGCGCTATGTAGGAAGCTCCTCCGTCCACCGGTAGCATTCGAATGGCTTCGAATTTAATAAATCGTCATTTACCGTAACTGCTCAAGGAGCTGCCCCCCGCCCGTTCGGGACGCGACTTCTTCGCCGAGGAGACGCATCGACGGGATCAGCTGCGTGTGCAGGCGGCATAGCAGGAGTGAGAAGGGAGTGGGGGAGAAGGGAGTGGGGGGGGAGACCTCCATCCAGCAGTTGAGTGACCACCGCGCACGAGGAATGCCACGTGCGCCGCTCTGCGGGAGGGTTAATAATGATGATTATTAAACAAGCGACGGCTGTGCGCGAGCGATAGCCGTACTAGCGAAGCGCGCTCCTTCGTTTGTTTGTCGGACGTGATGATAGAGGATTGTTGTCAAAGTAAAACTCTCTGCGTCTGTGTCTCTCTGTGTAAGCGGAGTGCTCGGATAGCGCCAAGCCCCATTGCTCACCGTGCCGCCGCCGCCGGCTCCACCGGAAAAAGAGGGCTCCACCGGAAGTGACGTCAGTTGTGGATATGCTAATTGAGCCCCGGCTCTGGCCACACACAAAGAGGCAGAAAGGGGCTGTCCATAAATGACGTCACGCGATTTTACACCCCCCCCTCTCCTTATCACACGGCGTCACAAAAAGTCAGACCCCCCCCCCTCAAATATGATGTCACAAAGCTCTGCCCACCCACCCCCCCCCAAAAAAAACATGCTTCAAATCGCTTTAAACTATTGTCATTGTAGTGCGTATTTAATGTGGCGCTGCACTCTGATGTTGTAGGAGAAAACATTTATTAAAAAGTTTATTTAATTAAGGGGAACGTATTGTCTATATTTATTTAAAGTTGCGAATTTTGATGTGACGTCACATTTCTCCCCCCCCCCCCCCTTCGTCACACATCGTCACAAATATCTGACCCCCCCCCAGGTGCGTGACGTCATTTATGGACGGTCCCAAAGACAGAGAGAGACAGAGAGAGACAGACAGAGTGAGAGACAGAGAGAGACATAGAGTGAGAGGCCAGAGAGAGACAGAGGGACACACAGAGGGAGAGAGACACATAGAGACACACAGAGGGAGTGAGACAGAGAGACACAGAGAGAGAGAGACACACAGAGTGAGACACAGAGAGAAAGACACCGATGCTCGTTTCTCAATACGATTTTCCTGGTGAGGGTCGCGGTGGTGGCAGCAGCGTGTTGAGTAGTGGCAGTCCACACCTCGCTTTCCTTGGCGACATACTCCAGCACCACGACACTATACACTACTATATACTACACTATACACACCTATATACTATACACTACTATATACTACACTATAGACAACTACACTATAGACTACTATATACGACACTATACAGTCTGAGAAGTAAAATTCAACATGTTAAAGAAACGCTGCAAATGAACGAGTTACAATGATGCACAAATCAACAGGGCATTGAATACCAAAACCAAATCAAATAACACGAGCATTGAAATTGCCCAAGTAATTAAAACGATCAAAATACCGTATATTGCGGGAGCAACTGATAAACGAGCCAGATGTTTGGAAAAACAAAACATCCGAGTCAGATTTGGCATGGTACATAAAATACAGAAATTAATATCTGGTACAAACGATGTTTTACCGAAGTTATCAACAGAAGGTATCTACAGGATTAAATGCACGTGTGGTAAATGTTATGTTGGGCAAACAGGACGAATGATCAGCACGAGACTAAAAGAATATCAGAGAAATATAAAATGATCCCATATATAACTGTCAGCAGTAGCAGAACACGCGTGCCAACAAGGACACAATTGATTTTGATAATATTGAAGTTTTGTGCAAAACTAGCTACTACTGGCCAAGACTAATTAGAGAATCTATCGAAATTGAAATAAATCAAAATGAATTTCGATTTAAAGCTTTCGTGACTGCAGGGATTCATCTTCTTGGTTCTTTCGGTAAAGTCACATAGAAGGGAAATAATAAAATAATAAAAATACTACTTTTTTTTTACATATTTGTATTTTTTTTATTTCATTTTTTCCCTTCCACGTGACTTTACCGAAAGAACCAAGAAAATCAAAATAACTTTAACCGTTCGGATAGCTACCGCCTTAGTGCTACGTGGAAGCGAATAATCAAATAATACATTATTTAAATCCATGCTTTTCTTCAATAGGGATTACCGTTAGTAGGGCTATTTTAATAAACACAACAGAGAGGAAGGACAAGTTTAAAGGGCTCGCACAATGTGAGTTGCCTCAGTAATCCCCCCCCCCCCACATTGTGCAAGAGCGCAGAAGCGTGGTCAAACACATCTACGCCTCTATATAAGGAACGAAACAGTAAGACTTCTCCAAAAATCTGGCTGTCGTCTGATGAAGCTAGTTGTAATTACTGGCGAAACGTCGTACTCAGATTGTAAATAAATGTTGTGGCTTGGCTCTCCAACACACCGGTGTGTTGTACTAGGGACGAATTGGCCACGTTCTGTTTACGTGACAACCCTTACTAGTTAGCTGTGTGTTTTAACGGCGGACTACTATACACTACTATATTCTACACTATACACAACTATACACTATACACGACTATACTACACTATACACAATTATACGCTTTAACATGTCGGCACGTATACACTACACTACTACACTATACACTACACTAATCGACTATACACTACTGCACTGTAATGCACTATACACTAGTAACACTACTATATACTACCGCATACTACTACACTATTATACATTACTATACAGAACCGGCCCTAGACCTTTGGGGGCCCTAAGCAAAATTTGGTTGGAGGCCCCTTTGATGTATGATTTTTTTCACCCACTAGCTAGCAGTGACTCTAGAGGGCCCTCTGCTGGCCGCGGGGCCCTTTGCAATTGCATGGGTCGCTTAGTGGCTGGGCCGGCTCTGTTACTATACACTACACACTGCTATACATCACTATACACTACTACATTACTATGCACAGACTCTAGCTCTTCCTGGGGAATTCCCACGCCAGCTGAGCGACATCGTCCCGCCAGCGTGTCCTGAGCCGGCCCCGGGGTCTTCGCCCAGAGCCGCTGATGTTAATAAGGAATCCTACTTCCACGTCGGGAGAATACGCTAATTACGAGACGTAATTTGAATACAGTTAATAGCTACTACATATGGAGGTATTCTTATACCAATTCAAAACTGATAATCAATACAGTGGATTCTCGATTATCCGTGTGCGGTTTATCCGATTTGCGGATTAACAGTGCACCTGAGATTGGCATAAATGTAAAACTCGTGGATTTTCCATTAAGCACAAATTAATAATCTAGAAACAGTAATCCATTGTTAATCTTGGAAATGCTTATTACAAGTCACATGCTTCAACCGAACAAATATGTTGCTCCGGTTAATCTTAAATCCACTCAATCACCACTACAGTACAGTAGTTGCAATATCTTTACAACAGTGGGCGGAGTTTGATTGATGTTTATTGGCGTGGCTCTGCTACAGTGAGGGGAAAAAGTATTTGATCCCCTGGTGATTTTGTACGTTTGCCCACTGACAAAGAAATGATCAGTCTATTATTTTAATGGTAGATGTATTTGAACAGTGAGAGACAGAATAACAACAACAAAATCCAGAAAAAGGCATGTCAAAATGTTATCAATTGATTTGCATTTTAATGAGGGGAACAAGTATTTGACCCCTCTGCAAAACATGACTTAGTACTTGGTGGCAAAACCCTTGTTGGCAATCACAGAGGTCAGACGTTTCTTGTAGTTGGCCACCAGGTTTGCACACATCTCAGGAGGGATTTTGTCCCACTCCTCTTTGCAGATCTTCTCCAAGACATTAAGGTTTCGAGGCTGACGTTTGGCAACTCGAACCTTCAGCTCCTTCCACAGATTGTCTATGGGATTAAGGTCTGGACACTGGCTAGGCCACTCCAGGACCTTAATGTGCTTCTTCTTGAGCCACTCCTTTGTTGCCTTGGCCGTGTGTTTTGGGTCATTGTCATGCTGGAATACCCTTCCACGACCCATTTTCAATGCCCTGGCTGAGGGAAGGAGGTTCTCACCCAAGAGTTGACGGTACATGGCCCCGTCCATCGTCCCTTTGATGCGGTGAAGTCCCCTTAGCAGAAAAACACCCCCAAAGCATAATGTTTCCACCTCCATGTTTGACGGTGGGGATGGTGTTCTTGGGGTCATCGGCAGCATTCCTCCTCCACCAAACACGGCGAGTTGAGTTGATGCCAAAGAGCTCTATTTTGGTCTCATCTGACCACAACACTTTCACCCAGTTGTCCTCTGAATCATTGAGATGTCCATTGCCAAACTTCAGACGGGCATGTATATGTGCTTTCTTGAGCAGGGGGACATTGCGGGCGCTGCAGGATTTCAGTCCTTCATGGCGTAGTGTGTTACCAACTGTTTTCTTGGTGACTATGGTCCCAGCTGCCTTGAGATCATTGACAAGATCCTCCCGTGTAGTTCTGGGCTTATTCCTCACCGTTCTCATGATCATTGCAACTCCACGAGGTGAGATCTTGCATGGAGCCCCAGGCCGAGGGAGATAGACAGTTCTTTTGTGTTTCTTCCATTTGCGAATAATCGCACCAACTGTTGTCACCTTCTCACCAAGCTGCTTGGCGATGGTCTTGTAGCCCATTCCAGCCTTGTGTAGGTCTACAATCTTGTCCCTGACATCCTTGGAGAGCTCTTTGGTCTTGGCCATGGTGGAGAGTTTGGAATCTGATTGATTGATTGCTTCTGTGAACAGGTGTCTTTTATATAGGTAACAAGCTGAGATTAGGAGCACTCCGTTTAAGAGTGTGCTCCTAATCTCAGCTCGTTACCTGTATAAAAGACACCTGGTAGCCAGAAATCTTTTTGATTGAGAGGGGGTCAAATACGTATTTCCCTCATTAAAATGCAAATCAATTTATAACATTTTTGACATGCGTTTTTCTGGATTTTTTGTTGTTATTCTGTCTCTCACTGTTCAAATACACCCACCATTAAAATTATAGACTGATAATTTCTTTGTCAGTGGGCTAACGTACAAAATCAGCAGGGGATCAAATACTTTTTTCCCTCACTGTATCATCCAATTAGTGGGCCGAGTGTTCTGCGCGGAAGCAGCAAAGTGTTATTATCACTGAGCAAGCGCATCGATCGTTCTAAATCGCAAAAGTAACAATACAAATCGTTAGGTGTGCTTCATTTTGAGCGATTTCATGATTCTTTCAAACCTGTTCAAGCGAGTGTGTATGTATGGACTGTTGTAATAAAGCAAGATTAATACATTCTTTACTACAAATTGTTGTTTTGTTCAGAGACGAGGCTCTAAAGAAAGCTGTCTCTGGTGTGGACCAATCAGTTTCAAAGACAATGCATACACTGTCAGAGCATGATTCCTTGCAAAAGGTTACAGTTTGGTGTTTTAACATCTTAACACCTGTTTTGTTGCCAGAAAAAAGGGGAAACCTATTTTTATATTTTGACATTGGCAAAGAAGGTCTCATGATGTTTTGTTGATTAACAAACTCACTTTGTTCACTCAAACACAATTTATACCTCGACTTAAAGCTTTTGTGACTGCAGGAATTCATATTCTTTGGGTCTTTCGATAAAGTCACGTCGATAGGTGATTTTCTTTGAACCTATCTACATGACTTGACCGAAAGAACAAAATAATACAATTTGTACCGATATTAGTGGTTTTTGGCATGGAGAGTCGCGGAAAATAGTGACATTCTTGGATTATCCGCGATATTAAATTATCTGTAGTGACATAAATGGTGTCACTACTGTAGTGAGTACCGAGTGAAGAGTGGTACTGTATGCGTGGTGCCGCTCTCTGGCACCAGTGTGAGCATGGCACGGAATGGCTCACTAGAGGGCAGGGTCTGGGTGTCACTGAGGTCGGGTCAGGACATGATATCCTGGGTGAACCCGAGAGAGCACGTGACTGCACGAGGGGGCAAGGGGACCCCCAAATGGGATTGTGAGGGTCACGTGATGTGGACCCCCAGGGTCCCGCCCGAAGGATCTGGAAGGGGGCGTGGGCAGAGCCGGCCACGCCAGAGCGGCTATAAGCCAAATCCCGAGAGGGAGCGCGGCTGTTCTGGTGGGACAACTTTGAGAATGAAGCCGCCATCTACGATGTTCGGTCTCCGCTCGTGGACCAGGCAGCCTGTTAGCTATCCCCTCGAGTGTTAGTTAGTTATGAGCGGTGGTCACCACCCTATGTCGTTATCCTGTTACAGTTAAAAGTTACCTGTTGTGTTAGTTCAAGTGTGCACCTCAATAGAACCCACTAAATATCCACGCCCATATTTGCCGTCATTACCGCGGATAATCGAGAGTCTACTGCATATACAATTTTCATCCGACCCCATGGTGTAAAAGTGCACTCTTCAAACTCTTAACAAATACAACGAGTCCTCGTTTAACGCGATATATGCGCTCCTGAAAAGGCCTTTTTGAAACGAAAACAATGTCCCTATAAATAATGCTGCAAATTTAGGCAAGATACGATGTACGCACACACAGTAAGATGGTGGACAAATAATAGCCGAGGGTAAGCGGCCGGGTTTCTGTATCATTCCGCGAAACTGTATCATACCACTCGGTCACACAGCGCCAACGTCGTCCTTCGTCAACCTCTCAGAAACCACGTGATAACGGTGCACGTTCCGCATTGTGTGAAAAGGGTTCCCGAATGGAAGAACCGCGTTATAGCGAAAACGCGTTGTGTGAACACCGTGCATTAAGCGAGGTATTGCCGTATAGGAATTGGGGTTTATAAGGAAACTGACTATTTTACTTGACATATTTTATCCATGTGTAAGAAAAAAAAATTGAATTTTCCTTCAATTATATCCCAGTTATGCTATCAGTTTATTGTCATGGGACAAAACAATTATGAGAGAAAGCTTCATAGTTCACCCGGTTCCTCCTGCCAGTATAAAATATCTATGGCGAAGTGACCATGACCCAGGCCACTCTTGCAACCTGAGACTATTCTGGTCTCTTGAGTTGAACGCCTGGTTAAACAAATACACTTGACATGACATTCTAATATCCCGTGCAGGAATACAAATCTTAATGTTCGACAATGGCCCACGGAAGTGGATATCACAGAGATACCGCACCTCCGAGAGCAGTTGGCTACATACGGTGCGAAAAAGTTCTACATATCCCTGAAAGTGACCTCTGGTTTATAGAGTAAAGGGGCAGCACTCACCCTGCCCCTTTGCCATATCAGAGCAATGTTCATCGTATGCCAGTCAAACAAACACAATACGGTAGAACCTTGCCCCAACGCGGCTTTATCGAATGCGTGTTTCAGCTATGCCAGTACAATACACGCTTTACCCAATAAGTTATGTTTTCCCGAACATGGGGGTGATGTTTTAGCTGCATGCGGTTTGTATGTTGAACTTCTTTTGTACTGTGCATAGCCAACCGTGCTACTCGGAGGTGCGGAGGAAGGACAACAAACTAAACACAAAATCAGTTATAAATAAATGAGTTATCAAACTAGATTATTTCAAAGTGCAGAGCTCCAGTGGCTTCCTAATATCGTAATGAAGCGCGTTCCATACAGCCGCAGAAGCACATTTGAAAGCTCACGATGCAGGGACCGTCTTTGTGAGATGGTTCCTGCGAGGACGATCGGACTTTGCATGATAGTTTATGCTCTTTGAAGAGATCAGCCAAGTATTGTGGTCCATTTACTAAGATTCTCAGCTGCGCTTCAAAAGGTAGTGTCACGAGAGTGCTGCATCCGTTGGAATGTGGGAATCAATCGATCAAAAACGCTTAATTTACCATGTATGCTTTTGCGTGTGTTTTAAGTATGTTTTCGTGTGATAATGTGAGAAACTCGCACTTGCGCATAACGGCACAACGAAAATGTTCACACGTTGCCGCATGCCATTCAGTCGTCGAGAACGTTAGTCATACGGACGCCTAGATGGCAAATCGTTAACGTTCAAGGAACCGCGACGTGCACAGACAGACAACACCAAGTACGCCAAACTCGGGCAATGATTGGTTCATGAAGATGTGGACGAATGGAGAGCGAGGTTCGGAGATTCAGTGTTAGGGGCGAGCGCTGGACGGGGGTTTTGTGTCGAGGTGAAATTGAAAAATAAAGTGTGTACACACAACACATGGAGAACGACCCAGCATATCCTTTAGTACAAGGGCATACATCATGTAGAATTAATTAAACAAAAGAGGGAGTGATAATTTTGGACCCAGGAACGTAACCGTTTTCCCATAAGGTCTTTTGGTTTTGCCCAACGCATTTTCCAGGAACCTAACCCCTTATATGTGTAGTGACTGGGAATGTCAGTGTGGTGCCGGGCCTGCGAGGCCACGGCGGGATGGACACTGTTGTGTGTACACCCCGAACATGGGGTGTAGTAACAGCCCTAGTGGGGGCTTTGGTGTGCACTGGTTAAGCGCGGTGGCACCACGCACAGCGTGCGGTGCGGGCTCCCGTTGAGAGATCGAGAGTGTGTCAGCCAGCTAGAGTTACGTTGGGGGCATGATATACTCTGGCTGACCTGGGGACATGTGACCGGATGATACTGGAGCGGGACCACCGGTGGAGGGGGCCAATGGGTGGTCACATGGTCCGGGAAGAACTCTCGAGAGCCTTTGGGCAAGGGCGAGAGATCGAGGTGGGCGGGGCGAGAGGCGGAGCCAGCCCGGGCCGATATAAGGCCATGTGAGGGGCTCGGGGTTCTTACTGTTGGGAGAGGCAGGAGATCCACGTCAAGCTTGAGGAAGCCTCCAGCCACGCGGTCCAGGACCCAGCTTGTGGTCCGGACCGGGATAGTTGAACCGTGTATAGTTCCGCCGTAGCGTGGTTAGTTGGTTAGTCACCACGCGAGAGTGTGTTGTGCGAATAGTTAATACACGTGTTGCTCCTAAGACAACGTCTGCGACTCAGTTGGACTCACTACATATGTATTCCTTCCCAGAGATATAAAATTGCACAGATTAAGTGCAGAATATGCAACTGTAGTGTAATGCTGAGTATACTGAACTTGATTCAATCTCCTGGCACAGCAGTTGAATAGGCAAATTTATTTAGACTAGAGCCAGATCGTAGGCGGACAGTGTCCGTGAGAGACAACGTGATTGCATGTCACTGCTAACGTGGCGCTCATCATCATCAGCCAGTCAATTAACTTCTGGCTGAAGGCCTCACGACGCCACCAGCTCTCACGAACCTGGAATGCAACAATCCACCTGCAAACAAGCAGATTTCATTGCTTAATCTCCTCTCGGAAATAAAATAAAATATTATCTCCAGAAAAAATGAAACAACAAGCCAGTACATCCACAGAATATAACATCTTTAATACAAATTAGACATTTTTTAATCCTCAGAAATAGGCTGATACATTAGAGCAAAGTGCAAGTAAGAAATATTTTTCTCATGTTTAAAGTTTCATAAATGAACAGTGAAAACATCCCAGTAAGGTGTTGAGTAATGCAAACCTACCCTTTCATCATCACCGAACCGAACCTACATCAACCGAATGCAATTGAGAAAAGCCGCAAAAGCCGACAGAGTCCACCAAAATACAAACGGCTGGTGTAGCCACACACACAGACCGAGCCGGGCTGTCTTACACAAGTTTGAATCTCTCAAATGAAGAATATTATATAATTGAGTGTCTTTCAGAAGCACCACCGTAGCACGTAAGTGACATCACTTAAGTGTCAGCTAAAGGCATTTCACAACACATTAATGTCACGAGTGTGTGAAGACGGTACTCCTGAAAGTCAATTAAAAGTCATTATTAATAAAGCAATGAACTGTGATATTTAAAAATGTGGCTTCCTTTAAACAAATTTAATTTCATCCATTCCATGGTTTTGCAAACGGTGTTTGTTGCCTACAAGATTACACAAGTGTTCACATCTACGAGAAGTCCCTTTTACTCCCATTTAAATAATGTTCATAATAAAACGTAGCTGTGCCAACGCTGCACGGCAGCAGCCTTGCAACCTTAACTTCACAGAGCAGCGTAGCAGACCGCAGCTTTAATTCTGATACAACAGTAGCTGTCCTATGGAGAAACTGGCCACCACCATTAGGAATTTATATTGCTGGCTCACAGCTGCTAAGTACAGAACGGGTTTAGAGCTTTTGAACGGTTAGTGACCTCGAGTCAGAGGGTGCAAATTCCATTCATAATGACAGGGAACTGGTATCTCTATATGGCCATAGTTATCTGGCAATTGCATCTCCATCAAACAAAATAAATGGGATCAATTATCAAAGCGGCATGGGACGATTCACAATGGATGCAAAAAGTAAACTGGATTAACTGTTGTAGTGCTCTTATATCATGAATTTAACATTGCACCGTGGGTTCTGCTCGTGACGTGAAGGCTGCAAAGACTGCTCCTGCACACAGCCTGGGGTCCCACAAGCGATAGCGACCACGTGTTGACAACTACAGCCTCCGTTACATTCAAGACACTTTGAACGTGTGTGTATATATATAAACCTAACCATCAAGCTGCTGAATTCACAGTGGAAACGTGTACGATTAATTCGATTAAATTCCCCCGCCCCACCCATACAAAGTGTCCTCTGCTGGACGAATTTGAGTATTGCAGCACTCGCGACTTGGAATTTGCAGAACATTGGGAGGTAAGTCGTCTCCACGACTTTGCAGCCGGAATTGTGTTGCAGTGCTGTATACCGTTAAAATAAACAGTTTTATTTATTTATTTTATTTACCAGGTAAGGCCCACTGAGCTGTATAGCCCGAGCTGCAAAAAGTTCTTTATTTTTCAAGTTCTTTATTTGGGAATGTGGCCTCCATAAAGTGATGCTATATTGGACATATAATTGGCTGCGAGTTTTTAAAAAAAATCGCATAAGTCGACAGCCCATCACCCATTATCCCGCTGGGCTGGATAGAACAAGTATCACTGTGGAGAGTCAACCATTTTGCCACCTACAAGAGGCCGCCCCTCAATATGAATGTGACATTTTTCCATGACTGGTTGAGGGTTGCCAAAGGAAATGAGCAACACCCCACACTCATTCTAACAGGGAGAGACTTAGTTCTTCCTACGTTGCGATTTTAAATAGGCATTGGATGTAGCATTTAATTCCTGGTTAAATACATCATTAGAGACCTCTTGGAAGTTTTTAGCCTTGCAATTTGATTTCCTACATTAATAATCCCAAGCACTTTGGGGGGGGGTCACTGTATTAGAAATGACGGAATTGTCGTGCCAATGAGTTTGAAGTCCACCATCTAGAGTCGATACTCATCGCCACAATCCCACCACGACCCTGCAATTTTATTCCTTGAAGTGCAGTGGGGGGGGGGGGGGGGGAAGAGGCTTCAAGATAAAAGTAAACCATTTTTTATTCTATTTACCAGGTAAGGCTCACTAAGCTACATACCTCTTTTTCAGAAGCAACCTGGCCACAAATGATAGCCCAATTGAGTGGCTTATCATTGTGGAAATTTATAGCAGCCAAAAAGAATTATGTTCTGCAAACTCGGTGGACGCTGCAAGTAAAAATGTAAAGATGCAACCTAAAAAGACACTTTCTGTGATAACTAAACACCGAACCTGTCCAATTCGATGTTTTGAAGCCCCTATTTTAACAACCCTAATGGCTGTAATCCTCCCTGTAGCTGGTAGTCCAGATGAGAGAGAACACTGGCATTAGTCTGTTTACAAAAAACATTTTAACTGCCGCACTGCGATGAATTGACAATTGTTCCGGCGAGGAGATGAGAGTAATTTTTTGGGTTGCATCTCCTTTTGAAGAAACGTTTTGCATTTTTAATCATACCGAGACAATAAAGTCATAGAATTCCCTCACCTGCACAATGGAGCCAATAACGAGCCATCTATTGAATGCAACTTTAACGACACGTAGCCCCAGGACCGCATTACACCCACAATGGCAGCATGGCCTGAAAATGAGGTTCACATTGCATTACAAATCAATAAAAAACTCAAAACATCAGCAAGTGCGGAGACCACAACTTATTTCACTAAACGCCTTCACATCTTCGTGAAGAGAATTAAGATAAACACTTGGCATGTACAAGCCTGTGCTTTTCACACATTACGCAAAGCGGGAGGACGGTTTCCAAACCCCATCTTTAAAAACAAACTTGGCAATGACAACTGGTGTAGCCTTGAGTTCGGAAAATATGTAACGTATGTTCATGATGGGCACAATTCCTACACAGCCATGCTGGAATCGTAAGACACTATGATGGACTCATTATGTCACTAATCAGTGGTCAAAACGGAGACTAAAAAAGTGCCGTTATGACACCCATTTGTCATGCAGCCCATGTTCACTGCCGTTTCCTCTAAGAAAACAATGTAGCGTAGGAATAGGAACTCTTCTGGAAAGAGCCCGTGTACGTGTCTGGCGTTGTGAGAAGCACCACTGGCATTCGGCCATATACCCAGCCCATTTTAACCACGGTCTCCAATTAATAAAGTCTTTACGATCTGACGAGTATTCAAATGAACAAAAAGCACCTCACAACAGAGGTACGAGGACACCCCACAAGTTACGCCTTCGTGATTTGATGGCAATAAAAAAATGTGGAGAGATATATAAACCAAACTGTGGCCCGAGTAGGAAATGTGGAAACCGGATTTCAACGTTGTGGGGCTCGGTGTCGCGAAATTAAGACAGGCGGCGTGAATCGGGCATTAATGCCACAGGGCAGCCAGAAGTGATGTTAAGAAGGGGCGCAATTGTTAGCAGACTGCACTATAAACCCAGCGACCCAAGTTCGAATCCTGGCCACAGCAAACAACAGTGGTGAGAGTTATCCGAAATCGATCCTGGCCCCCTTGACTTCTACACAAAGCCGCACCAACCACAAACCCGCACGGAGCAGTGTGGCAAGGTAAAGTCAAGCGACCCCCATAACGCAGGGGCAGGAGTTGTGGAGGGGTGCTCTTCGCGCCGCACAAGGAAGTGGTTGCCCGTTTGAGGATCCACACAGGCCGAGGCCATGTGGTCTGCATCGCACAACGTTTACTCTAAACGAGAAGAGGCAGCAGTACGTTCGGAGTAATCCTGATGCGAGCGATTCTTTCAAAGTTCCTGGATAACTGAGCAGCAAACACGTGCCATCTGCTGCAGCACAAGTGACCGCCACACAGCGCCACGGCCATGATAAGCCCTCACATGACAACTTCTCAATCATGTCACCGTTCAGTGGGGACATATCCCGGTTGTTCATTCATGCCACATGGGACGTTGCATCCATCACACAGGTCTGCCGATGAACGAACCGCGAGTCGTGTTTGCTGACGAAATGGGTTACACTTACACTGAAGTGGCAGGGTAGAGGGGTGTCTATTTACATAAAGTGTATTATAGCAAAAACGATTTGTCAATTGTTAGTGGCAACCAAACAAAAAGTATTAACATGCATCGGATTTGTGAAGTTAAGATTGTGGGAAAAACAGTTTCCAAGTACAGGGCATAGCAATCCATCCAAAATTTTAACCCTCATCCAATGCAGAACCTCAGTCTTGCATCTAACAGAGTCCCTGTGTTCATCACCACCGAGCTCTCGTCTCCGCAAACACAGAACCTTCATTTGTTCCAATAAACTTCGCTCAGCACTGAATCCCCACACCTGAAACAAACCCAATGACTCGTGCAACGCAGAACTTTCCACATCCAATACAGAACCTGAACAAACACACCACACTGAATGCCCATGTCACGACACACACGACCGACTGTTGCCTAATGACGGCGTCTTTGTTTGGTTCGTAAAGAGTTGACGAATTTTTGCCCGATCACAAACGTTAAGAAAACACGCACTATTTAAATTACCACAAAAAATATCATCAACCACTGCCAGCGAGTAGTGGATTCGCTTGCGTTCAAACAAATCGGTCTTTAAACCGAGCATCAAGAGTAAATCTTTATACGGGCAAATAAAAGACCAAGCGGGTTCTCTGCATCAGAGTGTAGGGCCAATTTGTTCTGTTCCTTCCTGTTTGGTGCACGTGGGAGGAACCAGAGTTGCCTTGGGGAAGACCCAAGCGTTCCTGTCGGAAACACTTAACCACTCCCCCCGCACCGCCTTCACAAATCGGTCGACATCCTACTTGGCCTCTCCTCTCATCTCCCGTTCACTTCCCACACCTGGGTCGGCTGAGAGCAACGCGCGCGAGATGGCCTCTATGCGGGTGTATCCTCCATGGTGAGCGCGAGCCGACCACGTCCACCCCAAGTGGACGAGAAGCGCAAGTTGTGCTTATAGGGTGGCGGAGCTTTACCGACGATACCTCCAACAATACAAAAATAACTAAATTGGTAAAGGGTCAGCTTGTAAAAAAAAATTAACAACAACCGATGTCTTAAGTCTACTAATCAGGCTGTGCATACACACAGCATACGCTATAGTGAGTGCTTCAAAAGTCTTGTGGGTCGTGTCCCACAACACACTGCAGTACTGTATGCACATGCTGCATCTTAGCGTGTGTGACAGTGTTCGACATGCATATACATGTGCACGTGTGACCATGGGTTAGCGCAGTGCGCTACATTTCTTGACACCCGGTTCAATTTCTAGCCATGACAGGCAACACGAGCACTGTCCGAATCTGTCCTGCGTCTCTCCTAGGTCGCCTCCGCCTAACGCTCGCTAACAGCACGTACCCAAAGAGTATCATGCGGCGATTGGGGTTAGGGAGCACGCTGCGCAAGAATCCACGCGACACAGGTTCGATTGCTGGCTGTGACGGAGGCAATTGGTGCGACGTCTACCTTGACAAAGGGCCTTCTCAAGGTAGACAAAGAAAAAAGCTCCTGGTGTCATCTGACATCATTAATCAGCTGCACAACGGTCAGCTCAAAAACTTACAAGAAAATAAATATGCAAGAACTTACTTTGTAACTAGGTTTCTGCATTGGAATGTTGGACAAATTCCTTTCGAATGCAGGGGGTGAAACTGGAGAACACATATGCGTGCAAGCGGAGGGCATGGCCGCAATGACATCTGAGCACATTGTAGCCAAGTAGATTGGGACTCTTAACCGCACTGGGATTGCCACACGTTCTCCACCAACTCCTGACCTCAACGCACTGGTTTAGAAGTATGCCACCAACTCAAGTTTTGTTTGTCTTCCAAAGTCAAGTCGCTTACATCAAAGCATCTCCCCCTGTTCCAACGATCGTGATGAAACAGCTGTAGTAGGAACAGAGGCATCAGGTCTGGCTCAACGGCGAACGATCCGAACACCGCACCCACACCCAGTCTCCTAACAAGGCCCTTTGCTTTACTCCTACATAAAGCACACCGAATTAAATTTAAAACACAACACTACGTACTTTATATGATGCCAAAAAAAGTCAAGTCAAAGAGTCCCTGCTCAAATCGAGCATTCGGTAATGGTGTTTCATCTCCGTAAGCGGTCCTGAGCCAGTGTTGAGAATTCCGATCCTATGGCGTGGACCAACTGGTCGCTCCGTTTAGACCACCCCCGTGACCCCCGCGCTGCTGCTGCAGCGGGTGGGAGGCTGCTAGAGCAGAGACGGACGGTGCCCGCGGCTCTCAGGAGGAGGGCGCGTTGGCGTCGGTGCCACGGCGCTTGCGGAGGCAGCGGGGCCGGCAACGCGCGCACAGCACGCACGGCGCCGCCAGCAGCAGGAAGGGAGAGGCGGCGATAAGTAGCACGCCCAGCCCCGCGAAGATGCACACCACCTGGGCAGGCAGAGGGGGGGGGGGCGGTACAGAGACGGAGTGTGGCATTGGTACCACTCCCGACTGAGCCGTTGGCATTGCCTCAAGAGGCCGAGTGGCCATTCACGTCTTCTCGCCGAGCGGTGCGACCCTTTGTGTTGGAGCATGACCTCTGCTCCACACGGGAGGAGGGCAGCACTTTCCAACCTGCTCTGCATATGGGAGCAATGTTTGGTCGCCGGAAACAGTCAGATTGATATTTTAATTCTCACAGCTGAAATCTAGGCAAATAAATTAGGAAAACAAATTAATTGCCATGTTGCTTTGATGCAATAATTTTAATCGTAAGGGTTGAATAAGCAGAATTAATTGGTGGACCAAATGAGAGCTATGCTTGATAACACTATGTAACACAATTTTTGTTCCTGGGTAGTAAGTGTTATTTTGTAATTGCTTATGCCTAAAAAGTATAGAAAATGGATATTATTCCTCCACAAATTTTGCTTTTGTGACCAGGACAGTGATATTTTGAAATGTACTTATTTTCAATGAGAAAACGTTCAAATTTTGTCTTTTCGTTCACATAAAGTCATAAAAAAACATATGAATAAAAATTTACATGTATGTATCCTAAAGTAATACAAAAATGATGACAAAATATTTAAAAGTGAGTAGTTTTTCGAGATTTTAGATTATACTGTAAATCACTTCCACGAATCAGCCCCCAAATGTAGGCTCCCATCATGTTCTCGTTATACTGTCCTTGGTAGCGGCGTTCAAAGTCCAGTACGTATATCCTGGTGGAGGCGCTCGCCTTGATCCTCCGAGTACACTCCCATGTTCTCCTTGAATTTATCAAGGTGTGCATCAAGGATATGGACTTTGAGGGACATCCTACAGCCCATTGTGCCGTAGTTCTTCACCAGAGTCTCAACCAGCTCCACATAGTTTTCGACCTTCTGATTGCCCAGGAAGGCACGAACCACTGCGACAAAGCTGTTCCAAGCCGCTTTCTCCTTACTCGTGAGCTTCTTGGGGAATTCATTGCACTCCAGGATCTTCTTTATCCGTGGCCCGACGAAAACACCGGCTTTGACCTTTGCCTCAGACAGCTTAGGGAAGAAATCTTGAAGTACTTGAAGGCTGCCGACTCCTTACCTACAGCTCTGACAAATTGTTTCATAAGGCCCAATTTGATGTGCAGTGGTTGCATCAGCACCTTCCAGGGGTCCACAAGTGGCGCCCACTTGACGTTGTTCCTCCCCAGAGAACTCGGTCCGCTGTGGCCAGTCCCGCCTGTGGTAGTGCGCGCCTTGGTGTCTAAATCTTTTGTAGTCATTTTTGTATTACTTCAGTATAAATACATGCTAATTAACTGCTGCTGCCACTGCTAATAACACTGTGTAACATTTTTTTTTGTTCCTCGGTAGTAAGTGTTACTTCCTAATTGCTTATGGCTATTTCCCACAAACTTTGCTTTTGTGACCATTTTCAATGAGAAAACGGGTGAATTTGTCTCTTGATTCATGTTATTTTTTTCTGACTTTATGTGAACGAAAAGACACAAATTCGCCCGTTTTCTCATTAAAAATAGGTAAATTTAAAAATATCACTTTCCTGGTCACAAAAGCAAAGTTTGTGGGGAATAATAGCCATTTTCTGTACTTTTGAGGCATAAGCAATTAGCAAATAACACTTAGTACCCAGGAACAAAAAAAAAATTGTTACAGTGTAATAACAATGGGTTCATGATCTCTTGCGAGTGACAAAGACAGCAACAAATACCTGGGTTCGATGCCAGAGCACAGAGGCGCGTGTGTGGCCCAGCTTGTTTCTGCAAGGTCCGCGGTCATAGTGCCTCAACAAGAAGTCTCCCTGCAACAGCAGCATTGGTACCCACACCAGGATTATAGAATTAGCACCAACAGTAACAGCACATCATCAGCATCAACGAGATCAACAACGTCAGAAACCGCAGCAGCACCTGCATCATCTTCAGTAGAATGCGTATCATGAACAGTAGCAACATCAGAAGCAGCAGAGGCAGCATAAGCACCAGTGATAGCAAAAACATATAAAAATGGGACCTTTTTTGCCAGTAACAAAGTATGAAAAAATAAGAATAGTTTTTTACCCTTTCTGGCAATCAAACAGGTGCTAAGATGTTCAAACACCAAATATAAACCTATTGCAAGGAATAATGTCTGCAATCACTACATGTACTTGTGAACATGCAATATTCTTGTTTTTTCATACTTTGATACTGGCAAAAAAGGTCCCATGTTGTAGCTGCTCACCGAGCTCTAAATGCCCCAATGCATTGTCTTTGTGCTGTTCGTCTTTTGGCATTCTCTGGTCTGACATCGGTGAGACTAGGCCCGAAAGAAGGCTTCCTCTGGAAGAGGCCAATCAGTTTCAAAGACAATGCATATATTATCAGAGCATGTTATATTTTCATGTTCACCACAAGTACATGTGGTTAATGCAGACATTATTCCTTGCAAAAAGTTTCTATTTGGTGTTTGAATATCTTAACACAACTCCTGTTTTATTGTCAGAAAGGATAAAACATGTACTTATTTTTTCAAAACAATATTAGTAACAGCCAGAAGAAGCAACAGCAGCAACAGTAAGAAAAGTGGCACCTAAGGGCATGTGAATATGCACACGCATGTGTTTATATGCAAGCATCCCTACGACTGTGTGTGTGTGCATGGCCCTCATTAGCTGCTCGCTAACAGCACTTGTCCCTACAAGTCTGTTATGGAAAAAAGGGCGATCTTTGTTTGTGAATAGTGGGGAGCGGTGACATGGTGGGGGCCCGCGTTCGATTGCCTCTCACGGCCAACGCCAGTGACGATTATCTGAACCGGTCCCGGGCCTACCCTAGGTCGACTCAGCTTCAAATGACTACCTGGTACAGTGCAGTAAGCATCGCCACTCGAAGACACAAAGGCGGTCGGGCGTGGTGATGGCCACCCACCCCCTCGTGTACCGTCCTGGCCTTCATAGGCGCTCTGTAACAGCACTTGCATGAAATGTCTGTCAAGGATGTAAGGGGGATCGTCGTCTTTGTGCGTGCGTGCATGCATGTGAATGTGTGCGTGCGCGCAAGAGAGAACGCATGTCTGCGCGTGCACTCACGTCGAGCGACTGCAGGCAGTACCAGCAGAACGCGTGGCGACACTTGCCGCACATCATCTGGGCACAGCCCTCGTTGCGCTCGATGAGGACCCCGCACGCCGGGCAGCGCTTGATGGGTGCCTCCGACAGCTCCCCCAGCAGAGCGCTTCAACGGAAAATAATTTGTTTGTCGAGTCGCACATTCATTCGTCCGTCATCAACACATTCATTTGATATTTAATACTCCGTGCATTGACCATGATGTCCACGAATTCATTCGTTCAATCACGCGTCCGTCCGTTAAATAATTTATTGATTTATTCATTGTTTATCCGTTGGTGGTATTCATGAAAGTATTCGTTTATAGACTTGTTTATGCATTGTTCATGCATCAATTCATTCAGCTGCATGCTGATTCATTTGTTCGTATATCCGGCACCACGCAGCAACCAGGCAGTACGAGCACAACAAAGACACGCGTTCACCACGAGTTTGTGCAGAACCTACAACCCCCTGCCCCCCCCCCCCCCAACAGTAAAAAGGGAATTAAAATACTTACCACTTAAATTCATGTTAGAATTCCAAACATGCCTGAAATAATGTCGAAATCGCTAATAACTGAATTCTGTTATTCTACCCGTTTATCAGTTTAGCTGTCCAGATCTCTTTATCCGTTCCACCCCTCCCCGCTTCAGCCTCTCTGTGTGATTTGTAACTTTAAGATCGTGCGTCTACACAATCATGCACCAGCAGTCTCCCGCCTGCATGGATGTAACTTCTTTCGCACCATAGGTAGCCAACCGTGCTACGAACGGGAGCTTTTGCTGCTTACATGTAGATTAAACGTCTCATTGTTTAACTACGAAGTCTGTGTCTATGTCCGTGTTGTCCACCCTTCCGAAACGTTATCTACATGTGCCTACGTGTTTGTGCGTTTGTCCGCACTGCGCTACGATCCCGGCGACCAGAGTTCAATTCCCGCTCACGGGCAACACCAGTGACAATTATCTGAACCGGTTCTGGGCCTCCCCTAGGTCGACTTAACCTCAAACAAGTACCTGGTGCGATGTAAACATCTCTATTTAGGGAGACAAAGGCGGCCGGGCATGGTGCAGCCCACAAACCACCTCGTGTGCCGTGCTGGCCTTCATTGGTACTCGCTAAAAGCACTTGCCCCGACATTCCGTTCAGGCGATACGGAGGGTGTTTTGTCTTTGTGTGCGTTCGTCCACGGTGTGCCGTGCCCCCCTCACACCTGGAGTCCCGCGTCGCCCGCGCGGCGGCCGCTCCCACCATGCTGCCCCCTCGTCCCCTGCCCCGCGCTGCCCCCCCGGGGCCCGCCGCCGTGGCGGTGCCGTGGTCCGCACAGGGCCGCCCCCCGCCGTGCCACGCCACCCCGCACGCCGCGCAGAACTCGTGGTGGCACGCGGCGCAGAGTACGCGCGCCGCCGATCCCGGCGAGCAGCCGTCCGGCACGCGGCATGCGGCCTGGCAGCCCGGGGATGGGCAGAACCGCCGCGCGGGGTCCAGGTGAACCTCTGCAGACACGCACAGCAACAACCTCATCCTCCTCCACTTCTACCTCATCCACCTCTTCCTCATCCATCTCCTCATCCTCCACCTCCTCCTCATCCTCCTCCTCCTCATCCACCTCCTCCTCCTCACCCACCTCCTCCTCATCCACCTCCTCCTCCACATCCACCTCCTCCTCCTCCTCATCCACCTCCTCCTCCTCATCCACCTCCTCCTCCTCATCCACCTCCTCCTCCTCATCCACCTCCTCCTCCTCATCCACCTCCTCCTCCTCATCCACCTCCTCCGCATCATCCTCCACCACCTCCTCATCATCCACCTCCTCCTCATCATCCACCTCCTCCTCATCATCCACCTCCTCATCCACCTCCTCATCCACCTCCTCCTCATCCACCTCTTCCTCCTCCTGCTCATCTACCTCCTCCTCCTCATCCATCTCCTCTTCCCCCTCCACCTCTTTCCCCTCCTCCTTTTCATCCACCTTATCCTCATTCCGTGTTGAGCACTCGCTCTACCAGACCGACTGTCACAAGGTGTTATACCACCACATTGAAGATCACAACAACTCGTTCACTCACCGAGCCACCAACTCGCCCCTCGCTCACTCGTCACACCGCAGAGGTCACAATGCATCCGCTCTACCGTTCCACTTTAGAATCCCCTCCCATCATCATATTTGTCCAAGTTCTTAAAACCTTGCTCAATTCAAGAGAAGCGTTAACTCTTGCTTAACACAACTTTGACAGTGCCGTTTCTTGCCGGCTGCATTGGATTTTGAGCCTAGGGGCCTGTGTGCAGCAACCATAATAAAACGACAACTAAATCAACAAATATAACCACAAACAAAGACAATCAACAATAACCTACAACGACAACCAACAACGACAACCAACAACAACCAACAACAACCACAACCAGCAATAACCAACAACAACAACAAGAAACAAATCAACACTGACAAACAACCAATAATAACAACGAAAACAAACCAACAATGACAATCAACAACCAACAACACCAACGAACAAGGACAATCAACAGCTGCCGCCCAGGGATGGGAACACAACATCAGAATATTAATCACGACCATCACAAGTGAGAACAATGGAAAGACAGTGGGAACAATCAGATCACAATGCAAACACTAGCATCACAACGGACAACAAGGCATCACACCACACATGCGTGTCACCTTGCTCAAACTGAAACCTCTTGTACTTGTCTACCATCTCTGTCGAGGTCAGCTTCTCAATCTGCAAAGCAAAACAACAAAATCACCACCAACTCCAGGGTCTTTCTCGCCCGCTTGGCAGCAGACGGCACTCTGCAGCTCATAATAACAAACAGAAAAGCGTTAAGGCATCTGCGGGACGAAATCCAACTTTTGATCCGTGCGAACTGGCGTGTCTGAGGCAGCAGTAATGGCTCCGTTACAGAATCAGAAACACATTCCTGCGGAGGGAGCTGGTAGGGACGTTGGGTTGCTCGGTCAATGGCCAGGGTCAACGGCGGCGTGGTGTATTCCGCAAATATGCCCGACTGTGAGGGCGGGCACAAGCCAGCCCCTCCCCACCCAGCCCCTCCCCACCCAGCCCCTCCCCACCCTCCCCACCCAGCCCCTCCCTCCCCACCCAGCCCCTCCCTGCACGACGGACACAATAATCCCCTGTGGGCTGGTGTAACCAGGAGGTTCCTACCAGTATAAGTATTTATACTGGGAGGAATCCGATGAGCAATAAAAGCTATTTTTCAGATGTCCAGTTGGGGAGGGTAAGAACGGTACAACAATAAACAGTACAGACACACAATAGTAGTCCAAAGTACATGAAAGGTAAACACATCACCCAAACACATACAAATAAAACGAAACCATCCCCATTTTACCAGACAAAGCCCACTGAGGTATTGAACTTATTTTTAAAAAGCAACCTGGCCACAAATGTATGGATCACAGAGTTGCAGCTGAACAAAGCAGCTAGAAAATTACAATTTGGCTTTTGAGTAGAGGTGTACACGAATGATGAAGGATAGCATGAGCAACTTTTCAGTTCCGAATAGAATGTGTCAGGATAGCAGCACTGTAGACGTGAACAAGAAAGAGGAAGTTGTGATGGGTGGGACGTGTGTGCAGGTGACGGAGGTTGGAATTGGAGTGACACCCAGGTGGGCCACCACGGGGAAAACCTAAAACCAATGTGGTGGGGGTAAGAGCGGTAGCGTAGCGGTCAGCGCACTGCGCTACGAACCCGGCGAGCAGAGTTCGATTCCTGCCTCACGACCATCACCCGTGACGATTATCTTAACCGGTCCTGGGCCTACCCAAGGTCGACTCAGCTTCAAATGAGTACCTGGTTTGATGTGTAAACATCGCCACTCGGGAGACAAAGGCGGCCGGGGGTGGTGCTGGCCACCCACCACCCCTCGTGTGCTGTGCCGGCCTTCATAGGTGCTACTTGCTTGCAGCACTTGCCCCAACATTCTGGTAAAAAAAGGCTATACGGGGGATCTTTGTGTGCATCAGGAAATCCACCTCCACATGGCATCAAGCGCCGCGATCGATTAAGGTGTGAGACGAGGCCATGAAGATGATGATGCGATGGCAAAAACCTTTCCCAAACAGTCTAATATGGCTATATAGGGAATCAATCTTTGGCAAGACTAAGAGTGGTCCCTGAGAACACTTGTCAACGGTGTAAGAAGAGGAAGACCTAAAGCACGGATGGCAGGTGACGATACTAAGATCAGGCCGTGGAGATTGAATCCCGATTGCGCAATAGTTGCAGGACGTGGCAGAATGAAGGAAGCATTGAGAATCGTTGCAACATCAACGGCAGTGACCGCGATGACCTCTTGTTGCGATCTTCAAACGTTAGGGTGGGGGGGGGGAATTATATTTCACCGTCATTGTGCAGCTTAAATCGATCGCGTGGTGCTTTCCAAATCCCCCAACGTGTGTCTGAGCAAGCATCGGAAAGGCAATAGGACTAGAAACTCGATGCGTGATTTGAACCAGGTCCAGGGGTGGACTGGCTTTGGTTATTTTTCAGCTCAAATTAGCGTGTTGTGCTAGGGCTGTTCCGAGAAAGAAATTTTCTAAATAATTATTTAACACTGTCTTCAACATTTATCCTAGCACGAGCCATTTCACACGCAAAAAGTCAAATGTAGCAGTAATCGCTAAGCCACCCCTAGCTCAGACTATACCCAAACCTAACGCCCTAACAATAATTGAGGACTTAGTCCAACATGGATTGAATTCTGATGCACCTGCGCTGGTTAGGCATTGCCTCACCAACACCTATTTTACCTGGAATGGCACCTTCTACAAACAGAATGAGGGTACCCCTATGGGCTCCCCTTTGTCACCAGTTATAGCCAACATGTTCATGGAAAAGTTTGAATCAGACGCCATCCAGACATCTACCCTGCGTCCTTCCCTGTGGAAGAGGTATGTGGATGACACTTTCGTCATCTGGCCACATGGCCTCCCAGCATTGAACCACTTCTTGGACCACATCAATTCTAGACACCCATCCATCAGATTCACCATGGAAGTGGAGAAAGACAGTAAACTACCATTCTTGGATATTCTGTTTGAGAGGAGGCCTGACGGATCCTTGGGACATTCTGTCTACAGGAAAGCCACCCACACAGATTCCTACTTGAAACCGGATTCCCACCACCACCCATCTCAAAAGAATTCTCTCATCAAAACGCTATACCACAGAGCCCATGGCATTTCTGACAAACACCACCTGACCGGTGAATTAAGACATGTACATCGGGCCCTCAGGATGAACGGATACTCTGACTGTACTATCTGCCAAGCTGTCTCTCCCACCACACAGAAACAGCCACATGAAACTCCGACCAAAACCATCACGTTACCATACATAGCAGGCGTGACCAAAAAGATCTCCAAAATTCTAAACAAAAATAAGATCCAAGTCCGATTCAGTACAGTGCATAAAATCCGTGATCTGATTCCATCTGTGAAGGATGTCGTTCCTGACTTACAGTATCCTGGAGTCTACAAATTTAGTTGCATTTGTGGTGATTGCTACATTGGAGAAACGAAACGTCATGTTTCTGATCGTGTCCGCGAGCACAAGTCAGATCTGAAACACGGCAGAACTGATTCTTCTGCCGTTGCCGATCATTGCTACAACTCGGTGGGCTCTCATGAAATTGTCTTTTCCGAGACCAAGGTTCTCTGCAAACCTCCCGGCTACCATCAAAGGTTTGTACACGAAGCCATACAAATATACAAACACAGACATAATTTCAACCGTGATGATGGGTACAAACTTAGTAATCATTGGAAAGATGTTATCAACCACGCAAAAAAGACTTAATTACACTTTTTTGGACCATCTTATCTGACAGGCACTATTTTACTTTACTTTACCGAGTGTTAACATCCCCAGTTATTATTTTTTAACAGTACTCTCTTCATTGTTCAGCCAGCATTGGTATAAACATGGGCATTTTCGTTCTTTTGTCTATCATGTGTATCAGGCCTCCCCTCCCCCACTCTGTCCATTGTGTTGGCGTGTGCAGCAGCAACCGCGTCCAAGCCGTCGTCCATTTTTTTTTTGCCCCCCCCCCCTCCCGATGCGTTGTACTTAGCACTCCGTGCTGTCTTTGAGCCCCGCCCCCCTCCCTCCCGATACGTTCCATTCATTGGCTACCACATTCTGATGAGCTCCCCCCCCCCTCTCCTCCCCCCTTCAACTTGCTTATAAGGGATTACATCTTGAATCATTGCCTCACTTGATGCAGCTAATTCGGCTGTGACGGTCCCACCTGATGACGGAGACTTGTGTTGCCTCCGAAACGTCGTGATTTTTGTTTTATTTTATTTTCATTAATTTTGATGTTTTACCTACGTGACTTTACCGAAAAAACATAAGAATATGTCGTAGTTGGAGTTAGGGTCAAAGTCAGGTGTCTCCCTTTGCATATGAACAACGGAGCGACACTTAATGTTATTTGCCAAATGGTGGAAATTCCACAATCACACGGCAGATAACTCGCGCAGACGCCCGGGCCGGTGGGGGGGAGCCACATAACACATGGGGGGGGGGGGGGGTAATACGACATACCGCGGTGTAGGACGATGCGACGCCACGTGATACGATATAGAACAATAAAGCATCGGGCAGTGGTTCTTAACCTGGGGTGCATACAACCCCTGGAGATGCCTTTTCTGGGGTGGGGGGGGGGTGTGAGACATGGCCAGATTTTTTTAGAAGGTAAATCATCGAACAAAAATTAAGCATGGCCACGTAAGTACAACTTACTTTGTTTCATCAAACCTATCTATTTATTAAAAGATGCGCACAGTTGACTTCCCGAAACATATTCTTGGTTCTTTCGGTAAAGTCACGTAGAAGGGAAATAATAAAATAATACAAATAAAACAATAACATTCTCACGTTTCAATTGCAACACAAGCAATCATCATCAGGTGTGAAAACCACAATCATCATCATGTGTGAAAATCTGTGGTTTTCACACCTGATGATGATTGCTTGTGTTGCAATCGAAACGTCTTGAGAAATTTATTGTTGAGTTTTTATTATATTATTTACCTTCTACGTGACTTTACCGAAAGAACCCAGAATATGAATCCCTGCAGTCACGAAAGCTTTAAATCGAAATTTTCCCGCAACACTTCACTAAATTACCGACTGTGGAGGGACGGTTGATTGGCGGAGTCACCCCTTGATGCGGATCGGAACAAAAAACCTTCAAAGAGGCAAAATTGAGCTCCACCACAAAAGTGGTAGCGGAGGTTTGGATTGTTGTTGGGAATAGTAGAGGCGAGATGTTAAATACCTCGCCTGGTATACAGGAGGTTGTGGAGTTTGCGTGTTCTCCCCGTTAGAGTATTTGGCTACTATACATTTGCACATAAGCCACTTCGTTGAGCCATCATTTGTGGACAGGTCGCTTCTGAAAAAGAGCTATACAGCTCAGTGGGCCTTACCTACTAATATAAAAATAGCTTAGTTTGATGGGAGTGTTAAGAGTGTCATGGTTAGATCTAGGGTTCACAGTGGTTGCCGGATGGAGAATCTGGTCCCTGGCATAAGAATGTCGAATTTTTACTACCCATTTGAGCACGAAGACAGCAATTTGATTTCTAATTCACTCGTAAATATTAAGTCCATACCCTCACACTAGGATTTATTTAAACATTAATACAAATCGTAAATCTAATACAACCATGGCACTAGCCAAAACACCATCTTTAACACCAACCATAAGCAAACAAATATGAACCCACGACATTTCCACTTGGCCCATTGCATAGCATTAATCGTAATTGTGAGCTTTAATCTAACTCTAACCCTAAACACAAACACAAAGCCATCACTGACACTGCAAATCCTAACACTTAGCCTAAGAGCCACAACCCACCCACCCCACTCTAAACACTGACCACGGCTCAAATTATATCATTCACCCTAAGAGGCAGCCACAATCCACAACAGTAATCCTATCCATTACCATAACACTAATCCCCCAACAGTCATACACACAGGCCTTAGCGCTAATCTACCCATAACCACAACACTGTGTGTGCGTTTGTGTGCATGTATGTGGTAGGAACCTGTTAATTTCCGCTCATGGCTAACATCGGTCGCAAAAAATCAGAAACAGTCCCGGGCCTTCCATAGGCTGACTCAGCCTTAAATCAGTACATGGTGTAGTGTCGGAAAAAAAAGGTGGCTGGGCGTGGTGCGGGCCACACTCCGATTCTTCATTCCGGCCTTGATGTGTGTTTCACTACTTGTCCCAATATAGCCGTTAAATGCTACACATGGGAGATATTTACTTTGTGCAAGTGAGTGTGTGAGCGAGAGACGAGCCTCACCTCAGCCTGGGAGAGAAGGCCTGTGATGGGACACGCGGCATCCGGGCAAGTGATGGGCTCCCCCAAGCCCTTCGAGATCTCCAGCTCCACGTAGCGCCCCATGCACTGGGGATAGCAAGGGTTAGAAGGGGGGCAGAGAAAGGACGAGAGAGTCTTCTCAGTTGACGCGGAGTTTTACCTAGGATTTTCCAATGACCAATTAACCCGTAGTGTGCCCGATATAAACTAAACTTTTTATTTCACCAGGTAAGCTCCACTGAGCAATATAGCCCTTTTTTCAGAAGCAACTTGGCCACAAATGATAGTTCAACGAAGTGGCTTATCATGTGGAAATTTATTGCAGCCAAATACTCTAAACGCATGTTTCTAAATGTGGACAGAAAAACCGGAGGACCTGGAGAAAAATACACGACCACAGGTTTCAGACTGTGTGGCAATGTTGTCAGAAACATGCAAAGAGTAAAATGAACTGTTGTTGTACTCTACTATGCTCCAATGTCTATGCTCTTCACCTTGACAAATCTGCAGTGATCAGTGTGAATTATGGACAAATAGGCCCCACTACCAAAATGGCATGGGAATGTTTTCATCCAGCAGTGGATTGAAAAAGGACTGTCAATGACCTAGGTTTGGTTAACTGTGACAATGATCTTGGACAATAATTTTCTGTGAGGGGGAAACAAATGTTATGAGTTGGGCCCCCTCCATGGGAATGTGGAATTTCCACCACAGGATTGGGACGATAAAGAATACATTAGTGCTACCCATGTGCTCGTTTGAGAAGAGGAGACGCTGCGATTTGAGGATTGGATATTTTGATTGTTTTGACTCCCGGGTTTTTGTAAGCAAGAGGCGATGAGGCGAACAGTATATCCTGTTAGGCACGGCCCAATTTAGCAAACCACCTGGCCACTGCGGCCCGTCCCTGAGAACACTGTCTTCATACTAATTTTAACCCGGGCACCGTGTTCCCGGGTAGGTAAACCTCACAACACACAGGGAGGTGCGAGTTCAATCAAGGTACTGTTCCATGCAGGGCAGGTTTTTGATGAGATGCAAAACCCATTTCGAAATAGTAGGAGACGTAAACTTTAGCGTTAGTGTTAACAGACAGATGTTTACCATTGCAGTCATGCCTCTATTAATGTCCGAGTCATAGAACCCGACACGAACAAAACAACTAGGAAAGACGCTTACGACTTTTGAATATTGGTGCGCTCAAAACAGAGGACAATGTCATGCCAAGATAGGTTATTGGTGCATTGCTTTGATAGCATCGAAGACAACACCAGGGAGATGTTGTGCGCGCAGGATGAGGGAGGGCAGGTTACCGATACAGGCATCGAGTGGCACTCAGGCCAAAGGGAAGACCTAGAGTTGAATTGTGGGGTTGGCACTGCAAAAATGGACCTTGATGGTCTTTGAAGGACATGTCGGCTGTGGAAGGAGGTAAACACCTAAAGCCAAATGGTAATGAGACTCGGGGCAGTTATTTAGAGGTTGGATGTCAACTGGACAGAAGTCAAGCCGAGATATGGTGACAAAGGCAAATAAAAAAACGTCTGCAACTAAAATGTAAAAAAAACAATGGTTGTGTAGAAGCAAATAATGAAAAAAGTACAACTGCAATGTATGGCAATAGAGTAGTAATGATGGCAGTGGCATGCTGATAATGATGATGACAGCAGTGATTGTGGTGGGGATTGCTTAAGCCGCATGGTCGTTACGATGGCAGAGGTGTGATTGATGATCATCATAACGGGGGTGATGGTATTGATGCTGGTGGTGATAATGATTACAAGTTGATGATGATAATGATTACAATGATGATGATATTGCAAGCACTGAATGAACTGGAGTTAGCTGCAAATACATGCCAGGCATATATGGGGTAATGCAGCAATGATCCACATTCTTTTGCATAATGTATTTTGATTTCCTGACCAGACTTTCTTGAATTTTCAATGTGCGTGTCATGTGTATGTGCATCCATTACCTTGCTCCTGTATGCTTTGTCGTGTTACGCAAAATGTGTGCACGCGGTACATGCTGCATATGTAATGTCTGCAAATTATTAAAAATTCGCGACGGGTCACGCACACATGTTGTTCTTTGAGTGAGGAACATTTCAACTGATTCCTAAAAATCGTAAACATTCCTTTTATATAGCTTGGGCTAGAGGGTGAACTTAAAACATCCACCCTATAGTCCAGACATAAAATGGCTCACATCCAACACAGCCAGCCTCTAGCCCAAACCTAGAACCTTACCATCCACCCAAAGTATACATTTACAAATGGAACACACATCCATAACTAGAACAGCAGGCTAATGTTTTGACATATGGCTATTCTCAGAATATGGAGAAATTGGTAAATTTATGGTTGGAGACTGCATCTTGCAAAGCAGTGCACCTTGAAAACAGGGGGATGTTTGATGTTGACATTAATATGATACAACTGACATATATAAACTGTTTTATAAACACACAAAGCAGTGCCAATTTAATTCATCTCAGACGGATAATGGGCCGAGTCGAAAGTGTGTGTACATGAAACATGTGGCTACCTGCCAAACTTGTCAGAACAGTTGTGGGTGCGTCCATTTCTTACTATTATTATTATTACTTATTGTGAATCAAAACATGTCCAATGCAAAATACCCCATTACCTCATCCATCCGTGGGGCTTGAACAATCTCGCATTCACAAACTGGTGCGACAAGCGTTCCGATGGCCGAGTGTTTCCTCGTATTTAGAGGTCCCTCACGCAGCAACCCCAGTGAGCGTTTAAAGCCAGTTCAGAATGGTCGTTCAGTACCCCAGTGGAGAGAATGGAACGCGAGGATTAAAATAAATGCTGCGGCGGATAAAATCTTGGCCCGAAGAGCAGCACCGGTGGGGCAAGGTGTGCACAGGTCTGCGATAAGATGCAAGACATGTTTCGCATCAGAAATTCCAAATGTCTTTGCTCCAAGGTCAGAGGGCAAAAGCGTCTCCCTGCTCAAACAAGGGGCATTGCGGAGAGCAACTCTGCTTGAGGCCCTCAGCCAGTGTTTGTAATTTCGACATTTCTATGGCTGCAGTCTGCAACGGATGACGACTGCTGCCTTTTAACTAAAGTGGAGCTCATTATTATTTTTTTGATCCAGGCAGATGCCGAGTCGACCCACGACTGAAATTTTAACTTGCACTTTTGCAGGAAGCAGGAATGGAATGAACCTGGTGACCGCAGATGCCACCGAATGGCTTTATAAACTCAACATTTACAGTGAAAAGCACGGTCATTTATTTTTCAAATGCCACAGAAGGAAAATGTGTCTTTAGATAAAAGAGTGACAGACCAGTCTATGATGGTATCTCGAGACAGCAGAGAGTCTGGTCTCTGGATGCAGGTTCAGAAGCGTAATTATTATTAAGACTTTACTGCTGCTGCCACTGCTAATAAGACTGTGTAACATTTTTTTTTGTTCTTGGGTAGCAAGTGTTATTTCCTAATTGCTTATGGCTATTTCCCACAAACTTTGCTTTTGTGACCATTTTCAATGAGAAAACGGGTGAATTTGTCTCTTGATTCATGTTATTTTTTTCTGACTTTATGTGATCGAAAATACACAAATTCGCCCGTTTTCTCATTGAAAATAGGTAAATTTCGAAATATCACTGTCCTGGCCACAAAAGCAAAGTTTGTGGGGAATAATGCACGGCAAGTGAGCTGTGACGTCACATCTGTCATCTGTCATGTCACCCGCGCATGCATAGCGCTACGAACCCGACGATCAGAGTTCGATTTCCGCTCACGGCCACCACCGGTGACGATTATTTGAACCGGTCCTGGGCCTCCCCTAGGTCGACTCAGCCTCAAACGTGGTGTGTGAACATCGCCACTGGGGAGACGTGGTGAATCCAAGTCCCGGGCGAAGCCGGGTAGTAAAGCTAGTTATGAATACGATTATCACCGCAATGACGAAGATGATGAAGATGACGATGTTACCGATAAAGATAATCGTGCCACTGATTGTCATGATGCTGATGATTGTATACGAGGCTGTGACTCTGCTGATGGCGAGCAATGATGAAGACGGTGGTGGCGTCTCACTTGTGTGCAGTAGACACAACGGCACGTCTGTAGAGCTGTGACATCTGCCGGTGCCGTGTCGCCCAGGCACAGCTTGCACACGATGCTCGTGCCCTCGGAGCCCAGCTCTGCATTCCCAACGCCCCCCTCCTCGGTCTCCTTGAGGCCATCCATGGCCTCCTCCAACACCAGGGCTTGGCTCTTTCAGGACTAGACTCCCATATCCCAGAGCCTGACAGCAACAGCACAGAAAAACACATACGAACATTAATGCAACAAAGCCAATGCAAAAGATCTCCCGCACAGCATTTCAGACTTTTGGAGAAAGTCCTATTATTTAGCAGTTATTAAGGCGAGTGCAGGACACGAAGGGGTGGTGTGGTCCGAAACACGCCCGGCCGTCTTTGTCGCCCCAATGCTGACATTTACACAATGTACCAGGTACTCATTTCAGGAAGAGTCGAACTATAAGAGATACAGCAATAGTTATGATATTCAAAACCAAAGTTGGTGGCCAGGAATCGAACCCTAGATTCAGGGTTTGTAGATAAATGTGATAACCACTGAGCCACCACTCGACCCACTGCTAACCAGGTGGCACTTGCTTGGAGCACTGGATTTGCAATAATCAGATTCTGAATTAAAATCCCAGTTGGGGGAAAGACTCAGCCATTCACATGAACTGGGTCAATAACATTATTATCACTTTGTGGTTAGTCCAATAGTGGTTGTAACCAAGCCTATACGCAATAAAACAAAGAAGCAGACAATACACCTTCTCCTTCCCATATCATCCCTCCACACAATAAAATAAAAGTAATTATTTTACATATCCCATCAGCCAGTCTTCTGGAAGTGCACAATTTCAGCAGGCTCAGTTATTCTCACGGCTGCAGCTGTGTTTGGGAGCTATGTGCCACCACTATTGGTTAAAGCCAAAATTAGGCATATTTAGGATTTTTAGCAAATCGTAAACACCCGATTTCTAAAAGGGAGGCACAGAAATAAATGTTTACAATTCTTAAGATTCCACAGAATTACCCAAGCTTTGTAGGCAAAGTAAGGCGCCCTAGACTGTACAGGATGTGGGAGAAACATTTATGGATGGCCTGCACGGCTGCCTTGTTATGTTTAACATTGGCAAACAGTGCAATGGAATCAATAAAGGCCAAGGCAGCTGGGCATATGGTGGTGTTTGATATACACACCAGATGCACATTCAATTCTTCACAGATGTAAGTTTTATTGGCCGAGATATATGAAGATCAAAGCAACATGCGTCCAGCATCTGGAAGAAAGACATTCTAATCCGATAAGCTCAGGCAGGTAAATGTAATTCTTTATTATGACGCAATTTTCAGTCTTTAATTCGATTACTATTATTTAGCACGTACCGATTGACTACTTAAAAAAATAATACAAAAAATAATCGTAATACAATGAAAAATGGGAAATGCCGTCAGCGGCTTAGGTAAACAGTGAGAACAGCTGCAGACAATGCACCCAGATGAAACCACAAAGCTGCAGTCGCAGCACAGGTTTATCTCCATATATATAAAAGACAAAGTTGTGAATATGTGTGTCTGTTAAAAATGTTTAGCGTACTTCCCGACATGCAACAAACTGCTAATTTGCCATGTGGGTACTTTCCAGACTGTACACCATGCAAAAATTAGAAATATACACTTTTTTTTGGGGGGGGGGGGGGGAGCTCAATAATGCATATATTTTTTGCAAGGCAAGTGAGCTGTGACGTCATATCTGTCACGTGACCCGCGCATGTGGAAGCGTAACGCATTGTAGTGTTGTGGTTAGCGCGCTGCTCTACGAACCCGGCGACCCGAGTTCGATTCCCGCTCACGGCCACCACCAGTGACGATTATTTGAACCGGTCCTGGGCATCCCCTAGGTCGACTCAGCCTTAAACGAGTAACTGGTGTGGTGTGTGAACATCGCCACTGGGGAGACAAAGGTGAATCCAAGTCCCGGGCGAAGCCGGGTAGTAAAGCTAGTTTTGAATAAAGCGATCATTCATAGGTGCAATCAAGCCTACGCCAACACGCAAGGACCAGCCGCGGAGAAGTACAGCAAAACAATTCTCAAGACCAAACGACACGCAAAGGCTTTAATCCGGCGGTGGATTTTTTTTGTAAAGGGATGTCCACTTGTGTGATCATTAAATAAATTAGATTAAGCGACTTTGAAAATCACCAACAGTGGCATTACCTAACATTCTACTCAGATCGGGAAAACAGAAGTCGAATGCTATTCTGAACATCTCCACCCTCTACTGCTTACAGGCAAAGCAGATCAAATGGCCTTGCCAAATGCCACGTTTGTCAACAGTCCCTCCAACGCGGCTGTGCTGCCAGCCACGGTGGCTTGGTTGCGAGGCAGGTTCCGTCGGGCCCTTAACAGCACGCTCGTCCTCGGCGCGTCATAAAAAGGTCTGAGAGTGCCGTGGACGCCGACAGCAGCGAGGTGCCGCCGCTGCCCTCGGCGGTGCCAGGTGAACGTACGCAGTTCGACGTATTACTAGGCCAGTCGGATGACTGGTGCCGTTATTGGGTTGCTTCATTCACAATCGGAAGGAAGGTCGCAAGATAAAATCCCAGTCAATGGTCAAATAATCCCATGTATATGTGATCATGTTCATCGTCGTTATACCTCTCGGGTAAAAAAAAAATTGCACTCAGTTGTGATAAGTAAAAAATGTGCGATATTATACACCACAGAAATGTGGAATTTTAGATACTGACTCATCAACAAAGATGAGCATCACCTCTGTCTGTGCTGGGGTCTCTAGAAAATGGTCTGATAAGAGCAGCATCTGAAATGGGGGGTGTCCTCAAACAATAATACTTTAATAGACTGACAGAACAGGCATCGAAGCAACATTACTTTTAAAATAGACTTGGGTTGACACAGCTATTCACCCAACCCTAAACCAAACAGAGCTAACCATTGTGGCAGCCTGTGTATATTTATCATGTCACCAAGCCGACATAACCATGCAATAAGAGACAAAAATAGAAGCGAAAGAGAATCGTGGCACAAACATTAATAACCCTGTAATGCACAACCTCAGAGGACGTAAGACAAGCATCTCCACTACCATTCCGTTTGGTTGGTGACACAACACCAGGCGTCAGTGGATGGGTATGTGGGTAGGTTTACATGGGCGGGTAGGTGGTATACGTGTAACAAAAAATGCTATCAATTGAAATCGATTCTTACTCTCATGACATGCATAGCATCATGCAGGAATTTATTATTTTATATTTGTATAGTTTGTGTTGCACTAGGCTCATGTGAACACTTAAGCACCAGTGTCTTCTTAACAGACCGTGCCCAGGGAGGTGACCACCACTTCCGTACCCGAGGTAGCCGGTACCTATTTTCTGCTCGAGCTTGAGTTGGCGTGTTCTTCAATGGTACCCCAATAAAACGGTTTTCCGTAGGCAATCTGATAATACAGAGCCCGAAACTATAGGTGACAATTTGGGAGGGAGCCTGTCTCATTAGCAGGTGTGTGTGTGTGTGACCTGGAATCATCTTTTGGGCCAGTTCGGTTCAGGGGGAGCTTCAAGCAGATGGTTTCTTGGGGCCCTCATGTGAGGCCACATTCGAGAATCGAGTGGCCATTGGCTGTAGGTATGTTCACTACAGCAGTTAATTCTCGTGAAGAGTATTATCTCCCCCCCCCCACCCCCTTTATTCTTTCAGAATATTTATTCAACCTAAAGATTAATTCAAAAAAATATATATTATATGTAAAAAATAATGTTAATTTCTTTCCCGCTGCTAAAATGGAAGGCTCCCACTTCAAATAATCAGATTTTTTTTTAAAGTATTAATATCTGCAACATTTTCTCCATTAAGTCACATCACGTCCATTCATCATCACCTTCAAATAACTGAACCTGGCCACAAGCTCCCTTTTTTGCAACTCAACAATCGTCTCACTGTGCTACTCGCATGCCAAATTATGTCTCTAACCGGCAACCAGTCCCATCGATGCGTTTCCTGACTTCCTACCCCATCTCCGTACACCGTCGGTGTTACCGAACCAATTGGTACATCTCACAAGAGTCTAAAACATAACATTAACGAGGCTTAGTGCACTGGTTGGCGCGACAATATTTCTGCTTAGGAGGGCCTCCTTGAACTTGATTCTCACTTCCTTTGGCGCACAAAGTTGTTTTGCAGCAAATGCCGAATCTTGCCCAAGTCTACATCATTGATATGCTGCACCCATATGTCCCCTCAAGGTCCCTAAGATTTGGGGATGCCGATATTTTTTGCATTCCCAGGTTGAGGTTTCGGTCTATGGGTGACCGAGCTATTTCCCGTGTAGCCCCCAGGCTATTGAACGGTCTTCCATGGGATATCAGGATCTCGGAGTCTGTGGACGTTTTAAAAATGCGCCTTAAAACCTATTTATACGCTTCTGCTTATGAAACTTTTTGCTAATTTAGGAAATTGATAATATAATTTATTGTATGCTCAGTGTCTGCTGCTGCTGTGTCCTGTACAGCACTTGATATCCTTTAAGAAAGGCGCGATAAATGGAATTATTATCAATGCGTGTACCAGCTGTTACTCATGTTATGGTACTGGGCATGTTAGTCGTTGTCCCTTATGGTCATCATTTTTGGGAAGACTAAAACTCGGAACCAAGACGTAACCTGAAACGCCAAGCACCAGTCCCTTTTAAAGAGAGCCTCTACATAAGATGGTGTTACTGCCAGTCGTTCTGTCTGCTTGGCAAATACATAACTGCAACAACAAAACGTGACATCAAGCGAGCTAAATATTTCTTTGTAAAATAGTGAATGCAAGAAACTGGCAGCATTTTGTCCAGTTGGTTCTAATCCATTCGAGTAATTTGCTAAAGCTGTCAAACTATTTCAACCAATAAAGGGATGAATCTGGGTCTGTTATTGTTGATACAAAAAGACAAGGCCAATCGCTTTGATTCATATATGTGTAGGGGTGTTAGAGAGAGAGCCGTTATGCATGGCAGCTTATGGGAAACAAACACAGTGGGCGGGGCTACGTGAGTGCACGGGGGGGGGGGTGCTCTCAACGACGTCCGCACCAGGCAGCCCGGGGCCCCACCCCTCAGCGGGGGTGGAGTATAAAGGGGGATGTGTCAGAGGGCTCGGGGCAGAATGTTAAAGCTAAACCAGTGAAGACTGAAGATCGTCTAGCTAGAGCCCTGGACTCCCCTGGGACGCCGCCCTTGTCAGGGCCGCGCAGGACCGAGCCAGCGGCGTGGTCCCGAGAACCAGAGATAGTGCTCTGGGACTCCGGGTACCGTAGCCCGACTTACCAGTGTCGGGCCAGACAGCCTCCCCTAGCCCGTTAGTGGAGGACTAGGAGGTAGGTCAGAGATAGCTAGCAGTGTATTCCCAGCTAGCCGGGTGAGGGGGCCGATACCCCCTCTAGTATTGTATGTCCACAGTTGTGACTACTTGTACGGAATAAATACGTGCCTCACCAACGGTGTCCAAGAGTCATCAACGGTACTTCATATGCATCAATTTCGACTCTTGATGGCAATAATAAAATGCCACCGACAGCAATTCCTTCTAAAAGTCGGATGAAGCAACAAAGATTCACTGTGCATAATGTATATCAGGAAAAATCCAAACTTAACACCTCCAAGGCTCATGGTCCCAATGGTATACAAGGCTGCGTGTCAAAAAATGCTGGCTACAGAACTTGCCCCAATTCTTCGTAGGCTATTCAAGCTCTAATTATAGCATTGTACCAACAACTGGCAATGTAGCTCGGGTCCCAAGTCCCGAAAAAAGGATGATCCAACTCATGCGTGTACTTATCATCCTATCGCCTTGACTTAATCCACATTGATTTGGGGGGATTGAATCGTAGATCCTGTAATCTGTGGCGCACCCATGGAGGTTAGACCTATAATCTGCGGGGAGGGGGTGGGAAAATTAGCACCAATGACTTGGTGTGCCAAAGGATTGTGGGAACAATTAGCAATGCGCTTCCGTTAATCCGTGAAAAATTTACGGATTAGGAGGTTGGCCATGCTGGTAACTTAATCCGCGAAAGCTGCCAGCGTAATATGCCGAGGATTACAGGAGGAATTATCCGCTCCCGGAAAGAAATCAAACAATTTTTCCGTGGATCTCTGCTCCCAGAGATTAAGGGGGCAGTCACAAATTGCCAATAATGTGCGAATTACAGGAAATTGCATGCAAAATTATGCCGATTCATTTCAATTCTGCTGTACCATGCAAAGTGAGGGAACCATCAACCATTAACAAACCAGCTCCTCGATAACTTGAGTCATTATTGTTGTCTTGGGTGATCATCCGAGGCTGAAAGTAAAAGACATTTCGCTGCCTAATGCACTGGACACTGCACTATCTAAACTATGAACTATTTTTTTATTTTACCAGGTAAGGCCCACTGAGCAACAGCTTTTTTTCAGAAACGACCTTGCCACAAAAGATAGCCGAATGGAGTGGGTTCTGTGAAAATGTATAGCAGCCAAACACTCGAAATGCTTGTTTTGAAATGTGGAGGGAAAACCCAGAGGACCAGGAGAAACATCCATGCGACCACGGTGAGAACATGCAAACTCCAAAGGGGCCGTCCATAAATGACGTCACGCAATTTTGGACGATTTTTGACCCCCCCCCCCTCGTCACACGGCGTCACAAAAAGTCAGACCCTCCCCTCAAATATGATGTCACAAAGCTCTGCCCCCCCCCCCCAAACCATATTTCCATTTTGAAAATAAAACATGATTCAAATCGCTTTAAACTATTGTCATTGTAGTGCGTATTTAATGTGGAGATGCACTCTGTTGTAGGAGAAAACATTCATTAAAAAGTCTATTTAATTAAGTAGAACGTGTTGTCTATATTCATTTAAAGTTGCGCATTTTGATGTGACGTCACATTTCTCAAACCCCCCCCCCTCGTCACAAATGTCTGACCCCCCCCCCCCCCCAGGTGCGTGACGTAATTTATGGACGGCCCCAAATATACAGGCATCAGGGTAGAGATCAAACCAACGACCTCGTGTATACCAAGCGAGGTAGTTAACATCTCACGACCGTGGCACCCCATAAGCAATCAAACCTGACTTGAAAACAATTGTAGTGAGCCCAACTTAGTCGCAGACATTAACTTGGGAGCAACACTATTTATTAACACAACAACACGAACACAACATAACCTACGCTCGGGTCTCGAATGCCCATCTAGCCCCGCTACGGCAGAACTAGACACGGTTCGCTATCCCGGTCCGGACCACAAGCTGCTGGGTCCCAGACCGCGTGGCTAAAGGCTTCTTCTCCCCGATGTGAATCTTCGAACACCAACACTTGAAGAACCCCGAGCTCCTCACAGAGCTCTCATTATATGCCCCCGGGCTGGGGCTGGCTCCGCCCTTAGCCCCGCCCACTTTCCAGGCTCCTCGGGCCCCTTCTCGAACGTTCCTGAGAGCTCTCCGGGACCACGTGACCGCCCCTCGCCCCTCGGCCACCAGTGGCCCCCTTCCAATATCGTCCGGTCACGTGACAACAAGTCAGCCAGAGTATCATGCCCCAGCGTAACCCTGGCTGGCTAACGCTCGTTCTCGCTCCCTCACTGGGAGCCGGCACCCCACACTACTCGCGGTGCCTCCGCGCTAACCAGCGCTGACCCAACCACCGCTAGTGTTGGTACTGCAGCCCGCAACCCGGGCTGCCCGCAATGACAACATTACCGGCCGTGACTTCGCAAGTCCCGGCTCTACACAGTGACAATTACAATCACTACACAATTATTTATAGGGGTGACATTGTTGATTTAAGTTGGAATAATGGATAAAATATATGACTAAATTGGGGTGACAAAAACCTGGTCATATTAAACTAAGAAAATAGCCCAGTCCATGATAACACGTATGGCTAGCAAATCCACAGTGCCTCCCATTATATTTAACAATGATATTCTAATCCGTAGTGACATCATTAAAACTGGCTTGGTGCAACGATCTCATCTGAGCTGTCATGGAACGGCTGTGTTAATAATATGGATAAGGAGGCATTAAAGAATCCCGGTATTCTGTTCCGCTCCAAATCCTTCAACATTACAATTATTACTCCTGCTAAAATCACAGCACATATTCAGCCAAAGTTGGATCAGTGGTTGCCATATCTGGAGTTGAGAACCCAGTTCCTATCTAGTTGCACTTGATAGAATGAACTATAATGAAGTCAGGGTGATTGATGATTGAGCACTCACTGATTCACTCAAGTTACCCGCTCATCGGCGGTCAGTCACCTACTTATCCCTCGTCGTAATAAAAAAAACTAAACCTATTTTTTTATTTTACCAGGTAAGGCTCAGTGAGCTATAATCGCTCTGTTTCAGAAGCAACCTGGCCACAAATGATAGCTCAACCAAGTGGTTTATCACGTGGAAATTTATAGCAGCCAAATACTCTAAAATACACATTGTTTCTAAATGTGGAAGGAAAAACCGGAGGACCTAGAGAAAAATCCACGGGGAGAACATGCAAACTCTAAATATACAGGCGTCAGGGTTGGGATCGAATCCAGGACCTCCTGTACACCAGGCGAGGTAGTTGAGATCTCGCCACCATGATGCCCACGGTGGCAACATCTATCGCTATCACTAATACTATGGTTACTGTTCTCATGAAGTCCACTCAACGTCTGCACTCATGTGGAGTCTACCAGACTGTTTAATCTCATCTGTACTGTGTTCAACCACCATACCTGCAAGCCACAAGTCTACATTTCGGCTTCTTTCCAGGAATAGCTCCACTTTGGAATTCCCGCCAATCATCGGTTTTCCGAAGCGCTTCCCTGCTTAATTCAAGAAACGCGTTGCACTCTTCATCCGTTACAACTTTGATAGTGCCGTCATGTTGCTGACCGCTTGGCATTTTGGCTCTGTGCTCAGCAACTGGTGTTGCACAAACCCTAGAGATGTTGTTGCTATTTGTGCGGCAAACCGGCAACCAATCGTGTTTGTCATTCGGGTTACTGGAAACGCAAAACGAGAACTTTTAACAAAACTTGCAGGTGAGGTAATTCTAGGTTGAACTTATTTCTTTAGAACTGCTATTTGTATTTCGTTTGTTGTCCCCCCCTCCGCACCTCAGATTAGCATGCTTGGCTGCATAGGGTGCGAAAGAAGTTCAACATAGGTGGCTCTTTGTTAAAACCAGGTGAGAGGCCATTTTGACAAACGCATCAGTTTTGCAAGGTAGACAATGTACAAAACAATAAAAACAAACACTATTAAAAGTACACAAGTCAGAAGTACAATCTAAAACACAAATACAAAAAGCACGCAATTATCATGCAAATATGCACTGCACGGTGAAAGATTAGAAATTTCTGAAATATGAAAATCAAATGTTGATAATCATCAGTGGCTTTAGGAAAACAAATTACAATTTCAAACCCTGTGCCATTACTCTTTACTATCCAGCATTTCAAAGCCACAGCAAAGTCCACCAAGCTATAACATCCACCCGCAGATAAAGTTTTGAGTTGTATTTTAATTTACACAATAGTTTGTGAAGACATTGAACATATATTCTTTGGGTCTTTCGGAAAGAACACGTAGATATAAAAATAATAAAATTATCACGACGTTTCCATCGCAACACAAGCAATCGTCATCAGGTGAAAAAATATAGCGAGAGAGCTACCAAGGCAGGACAAAAATGCAGCTGGAGAGCTGCTGAAACACGAAGTTTTATAGGCTTCGATTTAAAGCTTTCGTGACTGCAGGGATTCATCTTCTTGGTTCTTTCGGTAAAGTCACGTAGAAGGGAAGTAATAAAATAATAAAAATAAAATTTATTTTATTTTATTATGTTTTATTTTTATTATTTTATTACTTCCCTTCTACGTGACTTTACCGAAAGAACCAATAAGATTTTATAGGCTTGAGATGGGCTCAGCCCAAGGGTAAGTGGGCGGGGCTAGAGGTGGAATTTGCATGTAAATGTAAGATTGGTGATGTACCTCCATGACGACGCAGCTGTGGAGGTGGCCATTGTATTGTGAGAGATTAGCTTGTCAATGTAAATGCTGTGCGAGTGAGACATCCAGCTCGTAAAAAAAACGAGGGACAACACCACATTGAGGAAAAGGAGCAACGGTGGCTGTGTTAGTGAGACATTTAGCGTGTATGTAACTCAGAGAGACTGGTAGCATCGGCAGGTAGGGTGGGAACATCACAGCCTCATGATATAAATGCTTACCCCGAGCCCTCATATTCTGATAGTAGGCCTCGGCAAGGTAAGGTAATTTACCCTTTTTACCGGGTAAAATGGTAAAGGGTAAAGATGTCGATATGCCAAGGGGTAAGGTAAAGGGTAGGGTAAAGGTAGCTCGGAAGAATTACCCGGTAGGGTAAAGGTAGCGTGAAGTATTACCCGGTAAATACGGTGCCTTGTTTAACTGATTGTTGTTCACGTTTATGGTGACTTTCAGACCGCAGTCCACTCACTGGCATTAACTGTGTATCTTGTGTTCTCCACAGGGAATGCATTATTTGCTCCACTGCGGATCTCCTGCCACCGTTTTCCCATTCACATGTTTCATTGCTTCTACATACTATTAACATGCCCTCCCGTTGTTAATGCTACCCCCCCCCCTCCCTTTGGTGCTGCTGATCCTGCATAATGCATGGGCATAATATGACTTTGAAACCCCCCCGCCCACCTCCTACGCATTTCCCATGAATATGCTAAATTCCTCTTGATATGCACATTCTTTTGTTAAGGCTCTCTTCTTCTTCCACCTCCAACTCAGCTTATATATAAGCTCCTAGCTTGGCAGTGTCTCATTCTTCACCTGAAGACGGCTGCTTGCGTTGTAGCCGAAACGTCGTGAGAATTGTTTTATTATGTTTTATTTTTATTATTTTATTACTTCCCTTCTACGTGACTTTACCGAAAGAACCAAGAAGATGAATCCCTGCAGTCACGAAAGCTTTAAATCGAGCATTTACATTGATAAGCTAATCTCTCACAATACAATGGCCACCTCCACAGCTGCGTCGTTATGGAGGTACATCACCAATCTTACATTTACATGCAAATTCCACCTCTAGCCCCGCCCACTTACCCTTGGGCTGAGCCCATCTCAAGCCTATATAACTTCGTGTTTCAGCAGCTCTCCCGCTGCATTTTTGTCCTGCCTTGGTAGCTCTCTCGCTATATTTTTTCACCTGATGACGACTGCTTGTGTTGCGATTGAAACGTCATGATAATTTTACTATTTTTCTATCTACATTGCTTTACCGAAAGACCCAAATAATATGAATTCCTGCAGTCACGAAAGCTTTAAGTCAAGATTGACCATATAACTATACACCTCCCATAGACTTTTACCTTTCGTATTAAACTGAATTTTTACCTCACCATCACAACAGCAACCATGAACAATCCACTGCTGGATGGTTGTCATTTCTCACTATCCAACAATCAGACTATCATAGACACCAATAATACTACTACAGTGTCCATCCTTAATCAACCAATACCTCCAGTTAGAGACTCCCATCCATCTCCCATTGCAGCGTAGAGATTGAGAGCCACCCTCAGTAATGTCCCGGCACAAGCAACACCTTGACAGTTGTGTCTGCGTGCATGTACGTTGCATTCGTTCGCACAAGCGCCTCTGGAAACGCCCAACTCAAACAAGACACGTAACGAACGAACTCGTTATGCCCAGTTCATTACAGGATGGTTCCACAAATTAGGCAACCTCGGTCAAGATTTCAAAATCATCCAAAATATAAGCAATGCATCAGCCTTGAAGGTAATTATATATGTCTAGTTTCAGAAAGCGCGGCTTTTTTATTGGACACGTCGGCTTGACGCGTACAGGAAACCGAATGCGCCATTGGCCATTGCCATTCCAGCGTAAATGAAAACGTCCGGTTGTCCAAGTCGGGCACCATGGCATTTTTATGAGCATTTCTCCCTTTATCAACAAGAGTGCACGGGCATTTTTTTTATCGAACTTACAGTTACACTTGGGTAACATACTGACAACCCAAGTTAGCCACTTAATGAGTATAGTACGATTAAAAGTGTACTAAATGTCAATACGAGATCATACAAATGTCCTAAACAATAACTGTACAAGGATATGAATCTTAATATCAATAATGGTCTCAATTTTTGCTAGTGCCAGAGCTCTCAGCTCGCAGTCAGAAAGCTGCGAATTAAAATCCCAGTTGGAGTTCAAATCTCAGCTCATCCCCATAAATTTGCCAGGGTCAATAAAGTAGCACAATTGGTGGGATGTCAACAATACTCGTCGTATGGAGAAAAATGCTCACGCTACTGAAACGTGGAATGTCCACCACTGGCTCAAAGCTGCCAATGAAGATGCGTAACATCGTAGGCTAATTTGAACAGGGAGACACTTTGACCTGCATCAAATAAAAAGTTAATTATATTCTAGCATGCAAATTAACCTGCACGCTACATACTCTCTCTCTACTCATTCTCAAATTGTTGTTCATAATTGCATTTGCCTGACCGCCTTCCCCACTGCTCAATAAGTGTATATGCTACACCGCCCTACAATTATACCAGAATTAAAGTTACACGGAACGTTATGACTTAGTCTACCAATTCATTAAGCACACAAACGCAATGGCAAGCCACGCAATTAGAGTCACAGGGTCTCCCTACTCAATGTTTATAACCAATTTTCAAAGTGGGGCCCACTTTCGCCGATAAGACATCAGTGTGAGGGCCGCCACACATTTGAAACCATTAGGGTTTGAGAGCATGATGGGGCGTTTCACATTTGTGTATTGTCAGGTGTCACACATTGGGGGCCGCACTAAAGGCCACCAGTGGCCCACGAGCCTTGTAATGAAGAACACTGCCCTATTTAAATGAGCAAGAGGTGGCGCTCATCTTATTTGGCAGCCGTAGCAAAGGTGCAGTCCCCACAATGACTTTCTCATGCCACTGCTGTCAGAAGGGCCTCCCCCATTAGAGGGATCTATAGAAAGCTCTCCTCTAGAGGGTATGTTGGCCTACTTGTCCACTTGCCAGATACCTTGGGTGAAGAAGTACCCACAACTTGCTCCCAAAACACACAACCTGCAGATTGACTAACTGTGGTTCGTGGATTTGTACTCCTGGATGGACAGAAACGGTGGGATATTAAAAACACTTGCCCATTGTTTCAACTACCGTGATGGGAGATGGAACCGGAAACCTCTGGATTTCAGGTCTGGTGTCCTCTATTATACCATAGTAGCATTCCTTCGGCAGCCACGAACTGGCGGTAAAATTCCATATTTCCATGGTAGGGGTTAGTAAATTATAAATTAAATGAACAGTATGCATTAAAATTCCCACATGGCAACGATGCCACTGCTGTCATGCGGTGCTGTGGTCAAGGCGCTCGATTCAATGGGAAGGTCAGAAGATAAATTCGCGCTCAGGGGTCCACTCCAAACATCATCCCTGTGCAGTCGATAAAATGAGTATCACTTTGTTGCTCTGTAGGAAAACGTCGGTCATGCTTTGAACAGAGCAGTCCTCTCGAAACAAGAAGGCAGAATATATTTATACTGGCTTAGGGCTCACCGTTGCTCATGCGAGCAGGGCATAACTTTTAAATTTAATTAAAATACAGGTTTTGAATGTTGCCGTTGATCAGTCATCAATGCGGCTGCAAATTGACGTGTTAAGCCGCGTTAGTGCCCCCGTTTGATATCTGAACTGCTCAGCCTATATACAATACGAGCTTTACTACCAGGCTTCACCCAGGACTTGGATTCACCACGTCCGGTCGCCTTTGTCTCTCCAGTGGCGATGTGCAAACACCACACCAGTTACTCGTTTGAGGCTGAGTCGACCTAGGGGAGGCCCAAGACCGGTTCAAATAATCGTCACCGGTGGTGGCAGTGAGCGGGAATCGAACTCGGGTCGCCGGGTTCGTAGCGCAGCGCACGAATCGCTACGCAGTCGCTCCCCCCCCCCACACACAGGATAAAGACAAAGATACCCCGTGTAGCCTGTGAGACTGTTGGGGGCAAGTGCTGTTAGCGAGCACCTATGAAGGCCGACACGGCACGACAGGGGTTGCAGAACCTTGGGCTACATGAATCTTAGCCAAACCTTATGGGTGGCTTAAGGTTTGTTTTTCCAAGCCTCAGACATGAAAAATGACACATTCTAAGGCTGCCAGGCTGGTTCTGTCTCTAAAAAAATCCACTGAACCATCATAACCCCCAATCATCAGACCCAGTGACGGAAAACACCACAGAACAACTTGTATGTTGAACGTCTTTCGCACAGTACTTAGCCATGAGTCACCTCAACCAATGAGGCAACGCTCCTTCACGTTCTGTAGAGGGGTTGTCACAAGTCAATCAACCGTTATATTTACAACCTTATTCCTCAATACTGGGCTTTGCTGCATAAAGCAAAACATTATAACATTATATTTTGTGTGCAGTCAATCGTAACTAGGCTGAGACCAATAATTCACAACACTTGAAGACCCTGTTAGAATAACAAATGGCCAAAACCCGCACTCCAACCCAGGATCTTGGCATTGCCAATTCAGTGTCTTTGCCATTAAGCCAAATAATACCACTTGGCTGACTTTCAGCTGGCATTTCCAATGATTCTTTACCTGTATAAGCATATACAACTCTTGTTCATCTTATTGTCTTACTGTAGTTGAGTCACAGAATAAACCCACATGCCGCGTTTCTGGTTTTGCAACATTTTTCTTCCCATAATCTCTCGAATATTCAGCTAAATCTCTCACTTGAGAAAGAATTTTGGTCTAAAATTAACTCACCTACTTATAAGTTAGGTCATTGAATTAATACGCAAGTCCTCCCACCTACCACACACTGAATAAGTTCACTAACACATTACCCTTTCACAATGATAAAAGATGATACACCAACCTTGTCAATTATTTCACGTGAATTGATGTACAGAATATAAAGTCTGTCAATTATTAGTAAAAACACACATAATCGGAGGGACACACATTCCCATCATCATTACCTAAATTAATCCCAGGTTTGATTAAATGCATACCATACTCGCTGTTTTTTTTTTGTTAAAGTCACGTAGGTTAAAAAAGAAAACAAATAAATTAAATCACGACGTTTCGGAGGCAACACAGCAAAATTACTGATACAGCAATTTTGCTTCTAGATTTGAAGGTTTCGTAACTGCAAGGATTCATATTCTTAGGTTTTTTCGGTAAAGTCACGTAGGTGACTTTACCGAAAAAACCTAAGAATAGTAATTTTGCTGTGACGGTTCCATTATGGATAATATTGGTCGCGAAAGCATACTACTCTACGTGTTAAACTAAAATCCGTTTGTTTTTTAAACAGCTGTCCACAAGGGAGCAGCCAAAGAGCCACTGCATGCAGTTCGGAGCCATAGTTTGCCAACCCCTGGGCTACACGAAACGTATCCAAATCTTATGGGTGGCTTAAGGTTTGGTTTTCCAAGCCTCAGACATGAACAATGACACATTCTCAGGCTGCCAGGCTGGTTCTGTCACTAAACAAATCCATTGAACCATCATAACCCCCAAATCACTGACCCAGTGACAGAAATCCCCTGTTTGCCTCCTCCCCCACACAGCCAGCAGTGGACTTTGAGATTCCGCCATTTGAGCTTGTGAATTTTCCTACACGTGTAGCCAGGTACCACCCTGTTGCTGAAGAAACACAGCTGGATGAGATTCTGTTAATGATTGTGTGGTTAAGGTTTCACAAAACGTCAACAGTCACACCACAATTACTGTACAGGCGGCAAGACTCGCAACAGTACAACACCCTAAGCTTAACGACAATATAAAATCAACAAAAATAAATCCAACTAATTTGGTAATTGTAACATATGCAATCAAAAGTCAAAAGTGTACCCCGAGCACTGTTGTGGCGTTCATCTCTGTTTGCAACCTAATAGTCAGGGGAAATTCCACATTCCTGTGACGTGGGCTAGTATCTCAACTGGCACTCGGTTCATCAACCCCCATGAGATAATGGGCGAAGCCGACGCCGACCGAGCGTTGTCACAGCAAACCTATGGTTTAAAAAGAAATAAAACTGGACAATTTTTCTAAAAGAATTGTTTGCTGGAACGCCAGACTCGCAATCAGCAGACTGCAGGTTAACATCCCGGTTGAAGATAAACACAGCCCATAAGCTCCCCCCACCCAAGAATGGATGGTTCGGCCCTTCCTGAAGAATGTAGAGTTTTCACCACTCAATACGGAGATAAGCTCATAAAGATCTGCTCAAAAGTAACTCCTCAAATGAGTTGAGCACACTTGACCAGAAAAACCTTGCATTAAAGACTCGATGCGTAGACAATACAAATTCAGGACAGGTTTCCAACAGGCTCAGCGATTCATGACTGTGCTTATTGCCACTACAGGTCCTGAGCCGATGACATGAATTTCATATTATTCTGGAGTGGATGACCCTAACCTTAACAATCCCTATTGCTTACTTCAATGCTTTCCCTCCACAATGCAGTGGTATAGTAATGACCACAACAGCAACAGCTGTATTGTACAACAGCATATTCACGTTGAATATTGTGGGAATTATTAAAATTACATGTGAACAATGATATTTACAAACCCAACACACACTCACACGCATAGGGCACATGATTTGGAGGCAAGGGTTAGTGGATCATGTAGAGGTGTATAGTGTAAAAACCCGTAAAAGCAGTAAGATAGCCAGGATATAGCAGTACACCAAGTAGGCTTCTAACCCATCTGTGTCGTATCTTCTCTCATGCATACGTTTTCGCCAGGTACTCGGGTTTCCTCACACAAAGCACTCCTTAAAAATGAATTGGCCAGACATCTGAATGTGGCAGGGGGCACTCCTGAAAACGAGTCCGAGACCTTGAAAAGGCGTCGTGTAAAAACATAAACATTCGTGCAATGGGAAATCCCCTTTAGCATGAACTGATGAGGAAGAAGCTCACCATGGATCCTATCGTCCGTGTTTATCTTCGCATTTACTCAGCATAATCAATACCATCGTCGTCATCATCAATATCACCGCAACCATCACCGCTGATGAACATTACCGCAATCAACATCGCCACCGTTTTTACCCCGACAAAGTGGAACACAGAAAGAGAGTCATTCTCACACAATTAATCGCTCAACAATAACAGTATCATCATCGCCAGTCCATGACCAACAACAACCGCCATTCGCCACTAAGTGGTGGTGACATTACCACGGCGCTTGTGCCAGGCTATGTGCACGTTAAGGCCGCGTGAAGGATCGAACGCCCGCTGGCAGGTCACGGAACAGACCCAGCAGGTGCCATGGGTCGACTGACTGAGATGACTGGGCGATGCACCACCTGTGACCCCTACTGTGCTGTGTTTTATCCACCCGGCGCTCTGCTCGTTGTTGTGAGCATCGCTCCTCTGCTCTCCGTTTTTGCTGGGAAGGGCGATTGCCTCCAACTGCCCAGTAGCGTCATAAAAAAACATCACCAGACGAGCAGGTGGGAAAAGGCGTGATCCGCCTGTATGTTCCTACACCTCGTCTTATATCGGCTAGAGTATTTACCTTGTCGCAGATAACCAGACAACAGGATCTGCCAAAGCCCCTGGCGATTCCCTCGTGTCTTTGCCGAGGCACGGATAATAGCGAGGATTCGCCAAACACAATTCTGATCACAACCTCTCTTAATCTCTGCGATGGCTCTGATAAATTGGCAATATGGAGGAGCGCACACAGATGCAAGATGCAATGCTCACATAAGGTGCGTCGATAATAGTGCATAAAGGAGACGCGTTTCACTCCAAACGACGTTCAAGTCGAACCTCGGTTGTAATCATCTGTGACATTACAGCATTGTCGTGTTGCGTCCGACGCTACGCAGTCAACGGCATGTGCTACACGACATGTACACAAACATTGTTTTATAGATTCCATCATAAATAAAGTAAATGCCGACTAGAGCAGTCGCCACAGACACGCATACACAATGCATGGGTCTTGTGACACACTGGACACTCTTGCAAACGAGGTTGCCATACCGTGTCAACCCATACGGTTTACCCCGTATTCTTGTACAGGGAAATTGAGTTATCACCATACGGCGTACAGCCGTTTCGATACGGGCAAATGTTTGTTTGGTCTATTTGTGTTTCTCCCCTGTGATTGGACCTGGTAGGATGAATGTTGAGATGTCTAAGGGGCACTGGGTGATCAATAAGGCCTGAATTGGTCTGTAATATCAAGGGATTGTGGTAAAATCTTCGAACTTAAAAAATAATGCGTATTGCTGCAAACCAGTCGAGGCAAAGGCACCAGTGAAATGCCCAAGGGTTCAATGCTGGACCCGACACTCAAAATAGCAATTGCCAGGCGCTACTACAACCAAGGTAACCCAGTAAATTATAACACTGTACAATTAACCAAATTATATTACATTGCATTATACCCGACATGATTAAACATTCAACAGCATTATTAAATCACTGGCATTATTAACAACGCATATTTGGTCTGTAATATCGCCGTATATGCTAAATTCCTCTTGATATGCACATTCTTTTTGTTAAGGCGCTCTTCTCCCACCCCCAACCCAGCTTATATGTAAGCTCCTAGCTTGGATTGTCTCATTCTTCACCTGAGGACGGCTGCTTGCGTTGTGGCCGAAACGTCGTGAGAATTGTTTCATTTTATTATGTTTTATTTTTATTATTTTATTACTTCCCTTCTACGTGACTTTACCGAAAAACCAAGAAGATGAATCCCTGCAGTCACGAAAGCTTTAAATCGAAATTTAACAACGCATACTTGTATTATATAATGCACGCTTATCTCTACATGAATAACATTAGATAACAATGTCATTGGATGTCGGCATTATTCAAGATTAATATAGACAGTACATAAAACACGCTCCATTGCTAAAGAATAACAGTAAGTGAATCAAGCACGTGCCATAAAAATCATTCAACGCATTACAATATAATTATTGACATTATAACAATGCCACCACCGCAATATTGTCCGTCAATGTTACCTGGGCGGGTCCCGAAGGCGGGCCTACGTCTCGCCGCGCACGGCCCTGCGGGACGAGGGGCGCCTCCCCGGGCAGGGCAACTAGCCGAGGTGCGGTATCCGGGCGGCTCCCCCGGCGCAAACACCACCCACCAACCCCAAGAACGCCGTACGCGAATCCCAGCGGATTCTAGCAGACGCCGCCAGACCCCAGAGCAACCGCGACGACACCCGCGCGGGGTAACGGGAGCGCAGAGGAGGTGTGGAGGAAGCCTCGGGGAGCCGAGGGAGCGGTGAGGCGGAGCCGCGAGTTGATCGCAAGAGCCCGGACGGAGTCCCCCCGTCACCCCCCGGGGGAAGACGGCTCTGATTGGTTGGCGCGGAGCACGTGGCCTGCTCGTCACGTAGCCTTGCCTTTAAACAAATTAATCTGAACACAACGACCCCTCGACTAACGAACGGGTTAGGTTCCAGAGTATAGTTAGTTTCCAGATGACATAACCTAACGAATTAGGTTCCAGAGGGCAGTTAGGTCCCAGAGGACATAACATAACGAGTTAGGTTGCAGAGGGCAGTTAGGTCCCAGAGGACATAACATAACAAGTTAGGTTCCAGAGGACAGTTAGGTTCCAGAGGACAGTGAGGTTACAGAGTATAGAATCTAGCGAGTTACGTTCCAGAGGACATAACCTAATGAGTTAGGTTCCAGAGGGCAGTTAGGTTCCAGATGACATAACATAACGAGTTAGGTTCCAGAGGACAGTTAGGTCCCAGAGGACATAACATAACGAGTTAGGTTGCAGAGTACAGTTAGGTTACAGAGGACATAGCCTAACAAGTTAGGATCTGTTCGCCTTTTAGCATTTTCTGGTCTGACACTGGTGAGACTAGGCCCTAAAGAAGGCTGTCTCTGATGTTGGCCAATCAGTTTCAAAAACAATGCCATATATTATCAGAACACGTGTGTTTTGCATGTTCACAACAGGTGCTTACGACTCTCAGTCCGAACAATCAATTGGATATGCAGACACGTTTGTTCGTACATCTGAAAGTTCGTAAACCGAATGTTCGTCGGTAGACGAGTTCCCATATTTATACTGGAGGAGAAATCCGATAAGCTATAAAGCTCTTGTGCACAGGTATCTAAGGAGTTTTCACATATGTCCAAATAGAAAAATGACCCTGCTCACAGCCAACATTGGTCCTGACCACGGCGTGAGATCATTTAGATTATTTTGCTGCGATACATTTCCACATGATAACCCCCTTTGTTGATCTATCATTTGTGGGCCACGTCGTTTCTGAAAAATAAATGAATACCTCAGTGGACTTTACCTGGCAAGTTAAATAATTGAGTTTTATTTGCATATATATTTTAAGTGATTTGTTTAGGGGCCATCCATAAATGACGTCACGCGATTTTGGACGATTTTTGACCCCCCCCCTCGTCACACGGCGTCGCAAAAAGTCAGACCCCCCCCTCTAATATGACGTCACAAAGCCCCCCCCCCCAAACCATATTTCCATTTTGAAAATCAAACATGCTTCAAATCGCTTTAAACTATTGTCATTGTAGTGCGTATTTAATGTGGCGCTGCACTCTGTCGTAGGAGAAAACATTTATAAAAAAAAAAGTCTATTTAATTAAGGAGAACGTGTTGTCTATATTTATTTAAAGTTGCGCATTTGATGTGCCGTCACATTTCTCAACCCCCCCCCCCTCGTCACAAATCCCCCCCCCTCCAGGTGCGTGACGTCATTTATGGACGGCCCCTTACCTTTCCTAAACGTTGTACTCCTATCGTGTTTTTGTATTAGTTGTTGTAACGTTCTGACCCGCCCCTACTGGACATGTGAAAAAGAGCTTTATATCTCATCGGATTCCTCCAGTATGAATGAACATTCTGATTCCGATATATAAACTAAACTAAAACTATATATAAAACATGTATTTTACCAGGGAAGGCACACTTTTCCGAAGCCACCTGGCCACAAATGATAGCTCAACGAAGTGGCTTATGGGGTGGAAATGTAAAATGCAGCCAAATACACTAAACGCGAGATGTTGATTCTAATTGTGGAGGCAAAAACTGGAGCACCCGGAGAAAAATCCACGCGACCACGGGGAAAGTGAAACATGCAAACTCCAAATATACAGCAGGCGTCAGGATCGGAATCAAACTCACGACCTCCTGTATACTAGGCGAGGTAGTTAACATATCACCAACGTGGCACCCCTAGTATATACTAGGCGACGTTTCAGGCAATGACCCTTCTTCATAGCACCTATATTTAGAGGCCAGCAAAGAGACAGAGTGGATGAGAAAGAGTTGGAGACGACACTTATTTAAACCATAAGGCCTGATGAGAAGTAAATGTTTAGTGTGTTTCCTGATTACCAGTTTTAAAATCGGTGTATGGAGTTACCTATTAAGTCTCTGTTGAGTAGCAGACACACGTTTCAAAAAGCAAAACGTATAAATAATAAATAAAATCAGCTTTAATTTGTATTAAAAGCCAGCATAATTATAAAATGTTGCTGGCAAATTGCATTATGGGTGGACCTGTGGTTTATTTTATTTTTGTATCCAGGAAATCCACACCGAGCCATATGACTCTTTTTCAAGAGGGCCCTGCATTGTATTTAATCTTAAGATTTTTTTTGTCAATTACTGAGCATTTTTATAGAAGTGAGAGAATAAAGCGGAGCACCCGGAAAAAAAACCACGCAACACACGAGGTTGGGGGAGGGGGCAACACTACCAGGGGGTCAGCAACATGCAGCTCGGGAGCCGCATGCGGCTCTTTAATGAACTGCGGAAATATGAAAATATGGCTCCTCTTGTTACGTTGTTTAACGAGCCGTGCCCACGCTGACCATGGAAGTCCACTTCACCATGGAAGTTCAGTTTAGCATGGGCCAGAGGGTCGGATCCCTGCGGTTCGTAGAGACTGCTCCGTAACTCTTTATTTATTCAGGATCGTCTCCTACTCACGGAGATTGTGGCTCTTGAAATATTGGGTTTTCTTTTCACCGAATTCGAAAAAAATGCCTGAAATGGTTCTCCTCTTAATGGTAGGTTTTTACCCTTTTAACTGGTACAAAACTGACACCTTTATTCAAGGCATCATGTTTGCAATGACCACAACACAAGTAGTCAATAAAGCAAACAAAAAGAAGCAACTCTGATAAGGATAATAATATGCACTGTCCTTGAAGTTGATTGGCCCACACCCGAGACGGCTTTCTTTAGAGCCTAGTCCCCATTGGTGTAGGGCCAGATGACACCAGAAGGCGTACAGTTGTACGCCTACAGTTGTACGCCTTCTGGTGTCATCTGGCCCTACACCAATGGGGACTAGGCTCTAAAGAAAGCCGTCTCGGGTGTGGGCCAATCAACTTCAAGGACAGTGCATATTATTATCCTTATCAGAGTTGCTTCTTTTTGTTTGCTTTATTGTGCTGCGCCCTCCGCTAAACCGCTTTCCTACCCGTCCTTACCCCGAACTAATCCTCTCCCACGGATCCTACTCTCCGCTCTGAGGTGTTGTAAGGCACGCAACACGATACCGTCTGTAGTCCCTGGTGACCCTGCGGCGCTCAGATCGTCCTGCAGACAATCTAGCGGCTCGCCCGATGACTCCTTCGTCGCCGACTCCGTGTCCAAACTCCAGAAGAAGAGACTTCCCTACTGCCCCTGCGTTTTCTTTTCAACTATTCACATCAAAGGCTAGGCGCCCCCGTCCCGACCGCCTTGGTCTCTCGACCAATCCTGAGCCTAGGATTTCCCGCTCTTTTGCGATCCCGCCGGCCTTTGAACTTTCGACCAATCAGTCGTCCCGGGTCCTGATCCCAGCTATCTGCCTTGCTGACCCGTGTTTGTGTTTGTATGCGTTTCTAACTGCGGGGCTCTCTGAGCTCGCCGTGGTCGTGCGATCTCAAATCCGCCCACGGCGCCGCAGTGTTACTTGGCCTGGGAAGGGTCCTGTCCAATTCCCTGGCCCTGAGAAACCGTGGGGTAACCCCCCTAGGGGGCCCTCGGGTGAAAACTCAGGGTAGGTGACCCGACCACGAGGCCCTACGTGGGTGCGGGTGCGTGTTTATGTGGGGGGGTAATGGGGGGCAGTGCGGCGGTGGAAGCCGGGCGGCTCCCTGGCTCGGCCGAGCGGCCCCGTCGCTGTGGCACCACATAGCCCCCCGGGGTGCCAGTCCCCGTCCCGGGTTGACTGGAGCACCTCGCCTGGGTTGCCCCCACGAGGTATCGCCGCGGGGTCCGCGGGATTCGCCCGGCCCTTGTGGCTGGCCTCGGGGGTGGCGGCTCCGTCTCCTGGGGCTCCGGCGGTGGTCTCCTCCTCCATTCCAACGGCTCCCCTCGGTCTCTGGCACCTGCGGGCTGGGGAACAAACTCAGAGGCGGTGGGGTTTAAGGGTCGCCGTCCTCGTCGCCCCCGGCCCCGCCCGGGGCCCCTCGGAGCCCGGGGCTCCGTGGGGCCCATATACTGCGCGAGGCCCCCGGGCACGGGGGGTGGGGGGACCCCGGGGTTTCGGGGTACTTGGACGGCGGGGCTCCCCCCCTCGGGGGCTGCTCGCCACGGCTTCAGTCGGCGGATGTTGACCACCATCTCCCGGCCCCTCTCTCCTCCCTGAATCAGCACCGTCCATGGTGAGATCTGCCGTCTCACAATTCAGGGTCCTCGCCAGTAGGTGGTCAGCTTCCCCACCTGTCCGGCACCGACGCGGGGAGTGTACAGCCACACCTCGGAGCCCGCAGTGTAGAAGGGGGGCTCCATACGGGGTCGGGCGCCCTGCTCTTGCCGCTGGTGCGCGGCCTCTCCGTGCGGGTAGGCTCGGCCCCTGGCCCCTCGCAGGGTCTCCAGCAAGTGCTCCACGGGGTGGCTCCCTTCCTCCCGTTGCGGCGGAGGGACACCGAACAGCAGATCTGCGGGCAGGCGAGACTCGCGACCAAACATCATTAGGATCGGGGTCTGTCCTGTAGATGTGTGAACGGCGGTGGTGTAGGCGAACAGGGCATAGGGGAGGTGTTCGTCCCAGTCCTGTTGATTCGCGGCTGCCATGCGTTTAAGCTTCCCGGCCAGAGTCTGGTTCATCCTCTCTACCATCCCGTTCGCCTGGGGGTGATATGCCGTGGTTCGGTCCTTCTGGATCCCGAACTCTCGGCACAGCGCCTGGAATAGTTCGGCCTCAAATTCACTACCCTGGTCGGTAATGACTCGTTCGGGGATCCCGCACTTAAGTACGTAGTTTTCCACGAAGGCCCGGGCCACTACGAGGGCTGTTTTATCCGGGATAGCCACCGCCACGGGGTAGCGGGTGAAGTACTCCACCGCTACAAGAATATATCGGTTGCCCCGGTGGGATCGTGGAAAGGGCCCCTGCAGGTCGATTCCGACCAACTGATTCGTCCGACTGACTCGGAACGGCCTCAGGGGTACCTGGTACCTCGCCGGCTTTTGCCCACACTGCTGACAGGCCCGGCAGCCCTGCACCCAGGCGGCCACATCTTGTGCCAATTTAGGCCAGAGATACTGGCGACGCAGAGTCTCCCAGGTGCGCCGTTCCCCATCATGGCCCCCGAGCGGGTGGTCGTGTACCAGTCGTAGTAGTTGGGGTCGCACATGGGCGGGAACGCAGATGCACCCAGGCTGCCCAGCGTCGGCCAGTTCCCTCACCACCCCGTTTTCCACACACAACCGGGCATACAAACCGCTCCAGGGCCCTGGTAGTGCATCCTCCTTCTCACGCAGTGTCGCCTCCACCGCCGCCAGATCCGGATCTCGCTGCTGGGTCTGTCTCAGCTGCTCGTCGTTCAGGCCCGGGAAGGCGCAGCCGACGTCCTCCTGGATCCGTCCGATCGGGTCCCGAGCTGCGGGTCCCGCGCTTGCCGGGCGGTCGACGGGATCCTCGGTGCCACCTGCGAGGGTCTCTGTGGCGCACACTGCACTCTCTCTCGCTGGGGGGGGGTCAGTGGCCGCGGCCTCTCGGGGGTCCGTTGCCTGCCGGCAGCGTCCCCCCGTGAAACACGGGCAGGCCTCCTCCGCCCTCGTCTCGGCGAACACCGTGGGTCGCCTCGACAAGGCGTCCGCGTTTGCATGCGTCCGGCCAGCCCGATACTCGATTTGCAGGTTGTACTCCTGCAACTGCGCCAACCACCGGGCCATCTGCCCCCGCGGCTCCTTGAATGTAAGAAGGAACTGCAGAGCATAATGGTCAGTGCGTACGCGACATCTCCTGCCGTACAAATACGGCCGGAACTGTTTGCATGCGAAAATTACGGCGTACAACTCTTGGCGGGTCACGCAATAGTTCAGCTCGGCCCCACTCAAGGTCCGGCTGGCGTACGCGATGACTCGTTCCGTCCCATCCTGTACTTGTGACAACACCGCGCCCAGCCCGCTGCTGCAGGCGTCGGTGTCCAAAATAAAATCGGTGGTAAAATCGGGGAAAGCGAGGGTGGGGGCGTGGGTGAGGTGATCTTTGAGAGTGGTGAAGGCCGTCTGGCAGGCCCCCGTCCACTGGTAGGGGTGCTTAGGGGAGGTGAGTTGGGTGAGAGGGCGTGCAATCTCACTGAATCCCTTTACAAATCGACGATAATAGGTGGCGAGCCCCAAAAATGATCTGATCTCCGTCAGATTCCTTGGCCGTGGCCACTCCACTACGGCGCGTACCTTCTCCGGATCGGTGTGCACGCCTGCCTCGCTGACGCGATGCCCGAGGTACCCCACCTCGCGTTGTGCGATGTAACACTTACGTGGCTTGAGCTTGAGATGAGCCGCTCGCAGTCGCTGGAACACCTCTCGAAGCCTGGACCAATGCTCAGACAAAGATCTACTGAACACTATCACATCGTCCAAGTAAATCAGGCACTGTTCCCACTGCAAGCCCCGCATCACCAACTCCATCAACCGCTGGAACGTCGCGGGCGCGTTAGTGAGTCCGAACGGCAACACTTGAAACTCAAACAGGCCCATCGGGGTGGTGAATGCTGTTTTTGGCCGATCCTCCTCCGTCATCTCCACCTGCCAGTACCCGGACGCGAGATCGAGGGTGGAAAAATATCGCGCTCCGGCGAGGCTGTCGAAGGTGTCGTCGATGCGGGGTATGGGGAAGGCATCGCCGAGCGTGACTGCATTTAGTTTACGGTAATCGACGCAGAACCGGGTTGACCCATCCTTTTTCGTTACTAGTACCACTGGGGCTGACCAGGGGCTCGCCGAGGGCTGAATTATGTTATCGCGAAGCATGTCCCCAACTGCCTCTTTGATTTGGGCGCGTTCGGGTGCGCCCACTCGGTACGCAGGGAGTTTGATTGGTCGGGCTGCACCGGTGTCAATTTGGTGCTTAACAAGATCGGTCCGACCCACGTCCGAGTTGTGTTCACTGAATACGTCGGCATACTCCCGCAGTAACTCGCGCAGCCGATCGGCCTCTCCCTTAGGTAAATCCGCCCATGGTACATGTAACGCGTCGAGCAGGGGAACGACCTCGGCTCGGGGAGTCGGGCCGACTCGCCAGGCCAGGTCCTGGTCACCCTCAGGACGCCCGGGGTCCTCAGCCCAGAGTGCGAACACCGAGTCGTTAGAGTGGCGTGCGTGCAGGGGGTGTACGGTGGCTATCGGGGTGCGCCGCCGCAGTATCGCTGGGGTACTGTGGGGGTTAAACACACGTATAAACAGCCGGCCCCCATCTGCGTTTACCAGTGTGGCTGACCCTACCACCCCGTATCGCGATGCCAACTCCGGGTGAGGAGTCAGCATTACCTCGCCCGATGGTCGGTGGGTTGGGTCGGTGGAGAGGGTTGCCACTGGCACCAGCATCTCGGCGAGAGGCCCGATGGTGACGGCCGACACCAGCGTAGCGGCCACGGGTGTGAAGCGTGGGCGATTCGGCTCCTGTCCTAGGAACGGAATCCGCTCCCCGCTGCCCTCCACCGTAGCGCATCGTTGCCGGGGCTGTACGTTAAGTCCCAACTTTTCCAGGAGGTCCGTTCCTGCAATGCACTCGTGGCACAACACACTCGAAACGTAGAATTCCTGTGTGCACACCTGGTTTCCTAGACGGACCTCGAGGGAGACCTTCCCCAGCAACCCCATCCCGGCTCCGCTTGCCGTGTGCAGCGCGCGATCCGGGGCCTGCAGGCAGCCCACGTCCACCCCGAGCATGCTGCAGTGCGCGGCGCTCATGAGAGAGGCCACAGCGCCCGTGTCCAGCAGGATCCGGGTGCGCTGCCCGTTCACCTGGCCTTCCACCAGCGACGTGGCTCCCGTTATCCCTGCCACCAGCTCCCGCAGCCAATCGCCCGAGGTCCCGGCGCCCTTGGGTGTTGTTGTTGTAACCTGTTTATGGATCACTCGCTCGCCATTATTCTCATTACCGTCTATTTGTATCGGGACCGCGTCGATTGCACCCCTAGTTGGTCCGCTCACTAGGAGGCGTTGGAGTTTAACCCCCGCGCCTGCCTAGCTCGGGTGATTTCAGGACAGTCTCTCACTAGATGCCCTCGGCGATCGCACATATAACATGCCCGGGGAGGGGGGGTGGCTCCGTAGTGGGCCCCCTGCCCACTCCCTCCCCCCCCATTACGCCGCTGTCCACCCTCCGCCTCTAGTCGGGCTACCCTCCCAGATAACCCTCCCACCGTGGCGCGTAGGTCCCCCATTTCGGATCGGATGGTCTCAACGGAGGATTGCAGTTTGGCCATATTTTTATTCGTTTCCTCACCTACTTGGTTTACCTTGTTGTCTATCTGGGTTACCTGGCCGGAGACATCCTTTATACCCGTTTGTATACCGGCAACCCATCCCGGGGTTGTCTCGCGGGACACTGGAGGCTCTCTTTCCCGGCCCCTTACCGTCCTCGCGAGCTCCTGTTCCTCCTCCTCGTCTTCCGAGAGCAGGCTCGCAATGGCGCGCTCTCGTCCCAGCCCCCGGAGCTGCGCGCGTTCGCTGTGAATTCTTTCACACTTACGTGCGCGCTCGACAAGGGTGTTAAAGGGAAGACGTGGGCAGCTCATGTCTGGCTGCCACCACGCCGTGCGAGACAGGTACCGCTGGATTTTCTCGGCAGCCAGTTCCTCAATAACCTCAGTTGCGTACCCCGGGCGTGCGATCTTTGTTAACTCGCGCACATCCTCGGCGTAATCACGGAGATCTTCGCCAGGTTGGCGACGGCGCGCCTCTAAGGCCGATTTTGCTTCCTCCTCGTCACGCGTGCCAAAACGCTGATCGAGTCGGCGCATCAGCTCCTCTAGCTGTGTCTGTGCGCTCGCGGGTAACGCTTCTACAAAATCGGCTGCCCGCCCATCAAGATTCATATTAAGTTGACGTACTGCCTGCACGTCCGTCCATCCATTAATTTCCTTAGCCCCTAAGAGATTGCGGGCGAATGCCTTCCACGAAGGGGCCCCCCTGCCGGTAAATATTAGTCTTATTTTAGCGTGAGGTAACGCGGGGGTCCGTACCGCTTCTGACACCAATTTGTGGGGGTCGCTAGCCCCCGAGATCCCTCCCTCGATAATACTAACGGCCGGACTAACATCATCAATCGCCCCCCCGCTGCTAAGCGAACCGCCGCTAGGCTCCTCACCCATGGTGTGGGAGCCGTCACCCGAGGATTCCCCTCCACCGCGGGTCCGCGTAGCAGGCATGGTTAACCACGTACGCGCGCACCCACACACAGCTCTGCACGGCACTCACCCAACACTGACCACTCACGTTAGGATCGCGCACCTGTGTTACACACGTCGTGAACGTGCGCGCACACACATACAGCTCCACACGCGAGACCCACTCTTGCGCCGCTCTGCGCCGCACTGGCCGCTCACGTTACGATCGCGCACCTGGGGTACGCCGATTACGCACGCCGAGAGCTTACGCAAGTAACGAGCACACACAAGCGGGGCACACGCCGACACAACGACTCAAGCCGCCGCCGTGCGCGCGAGACAAATACCGTACAAGGACGATTCTCCTCTCACACGGCTGCGTAGTCACGCCAACACACAAAAGTGCTCTCCCCGGGCGTTAACGCACACACCTCCGTACCCGCACAATCGTACAGAGACCACGGCCTTTATGCATACAACGACCACACACCCGCGAATGCAGTGCACGCTAATACCACGTTCAAAAACACCCAACAAAACGGTTCCGTTACTACGCTCGAGATTTTATTAGCCCTTGTTAACCCACCGAGCCACCCGTGTGTGTGTGCGGGCCTGCAAGGCGCTCCTAACCCACTCTATGCTGCGCCCTCCGCTAAACCGCTTTCCTACCCGTCCTTACCCCGAACTAATCCTCTCCCACGGATCCTACTCTCCGCTCTGAGGTGTTGTAAGGCGCGCAACACGATACCGTCTGTAGTCCCTGGTGACCCTGCGGCGCTCAGATCGTCCTGCAGACAATCTAGCGGCTCGCCCGATGACTCCTTCGTCGCCGACTCCGTGTCCAAACTCCAGAAGAAGAGACTTCCCTACTGCCCCTGCGTTTTCTTTTAAACTATTCACATCAAAGGCTAGGCGCCCCCGTCCCGACCGCCTTGGTCTCTCGACCAATCCTGAGCCTAGGATTTCCCGCTCTTTTGCGATCCCGCCGGCCTTTGAACTTTCGACCAATCAGTCGTCCCGGGTCCTGATCCCAGCTATCTGCCTTGCTGACCCGTGTTTGTGTTTGTATGCGTTTCTAACTGCGGGGCTCTCTGAGCTCGCCGTGGTCGTGCGATCTCAAATCCGCCCACGGCGCCGCAGTGTTACTTGGCCTGGGAAGGGTCCTGTCCAATTCCCTGGCCCTGAGAAACCGTGGGGTAACCCCCCTAGGGGGCCCTCGGGTGAAAACTCAGGGTAGGTGACCCGACCACGAGGCCCTACGTGGGTGCGGGTGCGTGTTTATGTGGGGGGGGTGATGGGGGGCAGTGCGGCGGTGGAAGCCGGGCGGCTCCCTGGCTCGGCCGAGCGGCCCCGTCGCTGTGGCACCACAATTGACTACTTGTGTTATGGTCATTGCAAACATGATGCCTTGAATAAAGGTGTCAGTTTTGTACCAGTTAAAAGGGTAAAAACCTACCATTATATTTTGCCACTGGTAAAAGAGATCTCATAATGGTTCTCCTCTTGTTGTTTTGGTTGCAGAGCCCTGCTCGATACAGACGGAAACAGATGGCGGTTTTGCAACTTGCTGTTACTGCCTTCTGGCGAGCCAGGGGTGTGGCACCGCGATGTCCACGGGAAGGGAGTTTCATATCTGTGTGTGCGTGTGAACCACCAACCCTCTCTGATGCCTCCGCAGTGCTGGGTCACAGGCAGCGAACAGCCACCACTGCCCGGCTGCAGTGAGGTCAATGAAACTGTAATTAGCATAATCCACTTATTGATGCATTCCTGGGCCCAATTATCATTGCAATAGGATTAGAGGGGTTCTCAGGAAATGGACCACCACCAGCACCGGGAGCAACATCACCATCAACACCGATAACACTGCCACCACTAGCATCAGTACCACTTGCACCAGCACCAACACAAATGCCACAATTCTGGCTAATCGTCTGATGAGGCTGGTTGTAATCACCAACGAATTGTAAATATCGTGGGTTTACTCTCCCAACACACCGGTGTGCTGAAGTCGTAACTCACTGCAATGTTTTTTTTCACGTGACGAAACCTTACTAATTGGCTTTGCCGGGTGGTGGCGGGTTTAACGACACATTGTGGACCACCATCACTGCTACAGTACTGCCACTTTAACAGTACTGCCACGGGTACCGCCATCACCACAACCATCGCCACACCTGGATAAATCTCACAATGCGCGCTTTGCGAAACCAAAAACAATACAAGTCTCACTTCTGAGAATTTGCAACAACACCACGAGAAATGTGCCTCCGGGCTTTGGAGACCACCTGGAGAATATTCCAAGCACGTGTTGACAATGATGGTGAACAAGTGGAGACTCTTTGCAGCTATTAACATACATTTGTTATCACGGCACAGCGTGTTATCCGTTCTTTTCCATTAAAGACGATAGTCCCATATAAGTGTTAACCAATTTTTTTTTAAAGCACCCTGTAACATGGGAATGGCCGACGAAGATCCAGAGGAAAGGGGCTCTGGGCACGAACACAGGACCCGTTTGTGAGCAGCTCAATCAGTCGTTCATAGCAACAGTCGCGGCCGGTAGGAGGCCCCTCTGTGGAAATGTCAGGGTGGTCGGGTTTCACGCCAGGGAGGATGAAAAGAGCCTCCGGTGTTTTTGGCCCCATTTCCATTTTCGCTGCGTTTGCATCAATGCCCTGCATTAAGACTTGCCTCGTGCATGCATACACACCGCGCGCACGCTACATACACAGACTAGTACAGACACATACATACACGCACAGACACATAGACGAGTACAGACACATACATACACGCAAAGACACATAGACACACAGACGAGTAGACACACAGACACATACACACAGATTAATACAGACACACAAACACAGACACCGCACGCACACGACATACACACAGACAGGCACAGACATATACACAAATACATGCACAGAGACAGAAATACAGACACACATACACATAGACACACAAACAAGTACAGACACATACAAAAAAAGACAGATCCCCCGTGTAGCCTTAACAGACTGTTGGGTCAAGTGCTGTTAGCAAGTAGAACCTATAATGGGCAAGGATTGCCCGTTACACACACACGGATTGCCCAGTTACACACACACACAACACAAGGATGACCCAGTTACACACACACCCACACAAACATAAGGATTGCCCAGTTATACACACAAACAAGAATTGCCCAGTTACACACACAAAACAAGAATAACCCAGTTACACACACACACACACCAAGAATTGGCCAGTTAAATACACACACAACAAGAATTGCCCAGTTACACACGAGACAAATATCCCAGGCCAAAAGTTCCAAGGTCGTAGGGTTCTAAGTACCACTGTGCTCCACACACAAAGACAAACACACACACAGAGTGCACATTCATTAAGTTACCAAGTTCCCTGTTGGCACAGGCAGATAAACAACCACGTCTTCTTCTACTTCTAATGTATGACGAGTATGTGTAAACACTGTATACATCCAGTTTTACGTTTGTGAGCCATGTGATAGCTGTGGGAGTATTGTGATGAATACCGTCAAGTGCACCGAAAGAGCGGGCATAGAATCCGGCTGTTCAACCACTGTTAATTATACATAAATATTGCCTTTATTGCTTTTAAGAATTGCATGTTACATACAAATGAAGAAACAAACATCGGTACACGCACACACACGTAGGCAGCACTTCGTAAGAAGTCAAAAGTGATCGCCCTATGAATAGGCTGTCCCCCCAGCATGGGAATGTGGAATTCCCACCACTGGTTTGTGGCCACCAAGGGAGAGGAGCACCACCAGCCACTGCTCGTTTGAGCGGGGAGATACCGCGACACCACAGGTAATGTAGTCGCACGGCGAGCGTGTCGCAGCACTCATCTTGGAAGGTCGCGAGATCACATCCCGGTTGAGGTTCAGTGCAGTCCATCTTCCCACCTTGATCGATACAATTAGCACTTTGTCAATAATGCACAGTGCGTTGTCTTGTTTAGAAAGTGGTCCTTGCTATAGCACTGTTCACGATTGGCTCAGGGCCAATCATGAACAGTGAAACACTTTGACGTGACTTATGATGCCCACATATTACCTATACAGTACAACATTGTTTACATGTAAACTACGTACATATACAGGGTGAACCATTTATAGACACCTCAATGATACCTAATGACACCTCTTCCTTTTCAATAGCTGATTGAATTTTGTGAATGTACCGGCTCCATGCCTGAAAGAGGAACAAAGGAAAGTGGTAGCACGGAGGCGTTGTTCAATTCCCACCACGGCCGCCACGCAACCATTTCTCTCCGCACGGTCAAAAGTTCGACCTCGAGTTCGAGTCGCCGCGATGCTGACGTGCCCCACCAACCCCGGCACTGTAAGCGACCGACGGGTTCAGTTGTCAGGTTCAAGCAAGGTCGTGAGAAGCCAACGAGGTTCTGGGTAATGAGAGAATCATCCACAGCAGACGAGTCTCCGGTCGTGACGATGACAACCACGGACACTGGGACAGGAGCAGCTCAGTGTGTCCAAACACTCGCCACCAACCACCACACCAAGAAAACTAATATACGAGGTTAAATAATAAAAGAACAACCCTCTTCACTGGTTAAATGAAAAGCACGAAACGGAAATAATGACCACATTTTTGTGCTGTGGAGAAAGTCCTGATAAAATGCCCCCAAATGAACGCGTATTTTAGATTTTTTATTTTAAGGCCACAGTGTTTTTGACGAGGGTATTTGGATGGTTTGTGATCTGTGCACCACTGCCTCCGCAGTTTCTCACAATTGTTGGCTTCATTTTTTTTTACGAGAGATAGAAAGCGTCGTTTCCTGACGGGCATTCGTTCATTCAATCACCAGCAAAGACCGAGTACCCAACGGCCCTGCGTCATCGGCATTCAGTATGGCTCTATGACAGCGCTTCCCACCGTCCTCCTCGCTCATCTGCTCGCCCTCACGTCAGCATCATCTCTGCAGCAGCGGGTTCTTCTGGCCAGCCAGGCTGGGCAGCAGGGGCAGGGTGGCCTTACTGGGCGCCTGGGATGGCGAGGAGGCGGCAGCTGCAGACTTGCTTTGCGTGCGACGCACAAACGACGGCACCTGCGCCACACGTCAAGCGACACACGCGTTCGCGCTCGGCGTCACGTCCGGGCATCTCTCCCCCAAGCAAGCCCACAACCTACATCACCTGCCGTGTGTGTGGTGGATGCTCATCCCAAGCGCCTATCCGGGCCCCAGGCTGCTTAGCCTTCCCGAGATCTGACGAGACCGTGTGCATTGCGGGTGCTTCGGTGCACCGCGTAATGAAGCTCGTGGATTTTCTGGCCGCCATGGTAGCAACATCACGCGCTGTGCTGTGTGACGCATAAGAAACTTCACGTGTACCCGCTATTATTTACACTATGTGCATTGCGATGTCATGAAATGCCACGTGCACTGCTATGTACTGGGTACATGGCGTGCTTCTGTGCTACGTCACATGTACCACTACGTACAATATTCTGGATTGCCGTAAAATGTAACGTGTCCTACTATGTAACGTGTATGCTCTATTGCATACACGTTACATAGTAGGACACGTTATTGCCATGTACCATGCACTCAATGTGTACCGCAATGTGCACCGCTATGTGTCATGTATGCTATATTTATCACTATGCGCCGTGTGCGCTATGTGTGCTGCAATGCACCGTGTACACTTGGTGGACTGCAGTGTGCTCCCTGTTCTACGTACGGCCGGGGGAGACGAGGGGTCCAGGTGTCGCCCCAGGAAGGAAAGAAGTCGCCTCCACATGAGACCGCTCCCCAGCAGCATGAGCCCCGTGACCAGCCAGAACACACGTGGGTCCTCAAAGCACCAAGACGAACACAAAAAAAGACAAAGATCCCCCATATAGCCATAACCGAATCTCGGGTCAAGCGCTGTTAGCGAGCACCTATGAAGGTCGGCACGGCACACGAGAGGGTGGCCAGCACCACGCACGGCCACCTTTGTTTTCCGAGTAACGATGTTTACACATGGTAACAGGTACTCATTGAGGCTGAGTCGACCTAGGAGAGACCCTGGACTGGTTCAGATAATCGTTATTGGTGTTGGCAGTTGGAGCAAGTGGCATTAGTGAGCACCTATTAAGGTGAGTGCAGTGCACGAGGTGGTGTGACCAGCCCTATGGCTGATCATCATCGCCTTCCCAGTGCTGGTGCTGAAACACCACACCAGGTACTAATTTGTAGCCGAATAAAATGAGAGGGGCCCATGAGGTGCATGGAGATCACTTGCCACTGGTTTTGCCCGTGGCTGGGAATAAAGCCCCGGTCACTGAGATCATAGAACAGTGCACTAACCAGTACGTCACGGCTCCACCCACGCATAACAACACCACCAACAGCTGACATTCGTCGCTAAGTGGCGGTGATGTCACCAAAGCGCTTGTGCTGGGCTCCACGCACTTTGAGGCCACGTGAAGAGTCAAAGGCTCGCAGGCAGAAGGTCAGGTGACATTATTTTTAGGAGGGTTGTGCTTTGTTCTCCATGTGGGAGGAAATCACAGTGCCTGGAGGAAACCCATAGGAGGGGGACAGGAAACTCAAGCGCCACTCACAGAAATCTGCCTGTGGTTCTGCTTTCTACAGGTCAGTGGGTGTCATCACACCCATTGCCATCATGACTCCCATCCCTGCGTGATCCACCAACCCTGCGACCAATTTGCCGCAGGAGCAGGCGATGGCAGTCGGTGTGCGTACCTCCTCGAGCGACGAGTTGAGATTCATGCCAAAGGCAACGCCAATCAGCCCGAACAGTGACAGGGAGAAGGTGCCCATGGTGAGCTGCAGATTGAGCCGCATCATCACGTTACGGTGGCTGCGCACACACACACACAAAGACAAAGATTCCCCGTGTAAGCGCAAAATACTATTCGGGCAAGTGCTGTTAGCGAGCACCTATGAAGGCCTGCACGGCACACGAGGGGGTGGGTGGCCAGCACCGCACCCGGCTGTCTTTGTCTGGCTAGTGGCGATGTTTCCACACCACACGGGGTACTCATTTGAGGCCGAGTCAAACTAGGGGAGGACAGGTTCAAATAACCGTCAATGTTGTTGGCCGTGAGTGGGAATCAAACGCGGGTCGCAGGGTACGCAGCGCAGCGTGATAACCGTGAAACAACTGCGCACACACACACATACACACGCACCTATTTTGCGGATGGCCGCTTGGTAAAATTAGCGCATGCTGACTTGACAAGTAACGTCATATGTCACATGTTCAGGCGTTGTGACGTCATCACGTGGTATCGTGATGCGTGTACCTCTCGTCTCTCGGTTCTGCATAGCTCTCTCATTTAGCTCCCTTGCATCACACTCACCTCTCTAACTTGTCTACCACTCTCTCATTTCTCTTGTTCGACTCCCTTACATCTCTCTAATCTGTATCTCGTTATGACTCGATGATCGATCTCGGGTGGCCCTAGCAAAGTGGGTAACTTGTTATCTTATTTTATATTTATAGAGTGCTTTAGCTTAAGTCGCTTTACATAGCTTATAAGCGGTACAAAAATTTAGTGATTTATATGGCATGGGGTCAGGAAAGGGCTATAGGGGAGAGACGGGAAGGAGTGGAGGGGCGAGGAAGGGAATGGGCAACGAAGAAGAGGTGATGCTTTAAGATAGGAAAGAAAGGAGGTTAAGGAGGGAGACTGCTAAATGTACAGGGGCCTCAGTTAGGCCGCCAGTCAAAGAAGTCTGCTTGAGCAGGCTGCATGACCGTGCCGGTGAGCGGAGCAATGCACCTGTCGAGGTTGAGGAAGATGACGCTCTCCGAGTCGTCGATGAGCCCCTTGAGCTCGCGCACGGCATTGAAGAGTGCGTCGGCCTCATGCAGGAACACCTCGAGCAGCAGCTCCATCTCGTCCGCGTGGTCCATGCCCACGCTGCTCGCCTCGCTGCTCACCATACGCATACACAACTGCAATTCCCCGCTAAGTGATGGTGACGTCACCATGGTGCTTATGCCAGGCTATGTGGATTTTAATCCCACTTGAAGCGTCAAACACCCACTGGCAGGAGTTCACGGGGCAGACCCAGGTGCCATGGGTCGGCTGACTGAGATGACTCGCCGATGCACCACCTATGCCCCCTACTGTGCCAATTTGCTATGTTTTAGCCACCCGGCGCTCCGCTCGTTGTTGCGTCACTCCTCTGCCCTCCGTTGTTGCTGGAGGGCGACTGCCTCCAACTGCCCAATAGTGTCCTTCACGAGCCTCCTCCAGAGGCCCATCTTGACAGCAATGGTACCAGTCATCGGCAAGTCCACTCAGCTCCACATCCTCTTCTACTACATCACTTCATCTCTTCTCTAGACCGTGCCCCACGCCCGTTTAGCCCCTTCTATTTGGCCGAACAAAAGCTGTTTAGGCATATGGTGCCCGGGCATGCAGGCTACATTACCCAGCCAACACAGCCTTGCCTGCCAGGAAAGCTCAAGGATCTGTGAGCTCACAAAATCCAGCCTGGTTAAACCCAGGATGGATCGTAGGCAGGCCAGCCTAAATATTTCTAACTGGCTAAAAAGTTATCTTTGGGGAGTCCACGTTTCGCAAGCATAGAGAAGGGAGGGCATGACCGTGGCCGAGAAGACCCGAAGCTTCGTGTGGAGTGACAGACCAGGTAGCTTTCACACAGCGTTATGCAGCCAATGAAAGGATAATGCCGCTCGACTTCCCCCTTTGTGTTAGACTAAATAAACGTGTTGCCTCCAACGTGACGCCTGGGTCTCCATTTATACCCACCACACATGCACACAAACGCCTGCCCAGGTACGCAGGTGGTGCGGTGCGAGAGTGGTGGAGCCAGGTGGAGGTGGGTGGAAGTGGGTGGAGACAGGTGGAGGAGGGTGGAGCCGGGTGGAGGTGGGCGGAGGAGGGTGGAGGCGGGTGGAGGTGGTTGGAGGTAAGGAGGCGAGTGCCGGGCTGTGTGGAGGAGCCCCGTGTGCTCTGCGAGCCGCACTACGCTCGTGGGTTGCTCCACTTGCTGAGGCACAGCTCCTCCATGAGCTCCTCGTCGTCCAGGATCTTCAGCAGAACGTCCTTGAGCACACGCACGTCCGTCTCCAGCTCCGACAGGCTGCACACATGCAGGCACACGCACGGTTGCACACAGTCGCAACACATGTGACGCATGCAAACACGGACACTGGGCGCCGCGGTGGTGAGATGTTAACTGCCTCGCCTGGTATAAAATACAGGAGGTCGTGGGTTCGATCCTGACCCTAATATTATTTTGAGTTTGCATCGTCACCCCGTGGTCGCCTGGATTTTTCTCCGCGTCCTCTGGTTTTTCCCTCCACATTTAGAATCAACGTGCGTTTAGAGTATTTGGCTGCAATACATTTCTACGTAACAAGCCACTTAGTTGAGCTATAATTTGTGGCCAGGTAGCTTCTGAAAAAGAGCTATACAGCTCAGTTGGCCTGACCTGGTAAAATAATAATAGTTTACAGTTTTTTTATTTATAGCTTTACACAGAGAGAGAGCCCATGGATAGGGAGAAACACGATACATGCACACAGAGAGAGAGAACACAGTCAGCTCACTAACAACGACAGACGCGCGATTCACACGCACGCAATGACTGAACAAGACCCTACCACCAAGTGTACAGAGACAATGACCAGGGCGGTGAGGAGCAGTGAGGGACGATGGGGCAGCAGGGGTTGGCGAGGCGTGGTGAGCGAAGACGCTGCGCCGCTGGAGCCACTACTCACCTCTTGCTGCTCTGAAGGAGGAGGTGGAGTTTCCCGCGGTCGATGGACAGGAGTTTGGGGTCAACGAGGGCATCCAGGATGGCCATGATGGCCGACTCCAGGTCGCCGAGGCGGCTCTGCAGCTCGCTCAGCTGCGCCGGACGACGACGACGACAACGACGACGTGCGGATACACGCGCGCGTGCGCACATACAAAGACAAAGGTCCCCAGGGTAGCCGATACAGGTTGGACTCGAAGTGTGGCGAGCTACCCACTGCGTTACCACTGCACCCCGTGACAAAAACATAAGGGAGCGAAGATATTCGGCAGGTCGAAAGCAATGCCGCTGCGCACGATCGTGTGGTTGCGATCTACCGCCCGTTGCTGTTGTCCGACGTTTCACTCCACGTGCTGGGGGCTACTTCAGCAACTGAAGCTCCCGGCACGTGGAGTGAAGGGTCGGGCAACATGCCGAACAACACGCGGCAAATACACTCCAGATGGGAGAAAAATATTCACAGATTGATATTCATTTCTGGGGGAACAGATATTTGAAGGAAACACACATGCACATACTCATTGATGCCACTCCAGAAGCCCCTGGTCTGACCTGGTGTCCCCTCGTCTGACCTGGTGCCCCCCCGTCTCATGCAGTGCCCCCCCCCCCGTCTCACCCGGTGCCCCCCCCCGTCTCATCCGATGCCCCCCCCCCGTCTCACCCGGTGCCCCCCCCCGTCTCATCCGATGCCCCCCCCCCGTCTCACCTGGTGCCCCCCCCCCATCTCACCCGATGCCCCCCACCCCATGTCACCTGGCGCCCCTCTTTTCTCAGCTGGTGCACCCCCCCCCCCCCAAATCCCCTCGTCTCACCTGGTGCCCCCCCTCGTCTCACCTGGTGCCCCCCCCCAAAACCCCCCGTCTCACCTGGTGCCCCCCCTCGTCTCACCTGGTGCCCCCCCCTCGTCTCACCTGGTGCCCCCCCCCCCAAAACCCCCCGTCTCACCTAGTGCCCCCCCTCGTCTCACCTGGTGCCCCCCCCCCCAAACCCCCCGTCTCACCTGGTGCCCCCCCCCCCAAAACCCCCCATCTCACCTGGTGCCCCCCCCGTCTCACCTGGTGCTGCAGGATGGCCTCGAGGGCCCAGAACTCGAAGGGCAGCGAGTAGGAGGCGAGCTGCCCCTCTCCCGCCAGCTGGGGGCCCAGCTCCGCCTGCAGCCACGACTCGAGGCTCGGGTGACGGTAGTCGAGCACCAGCAGGCTGTCGGTGCTCACCACGGCCTTCAGCTGCTGCTCGCTCCGCACGGCACGGGAGGGGCGCAGTCAGCCGGGCAGTCGGGCAAAGCGCGGGCCGAGTCGCCAATGCTAGCGGTCAGGCAGTCAAGCAAGTGGGCAGACGTTTCATGCAAAACCATCAGGCGATCATCGCTCAGTGTGCCCATGAAGACAAAGATCCCCCATACAGCCTTGACAGACTGTTGGGGCAAGTGCTGTTCGTGAGTAGCATCGATGAAGGCCGGAGCGGCGCACGAAGGGGTGTGTGGCCGGCACCACACCCGACCGCTTTTGTCCCCCAAGTGGCGATGTTTGCATGCTACACTAGATACTAATTTGAGGATGAGTCGACCTAGGAGAGGCCCAGGGCCGGTTCAGATCATCGTCACAGGTGATGGCCGTGAGCAGGAATCAAACCTGGGTCACCGAGTTCGTAGCGCAGCGCGCTAAATGCGCGCGCACACACACACACACGTGCACGAACACACAAAGATCCCCCGTATAGCCTTAACAGACTGTAGGGGCAAGTTCTCTAAGTGAGCACCAATAAAGGCTGGCACGGCACACGGCACACGGCCGCCTTTGTCTCCCTAGCGGCGATGTTTACACATCGCACCAGGTACTCATTTGAGGTTGAGTCGACCTAGGCGAGGCCCAGGACCGGTTCAAATAATCGTCACTGGTGTTGGTCATGAGCGGGAATCGAACCCGGGTCGCCAGGTTCGTAGCGCAACGCGCTAACCACTTCACTACCGCACGTGCACACATGCGCACACATGCGCACACACCCTCGCGCACACCTCCATGTGCAGGATAATGCGGTTGTTGCGGGTGAAGATGCCAACGGGAGGCTGAAAGCGCAGGTCTCGCGCCTGGAGGCCCAGCTCCGTGTAGAGCTCCGTCTTGCGGCGCTCTGCATGCGCCCATGGGGGGCCACGGGGCGATGGGGGCGCCACAACCACACATGAGCACAGCCACGCGCTACACTTCTACAACCTGGAGTAATTGGGAACTTTGGTTAAAGCGTGGGGTGCAGACGACAGGTGAGTGGCTGTTTGCAGCGGTCCCCACCGAAACAACACACCAGGCCGGTCTTGTCGAACTTCATCTGTGGAGACAGATGCCAGCATTAGGACACATGCAGCAGCACGAGGCTCCAAAGCCGGCACAGGATAAAAAAAATGCAGCCAAACACTCTGCCCCATCCCAGGGGCGCCATGGTGACGAGCTGTTATCACCCTCGCCTGGTATACAGGTCGTGGGTTCCATCCTGACCCTGACGCTTGTGTAGTTGCAATTTGCATGTTCTCCCCGTGGTTGCGTGGATGTTTCTCCGCGTCCTCCGGTTTTTCCCTCCACATTTTTATAATCAACATCACGCGTTTAGAGTATTTGGCTGCTATAAATTTCCATATGATGAGCCGCTTCATTGAGCTATCATTTGTGGCCATGCCGCTTCTGAAAAAAACTATATAGCTAAGTGGGCCTTATCTGGTAAAATACAAATTGTTCAATAATAGTGATCCCGCACGTCCTATTGATGTTTACCACTTAGTTGTGGGAAGTCAGCTGTGGCCATCCAGTGGATGGACTGGTTCCTGCCAAAACAATGTGGCATTTCCACAGCTGGCTTAGGGCCACCAACGGAGGAGTGACCCCCCCATTGCTTATCCGAGCAAGAAGACACCGTGATTTGAGCCGGTTAATTCGAAAGGCTAGAAGCAGCTGCAGGTACGATGGGGATTTGTGCCCTGCCCTCTGCTACCCACGACGTAGCCCGCAGCAGCTCACAGCACCTGTTTTATGCACGGCGGGCACCTATCCAAGCACTACCCAGGCCGCTTAGTTTCCTAGATTTGACGAGATGGGGCGGATTCTGGGCAATTTGCTCGTAGGCACTAAAGTATGGGAGATTAAAAAAAAAATCAAATCACTCACCACGCTAAACACAGGGATGACACTGGCAAGGGCTGCCTGTGAGGGATCAGAAGAGAAGTGTCTACCTGTGAAGACATGAGTGAGAGGGGGCATCGCTTACAAACTCACAGCTCAACGCAAGCACGACAACTCTCGACAGCCAGAGCACTCGGGGGCTGAGTGGACCGGTGGTCACGGCGTTCCACCACTGAGCCACTTGGCATGGACGCGACAGCTCGATTCCAGCTACAGCTGTCAGATAATTTCTGTCACCTGACAAACCAGCTGGGTCGCGCTGTGGATGGAAAGGCTGACCCACAAAAGGAATATCACAGGTTCAAATCCAGGTCTGAGCCCTGTGTTATCCCACTGCTGAATGACAGTCTTCCCCATTCTGTTTATACCGTGGCAATTATTGCACCATACTTCACCATGCTGGTCAGTGCTGGTCAGTGCGGGTTAGTGAAGGGCGGAGGGCGAGGCCTGGACTGGTTCGAATTTAACTCAGAATGGATGAAAGCTGTGGATGGAAATTTTAAAACTTTAAAAGCAGCCAGGCCAAAATTACAAATACATGGGAATGGCAGTTAGTGATGTCAAGGCGGGTACTGAAGGAACAGCGTCAGCTCATGCAGCTGATTTTCGAGTTCATTAACTGGTGAAGCACCAAGCAGGTTGAGTGAAACGTCACCGTACGTCGTTACATTCAGTCATAAAAAGTCTTGAGCCATTGGTGAGAAGCTTATAAGTCAGAATTTGATTAATATATTGGCCATGTATAAATACTATCTTTGTAAACGTGACGATCTGGTCCAGTGGTGGCAGATGAATGACAAGAATTTTTGGCACTAAACCACCACGTGGACTGAACAAAGAACAAAAATGTACGATTATTGTACAGGGTGACCCAAAAAAAACGGGCCCCGTGTACACTTTATGTGATATCTCCTTTATTTATTCACCGATTGCCCTTATTTTACAGGACATGGCAGAATCAACGACCGTGAGTACACCAAGACCCCAGTGGGAGCTGGGACAAAGAATACACTGTGTTAAATTTTACTACAAGACAGGCTCGTTCAAGAAAACCCAGGACAGTTTCATGCGTCAGTTCGAATGTGAAAAGGCTCCATCCAAAAGCAGATTTCAGAACTGGGTGGCCCACTTCGAGAAGTATGGGACCGTGGAGAACCTCAACGCTGCCAGTGAGAACCGTCCAAGCCACTCGGGACGTCCCAAGAAGCGAACAGCCGAGCTGGTCGAAAGTGTGAGAGAGTCTCTCCAGCAGAGTCCGAAACGCTCTGTGCGTAAGCGAAGTCAGTCCCTCGGTATGTCCCGTGAGACTGAACCATCACGGAACTCAAGGAAACCATTAGGGAGGAGATGAGAGCCATTACCAATTCAGTCTGTAAGAACGTCATGGACAACTTCGTGCTGCGCCTCAAGAAATGCACGGAGCTAAATGGAGGCCATCTAGAACACATGCTGTAGAACGGAGAAAAAAAGGCCAAAGACCCTAGTGTTTTGATTTGATGTTTCGAATATAATAAACTAGTTATGACCAAAGTTTCATTTCGTTCGGACAAAACACTAAGAAACGGGGCCTAATTAGATTTGGGGCCCGTTTTTTTGGGTCACCCTGTATTAACTCCAACCCATACGGCTTCGAGTACACTCCACCACTGTTGCTCCAAGTGATATTGCAGTACGCATTCCAACATTTGGTGTCCTCATTCACGCACTCACCCATGCCCACTGCGCTGTCGCCCCACAGCGGCGGCGACGTTAGCAGCAGCCGGGGTCTCCACCGGCTGCCGGGCCGGGGGGGGGGCGGTGGCGGTGGTGCTGGGCGGAGACCCCCCCGCGCCCACACGCAGGGGGGGCACACGGAGCAGGCGGTACGAAGCGGAGTCGTGGAGGGCCCGGCTCGGGTCACCACGGCCCCCCACACGAGAGTGACGACCACTCTTCTTGACGGGAGCTGGTGACACGGCCACATCGCGGCGGAATTCTGGCCGGTCGCTCTCAACTCTGGCCGTCAATGTCCGTGCTGCTCCTGCTGCTGACGGTGGTGATGCTGATTATCTCACTTGAACAAGTTCATGTGGATGCTGTTGATGGCAATGTTTATGAAATGGCTTCAATAAGTTGATGACATTAATGCTGCTGATGGTGAGGACGCTGATTCAGATATTTATGCTTATGTTGATGCAATGTTTATGAGTTTGTATGTTGAACTTATTTTGCACCGTACGTAGCCAACCGTGCTAATCGGAGGTGCAGGGGGAAGGACAACAAACTTAACACAAAAAGCAGTCCTAAAGAAATTAGTTTTCAATGTATTTGTAATCCAACTGATGAAATCATTATCAGTTTGATTGCATCAGTGATTTCACCACTAAAAGTGCCTGATGCTGATGCTTCTTATTCTTGCCAAACTATTCGATTATTTGTATAACCACACGGCTCTTACCGGGTTAAATAAACGTCGTGCAATTTTTCTATCTGGACATCGAAGTTCACACCGTCATTGCGTATTGCACCTTTGCAGCTCTTGTTAAACGCATTACGGTTTATCCCGTATTCTTGTATCAGAGAAATTGAGTATTGCAGGGTCCATATGGCGTACAGCCGTTTCAATACGGGCAAAAACAAATTCTAGTTGTTTGTATTTCTCCCTTTTGATGGGGTGAACGTTCAGATTTATAAGGGGCACTGGGTGACCAAAGAGGTTTGAATTGGTGTGTAATAAGGTAGGCACTGATATGGGGTTGACAGGTATGGTATTATGTTTCACACTAGATCATGTGCAGCAGCCGTGCCGGGTCAATGGGTTCATCAGTCCGTCTAGCGTCTTCCACCAATTTCCCTTTCGAGTTAAGATGACGCCCCCCTCCAGCTTCACGGCGTCATTGCCAACAATATGACGGCTCTCGCCGAATCGAAGGCTGCAGCGGTGCAATCTGTGGAGACCCGGCGCATGGCAACAGCAGTCATGGGTCACGGTGACGATCACTCACGATGATGTTGGTGGTGGTCATCTGTTCCGCCCCTGCAAGTGAGATGCACCATCACTGGATATATATCCCTGCGGTCTCTATGCAATAACACTGTAGCCGTAGCACTATCGTTGCAGGATTAATGATTATAATTATTAGTACGCCACTACCAGCGGCCACGCACTTGAAAGTTCTTCGACTGCACTTGTCGGCCTGGCTGCGTTAGCTGCCTAACGCGTCGAAGGCAAGCGCGCACACGTCTAATTCCAGCATGCGATATCCACACACGTGTCTATGTACAGCACATGTGTTGGAGAGAAAATCCACAACATTGTTAAATCCACGACGTGTTAAGCAAACACACACATCTCAGCACTGCCGACTCGAGCCGCGTTCAAGGCTCGGTCTGGTTCGTCTGTCACGGGGGCGAGTCAGACGATAACTCTGTCCGGTGTGTGTGTAGTTTATAACTTCCCTGCTATCGGCTGAGTTAATTAAGCGACAATTTGGCTGCTGCAGGAGTCGTCCTCGCATTTGACCCACGAGCACCTCGAGCCGCGCGGAACCACGTGCGGGCTAACCGGGAGTCGATTCGCGATTATGAACTCAACGGGCGAATGGAATCGATTTCATTCACAAAACAACTTGGGAATCGCTAATAGAATACTCGCCTCGCGCGATCGCGTGCTTGGAATCGATTCCTCACGAAGCGGAAGCGTGGGCGCGCGAGGCGACGGCGTGACCCAAACAAATGGCGGTGGGTGGGGGGTGATTATTTATTCTCGAACAATTTTTTTTTATCGACAAGAGACATTTGTTATTATTTATTCTTGTAAAAAGAAGAGAGACAAAAGTATCCCTTCAAAAGTGATTATAAACTGGTTATATATATTTTTTTAAATTGTGAAAACACAAAAAAATCCGCGGGTCAGAGGTCAAACGCCCGCGTGTGGAGGGGTGAAGTGGGGGGAGGTAGAGGGGGGGGAGGTGGAGGGGGGGGTGGAGGGGGGGTGGAGGGGGGGAGGTGGAGGGGGAGAGGTGGAGGGGGGGGTGGAGGGGGGGAGGTGGAGGGGGGGAGGTGGAGGGGGGGAGTGGAGGGTATGTGACGTCACGCGCCACGTGAAAGCCACGTGTTTTGTTTTGAAGGGGCCGCCCATGCATTCCGTCGTACGCGGAGCGCACGGCGGTGATCCAGTCCCCGACAGAGCCTCCCACGCCTCCCCGAGCCTCGCGATCCATTCCCCGGCAGAGCTTCTCACGCCGCCACGAGCAGCGAGCCGCCCCATCGCGTGTCCGTGACACGGCCGCTTGGATGCAGTGGAGGCACCTGGCGACCGCTCTCCTGCTGTGCTCCCTCTACGTGGCCTCGATCCTCACGAACAAGGTTTGGAACGCCGCCCGGGTCGGGGTTGTTTGTCGTTCATCATATAGGTTGGGTTTTTTGGGGGGTTTAGATCGCGTAAACTATCTAAAAGTGTCGTTAAACCCTCCACCACCCTCAACAGACCATTAGTAAGGGGTTCACAGCACACCGGTATGTTTGAAAGAAAATCCACAACATTTACAATCATTTATAATCTGATTCAAGAGCCGAATGGCTCACAGGGCTATACCTAATAAATGAACTTGAGCACGACGTTTCGCCAGTAATTACAACCGGCATCATCAGGCGGACAGCCAGATTTGTGGAGAATTCCTCCTGTTTTGTTCTTTAAATAGAGGGATAGATGTGTGCAAGGTGGGGGGGGGGGGGCGTAAATGCATATACATTTCAATGGGTATCCATTGCCGGTTGGGTTATACGTATGTTAATCAACGTACATTATATGCATGCACTTGTATGCGTACAGGTAATCCCCGTTGACATATGGTGACCTGTATAGGCATACCTGTTAAACAAAAAATTGTCTTTGTCGGGTGGTGGCGGGTTTAACGACACACTTACGCGATCTAACCCCAAAAAAGCCCCTATATTATGGATGATATTGGTCGCGAAAGCCTACACGTGTTTAAATAGTTTGTTGTTGATGTTATAGGCGCCTGCGAGGTCTCCGTGTGCTCCGTGTTCGACGGCAGATGGCAGTGCAGAACATAAACTCACCACTCCTGGCTGTCTTGCATGCTTCCAATAAGGTCTGAATTGGTCTGTAATGAGGTAGGCACTGATAAGGGGTTGACAGCTATGGGTGAAGCAACCCCCTCCCCCTGCTGAATCTGGCTCCTGACAACATCCTAACTTCCCTACATCGTGTTCAATTCAAGAGTATGTGGGGGCTTGCGAGCCAACTTGCTTTACTGTAATATCCTGATCACCTTGATTCATGCTGGCTGGGCAGCCTCCACATTGCTGGTTTGCAGCTCGGGCACCTCCATAGGGATAAGCATAGTAGTTAGTCTTCGAAATGGTCAGTACCGAGCGAGTTTTGCATTGTTTTAAATTTCGACTGCGGCTACGGCCAACCAGATAAGTGATCACCAGTACAGTGTTTTCCACTGGAAATTGTACAACACATGAACTAACACACAGTGATTGACTGAGCCGGTTTATTACCGGAAAGTGAGATCATCTACGTTGCCAAAGGTACAAATCGCACACATTACACATTCAAATGCCCGATGCCAATAATGCACGACACAGGCCACACTGTTCACTTTGCATGCAATTTTTGTTGCCCCAAAAAGATGATGGGCTCCATAGGTCTCCACAACTGGCATTTTAATTGGCAGATCTATGATCGTGATGGTCATAATCGTGATGGTGATGATCGTGATGGTCATAATCGTGATGATGATCATGATGATCGTGATGGTGATGATCGTGATGGTCATAATCGTGATGATGATCATGATGATCGTGATGGTCATAATCGTGATGGTGATGATCGTGATGGTCATAATCGTAGGTCAAATGCTGTAAAAATGCAACACCCAGTCTAACGTAGTGCTGTGTTCTGTTTGCAGTATGTCCTCTCCGTCTTGAAGTTCACCTACCCAACGCTCTTCCAAGGGTGAGTGAAGGAAGCTGCCAAGTTGGCAGCATTTTTGCTGCCAAGTTGGCAGCATTTTGGCAACGGGTCCTAACCTCAGCTTACCTCAGAAGAGTTGAGGATGATAGACATTGCACGTGCAGAAGTTATTAGCAACCTGTACGTTTCGAATGAAACGTGACAACACGGCATTGTAGACAATGATAAAGAGACAGTTGGGATGGCTGGGGTGGCACGTGTGCAGGATGTAGCAGGGTGGCAGGTCACACAGCCAGGCATTGGAGTGGAACCCAGAATATCGTGACTAAGGTGAAAACCTAGAGCCAGCTGGTGGTGATGAGACTAGAATGGTTATTGAAGGACTTTAACGACTTTCACGATGGAAAAAATAAGCCAAATGCTGGGATGAGACCAAAAGAGAGTGGTGCTTTTGAAGGCTGTGATGGGTGTAGCAAGGGCAAGACCTAAAGCCTAATTATGCGATACAACTGTCACAATGGTCCTTCGAGGATATGTCACCTGCACATGATCTGCCTCGCCTGGTATGGAGAAGGTTGTGAGTTTGATCCTGACCCTGATGCCTTTATATTTGGAGTTTGCACATTATCCCCGTGGTCACGTGGATTTTTCTACGTGTCCTTCGGTTTTTCCCTCCACATTTATAAACATGCGTTTAAAGTATTTGGTATAAATTTCCATGTTTGCGGCCAGGTTGCTGCTGAAACAGGGTTGTATATCTCACTGGGCCTCACCTGGTAAAATAAAAATATTTTTTTTGTTAGCATATCTTGTAAAAGGGATGGTAGAAATGAGACTTAACAAAAACACATAGTCATGTTTAGATATTGACTCTATAGCGGATGTGGCATCTGTCAAAGAAGGTTAAGTAGCATTACGGTCATGACCTCTTGACCTTGACAAAGAGCCACAGTGAATGATGTGTCCCGTGCCTTTCGTGCAGGTGGCAGACGCTGATCGGGGGGCTGCTGCTGCATGTGGGCTGGCGGCTGGGCTGCTTGGAGCTATCTACTCTATCGGGGTGAGCCGATGTGGCTTCCACCATTCACCAGAGTAGACCGTCGAGTTGGAGGCCTCATCTCTCACCTAAATGTATAAAATACAAATGAAAATCTGTTTCTATATTTGAAGCTTTCGTGACTGCAAGGATTCATACTCTTAGTTTTTTCGGTAAAGTCACGTGGGTAAAATATGAAATTAAAATTAATTTTTATTTCAAACTAAGAGTATAAAATCTATTTGACAACTATTCTTGTAGTGGCTTCGTGTCTATCTGCCCAAACGAGCGTTGGGGTAGCTCTCAGCTCTGTCGAGGGCCTGATGCCAGCGGTGAAATATTCCACAAAATAGCCCTTATATTATCAATCCCACAAGAATTGTGATTCTTGGCTGATTCGACCACCAACCAGGATTCGAATTCACGACCTAATAGCGAGTCGAGTACTCTGGCCACTGCTCCACGAGGCCGGAGAATGGTGATGTTCCAACAGTGGATAATAATAGTAATTGTCGCTGTCTGCTGTAATAAGTACTTGTGGTGGTTGTTTGTGAAGGACCGTGGTGGTGTCATGGTTTCCTGGAGCCCTCCTCTACGTGGCTGTGATTTACGCCGGGTCCCGAGCGCTGTCACTGCTGGTGAGAGACGAGACCACACGCATAACAGCAGACAAAACAAAGACAAAGAACCCCCGTATTGACTTAACATACAAGTGCTGTTAGCGAGTTCCTATGAAGGCCAGGACGGCACACGAGAGGGGGTGGGTGGCCAGTACCATGCCTGGCCACCTTTGTCTCCCCAGTGGCGAAGTTTACTACACACCGCACCAGGTACTCATTTGAGGCTGAGTCGACCTAGGGAAGGCCCATGACCGGTTCAGATAATCGTCATCGGTGTTGGCCATGAGCAGGAATTGAACTCGGGCCGCTGAGTTCATAGCGCAGCGCTAACTGCTACACCACCACTCACTACCAATAACACGCACAGCAGTGGACACACAACGCTCCATGTATGTACTGCAATACGCAAACAACAACAGCCGCCGTTCACCACAAAATCATGGTGATGCCAACACAGCACCTGTGCTAGGCTAGGTGCATTTTAAGGACATGTGTAGAAGGCTATATTGTTGGCAGGTCATGGGACAGACCCAGGTGTTTTGGGTTAACTCGCTGAGGTGACTGGCAGGTGTTACCACCAGCGCTCCCCACCGTGCCAACACAACAGCGGGTACACAAACACACTCCATACGTACGGGGTGTCCGAAAATGAATATATCGAAAAGAACGTTGAATAGTTTTATTGTTTTTCGAGATGCTGACATGATTTATTCGTTTTAGAGTTTTGTAGTATTGATTAGATATTCTAGAATTATTAATAAACTTCTACATGCGGTCCATAATTCACTATAATCAATCTAATTTGGCGTTCAAACTCTGAGAAACATTTTCCAACACAGCTGTAGGGATGGCTGATGCCACAGTAGCATCAGCAATACGATGTTTAAGTTATTCAAGGTCCCTTGGTTTGCTAGCGTAGACTTTACTTTTTGACAAACCCCAGAGATAAATAGCTAATGGTGTTAAGTCGGGTGAACTGGCGGTTTCTCTTGAAGCAGAAAGTAGCAATCAATATTCACAATAAGCTAAAACGTATAAGTCTAATGCATATATTCATATCAAATTTACGCCAGTATCTCGAATAGCAATACAACTATTCAACTTTATTTTTGGTTTATTCTTTTTTGGACACCCTGTATAAACTGCAGTGCACATAAGCGCACACGATACATGCACTCAAACACTTGATGTGCAACAATTCGTGGATTAAAATGCATCATCACACATTCAGTGCGAGTTGATTAATCTGTAAGAATTAATTGTTTTATATGTACATACAATACCTGCAAAGCACATTAAATGCTGACGTCAACATTCAGGCTAATGGCTCCGAAAAGACCTCACAGTTGGCAGATGGAAGAGACGAGACGCAGTGCATGCCAGACCAAAAATGAGAAATGCCACTAACATTATTCATACATCTTTTGGGCGGGGAGGAAAATAAACAGCGTTTACAAGTTTCCCTGTGTGTCCCGTGCTACTCGAGAACGAACGTGTTCGGATCGAGACTTGAGTGATGCGTTTCTTCCCCCCCCCCCCCACGTGCCACCGTTTCCCAGCCGGTGCCCACCTTCCTGCTGCTACAGAACGCGTCGGAGGTGGTGCTGTGCCTGTGCTCCGCCGTGCTGTGCAGAGAGGTGAGCGCCTGCGCAGCCGCTCCCTCCACGTCAAATGGAACGCGACCCTGCGGTCATCGTGTGCGCGCGCCGTGTGTCACCGCGCACTGTGGTCTTGTTATTCGACCTTTGAGTAAATCGGTGAACTCAGAAATGTGTACCACGTATGTTTTTATGTTGAACTTCTTTTGCACCGTACTTACCTAATCGTGCTAATTGGAGGTGCGGGGGAAGGTCAACAAACTAAGCACGAAAAAGCAGTTCTAAAGAAATTAGTTTTAATTCTAGATGATGATGATTTGAAAGTGCATAGGCTCCAGTGGCTTCCTAATATCGTAAGGAAGAGAATTCCAGACGGCTGTAGAAGCGCAACTGAAAGCGCGCGATGCAGTGACCGTCTTTGGTGGGCTGCGAGGACTGCAGTGGTGAGAAACCCTACCCTAAAGGGCCCAGTGCAAGAGTGTTGAGCCAGCACATTTTGAGCTTCTGGGTTCAATCCCTGGGCTTGGCTGTCCCTTTCAGGGATTTTATTTTTCATTATGAGTGGCTCTAGGTTCACCTGCTGTAAAAACGAAAGGACTAATATCACCATATCTATTTTTTTCACGGAATGTATAAAGCGCCCGGAGCAAGGCGCTTCATGTGCCTTATTTTAATACGTGCCGTATTTGAATTCTCTCATTGTCTTCACAGAAAATCCCTCTAGTTAGACTAACGAGGTGAGTGGACAAGGTTTGATGCGGGTGGCTTTGTGTGTTTTGGATGAAACAAAAATTCTTTACCATACTTGGACGACTCATTCGATGCGATTTTCATCATAAACTGGGTTCTTCACTGCATTAATAGATCACTATCGGCAACCTTGATTTATCCACTGCTGGATGAAGGCATCCCCACGCTGTCACCATTCATTCAGTCCTGTGATGCCACAATCCGTCTCCTGCTTCAAGTGCTTTCCTGTGTGTGCGTCCATGTACACGTGTGTGCGTGCATGTACACGTGTGTGTGTTCGCGTGCGTGCATTTGTGCGGTAATGCAACGGTTAGCGCGCTGCGCTACGAACCCGGCGACCCGAGTTTGATTCCCGTTGACGGCCAACACCAGTGACGAATATCTGAACCTGTCAGGGGCCTCCCCTAAGTCGACTCAGCCTCAAATGAGTTCCTAGTGCAGTGTGTAAAATCATCGCCAATAGGGAGACAAAGGCGGTTGGACGTGGTGCTAGCCACCCAACCCCTCGTGTACCATGCCGGCCTTCATAGGTGCTCGCCAACAGCACTTGCTCCAATAGTCTGTTTAGGCTATACGGGGGATCTTTGTCTTTGATGTGTGCTGCTCAGGGGACACTGACCCTTTATTGCATTTTTATTAAATTGGGTAGAACGGTGGTGCAACCCGGCAAGCTGACTGCAGCTTCCAGCCACAGATGACGTCAGTGGTGAGTCACATCTGATCTCGCCCTGGCCCCTTCTAAGTTCATTAAGGCTTAATTCAGCACCTGATGTCATGTATAAGCATCAACACTGGGAAGAAATAGGCAAGCAGGGCTGGTTCTGCAAGAACCACCTCATTTACCAAGCAGGCCTTCACAGCAGTTGCCCCAACAGTCCATACGCCTCTACAGGGACCTGCGTGTGCGGGTTTGTGTTTGCAGCCTGCTGTTGATAACCCTGTCCTCAGGAGGTCTGCTGTTCTGCGATGTGCAGGTACGTACATCACTGCCACACTTGCACAGAGCTGCACTTACACCGCTGCTGCACTCCCACACAACGCCGCTGCGCACCCACACCGCGGCACTGCATCCACATGCAGTACTGCACACCCAGCCAGTGCTGCACCCGTACTCACAACCATCAACATTGTCGAGCAGCTTAATGTGACTGACCTAGGGGGCCACTGACTATGCTGCTTACCTCCTGTCTGTGCCCTCACTGCACGAGCGCCTCTGAGATTCGGTGTTCAAAGCACTCTGCTCACTGGGCAGCCCTGAGGTCGGTCAGAGAAATCCCACATGCCTGTGGCGGGGGCCATTCGTTGCACGATTATCGGTCATCACTTCCCAAGAAGTAGTGCTCGTTTTTACTCACCCCGGAGGGATCATGATGATGGTGGTGGTTAATGATGAGCTGTTTACCCTTTCGATTTACAGTTGAGCTCTCACTACCCAGATGGCAAGATGTTAACTACCTTGCCTGGTATGCAGAAGGGTCGTGCGTTCAATCCAGACCCTGACGCCTACTGCGTATTTTGAGTTTGTGTGTCTCTCTCCCCGTGGTTCTGTGAATTTCTCTCCGGGTCCTCTGGTTTTTCCCTCCACATTTACAAAAATGCATTTTAGAGTATATTTGGTTGCTTTAAATTTTCACATGATAAGCCACTTCGTTGAGCTATCATTTATGGCCAGGTCGCTTCTGAAAAAGAACTTTATAACTCCGTGGGCCTTATCTGGCAAAATATAAATAGTTAGTTAGCTTTACTTCTACATCATCACCACGAACATCTGGGTCTGTGCCCTGTTGTCCTTCTGCCAGCGAGACTTCACCCCCCCCCTACCCGTGTCGCCGTGCCATTGCAGTTTGACCCCGGCGGCTACGTGTGGGCATTGCTGCACTTCGTATGCGCCGGTGAGCACCTCCACCCGACCCATGCCTCTTCTTCAAACGCGAGCACTGCACTTGCAACCCGGTCGAGAGGTCACCACCGCCAGGCCTGGCTCTCCGACGTTCCAGGACCTCGGCGGTGGCGGCCCCCGAAATCCTGGCTCTGTTTGAATTTGGGTTTTGCACCCCCACCCCCGCATTGTGTGTTCCGGACAGGGATCTACAAAGCCTTCTCCTATGAGCACAGCAAGAGCCAGTCACTGAGGTACGACGGATGCGGTGGCCTCGTAGCGTGGTCTGCATGGGCACCGGTTCAAGGAATGCAATGGGGCCCACCCATCCCATTTCTCCTCCGCTTCGTAGCCCGCGCCCTGGGGGGGGGGGCCCTCTGGCCCAAGGAGCTCCAGTGCAGTTTCACCGCCTGCGCTCTCGGTAGCTACGCCACTGGATGAATGGAATCGCAGCCAAACTTGAGTTGGTGTGAACGTGGCCAACAATTGTACGGGGCAGAGACCCGTCCCGGCGGTGCGGTGGTCAGGGCCTGCAGCCTCGAGTCAGTATTATTGAGATTTCAAGTCTCAGTAAGAGGGCCAACTCCGCCCGTCATTCCTTGAGGTTTGGTAAAAATTAGTACCACGGCGTGGGACGTTAACAGTGGTTATCCTTTTTATTTTGACTTAAAACTTTCGTGACTGCAGGAATTCATATTCTTTGGTTCTTTCGGTAAAGTCACGTAGGTAGAAAAATAATGCTAAAAATAAAGTGAATAAAAATAATAAAAATTAAGTTAAAAAACAAACACTAATGTAGACTGTAGCCTGGTTCTAAATCCGAGTGAGTCTACTGGCAGTCTATAATGTAGACTGTAGCAATGGTTTAATGCTTTCGTGACTGCAGGGATTCACGTTCTTGGTTCTTTCTGTAAATATGTAGAATATGTAGCAATGGTATTAAGCTGAGTGAGTGTACTGGCAGTTTATAATGTAGACTGTAGCCTGGTTCTTAACCTCGGTGAGCATACTGGCAGTCTATAATGTAGACTGTAGCCTGGTTTTTAAGCTGGTGAGCGTATTGGCAGTCTATATTGTAGACTTTAGTAATGGTTATTAAACTGAGTGAGCGTACTGGCAGTCTATAATGTAATGTACATTATATAATGTAATTGGCATTGATGTAATAGGCTGCAATCTGCTAATGAGAATTTATTTAAAACCGGTCTTGAGTTTGTTTAGATAAACACTTTTGTCATTTCGGTCAATTAAATATTGTTTAATTTCTGAGATAAACAAGTATCCTTGCGCATTTTAGGAAAAGGAGAGTGTGTTGGTAAAAGTGTGCGCACGTGAATACGCGCACGTCAACGTATGTTTGTGTGGGGAGCGGTCGTGCAGCGGTCGTGCAGCGGTTAGCACGTTGCGTTACGAACCCGGCGACCCGAGTTGGATTTCCACTCACGGCCAACACCAGTGACGATTATCTAAACTGGTTATGGGCCTCCCCAAGGTCGACTCGGCCTCAAATTAGTACCTGGTGTGGTGTCTAAACATTACGACTGGGGAGACAAAGGCGGACAGGTTCGTGGTGTTGGCCAACCACCCCCTCGTGTGCCATGGCCAGCCTTCACAGTCTGTTACAGGCTATACGGGGGATCTTTGTGTATGTATGTGTATGCGTGTATACACATTTATGTGTGTGTGTGTGTGATTGCAGTGAGCTGGATCAGCAGTATTTAAACTACATTGTCAGGTACGATCTCCAACTGGATAATTTGCAATGCACGTATCTTAAAGACACCAACTAATACTATAGTGATGTATCGATTATTAATTAACATCAGTTATTACCACTCTTGTTGCATGCATCAAATGACGTGTGTGAGAATCAATGGTTTTTTATTTGTGTGCTGTAATGGGCTCACGTGGCCGCTTAACTTCGCACGAAAGATGCAGTAAATTGTGACCCTGAATGGTGACAATTTATTGCATCGTGGGGGGGAATTGGCAAGGAGCATATCTTTCGGTCCCGCTCGTATTTACACCAGTGCAAGAACCACCGTTTGCCACCAAGTGACGGTGACATCACCACGGCACCCCCGTGCCAGGCGAGGTGTACTTTGAGCCCCCGCGTGAAGTGTCGAAGGCCCCGCTGGCATGAGTTCACAAGACAAAGCCCATGTGTCAGGTGTTGACCGACCGCACGACTGGCAATTTTCAAACGTCTGCCATGGGTGACGCTGTGATTAAACTCGCAATCAGGTCGCGGGTTAAAATATGGGTCAGCGGTCGTCTTTGTCCCCTCATCCCTCTTTCTGTGGATGACGGGATGGGCACGGCTTGTCGTTGGTGTACCGTACATGGAAATGAACACGGCGAGTTCTCTCGCGGCGGTGATTTTGAGAATATCGCCACGCAAGTGTATGGCGGTCGCTTGATTAGACGAATGGAGGTCAACTGCGTTCAAGCAGTTGACCTTATTTTGAGCGAGTGGCGGTGGCCGTGACGGACGTGGCACTAACGAGCGCTCTTCCGTGTGTGGTTCTGTTAGCGTTGTGGCTTTGCTGCCGTCGTCGCATCCGCTTGGTGAGTGTGAGGAGCGCAGTCGAGTCGGTGCCCCTGTAACACGCGTGAAGCACGTGTGACACACGCATGACGCACGTGTTCCGCAAACACTTGACATTTCGATTTAAAGCTTTCGTGACTGCAGGGATTCATCTTCTTGGTTCTTTCGGTAAAGTCACGAAGAAGGGAAATAATAAAATAATAAAAATAAAACATAATAAAATTATTCTCACGACGTTTCGGCCACAACGCAAGCAGCCGTCCTCAGGTGAAGACCAGGTCTGTCGGGGAGAGAGCGTCTGAATGAAACACCACCACGCTTGGAGCGTATATTTAAGCTTAGAGTCGCGGCATCTCTTCAGAAAGGTGAGAGACTCGATTAGCTGAGCCTTCTTATTCCGTAGTTTGTTGAATGCTCTTAAAGTTTTGTGGAATCCCACCCCGTAGTGGCGGTTAAATTTCGATTTAAAGCTTTCATGACTGCAGGGATTAATCTTCTTGGTTCTTTCGGTAAAGTCACACACTTGACATGTGATGCACACGATGGGTGACCCACACCTTACTTACAAATCGATGCGCGCATCCCATGGCTCACACATGACTCCCGTGGCACGCGACAAATCAGTGGTGCACCACAGACATGCGACAATCGTGTCACGCGTATCCCTCTGCTCCAGGTGACCTGCTCGGAGTGGCCGAGTTTCCATTCCTCTACTTCTACCGCTTCCACACGGGATGCCTGGCCAGGTAATGCTCGTCTGCTCGCTGTGACGTCTCCTCCCATCGCCACCATGGCAGTGGTCACGCTGTAGTCCTGCAGCATTCAACAAAACACTTGAAGGTGATGTTGTGCTGGCCGTGGTGCGCGAAGCACCAATAATGAGCCAACTCGCATTCGTCGCCTGTTTTATACATATTTTATTTTATCTTATTTCTTGAGCAATGTTAGGTGGTGGCAGATGAGGGAGGCCCTCATCCAGCAGTGATTTGGCCAAGGCAGATGGTGAGAGAGAGCCAAGGAACCAGCAAAGTCGTGTGAGGGAAGGGGAAGACGGGGGAAGAGGAGCGCGCGGCTGGAATGGAGGCACCCGCCCGTCGCGCCACACTCCTGGTTGGAGGTCCCAGATTAACGGCCGATTCTAAAGCCGCTCTGATGATTGCGGGGGAGATGATCACCTGTTTACAGCGCTGAGCCAGTGAACAGTCAACATTACTATGGCAGGGAGCAGTGCCTCTATGTAAACCACAGTTGGCTTCCCACTTTGGTTTTATTCCGTCCATCGACCCTGCAGGGGTGAAAGGTCGCAACGACCCTCAACCGGAATTTTAACTGGAGCTGTCCAATCGCAAATCGCATACTTTGCTGACGGCACCATCACCAAAACTCAACCACCACTAATAATATTACTACTCGAGACAAATACAAAAAGATCCCCTATATAGCCTTAACATATTGTTAGGGCAAGTGCTCTTGGTGAGCAATTATGAAAGCTAGCACGGCACTTGAGGGAGTGGTGGCAGATTGGGGAGGCCCTCATCCAGCAGTGAATTGGCCAAGGCGGATGGTGAGAGAGAGAGCAGCGTTATTAGCGAGTGTGTTATCAGTCCGCAAGTACATTAACCGAAGAGTGGTCATTCCGATGAAGATTGATTGTTGTCCTCCGGGCACTGACGCGTGTATGCAGCAGTTAACTACTGATGTTTCTTGTCCTGTACCTGTGTTTCACTGCTGTAGATTGCACCAATTTCTAGCGGTAAATTCTGTATACCTGTACTAGTATATGTGGGCTTGTAGCACTATAGTAGAGACTGGCCCCTGCCCTAATAATGTTGAATTTCCTACATTTGACCTATGTTTTAAGTTAACGTGGAATAGCTGCTACTGGCTGCGTGCTGCCAGTGAAAAGTAGTACTGTCCCAAGCTCGTTGGAGCAAGCGAGGCACTCGGACAAGGACTTTGAACCCTGACCATGACCCTGACCCCATCACCCCCAGTGGGATCCTAGGCTTCCTGTTTGTGGTGACGGGAGACCGCTTGAAGGCATGCATCTCTTCCGCCGACTTCTCCATGTGGCTGCTCGCGGGGAAGGTACGCTCGTTGCGAGACGCCGGGGAGCGGCGTCCCCTCACAGCGCACACAGCGCGTGACCCTTAACCGGCCGTGCGCGTGACCCTTAACCGGCCGTGCGCGTGAATCCTACGGGTGTCAGCTCCGGGTCCGGATATTGAGGGTCAACGTGTGTCTTCGCTTCCTCTGGGCACGAGCTCTCGTGCGTTGTTCCCTGTGCTGAACCCCGTGCCACCGTTATCTCCGTCTCCCTCTTGCGCTTCGGTTTCGCCGTGAAACTTGGCGGGGGAGCGGGGTTCCCTGCCAGCCTCGCGCGGCTCATCATCATAGTCATCATCTTCCCCCCGTCTGACAATCCAGCATTGCCCCCTTGTCGGCATCCCATTATTTATGACTCTACTTTGTCCGTCCGCTGATACCCAGCATGCATGCGGGCCCCGTTACCCAGAATGCTTTGCGTATCGCGGTTTCCCACAATGCATGGCACTTGGTAACCCTCCAGCGTCCTTGGCGTGCCCCATTACCCAGAGGGAATGCGTGGTACGGCTCTTTGAAATACGATACTGTCATTTCCTGTGAATGCACACCCAGTATTGTCAGATCTTGTAAGCGAAGCAAAGTTGAGCCTGGATAGTGCTTGGATGGGTGACAATGGACGCTTGGCTGCCACAGTCGACCGCGGAGTGGTGGTCAGCAGAGGGCAGTGCAGAAATATCCGAAGTAATTCAATGCTGCCACGTTAGTGCGCCCCACCCCGAACAACCTGCACTGTTCGGCGTGGTGAAGTATGGTCAATAGACCATGGCGTGAGGAGGCCGGCACCCAGCAGTGGATTGACAAAATTGGCTGCACATGTGCGGGTGCAGGAGATATCTGCTCTGTGACCATCTTTTCCCACCCCCCCGCCCTGTGTTCCAGATGTACGCGTGTGCCCTATCCATCGTCCTGTTTGAAAGCACGCTGACTACGTGGATGGGAATCTGGTAAACGCAACACCTTCAGTATCTATGCAGCAGAGCCTCAACATTGGCCTTTGAACAAATTGCCACATGCAAGAATATAATCATAGGTAAACAAGTGGGTGGGAGCGTAGCAGCCATGATCCTGACTTAAAGTTCGCTTGAAATTTTGTGCAATAAAGGCTCAATGGGTGATGATAGAGCTTGCAGTCTTGACCCAGTCCGTTAGGGATGCTTCGTCAGTCCAGGTTTTTAGGGCTCGTCTGAAAGCACATTTACTTTCTCTTGCGTATCCGTCTGTGTCGGGTTGTTTTCCCTCTTAATTTTAATGTTAAGGGTTTAAATTTTTAATTACTGGGATTGTGTTGTAAAACGCCGTGTGGCCTTGCGTGAATAGCACTAGATAAAAAGTTTTACATACTTACACATAAAAGAGGTTATACCCCAGCTATGTCACTGGAGGGGGCGCTATGGCCATGTGCTTGAACATCACAACATCGCAATAAAGCAAACTGCTCATCAACGACACCTCCAACTGGTTGGTGTTGAGGGTGACTTTCAAATTACTTTGCTGGGCCACGCACTGATGTACGCCGCAGTCACTTCTGTCACTGCACGAGGCCCTTGAAATGGCATAAATGGCCGATTGCACAAATTTTTTTTATTTAAACACAGCAATTACTGGCAGGTCGAAAATATCCCCCCTCTCAAGATGCTCGCAGTGATGGGTGAATGTTGTCAGCTGGCCCTGTCATGAGGTGGGCGCACACCTGGTGTGGGCACGGGCCCTGTGAAATTGAATCCTGGGCCCCCCCGGGTCCCCACGTCTGCCACACAGCGATGCAGTCAGGCGTCGGCTTGGCCTCATCTCAACGTTAACCCACAGCCATCGCGAGGATCTCGAGGCCCACTGGGAATCTCGGGCGTCCTTCGTCACAAGGCCGTGTCCGGCCCACGTGCCGTAGATTCCCCAGCTCTGCCCTAAAGTCGCCACGTGTTCTTCCCCCCAGCCTCCTGCTCGGCCTGGTCAGCGAGGTTCTGCTCACGCTGGGCGACAAGTGGCAGGAGGGCGGTAGCGACAGCCTTGGGGTCAGCTCCTCCCTCCAGCAGAAGGCGTCGCTCGCCACCAGCGGCATCGGAAGCCAAGGAACCAGCAAAGTCGTGTGAGGGGGAGACGGGGGAAGAGGAGCGCGCGGCTGGAATGGAGGCACCCGCCCGTCACTCCGCACTCCTGGTTGGAGGTCCCAGATTAACGGCCGATTCTAAAGCCGCTCAGATGATTGCGGGGGAGATGATCACCTGTTTACAGCGCTGAGCCAGTGAACAGTCGACATTACTATGGCAGGAAGCAGTGCATCTATGTAAACCACAGTTGGCTTCCCACTTTGGTTTTATTCCGTCCATCGACCCTGCAGGGGTGAAAGGTCGCAACGACCCTCAACCGGAATTTGAACTGGAGCTGCCCAATCGCAAACCGCATGCTCTGCTGACGGCACCACCACCACCAAAACTTAACCATGAATAATAATAGTACTACTAGAGACAAATACAAAAAGACAAAGATCCCCTGCATAGCCTTAACATATTGTTAGGGTAAGTGCTGTTAGTGAGCACCTATGAAAGCTAGCACGGCACGTGAGGGAGTGGTGCGGCTAGTACCACGCCCGGCCGCCTTTTTCTCCCCAGTGGCAATGTTTACACATCACACCAGGCACTCATTTGAGCCCAAGTCGACAGGGGGGGAGGCCCAGGGCTGGTTTCAGATAATCGTCACTGGTGTTAGCCATGAGCGGGAATCTAACTCGGGTTGTCTACATCTGCATAATGAAGTGTGTATTGGTGAAGCGAGTGGTGAAATATCGGCGTGGTTTTTACACCTTGGTGTAATGAGCCACACAGGTTATCAGCTTGGCACCGGGCCGTGGAGTTCCCGCACGTGCTGGATGTACAAACTATTTTTTTCTACAGTATATACTGTACGCGTATAGCGTTTTAACTTTTTTTATACTCTATGTAGCCATGGTCTGTTGGTATCTCTGAAAGTATATTTTGGAAAAGTCGTGAAAATAATAATTTGATAAAACAGTATTTTTGATGATGGGGGACGGGGGGGAGAATGAGATGCGGTCGCGGTGTGAGGTCGTTGTAACGCGGGCGGGGCACCAATCGTGGTTTGGGATTTAACACGATCTTGGCATGCGGCATTTTCCACTCTAATACGATTACTTCATTACTTCTTGACTTAAAACTTTTGTGACTGCAGGAATACATATTCTATGGGTCTTTCGGTAAAGCCACGTAGATAGAAAAATAATAAAAATTTCACGACGTTTCGATCGCAACACAAGCATTCGTCTTCAGGTGAGAGAGAAAGCTGCTGAGACGAGGTCTTATATAGGCCTGAGATGGGTGCATCAACGTAGGTGGGTGGAGCTAGAGATGGTCCAACCACAGAGGCTGGGGCAGTGGCCTTTGTATTGAGAGATTAGCCTGTAGGGCACCACCAAAGCTGTGGAGGTGGCCATTGTCTTATGTGTAGCCCAAGGGTAAGTGGGAGGGGCTAGAGATGGTATTTGCATGTAAATGTAGATCGGAGGGCGCCCTGAGGCTGTGGAGGTGGCCATTGTATTGCGAGAGATTAGCATGTCATTGTAAGAGAACCACTGCAACGGTGGATATGCTAGTGAGACATTCAGCCTGTCAATGCAAAGACATCCAACCTGGCAATGCAACTCAGAGAGTCGGAAATAACTGCTAACATCGGCAGGTAGGATGGAAACATCATAGCCAGTTATGACTTAAACTGGTTAATAACGTCCTTCCCGTGATTTCTCAGTTTGTACCCATCTCGGTTCAAATTGTGTGTTTATATATCTGAATGGCTTCATGAACTAATCTTTGTTGATAGCCAGTAGGTTTGCAAAGTACCTTCGTCTTGGAAAAATCTACTGGCTATCAACAAAGATTTGTTCATGAAGCCATCCAGATATATAGTTTAAGTCATGGCTATGATGTTTCCGTCTTACTTTCCGATGTTCGCTGTTATTTCCGACTGAGTTGCATTGCCAGGTTGGATGTCTTTGCATTGACAGGCTGAATGTCTCACTAGCATATCCACCGTTGCAGTGGTTCTCTTACATTGACATGCTAATCTATCACAATACAATGGCCACCTCCACAGCCTCAGGGCGCCCTCCGTTCTTACATTTACATGCAAATACCATCTCTAGCCCCACCCCCTTACACTTGGGCTACACACAATACAATGGCCACCTCCACAGCTTACAGGCTAATCTCTCACGATACAAAGGCCACTGCCCCAGCCTCTGTGGTCGGACCATCTCGAGCTCCACCCACCTACCTTGATGCACCCATCTCAGGCCTATATAGAACCTTGTCTCAGCAGCTTTCTTTCTCTCACCTGAAGACGATTGCTTGTGTTGCGATCGAAACGTACGTGGCTTTACCGAAAGACCCATAGAATATACTTCATTACTATAGATAGATAGATAGATCGTTTATTGTCATTGTCACCAGTACAACGAAATTTAAAATGCTCACCAGTCAGGGCATCATTCATAAATTTAAATTAAATAAAACAAGAAAATAAAAATAAAATTAAATGAAAGATAATCAATTTATACTATATATAAAAACAGCCCAAGTATACCCACATACCCACATAAGGTTACATTTTGTCATTGCACATCTCTATTTCACAGTCAATTGAAAATACTATTACTTAATAATTAATTCGCATTATTGAGTGTGGTGATCGCTGTAGGACAAAAGCTCTGTTTGAATCTGTTTGTCCTTGTTTTGACTGATCTGAATCGTCTGCCTGATGGCAACAGCTCAAACAGTGAGTGTCCAGGGTGAGAAGAGTCCTTTATAATGTTCTGTGCTTTTTTGATGCAACGTGAACTGTGTAGTTCTTCCAGTGTGGGGAGATGGCAGCCGGCGATCTTTTGGGCTGTGTTGATGACCCTCTGGAGCGCTTTCCTCTGAGCCACTGTGCAGCTGGTGTACCATACACAGATGCAGTATGTGAGAATGCTCTCGATGGAGGCTCGGTAGAAGGACACCAGCAGTTTCTGTGATGTTATTATTCCTGAGGATTCTCAGGAAGTAAAGTCTCTGCTGGGCCTTTTTCAGAAGCTCAGTGCTGTTGGCGCTCCAGGTCAGGCCCTCCCCAATGTGGACTCCCAGGAAGCAGAAGTCTGCCACCCTCTCCACACAGTCCCCGCTGATGATTAGTGGTGGAGTGTCCGTTTTCTTTCTCCTGTAGTCTATTATGAGCTCCTTGGTCTTTGCGGTGTTAAGGAGCAGGTTGTTGCCCCTGCAGTATGCTGTCAGCCGCTCCACCTCGTCCCTGTAGGCAGACTCATCCCCCCCAGAGATGAGCCCCACCACTGTGGTGTCATCAGCAAACTTCACAATGGTGTTGCTATGGTGGACGGCGGCACAGTCATGTGTGTAGAGGGAGTAGAGCAGGGGGCTCAGTACACAGCCCTGGGGGGAGCCGGTACTGAGGCTCAGGGCTGTGGATGTATGACGGCCCACTCTGACCCTCTGTCTGCGGCCCGAGAGGAAACTATGTATCCACATGCAGGTGGAATGTGGAATCCCCAGGTCGCCCAGTTTTTCCACCAGTTTGTGTGGGAGGATGGTGTTGAACGCAGAACTGTAATCCACGAAGAGCATCCGCACATAGCTCCCCTGCTGCTCCAGGTGTGACAGTGCAGCATGTAGTGCTGTGGCCACAGCGTCCTCCGTGGATCGGTTCGCTCTGTAGGCAAACTGGTGGGGGTCAAGGTTTCGGGGCAAGCTTCCTATGATGTGACTCCGGACCAGTTTTTCAAAGCACTTCATCACCACTGGCGTGAGTGCTACTGGCCGGTAGTCGTTGTAGCTGGAAATGTGGGTTTTTTTGGGCAGGGGGACTATGGTGGAGGACTTTAGGCAGGGTGGTACAGTGGACTGTTCCAGAGACAGGTTGAAAATCCTTGTGAAGACTCCAGCCAGCTCGTCAGCACAGTCCCTCAGCACACGTCCCGGGACGCCATCAGGTCCCGCAGCCTTCCTCGGGTTGACGGCCCGCAGCGTGCGCCTCACCTCATGCTCCTCTACTGTGAGGTTTAAGCTGCTGTGGACCGTGAGGTTTGGTGATGCTGTCCCTTGTGGTGTCACCTCAAAGCGGGCAAAGAAGAGGTTCAACTCCTCTGCCAGAGCGGTGTCACCATCAGCAGCTCCCCGGTTGGCCCTGTAGTTGGTGAGGTGCTGGACTCCCTGCCACACCTGCCTGCTGTCGTTACTGTCCAGGCGTTCCTCAATCCTCCTGTAGTCTGCTTTGGCCTCGCGGATGCCTCTCTTCAGGTTAGCTCGGGCTGTGCTGTAGAGAGCTTTGTCTCCGGAGTTGAAGGCGATGTTCCTCTCCTTCAGCAGTTGCTGGACCTCCCGGGTCATCCAGGGCTTCTGGTTGGGGTAAACCCGAACGCGTTTGTCCACAGTGACAGTGTCTATGCAGTTTTTAATGTAGCACAATACACTATATGTGAACACCTCCAGGTCCTGATGTTCGAAGACCCCCCAGTTGGTCCTATCAAAGCAGTCCTGCAGCTGCTGGGTGGCACCCTCAGGCCAGATGGCGACAGTTTTTGTGATGGTAGGAGCCGTTTTCTTGATGGGGGCGTATGCAGGTGTAGGGGTGTTAGAGAGAGCCCGTTATGCATGGCAGCCTATGGTAAACAAACACAGTGGGCGGGGCTACGTGAGTGCACGGGCAGGTGCCCTCTACGACGTCCGCGCCAGGCACCCTGGGGGGCCGATTCGGACGTTACGATCCCCCGGGGCCCCACCCCTCAGGGAGGGGGGAGTATAAAAGGGGAATGTATCGGGGGGCTCGGGAGTGAGGTGTTAGCTAAGAAGAGAAGACGGAAGACGCCTTAGATAGAGCCCTGGTCTCCCCCTGGTACGCCGTCCTTATCAGGACCGCGCAGGCTCGAGCCAGTGGCGTGGTACCAGAGCCAGAGCCAGTGCTGGTCTGGACTCTGGGTACCGGGCCCGACTGACCAGTGTCGGGCCAAGATAGCCTCCCCTAGCCCACGAGTGGAGGACTCTGAGGCAGGCTAGGGTTAGCTAGGAGGTGTGTCCTCAGATAGACGGGTGAGGGGGCCGATACCCCCTCAAGTGTGTATGTCACAACGTATGGTGTTAAATAAACCAGTGTGCCTCCAACTATCCGGTGTGAACGAGTCGTGAGCGTTACTACACAGGGATCAAAAGCAGGGACAAATGGTCAGACTGGCCCAGGTGTGGTAGTGGTCTAGCCCTGTAGCCTAGTTTGATGTTGGTGTAGACCTTGTCCAGAATCTTAGTTCCCCTAGTAGCACACTTAACATGTTGGTGGAATTTAGGGAGTGCTGCCTTTAAGTCTGCATGGTTGAAATCCCCTGCTATAATCAGCACAGCGTCAGGATACTTGCTCTGCTGAATGCTAATGCTGCCATGTAAAAGTCCAATAGCTGAGTTAGCATTAGCATCCGGTGGGATGTAAACAGCAGTTATCATGACCACAGTAAACTCTCTTGGGAGGTAAATCGGCCTGCATTTAACAGTCACATACTCCAGATCTGGGGAGCAGTGGCTGTCTACAGTCACAGTGTTAGTACACCAGCTCTTATTCACGTACACACAGAGCCCCCCTCCTCTGCTCTTACCGGAGTCTACTGTTCTGTCCTGGCGTTGTGCTGTGTAGCCTGCGAGCTCAATAGCAGAGTCCGGGATGGATGAATGAAGCCAGGTTTCTGTGAAAAGCAGAATGCAGCTGTCCTTCACTACATTGTTCGCTGTAGTCTAGCCTCAATTCATCCATTTTGTTCGCGATGGATCTGGCGTTCGTGAGAAATAGGCTGGGTAGCGGTGGTTTGAGTGGCTGCCTCCGTAGCCTGGCTAGCGCACCGGCCCTGCAGCCTCGCCTCTGTCTTCTCTCTCTACGCCGCCTTCGCCTCCTCCCCGCCGGGATGATAATCCACGGAGAGCCGGGCCTCCTCGCTAACTCCACTGGAATCTTGTGAAGACGGAGAAACTCGCTTGTAACACTCCGATCGTAACATAGTCCGATCTTAAGGAGATCGTGCCGGCTAAAGGTGTTACTCGCCCGACAAAATGAACACAAAACAAGACATAACGCGAACATAAACAACCATACAAGGCACCGACCGGGTAGACACTGAGCTGCTGCAACTGTGTGCGCCGCCATGATACTACCTAATGCATTTCCCTCTTTGGGGATAATTTCACCTCGGACAACTGCGCTGTGGCTCCTACGCCTGGCGGCCGTGCCGCGTCGTCTGTGTGCATTGGCTGTTGCTGTCCTCGTTAACGCAGCTGCCAACGTCACCATCTCCTTTGTGCTTCGAATACTTGTTCAGTTTTCCTTGACAGTAAAATCATCAAACTAATCAACTTGTACATTATAAGTGATGATAAGTGATTTTTCCCATGAAAGTGTAAATATGGGATTGTCCGGTTACCTGCCTTTACTTGTACTGTGACACTTATCCTGAACTGTGTGGCCGTGTTGTACGCTGGATAACGGTGGAATAACTCTCACTGGCAATAAAACTGTTCTTGTGTACGTGCAGGAGTCGACGTGTTCGTGACTTGGTTCCATTTCTGGACATCGCGCACAACACCAATGGAAAGTTACGTTTAAAAATTAGGCCTTTTCTCTAGTTCACATGTTCACCGATTCACTCGCTAGCTCATGCACACCGAATCCCTGGAGTGTACCCACTCGCTCAGTCTCACACACCTGGGCACTTATCAACTCGCGCGCATGCACACGCACGCTTCCAAAACGAGACCGTTGCTTGAAACATTTACCAACTATTCAATGTGTCTCTAATCGAGTGAGCATTGTTTGGTGCTCATCTCTGAGTGAAAGCGAGCCAATGGTGAAATTTCCACATACGGGTTGTCGTGTATAGCCCTTGAAATGGGTTAAAACTTTTCTAATTGGTACCGCCCATGGTGGCAAGGCCTAACAATTATATTCTTTAAACATCCGATTCTCTAGACTACAAATATGCATAATGATAGCAAGGTCACCATGGGAGTGTTTTGTGAGATAAGTAATTTAACGAAGGTAAAGACAGAAAATATCACTTCAGAAACAAATTTGATATATAGCATCTATGGAACATGAAAACAAATATTCGTTGTGTGAGTATATGAAGGAGTGTGTACACCACGCGTTCTGCCCGTTGGTGGACACTGGTAACATATAAAAGCAGATACCGCTATTTCAGTGCACACAAACGACAGGAGGAACAAGAACAATGGGCTTGCGTAATGTTCGTTGATTATCATGTACATAACCCAACCGGTAATGGATATCCATTGTAATCCATATGCATCCATTAATCCCCCCCTCATCACACAAGGGCTCAAGTGACGTCATCACATCTACTCTCGAAGGAACGAAACAAGTATGGCTGCCGCCTGATTACTGGCGAAACGTCGTACTCAGATTGTAAATGTTGTGGATTTGCTCTCTAACACACCGGTGTGCTGTACTAGTCATGAATTGGCATGTTTTGTTTATGTTACAAACCTTACTAACTGGCTGTGTCGGGTGGTGGTGGGTTTAACGACACATGTTTACGCGATCTAACCCAAAAAAACTATTTTATGGCCTGGTAGCATTGCCGCCCAAGGCGGGTACCGACCTGACCCGCTTGGCTCCTGGGCTACTCTCGTATTTCAAACGGAGCAGTGCCTGCAAAATCACTGTCCACGTGGTCCAATGGTAGGAGCCGTTTGCTGTATTTTACGGAGTACAAATCTAGAATTAATTTACGGAGTACTGCTTGACTTGCAGGCCACTTGTGAGCGATTCCTAAAATTTAAAATAATTGTCCAAAGTATGACCCCATCCCATCAATACACACCAAGTTTCTGTAATCTGATCCCACATTGGAAATTCAGGACGGCAACAACTAATGGGGCATTGCGGTCCCTTTCTTTGGTAATTAAATACGCATTGTCTTTGAAACTGATTTGCCTGCACCAGAGCCAGCCTCCTCTATGGCTTTGTTATTAAGGAGGCTTTCTTTTTCATATATTGTCAAAGCACCTTTGCATCTTTTATCACAAGCACGTGTGCTAATTGCAGACGTAATGCCTTGCCATATGTGTATATTTGGTGTGCAGCCGGTCTGCCCTGTGCCCTCTCCTCCCGTGATCGCACCCAGGTGACAAGCCGGCTAAACAGACAACAACAATGATGTAGTGACTGTACTTGTCACTGTGTGGTGCCGGGACTTGCGAAGTCACGGCCGGTGATGTCATTGCGGGCAGCCCGGGTTGCGGGCTGCAGTACCAACACTAGCGGTGGTTGGGTGAGCGCGAAGGCATCACGAGCAGTGTGCGGTGCCGGCTCCCAGTCGGGGAGCGAGAGCGAGCATCAGCCAGCCAGGGTTACTCTGGGGCATGATATTCTGGTTAACCTGTTGTCATGTGACCGGACGATACTGGAGGGGGGCCACCGGTGAACGGGGGCCGAGGGGCGGTCACGTGGTCCCGGAGAGCTCTCGGGAACGTTCGAGAAGGGGCCCGAAGAGCCTGGAAGGTGGGCGGGGCTAAGGGCGGAGCCAGCCCCAGCCCGGGAGCATATAACGAGAGATCCGTGAGGAGCTCGGGGTTCTTCAAGTGTTGGTGTTCGAAGATCTACATCGGGGAGAAGAAGCCTCTAGCCACGCGGTCTGGGACCCAGCAGCTTGTGGTCCGGACCGGGATAGCGAACCGTGTCTAGTTCTGCCATAGCGTGGCTAGATGGGCATTCGAGACCCGAGCGTAGGTTATGTTGTGTTCGTGTTGTTCTGTTAATAAATAGTGTTGCTCCTAAGTTAATGTCTGCGACTCAGTTGGACTCACGATAATAATACAATTTGGAGACGATGATTAGTAGACACTCTGCATTGTGTTCTGTCCTCCCGACAATCGGGCGACCCCACAACAGATGGGCCACCAGAGGTTTGTGAAATGGCAACGCTTTGTTTCAAAGTGTTATTCCGAGGAGCAATATGTGTCACTGCAATCATGACCAGACACGCCATTATTACCCTCCACGTCACACAATACCTCAGGCTCAGTCCCTCAGCGCAGAGTCCACCCCAAATCACAATTATGATGACACACACATTTCACATGACTTTACCGAAAATTAATGCAGTCACGAAAGCTTTAAGTCAAGATTTGCTTTGGCCTCTTTAAACCACACCACACCTCCCGAAGGCGAGAAACCCCCTTGCAAGCCACGCCTAGCACCGACGTGGCAGATGATGATGCCGAATGCATCACCTAAGCCCCATCCATCACCTCTCGTCCAGGGGCACACGTGGGAACAGAAGTCAGACTTTTTTTTTTCCCCAACAGCGTTCGAGTGATTTTATCAGTCGAGCAAATGGGATCGATAATCGTTATAGAGTAATCAATTAATCAGATAACCCAGCTCAATCTGAGAAGAGTATGACAGCACGGTGCTTGTGACATGTTGCAACTCCATAATAGACATCACTCTGGGCGCGCGTGCGTGTGTGTGGGAGTGTGGGTAGCTTGGTAATTTCACGCATCATTAGTCGTCGAGTGCTCTCTGCACCAGCGATCACGGACGCTGTCTGCATGATAACGCGGTAGGCAGGCCACGGGGTACACATTCGCTCCGACACTGTCTTTCACTCAAAGCTGGAAATACACGAACGTCCACGTAACAACATTGGTGGACCTAAGCTAAACAATGTTTTTTCTTTTACCATGGAAGCCCCACTGAGCTAGAAGCGACCTGGCCACAATTGATAGCTCAAGGAAGTGTTTTTTCACGTGGAAATGAATAGCAAACCAAATTCTCTCAATACTCTAGCAAGCAAATACCCGCAGGGACTGATCCTGCCGTGGAATGACCACTGGCGGCTCAGAGTTGCCGATGGACGATGAGCATTGCCCCATCGCGTGTGTGAGCAGGGACACTCTAAATTGTGACGTCTCAGAAATTCCAAAAGGAGCTCCAGAGTCGCGCAAGATACTCGGGAATAAGGAAGGGAAGCATTGCAGAGGTCTCGAATCAACTTGACAGGAAGGCATTGCAAAAGTGATGACTAAGAGAACGTCGTGCTGCGATGTTGTGACGGAGACTGACATTGGGGTGTTACCCACGACGATGGGCCATACTGCACTGTTTGTAAGATTGGAAGTTGGTTGACTTCACGCATTCTCGTACCGTGCATTCTTATTAATAACACCCAGGACCGTTTCAGATCATAGTCGCTGGTGTTGGTGGCTGTTGAACGGAAACCAGGGTCGGTTCTCTGGGTTCTTAGCGCAGTGCGCCAACCACTGCCACACTGCTCCCCTAATGAACAGGCAGACGCACAATCACGCACACTTCATTTTCAGACGAATGGATTCAAGGAAGCAATGCTAGAACAAAACATATTTACTCGAGACAACGGTGATCCAGCATCACTCGACAACTTCATGCATGGGAACGGGAGGTGCCGGTGAGATTTTAGAGATTGCATAGAGTGAGACGATACAGCAGGGGCGTTCGGGCACCGTTAACAACCGCTGGGGTCAAACTCGCATGAATGAGGTAGGAATGGATTCATAACGGTTCCACAATTCACACCGATCTACGACCAGATCACCGGTTGGCTACGGACGGTGCGAAATAAGTTCAACGTACATCTCCGATGCTAAGCAGGGTCGAGCGTGGATAGTGCTCGGCGGATAGGCGCCACCATGCGGAATAGGTATTATAGGCTGCGGGGTTGCATTGTGGACAGCAGAACCCAGTGCAGCGACATATATTGTTGTACGGTAGTTTTATGCTGCACACCATTAACCCGCATAGACCAGCGTGTTGGTGTATGGTCAGATAACCGCCACGACCCGCACGGTGTAGGGAGGCCCTCATCCAGCGGAGGATTGGCAAAAGGGCCGCTTGTTTGTATTGGCAGCCCTCCGCTAGCAGTGGAAATTCCACATTTTTAAGATGAAGAGTCTCTCCATAGGTAAACCACTGCTGACTTCTCACAGTGTGTTACTTATTTTATTCATCCGAGGAGGGTGGGGGAGGGGGGTGATGGAATGGGCCGACCCCCCGGCTGGGGTTTGAACTCGCAAGCTGATTGTGAGCACAGAGGCTCCTGCGTGGATGACTTCTCACAGAGTCGTTACCATGGAGACAATGGGAGCACTGCGAACAAATACGTATGGCTTGAAGCTAGCTCCTAAGATAGCTGTGGAATTTCCACATTCTTATAGCAGGGTCCAGTATCTAAGATACTTAAACAAAACATCAAGTACTACTTATCACGCAATGGTGAAGCATCACCATGATGTACCCCTTTTATCAGCCCCACGGGGATGATATGATGATGATGATGATGCTGATGGCGACTATGATAACAATTACGATGGTAATTATCATGATGATGGTGAAGATTATGACAATGGTAATGATGGGATGAGTTAACCTTGGTCGGAATATGAGCTAATCTTCTGGGCAGAGGTGGCCATTATATAGCAGAATGGCAGGTAGATTGCTGACTTCATATTTATAGAAAGAACCAAAGAATACGAAGAATATTCATCTTTATAGATTTATCGCATCATCTTCTTGTATGCATAGGTTTTCAACACATACACACTCTGCTGTGCTCTCGTATGAAAAAAGCAAATACATCTCTAATTAAGCATTGGCCAAACAGCTCAATGGCAAATCCTTGATAAAAGCATTGAGAGACGCATCACTCTCCGATTTGTTTTTGTTGCGGGGAATGCCATCGAGCATTTTTGCTCTGCGTGCTGGGATCTTTTTCAGAATGTGGTCTCCGCACAACACGTGGTACATCCCGGGGACACGTCGGGCAGCTGTTGCGGCAGCACAGCCACGAAAGTATTCTTTGGTTCTTTCGGTTAAGTCACGTCTAAAAATAAAATAATAAATTAAAATAATAGCGACGTTTCGATTGCAACACAAGCAATCATCATCAGGCATTAAAGAAATAGCAATGCAAAAATCTAACTAGAAAACTATAGACAGACAGACATCACAAGGACACACAGAGAGAGGACACATATCGGCCGATATGTCTGCTTATGTCTGTCTATAGTTTTCTAGTTAGATTTTTTTATTGCTATTTCTTTTATGCCTGATGATGATTGCTTGTGTTGCAATCGAAACGTCGCTATTATTTTAATTTATTATTTTATTTTTAGACGTGACTTAACCGAAAGAACCAAAGAATAATTCCTGCAGTCACGAAAGCTCCAAATTAAGATTGATTACAGCCACGAAAACCTACGAATCGGTTATCTCGACACCTCTCTCGGTGACATAACGGATCGATGTTGTTTGAATAGTTGTCAAAGACATTGCACCGTTGGCTGTAGCGACACGCAGGCAGACAGGGCATGCACACGCACATTTATTGCAGTCCAACGTGCAGGGAACGTGTGCCAGGGGAAGGACACACACGGGGACGCACCGTAGTTTGATAACACTTAACGCAAAAAAGGTTAAAAGTACAAAAGCCCCAGGTACTCCACGTTTTATTTCCATGCGTGGTCCTGAGCCAATTTTTTGGAATTTCACATTTACATTGTGAGAGCCATCCACTCCACGGGATATCCAGCGGTCAGCCACTCACACAGACCTCAAGGTTGTTCATAGCAGCGTTATCCCAGTTGACACAGCAACACAACTGGAAAAATAAGGGTGTTAACAGCAGCGGAGTGTTGTGGCAGGTTGGCCACCATGGATGGGTCGTGTGACTACGGCGTTCGGGTTGGGATGAAATGGAGAACGATTTGGCGGCCTGTCAACCGTTGCCTTGCTATCGCCACGGTGGTAGTGGTTGGTGCCATTGCAGCGTTAGCGCGGTGGCAGAGCCGGCGCGGCAGCGCGGTGTGCCCGTCGCGTTACAGAAGCTCTGGCCGTGTCAGTGGCGTTGCTTGTGCCGGTGGCAGCGCTCGTGCTGCGGCGGTCGGTGTTCGTCCCGGTGTCGTCGGACCAGCGTTGGTGGTGGTGGTGTGGGTTGCCGTGGCGGCTTATCGGCGCTTTGCCTATGAGCGCGGCTCCTTGCAGTTGGGGCAGGTTGCCATGGCCGCGTTGTAGGATTCCAGCTGCAGGGTCACCTCGTGGAAGCCGTGCAGCTGGCGCAGGCGGCGCGTCGCCTCCTGCAGCAGCGGCTGCATGGCCGGCTCCCCCGGGCCTGCACACAAAACCCACGAAGACAAAGGTGGCCAGCTCACACCGGTACAGCCTTTGACAGACCGCTGCAGCAAGTGCGGGTAGCGCGTATGAAGGGCCAACATGGCACGCACACGAAGGGGGTGGGTGGCCAAAAACCACGCCCGGCCGCCTTTGTCTCCCCAGCGCTGATGTTTACACACAACACCGGGTACTGATTTAAGGTTCAGTCGACCTAGGGGAGACTCACCAGGACTAGTTTAACTATCTGCCACTGTAATTGGTCGTGAACGGGAATTTAACTCTGGTCGCTGGGCTCGTAGCGTGGCGTGCTAACCGCTACACGAGAGCTCCCCACACACACAAATACATGCACACGTAACAACAACACGGCGCTTGTGCCAGGCTAGGTACACTTTGAGGCCACGTGAAGTGTCGAAGGCTCGCTTAAAGGTCACGGGATGTGTCCAGGTGCTATGGATTGATCGACTGAGATGACTGGAATAACACTACCTGTGCTCCCTACTGTGCACACATGGCCACACAACAAAGATAAAGACCCCCATATAGCCTGAACAGACTGTTGGGGCAGTTGTTTTTATCGAGCACCTATGAAGGCCGGCACAGTACACGAGGGGGTGGGTGGCCAGCACCACGCCCGACCGCCTTTATCTCCTCTTTGTCGATGTTTACACACCGCACCAGGTACTCATTTGAGGCTGAGTCGACCTACACACATATACATGCAAGTATGTACATATCCACACCTATATCCACTAAATCTACACACAGACACATACATACCTACATAAAACACACGATCACATTACAGTTATGGCGAGTGGCTAGTTGGCAAGTGCTTTGGGATTAGAGACGGGGTTTGGCGAGTGCAATTATGGTTAAGGCGAGCGATTGTGTCTGGTTGGCTGATGGGTTATGGTCAGGGGTAGGGCCAATATCTCGTGAGTGTGGTCAATGCCAATGCTCGTGTCTGGTTGGCGAGCTTAGTTTGGTTAGGGATAGCGCTAGGATTGTGCTGTAATGACCGAAATTTTACCCCAAGCCAATAGGCAGCCTAGCGGCTATTTGGAAATTAAAGGTCTCCGATCGCTAGGAAGAGGCCTCCTCGGTGATTGTTCGGGAGGCAGACTTTTAGAGATCACTCGGAAAACAGAGAAGATCCGTTTGAGGGGAAGGACAGGGATTGGCTAAGGGAAAAAGGTGACAAGAAGCTTCCAGAAAGGGGGCTCGAGGAGTATAAAATGGGACAGCACGAGGAGTGGGGACGTTCGGGGGAAGTGACAAGCTGAAGGCAAGAACGAAGCCTAGGGTCCCCCATTGTGACAGTGACCCAATAAAGTGGCTCGAATAACATCGTCGTCAGAGTCGTTACAGCGCTATAGCCTCTTTGATTGTCTCGTGTGTGTCCCTGCCCCCCGCCTCCCCCGAACTCCACGTGCCCCCCGTGCCAACCGGTGACGAGGTGAGCCGAGGCGGCGCGGCGACCCGAGGTGAGCGACCACAGGTGGAGGTCGTGCACGGCCTGCACGCCCGGTATGGACAGGAGCGACCCCTGCACGTCGTCGAATCGCTCACCCAGAGGGACACCTGTACACACACACACCACACACAACAACAACCGCCATTCACCACTAAGTGGCGGTGACGTCACCACGGCGCTAGTGCCAGGCTCTGTGGACGTCAAGGCCACGTGAAGTGTCGAACGCCCGCTGGCAGGAGGTCACGGGGCAGACCCAGGAGCAATGGGTCGACTGACTGAGATGACCGGCCGATGCACCACCTGTGCCTCCTCCTGTGCCAACTTGCTGTGTTTTTTCCGCCGGCGCTCCGCTCATTGTTGTGGGTATCGCTCGTCTGCCCTCTGTTGTTGCTGGAGGGCGACTGCCTCCAATTGCCCAGTAGCGTACTTCACGAGCCTCCTCCATATAGATGGCTGGTACCAGTCATCAGTAAGTCCACTCAGCTCCACATCCTCTTGTACCACATCACTCCATCTCTTCTCTAGCCTGTGCCGCGCCAATTTAGCTCCCTCTATCCGGCTGAACAAAAGTTGTTAAGGCATGCGGTGGCTGGGCATGCGTGCTACATGACCCAGCAAATGCAGCCTTGCTTGCCAGAGGAGCTCACCGATGGCACTTTGTCCAGATCTTTTAAGGATATGTGAGCTCCGCACACAATCCAGCATGGTTAAACCCAGGATGGATTGTAGGCAGGCCAGCCTCAGTGTTTTCAACCGGCGAAGATGTTCCATTACGGGGGCCCACGTTTCCCAAGCTTAGAGACGGGAGGACATTACCGTGGTCTAGAATACCTGGAGATTCGTGTGGAGCAACAGACCAGGTAGCTTCCACAGAGCGTTATGCAACCCATGAAAATATATTGCCGCTCGACTGAGTTGGAGTGAGACCTCTGCTGTCAAACCTGAGCCGGTCATGAGCACACTGCCCAGGTATGGGAAACTCTCCACTCTCTCTACAACTGCCCCATCACCAATTCGGAGTTGTGGGGGTGGAGTGTCTGATGGTACAAAATACCCAGGCAGGTGCTTAGTTTTGGTGGGGCTAATGGTACGGCCCCACCTCTTAGTGGCATGCTCCAGGTCCAGCAGCAGTGCCTCCAACTCCTCTGATTGAGCAGCAATCACCAGATCATTGGCATACAAAGCACTGCACCCGGGCATCGATCAGCCTCCCAGAAATCCCTCCAATACAGCCATCGAAGTCTTCACAAACTACGTTGTCGAAATCGATGTTAAATAGTGCGGGAGCCAGAGGACATCCCTGCCGCACCCCAAAGTGAACAGGGAATGGCTCCGACTCCTGACCACACACACACACCAAAGACATCCCACATATTAGCCTGAACAAACTGTTGTGGCAAGTGCTGCTACTGAGCACCTATGAAGGCTGGAACGGTACACGAGGGGGTGGGTGGCCAGCACCACGCCCGACCGCCTTTGTCTCCCAACCAGATACTAATTTGAGGCTGATTCGACCTAGTGGAGGCCCATGACCGGTTCAAATAATCGTCACTGGTGTTGGCACTTGGCCGTGAGCGTTAATTGAACTCGGGTCTCCAGGTTCGTAGCCCAGCACGCTAACCGCTACACTACCACACACCACAAAGACATACACACACACCACACATACATATACACACACCACACACACCGCACATACATACACACACCACACACAAAGGTACATACACACAACACACATACACACACACCACACACCATAAACAACCCACACACCACATATAACACACACGCCACACCACACACACCACGCACGCCACACCACACACACCACGCACGCGCACAACACACACCACACACATACACACATCGCACACACCACACAGTCATGAGGGGAACAATAATAGCGACCATTCACCACCTGGCTTGAGCCAGATGACGTACACTTTGAGGCAATTACGTGAAGTGTGGAAGGCAGACCCAGGTGCTACAGGTTGACTGATATGACAGATGCACCACCTGTGCTCACTACTTGTGAACACGTACACACGCACACTCGCCCACGCGCACACAAACACACGAAACAAAGATCCCCTGTCCTTAACAGACTGTTGAGGCAAGTGCTGTTAGTGAGCACCTATGAAGGTCGACACGGCACACGATAGGATGGTTGGCCAACACTACACCCGGCCCCTCTTTGTCTCCCCAGTAGCGATGTTCACACACCACAACAGGTACTCATTTGAGGCTGAGTCGACCTAGGAGAGGCCCAGGACCGGTTCAAATAATTGTCATCGGTGTTGACCGTGAGCAGGAATCGGAACTCAACGCCATAGCGCAGCGCGCCAACCGCTTACGCTACCGCCCATACACGAGTGCGCACACAGGATGAAGACAAGTAGCTCCACGACGCTTGCAAAATATGATCACGAAGGCATGAATTGCCCCAGTTCAGGAGCCTTTCCCCATCGAAGCCCGTGAGCTTCTGCCAACAAACACTCGGGCAGCGTCTCTGTTGGCTGCGTGGGTCGAACTCCGCACCCTCGCGCCTCCCACAAACCCGCGTCTGGGTGCTCGCGAGGCATGATGATTGCTTGTGCTGGGGGCAACCGAGTGGCCCCAGGGGTTTAGAGGGGGCACTGAGCGGGCACAGCTGAGATCGAATCTGGGCGGCCACCCGCCGTTTAACCAGGTCACGTGTAGCAAGGAGATGGCCTCGGCTCGCTCAGCAATGACCGCAAAGATTCCCTGCATAGCCTTATCAGACTGTAGGGGCAAGTGCACCACGCCCGGCCGCCTTTGTCTCCCCGGTGGCGATGTTTTCACACCATCGCACCAGCTACTCATTTGAGGGTGAACACACACAAACCCATCACAATTAATGTGGGGTTTCACTTTCATTACGTTCCAGATCTGAGTACTGAAATGTGATTGACATGCAATGACCGTTTTCAAAAGTGTTTCCAGGATGTCATTTTCTGCAGCTTTCCTCTTGCACAGGGCGATGCACTACGGTTCTGAACATAAATTCCTATATTTCTTGACGTGGTGCCTATAGCCAAGAGCTCAATTTCTCACTTGATATCTTCCAAGCAGCTGGTAGACTGAACTCGGCAAGCGGCTCATAGCCACAGCCATTGCGCGGTTGGCTACGTATGGTGCGAAAGAAGTTCAACATACGTACATAGATGTGGTATGCCAGTTATGAAATGTTTTCTAGGTCACTAATGCAGAGAGACCCGGCTAGAATTATTTGTAAAAAAAAAAGGGATGATATCACTTTACGCATTTTCTCTCCGGTTATATTTCCGTTGTGCCCCCAGAATAATTCCATGACGCAGATTTCCATTCGCAACTCTGTCAGCAAAGCATTGAACCCAGGAGACCGATGCCACCAAACTACTTCTGAAATATCTTTGATTGGTCTCTTTGTCCAACATATATCTTTTATATGCCCTGCTAAGAATGTTATTCACTTTTGATATTCTTTGGTTCTTTCGGTAAAGTCACGTAGATAGAAAAATAATAATAAAGTGAATAAAAAATAATAAATAAAATAAAAGCAACGACGTTTAAATCGCAACACATTTACTTGTCAGTGAAACCAAACATTGTATTTGCACTTCATTCGTTGTATGCTCAATCAAGCAATTAGCCAAATTGAATGTAGTTTTGTTTGTGTACAGATTGTAAATGTTGTGGATTTGCTCTCCAACACACCAGTGTGCTGTACTCGTAACGAAGTGACATGTTCTGTTTACGTGACTAACCTTACTATTTGGCTGTGTTGGATGGTGGCGGGTTTAGCGATGCATTTATATTTACACGATCTAATAAAAAAAACCTATATTATGTTTGTGTACAGTTATTGGTGACCGGGCTAAGACCACCGACTCGCCACACTCGAGGACCCAGTTTAATCACACTTGGCTGAAACCCGGATTTCGTTGGCAGGTTTTGTGCTCCGACGCGGTTCTACGCCCTCTGAGCCACCCGTGGCACCTCGCTCATGAAGAATCCTACGGGGGAGACGCTTGATTTGCAGAGCAAGTCATTGTGGATTTTGGATCTGTCCGTCAGCGGAAAATGTTAGGACTCGGCAGGACACGGGTGAGTGTCGATGGCCCCCAGACGTTACCCGCCCCAGTGTGACAAACGGGCGCCGGGTCTCGCAGTGACTCTTGTCACACCCAGGACGTTGTTTAAGTCAGCGCCCTGCTACTGCGGCAGCTTTAAACGAAAAGTGAGCACACAGCAGCCGTTTATATATCACCGGGGCAGCTGCTGCTGCCTCTGCTGCACGGAAAGATAAATGATTTTACTGCCTTCCCGAAACTCGATTGCTCCATCATTCTCCTCTCTCCGAACCTGCAATCCTGCACTCTGCAAGACGGTGTTTGCCGATCAAGTTGTGATGGAGCAATTGTGCGTGCGGTGCAGGCAGCGTGATGTCCCTGATTACTAATTGCTTTCCTCAAACACAATATGCTCAAAGTGAATTTGTCGCACATCCCAGGTAGGACACTCATTAAGGGGAACCTTGAGATTTGGTGTTGGTTTCCTGGATAAACATAGGATTCATATTAATGCCATCTGTTTCCCCACGAGATTCAATTTGTATTATTTCTCTCCCAGCTCTTTCTCTCATCTCCTGTTCCTCCACCCTCAGCCACTGCTCTGTTCCCCTTTCCCCTGCCGCCGCTCCGCACATCGGGCCGACTGGAGTGTGAAATGAAACGGCGCTGCCATAAAGACACGCTGGCGCGCTCCGTGCGGGGCGGCTCGTGAATTACGACGACGATCACGGCGACGACAAGGAGGAGGAGAATTTGCAAATGGAAAGGGTTCTCGTGAAACTCCTTATTCTGTCCCTGCCCTGAGATGTCCATCGCTACGGGAAACACGCACGTCCGTGTGCCCGCCCGTCCGCTCTCTCTCTGTAAATCGCGATCGTGGACAGCGAAGCAAAAGCGCCGACCACATAATTCGTTCACGGACAGCACCGCTACTGCAGCCATGACATGGCTTGCCGTCTTCGGCATTAGCCCAGAGCCGTTTTTGATCATCCCCCCTCCACCCCACTGCCACTGCTGCCATACGAAGGAAGAAAAAGAAGACTGCAAATGAGTAATTATAGTAATCACGGGTACACCTGACATTCACGCGATCATTGCAGTGCAAGGCTATCACGAAGACTCTGCGTGTCACACACGGGTGATGTTTGCTGTGCAGGTTATTCTCAAAAAGATAAATAGGTGATTGGCCGGTGATTTATAAAAAAAAATCTCATTTGAACCATGATGATACCAACACACATGTCCGCTGTGAGGCAGATGGCAGTATTAACCAGTGCGGCCACCAGGCTCGAACCCCTGCAACAAGCTGCAGATACATTACCGCTTGGCCATGCCACGTCGGTCAAATCATATACTTGAATTTGCCACCAAATATATCCCAACTAGGTGGCTAGTTCTAATCCCATTCGAGAGCTGACTCGACCCTTCATCTGGTTGCCACTATAGGAATGTGGAATTTCCACCACTGGCTCAGCCACTGCACCACACTTGTGTGAGCTGGGAGACACATTGGGCCTCGCGTAGTAATGGGCACAAAATGCAATGCTCACAAAATGCGCAAATCTGTTTAACGTTTGGTACACGCTCAGAATTACAAGAAAATGTTCGCACACGTAAAACATATTCACCCTAGCCCAGCCCCTTGCGGTATTGTGCTGTGCTTCTACGCTCCTACACCAACGCTCCCCGCCTTCGCCAACGCGTCCCGACCGGCGCGGTGAAGCATGTTCCACACTCACCCTCCATCAGCACCTGAAGCACGTCGCGCAAGATTGTGACGGTGGTCACGAGGACGAAGAGGGAGAAGATGAACGTGCAGATGGGGTCAACGAGCTTGTACTCTGGCTGGGGGGGGGGGGCGGTGGGGGGGGCACAGTGGGCACAAAGGACCCGGGGGGGGGGTCGCGTCAGCATCAGTGGTGAAATTCATCATCGTCACGGCAAATTTACATCGTGAGCATCGTCGCCACAAACACTAATTTCACCACCATCACCCTATTCACATCATCACACCCTATTCACATCATCATCATCATCACACCCGATTCGCATAATCTTCATCATACATAAATAACATCTTCACCACACTCAATACAAATCATCATCACACCGTCTTCACATAATCACCATACCAAATTCATACCATCATCATCACACCCTATTCATATCTACATGATTATTATAAAGGACTTCATCATCATAATAATAGCAGTTCATTCACATTAGCAAAAGTATCATCATCATAATTACTAAATTCACCATCAGTTTAGCACGTAGGTTTTCACGACCAATATTTCCATAATAAAGGTTTTTGGGTTAGATCGCGTAATCTAACACAAAACCCTCTATTATCATCATCGTCGTCGTCACCTATGTACATCAAAAACACCTTCCCCTCTTTCTCATTAAGAGCTTGCTACGTGTTCTTTAACCACAGACCGATGTTAATCTGTGGCGTGATTAGAAAAATACGTTGAATCGGAGAGCGCCTCCGAGTAACGAGCGGGGCAAATGGAGCGTGGGAATGACACCGCGATGGCCATCTAAAAGCACCGCGCGATTATTGGCATTAAACTCGTAATGGTTCTCTCTCGAGCGTTTTCACTTTCAAAAGATAATTGTTTTAAATGAAAGAAACCCCATTTAAAAAGTCCAGAAAATATTCATTACAAAAGTAATTTAATTGCAGGGGATTAGTTATGAAGTTGTCTACTGGTCAACGGGGTTCATAATGGATCTTTTAGAAAACTGAGCCGGCACCGCTGAGAGCCTGGGCTTGACTCCGCGCACCGGTGATTAAACGAGGTTCAGAAGCGTCGTGAGTTCATGGTTTTGGCTCAGTCACCCAATGAATGCACAAATGCCCCATCATATCAATTAGGTTTCAATTCGGCATGAACCAGCAACAAGGATTGGATCAATGACATCCGATATACAGGTTTCCCTCGCTTTATGCCGGTTCGGTTTGTGCGCTTTTGCGTATATGAGGCTAGCCTATTTATACAGTGACAGAAGTGACCGTGGTGTTTAAATATGAGCGTGTGATGACCCACCATGGGAACGGTGGCGCAGTGGTTAGCGCCTTGCTCTACGAAACCGGCGACCCGAGTTCGATTGCCGCTCACGACCAAACCACTAACGATTATCTGAAGCGGTCCTGGTGCGGTGTATAAACATCACGACTCGGGAGACAGAGGCGGCTGGGCGTGGTGTTGGCCACCTACCCCCTCGTGTGCCGTGCCGGCCTTCATTGGCGCTGCTCGCTAACAGCACTTGCCCCAACAGTCTGTTAAGGCTACACGGGGGATCTTTGTTTTTGGTGGCTCACGAGCGACATTTGAAAGCACACAGGGAACGTTTCCCAACCCCTGCTGTGAACAGCGAACACAGGTGGCAAGATAGACCCGTGTAGGATGCCCCCTGCTATCGGCCCGGTGACTCAGCGGCAGAAGGTGAGGCTCACGGTCGGAAGGTCGCGTGCTCAAATTCGGACTGGGTGTTGACTCGGCCCCGTCATTCCTCCGGCGTTGGAAACGGAGGCTGGGAGCATCCATCGCCACCTTCTGCCGCACTTACCTTAAAGAAGATAATGCAGGCAGCGACGAGGACGCCTATGCTTTGCAGGAGGTCTCCGAGGGCGTGGATGAAGGCGGCGCGGATGCTCGGGTTGGAGTGGCTCTGCAGGTGCGAGTGGCCGTGCAAGTGAGAGTGTCCGTGCAGGTGAAGAGGCACCGCTGGGGGTGTCTCCGAGTCCCCGCTGGGTCCGGAGGAGTGATGGCCTCGCGCGAGGAGAACGGCCATGCTGCAGAGAGAGATAAGTTCTGATTGGACAATGTCATGTCGTCAACATGAACATCGTTGACGAATATGATCTTCTTTTGTCAGGCGGAGCGAAATGTCTCCACTCTTTCTGGCCTCCGGCCACGGCAATGGCTTCGTGTAGGCCCATGAGGCTGTGCGAGCTCCTCCCCCTCCCTGGTTGTCGATGCATAGGGCCATTGCTGGTCATCTATTGCTCTCCATCCCAGTTGCCCGCACAAACCAACGACGCCTGTGCTTTTATCTCTTCTGCATGAATGCGATGACCACTGACATTGTCTTTGTGGGCGCTAGCATCTCTAACGTCCTTCCCCCGCACGTCAGATTAACGATGCGAAGGAAGTTCTACATACATCAAATTCATCAACGTTATCTTCACCATCAAAATCACTATATCTTCATAGTCTCATCATCACTATCTCTGAAATAATCTTCGTACATGTGTCATTACAAGGATGGTCATCATCGCAATAATGTTGATCCTGATCTATGTCATTAAAATAATCTTCATGAAGCGCCGCCACCACCACCACCACCATCATCATCACCAGTACCGTTCACCTCGTGAGCATCGTTATTGACATCACTACCAAAATCATCTACATCTCTTGTCACTATGTGTTGTATAATTTTGGAGGTCACGCCTAACATCACAATCTTTGTCGAGGCAACAAAAGGGCGAATAAGTAGCGGTTGGGTGGGTGACAGTAAGAGCCCTTTGTTGAAGGGGTGAACACGTGTACGAGGGGCTTTAGGGGCGTGCGTGCGTGAGAGTGACAAAAATAAAACTCTTGTCCAAAAATAGTGCTGAATTTTTTTTTAAGTCATCAGTCTTCAGTTACCGTTCAGAAGTGACGCGATGTAATCCTGTACTTTGTACTTTCGAACTCGTGCAATGTTATTCTGAATCATATCCTTCGAAGCGGACATATGTTCGGTTGACCAAACCTGTGAGTATGGGCGCTGTGACTGGCTGCGGCCGTGCTGTGTGGATCGGCGAGGGCAGCCGCTGCTGCCCCAACGCTCACGAAGTCTCTCGCCAGCTGTTGAAAACAACCGCTTACACCTTTTCGCTGCGTGTGGAATACGGTCGATATCTTCAGTTTTTGTTTTTAAATCGAATTAGAAAATGAAATCGCCCGTTATCGGTGATGTGATGATATCGGTGGTGATGTGATGATATCGGTGGTGGTGTGATTATATTTGTGGTGTGATTGTAACGGTAGTGATGTCATTATATGGGTGGTGTGATTACGCACTCAGAACTAGGCGTTAATCAGCAAAGTGTCAGTTTCTTACCTGCGCTTACCAAAATTTCAGTAACATCGTCGACGCGCCTTATAAAACACTCGCACGCACAAGCCGCAGCCCTAAACACATTCATCCACGTCTCACGTCTCTCTCCCCTCACGCCTATAAATAATCCCTCACCTCATTTCCCCCAAAGTGAGGGAATCTGAGAGAGCGATGGTTGGCAGTTTATAGTGTCGGCTGAACGAATGTGCAGCTCGATTTGCCCGAGGGAGCGCTCCATCGGGGAAGGCGTCCGAGTTAAATGTCAGATTTAGACTCTCCGTGCCCCAACCTTCTTCCACCCATTCATTTACATTTATGCAGCGGGGCTCTTAATTTCTCACTGAATATATGACAGGTCGCTGTTGAAAGACTGGAACAGGCACTTCATTCAGGACGGGAGTAGGCGGCACAAGGATAGTGTCGCAGCCGAAGCGAGACGCATTTCGGATGTGGCGTGCTGCGTGTGTCAAAATATATCCCAGGGTCGCCAATCCGGCTGCTATGAATCCCTGTATACGTGGCGTATTAAACACAACGTGGGCGATGCCTGTTTCATAGCCATAGTGAAGTAACAACTGAGCCTGTTGGCCACCGATTTACCGCAGCATTTGTTGAAGCAGGCAAAAACTAACTGGAGAATTGATGTTGACCTTTTGGAGTCTCATGAGCGAAGGTCGGCCTATCAGGATGGCGGCTGTGTCGCACTGAAGAGACCCGTATAATTTGAAGCCAGCGCGAGATTCTCATTGTTTAAACCAGTGGGTCTCAGAGAGTGGTCCCCGCACCACCAGCGAGTGGTCTGTGACGGTCCTCCAGGTAGTCTGCAGGGCTGTGAAGCAAATGCAGGTTGATCCGGACAATAATGACAATTTTTCACCTTTTGTTTCGGCCAATGAATATTTGACTTATGATATAAAAAAAACAAGTTAGGTAAACTACCCTGATTAAACTAAGCTATCCCTAAGATCAAAATGCCCCCCCCATTAAAAAAGCCTTACAGTTGCGTACAAAAAGCAATGTTTTTATGTTCAAGTAATATGAATATTTTTGTGTCACCGGTATTTAGAGAGAGAAATTAATGCGTTTTGACACCAGGGGTGTAGGATGCTGGGTGGTCCGCGGATTAAACAGATTCTGCTCCTGTGGATGATTCATCGATGAGCGTAGGTTCGCAATGATGTGGATGTCTTCCCTGGTGAATAATATTGCTTCACGACCCACAATCCTACACAACGGTGCACTGATTGCGTCCATATGAAGTCAGTGATGAGGGTGATGTTGATGAAAGAAGGATGAAAATGTCAATTCACAAAAATGCGGATGTCTTCCCTGGTGAATAATATTGCTTCACGACCCACAATCCCGCGCAAAGGTGCGTACTGATTTTGTTCATATAAAGTCGGTGATGTTGTTGATGATGAAAGAATTGTGACTTTATCAATTGTAATTATGCGACAGAAACAAATATTCCCATAAAACTATAGCCTTTTTAGGCTGTTGGGGCAAGTGTAGTTAGCGAACACCTACATTAGGAAGCCATTGGAGCTATGCACTTTTAAATCTCGATCGAAAACGAATTTCTTTGAAACTGCTTTTTGTGTTTAGTTTGTTGTCTTTCCCCCACGCCTCCTATTAGCGCGGTTGGCTACGTACGGTCCGAAAGAAATTCAATATACATACATGCAAGGTCGACATAGGTACACGTGGTGGTGTGGACAGCACCACGCCCGACCGCCTCTGTCTCTCCAGTGCTGATGTTAATACACTGCACCAGGTTCTCATTTAAAGCTGAGTCGACTTAGGCGAGACCCAGGACCGGTTCAGATATTAGCAACTGATGTTGGCCGTGAGCGGGTAATCCGAATTCAGATATCCAGGTTCCTAGCGCAGTGCACTGAGCACTTGACTACCGCTCCCCAAAATGTATGTTACGCTTGCACACTCACGCACGCGCGCACGCTCTCACCCGCCCAGTAAACATGCAACGTTGGCTCGACGTTGGAATACGGTTGGAACCATTGACCCAACGTTGGCATGTGGCAGGAACCGTTGGACCAAGGGTGGCCCGTGGTTAGAATTGTTGGACTAACGTTGGTCCAACGTTGACCCAACGTTGGTAAGTGGCTGGCTGTGTGCAAGCGCACACACATGATGTTGACGATGACGGCGCAGACGGAGGTGGCGAGCATGGCCGTCCCTTCGATGGCGAAGTCTCGCGAGATCATGCGGCAGGCGGCCAGGTAGACCAGCACGCCGGTCACCACCCAGATGGAGAAGACGGAGAGCAGTGCGCCCAGGATCTCTGCTCACACGGACACAGACAAAGGTCCCCCAGGGCAGATGCCGCTCGTGCGCACCTACTCGGGCCGCCACGGCGCACAACGGGGTGGTGTGGCCAGCACCACGCTTGACCGCCTTTGTCTCCCCAAGCGATGCTGTCGACACACCACACCAGGCGTTGTTTCAAGGCTGAGCCGACCTAGGAAAAGCCAAGGGGCCTGTTCTGATAGTCACCACCGATGTTAACCATGGCCGGGAATCGAACCTCGGTGACTGAAGTTGCAGCACGGCATGATAGACGTCGTCACAGGTAAACTCAGGCCATCATTTTTCGCATGAAGCGAAGAGTGGTCAGCCTGTGAAGAAATTGGCCCCCACCATGCGACTGTGGAATTCCCACCACGTGCTCAGGGTCACCAATGGAGACAAACCCTGCGCCATCGCTCATTCGAGCGGGGAGAGAACGCCAACCTGACTGAGCAACCGATTAGCCGCACTGATGGCTCCACACGTGTGCAACACCCTTCTCTCGCGACTGAGAAGAGCCGACCCCTTGGCTGCTAAACATTCATTTTCTCCGCACCCGACACACCACGTCCAGTATCCACCGCTCGCCGTGGCTCTGTGGCTCCGCGTCAAACGCCACCTGTACCATGTCCATCCGGGAACTGTTCAGTGCAGGACTGCACCCTGGATCCCACCCCCCCACTATTCACGAACGGCACTTGAGACGGAGGCGCCGGTGCTGCTCACGCTATAACCAAGCGATGTTTGTGAAATACTTGTTTTGATTTGTGTTTGAGCACTATTTGTTGCTCATGCTGTTTTTAGTCGGTTTTCGCGTGGCTTTCGGGCAAATAATTTGCCGTTGTTGTTCGCTGCTGTTAGTTTACACAGTCCAAACCTGCAGCGTCCGGTAATCGCCACCGCTGCCGGATGTCTTGGACCTACGGCCGTCTGTGTAACAGAGCTGCTTAGCTCACTGGGGCCTGACCAGCTGAAATAAAGTCTGAATCTGAGTCTACGTGTCTCTTTGTAACGCTACGAGTCTCTGTACCACTCTATATAACTGGAATGTCCTGTCACTGGGCTGGGGTTGTCCCCAAGCGACAGAGCTGTTGAACTCAGTGAGCCGTACCAGCTGGAACAGCGAGGTCTTGAGTCGTCTTGATTCGACCGACAGCGAAGGGGTTGGTCCTCACCTGCCCGGTACCAGCCGAACGTCATCCTCTTGCTGGCGGGTCTGTCAGCGAGCCACAGCGACAGGAGGCTGATGGAGAAGCTTGCAAAGTCGGTGAGCAGGTGGGCGGCGTCCGTCATGATGGCCAGGCTGTGCGCGAGGATGCCACCTTCAAGACACAGCAACAACGTTCATACCGCGTCGAACCACCCTGTACGAGCGCATGTCGAATTTCCTTCGCACCGTACGTAGTCAACCGGAGGTGCGCCGAACTCCCAAAGACCAATCGGTCAATGATCCCGAAGTAGGACCCTCGTAAAAAGAGCAACAGCACTTAATTGAGCCTCTTCCGGATAAACACAGCAGTCACCTTCAATGTTATAGACCACTGCACATGTGCATGCACATTGCACAGCATACCGTGCGTATGGTTGCAAGGGAATAGGGTCACGTGAGCTAATTCATTCACGTAAATAAATGTGAACAGAAGTTACTGAAATGGCTGCAAACTCACATTGGGCACGATATTCATCCTGACCCAACGCATGCAAAGGCTGCAACATCAAAAGATTTCAAAATATCAAGTTAGTCTTCTGCTGCACGGAGCATGCTTGACCATAATTCTCCATCGCTGATCAGTGGTGATTGGTGGAGAGGGGGCGGGTTCCCAGGAACCGGTCAACTTATTACTCACCACTGAGGTTAGCCATGGCCTGGAATCAAACTCACGTGACTAGGTTCGTAGCGCAGCGTGCAAAGCACTCGCGTCGCTGCCCCCCTCCCCCCCAGTGAGCGACAATGTCAGGCCAAGAAGCACCAAAAACAAACTCCAATCGTAGTGCAGTGCCACGGAGTGCATACCAACACTGTGCCCAGAGGCGCATTACTCCCCTATACAACTGATAGGCAGTTCAAGCAGTGCTCCCACTAGCAATTAAAAAGGTCGCGAGTTAAAATTCCAGTCAGTGGCCAATACAGCTCACCTTTCCCCCAGGATCAGTAAACACGACGACTACTTTGTGGGAAGTCAATAGTTCGGCATTCTTTAGCCTTGCGCCCTGCACAGGAATGTGGGGTATTTCCACCACTCTGGTTTAGGGCCACCAATGGAGATGAGCATTGATATGATTTGTGGCTCTTACAATGCGTTTCTGAGCTACCCTCACCCTAACTCGATGCCCTAGACCAAAACATAGACCTCTCCCCCCCCCCCCCCCACTGTAAATACTACCTGCAGTGACATATCGTAGCTGAGAGAGTAATGGGGCGTTGCAGATTGGATATTCCATGATGCGGCATTTAATATCCCCCTCTGTCTTCATACCCTTTAAATCACTGAATTGATTTACTGAACCAAAGTCCGAAAAGACGGCTCTGAAATCTTGTTTGATCGGCGTCAAACTAAAGATGAGTGCCGGCCTGTGCCTGAGTTGAGCGGGGAGATTTTGTGACATTGACCAGTTTCTAGCGTGTGGCATGTCCAGTGCATCTCTCATCGTCAGTCACCTTCAGCGCACGACTGGATGGAGGACTTCCAAGCCGCTGCCATCTCTCTCGATCCTGCGGCGCAATAATTCACCCAGCACATGCCCCACGGAGCTGAAGCCACCGCTCCTTCATCTACCTCCAACGAATCCATTCTGAGCCCCCCCCTCCCCATCAACCCCGAAGCCCGCCACCCACCGACCGCCTCCCCGATGATGAAGACGAAGCAGATGACGCTGACGAGGTACAGCTGCCTCTTGGCTCGCTCGCTCTCCTCGCGCCGCCTCCGCCTCTGACCGCCGGCACCCGAGTGGCACGGGCTGTGGCCCAGGGCCTCGTGCGCCGAATCGACGCCAGCGTCGTCGTGGAACTTGGGCGGCGGCGAGTCCGTCGCCTGGAGGAAGCTGTTAACGCTGCTCACGGAGCTAAGTGGTTTGTTGAGTGGGGCGCGGGGGGTTTGAGTTGGAGAGATATTCGAAGAATGGTGTGGGGGTGAAGGTGGGGGTGGGGGTGGGGGAGGGTCACAAATCGTGTCCGAAGCTCACGGGTTTAGGTTGGGAGCCATGGGGGAATGAGGGCGCCACCGGTGAGGAAGGGTCTAGAACAGGAGTCGGCATCCTGGGGCTCTTTAATGACCGCTTCGTGACAATATTTATCAATTACCACCGTCTCGTATCCACCGCAGCGCATTGCGGCTCTTGGAACATCGAGTTGTGTTTTTTTTTACCGAATTTGAAGAAAAAAATGGCTGTTCTTGTTTTTTTGGTTACCAACCCCTGGTCTAGAACGATAGAGTCAAACCTTCTTGGTTTTCCTGATACAGCCATAGATCAGATTTACGTCTCACCCTTTAACGTCGTTTCGCAAATATCTCGTCACTGTGTTAACACCGCTACCCGATCTGCGTCGCCTCAACCCCACACTCGCGTCGCTGACTGCATCGTCCGTCTCGTTATCCCTCGCCTCTCCTCCACCTACTACTAACCCTGTACACGAACTAGTTTGCGTCGCGCATAAAGAAATGTACCGTACCGTGGAGTAGCATTTATCATTTACGTGCAGAATTTTGGTCATTCGGGAAAAACATCGCTTTGATTTGCGTCGTTCAGGGACGCATCCCCGACGTAAAACGAGGATTTGCTGTGCTCATGATGACGTATTTAACCTGCCCAACACATGCACACGCCAACAGGGATATTGTCCGTACATCCCAAGCCAGGACCCTCCTGAACAAGAACTGCGACACTCGACTAAGGCTCACCTGGATATTCGAGCTTACATTACACGTCTACTCAAAGCGTGGCATCCCATGCGGACAGTTAAAAGGGTACACACATCCTGCGAGCCATCTTATTCCAATGATGATTACGCTTTTTTTAACCAGGAAAGCCCCTGCTGAGTCTCATGACTCGTTTTCAAGAGGGCCCTGCCAAGTTTCCACAGTAGGGGACAATGGTTGCAAATGTTAATTCTTGGTTGAGGAATTTGCAGGTACATTTTTTTTATGTGGACGCCAGCAACCCGAAGGTCTACTCTTCCGAAACTGACCGTTGAGGATTATTTAACATCGGCCGTGAAGCGGACGGGCGAGCATGTGTGTGCGCATAACGGTGACGGCCGCTGGACATTCGAACCGTGAACCTCTGCAATACCCCTCCCCCCAGGCTGGCGCGGGGCCACGTCAGCGCCCAACGCGAACAGAAGTCGCCGTTCCGCATGGCTACACAATCTCCCCGTTCATGTCATACCGCGCGCAACGGCTGGAATGTCAAGCGATTTCAGATTAAAATACGAATGTACGGTCCTTGGTCAATCCACTTTTCGATTAAGGCCTGTTGGGAGGTGGAGAGGGGGGGCTACTTTGATCAAACGATAGCCAGGCTGGTTAGATCGGGGTATGTATATTAAGGAGGACCCAGGACTGCTTCGCATATCACTCGCCACTGATGTTAAACCGTGGCCGTGATTCGAACCGAGGCTTGCGCAGTGCGCTAACTACTGTGCCACCGCTCCCCGGGCCCCAAATATGCACCAAACGCAGGAGAGTACACGTCTATAATGTGATCATACATACAGCATATGTGTAAAGTTGTAAACGCAATTCATGCTTTTGTAATTATGTACGTGTTGCATATATACGTGCATGTATGCGTATATGTGCGTGTATGTGTTTCTGTACATAGTGATTAAATGTGTGCATACGCTGAATATACGTGCGTGCATTATTTGTCAGTGTGTGTATACATCGTGTGCTGTGTGTGTGTGAATATGTAACTGTGTGGAAGTGGTAGCGTAGCAGTTAGCGCGCTGCACTACGAACCCGGGGTCCCGAGTTTGATTCCCACTCACGGCCGACACCACTGACAATTATCTGAACCGGTCCTGGGCCTCTCCTATGTCGACTCAGCCTCAAATGAGTATCTCGTGCGATGCGTCAATATCGCTACTTGGGAGACAAAGGCGACCGCGCGTGGTGCTGGCCACCCACCCCCTCGTGTGCCGTGTCGGCCTTTATAGGTGCTCGCTAACAGCACTTGCCCCAACAGTCTGTTAAGGCTCTCCGAGGGTCTTTCTCTTTGTTTTGTGTATATAGATGGGTTGCTTGTATACACATATGTTCTGTATATGCATCAAACGTACATCTGCGCTATATGTATCACATGCATATGTTTTGTGTATTCCATGTATACATGCTGCATGCATCAAATGTATACCTATGTGATGTACGTATCACGTTCATTTGTTCTGTATGTTTTGCATGTTTACGTGCTGTATGAGTCACATGCATACCTATGTGATGTACGTATCAAATGCGTGTTTTCTGTAACTTTGCATGTATATGTAGTGGTGGTGTTGACGTGCGCCGACTGTGACAGTGATGGATCACGGGGCGGCGCGAGGTGCGGGGTTGGGCACGCGTTGTGGGCGTGGTGTGGACGCGCGCGCCGGGAGTGACAGATGACGGGGCGGCGCGGCGTGGGTGCTGAGGCACGCTGAGATGTGGGAAAACAGGATCGTAGCCAGCGCCCAGTGATTGGTCGAATAGGATGGGTGCTCGCAGCGACGTCCGCAGGTGGGGTATAAAGGGGGACGCGCGAGAGCACTCGGGGATAGTTACCCAGTTGAAGACCAGAAGACGGAGCTGAAGACCTAGTGCCCCGAGACCCCTAGTCCCGCCGTCCTTGTAGGGACCGGGGCCCTGTGTGGCTCGGAGGCGAGACTGTGGGACCCGGGGTCCGACGCCCACGTGGGTCGGGCTGGGGACCCACAGTCAAGACGGATACCCCGGGCAGGGAGTGTCCCGAGTAGCTCAGGGGCGTTAGTCGCCGAGTAGCTAAGTGGGTGTTGGTCACCCGAGTAGCTCAGGGGCGTTAGTCGCCGAGTAGCTAAGTGGGTGTTGGTCACCCGAGTAGCTCAGTGGGCGTTAGTCGCCAGGGTAGCTAAGTGGGTGGTTGTCACCCGAGATACTAAGTGGGTGTTAGTCACCCGAGATACTAAGTGGGTGTTTGTCACCCGAGATACTAAGTGGGTGTTTGTCACCCGAGATACTAAGTGGGTGTTTGTCACCCGAGATACTAAGTGGGTGTATGTCACCCGAGATACAAGTAGGTGTTAGTCACCTGTGAACGAGTTTGGTAAAATAAAGAGTGTGTTACCCGTGAAGTTGTCTCCCGCCGAGTTACTACATTACAACTGGCGTCAGAAGTAAACCTGTCTTCAAGAAGTATGGACACGAGGAAGACTACCCGTACCCACGAGCGAGGTCGGGACGACGACGGCGTACCGGGGACACCAACCTCGGGAGGAGAGGACGAGGAGTTGCCGCCGATGCAGCACTTCGCGGTGATGGCCGACGCTCCGCTCGCCTCCGACACCAGCCTCCAAGACGCGCACTCCCGGTTGGCGGAGTTGCTACTCGCCGCCGCCGCTGTCTTGGCGGACATCTCCATTCCGGCGAGCGGAAAAACGGTTGCGGGGTTGGCGGAGAAGGCGACGTTGGAGGGATCCCGCCAAAAGGCGCTTCGCGCCAAAAGTCTGGAAGTTGCCGCCGTTTTTGAGGGGCCGCCATCGATTGGCGGGAAACACGGACACCACGTGGCCGGAGACCTCCGCTCAGCGCAGCCCACGTCATCAGCGCGCGCCGGAGCTCTCCATTTTGCGCCTGACAACCGAGCCGACATTTTACACAACTACAGCGGAGCGCGGGAAAATCTCTCCGACGTCGACGACGATCGGGTCCTCCATCAAAGATAGCCCGCGCTGTCGGCGTTCAAGGCGGATGGGGGCGACTGGGGAGCCTTCCAACGAAGGTTCCTCGCTCATCAGGAGATGTCGGGGTGGTCCGACACCACTGCCCTGCGTGCGTTGCCAGCGATGCTCGACGACGACGCGCTTGCAGCCTTCACATCTGCTGCAAGGTCGTCCCGCTCTACGCTCCAGGCCGCACTACACCTGATGGCGAAGGTGTTCGGACCGCCCTCCACGTGTCGCCACCAGTTCTACGATCGGCGGAAGGTGGCTGGAGAAACGACGCTCGCCTATCGCACGGCACTGCTCGCCTTGGCGGACGCAGCTTTTCCCCGCATGGATAAGGAGGGGAAGGACGCCATGGTGACGGAGCAGCTGCTGGCGTTGGCCCACGAGTTGGGGGTCCCCATCAATGTGGCGGACGAAATGGATATCTGCTCCCTGGCGATCGCCACGAGCATTCACGCGTACGAGGTCCTCAAACGCAAGCCGGGGGTCGTCTGCAAATGGGCGGGGAACGCGGCACTGGCCGCCACGATCGCCGAACCTCAGCCAGCTGCGGATCAGGAGCAGGCCTTCGCTGCATCGCGTCCGGGGGAGTGGAGAACGGGAGGTCGTTCGCCCACACGTTCATCACGCAAGCTGGAGCAACCGGAACCTACGACGTCCCTCGTCGTCTGCTACAACTGCGGCCTTCGGGGCCACGTCGCAGCCGGGTGCCGGGCTCCGCGTCAGCGCGCCACAGGACCACGTCGGGACGACGACCAGGCCCACAAGTCATCCCAACAAAACCCGGCAAGTCGCGCACCTCACACGTTCGGTCCACAAACACGGCACATTCGGGTCGCCGCTTGGCGGTGGGGGGTTCGCGGCTGGGTGCCGGGGGTTCACTTCGGCGAGGGGGGTCCGTACACGGCCCGCAAGCAGTCGAGTGGTCCGAATTGGCCCACAGGATAGTGGCTGCGTCGGCCGGGTCGTCCGTGGTGACGGGGTTTATTGACGGGGTTGAGGTCCGGGTGCTGGTGGACACGGGTGCGTCGGCCACTATCATCTCGGACCTTATTTATAACATTCTTCCCGTCCAAAGTAGACCCCTTCTGCCAGTAGACGTGCCATTTTATGCGGCGAATGGGGGATCCCTGGGGATCATCGGCCAGATTCGGGCGACTATTTGCATTGGTGACATCAAATTGGCGGGCCCTATTTTTGTATCATCATCGCTGGCCGTTCCCTGTTTGCTAGGTACGGACTTTTTGTCCAAAATGCCCATCAAAATTCTTATAGATCAGGCCTGCATTGAGCTTCCGTCAGGTCGGCGGGTTGCGTTCTTGACGAGCCCTACCAAAATACGCACGGTTTGTGCGACGGTGCAGGCGCTGGCAACTCACACTGTACGGGTGCCCCCGGGATCGCAAATGTTGGTACCCCTTCGGTTGAGGAAACCACTCGAGGTGGGTGCGGAGGCACAGGGGGTGCTGTTGGGGCCGTCTAACAGGGCCAGAAGGGGCCTCGACTTAGCGGTTGCTCAAACCATGGTGAGAGGGGACAGTGAGCCGTTCGTAATGGTCCTGAATACGGGCTCGCGGCCGGCCGTAATTGCGCAGGGAACGGTGCTGGCTCACGCCGCGCCGCTACCCGTTGAGGAACGGCTCGTGGCTCAAGCAGATTTCACTGTCGAGTCGCATCCTCCAAGTGATGAGGGGACTGAGTGGTTGGACTCGTTGTGTGCCGGTTCAGCTAACTTGTCCAAGGTGCAATTGGGAGCATTGAGGACTTTGCTACTCGAGTTTGCTGACGTGTTCAGCAAACATAAGTACGATATCGGCTGCACTGACCTGTTGCGCCACCACATAGCTACAGGGGACGCGGCCCCTATTCGTCAGAATCCCTTCCGGCTCAGCCCAGCCGAGAAGGAGCATGTGCAATCGGCGGTTAATGATATGTTGGCGGCCGATATCATTTCGCCCTCTTCTAGTCCGTGGGGTGCTCCTATTGTCCTAGTAAAAAAACAGGACGGGTCCTTGCGGTTTTGTGTCGATTTCCGCCGCTTAAACAAAATCTCGATGGCGGATGCGTATCCGCTCCCCAGGATGGATGAGTCGCTGGATGCCTTGGCGGGAGCACAGTTTTTTTCCACACTCGATCTGCTTTCCGGATTTTGGCAATTGCCACTCGATAACGAGTCTAAACCTAAAACCGCTTTCCGGACACCTGGTGGCCTATTTGAATTCAACCGGTTGCCCATGGGCTTACATTCCGCTCCCGCCACGTTCCAGAGACTCATGGAATTGGTTTTGTCGGGCCTCCAATGGGATACCTGCTTGATTTATCTCGACGATATCATCGTCTTCAGTCGGACTTTTGAGGAGCACCTCCAGCGACTGAGAGCGGTGTTCCTCAGGATGCGTTCCGCTAAGCTTAAATTTAAACCGGCTAAATGCTTTCTGCTTCGGGAATCGGTCAGGTATTTGGGCCATATCGTGAGTCGTTCAGGGATCTCGATGGACCCTGCTAAGACGCACTGCGTCAGCTCATGGCCAACGCCAACCTCGGTCACGGAGGTTCGCAGTTTCATTGGTTTCGCCTCCTATTACCGTCGTTTTGTCAAGCAGTTTGCCACCATAGCCAGGCCCCTGCACGCTTTGACGGCTAAGGGTGTGCGGTTTCACTGGGGGGCGGAAGAGGAGGCTGCGTTCTGCTCCCTTCGTGACGCCTTGGTGCAGGCTCCCCCCTTGTGTTACCCCGATTTCACACAACCGTTTTTGCTTGACACAGATGCCAGCAACACGGGTATCGGGGGGGTGCTCTCACAGGTGGTCGGGGGGGTTGAACGGGTGGTCGCCTACGGTAGTAGAGTTCTTTCCCCCGCCGAACAACGCTATTGCGTAACTCGTCGTGAATTGTTAGCGATTGTGTTTTTTACACAGCAATTCAGGCCGTATCTTTACGGCCGTCATTTTACGGTCCGTACGGACCATGCGGCTCTACAATACGCTATGCGCGTGGCACAGCCATCGGGCCAACTGTCCCGATGGTTGGAGGTCCTTCAGGACTACCAATTCACGACGATTTACCGCAAGGGATTGCGACACTCAAATGCGGACGCCTTGTCGCGGTTGCCACCATGCACGGACTGCACATGTTTGTTGGGATCGGCGCGGTGCAAACCCCCGGTCGCCGGCACCCCGGGAGTTGCGCTCGCCGCCACTGACACCCCGGGAGTCGACGCCCCCACGGGGAGGGTTTCGCTGTTGTCGTTGCCCCTCATTGAGTGGGGCCGTCTCCAAATGTCCGACGGCTCCCTAATTACGCTACGTCGAAAAGTTGGCGCTCCCGAGGTAGGGGATGCGCGGGTCGGTTCCTGGGTGTGCAGACAGGGCCTTTTGATGAAGTGGGACAACATGTCCCGGCGTCACGTGCTCGTTGTGCCTGTTGCTATGCGGGGTAGGGTCGTTCTGGCAGCTCATGAACGGCTCATGCATCTGGGTTTTCACAAAACGCTCGCCCTAATCCAGCGAGACTATTATTGGCCGGGGATGGGTAACGACGTGGCGAATATTCTTAAGGGATGCGTAGGGTGCGCCAAAAGGAAACCGCCACCATTGGCAGCTAATCCACCGCTGCAATCCATTCAAGTTTCGCGCATAAACGAATTAGTTGCGTTGGACATCTTGGGGCCCTTTCCTGCTACACCAAGGGGAAATAGATTCCTGCTGGTTGGCGTAGAATACTTCACCCGATGGCCCATGGCATGGCCACTCGCCAACCAGTCGGCTGCAGCGGTGGCGGACGCCTTCGTCCAGGGCTATGTTTTGGACAAGGGCGCCCCCGAACGCTTGCTGACGGATCAAGGAAAGAATTTTTCGAGCGTTTTGTTGCGCGAGGTGTGCGACCTGTTGGGTACAAAGAAAGTGCGTACTTCCCCCTACCACCCGCAGACTGACGGGATGGTTGAGCGTCTGAACAGGACGATTACGTCTATGTTGTGCCAACAGGTCTGCGACGATCAGGTTGATTGGGACTTACAGGTGCCGGGGGTACTCGCGGCCTATCGAATGGCCCCTCATGCGGCGACGGGGTTTTCCCCATTTTTTCTTATGTATGGGCGGGAGGCCGATCCGGCCATGGACGTCCAACTGGGGATTTCCCAGCCACGTGCAAAATCAAAATTGGCAGACCACATCAAATTTAATATCGCCAAATTGACTGAAGCGCGGGAGGCGGCGAGGTTGAATTCGCGGTCTCGGCAAATTGCGAACGAGAGATTGCATGGGCGGAGGGTGCATACGCATGATTGGAAACCAGGCGATAAGGCCTGGCTGCATTGTCCACATGCACCGTTGGCTACGTCCCCCAAGTTGTTGAGACCTTGGAGGGGACCGGTGGAAATTGTGCGGGTTGCACGACCCCAGAGTATACAGATTAAATGGGAAAAACGCCGTTGGTACGTGCACCCCTCCCGACTGAAGCCCTATGCGGCACCGTGTGACCCCGTTCTGTGCCGTTACGACCGGGCGTGTGATGTGACCGTCGACTCGGGGAGGGAGGTGTCGCAGGCTGATCCTCACGTGTCTCCACCTGACCCACCCCCAGGTGCCTCGGGCTTGACGGCTGCTGACCGTCGGGAGCCTGAACCCCGGGGCACGCACGGGTCCTCGATGCCTGGCCGATGTCTTCCTGAACCGCCGGCACCACCGGACGTTCAACCGCGTCTGGTGCCGTACGACGGACCGGCAAGGCGGACTCGGGCTAGGGCACAACAATTTTCATGAAGACGTTTTTTTCGACACCGAGCTCGCCCGGTGTTCCCCTCTGCCGGGGAAATGTCCCGTTGTAGGGACGCTCGGAAAGAATGGGACGCTGCACGAGTCGAGAAAAAAAAAAATTTCCATTTATTTTTCTTGCTGCATACACATTGCTATTGTCACTCGCCGGATTGTATATATTGTTCTGTTGTCGCGGTGGCATTGGTTGATGGTTGCGGATGGTAGTGTTCGCGTTGTGTTGTGTTGTTACGTTAGTTGTTGTTCTTGTTGTTGTGTTGTGTTACGGGGCACACAGGGCGGTTTGTATATTTTTATAGCAGCCGGGTCGGCTGCGAGCTATGTGGTAGGGGGTGATGTAGTGGTGGTGTTGACGTGCGCCGACTGTGACAGTGATGGATCACGGGGCGGCGCGAGGTGCGGGGTTGGGCACGCGTTGTGGGCGTGGTGTGGACGCGCGCGCCGGGAGTGACAGATGACGGGGCGGCGCGGCGTGGGTGCTGAGGCACGCTGAGATGTGGGAAAACAGGATCGTAGCCAGCGCCCAGTGATTGGTCGAATAGGATGGGTGCTCGCAGCGACGTCCGCAGGTGGGGTATAAAGGGGGACGCGCGAGAGCACTCGGGGAGAGTTACCCAGTTGAAGACCAGAAGACGGAGCTGAAGACCTAGTGCCCCGAGACCCCTAGTCCCGCCGTCCTTGTAGGGACCGGGGCCCTGTGTGGCTCGGAGGCGAGACTGTGGGACCCGGGGTCCGACGCCCACGTGGGTCGGGCTGGGGACCCACAGTCAAGACGGATACCCCGGGCAGGGAGTGTCCCGAGTAGCTCAGGGGCGTTAGTCGCCGAGTAGCTAAGTGGGTGTTGGTCACCCGAGTAGCTCAGGGGCGTTAGTCGCCGAGTAGCTAAGTGGTTGTTGGTCACCCGAGTAGCTCAGTGGGCGTTAGTCGCCAGGGTAGCTAAGTGGGTGGTTGTCACCCGAGATACTAAGTGGGTGTTAGTCACCCGAGATACTAAGTGGGTGTTTGTCACCCGAGATACTAAGTGGGTGTTTGTCACCCGAGATACTAAGTGGGTGTTTGTCACCCGAGATACTAAGTGGGTGTTTGTCACCCGAGATACAAGTAGGTGTTAGTCACCTGTGAACGAGTTTGGTAAAATAAAGAGTGTGTTACCCGTGAAGTCGTCTCCCGCCGAGTTACTACATTACATATACGTGCCGTATGCATCACACGTGTATATCTGTGTGTCGTGTGCATTACTTGTATGTGCGTTGTATGTATTACATGTGTATGTATTGCATGCTGTATGTATTACACGTGTATGTGTTACATGCTGTATGTATCACATGCTGTATGTATTACAAGCGGTATGTATCACAAGTGTATGTATTATAAGCTGTATGTATCACATGTGTGTATTACATGCTATACGTATTACATGTGTGTGTGCGTGTATCCGCGTACTTGTGCAGGTAGGTGAGGTAGGCGCTCTTTGCTCTCCCTTCCTCCAGCAGCTGCGCGTTCTCTCTGTCCGCCTCCATCCTCCAGCGCGCACGCGTGTGTGAGATAGAGTGAGACACGGGGAGAGTGAGACACGGGGAGAGTGAGACACAGGGAGGGTGAGACACGGAGAGGGTGAGACACAGAGAGAGTGAGAGACAGAGTGAGATACTAAGAGGGTGAAACAAGGAGAGGGTGAGACACGGGGAGAGTGAGAGACAGAGAGGGTGAGACACGGGGAGAGTGGGAGACAGAGAGAGTGAGACACGGGGAGAGTGAGACACGGGGAAAGTGAGACACGGGGAGAGTGAGACACGGGAAGAGTGGGAGACAGAGAGAGTGAGACACGGGGAGAGTGAGACACGGGGAGAGCGAGCCACGCGAGACGGCTAGAGGATGACAATCGGGGACGTTGAGACGCGGAGACAGGGCGCGTGTGAGAGCGAGGGAGTCACTCGCGCGCTCTGCTCAAGTCTCCCCCCAGCAAACGTGACGCGGCGCTCCTGTGAAAACCACCCAGCGCAGCGCATTGTGACTTAACCGCGAGATGACGACGATGTTATAATCCTGCGTGTGCGCGCGTGCACCGCGCGTGACCTGCATGGGGCCCTGATTACCGTATGATAGCGCAATGAAAAAAATGCGTAAGCCACGAATTTCCGATAACGCACGGGATTTACTCCGCACTGGGATTGCATTCAATTCCGCAAAAAACCGGTATGGATGATACAGAGCAACCGCAGAGTTCGTCATCGATCTCCGTGTTTCTAGAGGGTGGCCGCAGAGTCCTTCGGAATGGGGCGCCGTGGTGACGGGATGTTATCTGCCTCGCCTGGGTATGCAGGAGGACGTGGTTTCGATCTAGACCTTGATGCCTGCATATTGGTAATTTGCGTGTCTCTCTCCCCGTGGTCGCGTGGATGTGTATCCGGGGACCTGCGGTTTTTCGTGCCACATTTACAATCAACATGCATTTAAAGTATTTAGCTGCTATAATTTTGTCCACGTGATTAACCGCTTCGCTGAACGATCATGTGTGGGCAGGTCGCTTCTGAAAAAGAGCTATATTGCTCAATGAGCCTTACCTGGTCCTACATATATTGCTCAATGAGCCTTACCTGGTCCTACCTTAGGGACCGTCCATAAATGACGTCACGCGATTTTGGACGATTTTTGACCTCCCCCCTCTAGTCACACGGCATCACAAAAAGTCAGACCCCTCCCCTCAAATATGACGTCACAAAGCTCTGCCCCCCCCCCCCAAATAAAATATACTTCAAATCGCTTTAAACGATTGTCATTGTAGTGCGTATTTAATGTGGCGCTGCACTCTGATGTTGTAGGAGAAAACATTTATTAAAACGTCTATTTAATTAATTAGAACGTGTTGTCTATATTTATTTAAAATTGCGAATTTTGATGTGACGTCACATTTCTCCCCCCCCCCCTCGTCACACATCGTCACAAATGTCTGACCCCCCCCCCCTAGGTGCGTGACGTAATTTATGGACGGCCCCTTATTACAAACCAATTGAGACCTCATTGGTCACCCAAAGCCCGTTATAAATCTCAATGTACATCCGACAAAGTCCCATAACAAGGGAGAGACATAAACAAATAGATATTGGTATTTGCCCGTACTGAAACGGCTCTACGCCGTGTGGACCTGAAAACTCTATTTCCCTGTACAAGAACACGGGTTCAATGGTATCGGTTGACAGGTATGGGAGGGGCTGCTGAAGAAGTGATTGAAAATTGGCGCAAAAATCCCTATTGGAGCCGATTGGCTGGTGGAGCGATGATGCCACCCACAGCAAGGAGCTGGAGCGTGCCGCCCGTTTATCCGCGAAAGGGCGACCTACGGATTTTCGTAGCGTTACGCGAATTGCTTCTCGGTTAGATTTACGGACATGTTTTTTTTTTTCTGAACTCAGACCCTTGGTGTGCGGTGCGTAAACATCAGCACTGGGGGGCGGCAGTGGTGCTGTCTACACACACACTTCGCCTGGTGTGTCGTAATAGATGCTCGCTAACAGCACTTGCACCATCAGTCTGTAAAGGCTATACGGGGGATCTTTATCTGTGTGTTTGTATGGGGTGGGGGGGGCAGTGGCTTGTAGTGGACCACGCAGTGTTTTGTTTCTATCCAGGCCATGGCTAACATAAGTGGCGAGCGATATCAGAACCTGTGTGACATCGTGTGTTGGGGGACACTTAACCCGCTTGCAATGGAGGTGGCCAAATGATGGCAGTACAGCAAGTGGGTTCATAACTAGAACGGAATGTTGAGTGTTATCACCCCTGCATGCATGGTGGGTATTCTCTTGGCACTCCACATTCCTGCCACATACACACACACATTACTCCTTCAAAATGAATTGGTCTAACATCCCATTGTTTGAGACCGATCCTTGAGACGCAGTGAATCTCTGCAGGATAAACGACATTATTATAAACGTCCGTTTGTCACGCAACAAAATTGCTGATCTGTATCAGTCAGGGATGTGTCATTGTCGCATCCAAGATTATGGCGATAGCACAGCGGCACAGCGGTGCTTGATCTAATGCTGACAGCTGAGGATAGGTGGAGGTTTTGTTGAGATCTGTGATTTTTAAGTTGCATTTACTACTTCCGGATGTAATGTTTTCTGGAATATAAAATAAACCGATGGCCAGGTGGTGCTGTGGTTAGAGTGCTTGACTCAGTGAGAAGGTTGGGTTAAAATCTGTGTCACCTCTCCTTTGGATAAAATATCTCCTCGTCAGCCATCGGAAATCCACTGCTGGATGAAGATCTCCCTCCAAACCATTATCATACCTCATATACCTGTGATGTAATAATCAACGTCGCGCTGCACACGAATTGATGTTATCACTACATCCCCTCGGTGGACGTTCAATTCGGTGGCTGCCACTCCGTCATTATTTACGACTGGCCATCAGCCGCTCTGCAGGATAATGGCCAGTGAATAATAGTGTAGTGTAATAGCGCTGGCTGGTGGACAGCAGCGGCACGAGCACGGGTGTGTTGGCAGAGCAGAGGAACTAGGGCAAGGGTCACGGAGGACCCCATCTGGAGGCCCCTGGAACCTGCTAGCGGGTTCGAGAAGGGAGGCGCGATCAGGGCAGAGCCAAGCCGCGCTGGGAGCATAAAAGGAGCCGAGAGCGGGGTCTCAAGGCTGCCGGTTCAGGGAATCGACTCGTCTCGTCATTGCTGTTGTTTTTCACTATAAATCCTTTATATGCGTGGCAGCGAACTTAATATAAAGGATTTAAAATATATTCGCCTGTGGAGGACGCGGGGATCGATCCCGCGACCTTTCGCATGGGAAGCGAGGGCGCTACCAACTGCACTACTCCGCCACGGCCTGTGGAGGGGTTACGCTCTGGGCTCTTATACTGTGACGTTCAGCCAAAGCCATGAATGAGTTCTATTTGAATATATGTAAAATAAATTGTTTTGCCTAAAAAGTGTACAATTTTGGGAATTTTTTTTTCACGAACATTAATTGTCTCGCACAACGAGTCTGTGTGGAAAATGTCAGCTCGATTGGATCACGGGAAGTGGGTTAAAAAACGACCAAAAGATTTGCACGGTCGTAAGCAAGCAAGCAAGCACGCAAGCAAGCAAGCACGCAAGCAAGCGAACTTAATATAAAGGATTTAAAAATGCACAAACGTGGATTATTAATAATGCTTTCCAACAAGTCAGAAGTGTAGGAATTAGGAGGTCACCCAAGATTTGACAACAGCATTCTAACTCCGGTTTAACTTGTACACCAATCCCTTGATTATGGCAGGGGTTATGTTCTTTAAAATAGATTCAATCGGCAATTCTGCGATACGCAAATTCAAATGGGAAAACTAACCCAAACATGGAACGGGAAGTATTTTTTAAATGTAAAATATGATTATTTTCTACAGTCTTAAATATAACTTGTACAGTAAATGTGTAGTGTAATAACGTTGGCTGGTGGACAGCAGCGGCAACTTTGGTGGACAGACAGTACACACGCCGGTGAGCGTGATCACGGGTGTGTTGGCAGAGCAGAGGAACTAGGGCAAGGGTCACGGAGGACCCCATCTAGAGGCCCCTGAAGCTGCTAGTGGGTTCGAGAAGGGAGGCGCGGTCAGAGCAGAGCCAGGCTGCGCTGGTAGCATCAAAGGAGCCGAGAGTGGGGGCTCGAGGCTGCCGGTTCTGGGAATTGACTCGTCTCGTCGTTGCTGTCGTCTCGTCGCCGTCGTCGCTAAATGAAGGATAGTAGTTGGCTATCTCAGTCAGCGCTATCAGTGTTAGACGGTTAGTGTTGTGTACAGACTAGGCTAAGCTACTGTGGAGAGTGTGCAGACGAGACCGTGAAAGTTGTTAATAAAGTGCCTCCTAGAAACTCTGCTGGGAACAACACGTGACCTGGGACCAAAGATGGGCCACGTGGCAGACAAGATGGCGACAATAGGCCACGTCTGTTCTTTTTCTTTCTGATGTCTACCGTTCAGGAATCTCGCGGTCAACTGCGAATTGTCGATCCACAGGGGTGCGATCGGAGAACTATACCTCAATAGATTTGGCGTGAAAGGTCAAATGCGCGATGGGAAAACCCGCGATGGGCAATGTTTGGGTGTACTTTGTATCGACAACCTTACACACAAAAAAACATTGATTGGGTTATTTTTTCAAGAGAAAAGTCACCAGGTTCTTCTCTCCTCGCTGAAGGATTGTGTTCAAGTTGATAGCAATGGTGATGATTCGACACATTGGGCAGCTGAGAGTGGATTATATACTTCCGATGAGTATGATGTGTGTTATAAAAAGTGCTTTTATCAAGAGTGAATCATATAGCGAGTAGGATATAGGAACTCACTTATGAAGAAAAGAAAGGCTGTCAGAGACGGCAGAAAGCCTTGTGGAATGGCAAACTGCAGAATGACACTTTCTGAACCCATCTATCTCAGCCTACAATTTTACAGTGCACACAGGATCCTGCACCCAACAGTATGTTTACCGCATCTGATGTCACTGTTAGGAAAGAAAAAATACGGCTGCAATACCAAGCGTGAACACAAAGCTCATAGTGACGTGTATCAGGTTCCAGGAAAATGAGCTCTGCACCTGCACGCCATGGTCCATCTCTAGCTCAAGGTTCGCTCGCTCTGCAGCTCGAGGGAAAACTATCCCGGTCACGGGACCACTGTAAAACCATGCATGCAGAATAAATATGACAAAAATCAGAGCAGCAAAGCACAGAAGAGCATCACGCAGAGTCATTTTCGAAATCAAGCGACGTGCGTTGAGGTGAAGACGCTCCAGATACGACGGTGGCTCAGCAAAACTCTTTGCGAATGCATCAAACTTGGACAGCTGCTGCTCAAAGGCATTAGCCCTCTCCCGCAACTCCTTTGCCACATCGGAGGGGCTTCCCATGTCCAGCTTCCTTGCCAAGTAGATGAGGAATCCGATATCAACAATGAACCCAATGGGAGGAAGGATGCCCTTTAATGAAATCCTCACTGCCGATCTGGTGGCGGCTTTGGTCACAGCAGCCACACTGGCTACTTTTTTAACAAATGTTGCCAAATTGGCTCCCACCCGACCTGCTTTTTGCCCAAATGTTGCTGTCCCAACGATGCTGCATCCTGCCTCAACTGCATCAGATAGCCTTACTGGAGCAATATATGGATCTCTGAACTTTGCCATTGGAGACACTGTGAAATTGGCCTCACTGCCAGGGCTAATGTTTCTGCAGAGTTGTATATACGCTTTCCTGAAAGAATAAACCATGTGGTCTTGCTCATCAATATATGTGAGGTGGTGACATTTATTATTAAGCTGCGTCAGTAAATTACAGAGCACTTCCAGCTGTTTCATGTCAGATGTAATGGCTGCATCAGTCTTTTTAAGATTGTTATGTTTAGCCAACATCTTATAAATGGCACTCCCGGTCGCCACCACACCACCGACTACACCAATCCCAGTTCCCATTACACCTCCTATAACACCAGAGGCACCAAACGTGAATGTGGCAGTCATGATCCCAACGAAAGCCACGATTGCACCAAAAAGGCTGGTGGCTGTGCCCACTGTCTGAGTGATGGTGACATTTTTCTCCAGCTTGGCCAGCACATCTGCAATCCTCCGCAGCTCCTGTATGCTCTCTAACCTTTTGCCCTTCCAAATATTAAATTCAACCATAAATTTGAGTTGGTCTTGGATGTATAGGGTTTTTGCATCCTGCTGTCCAACGATATCTGGAAAGCACAGTGTGTGTAATGGATAACAAAACAAGGTTAGCTTTGTTTTGTTGATTTCACATTCCTGATGTGGAGGCACACGCTTGCAACCCAGAATATTGGAGGCCAGGGTTGGCATAATCTTCGTGCGATTTAGAAGCCCAATAGGCTGCAACATGGCCAGGAAATAGAAATACAGCAAGTGCGTCACTCACCTCTCTCTGCAGATGCCCTTATATCCACGTTTTCCCCCTCTGGTTTCCTCCCACATGCAAAACTACTGATTTGGCCTCACATAATGCAGAACACAGATGTCTGTAGGCTAATGTATAGCTCTAAATATTTTACAATCTTAAGATGTGGTCTAACAAGGACTGAATGCTGATGTACAGATGCCTACCTAAAACCTGACTCCCACCACCACCCATCCCAGAAGAATTCCCTCATCAAAACTCTACACCATAGAGCTCCATGTATTTCCGACCGTTATCACCTCGCCAGTGAACTGGAACACGTACACCAAGCTCTCAAGATGAATGGATATTCAGACCACACAATCCGTAAAGCTATCACCCCAACCATTGGGAAATAACCATCTGAGGACCCAATCAACCCAATCAAAACCATCACCTTGCCATACATAGCAGGGGTCACTAAAAATATTTCCAAAATCATGAGCAAACACAAGATCCAGGTTCGATTTAACACAGTACATAAAATTCATGATCTGATCCCATCCGTGAAGGATGTGATCCTTGACATGCAATACCCCGGTGTCTACAAACTAAGTTGTGTCTGCGGCAGTAATTACATTGGGGGAACTAAGCGACATGTCTCGGACCATGTTCGTGAACATAAGGCAGGTCTGAAACACGGTAGGACCAATACCTCGGCCGTGGCTGATCATTGTTTTAATGCAGTGGGCTCACACGAAATTGATTTCTCTAAGACGAAAGTACTTTGCAAGCCCACTGGCTATCAATAAAGATGCGTTCATGAAGCCATCCATATATATAGACACAGACACAATTTCCACCGAGAAGATGGGTATAAACTGAGCAATCATTGGAATGACGTTATTAACCAGTTTAAGTCATGTTAGTAGTTATTTTTGACTTTCTGGTTTTACATTAACAGGTTAAATGTCTCACACTAACACAGCCACCGTCGCTCGTGTTCTCGATGTGGCGGCGGCTCTGCGATCTTGCATTGACAAGCTAATCTCTCACAACACAATGGCCATCTCCGCGCCTTCGTCGTCGTGGAGGTAGCTCTCCGACCTTACATTTACATGCAAATTTCTCACTTTGACACCACTAGCCCTGCCCACTTCGTTTATGACCCTTGGACTAAACCCATTTCGAACCTTTAAAACAGCCTGCCTCAGCAGCTTTCCCGCTCTTTTTTCTCCTGATGACGATTGCTTGTGTTGCGATCGAAACGTCGTAGTTTTTTTTAAAATGTTGTTATTTTATTTGAACCTATCTATGTGACTTTACCGAAAGACCCAATAATATAAATTCCTGCAGTCACGAAAGCTTTAAAAAAGATTTCATTTATGGACACTTTTCGATGACTAAAATGGAATTTCTGCGTTTATAGAAATTTTCAACGTGATCAATCCACCATAGCGTCACAGTGTTCCTACAAGGGCAACGGTAAAAAGGTTAATTATTTTTCCTTTAAATTAATTATGAAAACGTTTTAATATTCATGTTTTTCATCATTATTATTGTGCCCACTAATTAGAATGGAAAATGAGTCTGTGAATAAAAGTAACATTTAATAGAAATATGGTTTTACCATCCATCTTCATGGAGACCCACTAGCTTGAGGTCTTCACTGCGTGCGCCTGTCAGCAATGCCGTCTGGAAGCAAATATGTAAAATAAACCTTTGCGAAAAATAAGGAACTGAAAATGTTTTCTTTAATATATATTTTGTACATTGCAATGTGTAAGAGATAAATACCAATGTTGAGGTCTGCTAACCGAGGTATACCACTAAGTTTGTTATACATCTATTTTTGGCCCAAAGTTGCTTATAATGTGTTAACTTCATATTGTAAAAAAATACATTTGAATTGTGGAATATTGTGGGGGTCGCTAGCCCCCGAGATCCCTCCCTCGATAATGCTAACGGCCGGGCTAACATCATCAATCGCCCCCCCGCTGCTAGGTTCCTCACCCATGGTGTGGGAGCCGTCGCCCGAGGATTCCCCTCCACCGCGGGTCCGCGTAGTAGGCATGGTTGGATACCGCGTAGTATTATGTCCCCCCTTACGCTACCACGATACCTCCCTTTCCTAATCGCGTACCTGCGACCCACACGGAGCGAACGTACGCACACACACACACACCGCTCCGTGCGCTCCAACTCCACACTGACTACTCGCGTTATGATCGTACACCTGTATCACACACGGAGTGAACACACGCGACACCCACTCTCGCACCGCTCTGCGCCGCGCTCCCCCCGAGGCGAGCCGCAGCACTACAGAACCACTGCGTACACACGCTCACCCACGCGCTCACGCTGCACGACAAGATCACGCGAGACCACGCTTCGCTATTGATGATTTATTATCTGCTACCTGGTAATTTAATGTTATGTCAGTATGAGTCGACGAGGCTGGCCTATCCTACTTCCCCTGGACCCATTCCCTATTTATCGGCTTACGATACCCTACTTCACCTTCTTACTCCCTGTTAGATGCCCACGCGGTTCGTTGATCCCGTACTCGCAGCGTGCCTCGATGCGTCTCACGGACGTTCGGGTCGCTGGACTGGAGAGCGTCCTGTCGCCTGGCGCTGGAGAGAGGAGAGCCCGATTTCCCCTTTGTGCCCACTATTTATCCTCCCTACCTCAAAGGGAATGCGGCTCTGGACAATAGGCTCGCGACCCTCTGGCACGCGCACCGCGGTTCCGGGCGCTTTTGATATGCTACTTAATGCTCAACCTGCGCGGCGCAAATTCCAATCAATCCCTTTCTCACGCAGGCCCCCCCCATTATCGCAGTTTATGCGGCGGCGTCCGTCACAAAGGTGTGCCGTGGGAATTTGTGCATGGCTCCCCGCGTGACCCCGCTCTCCCGATTACTCATACTAACAGCCTTATCCTTTAACTCCCCTAACAATGGTGCCTGCGTGCCCGAGCGTAATTATGCCGTCCCTCCGCTCCCTGTGCGGGGTGCCTGATTATGCAATTCAGATGCGCTGCGTGTTTTCTAATGATGCTCCTCCATCACAATGCTTATTCCCTCTGCCTGCCCCGTCGATACTTGCGTGTGTGGGGTGTGTGGGATGCGTTTCACCCGCGGTGGCCGAGTGGCCCCTCGCTGCGACCTTGCAATCTTAAGGCCGGTCGCAGCGCCGCGGTGCAAAGTAGCGTCGGGGGAGGTCGTCCAATTCCCTGGTCGCCGGAAACCGTGAAAGTTTAATCCCGGTAAGGGCTTCTCGGATAAAAACCGGTCGGCCAGGTGACCTCCTCTCGGAGCTCTATGGGGGGGGGGGGGGAAATGCGTGCGGGTGTGTTCATGTGAGGTGAGGTGAGGGGGACGCGGGGTCGGCTCCGTCGCTTGGTGGTGGCGAGGTCGGAGATGGGGCACCTGCTGAACGGCTTCGTGGCGGCGGCATGACAATATCCATCATGTATATATAACAATTATTGATTTGTAATTGTCAAAAAAGTGTGGGTGTCTTAAAATACCACCTTGAGAAATATCATCACCTCATTCCATATATACTGTATTTCAAGGGGCTTCTACCCCTCCAGAATGCACATTACGACACTGGAATCGGACCTTATTCAGCATGCCGATAACTTTAAATATCTAGGCGTTATCCTGGATTATAGACTGTGTTTTAAGACCCATATTGATCACATGGCCAATAAAATAAGAACATGATTGTTTACAAAAACAAACACTTTATTCCACCTTGACTCTGAATATAGAGGAAAGCTCTCTCGGGTGTGGACCAATCATGTTATGTTTTTTGTTTGCATTATGACTGCAGGTATTGTGGTCTATGCAAACATGACTCCTTGTAAAAAGGTGTCAGTTTTGTTGCCAGATAGAAGGGTAAAAAACCAATTATCATACTGTGACACCATCAACCGTCCAGCTTCCGAATCTTCCTTAAAACGTCTCGTTCCATTGTCTCACTGTGCTCTCCGTGTTGCCCTTGACGCCCCCTATAGAACTCATCATTGCAACCTGTACATTTACTCAAATTTGCCCCCCCCCCTGGATACCATCACTGGGCTGTCTTCATCCCAAAGCTTCTCTTAAATCAGTGACTTACCTAAAGGACGACGTATTTCCTCTACATCACTCTGGTAGCATCAAAAGTGTCTCCTTAATTCCTGTAAAAAAATAATGTTAAAACTTTAGTCAAATGTATTTCCGTATTGCTGCTGCACATTTTTGGAATACCCTTCGGCTCATCTACAGATTGGATCCCTCCCTTCACTCCCCCTCTCTATGTCCTTATGAAACCAAAACACAGAGCTTATTTGCACATGCACCTAATCTTTTATGGCACCTTTTGCTATCACCTTTGCATTTTCTTTTTAATCTCATTTCATTTACGACCTTTACATACCTAATTTGATCAAAATTCCTGAAGGAACCTATACTTGTTTTTTTTCAATATAGTTTTTGTCTTTTATCTCTCGTTACTTTGCTCATGCACCACGGATTTCCCTTGTAAGATAGCCGACCAACTGACTAAAAGGGACCATCCATCTTCTTGGTTCTTTCGGTAAAGTCACGTAGAATGGAAATAATAAAATAATAATAAAAAAACATAATAAAATAATTCTCACGACGTTTCGGCCACAACGCAAGCAGCCGTCCTCAGGTGAAGAACAGGTCTGTCGAGAAGACAGAGTCTGAATGACAACCCCAGGCTTGGAGAGTCTGGAAGCATATTATATTTTTTGCGACGTAGAATTGTAATGTATTACTTACTGTTAGTAGCTCAGCTTATTGAAGAGTATATTTAGTATACTGATGATACTATGTAGTTTATACTTCAGTTGTTCACGTGTTGGTTTAGTTACTGCAGATAAATACTATTAACATTACTTCTCTTTATTAATGCTACCCCCACCCCTCCCTTTGATGCTGCTAATCCTGCATAATGCACGGGCATAATGACTTTAAACCCCTCGCCAAACCTCCTACGCATTTCACAAGTAGTACTAATCGCATATCTGCATTTTTCATAAATATGCTAAATTCCTCTTGATATGCAAATTCTTTTGTCAAGGCGCTCTCCCCCCCCAACCCAGCTTAAAAAAAAAAAGACTCTCCAAGCCTGGGGTTGTCATTCAGACTCTGTCTTCTCGACAGACCTGTTCTTCACCTGAGGACGGCTGCTTGCGTTGTGGCCGAAACGTCGTGAGAATTATTTTATTATGTTTTATTTTTATTATTTTATTATTTCCATTCTACGTGACTTTACCGAAAGAACCAAGAAGATTAATCCCTGCAGTCACGAAAGCTTTAAATCGAAAGGGACCATCCATGTCACAAATCACATGAACTCAAATTGGGATATCTGGTTGCTATTGGCAGCCAAATATCACAGGGGGAAAAACATATAAAATAGATTATTAAAACAATGACTATTCTATCATCACTGCTATCCTCACCACCACTATAATTTTATCAAGCCAATGCTTATTTTAATGATAAACTGCCCATTCCGCTCCACACTCACAATAAAACACAATACACTCGTACACATTTAGCAATTTTATTCATAAGCCACTTACTGTGTGGTACGTGAAATAATTATGCTTGGAAACCTTGAAGAAGCCTCTCCCTTTAGACACTCTTTAGCACACGGCCTCCGAGAATCAATCACAGACAGGAACGGGCAGGTGACGGAGCAGTCAAGTTTTCCGCATGAAGTTTCAAGCATCAACAACGCACAAAAGGGTGAGCACATTTCTTAAATAGCCAGAGCTTGGTTCCCACATTGGCCAAATTTCTCAGATGCCTAATTTACCTGGGCTTATCTGGTGGCCACATGATTGGTCGCCAGTCTGATGTCACTTTACCCCACCTCTTTTACCGCTCTTCATCAGGGTGAGCTGAAATCATTGTTTGCAAGAAGGGTAGCGTTCCTAGCGTTCCTGTTATTTTTGTTGACAAGATTAAAGAGATTTGACATCTTAAAATACTCTGTGTAAATTCCAACAACTCATCCTGTAAGTGTTTGTTTCTGTTTGCTGACAAAAGGTCATAAGGATGAATGTAAAAAGAGATGTGAAACTGAAGATTCAATAAACAGAACTCTTTAAATGAATGATAACAAGGCTGAGAAAAAAATCCCCTCATTATTGGTTAAAAAAATACCAAGATCAGAGAATCCTGGGGGTGTTGTTTGCCGGCCTGGTGGCCGGGTGACCCATGTAACCCGGTAGGGCCCAGCCCGAAATGGCTATGTGGCGCCGTCCTGTGCGCCTACCATCCACGGGATGAAGAGTGAGGAGCGGGTGCGATGCCAGTATGGCAGGGAGAGGGATTGTCTCTGTGGCGCTTTTGGTTCTAGCCTACTTCAAGGCTCACCTTTATTGCTGCCACTATTATATTTTTGGTCAGCCAAGTCACGCTTGTGTTGTGTGGGTCGGGTCTGAGAGAAATGGATATCAAAACTGAGACGATTTAAGAGGGTTGGTTCCTCTTTAATTTTAGACAAGCTCTCCCTGTCTGCTTTCACACCATCGCTTATATCTGTACAACAGCTCACGAGCAGATTTAGCCAGAGTCTTCCTTCATTCACCCTCCATTATCTGGTGGGGAAGGAGCGGTCCCTATTACTGGTAGGAACATCCTGGTTACACCAGCCTACATGGGGATTATTGTGTCCGTCGTGCAGGGAGGGGGTGGGTGGGGAGGGGAGGGTGGGGAGGGGATGGGTGGGGAGGGTGGGTGGGGCTGGGTGGGGAGGGGAGGAGCTGGGTGGGGAGGGGCTGGGTGGGGAAGTTGGGGCTGGGTGGTAGGGTGGGGAGGGGCTGGGTGGGGAGGGTGGGGAGAGGCTGGGTGGGGAGGGTGGGGCTGGGTGGGGGGTGGGATGGGTGGGGCTGGGTGGGGAGGGGCTGGTCACCCCGTGGTGCCCTTATAAAACTCAACGTTTAACCTACTCACGCCGGCTTGTGCCCGCCCTCACAGTCGGGCATATTTGCGGAATACACCACGCCGCTGTTGACCCTGGCCATTGACCGAGCAACCCAACGTTCCTACCTGCTCCCTCCGCAGGAATGTGTTTATAGGAAGCCGGCCGCATTAATGATGATTGACACCTTGTTTGTTGAAGGTGTCTCTAATTTTCATCACCGCTTTCCCTATTCTAGGTGGACCCCAACCTCCATTGTGTTCTGCCTTTACACTGTTTGGTGCCATGTGACAGTCTCAGATGGACTGGACATTGGCAATGGAAACTAGCTATTGGGACATGGAATGGCACATCACTAGCGGGGAAGGAGCCAGAGCTTGTGGAGAAGGTGGTAAGATACCGACTCACCTTCACACACAGGATTGGCACTGGAACCAAACTTCTCGATCGGGGGTGGTCTCTCTCCTATTCCATAGTAACCCCTGGTGAGAAGCCCCGGGGAGTGTGGGGATACTCACAAACACCAGGCTGGGTGCTGTTCAGTTTTTCCCAGTGGATGAGAGGGTCACCTTAATAAGACTTCAGGTCTCAGAAAGGGAAACTCTTACTGTTGTCTGTGCTTATGCACCAAACAGCAGTTCAGAGTATTCGGCCTCCTTGGAGACGGTGGGTGCAGTGCTCGATATGGTGCTGCCTACCGACTCCATAGTCTTAATGAGCGACTTCAATGTTCACGTGGGAAACGACGGAGATACTTGGAGAGGCGTGATTGGGAGGAATGCCCCCCCTGATCTGAACCCGAATGGTGAGATGTTATTGGAATTCTGTGCTAGTCACGGAGTGGCAATAACAAACACCATGTTCGAACACAAGGATACTCATAAGTGTACTTGCTACCAGAGCACCTTGTGCCGAAGGTCAATGATTGGCCTCATAATTGTATCATCGAAGCCAAGGCCGTATGTTCTGGACACTCGGTTGAAGGGGGTAAGTTGGATCCGACACTTGGGGCACCAACAAGATAGATGTTGCAGGCCCAAACGAACAGCACAGGTTTTTTGGGAACGTCTAGCAGAAGACACAGTACAGAAAGATTTCAACTTCTACCTCCGGGAAAACTTCTCCTGCACTCCCCGAGGAGGTCGGGCACATTAAGTCTGAGTGGACGATGTTCAGGACCTCGATTGTGGATACAGCTGCGAAAAGTTGTTATGTGGCCTGAAGGTAGTTGGTGCCTGTCATGGTGACAACCTTAGGATCTGCTGGTGGACACCAGTGGTGAGGGAGCCTATCAAGGTGAAGAAGGAGGTTTTCTGAGCGATGCTCGAAAAAAGGTCTCCCGACTCAATTGTGAGGTACTGGCTTGCCAAGAGGGCTGCAGCAGCAGCAGTCGCTGAAAAGAAAGCCCGGCCGTGGGAAGAGTTTGAAGAGGCCATGGAGAGGGACTACTGGGTAGCCTCAAAAATGTCCTGGCAAACCATCCGATGCCTTAGGAGGGGTCAACGGGACGTGGCAAAGGCTGTTTTCAGTAAGGGTGGCATAACATTGACCTCAACTAAGGAGGTAATCGAGAGATGGAAGGAACACTTTAAGGAGCTTCTCAACTCAGTGGACATGCCCTTCTCTCAGGAGGCAGCTCTGGAAACAGCTGGGGGGGTTGGATCCATCAACAGCTGCTGAAGTCGTTGCGGCAGCCGAAAGCCTTCATAGCGGCAAATCTGTTGGGGTTGACGAGATTCGCTCAGAGTTGTTGAAAGCGCTAGACAGTGTAGGAGTGTCGTGGTTAACACGCCTCTTCAATGTGGCATGGAAGGCGGGTACAGTACCTCTGGATTGGCAAACTGGGGTCGTGGTTTCCATTAAAAAAGGGGTGTGCTCCAACTATACAGGTGTAATAAAAGACTTCGTCAGGCACTGCTGGTCTCCGTTGGTCTTTTATTTAGTTTCCTCCTCGCACCCCGCTGGTCCTGACCGCGGACCAGCGTCTCCTCGCGCGTGCCCACGCGCGCTCCTCCGACAGCTCCTCCGCTCCCCCTCGCACCCCGCTGGTCCTGACAGCGGACCAGCGTCTTCTCACCACACTCACACGTGAGACTACACATTTCCAAACACACACACCTAAGGCACGTTTAGCATTAAATGATGTTTGCCACCCACTTTTGGGCTACATTCACAAGAAAGCCAACTTCGCGGTGACATTCGACGTCACTCGCCGTGGGCCAACCCCAGCCTGCCACCATCGTCCGAGGAGGAAGAGAGCCGGCGTCTACTGGCTCCTCTACACAACAGGGCAGCATCAGTGGGAGCCTCCCTGCGCTCCTCTGCCCGTCCCCGCTCCCCCTACTCCGCACACCGCTGGCCGACGGTGTGCCGAAGCCCCATCAGCCACGTGGCTGATGGCGCGGCGGCCACCCAACGTGGTCCCGCTTCTTCATTCCAACAACTGACCCCGATCCCTTCCGGGCTCCCACCTATATCCCCTTTACCACGTGACCCTGACTCCTCCCCTTCCGGATTGTCAGATCCGGCCTTCCCATACTGCCCTGCTGGTTCCACCTCCATTCACCTCGCTTCCAATTGGACCCGAGGTGAACGGCCACCCCCCCACACGCCCCCCATACTGGGCTCCGCCCCCCAATACCCCGGGCCGTGTGATTGGGCCAGAGCCCAGCAGCGAACTCCGTTCACGCTCGCATTACACAGGAATCACACGCCTCAGCGTCCCTGGTAAGGAGTATGCCAGATAGCTGGAGAGGAGGCTCCACCCAGTGGTCGAACCTCAGATTCAGGAGGAACAATGTGGATTCTGTCATAGTTGTGGACCAGCTCTTTTCCCTCTCACAGATATTTGAGGGGTCATGGGAATATTGTTTGCCAGCCTACCTTTGCTGTGTAGACTTGGAGAAAGCATATAACCGGGTTCCCTGCAATGTCTTGTGGGAGGTGCTGTGGGAGCATGATGTACTGGTGCCACTTTTGTGCACTATCTGGTCCCTCTATATCCGCAGTGAGAGCTGTGTGTGTATGCTTGGTGTTAAATCAAAGTCGTTCACTGTCGGTGTTGGACTCTGCCAAGGGTGCGTCTTGTCTCCATTCTTGTTAGTGATTTTCATGACAGAATACCTTTGAAAGTCCCTTTATTCCAATTGAATGATAATTCGTCCTCGGAATGCATTGCTGTGTGGATTATGCTGTTGACTGCACTGCATCATGATTACCCATAATTCAATGTGAACGTTTTATAGTTTAACGTTGAATGCAAATGAGTTCCTCCGCACCTCCGATTAGCACGGTTGGCTATGTACGGTGCGAAAGAAGTTCGTGATGCATATAGGCCTTGGCGTGTTGGAACCTTAGGGTACTGTGATACATTAAAAAAATGGACTGCGACGGAATCAACGATCTTGCAGATATTTGATAATCAAAAAAGGCGGGCGTGTCACATGGCGCTATACTAGCTAATGGATTACTCGATCCATAGATTGATTGGCAATTAATCGACACAGCAATTAACCCGCAAAATAATGAGCCGATCGTGATTCACCCGGTATTTTCCATGGTTAGTATATTATTATGCCCGTTTTTACATTAAACTGAAGACTATTTTATTCTGATGTCGGTTTTCTTAAACTTTATTCTGAGTGTTCGATTTAATGTTAAACTGTATTCAGTGAGTAACTACAAAGCAATGGTATTCTTATGTCCGATTGTATATTAAATCTTATTCTGTGAGTGTATACAAAAAAATTGGCAGGCTAAGGGGTTTACTCCTTCGCTCTCCAGAACTTATAAATATAGTAATTTATGTGCATATATTTTTTTTAAACACGGGCCTTTTATCAATGAATTGCTCGATGAAGGCATCCCCCCTCTAATTCACCATCAGCATCAATAGCCAGTCCATCCACAACTGGATGAAGGCCTCCCCAAGCATTCACTAGTACATCAGCAGCTGCTATGATCTGACACTTCTGGCTGATTAGCCATACTTCACAAAGCTGGTCAGTGCACTGTGGTGTTGTATATATAGGCCTTTTTCCAAATTTTATATTAAGAATGATTCTGCCTATTTTTTTTGTAATAATCAATCGGGGTGAGCATGGGGCATGAAACAGTGAGGCACACCCCCACCCCTCACACCCCAGCTGCCTTGCCACATAAAAGAATTGAAGGGAGGTCATAAAAAGTAATTAAATAATAAACCCCTGGTATAACAGGCTAAAATAACCCTTGCCCCGATTAAACCCAGGCGAGAGTATACCCGGGGGGATAAAGTGTCCTAGGCTAAACTATACCCGGGGGTTTAAACTAGACTGGGCAAGACCATACCCCTCCAGGCCAGAATATGCCCTATGTGAAAGTTCAAAGGCAATTATCCATACAGAGAACAGCCGACAACGAACTTCAATCGAAATCTAAAAAGCGTATAAATGGAAGTAAGAATCTCAATTTGATCAATTGAAGCATTTTTAGGGTTAGGGTTATTATTAAAGTTTTTCTGGTTGAAGCAATCAAAGTCTATGTGTTTACAGTTTTAAATAAAATGTTGGAAAAATTTAGTAATTCATGTGTATATCGCTCACCACTATTACTATCATGGGGGTATGATTTGGCCTAGAGGGACATAATTTGGCCTAGGCCATAATATTCCCGGGTATAATCTAGCCTAGGCCGTTTTAGCCCCGGGTATACTACGGCATGTGGGTATACTACAGCCTGTTACACCGGGACAAAGGGAAGTTAATGACAATCTGGGAAATCTCCACGGGGCGGGGGACCATGGGACACACCTCCACGGATGTTTTGGACAGTTTCACAAACAAATCTCCAGACTCGCTGGCACGGGAGGAACAGCCTGTTCTCAAATCGAAACTTGCTGACACGGTCGGATTACAAAAATAGGGTAGCGGGAGGATCGGAGGTAGTGGGCAGGGGCAAGAATCCAGCCCAGGCCCCTCTATCCTCACCAAGATTGCCAGTTGAAGCCTGAGTGCTGGCCTCCCAACTGAAGATCAGTGGGGCAGATGTGCTGTGCAGACATGGAATCGGTGGACTATCTGTGTGTGTGTGTTAGGATTGCGTAGGGCCATAGTCGTGAGTGATGTTCTGACTTTGCGCCTTATGCACGTGGCTTTGTGGTTGTATTTCTCAGGGTGTGTGGCTCGATTTGAGGTGCTGCTCCAATCTCCATTTTTGCGTGTCATTGTATGCATTTGCAGTGGCATGTCATGATCTCGATTTAAAGCTTTCGTGACTGCAGGGATTCATCTTCTTGGTTCTTTCGGTAAAGTCACGTAGAAGGGAAATAATAAAATAAAAAAATACAACATAATAAAATACAATTCTCACGACGTTTCGGCCACAACGCAAGCAGCCGTCCTCAAGTGACGAACAGGATGCTGTCTTTCCGACAGACCTGTTCGTCACCTGAGGACGGCTGTTTGCATTGTGGCCGAAACGTCGTGAGAATTGTATTTTATTATGTTTTATTTTTTATTATTTTATTATTATTTCCCTTCTACGTGACTTTACCGAAGGAACCAAGAAGATGTCATGATTTTTTGACCTAATAAAAACATGTGAGACGAGGCTTTTACCTTCCCTCATTGATTTGCTTCCAGAAATAAGGTTAACCTCAATGACCAGATGGTTTAGAATGCGGACTGCTTGTATATACTCACTGAATAAAGCTTCCTGCTAAATCTAACACAGCATCAAGTTGAAGATGAAGTGGGCCGTCGGAATCCAATGGTCTTGAATGGACTCAAGGGATGAACGTTAATATAAGATCGGACACTCACAGAAGCAAGTTAAAGACGAAATAGGACATCGGAATACACTGAATCGCAGCTATGATGAAATTGTTCATCAGCATAACATTGTTTTAAAAGCATAAAACTATAGTTTTAACATAGTAGTCTGATAGCCTTTACGAACAGATTAACATAAAATTACGTAAAACAGACAATACCGTTGTACACTGCGAACCCCAGAATGTTATCTATATATATAAAATCGCAAATCTGTCTGTCTGTCTGTGTGTGTGTCTGTGTGTCGCCGGACCATACGCAGTTTCATTGGACGACCGGCGCGGACCACGGCGGTTGCTCCTGGCAACGGGTAGCAACGCATTCGCTGCGGGGTGGATGCCATTTTTAATTCCCGTAAAAAATATGTGCACGCATTAACACGCAACTCTCAGGTAAATTCATCAAAGTTTCACGTCCTCTTCACTCCCCTCCCACCCCAATGTGTGCAATTACTATTATAGGATCGGTAGATAATAAAATTATAGCGATTAGACAGTATTATTGTAGCGCCGGGGGGGGGGGGGGGGAACGGCACCCGTACCCAGCCTCAGCCGAGTGGGCAATTTAGGCGAGGCCGGAGGCTCTGCACGGTACTAGGCCTCGACACCCCACCACACTATAGGCCGTACATATTACTGCACAGCGGCCCAGGAGATCGTGGCTGGGGGGGGGGGGGGCAGGGGTAGCAGCCCATCTGTGTATATATGTAAGGTTATTAAGAAATATATTTTTCACCCGGGCAACGCCGGGTACTTATGCTAGTTTAAGATAAAAACGGACAATTTCAAGATGGCTGTCCGATCGACTTTGAGCTGCCTGCCGGAATAACTGAGCAGAATTGATACAATTAGCCTCGATTCACGATCCACAATATCATATATGGGCAGATCTCTGATCTGTTATTTAATTGGTTATCCAATTTTATTATTCCAGCACTGCGGTGGCGAAATTATCTTTCACGCTTGGAATGCAGGAGGCCATGGGTTGGATCCCGATCCTGATGCCTGTATATTTGGAGTTTGCATGTCTCTCTCACCATGGTGGCATAGATTTTTCTCCGGGTCCTCCGGTTTTTTCCTTCACATTTAGAAACATGCGTTTAGAGTATTTGGCTGCTATAAATTTCTACTTGATAAGCCACTTCGTTGAGCGATCATTTGTGGGCAGGTTGCTTCTGAAAAGTAGCTAATAGTTCAGTGGGCTTTAACAGTTTGGTATGGTCACAAAGACCCCCTGAAATAAATATGCATGTTCCCTGGAGAATTATGCTCTCGCAATTTAGGAAAACGTATTTGAATCAGGAATTCAATGGACAATGGAATTGGAAAGGATCTGATCTGTTTTGTCTGCCCGAAGCCCAGACCTGACAACTACAGCATGTAATAATTATCTTTCCGGAATGATTGAGGAGAAGACAGTATCTCACACTTAAGATTGACAACTATTTAGTAGATCTAAACAGCTGTCAGTAATTGCTTTTACAGGATGCAGATATCCAATTGTAGGGATCTACCTGTCGAGGAGAACGTGGGTACGAACCCAGCTGTGTGCTTGGGATTCGATGGCAACACACGGATGCGTTCCAGTCGAGGTGTATCCATGCACATATTTTTGTTTCATGCAAAGGGACTTTGTTGCCACCCTGTATAGTCGCTCCACGCTTCACGTCGGCACGTTTAACGTCGCCGATGAATCAATACCCATTAATGCATTTAACGGTGCGTGTTATCTCTGCAACGTCACTGCTAACTACTTTCCACGGTGGAGATTGAGGCGGCGACTGTGTGCCCTCAACCGGCCCAGCGTATCTCTGTGCGCCCGGCCTTTACGGCGAGTCCTCGCTTGCTTGGGCTGCGCGGGTGAGCGTTATCATAAGGGGCCGTCCATAAATGACGTCACACGATTTTGGACGATTTTTTTACCCCCCCCCCCCCCTCGTCACAACGTTGTCACAAAAAGTCAGACCCCCCCTCAAATATGATGTCACAAAGCTCTGCTCCCCCCCGCAAAAATAAAACATGCTTCAAATCTCTTTAAACTATTGTCATTGTAGTGCGTATTTAATGTGGCACTGCACTTTGATGTTGTAGGACAGGGGTCGGCAAACCTACGGCTCCGGAGCCGCATGCGGCTCTTTACGGGCTGCTTCTTGACGATATGTACGTATGTACAGTATGTACTCAGATGCATTGCGGCTCTTGAAATACTGAATTTTGTACCGAATTGGTTGCCGACCCCTGTTGTAGGAGAAAACATTTATTAAAACGTCTATTTAATGAAGTAGAACCTGTTGTCTATATTTATTTAAAGTTGCGCATTTTGATGTGACGTCACATTTCTCAACCCCCCCCCCCCCACACACATCGTTACAAATGTCTGACCCCCCCCCCCCCAGGTGCATGACGTCATTTATGGACGGCCCCTAATATCATAACCGTGTCAACCCATACGGTTTACCCCGTCCGTATTCTTTTACGGGGAAATTTTGTTTTCAGGTTCATACGGCGTACAGTCGTTTCAATACGGGCAAATGTTTTTGTTTTATCAATTTGTTTGTGTTTCTCTCTTGTGATGGGACTCTGTAGGATGAACCTTGAGATTTATAAGGGCACGGGGTGACCAATGAGGTATGTAATAAGATAGGCACTGATCAGGGCTTGTCAGGTATGTGATATTGTACCCTCATATCAGTTCATTGTGTGGTGGCGTCACCACCACTTCGTAGCGAATGGCGCTTATAATTGTAGTGAGATAGGACGTCACTACTGTGTCGGCCCGTACGAGGGCTAGGCACCCCAAGGGGGTGCCTCGGGGGTCACATGGTGGAATACCCGGACTTTCCCGGACTTTCCCAGACTTTCCCAGGCCACGCCGGAGCGGTTATAAGCGGGGTGTGAACGCAGAGCGGGGTTGTTCAACCCCGAAGTGAAGACGACATCATCGGTCCTCAAGTCCCGGGTCATCGTCCGTAAACCAGGCAGCCCGTTGCCTGCCTGGGTCACGCTGTATAGTGTTCCAGAGTGTTAGTGAGTTGAGGAAGGGGGTCACCACCTAATGTACAGTGTTATATTACTTACTGTTCTAATAAATAGTGTTGCCTCCAAGCAGTGTATGTGTGCACCTAATTCGAAACCACTACATTTGGTGTCAAGAAGTTGCGGAAAAATAAATATTGCTCGGTGTTATCCTAGGGTAGTAAAATGAGCACACGAAGAAAACAACTCACCTTGACGCCTTCGTACGACGAAGACGGCGTGACGACCATCCTTCGGACAGCCCCGGGGATGGCAGCCCTGGTGACAGTGAGAGTGATGGTGCTGCACGCGGAGCGGCGGGACTGTCATCGCACCGCTGCTTCGCCGCCATCTGGGAAAGAGCCCCAGAGCTGCGGGGAGAGGATGCCGCCGTCGCTGCTGGGGCCGGCTGGGGAAGTCCAAGAATGCAGGCCACGCGGAGGGGCCGCCATTTTAGCGGCTGGCCGGGACGCTGTTCCCGACAAAACGCCGTTCCCACCATTTCGGTGGCTGGCTGGGACGCTGTTCCCGCCAAAATGCCATTCCCGCCATTTCGGCGACTGGCCGGGATGCTGTTCCCGCCAACACGCCGTTCCCGCCGACATCAACGCCTGCGGAGGGGGAATTCCACACGTTCGGGTGGCGCCCCTGTCTTCTGCTCGAGTGCGAGTGGCGGCTGCGGTTCGCAAGAGGAGGCCGCGTTCACCATGCAAGATTCTTCGGGGCGTCCCAGTGCTCCACCTTGCCGCCCTCCGTTCTTCACAGCTTGCCAGGCGAGGCATGACACGACACACACCGGCCCCTGTTAACACTTAATCCATCTTGCGTGTGTAATAAAAGACTCCGTCAGGCACTGCTGGTCTCCGCTTGTCTTTTATTCAGGTTCTTCTCCGCACCCCACTGGTCTCCTCCACGGACCAGCGTCGTCTTGCGTGCGCCCCGCGCACGCTCCCTCTTGCGTGCCACGCACGCTCCTCCGTTAGCTCCTCTACTCCCGCACTCCGCACACCGCTGGCCGACGGCGTGCTGAGGTCCTTCGGCCACGTGGCCGATGGCGCGGATCTCTCTCTCACCACCCAACGTGGCTCAGACTCTTAACTTCCCCGACTGCCCCGATCTCTTCCGGGCTCCCACTTATATCCATTCCCCCCACGTGATCCTGACTCCCCCCTCCCGGATCGTCAGATCCGGCCTTCCCATACTACCCTGCTGGCTCCACCCCCATTTATCTCACCTCTCATTGGAGCCGAGGTGAACGGTGGCCCCTTCCACACGCCCCGCAGACTAGGCTCCGCCCCCCAATACCCCGGGCCGTGTGATTGGACCAGAGCCCAGCAAACACCCCATTTACGCTCGCATTACACGTGTGCCAGGTTGGGGGTTCGTGTTAAAAAAAAATTTCTTGCCGGGTTGCGGGGCCTCATTTTGCTTTCTATATGTTGCGTCTGGCCGTGGCATTTGTGTCATTCTTCTCTTTATTGATGACGCCCCTGTGCCCTCGATAACGATCACGGCCAGGAAAGATCGAGGCACAGTGGGCATGGGTCACATATAGTAGTTGTGGTTGAGCGGTTGTATTTGCGTGTGAAAATGTATTGGTGCACTTTTTGTGACGTTTGTTTGTGGTAGTTTAAGTAGTTCAGATTACTTCCAAAGATATTAACTGAAAACATTCACACATTGAAAACTACTATATCATCTATTTTGATAACCTTTCTAACGTTTAACATATCATAAACTATGAAAACATTAACATTGCATTCTAAATCAACTTTAATAACCGTTCTAACACGGTTAATGTGATCCGTAACGAGGCAATACACTTTTATAACATTGACATCCGAGTTTAACACGCATGCTTTCGCGACCAATATCCATAATAAAAGTGATTTTTATTAGGTTTTTATTGTAACAAAGAACGCAGACCCATAACAGCATTATGGGTATCAAATACAACCAGGCGATGGCATCCGTGAGGCACAAAATCCCGACGCGATCACTCCATTTGCAGAGAAGGCAGTGGACCGTGGAGGTGAAGGAGGCGGGGGGTCTCTTTCCCCATTCACGTGGGGGTCTCGCGTTGGTTGTGCGAGTTTTTAAATAACTGGAGGAGAGAGCGGATGACTGGGATTAGGGAGGTACACCCAACTTACAGAGGGAGGTCCCAAGCATGCGGGGAAAACAAAGAAGGGGGGCGAGGCAGGGGAAATGGGAATAGCCATGAAATAAAATGAAAGTGCGGCCAACGTGCGTTCGCACTCCCCTTTCACCAATCCGAGTACCGCTCCTGCTAGGTCCCTGACGGGTCCTTTACCCTTCACCATTAGTCCCCTGTCCCCCAGCCCCCTCATCCGGTGAGCTCACTTCAGGTTCTAACCCCGGGGGGGGGTCCATTTGGCCTCAAACTCCTCCTGTCCCTTGAGATTATAACTCAGGTGTTCTATGCTCACATGTGTGAGGAGCGTGCTATACCACTGTTTCCAGATGGGGGTTTATGATTCACTTGACCAGAATTATCTCTCTGGCTGTAATGTTGAATGTCTAGAGCAGAGCATGCTTATGATTCGATCCCATACCGGGTTTTAAACCCCAGTGTCTCCTCTACCGACGGGGAGAGGTTCGTGCCGCACAAGTCATTGAAAAAGCTTATGACCTCATGGTAAAGTTTCATAACATCAGGACAGAGCCAGAAAGTGTGGGGGTAAGTTTATGTTGTGCCCAGAGGACATCTGGGGCAATCTGGCGAGACCTCCATGAATTTTGCCCTACTCTCATTCGTCAACTATGCTCTGTGAATGATTTTAAATTGAATGAGCTTGAGTGAGGAGAGCTCTTGGACCGGCTTTAGGGGCTCGCCAGATTTGTGCCCAGGTCTGCGGTGGAATCTCATGGTGCTAAAAAAACCTGTTCCACAGTTTCTTAATTGCTAGTCTGGTGGTAGAAACCCCCTATCACTGGAGTCGATAGGTCTCTGACAGTCTGTAGCTGTCTCTAGGTGTTTCCAACCAGCCAGTTGATGGAGTGGGTCGGCATGTCTAAGTTTTGGTTAGGGGACTTCGGTATGGCGTCCCTGATTTGGAGATACCTAAAGAATCGTGATATATAAGTGAGGGATGTGTCATTTTCACATCCAAGATTGTGGTGATAGCACAATGACACAGCGCTGCTTGATTTAATGTTGACAGTTGAGGATAGGTGAAAGTTTTGTTGAGATCTATGATTGTTAAGTTGCATTTACTACTTCCACATGTAATGTTTTCTGGAATTACTAACAATGAGCCAAGAATGTCGGTGTGTAATGCGTGTGACGTCACTCCACGTCGACCAGCCCCCCTCATTAATAATCATGAACAGGTGGGGTCCTCCACATGGACCCCCCCGTCATTAATAATCATCAACGGGTGACGTCACTCCGCATGAAGACGGTGGAGCGGAAACGAAAATGTGTTTATGCAAATTAGCTTTCATTTTGACATTTCTTTATGGCAAGTAAAGCTAATAAAGAAATAAACGCAGCAACTAATAACGAGTCAAAAAAGGCTGTGTTTGTGTGTCCCGCGCGTGACGTCACTCCACACACGCCCCTCCCCCCCCCCTCATTATTATTCATGTGTGCCTGGATTTTTTGACGAACGCAGAAGGTCGAGTGGCTATGATGAAAAAAATACGGAAATTCGCTTTCGATTTTACGTATTTTTATAGAAAGTGAAGGCAATAAACAATTATATGCCGCATCACAGTGCGGCATAGAATTTGAAAACAGTGCTAAGGTGAAGTTACGGGTTTTTTTCAAATTATACAGCCACAGAGAATGTTCGCCTTTGCAACCGAGGCGAAATCGTCTTCATCCCGATAATCGACCTCGCTCCAAGTGACGTCACTCTTCTTTTCGTACTGAAACGACGACAACTTCCGATAATTCCTGCGTATGCGATGACGATCAACAAGTCGCAGGGTCAGACTTTTGAAAAGTTGGGTATTTATCTCAATGAACCCGTATTTTCCAATGGCCAGTTGTACGTGGCTCTGTCTAGAACTACATATTCTCAGCAGATCAAAGTGTTCATCAAGGATAGCCAACTGCAGATAAACTTTTTGAACAGTGATAAGAGATTCACACAAAATACCGTGTACCGAGAAATCTTCCAAAGTCCTTAATTTTTTGTGCTACATTTTCTAATAAAAATAACAATCACCCAATAAGACGTTAATTTACATATTTAATATTACAGCTTCCGTCCTAGGACGGGCTAACAAGCTAGTATAAAATAAACCAATGGTCAAGTGGTGCTGCAATTAGAGTCCTTAATTCGGTCGGAAGGTCGAGATAAATTCTCCATCGCTTCTCCTCTGGATAAAATAATGATCCCTTTATCATTCTCCTTCTTGGTTCTTTCGGTAAAGTCACGTAGAAGGGAAATAATAAAATTAAAAGTTTTACTTTATTATTTTATCATTTCCCTTCAACGTGACCGCAGGGATTCATCTTCTTGGTTCTTTCGGTAAAGCCACGTAGAAGGGAAATAATAAATTTCCTTTATCATTCTCATAAGCCATAGTCAATCCACTGCTGGATGAAGATCTCCCCCCAAACCATTGCCATACATCATGTACCTGTGACGTAATAATCCACGTCGCGCTGCACACGAGTTGATTTCATCACTCCATCTCCTCGGTGGACGTATTGTGAGATGCGTTCAATTCCGTGGCTGCCACTCCGCCATTATTTACTACTGGGCATTATCTGTTCTAGCCACGTGTCCTGCCCAAGCCAAATCGCTTCTCTTAACAGTTTGAATATCATTAACATGTGTGTGTGTTGTACGTACCATATGTAGAACGTGTTTCGCACGGTTGGTTATGTAGCCAACTGTGCTAATCGGAGGTACGGGGGAAGGACAACAAACGAAACACATAAAACAATTCTAAAGAAATTAGTTTTCATCTAGATGTAAAAGTACATAGCTCTTGAGCATGGTAATGGCCCGTGTCTGACAAGTGTTTAACTCTGCGGAAATGAAAATTCATTCTGCACTTGACTTCCTTTTCCCTTAGTGTATTGTTTCCCTTGAGCTAAAGCTTTTCTAAGAGACTTGACCAGGATTCATGGCGATCTGGCAGCTCTTCCTTGCGTCAGTCCCGTCTACTCATAAGACCCTCTTACTCCAGCAACTCTACCCACTGCTTTGGTAGCAACATATCCATCCTTTGCTTGCATCATGAGTTGAACTTGAGACCAGAACATTTTAAACTGGGACAAATTTTAGATTTTTTAAAACTCAGAAAATCCACGACACTTTCTCTGAAACCGGGACTGTCCTGACCAAACTAGGACTTTTGGTAGCTTTACTATGATACTGGCAAGTTTTGAGATGACCTATGCCAAATATTAACGACGCGGAACTCAGCAACAGATGCAATGTATTCAGCACACTTGATGCAACGTTTATTTGAAGAAAGCGATTATAATCACATGTTTTTAAAATAGGAATAACTGAAGTAGTCACACCAAACACTTTATATTATACAGGCAGAACTCGCTTAGCTCGAAGCCGTACAACGCTGATTCGTTATAGTGTTCTTTCGCCTGGAGAAATGTTTTACTAAAATAAAATGAAATCCAACTATCGACAAAGCGCTTACCAGTGAGAACACGCAGCCCAGGCCGAAGAAACGTATCCTCCCCCATCATTCGCTCAGCCAATGAGAGCGATGTACGCTGAGCTTACCGGACACCACCCCCCACGATTCGATGACTACGATTCATGGTCACGATTAAACAAAAAATATCGATGCTTTTGTTTTAATGTTACTACAGTGGGTTTAGGCAGGTGAAAACTCACGAGACCAGGATAAAGTCTCAGGCTCCATTTGAAAGAAACCTCACCACATAAACTTTGATTGAAGGCATCACTGGGAGCACACCACTCCCTTGTACGAGCACAGTAGATGGCACTCGTGAGCACAGTACATAATAGTGACTGTTGTTACAGACAGTTCCCGAGATACGAACGTCCGACTTACGAACATCTGCACTCATGAACGAACCGCCATGAGACATTTATAACCATCTGATTTGCGAACGTTCGGTCATACTTATGAACTGAACCATGCAACTGCGCTGGGACTCATTACATCCCTTCCAACAATACAAGCCAACAAGGTCTTAAGGTAAATGAAAATAAAATATTTTTTATCTTTTCATGTTACTTTGTTTTATTTACTGTTCAGTATTTATTAGTGTATCATATACAAATACTTATTTTATTTAACAATACCACGATTTATAAGACTGACCTATGTACTGTATAATTAAACATTGAGAGTCGAGATACGTACACATTGACTTACGAATGAGTCTTGGGAACGTAAATCGAGGACTGCCTGTATATTGTTTCTTTTTAGTTATGAAATGTTTATCATCCGGTAATTACCACTTTTACTGATACTCCAACGAAGCCCTCATATATTGCTTATAGAAAAGCAATTAAAGGTGCTGTAAACGCATCTCCATGTAGTATACAATAGTATAATGACCCCTTTTATTTGATTCATGCTCTCTTCTGCAAGAACGTATCTTGAGCACTAAGCGGGGTCTACACTAAAACGACAGTGATGCAGTACCGGTACAGTGTCCCTCGTTTTAAAAAAGGTTTGGTTAAATAAATGTCACATTAATGCAATTGAAAAATTATGGACACTTTTCTATTAACGAAATTTAATATCCGCGTAAACGAAATTTCACACCACATTCGCCATGAGATCAAACAAGAACCGCCCGGGAGGTCGCATCCATCTGAAACAGTGTCGCTGTATCCCTGAAAGTGCAAAAGTAAAGCCTCTACGTCACTTTTTCAGTCAACATGCAGAAGGTCTCTTGGTGAGTTCTCTGAAAAGGTTAGTAATTTTTGTTTTATCATTATTATTCAATCGTGTAATGTTTATGTTCATTATTATTTTTGTTCAGTGTATTGTAAAACGTGATATAGGTGTATATTTTCGGTTAGTATTAATTTAGTATTAAATATATGGTTGAAACCATTCCGATTTATAAAATTTAGTTTGCGTGTTTTATTTTTACAATGCATCCCTTTTGTAAACGATGGATATATGTGCTTTATACTGGTAGGAACGAAGTGAACCAGCCTACAATAGATTATATCGTCCGTCCGTCCGTCCATCCGTCCGATGTCCGATTAGGTGTAGCAACATATCCCCCTACTGCAAACACTTGGCAGGACCCTACAAAAACCTTTAGACTCAGTGACGCTTTCCTGGCTAAACAAGTGTAACATTCCCTTATAATTCCCTGAGATAGCTTTTAATTAAAACATTTCAATTAAAAATTAACTCATAGCGGCCTAAAGCCTACAGCTAGGCCTAAAGCCTAGAACTAGGCCTCAAACTTTCCCTTCGTATCGTACCCCCGCGTGTGTGAAAGAGAGTTAATGTTTAACAATGTTACATTCCCTGATGTTTTTAAATAGAAACATTTACATTTAAAGCTTTTACATTAATAATTAAAACATTTCAATTAAAAATTAACTCATAGCGGCCTAAAGCCTACAGCTAGGCCTAAAGCCTAGAACTAGGCCTCAAACTTTCCCTTCGTATCGTACCCCCGCGTGTGTGAAAGAGAGTTAATGTTTAACAATGTTACATTCCCTGATGTTTTTAAATAGAAACATTTACATTTAAAGCTTTTACATTAATAATTAAAACATTTCAATTAAAAATTAACTCACAGCGGCCTAAAGCCTACAGCTAGGCCTAAAGCCTAGAACTAGGCCTCAAACTCTCCCTTCGTATCGTCCGATTAGGTGTAGCAACATCGCCCCCTACTGCAAACACTTGGCAGGACCCTACAAAACCCTTTTGACTGAGTGAGGCTTTCCTGGCTAAACAAGTGTAATAATACATTATGTTTATATTCTTTGGTTATTCGTTCCTACCAGCCCACCCCGCAGGGACCTGTTATGTATGGTATATAAACTCTCCAGGCTGAATAAAATATAAATGGATTCCTCAAGGTCGTCTCTGAATCAATGCTGATGCTATATGCGCGGTGAATGGACAATGTCGACAGTTGGATTTTACTTCTCAATCACTTATTGTTATGTGTCACCGATATCCTTGTCAATCACAGGTAAATAAACCTTCACCATTCGTTTATACGATACTACAACAAGATTTGCAAGCATTCATACAAATACATGGCAATTCACTAAACTATGCAAACAAGTCAAAAAACATCATAAATGGGGATTATTCGTGCTTTCCAATGTCAGAACTGTAGGAATGAGGTAATCCCAGATTTGACAACAGTATTCTAACTCCGGCTGAACTTCTACACCAAACGCTTACTTACGGCAAGGGTTACGTTCTTGAAAATAGCTGAAAGCGGCAAATCCGCGATCCACAAACTCAAAGGCAAATGGGAAAACGAGGGATTGGTTCACGGTTCGTAAACGAGACCCCCTCCTTTGGATTCGGCACATTTGGCAGCTGAGAGTGGAATCTATACTACTGATGAGTATCATGAATTACCAGTGCTGTTATAAAGAGTGAATCATGTGAGCAGGATATAGCAAGTCACAAAGAGAAGAAATAATGTCAGAGACGGCAAAGAGCCTTGTGGAATGGCAACCTGCAAAACAACACCTTCCTAACCCACCTCTTTTAGCCTACAATCTTACATTGCACACAGGCTCCCGCACCTGAAAGCATGGCTGTTGTACCGCCGCTGATGTGATTGCACGTTGGTTAGAAAAGGAGCAAGACGGCCGCAGTACCAAGCATGAACACAAAGGTCAGAGTGACATAAACCATGTGCCAGAAAAATGAGCTCTGCTCCTGCACGACAAGCCTCGCTCGCTCTGCAGGGCGAGGGAAACCTAGCGCGGTCATCGGCATGGGACCACTACAAAGCCACGCGATTAGGGCCCATATACCAACTAGCAGAGCAACAAAGCACAGAACAATAGAGCACAGATCCATTTTCGAGATCTTGCGATGTGCTTGGAGATAGAGTCGCTCCAGACACGACGGCGGCCCAGGAAAACGCTTGGCAAATTCATCAAACTTTGGCAGCTGCTGCTCAAACATGTCAGCCCTCTCCCGCAACTCCTTCGCCACCTGGGATGGGCTCCCTTTGTGCAGCTTCCTTCCCAAGTAGGCAAGGAATCCGACGTCTAAGACGATCCCCAAGGAAGAAAAGACGCCAGAAAATGCAGCCTTTCCCACTGCCATACTGGCAGTTTTGACCATAGAAGCTCCCATCCTGGCATTATTTGCCAAATCAACTCCCACCAAGCTTGCTTTTGTCCCAAATCTTACTGCTTTGATCGCACTCACTCCAATCTCAACTGCATCAGCTGCCTTCACTGGAACAATGCCTACACTGATGAACACTCGTACCACAGACTCGGCGAACTGATCACCACTGCCAGGCCGGACACCCACATGTCTGCACAGCTTTCCGTAAGCTTTCCTGAAAGAATACGCCCTGTAGTCTTGCTTGTCGAAATGAGTAAGCTCGATGCATGCTTCATTGAGGTTTATCAGTGAATTCATGACCTCTTCCAGCATTTCTGTGTCCAATTTAATGGCTGCATCAGTGGGCTTGAGTTTGCATTTTTTTATTAAGAACTTGGAAAGGTTGCTCCCAGCTGTCACCAAACCACCCGTTATGCCAATCCCAGCTCCCACCACACCTGCTATTAGAGCAGAGGCACCGAACGTGAACGGGGCCGCGATGATCCCAGCGGTAGCCACGATGCCACCAACAAGGCTGGTGGCCGTGCCCGCTGTCTGGGAGATGGTGACATCTTTCTCCAGTTTGTCCAGCGCATCGGCGACCCTCCGCATCTCCTTGATGCTGAACACCCTGGTCTCCTTCAAAATGCGCAATATATTTATAAAGGTGACCTTGGCATTGTTGGATAGGGCTTGTAGCTTCTCTTCGGTTTCGATAACTGGAAAGCGCAGTGTGTACATGGAAACACGAGACCTTAGCTTTGTCCTGTTAATTTCACAATTAAGACTGGCGTGGAGGCACGTGCCAGCACATTGGAGGCAAGGGTTGGCATCATCTGCGTGTGATTTACAAACCCAATGGGCTGCAACATGGTTAGGACATTTCAGTACATCAAGTATATTATTGGCCTGTCCATATTTTGAGTGTTATTCCATCACATCCATATTTTATTTTTGAAAACTAATTTCATTCCACATGCAAAAACATTACTTCTGAAAATATATTAAAGGTTTTTTTGAAAGCAGAGGCTTTCCTGATGAAATACTTCTTGTATTATAACTGCATGAACATACGCAGATGTATAAGCACATATTCACGTACCAAAGGATGCCCCCCCCCCCACATTCATTTATACTTATACATATCAAAAACAACGATCCCCCGTAATTCGATTTAAAGCATTCGTGACTGCAGGGATTCATCTGCTTGGTTATTTCGGTAAAGTCACGTAGAAGGGAAGTAATAAAATAATAAAAAATAAAACATCATAAAATAATTCTCACGACGTTTCGGCCACAACGCAAGCAGCCGTCCTCAGGTGAAAAAACAGGTCTGTCGAGGCGACAGCGTCTGAATGAAACAGCACCATGCTTGGAGCATATATAGCACCATGCTTGGAGCATATATTTAAGCTGGGTTGGAAGGGGGGGAAAGGGCGCCTTGACAAAAGAATTTGCATATCAAGAGGAATTTAGCATATTTATAAAAATGCAAATTCTTTTGTCAAGGCGCCCTTTCCCCCCCTTCCAACCCAGCTTAAATATATGCTCCAAGCATGGTGCTGTTTCATTCAGACGCTGTCGCCTCGACAAACCTGGGTTTTCACCTGAGGACGGTTGCTTGCGTTGTGGCCGACACGTCGTGAGAATTTTTTATTATGTTTTATTTTTTATTCTTTTATTACTTCCTTTCTACGTGACTTTACCGAAAGAACCAAGAAGATGACCCCCCGTATATTCTTAACAGACCGTTGGGGCAAGTGTTGTTAGCACTTATGAAGGCCGGAACGGCCAACGAGGGGGTGGGTGGCTTGCACCACGCCGAGCTGTCTTTGTTTCCCAGGTGGCGATGTTTACATACCGCGCCAGGAACTAATTCGAGGCTGAGTCGACCTAGGGGAGGCCCAGGTCAGGTTTAGATAATCGTCACTGGTGTTGGTCGTGAGCGGGAAAAATGTTTAACAAAACATCTGACATAATGACCCTATAAATAATAATTCAGACTTAAGCGTCAGCACCGGATTTTGAGTTTGATGGTCAATGTCAGCCAGCATCCGTTCTCGGCACAAGCTCTCGTGATGTTCCCAGTACAGATCTGGGTTCAACTCCCTCATTTACTCACCATTTCCCCAAGACATACTCAACCTCCTAAAGCCCCTTTTCATAAAAAAGTCCCCCAGGTATGGGAAAGGGTCTGCTTATTCGATGGTATCTCCGTTAATGCTGACCTCATAGGCACCTTCATTGCCAATATCACCAACGACCATTCTTCTCTGTGTTGTTAGCCCATACTTCCTGCTTGTTCAATGAACTTGTTTTGCGTCAACGTTATGGAGCACCACGTTAGCCTCTTTCATTATGAACTCCGAGTAGATGTTGACATACCATGTAAATTCTGAACGGACACGTGTGCAGGACACAGCCTCACAGCACGCCCTACTCAATCTTCCCTCATTTGGTCGGCCACCTCTCTGATTAGCTGGGGCGCCGCGGTGGTGAGATATTAACTACCTCGCCTAGTATACAGGTTGTGGGTTCGACGCCTGTGTAGTTGGAGTTTGCACGTTCTCCCCATGGTTGCGTGGATATTTCTACGGGACCTCCGGTTCGCTCCACATTTAGAAACTTTCTTTTAGAGTATTTGGCTGCTATACATTTCCACATGATAAGCCACTTCGTTTTACTATCATTTATGGCCAGGTCGCTTCTGAAAACGAGCTATTAAGGTCATTGGGCTTAACCTGGTAAAATAAAAAATAATTTTGTTTAAAATGAAAAAAATTGTTTAGTTTAGCTTCAAGTCATTCTTATCTACTCTACATCTTGACAAGCTTTTATTAACTCAAGATGGATTGATATGAATCTACAAAGCATATCTATATTATTGCATTTTTACCGTTCTCTCACAAAACAGCCTTAGACGAAATATCGCCTCCCTCATGCCACATTTCTTCCTGCAGTCAAACTGATAAAATAAAAAAGCTATGAAAGTGTGAATTCATAGTTAGATTCAGCATCCTTTAAAACCTTCAATACGTTTGACCAAAGGGCAAGGTTTAAAAAGAAAAAAGTTGTAATGTCGCCCGCTGATTGTGGTTGGCTCAAAAATAGAAACAAAAAATCATCATACCTGTGTTGATTTTTTTGGACTTGATATCCAAGTGTACATAATACTAAATTCTTGTCAACTAAACAAATCACATAACCACAGCTAATCTGTGCTGATGCAACATAAATTAATATAAAACTGCTAATTAAATTCCACGTTAACCTGTTTCAGGATATAAAACTACCTCCGTGACGTGGCTTAATTTTCCGGGAATTTTTAAAGGCTGAAATTGTTTGACATTTTCATTAAAACGGTTGAGATAAATCTGCCGTTTTTTTTACTTCCGTAAATGGAGCGACAGTTATCGGAACCGGTCTGTCCTCATTTTTTTCCAAAGGTGCGTGACACCTGGTCTATTTTGTTAAGGAAACACTCCCACAGAGTTCAATGTACTTTACAAAAAAGAACACGCATTAGCCTTCCATCCTCCCTTTCAAGCGTTTGGTTCGTGCCCTCGTGATAAATGTGAGCAGCAGCCACTCAATTATTATACCCTCTTATAAATCCACCTCGCACCTGCGCACGAGCTGAGTTTACCACTCGATCGTCAGGCCGCGCGTTATGTCTGGCACATTCTCGAATGCTGTGCCGCTATTTTGAACCAGCGGCCATCGTCCCCTCCACGATTGCTGCGCGCCCTACCCAAGCCCATTTTGCTTGATGATCAAAACCAACTCTTTGAGCGGTATAATTAATCCGAAATAACGTGGTCCTCTTTCCTCTGTCTCTCTATGCCATTCCAATCGTATGCACCTTTTATAAGCACGATTGGTGGCATACGGAGCCATTTTGAGTACAGTATGGAAATATCGAATTAATTATACGTTTGTCGACTGCGCTAATGATGGTTTTGGATGTTATTACATGTTCAAATGTTTGTTTTAACAGTCTACTTTTTAAACATTCATTATTATCTACACTTTACAGCGTGCCTCCCACGTAGTACATATCGAAACGCCAGAACAAAGAGATACCTCACTTCTTCATAAGGATTATATGAAAAATAACCATTACAAGTGATTGCAGACCAAAAAGATGTACTCCCTTCTTTTTCAACTTGGTATGAATTATGCATACGCTGTCTTAAAGAATTGCAGTGTTCAATTTAGTATTATATTCATGATTTGCAGTTGCACAGAATACAAAGGCCAATGTCAGGCATCTAAACATCACTGTGCAAACAAAGTTATAACGTGAATCACTTTACTATGATATATAAATAACATCACTCAACGGTTGGCTACTTAAGGTGCGAAAGAAGTTCAATATACATTGTTATTATTCAGTACGTACGTTTTTTTTTACCTAGAACCCCTATCGAGTAACTTTCATAAAAATGTCCAATGCCTTGCTCGTGCTCAGCGCGAAACGGTTCTTAATGTGTGCGACTTCATGCCCGTTAATAGGTAACGTTTCTAAAACTGTCGGCACTTGTAAAGCCAACAGGGAAAACGCCACAGCGTTTCATAAAAATCTAACAAATAACGTTAACAAAACGGCTACTCGAATGCTTAAACTTTATTTTGCTGCAATACGTAGCGACGTCTATGGCGCACGGTGCAGTATTTTCATTTATGTTTAGTGCCCACTAATCGGCACGTGTGGCATGTAAAACGAGATTGTGAATAAACGCTAACTAACGGTTTATAGAGGGGTGGTTTTACCGTCCATTCCAACCGAGATCGTAGATCCACTCGCTTGAGGTCTTGCGTCGAAACAAACCCGTCTCCGAGCCACAGCGGTGCAAGCGTTGTGGAAGTGAAATCTTTTTGCAGTCACCGATGAGAGCGTTATATATTTTCTAAAAGGAAATACCCAGCGTTGCCCGGACACTTGCGGCTACATTTTGTTAATGTAGAGTGGCTCAATCACTGTATTCAGAAGGAGGGGGGTCAATGGCATTACAGCAACTGTTAAGATTTTTCTGTGCCATGGGACATGTAATAAATGTAATATAAGGTGCCCACAATAGGGTACAAAACGATACAGTCAAGATATTATTGAAGCGTGAATGATGCCGTCTTGTTTGTCTCGCCACGGAAAGACGACGGACGTGCTCACGGAGGTTATATATAACTGATTATAGGTTTCCCCCCTTTTTTCTGGCAACAAAACAGGTGTTAAGATGTTAAAACACCAAACTGAAACCTTGACGAGGAATCATGTCGGCATTAATCATAATGCTTGTGGTCAGAATGCAAACAAAAAACATACTCTGATAATATATGCATTGTCCTTGAAACTGATTGGTCCACACCAGAGACAGCTTTCTTTTGAGCCTCGTCTCAAATGGTGTTAGACCAGAGGACGCCAAAAAGCGTTATATAACTGTTAGATGTGCGGGGCCAGGTTAACGTATGCTGGGTTAGGGATGGTGACGTCATTGGAGCGTTTGGAGTGCCGTTTGGGGGGCTCCGGCCCAGGCGCGGCTCATCCACTAGGGGGCGTTGGGGTGCCGCCCCATCAACCAGCTGGAGATGAGAAATAATTTTTCGAATAAAAATATTTTTTTGTTAATTTATAGTTTTTTTATGTAATGGTTCTTTCAACGTGACTTGCTTATTTAAGCTAACATTTGAAGTTGTTGACATTTGAAACCGCTGCAACACCACAGTCGGTTGTAAAGACGTCCGAGTGAGAGATTCATTGCGATTAGCTTTACACCCATTGCTGTAATGACGATGTCACAACGCAACGTTGCACTGCGCAAATATAGCAGGCACGGTCTACGTGCCCTAGGATTTTGGCAGTGTCAAAGGGGTTGTGTAGTGTGGACTTAAGGATAATGGGAACAGTATTTGAGTGCTTTGTTTTTTTTTTATATTGTTTACTAGCTTTACTACCTGGCTTTGCCCGGGACTTGGATTCACCACGCCCAGCCGCCTTTGTTCCCCCAGTGGCGATGTTAACACACCACACGAGTTACTCGTTTGAGGTTGAGTCGACCTAGGGGAGGCCCAGGACCGGTTCAAATAATCGTCACCGGTGGTGGCCGTTAGCGGGAATCGAACTCGGATCGCCGGGCTCGTCGTGCAGCGTGCTAACCACTACACTACAATGCGTTCGTTACGCTTCCACATGCGCGGGTCACATGACAGATTTGACGTCACAGCTCACTTGCCGTGCAAAAAAAAATCTATGCATTATTGAGCTCCCCCGCCCCAATTTTTTTTGAAAGTATATTTTTATAATTGTGCATAGTGTACAGTCTGGAAAGTACCCAAATGGCAAATTTCAAGTTTGTTGCATGTCGGGAAGTACGCTAAACATTTTGAACAGACACACATAATCACAACTTTGCCTTTTATATATATGGAGAAAATGTAGGTAAATAAATAAATGCCTACCATTGGTGGATAACACAGTCATATCACTTTCACGGGAAGGCCAATAACATGACGAGGTTTTTAGTAATCAGAACACCGTCTTTTCAGAGGTCACTCACAACAGCCCCACCTGGTGGAACTCTCACGAGACGCCACTGCTCCGGCCCCCGCCCCCCGATATAAAATGTCGGCTCGCCATGTAACTACGGGTTCCGATGGTTTTTAAAAGGTAACCCTTCCAAGGTTGGTAACGATAGCTTTAACGGTGTAGATTTGTATTCGGAACAGACAGACTTTCATATATATTTATGTGTGGTGTGGCTGTGGGTGAGTCTACACCCATATATCCTAATATAATTTGACCACTGTCCGAGTTAGCACGAGATTAACCTGCCCGGTCTGCAGTGCCAAACAACCGAGTGTGAAAATTTAAGACATGCTCCCAATGCAATGCCTAATTTCACATTCATGAGATGTGGGCATCGGCCTGTTGATGTTCTGGTGCGGTTGATCGTTACAGCCAGTGTCTTCGAAGAGGAATTTCAAAGACAGGAGGATAAGGTGCGATGTTTGTGTCTCGAGTGAGGTTTTTATTCTGGCCGTCCACGTTCTGGTGAATATTTGGGATAAACACTCGCAATGGAAACACAGCGATTACAGTATTGCTTTAGAAACATACGTTTAGATTATTTTGCTGCTATACATTTCCACAGGATAAGCCACTACGTTGAGCTATCATTTATGGCCAGGTCGCTTTTGAGAAAGGGCTAATAAGGGGCCGTCTATAATGACGTCACGCGATTTGGGACGATTTCTGACCCCCCTCCCCTCGTCACACGGCGTCACAAAAAGTCAGACCCCCCTTCAAATATGACGTCACAAAGCTCTGCCCCCCCCCCAAACCATATTTCCGTTTTGAAAATAAAACATGCTTCAAATCGCTTTAAACTATTTTTATTGTCGTGCGAATTTAATGTGGCGCTGCACTCTGATGTTGTAGGAGAAAACATTTATTAAAAAGTCTATTTAACTAAGTAGAACGTGTTGTCTATATTTATTTAAAGATGCGCATTTTGATGTGACGTCACATTTCTCAACCCCCCCCCTCGTCACACATCGTCACAAATGTCTGACCCCCCCCCCCCCAGGTGCGTGACGTCATTTATGGACGGCCTCTATGATGCACCCGAACACAAGGGGGCGCTACCTACCTGCTGATGTTTGCGTGTGTCCGCTTTGAAACGCTGCGCTACGAACCCGACCACCCGAGGTCGATTCCCGCTCACGGCCAGCAACACCGGTGACGGTTATCTGAACCGGTTCTGAGTCGCCCCTACGTCAACTCAGTCTAAAATGAGTACAGTACCTGCTGCGGTGTGTAAACATCGCCACGAGGGAGACAAAGGCGGCCGGCGTGGGGCTGGCCAACCACACGCCTTCATATGTGCATGTTCACAGTACTTGTCCTAACAGTCTTAGGCAAGGCGGGAAACCTTTGTGTCTGTCTCTTTAACGAACTTTGCGTTGGCGCTCCTCTTACAAGGAACATTCACTGAGTGAACGTGACTCTCCGACGGTACACGGGCGAACTGGACTGGTGACATCTCAGGTTGCCCTCGTTGCCTCTTGCAGGTGCAGCAATGGAGAAATTACCCCTTGACCCTTCACATCATCAATGTCCCTCCACACACCGCGTTTGCCAATTCTTCTCTTTACCATGGCGATCATCAAACCTGCTCATTAATTTGGAGGCCAAATTTCCCCATTGTCGCATCAACTTCAGGTTTGATGACATAACATCTTGTCGTTCAAGAATGATTAAAAAAAAGTTACATTTCCAGAAAGTTGGAAACAGTTCACTCCTTCTGGTCAAATTTCTGGGGGACATATAAAGGTCAAAGGGCAATTAACAACAGCGTGAAATCAGAACAGAACATTGGCTGTCATCAGGGGCGCAGCTATGGGAGGGAGGGGTATGTGGCAGCATATTCAACGCATACGCTGCCACATACCCAGCGTATGCAACGCATATGCAACGCATACGCTGGGTACTCCGTATATGCAACGCATACGCTGGGTATGTGCAACGCATACGCTGGCCCAGTCAGTCACAAGGGGGCCCCGAATCAAAGATAAACAAGTTTAATTTTTTTTTATTCAAACAAAATATTCATACAAAAATTACCGGCGGTCTACCATGGACCAAGCCCGACGATTAAGGCATGTGGCTATCGTATCAACGGAGCAGTATAAAGTTGCGCGATCCACCCCCTTTGAGGAAATCCTAGACCGATGGGGCCGGCATGAAAGCAAGACGCACGACAACTTAATTGTGAGTATTGTTACCTTTAAATATTTACATTAATACTGCCACTGTGAGACTGTCTTCCTCTAAACCGAATACACGGTGCAAATAAAATAATAATGAAGATATAGTTATAGCCTACATATTATTGTATACGGAGTAAATATATCCTGAGCTATTTTAGTAAAAGTGAGTCGGGAGAAAGGAGGACGGCCCACAGTCGTGTTTTGCATATGCCTGTTGAAATAGGTACTTGCGCCCCTGGCTGCCATCCACCAAAGACAACACAAATAATCCAGTTTAACACGTAGGCTTTCGCGACAAATATCCATATAAGAGTTATTTTTGGGTTGGATCGTGTAAATATATAAATGCGTCGTTAAAAACCCACCACCACCCGACACAGCCAACTAGTAAGGGTTGTCACGTAAACAGAACATGCCAATTCGTCACTAGTACAGTACACCGGTGTGTTGGAGAGCCAAGCCACAACATTTACAATCTGAGTACGACGTTTCGCCAGTAATTACAACTAGCTTCATCAGGCGACAGCCAGATTTGTGGAGAAGCCTAACTGTTTCGTTCCTTATATTGAGGCGTAGATGTGGTGGGCGCTTGTTTAAAAGCGGGATACATCGATCACTGGCCCGAGGTACATCTCACGCTTGTTCAAAATTGTTTAGAAATGGATATCTTCTTCAAACAAAACGCCGGGAGGTTGTGGAGGACGGTTGTTGTTTGAGATCACAATTCAGTAATTTGCGGGTCATATAAAAATTTGACCATTTTGGACCTGATGACACAGTGGCTTGCTGTTGTGAATGACCTCAGGGAATCTTTAACAGCCTCTGTGAAACTACATGTATTGTGATTATTACACCCGCAGTATTAATCAGTGCAGACGCTGGAAATGAACCGGGAACCAATGCAACAAAGGGCGAACGCGCTCCCGCTGGGTCACGTCACCGCCCAGTGAGGCTTACCCGGGATAAATAAAGAACAATGGAGTAGGGTCTACAGTACAAATGGTAGTAGGTGAATGCTTTCAAGGGTTAATGGATGGTTATATTGGGTGTGCTAATGGGCAGGGTCATGGTGGACCGTGACTAATTGATTTGTTAAGCTTTGTTTAAACTGGGCGTGGGAAACCTGAACCAATGAATGAGTAACGGCCGCTGTGGCTGATGGCAAGGGGCGCACCCGCACAGAGGCAAAAAATAGGAGTGACTCACGATAGTCGTGGCACTCGGAATAAAGAAACCCAAGCAGAGCTCAGGGCCCCATGTAGCTCAGAGGCCCCCAGATTTATGAAAAAATAGGATTGGACCAAATATCAACTCGAATTCAGATCCCAATAAACATACAAGGTAATTAACAGAAAACATTGGCATGGATACCTCCCATCACTTATGAACAATGAGATGCCGGTGTACGATAATACCTCGCCGAACGTGGGGGTTACGTTCCTGGAAAATGCCATGTTGGGCCAAAACCACATTCGACAAATAATAGCCCTTCTGGGAAAATAGGGTTGCATTCCTGGGTTCTAAATTATCACCCCCTCCCTCTTTGTCTAATTAATTGTACATGCTTTCAACCATTGTTATAAAGGATGCTGAGTCGCTCTCGATTTCTTGTGAGTGTGTAAAACACTTTTTTTTAATTTCACCTCAACACAAAACTCCCGTCTCCATTCCTATTCCCACACCGTGGCGCGGTCCTCACGCCCAGCGCTTGTCCCGAACACTAAATCTTAGAACCGCAACATTTTCACGAACCAATCATTGCCCAAGTTAGGCGTAATGGGTGTCGTCTGTCCGGGTACATCACGGACACTTGAACGTTAAACACATTCCTGCGGAGGGAGCTGGTAGGAACGTTGGGTTGCTCGGTCAATGGCCAGGGTCAACGGCGGCGTGGTGTATTCCGCAAATATGGCCGACTGTGAGGGCGGACAAGCCGGCGTGAGTAGGTTAAACGTTTAAGGGCACCACGGGGTGACTAGCCCCTCCCCACCCAGCCCCACCCTTCTCACCCCCCACCCAGCCTCACCCTCCCCACCCAGCCCCTCCCCACCCTCCCCTCCCCACTCAGCCCCTCCCCACCCTCCCCACCCAGCCCCTCCCCACCCAGCCCCACCCATCCCATTTTTTGATACACGACGGACGGACACAATAATCCCCTGTAGGCTGGTGTAACCATGAGGTTCCTACCAGTATGATCCGCCACCTAGGCGTCCATATGGACTGACGTCCTCAACGAGTGGGCGGCTGGATGCATGCGCCAATGTGTGTGAACATTTGTGTTGTGCGTGGGCGTGTTGAGTCTGTTAGATACGTTTTACGTGCTCAACACGCCCCTTTTGTGAATGTGATGAAGTGCAATCTGTTCATTCGACTGACCACTGCCCCATTACACGCTTACACAAGAGACACAGCCGCTAAACATCAAGCAACTCCTCATGTCATCAGATATATTACCAGACTCAACCAACAACGCAGCTGTGGCTTGCCAGTTGCTCTTCAAATGCCATATGAGAGTGAGATATCCCTATCTTGTTTGTATCTCTTACCTATCATCTTACTCTTTTTTTGACATTTCTGTCATCTCACCATTTTTTCTGTAATCTATATCTCTTCCGTCATCTGACCAGGATTTTAAAAACTGGGATGGGTAGGTGGGGCGGGACGGGGAGGGTTCCAAAAATAATTTCTGCTGAGGGTCTCCAATTGGGCAGCACCACCACTGGTCTCGCGTGTTGAAAAGAGGAGGACATGGGAGGAGCTGAACAGTGGAACGAACGCCCAGCCCACTCAGTGCCCTTGAAACGTGAGGCCACCCAACCCTCAGTGTTGGGGACATCACATAGTTGCACCCACACACACACACGCATGTGCATCTAAAAGGGTTGTCAGAATGCTTTGAGAACAAGACACTAAACATTATTGTAATGTCACTAAGCATCGATCTATTATTAGAACCGCAGGCATAAACAACCAGCGAATTGTGCCAATGTGGGGGAGGGTGGATAGTGGCTCGCGATCACTGCCCTCTCAAGCCAGCTTGAGCTCATCAAACTTTCAAGTTCACGTTTATTTGTTTAAACAGTTGATAACTCGCCAGGCAATGCAGAAGAGTTTCACTTTCACACGAGACCTGGTTCACCGAAACAACAATATAAATAATTCCCAGCCACGGGGAATCCCCATGTCGGTCATGGGGAAGTATTTGACCATACTTAACCACGCCGGACACAATGGAGTGGAGTGAATTGAGAGGGGGCTAGGCCAGGTCATAAGCGGGTCAGATATTACTCGCCACTCGTGGTTTTATCCGTGACCGGGAATTTCAACTCACTTGGTCTGGCCCACAGCACCGTCTCGACCAGTGACATCCTCTTTCCAGGGTGTAGGCGGCTTGCAGCAGCGTATGTTTCCATTTCTGTTTTCTGTCAGGGTCCCTGCCTTGATGTGCGGTGATTGTCAGTTCGCCTTCGTCCTCATCACCATTATTCCGCTTGTTTACCGCAGGAAAGCCCCACCGATTCTCAACTCTGTTTCAAACGGGTTTTTATCAGGTTTCCCCAATAGAGGGCGATGTTGCTGCTGTGTGTAATCCCAATTGATTAATTTGCTGATACTTTAACAGCACTGGATGCTTTTTTTTGCTATGGGAGGAAACCGGAAAAGCTGGAGAAACCCAATGCAGAACGGGGGCAGAAACATACAAACTCCACACAGAAAGGCGCCCGAGTAGGGAATCGAACCCAGGAGTACTGGCTGTGAGGCACGAGTGTTAACCACTGCGCCAGCCTGCTGTCTTATCCCATCGCTTTCTTGGTAGTTCGCGTGATCTCTGTCCAGCTGTTACATCCTTGTACAGTAGTGTGACCTTTTACAAACAACCTCCAGGTTTACGGATGACGAGCACAGTGCGCTAATCACTGCACCCCCCCCTTTCCCCCCGGCTGAGTTAAGTGCTACTGCGTACAGCGGGCCAGGGATGCACACACGTGTGCGCGCGTGTGTGTGTGTGCTGCGGAGTGACATCATCCCCTCTGTGATAGTTGATGAACAAGAAGTTTCCTCTCCATCCCGGCGGTCTATCACGCCCGCACGCAGACACACACACAAACACACTGCATCTAAACTATGTTTTATTTTTTTACCAGGAAAGGTCCACTGAGCTATATAACTCTATTTCAGAAGCGACCCGGCCACAAATACTCAGAGAAAGCCACGGGCAAACACACATATAGTGTAGGAAAAAATCCACAAAGAAATCCCCGTATAGCCTTAAACTGTTAGGTGCTGTTTGTGAGCACCGACAAAGGCCAGCACGGCACATCAGGGGACGGGTGGCTAACACCACGCCGGGCCACCTTTGTCTCCCTAGTATGGTTTACACACCGCGCCAGGTACTCATTTCAGGCCCAGTCGATCCAGCGGAGACCCAGGACCGGTTCAGATATTCGTCACTGAATATTGGTCGTGAGCGAGAATCGGGCTCGCTGGGTTGGTGGTGCGATATTCACCGTTCCCCATACATGAGACGCGCTCAGCAGCCGTTCGCCACTAAAGTCGCGGCGATGTCACCACTGCGCTTGTGCCAGGCTAGGTGCATCTTGAGACCACGCGAAGTGCCGAGGGCTCGCTGCTGGCAGGAGGTCACGGGACATACACAGGTGATGACACATGGGTCTGACCTCCTGACACAGATGCAAAATCAAAATCTTTATTTAAACTGGAAAAATCCGATGAGCTGTGAAGAACTATTTCACAGTTAAACACGTAGGCTTTCGCGACCAATATCAACCAGAATATAGTTTTTTTGGGGTTATATCGCGTAAATATGTGTCGTTAAACCCGCCACCACCCGACACGGTCAATTAGTAAGGTTTGTCATGTAAACACCACATGCCAATTCGTTACTAGTACAGCGCACCGGTGTGTTGGAGAGCAAATCCACAACATTTACAATTTTAGTACGACGTTTTGCCAGTAATTACAACTAGCTCCATCAGTCGACAGCCAGATTGTAAATGTTGTGGATTTGCTCTCCACCACACCGGTGCGCTGTACTCGTAATCGAATTGGCACGTTCTGTTTACATGACAAACCTTACTCATTGGCCGTGTCGGGTGGTGGCGGGTTTAGCGACACATTTATATTCACGCGATCTAACCCAAAAAAAAACTATATTACGAACTGAGTGCGACTATTTCACAGATGTCCAAGTTCTGTTAGCGAGCACCTACGAAGGCCAGAACGGCACACGTAGGGAAGTGGGTGGCCAGCACCACGCCCGGCCACCTTTGTCTCCCTCGGGGCGATTTTTACCCCCCGCAACTAGTTACCCATTTGAGACTGAGTCTACCTAGATGAGGCCCAGAACCGGTTCAGATAATCGTCAACAGTGTTGGCCCAATACCCAATACCCACCAACTATGTTAATGAGTTTCGCAACGTGCGGTGACGGGTGTGTGTGTGGGGGGCGGGGCGTAAGTTTGTGGGTGGGGATGGAAAGGGGGGGAGAGGCTGCGCGGCTTCTGATTTGATGTTTATTTTTAGCTGGGCCGGGCCGGGCAATATAAGGAGAGGGAAGCCGCGGGTCCCGCATTGCATGCAGAGGGGACCGCGTGTGCTGTTTGTGTGGTCACTGTGGTGGGGGCATCTCCAGTTGAACAAAGGGCAAGGGGCATCCTCTGCTCACCCCCTTCCCCTCCAAACACGCACACGGGCTTAACACAGGAGGGGACAGCGCGTGGGACAATTAGTATTGTTCGACACGGGTGAATGGGTTGTATTGTCGTCGTCAGACCGTAACACATGGTTATTATAATTTCTTTCCCCCCTTCCAATTGTCGGAATAAGTTTTCGGTTTCGCTCGCTGGGTTTGCGGCGGGTCTCGAGGAGGAGAGAGGTCGTCGTTGGCTCCAAGCTACGCAAGGAGCGAGAAATTTGGAGAGGTGAGTTTGGGGGGGATGGGATTGTGTTGCTGGAGGTTCGGCGATTCGCAATCCGGTGGAATGTTTTGTTACTAAGTTGTGTTGGGGTCGTGTGCGTGTGTTTGAGTGAGTTTCAGTGTATGGGGGGGGGAGGATGTTGATAGATGTTGTCAGACGTTGCTAAGAGTGGTGGTGGAAGCTGTTCGCGCACCGCGTTACTGAACCCGGTCGACCCGAGTTCGATTCCTGCTCACGGCCAACAACAAGTGACACATTATCACCAGTCCCGGGTCTCCCCTAGGTCGGCTCAGCCTCAAACACAAGTACCTGGTGCGTGGCGTGGTTGTTGGTCACCCACCCCATCGTTTACCGTGTCGGCCTTAATAGGTGCTCGCTAACAGCACTCGCTCCAATAGTCTGTTAAGGCTATAACGTAGACTCAGTTTGTAGACTCAGTTTGCAGACTCAGTTTGCCAAATGTATTGGTTGGTTTAGTTACTGGCATTTTGTCGACTCATCTGCAGTGCTTTAGACGCGCACTGCGTGAACTGTACTGCAGTAGCACTCGTGTGCGTTAACATAAGTTTGGGCCCAAGCGTGTCGTTCAAGAAGATCTGGGGATGATAGCTACTCCCATCATGTTATCTAATACAATGGTATAATACTACGGTACCATTTCGAAGACGCCTGGCATACCGTGGAAGAGTAGGCCCAATACTGCACCTTCAGCAGGGGGAGTTCACGCAGACCGCGTCAGGATATTACTTCATTATTTCTTGAAACGTTGATAAGTGCTGCTTGTTGCTGGCCGCTCGACGTGTTAGGCATTTGTGTTAGACCTAATGAACTTTGGGGCCTGTCTACTCGGCAATAGTCTACAGTCCACTGGTGCGTACAGGACACAGATACAGCCATCACCTTCAAGTCCCGAAATGTCCATGGAGTTACATCTTATGGCATCTGTGAGAAACTGCTTTGCAGCTCCATAGCAGAGTTTTTTTTTATAAATGCGTCGTTAAGCCCGCCACCACCCGACAGACAATTAGTAAGGGTTTGTCACGTAAACAAAACGTGACAATGCGTTACTCGTTCAGCACACCGATGTGTTTGAGAGTACGACGCTTCGCCATCAGGCAGATGGCCAGAGATGTGGATAAATCCTCCCTGCTTCGGTCTTAAATCGAAGGATGAATGTCACGTCACTTGTGAGCTTTATGGCTCATCGGATTCCTCCAGCTTCAATATTCTGGTGTGCCGTGGCCCCACAGTGAGGAGAGGAACAGCAGCGCGAGGAGGAGGTAGAGGAGAGACATCGCTGCTGTCTCAGCAGCAGCAGCCCCTCCACGCTGGCAGGCACGACCATGGCGGGCGTTGCGACGCGCAAGAAGCTGGTGGTGGTGGGAGATGGTGCGTGTGGGAAGACGTGTCTGCTGATGGTGTTCAGCAAGGATGAGTTCCCCGAGGTGTATGTGCCCACCGTGTTCGAGACCTACGTGGCCGACATCGAGGTGGATGGCAGGCAGGTGGAGCTGGCCCTGTGGGACACGGCCGGGCAGGAGGACTACGACCGCCTGAGGCCGCTCTCCTACCCTGACACCGACGTCATCCTCATGTGCTTCTCCGTGGACAGGTGAGGAGGGTGGGGATGGGTGGAGGCCCCCAGACTGATACGCGTGGATATCATCGTGAGCGTTCTCGGAAGATGATGGAATATGGTCTTTAAAAAAATGACCTCAACATCGGCTTCTATGTGGACAGGTGGTTGGATACGTTGAGGATGATAGAACATAGCCTTATAGACCTAGGACATCGAATTATCATGTATTTATCTGTGAATCGGTGAGGGTGAGAGGTATGGACACTCATTACTATGGGATTATTGGTGGGCAGGTAGGGTGGTACATGGGTACACATTGGCGTTCAATGTGACCACTGCTGGAAGTGTTTACCTTGAGGACAGGCGAGGGTCAGGCGGTACAGGTTCCCCACCCCTGCAGTTGAGGATAGTAAAACAGACATCTTGTATTCCTTTGGAGAGATGTTTATTGTGGTTGCACATTACAGGGTGGCCACGGAACTTGTGACATGCAAATACATACACATTGCTGAGAGCGTGGTGAAGAAATGTTTACCTGGACCCTAGCAGATGAGCCCTCGTTTAGAGAACGGCCTTTGGATGGTGACCTCCCACAAATATGTCTAAGGTCCATTAAGTTGCCCGTTTACCCATACAAGGTGTTTTTTTTTATTAAAGCTTCAGATTAGTGTCAGGCAGCCTGATATGCAATTTTACAGGCTGATTGTGTTTTGGGCTTTGTTATTTTCTAATCCTAAAACAAAATCGGCCTCAATGTAAAGTGAGGCCGATTTGGTTTTCAAGATGTCTGGTCAACGTGGAAGAATAAGCCAAATATATCCCCTGGAGGTGATGGGAGTTGGGGGGTTCTCTGTAGAACTACATTCTGCCAACATTGGTACGAGCAGGAATATGCAGGACTGCAGCTCTACATTGTCCTTCTGTGTCCCCTCAGCCCTGACTCGCTGGAGAACGTGCCGGAGAAGTGGGTGCCCGAGGTGCAGCACTTCTGCCCCAATGTGCCCATCGTGCTGGTGGCCAACAAGAAGGACCTCCGTGGTGACGAATCCGTGCTGCACGACCTGGCGCGCATCAAGCGGGAGCCCCTGAAACCCGAGGATGGGAGGGCCATGGCGTCTCGCATCCAGGCCTTCGACTATGTGGAGTGCTCTGCGCGAACCAAGGAAGGTGTGCGTCTCGTCTTCGAGACAGCCACCAGGGCCGCCATCCAGAAGCAGCCCAAACGCCGCGGCCGCTCGTGCTTCAAGTGCAACCTGCTCTAACAGACATGGGGGACGTGCGTGATCGTGTGCGGTCAGGCGGACGTTTGTGGTGACTGAACCACTGTGCCCAGCAACACACCACTGGCAGCAATACAACCGCTGCTGCTGTCTCCACCTTCGATTGGCTACGTACGATGCGAAAGAAGTTCGACGTATGTACACTCACATCGTGGTCAACGCCAAACAATAATACAGCCACTGCACACACTTTACTGCCAATGCCACAAAGCACGGTCGCATCAGCACTTGTGCCACTGCCAATAACGTGAGCACAACCATGGCCACCATCACCACTAGCTTCATTGTCAACACCAAAACCCACCATCTTTTTCTGCTGCCATCGTGGTGCTGATAGCAGTATTGATGACAACACCATCAATACCACTACCACCACTACTCATTACCACCCTCCACTATCACCACCACCATCACTGCTACTGCCACTACTACCGTCGCCGCTTCTGCCACGGGCCTTTCAATGTATTCACCAGCTCTTGATCTCCATGCTGGCCATTGAACCTCCCCAGAAGCTTCTTGACATCCTCCAATGTCCACCTTACCTGTCCGGCAGCATCACCAGCATCCTTGGCTTCTCAACGTCTGCAGCATCATCTTGAGCGTCTGTGGTACTCTGGGGGTACTGTGGAAGTGGAGGTGGTAACAGGGGAAGTGAAGGAGAAAAATATAGCTTTTGTGGACACAGTGGAGAGGTGGTGGGGACAGGGAAGAGAGATGGTGGAGACGATGTAGAGTTGGAGGAGAATGAAGAAGTGGTGAAGAACATGTAGAGGTGGTGGAGACCCTGGAGAGTTGGTGTAGATGAGCCAGTCCTGAACAAAATGACACGGAATGATTTTAGCAAAAACGATGCAACTATCTTCGGCAATGCTTTCAGACTGCCTGGTGGAGCAGTGCAGTCGACTGTCCCTGATGACGAATGTGGACTTTTAAGATTACTAATATAGTAAATGCTTATCTTTAAAGGTAAATGTATATTGTACTTTGAAATGTTGAGCGATGTTGATTTAATTTATTTGCGATTTCTTGCAAGACGTTTTTTGTCTTCTGTTTTCGACACTAATGAATTTAACCACTTGCGGCTAAAATTGAAAGCGTAAGTTTATACACCGGTTTGACTTTTAAAAGTAAATACTGTACAGAGCTCTTTGGGTTGAAGTATCGAAGTTTTTTTAATGTCAATTTAAGGTACTATTTTTGGGATTACGCAACATATAATTTGGTCATATCATGCGCCTGCTGTTTGTGTTGAACATGAAAATCGGTTTACTTTTTATGGGCTTTGTGACGTGTAAATTGAGTTTGTAGACACACGTACATGTGCACTCATACTGTACACACCTACAAAACCTGTACACATACAACTCGCACACATGTACATTCATCTGTACACAAAGACAAAAGGTCCCCTTATAGGTTTTTTTTAGGCCTTTTTGAAAGTGCTGGAAACACACTTAAAGCCTATACACGTACACTTGTACACATACCCATGTACGCTCACCTACACACAACACATCTATGTACAGACATTTGCACTCTTGCACCAAGTTTGTATACACACTTCACTGTGTACATGTACACCCTTACACTTACATATACATGTATGTTTACAGACATGTATGAACAGGTACACACATGATATACAGTTCAAGCACCGCAGCTGTGTACATTTCACAATTTAACAAGTTGCCAATAATGGAATGAGTTTCACGTGACTACTTTAAACGAATCCCTTATCCTCTTGTGATTAAAAAAAGAACAGACCGCCCCACCCCCCCCGACCTTTTTGCCCACGCATTTTTTTTTTAAGAACCCAAATAAAGTTATTTCCGTGAAAAGAAGTTAATTTTAAAATCTTTACGTGAGCGTGGATGACTCAGAGGCAGTAATTGCACAAGCAATTGCACAAGCAATTGCACAAGCAGTGTACGCTGCTTTCTTAAACGGATTTGTCCACACCATAATAATGTGGAATTTCCATCGCTGGCTCCCGGGGTCGCCAAGATAAGAAAATGGGCACTGCCACACACGGTTGTTTGGGCAGGGGAACACTTCGACTTGAAACATATGCAGGTGGTTTATCCAGGAAAAGCCCATGACTCATTTTTCAGGAAGGTCCTGACATGGTTTCTGCATTGGGGGGGGGGGGGGATAATTGCCATGTATGTACCAGTTGAGTCATTTATGGGTAATTTCTTCAAATGTGGACCATGACGCCTGCACAAAATGGCCTGCTGTTGCGAATGACGCCACGGGATCTTTAACGTGCAGAATGCGCACCTTTAGGATTAATATACTCGCAGAATTTAATCGAGGAGGCCACTGTGTTTTAACTGTGAACGTTCACCGTGAACGCTCTGCTGCTAGACTTTCAATGGTGCTACGGTTTCGAAATGTTAACTACCTCGCCTGGTATACAGGAGGTTGTGGGTTCCATCTCGACCCTGATACCTCTATATTTGGAGGTTGTGTGTTCTCCCCGTGGTCGTGTGGATTTTTCTCTGCGTGCTCTGGTTTTTTCCTCCAAATTTAGAAACTGGTGTTTCGAGAATTGGCTGCTGTACATCTCCACATGATAAGCCGCTTAGTTGAGCTATAATTTGTGGCCAGGTCGCTTTTGAAAAAGAGCTCGGTGGGCCTTACCTAGTCAAATAAAAATAATATATAGTAGAGTATATATATGTGTAAAACTGGTGGAAAGGGTATTGCATCTTTTCAGAATAGGAATCTTTATCAGAATCTTTATTGCAACTGGAAGAATCCAATGAGCTATGACGTTATTTTTCACAGATGTCCAGTTGATATACATATCCGTTGGTGGTGCTAGGCCTCTTTAATTCCATGTTATTGTGGCAGGGCCAGCATCTCCTTAGAGCAATCACTGTTAATTTGGGCTTCCAAGATGACCCAGGAGGAATGATTTGTTTTGATGTCAGGTTGAACTTGGGTGAGATGTGAACTAATTTAAAGGGTCTGTACTCCCAAGTAAAGTCAAGTAAATGCCTTCCTGTGTGGGTTGTGCCCCTTTCCATTGGTAGTCCTGAAATTGAGGGAAGCACACATTAACATGACATGAGCCAGTGTATGAATATTACAACCACTTTACAAAGTACTGGATTACTACGTAGATTTAGCTATTTGTGCTGAAAATCTCCGATGTGTTTTTGGGTTGTACCATATGTTGTTTGGCATGATGCCTGACATTCACTCCACGTACTTAGGGCTGGTTCAGAAACTGCGTTTAAATAATTCGCCTCTTTAAGTGATGGAAAAAAACGCTCCATCCCATCACGGCAGGCACACTCGTGCAGGTCGGAACACAAAAATATTTCGCAACAGGAAGTTGTACAATTCTTGTACAAAATCTCTACATCTGTGTGTATTGTTAAATCTAACTTTCAGTTCACAAAAAAAACTATTCCAGTTCCTGAAGACGTTCCCAGCATGTGGAGTGAAATGTCTGACATTGTGCCGAACAACACAACGTACGAACACATGGTCAAACCTAACCCACAACCAATGCGCTCTTGGGGCACTCGCCGAAAATCCTGAAGTCAGACGGCCTTGTTGCCTAGCGCTGTGGAACGTAACGTGCATTTGCCTGTCTGCGACCTTATTGGCAGTCACGTGGCTGAAAAATACTGAACTGACGTCATGCTCCCAGGGTGCGTGAGTCAGACTTGGCAGTGAGCTTGTGTGGGTGGTGCTTGAAGGCGAGTGTGTAGGCGGGTGCGTCTGAGCCCTGCTTTGTGAATTCCACTGTTCAGTGTCTGGTTTCAATTAGATAGTGGCCGACTCTCAGTGTGCTGCTGCATTGTAAATATTGGTGTGTGCATTTATTGTGGGATTGAAGCAGTATTGCAATTCAAATTGGCAGTGCTATTAACATTTTTGGGTGGCAGACCGATTACCCACATTGCCATGAGTTAAATTGTCAAACGTAACCAACATTATGCTCTGATTAGAGTGTGGGGTGGTGCTTAATCCATTAGAAACCTTGAGTCAGCGTTGGAAATTCCACATGTCCATGCCAATGGCCAGTCTTATTTCAAAAACTGCTGGAAACCATTACATTAGCATCGACCGACCCGGAGCCTTCTAATTGTGCATCGAGCACCAAACCAAACACCGCCGAGCCGAATAAGGAGCTCGAGGTGTGTGCGTTAGGCCAACGACTGGAAAAACGATTAAGACTTATTTTTTTATTGAGTTAATAAAACTATTGTATAATACGTAGGCTTTCGCGACTAATACCCATAATATAGATTTTTTTTGGGTTAGATCGCATACAAATCACTGTGTCGTTAAACCCGTCACCGGGACGTTTGATGTCCTTGGAAGATGTATACAATCGTTCCTTAAAACAGGAGGATTTCTCCACAAATCTGGCTGTCCGCCTGATGAAGCGAGTTGTAATTACTGGCGAAACGTCGTACTCCGATTATAAATGTGGATTTGCTCTCCAACACACCGGTGTGCTGTACTAGTGACGAATTGACATGTTATGTTTACGTGACAAACCTTATTAATTGGCTTTGCCAGGTGGTGGCAGGTTTAACGACACATTTATATTTTACACGATCTAACCCAAAAAAACCTATATTGTGGAAAACGATTGTAATTATTCGCATAAAAATAAAGACAGCATCACCCTGCCCGAGCTGGTGTGGGACTGTACTCCTGCAAATGGTAGATATTCCACATTCCTTTGGCGGGAACCAGTTTATCGAGGGGTGCGACCGCTGTCGACTGTATCCATAGAGTCGTCAAAGTGTGTTCCTGCTCCAGCGAGTGCTGTAGCGCTCAACTCTTATTGGCGGCGGTGGAAATTTTACATGCCTATGGTTGCGATCTCGCCTACACACAGGACAACCGCTGGTGATTTCTCGCAAAGCGAAACTGATTTGATGAGCCCCGCATGGATGATGGGCCCCCTAATCCAATGCACATTTTACCAGTGGCTCGTCACTGGGATACTTAAATGACGGAGTACGTGCACACGTACGCGCTCGTTGTTTAGAGAAACGCGTATTCAGCTCAGCCTTCGGGGATCAAAGCCTAAACGAAGACTCGCGTTTGTACCTCGAAACATTGGCAGCTGTGTGTGCATTGCACGGTAAGTCGCTAAGCAGCTTGCGGTGCTGTAGTCGAGTGTTGGGGAACGGTGTCACTTACAAGGGACGCACTACGTAGAGTCGGCACCTGCCTTGGTCTTCCCTTGGTGTCCTTATTTTTAAGGTGGCCATCCTGGGAAATCTATAAATATTCCAAGGACATCAAAAGTCCCGTTTTTTTTCAGTTGTGTAGATAATAACAAGGATAATAATACTGCACTCAAGGCAATGTATTTTCATGTAGCTTTCTCCACTTCTGGTATTGTGAGATATTCTCTTTCCCATGATATGTGTGTTCGTTTTAGTAACAAACCCGATTACTTTAAGCTTGTGATATTATTTGCTGTACATTATCCAAGGCAATGTAAAAGGAAAACCAAATAAATGAAGCCATCGGAATTCACGCAGCATGGTGATGTGGATAAACCACAAGTCAGCAGGGCTTTGCTCGCACTTAAGTTTTTGAGCTCTGGGAGAGCAATTAGTACGAAAAAAAATACCCAGTTTTATAAAAAAAAAATTAGAGGTCCTCCATAAATCCCATATTATTTGGGGGACTCGATGCATCCGCTCAGGGGTTTTGAAGCTAGTAAGGCATGGTAAGAGTATTGGCCCAAGGTGGCAATGCGTTCAGGGCACTTGACTCCCAATATTAAGCTAGCAAATGTTTAAAATCAGGGCCAGGCTTCGCTAAGCTCGTCATCCTTGTGCGGTCAATAAAATAAGCACCACTTTGCGGGAAGCCAACAATGATCGTCCTAAGAATAAACTGACCTCTGATGCCCGTGCGGAATCCCCACCGCAAGCCTTGGGACTGCCAGTTGAGATGACGATTCGATCGAACAAGAACACATTTGAACTCACGTTTGAATCATAAAATAAATAAAGGAGGTAGACGGAACTTAAGAAATATAAAGCAAAATACAGGATTACACGACGGTTCTCATCATTAGTAATGAGTAATCACGGGCTGATTACTTTTCAAAGTTACCCTTAAAAATGTCAAAAGTGTTTTCCTGCTTACACGAGCAGGAAGCTGTGCTCATGTCGTGTCTACGGCCTTGCGGTGGGCAGTCGTGGAAATTCCACATTCTTACGGTGGGAGCAAGTGTCTCAATAGGACAACCGCTGTTGACCCACAGAGTGGTTCTTAATGTATCGACCCAAGAAGGATGAAGCGTTGAGTCGAGCCCCACCCCAGGAATTGAACTTGTCACGTTCTCATCTGCTAGCCGTGCGCTCTTAACCACACTGCCACCACTCGTTGGGATCATCCGCCATTATTTGTGTAGATGCCTCGGACATAAACCAGAGCCCTGTGGTTTCAGTACGCTATGATTTACGGGTAACAGTTAATCCCGGAATTAGTGTTACAAACATTGGCTACATTTCTCTATCTCTAGACAGGGAAGCGAATTCATCCTTGCGTATGGTCCGTCGTGGAATTAAGTAAGCTCTCTTCCTACTGAAGAAGGAAAATGAAGTGGGATGCTGCCACGTTGTAATGGTTAGCACACTGGAATGCCAATCTGGGGGTCATCGCTTTGATCCACTCTCCGAGCATGGCAGTCGAAACAATGTGACACATTTCTGAAATCCCCCCCACAGCCTCTGTCCGCCCGGCAGTGTAAATGGGTAACAGCACAGTTGTTGGTCGGCAGGTCGCGTGAGGTGGGGTAAATTATAGGTAGGCGTTTGGCCAGCGTGGAAGAGTAGGCAAGATACCATCTAGAGCTCCCTCAGTGGGGTATTTGGAAGTCCTGCCAACAGTGGCATGAGCAAGTAGTTGCAGGGCTGTACCTTTACCCTTGAAAGTGGAAGTATGTCCTAATCAATGCCTGATCATCCATCCCGACCGGAGTCACATGTTACATGGTGAAACCTACTCCGGCCGTGAAGGTACAGGACTTGCTCGTGTGTTCTATAGGGGTCTCTCTTACGAACTCGAGACGAGTAGGCCGTGCAGACGAGACAGGCAATCTATGCGCCAAATCCTTAAAAAAGCCAAAAAGGTATGCAAATGACTCCTCAAGTGTATTTTATGCAGCCATCGTTAATAAGTAAATCTCACTTCATGCTTGGAGACCTGATTACGCATTTTGGTTATGAGCCTGTTCTTGTAAATGATAACGTCGACATCAAGATGATAACATATTCGACCGCTACAGCAGACGGTACGCGTTGGTATTTACACGCGTCTGTCACGGGACTCCTACGGTCAAATCTATGAGAACAGCACTCTGCCCACTTAGGCTAGCGATGCTGATGGCGACGATCGAAATGGCGATGCTGATCGTGTCAGTAATAATAACAGTGTTTGCGAAGATAATTTTTTATGGTGAAAATAAGTGGTGCTGTGGGAGCTATACATGCAGATGGAAATCACGTGGGTTTTGTTATAACGGATATTACCGGGGAAACTCATTCGCTGTAGCCCCTCGGTATTACAAGGCAAAGGTGCAGTCCTGCAACGTCTCGCTTTTGTCACTGCGATAGCGAGCGACCACCAGAATGAGCTCTAGAAGGGCCCCTCAGGTGGGTATTTTTGGCCTGCTATTCTACCCTGACCAGAAGTATTAGAAGAGATGGGGAGTCCCCAAACTTTACACCCACTGCACGTGACCTGCCCGTCGCGACTGCAAACGCCGCAAAACACGCGCTCGTGATGTGTGCATGGTGACACGCGTGACGCGTGACGCCACGAGACACCCGTATATGCGATTTGCAAATCGCATTTCTCTATGAATCCATAAAAGTGATGCCTCCTCCTCTGAATGGGCAAAAAAAACCCGGTGGTCCGGTAAAGGTCGTTTGTGTTTCGCAGGCGACGTGCGATACATATTGCCTAACTCGTTCTGCAATCGTCTAAGTTTGCTTATATTTTCCAGTTGTGGTGTTCAGCATAAATATGCGGAAGGCAGCAACATGCCAATCCCAGTCAGGAGACGATATTATCATCGGTTGCCATGGTCATGCCACTACTGGATGATGGCCTCCCCAAGCCACGGCCATGCTCTCACACAGGAGACTATTTAACATGAAAATGTTTGGGAGTGTGTAAAACGGGTTCCACTTTGTGGGGAATTCAGCAGCGATTATCTGAAGGTGAGACTAACATCCGTCATAGACAGACTGGAGCAAGTAGGCGTCGAACACATTCTGAACTCGCAACACAACCCCAAAACACACTGGCGAGCTATCCAGCAAATATTGTTTGTCCTACCAAGGCCGTAGCCATTGAGTCAACATTGGGGGGTACCAAATTTTCCAGGGGGTCTAGGGCCCCCCTCCCCCCAGAATCTTTTAAAACGAATTTCCTGCCTAAATATTAAAAAATTTACGAACACATGGGATATACTTTTTTTTACAATAATGTCAAATAGTCTGTCATATTACATTGCTCTGTTTTTTTCTTTTTTACCTTTTATTGTTTCATTGTAATGACAGAGATTATGGATTAATTAAGTACTGTACAACCATAACCACAATCATATAAACAGAAATCTATGCATTGTTATATGAAGACAAGTCCAGATATTGTGGCCAAGGTTTAGCAAATTTTTGTTTTTATTTACATAGCATGGACATTTTTTTTATTTTGTTTATAGCAATATATTGGGGGGACATTTTGAACATATTTGAATATTGGGGGAGGGGGGGGATGTGTCCCCCCCCTCCCCCAATATATTATAATTACAGCCATGTGTCCTACAGATAAACGGTGGTCCACTCGGCCTACCTGTACCACCTTGTGGGGTGTCAAGACTTCTTCCTACTGATCTTAGGAAGCCACTGGAGCCATGCACTTTTAAATCTAGATTGAAAACGCATTTCTTTAGAACTGCTTGTTGTTGTGTTTAGATTGTTGTCCTTCCCCCAGGACCTCCGATTAGTGCGGTTAGCTACGTACGGTGCGAAAGAATTTCAACATACATACAGGCAGTCCCCGGGTTACAGATTGGTTAGGTTCCCGAGGAAATATCTGTAACTCGAATTTTCCGTATATCAGAGAGTGAACAAATTTCCCCCCAAAATCAAGATAAAATCCCATAGCCGAAAATAGTTATGCCTACCCTACCGTCTTCTCTCGGTACCGTATCGCGCTTTCGTCCGTTTTCTATTGCAACCTGCATCGTATCGATGTACATACGCTTTGCACTTCCCACGATTATTCCAATTTCATCGAATATCTGCCCAAACACTACTCATAATTAAACTAATGGGCCGTATACTGTATCCAATTGTTGATTTAATATGAATTGTCATTTCTGAATGTTTACCTAGCATTCGGCTCGGCCTAGACTTCACATACACAGATACATACAGATACATACACACACACAGATATACACAAACACAGATACACACACATATACATACACACAAACACACATACACAAACAAAGACAAAGATCCCCCATATAGCCTTAACAGACTGTTGGGGTAAGTGCTGTTAGCGAGCAGCACCCATAAAAGCCAGCACCACACACAAACACACAGATACACACACAGATACACACAAACACACACCGATACATACACATATACACAGTACATAATACTGTACAGAAAGCAAACAATGACGTAATGCTACGAAAAGAAAAGGACCACGTAACGCTATAACAACTCTATTTACCTTAACCTAGTGAAGTTCAAGCTCGGTAAAGGCGGGCGTAAGGCGGCCAGCCTTCGCGCTCGCTCCGCGGTATTCGTCCGCAACCTCACCGCGATTCACTATTCGAGCTGACGTAACGAACGCAAACATTTCCACATGTAGATTTGTTTACATGATTTATGGGAGCATTTCCGTAAAGTTGGATTTCCGTAAGTCGGACATTCCGTAACCTGGGGACTGCCTGTACATAAAAGGGCGACTGCTCAAAGGGTTTTAGGTTGAACCTTCCCATGGGAAGATGGAATTCTCTACACGAGCTCTGAGCCTCCAATGGCGCTGAGGGTAACGAGTTGACCATCGACCTTGCCGGTTAGGTCTCAAATACAAATCCAGGGCTGAATTTCAGCAGGGCCTGTCAGAGTCGGCGACCCAGAAAATAATTCCGCGCCCGGCACACCACATTCAGTTCACCTCTCGCTGTCACCGTGGCTACCAGTCGCGCACCTATTCCAGCCTATCAACGGCCGGGACAAAAAAAAATATTAAGCGAGACTTGGACAGATAAGTGACGGAGTTTCCATCATATCATTACCTCCCTCTAGCAAAGGGGAATTTACTTGTGTGGTTAAAAACAAGAGAATCGTCTGTGTGGAGGGAATTGTGTGGGCGTGAGGGGGCGAGAAACGCATACCTGTGATGGATGTCGCCCGCCAAGTTTGGGGCCAGGGACTCTCTGCATTGCCACAGGCTGAGCCCTCACCACCTCCGAGAAGTGACGTGAAACAAAACTGTGACTTTGCTGTGGAGGTGGCTGAGCGTCTCTTGTCACCAGACCAATGTGTCTGTGTTAGAAGAGAGACGTCTGCCTAGCTGTGTTGTCCGTCTACCTCTGTGTTTTGTCGAACACCGAGCCACTGCCTACGATGATCCGGGTACAAGCCTCGGGCGTCTCTCTTAAGTAAAACGTGTCTCTGCTTTAAGGGCATCAGACATCTCCCTCTGCAGCTGTGATCCACATTCCCACGGCAGGAGCTCGTCACACCATGCAACAAACGCTGTTGACTTCCCACAAATTAGCACTCTTTTTTTTAAATGAACGTCTGAAGGATGATGACTGAGTTGACCTGACTGGGCTCTGACCTTGTGGATCAAATGTTTGAGTCGCGGCGCCACCCAGCTCGACTGATGATTAGGATGATGATACATCCCATGAAAATACTTTAAGATGCCAAATTCACATCCCACACAGCTCGAACACATTCATTGGCCACGGCAAACACCTCTGCCACTCGGAAGTGCCACTGCACACGTGACTACCTGTGCCCCTGCGTGGCTCCGGCCCAACACAGAATGTCCCGCGAACTCTCATGAACTCGTCGGATGATTCAAGCAACGCTCACATCAACGTGCAGGGGCATTAGCAGCGGTGAAACACACCCAAGTTAACCATCAAGACCACAAGGTCACTACAGGGCGAGCCACCCAGAGTAAACTAAACAATTTTTTTTATTTTTCAGGTAAGGCCCACTGAGCTTCATGGCTATTTTTCAGAAGCGACCAGGCCACAAATGATAGCTCAACAAAGTGCCTTATCAAGTGGACAAATACTCAAAAATGTGTTTAGAGTATTTGTCTGCGATACATTTTCACATGATAAGCCACTTCGTTGAGCTATCATTTGTGACCAGGTCGCTTCTGAAAAAGAGCTACATAGCTCAGTGGGCCTTACCTGGTAAAATAAAAAAAAATAGTAAATAAAAAAATTAGGTGGAGGTAAGCCGGGTGGGTTTTAGATGGACTTACATAAACCACTTTGAAAAGGTTCACAAGGCAGGTCTAGTGGCACAAGAGACGGGCGTGTGTCTGTGCTACGACTACTGTACTTGTGTTAGAGCTGCTGAACTTACCAAAACAAGTGGAAAGAATCAGCCGCCAGCGTAATCAGACACGCGATGTACTTCACGCACCGCTCCCCGTGTCCCAACGTGTTCTTTGGTTTGATGAGCCCTGCGGTGAAAACTGACGGGGCAGTCTGGACTGTGCCGTGGCTGGGTGTGCGGTGTGCTGCAGTGTGTGTGAGGGAGTGGCTGTGTGTGGGTTTGGGGCAGAGGTGTGGACTCGAGTCATGTGACTTGGACTCGAGTCAGACTCGAGTCATGAATTTGATGACTTGCGACTCGACTTGGACTTGCATAACAATGACTTTGTCCCACCTATGAGATGTGGACTCGAGTCATGTGACTTGGACTCGAGTCAGACTCGAGTCATGAATTTGATGACTTGCGACTCGACTTGGACTTGCATAACAATGACTTTGTCCCACCTCTGGTTTGGGGAGCGGTAGTGTAGCGGTTAGCGCACTGCGCTACCAACCCGGCGCCCCGAATTCAATTCCCGTTCAAGGCTAACATCAGTCGTGATTATTTGAACTGGGCATCTCCTAGGTTGGCGAAGCCTTAAATGAGTATCTGGTGCTGTATGTAAACATCGGCACTGGGGAGACAAAGGTCGCTGGGTGTGGTATTGGCCATACCACCCTCTCGTGCGCCGTTGCGGCCTTGGATGTATTTGCATGTATGTTGACCTTCTTTCGCACCGTACTCAGCCAAGCGTGTTAATCGGAGGTGTGGCCTTCATAGGTGCTCACTAACAGCACTTTTCCCATCAGCATGGGGAGGCTACATGGGAGACCTTTGTCTGTGTATTTGTGTTTGTCTATCGCTATGGCGCCACCTTTATTAGAACCACTCCCAACCCAGAGGCAGGGCAGCAGAGACAGACAGGCACGCACACTTAAGCTCCTGTGTTCTGTTCTCCGAGTATTTCATTTTATAGTCCAAAAACAACCTCACTTTGCGGGAAATCAATAATTGTCATCCTAAGGATAGAGGGTTTGGTTTCCTCCACGTTAATTAGGATTTTCCACCGCTGCCTCAGAAGATGGAGATTGAGGCACGTCCCACGTTCATGCGAGCAGGGGACGCGCTACAACTGATGCAATCGAGCGCTATCGTCACGAGACACTTGACTGGCTGTCACTTGGACATGAAAATGTCACCCACTGTTTTTCCTCGTTGCGACGGTGCTCTCTGAAGGGCAGTGCTCTGTGTCTCTCTCGCTTTCTCTCGAGGGCAGTGCTACCGATGAGTGTGTTGTCAAAATTGATCTCTATTGGCAGCCCTGCGCCATTGGTGAAAACATTAAAGTGCAGTATTTCTAACAACATGACATCAGCCACGCGGCCTTGTGAGAGTGACATTTTCGGCAGCAATGGTTTAGCACAGGGGTGGTCAACAAAAAAAATGAGTAAAACAAATTACGAATATGATACAATAAAAACCTCAACATTTCATGAGCTGCGATGCACGTTAATAACGTTACGAAAGCAGCCCTTAAAAGAGGCGCGCGTGCGACTCTGGAGCAACAGGTTGCCGACCCCCTGTTTTAGCACGAGCAAAGTCTGGACCGGCTTTGACATTCAGGGGTCTCGTGAGTAGTAGAGGCTACGTTTGCTGCGGTGGGCGCGAGTCACTCTCCAAGTTGACCGCGGTTGGCGTCCCACGAGGCGGGTTCGCATTTTAAATTGGCAGGGAGAATTGGCAAGGCAGTCTGCGATGGGTAGGACTGCTCCACTCAGAGATGCGCTCAACTGAGAAATGGGAGGTGAAATGGAACTCGTTGGTATTGAAGCAAGAGTAGACTCTCAGAGTAAAACGCCCCTACACTAAGGTGGTACATTCCAAAGAAAATGTGTCAAAGGTCCATTACAGTGCCATGTGGAGCGCAGTTACATTTTTTATTATACTGTAAAGTAGAAGCTGAATATAAGCACAACCCTAGGGAGCTAAGCGATGCGTGTCAGTGTCCTCTCGACTGTCCCCGCCAGTTTCACTTGTTGTTTATATCAGAACTGTGCCTATGCCATTTTGCGTACAAGGTGTGCTCATATCCAGAGTCTTCTGTGTTTGTCACCAAGCCAGTTTTTTACAAGTTCGACTCCCACCACAGGCATCCAATGGTGCTGGATTTCTATGGAGCATTCGCAGTGTTATGACTGAGCTTTTGTACTTACCAAACAATGGCTCACCGAGTCCCCAGACCCATGAGCAAGGGAGTTCTTAGGTGGTGCTCATCATGGCCATGGCCGTGTAAAAAGACACGAAGCCAGCACCGCTCAAATTTTGAGTTTGACTTCAGGTTTGAACCACGTGATTTAAACCAGGTTGTAAAGTGTAGTGAATTAACGCTCTCGGTCTGTTAAACACAAAACAACAGAGACGTGTGACGTTGACGTTTTGTTCGTGACTTGAGTCAGCATATTCTTTGGGTCTTTCGGTAAAGTCACGTAGAGAGGTTCACATTAATGAAAATAAACAAAAAACTACGACGTTTCAATCACAACACAAGCGATCATCATCAGGAGGAAAACAAGGAGGGGGAAAGCTGCTGAGGCAGCTCGATCAGATGAGACTTCCTGTCTCGAAGTTTATTTTCTCCTGATGACGATCGCTTTTGTTGTGACGATCGCTTGTGTTGTGATCGAAACGTCGTAGTTTTTTTGCTTATTTTATTTCCATTCATTTGAACCTATCTACGTGACTTTACCGAAAGACCCAAAGAATATGAATTCCTGCAGTCACGAAAGCTTCCAGTCAAGATTTGAGTCAGCATATTTCACCGCTGGTGTGTTGACGTGCAATCTGCGCACTCTTTACAGGGTATATACGAGATAAGAGGGCACGTTTATGAGACTAGTAGGGTCGTTCTGTTTGTTCCACCGCTGACTGTTAGAGTTATTGATTTCAACGTAAACTCCATTTTCTCACGACAACATGATGCCGGCAGTGTAAGTGGTATACCTGTGCAGTATAAATAGTAGGGGATACGTGCAAAAACGAGGCCCAGTGATGGCACAGTTGTGAACGTACTGTGATATGGGCCTAACCATCGTCAGCCAATCGTGCTCATCGGAGGTGCGGGGGAAGGATAACAAACTAAACTGCTTTGTGTGTTTAGTTTGTTGTCCTTCCCCCGCACCTCCGATTAGGACGGTTGGCTACGTATGGTGCGAAAGAAGTTCAACGTACATACATAAAGTACCAAGTGAACCGATGCTTGGCCTCCCGCACGGGCGACCTGAGTTTGATTCATCGGTCGAGGCGAACATTAGGTGAGAGTGATATTGAACTGGTGCTGGCCCTCACTTCACCAACCCACACTGACCAGCTTGGTGAAGTGCCGTCAAATCACCCCCATGACTGACACGGTGTGGGGGAGGCCTTTCATCCAGCAGTCGATCGACGAATGGCTATACATTTACAACCAACGGTAACACAAAACTCCTCTTATCCATGGCGATAAGGGAGCACCAGTATAAAAAAAATCATATTATCCGTGGGTTAATCTGCGAATTTACTCTGCTTATACGCGAGAATAAAAAAAAACTCATGGACATTCGTGCATACCAGCGTGGCATTGCAGGGTGACTCCTCTTATAACCGCGAAATGTGCATATAATTGGAAGCCGTTGCACAACAACACAGGGCGGGGGACACATGGGGATAGTTGGGAGAATAAGGGCCGCTGCGACAATATGAGTTTTTTGCTCCTGCGGATATAGTAGGAGTCGCAGGGGAGATACTAGGGCGACCAGTGAGTGTAAGTCACTCCGCAACAACGAGAAGGTCCTGGGTGTGACCGCGCGCATGTGCGCGTGAGTGTGCATGAGTGTACGTGGGGCCGGCAATGCGGTGTTTGCGTGGAGTCGCCATAGAGTTGTTGTTTTTTGTTAACTGCATCACATAGGCGAGGCCACACCTGGGTGGCTCCAAGCACCCACGCACGTACGCACGCGACCACCGACGTCCGCGAGACGCCACCCTGATTAAAACCTGTGCGCGCTTTCGAGCACAGTCGTTTACTCTTCAATAATGCGCAGCCAGGAGGCTGTCTTATCATCGCCCAAGTCCTGGCAAAAGAGACTTTTGCAAGTACAGTGAACTCTAGATTATCCGGGGAAACGGGGGAGGGGAGGAGTGGCTCGGATAAAACTAAACGACAGATAATGCAAAACAGGCGTATCTCAGGCTACGAAAACACATGCGTTTCTGTCGGTGCACGTTGAAGCTATCCTGTGAAGTGTGGAAGGCTCGCTGCTGGCAGGAGTATACGGGACATGCCCAGGTGCCATGGGTCGACTGACTGAGATGACTGGCAGATGCACCACCTTGGGTTCCCTAACTGCATTTTATTTGCCCGGCGCTCCACTCGTTGTTGTGACTGTCGCTCTTCCGTTATTGCCGGAGGGCGAATGCCTCCAACTACCCAGGAGTGGCATTCACGAGCCTATTCCACAGACACCAATCTTGACCCCGCTGGTACCAGACAAGTCCACTCAGCTCCACATCCTCCTGTACTACATCAGTCCATATATCTTCTCTAGCCCGTGCAACGCCAGTTTAGCCCCCTATATCCAGCTAAACGGAAGCTGCTTAGGCATGCAGTGGCTGGGCATGCGGGCTACATGACCCAGCCAACTCAGCATCGCCTGCCCGAATATCTCACTGACGGGACCGTGTCCAAATCTTTAAAGAAATTGTAATATCCGCACACAATATAATTTGGTTAAATCCAAGATGTATCATAGGCAGGCCAGTCTGAATGTTTCAAACCGGCGCAGATGTGCTTTCATAGTGGTCCACGTTTCGCAATCATAGATAAAGAGCATAACTGGCCGAGAAGACCCGGAGGTTAGTATGGAGCGATATACCAGGTAGCTTCCACACAGCGTTACACAGCTGATGAAAAGCTAACCCCACTAGACTTCTTTTAAGTGATAAACTAAACTGCCAAACCGGAACTGGGCATGATCAGCACACTGTCCAGTTATGCGAACTCCTCCACTTTAGCCACAACTGCCCTATTGCTCATGGGGAGTTGTGGAATGGGTGGAGTGTTTGATGACATAAAATACCCAGGCAGGTGGTTTGTTTTGGTAGGACTGATGGCAAGGCCTCACCTCTTCGTAGCAGACTCCAGTGCCTTCGCAAGGGCACTGAATCACTGGTCTCTTATGAGTGATGAACAGCTAATAATTAAACCAGTTTGCGGTCAAGATTTTCATTTTTTTTCAAGCACAGTTAATCCACAACCTGGATAATCCAGATAACTGTCCTGTTATTGGTCTCTCTTTACTGATTAAATCAAATGTAAGACGCGTGATGAAATGTAGTCATCGGTGTTTCAAAGTTATGAAATATGATTACTTTTATTATAGTTAAAATTAACCTACACTGGATTGACTTAAGCTTGTAATACCAGGCCTGCCCTATGCTGTAATTGTATGCTGGGTATCATGATCTATGTGCATTGGCTGCCACTGTCCTCACATTAACCAAAGCTTCTGACTTAATAATCTCCCCTTTTAAATCGTTTTTGGAATATTTTTTTAAAACTTTCGTTTGTCAAAGCAATCGTGAAAATAATTTACCATTGCATGCTAAGTAATTGTAATCTGATTGATTGGAAAATGGAGTAATAATAGAGCAGTGCCAGTAACTTCCTTCGGTAATCTGATTACGGGGACCCATTACTTGCAACGAATGGTACACCTCAACACGGTCTACAACCTAACAACACAACTGAGAACTGCATGGGTGATGCTTCGGTAATAATAATTGAGTCAAACCAAATCCCTGTAAACGGTCAACTCAGCCTATTATCATCATCAGACTTTTATATATATATCAAGTGACCAAATTTCTCGGAGGCTCAACTGGGACACATGGTGAGCTGGCAGCCCTTCCCATGACATCAGCACTGCCCACATTTACATAACCACGCCCACTCAAACACTAGCACCACCCACACAGGGATTGGCCTCTCTCTGACACTAGCCCTGCCGACTACTCAAGTAGCCACGTCCACTCGTCAGGTAGCTCCGCCTCTGCCCATTGTCAGTCGCGCACGAGGTCAACACGGTGACAACATCGAAAATTTCACAAACCCTTCAGGGTGTGGACCCCAGAACAACCTTTCCGAAACGGGGACTGTCCCGTTCAAACTGGCTCATTTGGTAACCTTTATAATTCATCAAGCAGCCAATGTCTAATATTATTGAAGGTCTTGCCACACCATCATCTTAGCTGATGACAGTGCAGGTCACAATAACACACTCACCTATCCATCACACTATAGGTCACAACAACACACTCACCACACTGCAGGTATAATAACACATTCACCCACCCACCACACTGTTGGTTACAACTACACACTCACCCACCCACCAAACTGTACAACTATATACTCACCCACCCACCACACTGTATGTCACAACTACACACCCACCCACCACACTGCAGGCATCACAACAACACACCCACCCACTCACCACACTGTATGTCACAACTACACACCCACCCACCACACTGTATGTCATATCATAACTTCTTCATGGTCAATAAAATGAGTGGCACATTGTGTGATGTAAAAATCTACTGTCCTGTAGGCAGATGTGGCCTCAAGTTGGGAATGTGTTCAAGTTTGGGAATGTTGTCTCTGCTTAGTTGTGATCTTATCGAAGTTATGGATTGACGGCCAGAGTAGTACCTGCTGTTATGATGAACATCGTTTACCATTGCTAGTTCCGCTTTACCTCGCCCTGCTTTGCATAATGAGATTCGGGCTTCTTGCTCCACATACGTTCACAGACGGGGCCAAAAATAGCACCGGTGAAGTTGGAATAAATGAGTACAATTTCAAATACATGTTTTAACAGTTGAACTAAATATATGAGAAATTGTAAAATTAGATGATGGGAGTGTAATAAATGACTTGACCACGATCTCTGGCTCAGTGTCCTTTATTTGGTCCGTACTGTATTACCCACACGGCTGTCTCCTCTTTGCTCAGTCCCCACCGTGCTGACTCCGATGTCTCTCTCTTCTCCACCAGCAGCCCCTCTGTTGGCCTCTGTCGCTCCTGTAGCCCCCACAGCAGTTCCGCTGCTGTTACTCACTCTGCAGCCCCCTTGGCTGTAATCGCTGCTGCTCACTCCGCAGCGCTGACAGCCTCGTGCTGTCTCTCTCTCTCTCTTCGTCGCTCCTGCGACTCTCTGCAGCCACACCCGCAGCGCTGACAGCCTCGTGCTGTCTCTCTCTCTTCGTCGCTCCTGCGACTCTCTGCAGCCACACCGCTGCCTCTAACACACAGCCTTCCTGGCTGTACTCTGGGGTTGGCCCCCGCTGGCCGGCGGTGCCTCCCTCCTCTCGTTCGCCCTCGTGGCCTCACCCTTTTCCATTCACAACCCGACTGCCTTCTCTTTCCGGTTTACCCGCTTAAGGACCCCAACCTTTCACCCACGTCACCTGGCTCCGCCTCCTCGTGACGTCACATCCGGAAGGTCGCTTACGCCCGCATTACATCACCCTCCCCCGTAGAAAAAACCCAGCCGACCTCGGCTGAACAATACCAAAGCGTAATGCGGTGAACCGACCTTCCCCCTTAAAGGACACTAAGCATGTAATATAACAACAAGAACAACAATGGCACAAAGCACAACAACGCACATCCGCATGTCGTACACGACAGCCACCCGGCCCCAGGGTAGTGGAGATGATGTAATTCCGGCCCGCTTAAGAAAACCCCAATAATTACCCAAATAACCGCGATGGACGCCCCAGTATTTACATTTTAACAACAATATTATTTACACGTGAAAACAACAACAACAAAAAAATTTCTGCTCTTACCCACCAGCAGTCCTCCCTTGAGGACCAGCACAGACCTCAGACGTACACAGCATGTACCCACAGTCACTCTCAACAAACCAACAAAACCCCTAATCGCACACCCTCGCGTGGAGAGAGCCACGCTCCCCAGCGGTAACGTTTAATTCGCCGTAACCCTCACCGTGGTCGTCAACCCACGGCAACATCCATTTACCATACTCTCAGCTAGTGCCATTTCGGGGATGAGCAGCACTCGGCCATGCTCCTCCCTTACTATCCCATCAGCGATGGACACACACCAGCCTTGCCAAAAATAATGACGTTGCAACGTCAACAAAGTCTTCTGCACCCCTAAATGCAATAGTGTGTCACAATGGAGAGTTCTAATCAACTCGAATCGCAAGGACGTTGGTAGCACCACACGCCAGCTTTCCTGGAATCCTTCTCGCCACATAAGCAGACCATCTCGGAGAGCGGTTCGCGGCCCCACAGCCGTACTCGGACTCCCATTGTCCCTCATAGACCGCTTCCGCATGGACAACAACAACTCATCCATCATTTGTTCCCGAATCCAGACAGACCGCGGCAGATTCAAAACGCCGTCAGTCGGTCCCGGTTCCATCGGAGTATCCGACTTCTCGACGGCCAACGTAAGCGGCTGAGGGGGGTTTAGAATCGGCGAACACCTATGCGTCCCCGACGCACATTTACAAGGGGCGCGCCCTGGTAATCTGGAAAGTGCGTCAGCGTTCGCATGGCGCACTCCCTTCCGATGTTGAATTTGGAAGGAAAATGCCTGTAGCGTGTCCAACCAACGTGCCCACTGTCCCGATGGCTGGTCCATTTTAAGTGCATATTGCAAGGCCGCATGATCCGTACGCACAATAAAAGAATGACCGTAAAGGTACGGTCGAAATTGCCGTAGGAAAAACCAACCGCCAAAAGTTCTCTACGAGTGACACAGTAGCGTGTTTCCGCAGGCGACAAGACTCGGCTACCATACGCCACGACGCGCTCTACGCCCCCTTTAGACTGTGATAATACCGCCCCATTACCTGTGTCACTCGCGTCCGTATCAAGAATGAAAGGGCGATCAAAATCGGGATAATCCAATGTCGGAGCCGTAGCCAATAGATCACGCAGACTCCGAAAGGCCGCCTCTTCCGGCTGTCCCCAACAAATTTCCGTCCTTTACCCGTAAGGAGATGCAAGGGCCTCGCAATCGTCGCAAAACCCGGCACAAATCTTCGGTAATACGAGGCAAATCCCAAAAACCGCCGAACATCCCCCACGGTGGCCGGAGTCGGCCAATCCCGGACGCACGCCGTCTTTTCCGGATCCGTGGACACCCCCTCAGCACTCACAATGTGCCCCAGATAACGGACGGACCGTTGCAGTAGGTGGCATTTCTTTGGTTTAAATTTTAAACTCGCAGAGCGCATCCTCGTGAACACTGTCTCCAGCCGTGTTAAATGTTCCTCAAATGTGCGGCTGAAGACAATGATATCGTCCAAATATATAAGACACGTCTACCACTGCAACCCCGTCAAACGAGCTCCATCAATCTTTGAAATGCGCTTCATAGCCAAGGAAAGATCAATCCCTCGGCAAGGCCAGATATCAACGACCCCCCCCACGGGGTAATGTTCTCTTATAGAGACAATAACGCCCTAACCCAAAACCCGTGAGCCCCCGGCACACCAGGTTCAGTCTGCCACCGCACAACTGAACCATGACTCCCCGAGCCATATGAGCACACGGCCCATTAGTTTAAGACATACCACGGAGGTTTCGCCTCCGGGCTGTCAGGTCAGTCATCAGCCATAGGCCGACGTGACCACCACTCGTGCATCACCCAATAAACAATGGCAGGCATAACAGATGGAATATTTGCCCCACCGAGGTTTTTCCCGCGCGCTCAAAATGGCGGCCCCCTTCGCCCAGCGCGTTCGCGCAATATCTCGCGCGCACTCAAAATGGCGGCCCTTTCCGCAAAGCGCATCGACGCCATACCCCGCGTGTGCGCAAAATGGCGGCCCAACGTGCGAACACGTGGCCAGTTTTCTCCATTCGTGCACCCCAGCTTCCCTTTGCTGGGGGTCACAAACTGCTTCCCCCGTCTTATTGTAACAATCCCAACAACGATAGACGCACAGCCCCAGCTTGCTGCGCGCAGCAGTCATATCGGGGAATTTTTAACCAATATTTTACCAACCACATTGGTTACACAACCCAACTCGCAAAGCAACTCGTGGCTGCATGCGACCAACCGAATACGCGACGCAACTTGGCGCCAATTTACGGTCCCATTAGCATTAACCTTTGAGACACCCACAACGGCGTCATCACGCACCCTCAAAGCGCGCTCTCTCTCTCACAAAGCGCCGTTACCCATAATATACACAAAATCGCGTGTACATAACATCCATACGACCAAATAATAGGGTCCCCCTCGAATTTGTTACCAATTTCCAAACAGGTACGCACAATTAATAACATCCCAACCCCAATAGTCAATCAATGCATCGCACCCCTTAACCATACAGAACGGTGTAACAGCACATACAGTCAGCATATCGCGATCACACGCGCACATTTAAGCACAATAGCAAGCCGATCTGCAGGTAACCAACACACGATTAATCCAGTCGTAACATTGCAGCAACAACACAAATATTCTCTCTCTTGCAACAACCACATCGCACATAGCACCTCGCAGCACAATACACCCAAAAAAAAAATATATATATTTTTCAATTAAGCCCATCGCACAAGGTAACCCACGAGATGATACAGCGCAAGATACCCGACGCTCCCGAGTTAATAATTAACTTCGCCATCAATATAACAACTCCACACCGCAGCGCACACACACAATTTAACACTCAGCAAGCACAGCATACTCTCCGTCCATTCTCAACACACGTACACACTTTAATTGACACCGAGCAACAAGCAGATAGCGCGTTCATCGTTATTACACACACATACCCACAGTCCGAACCGCGCTCCGCACAATCGAGTCATGAGAGAAAACAAAATCGCCCCCACCCGGCCCTCGAAAGATGGGTGAGGTGTGTGTAAAGGCCGGGTGCGTATCGTTACGACCCGCCCGGGGCTGCAGCAAGAAGAGGACGGCAGGGCGGCAACTTGAGTCGTCTCGCAGAACTCGTTCGGCGACTTGACTGCTCCGTTGTCACGCACCCGAGCCAGGACGGGAGAGCTCCCGCCCCAGCAGCTGTAGCGTCGTCGTCCTCTCCTCGCAGCTCCCCCTCGCAAAACAGCAGCTCACAGCAGGCTGCTCTCCCCTCGGCACCTCCAGATGGCAGCGCAAGGCTGCCTCTCCGCCGCGATGTTGAAGATGGTGGCGTCTCCCCGCCGCGGTGAAGACAAGATGGCGGCTTCCCGCCGTTTCTCCCCTGCCACGCCCAAGATGGCGTCTTCGTGCCGCGTGGCAGATGGCGCTGGCAGCGCAGGCAAGGCGTCGGCCTGCAGACCACCATCGGCTCTCCCCACTGCCGTCGTCGGCGTGGTGAGCTCACACGGTTTCACCAGCACGATTTTCCAGGTCTCCAGCTGCGCCATCTGTCTCAATCGTAAGTCGGATGATGTAGCAGATGATGGCACAGGAATATTCTTTCTTCCGAGCCGTCTTGACAAGCCGTTTCACTTCTGACACCAGTGTAATAAATGACTTGACCACGATCTCTGGCTCAGTGTCCTTTATTTGGTCCGTACTGTATTACCCACACGGCTGTCTCCTCTTTGCTCAGTCCCCACCGTGCTGACTCCGATGTCTCTCTCTTCTCCACCAGCAGCCCCTCTGTTGGCCTCTGTCGCTCCTGTAGCCCCCACAGCAGTTCCGCTGCTGTTACTCACTCTGCAGCCCCCTTGGCTGTAATCGCTGCTGCTCACTCCGCAGCGCTGACAGCCTCGTGCTGTCTCTCTCTCTCTCTCTTCGTCGCTCCTGCGACTCTCTGCAGCCACACCCGCAGCGCTGACAGCCTCGTGCTGTCTCTCTCTCTTCGTCGCTCCTGCGACTCTCTGCAGCCACACCGCTGCCTCTAACACACAGCCTTCCTGGCTGTACTCTGGGGTTGGCCCCCGCTGGCCGGCGGTGCCTCCCTCCTCTCGTTCGCCCTCGTGGCCTCACCCTTTTCCATTCACAACCCGACTGCCTTCTCTTTCCGGTTTACCCGCTTAAGGACCCCAACCTTTCACCCACGTCACCTGGCTCCGCCTCCTCGTGACGTCACATCCGGAAGGTCGCTTACGCCCGCATTACAGGAGGGAAGTGAAAAATCGAGCGGTGCGAGGGAAGAAACAGGGGTGTTGTAACCCTGCGGTGTAGTGAGTGGGTGAGTGAGTGTTGTGATACCTGCATTGTGGTGAGTGGGTGAGTGAGTGTTGTGATACCTGCAGAGTGGTGAGTGGGTGAGTGTGTTGTTGTGATACCTGCAGTGTGGTGAGTGGGTGGGTGTGTAGTTGTGATAACTGCAGTGTGGTGAGTGGGTGGGTGTGTAGTTGTGATGCCTGCAGAGTGGTGAGTGGGTGAGTGTGTTGTTGTGATACCTGCAGTGTGGTGAGTGGGTGAGTGTGTTGTTGTGATACCTGCAGAGTGGTGAGTGGGTGAGTGTGTTGTTGTGATACCCGCAGAGTGGTGAGTGGGTGAGTGTGTTGTTGTGATACCTGCAGAGTGGTGAGTGGGTGAGTGTGTTGTTGTGATACCTGCAGAGTGGTGAGTGGGTGGGTGTGTTGTTGTGATACCTGCAGAGTGGTGAGTGGGTGAGTGTATTGTTGTGATACCTGCAGAGTGGTGAGTGGGTGGGTGTGTTGTTGTGATACCTGCAGAGTGGTGAGTGGGTGAGTGTGTTGTTGTGATACCTGCAGTGTGGTGAGTGGGTGGGTGTGTTGTTGTGATACCTGCAGTGTGGTGAGTGGGTGGGTGTGTTGTTGTGATACCTGCAGTGTGGTGAGTGGGTGAGTGTGTTGTTGTGATACCTGCAGAGTGGTGAGTGGGTGAGTGTGTTGTTGTGATACCCGCAGAGTGGTGAGTGGGTGAGTGTGTTGTTGTGATACCTGCAGAGTGGTGAGTGGGTGAGTGTGTTGTTGTGATACCTGCAGAGTGGTGAGTGGGTGGGTGTGTTGTTGTGATACCTGCAGAGTGGTGAGTGGGTGAGTGTATTGTTGTGATACCTGCAGAGTGGTGAGTGGGTGGGTGTGTTGTTGTGATACCTGCAGAGTGGTGAGTGGGTGAGTGTGTTGTTGTGATACCTGCAGTGTGGTGAGTGGGTGGGTGTGTTGTTGTGATACCTGCAGTGTGGTGAGTGGGTGGGTGTGTTGTTGTGATACCTGCAGTGTGGTGAGTGGGTGAGTGTGTTGTTGTGATACCTGCAGAGTGGTGAGTGGGTGGGTGTGTTGTTGTGATACCTGCAGAGTGGTGAGTGGGTGAGTGTGTTGTTGTGATACCTGCAGAGTGGTGAGTGGGTGGGTGTGTTGTTGTGATACCTGCAGAGTGGTGAGTGGGTGAGTGTGTTGTTGTCATACCTGCAGAGTGGTGAGTGGGTGGGTGTGTTGTTGTGATACCTGCAGAGTGATGAGTGGGTGAGTGTGTTGTTGTGATACCTGCAGTGTGGTGAGTGGGTGGGTGTGTTGTTGTGATACCTGCAGTGTGGTGAGTGGGTGAGTGTGTTGTTGTGAAGCCTGCAGTGTGGTGAGTGGGTGAGTGTGTTATTGTGATACTTGCAGAGTGGTGAGTGGGTGAGTGTGTTATTGTGATACCTGCAGTGTGGTGAGTGGGTGAGTGTGTTGTTGTGATACCTGCAGAGTGGTGAGTGGGTGAGTGTGTTGTTGTGATACTTGCAGTGTGGTGAGTGGGTGAGTGTGTTGTTGTGAAGCCTGCAGTGTGGTGAGTGGGTGAGTGTGTTGTTGTGATACCTGCAGAGTGGTGAGTGGGTGAGTGTGTTGTTGTGATACCTGCAGTGTGGTGAGTGGGTGAGTGTGTTGTTGTGATATCTGTAGTGTGGTGAGTGGGTGAGTGTGTTGTTGTGAAGCCTGCAGAGTGGTGAGTGGGTGAGTGTGTTGTTGTGATACCTGCAGAGTGGTGAGTGGGTGGGTGTGTTGTTGTGATACCTGCAGAGTGGTGAGTGGGTGAGTGTATTGTTGTGATACCTGCAGAGTGGTGAGTGGGTGGGTGTGTTGTTGTGATACCTGCAGAGTGGTGAGTGCGTGAGTGTGTTGTTGTGATGCCTGCAGTGTGGTGAGTGGGTGAGTGTGTTATTGTGATACCTGCAGTGTGGTGAGTGGGTGAGTGTGTTGTTGTGAAGCCTGCAGTGTGGTGAGTGGGTGAGTGTGTTGTTGTGATACCTGCAGAGTGGTGAGTGGGTGAGTGTGTTGTTGTGATACCTGCAGTGTGGTGAGTGGGTGAGTGTGTTGTTGTGATATCTGTAGTGTGGTGAGTGGGTGAGTGTGTTGTTGTGATACCTGCAGAGTGGTGAGTGGGTGAGTGTGTTGTTGTGATGCCTGCAGTGTGGTGAGTGGGTGAGTGTGTTGTTGTGATACCTGCAGAGTGGTGAGTGGATGAGTGTGTTGTTGTGATACCTGCAGTGTGGTGAGTGGGTGAGTGTGTTGTTGTGATATCTGTAGTGTGGTGAGTGGGTGAGTGTGTTGTTGTGATACCTGCAGAGTGGTGAGTGGGTGAGTGTGTTGTTGTGAGGCCTGCAGTGTGGTGAGTGGGTGAGTGTGTTGTTGTGATACCTGCAGTGTGGTGAGTGGGTGAGTGTGTTGTTGTGATACCTGCAGTGTGGTGAGTGGGTGAGTGTGTTGTTGTGATACCTGCAGAGTGGTGAGTGGGTTAGTGTGTTGTTGTGATGCCTGCAGTGTGGTGAGTGGGTGAGTGTGTTGTTGTGATGCCTGCAGTGTGGTGAGTGGGTGGGTGTGTTGTTGCGATACCTGCAGTGTGGTGAGTGGGTGAGTGTGTTGTTGTGATACCTGCAGTGTGGTGAGTGGGTGAGTGTGTTGTTGTGATACCTGCAGAGTGGTGAGTGGGTGAGTGTGTTGTTGTGAAGCCTGCAGTGTGGTGAGTGGGTGAGTGTGTTGTTGTGAAACCTGCAGTGTGGTGAGTGGGTGGGTGTGTTGTTGTGATACCTGCAGTATGGTGAGTGGGTGAGTGTGTTGTTGTGATACCTGCAGTGTGGTGAGTGGGTGGGTGTGTTGTTGTGATGCCTGCAGTGTGGTGAATGGGTGGGTGTGTTGTTGTGATACCTGCAGTATGGTGAGTGGGTGAGTGTGTTGTTGTGATACCTGCAGTGTGGTGAGTGGGTGTGTGTGTTGTTGTGAAGCCTGCAGTGTGGTGAGTGGGTGGGTGTGTTGTTGTGATGCCTGCAGTGTGGTGAGTAGGTGAGTGTTTTGCTGTGGGGAGAAGTAGTGTAGCGGTTAGCACGCTGCGCTATGAACCCAGCGACCCAAGTTCGATTCCTGCCAACAGCACTTGCCTCAACAGTCTGTTAAAGGCTATACGGGGGAATATTTGTGTTGTATGTATGTTGAACTTCTTTCGCACTGTACGTAGCCAACCGTACTATTCAGAGGTGTGGGGAAAGGACAACAAACTAAACACATTTCGAAAGAAATTAGTTTTCAACCTAGATTTAAAAGTGCACACCGTGTTGTTGTGGCCTGCAGTGTGATGGGTGGAACACAGGACTGTATGCATGAGATCAATCAAAAGCTATATGTCGTCAAAAGAATTTGGTTTGTAGGTTGGACGAAGTGACAAATCTGTCCGGTGCATCCAGGATCCTCAGGGCGGCGCTGACCATAACAACAAACTTCCCCTCTCCGCCTCAAAGAAATCCCAAATAATAGCTAAGCAATAAACGCAATGGTATTGCGGTCCATTAAATAGAACAAATTACAGCAATAAACACTCAAGAGTACCTGAGTACATTCACCATCAGCAGCTGTGATCTATCTACTGCTTGATGAAGGCCTCCCAATGTTAACGCCATCGCGCGTGTTTTTTTTCTGACGGAACGATTTCGCTCCTGCACACGAGACAATTTCCTCGCTCCATCTCTGTGCACCGTGGTTGTTGTCGTAGTCGTCAACTCCAATTGTATTCGGTCTTCAGCGTGAATTCGCTGGACTAATTTTTCTTCAAGGGCTCGGCAAATATGGCAAATAAAAAAATGTTAGGGATCATGGAATCGGGAGAAATTCGGTCAATTCAGACCAACTTGAGTCTCGAGTTAGCTGCCCCATAGAAACTAGATATTCGAATCAGTGACGTATTCCTGGGTAAACAAAGAGCTATGTGTAGTGAAGGGTTTTACGACGGTGGAGACGAATGTTGGAGGCAACACGTTAATTAACACACAGCTACGATACAGCGCGTAGCGAACCCTTATACACTTGAAGGGGTTACGGCCCCTTCACCCGCTGCCTAAGGAGGTACCCCTCCAGACTGACATGCTCTACTACTGGGGCCACGGTCTCTGGGTCTTCCGGCTAGGGGTGACCTAGGGGAGGCTGCTCCAACCCGACCCAGCCAAGGTACAGGTCCCGACCACTGGCCCGCTTGGTCCCATCCCTTAGAAGGACGTCGGGTCCCGAGGGTTCTAGGGTCGCACCCTGGGCCCACTCAGGTGAGTCCTAGGGTCCTTGCTAGCTGGTCTTCAGTCTTCAACTGGCCCCGGACCCATCCAGAGGTCCGGCTTTTGTACACCTCCTGTGTCAGCCCCTGGCCACGCCTCCCTTCCAGAGAGTTCCAGGGGGGGTCTCGGGGGATCCTAGGACACCCCGCAGTCACCTCCTGCTTTGGGGCTGGGGAATCTCGCGACCCACATGCTGGTGCCAGGTACTGCCCCTGGTGGGCCCTGTCTGCTACTGCAGGAAAGTGCTATGTCAGAGCACTGGGCCAATGCGGATGTGACTGATCCTGTACTGATTACTGTATAAAAGTGATGGTAATACAGTAATAATGATGGCGATTCACCTCCACCTACAATCATTCCATTATCCCTGCCCTAACACTCACCCTGACTATTGTATCCAAAATGAAAAATATCAAGACATTTTTTGTGAACCAAACATTCCTGTGGGAAAATTACTGACCTGTAGCTAAATCACGGGTATTTATTTTTTAAAGCGTGTGTTGGTTTTGCAGTGTTACAAATTCCACATGCGCATCGTCTAACATAACTTTGGGGCAATTCCACAAGTGACCACAAATGCTGCTTTGAACTCATAATCATCATTATAGCGAGTCAGAGTCGCAGCGTCTCTTTGATCAAACGAGCGCTCAGTGGAGCTAGACTTCAATGCCAGCCCCGAGCTGAAAGTGGAACTTTCTTTTTCTGATGGGGATGGGCTGAAGAGGTGTACAGCGATTCGATCACTGCACTATCCATCCGGTGACCTGAGGCCGGGGCTAACGTGTGATATTTGAACAGGTACTCAGAGCCTCCTTCACCAACCTGCACTAACCAGTGTGGTGAAGTATCATCAAACAAACCCGGTGTGGGGAGACCTTCATCCAGAAGTGAATTGACAAAGGGATGGAAATTATGACAGTACTTAGCAGGGGCGGTTTCTTCATTAGGGCAATTGGGCGACGCACCACCAATCTCAGCCGTTACTGTGCCTCTGGATATAGTCCAATCAGCGTCATGTCACGTTCTGTGGAGTACCGCCTCTTTTTGGGCGATTTCACTCTGGCTGAGAATCGCCCCGAGTGGCCCCATAGACTTACATTCAAAGATGTTTTTTTTCGAAGGGCGGGCGCTGCAATGCATTCTCTATGGCTTCCGGGAGGGCTCGCACTAACGTGCTTACGTCATCATACGTAAGCACGTTTCATCCAACAATATAATTTGTCGCCACCTAGTGGAAGAAACTGAGTGGATTGTAATAATAGTGAGTATAGAAACAACCAAGATGTATTGTAAGAGTCACTTTATTTTCATTAATATTAAAGAAGTGAAGTTCCCTTTACATGCTTAAGCTGTTAATTTATCCATTGCATGGGTGGACCTTATCCTTATCAATCATCCAGACATTTGCCCCCCCCCCTGAGAGATTTTGCAGGAGCCGCCACTGGTACTTAGTATTACGGGGACACGCTTCTGGATAAAATGGCCACTGTTTAATTCTTACGAAGTGTTGCTCGTTTTCTAGACCCTCAAAAGGAAGATGATGATTTGAATGGATCCCTGACCGGCATTTGAACTCTCAAGTCGAGTGCTCGAGTCAGACCTACAGTCATAATATTTTATTTTATGTGACAATCATTGATCATCTTTAACTGTAACCATTGTGAGTTTTAAACTCAGCAAAGACCCTGTGAGTAAAGACCTTGTTTACTCAACGCCTCCCCACAAAAGGGTATTTAAGGTTTTTTTGTTTTTCTGAGACTCTCTCCCCTCCTTCCTCCTTCTCGCCTACGTCCACCTGGCCGCAGTCAGGAGGCGTACCGATGACGTACGGCCCTTCTTGTCACTCCACAGCTAGAACAGGGCCTCTCCACACCATGCAGGGTTGGTGTGGGCAGGGATCATAGCCATGGCTGGCATCATTGGTGATATAATTGGGGTGCCACGGTGGCGAGATGTTAACTACCTCGCCTGATATACAGGATGGTCGTGGGTTCGATCCCGACCCTGACGCCTGTTTATTTGGAGTTTGCATGTCTCTCTCCGTGGTTGCGTGGATTTTTCTCTGTGTCCTCCGGCTTTTCTCTGGACATTTAGAAAAGTGCGTTTAGATGATTTGGCTGCTTTATATGTCCACATGATGATACCCCACTTCGTTGCACTATCATTTGTGGCCAGGTCGCTTCTAAAAAGAGCGATATTGTAGCTCACTGGGCCTTACCTGGAAAAAAATGTGTTTAATTTGATTTAATATCTGAACCAGTCCTGGTCTCCCTCTGCCCCCAATCTTCAACTCGCACAACCAGATTGGTGAAGTCTGATCAAATCACGCCCATTACTAGAATAGGGTGGGTGGGGAGGCCTTCAACCAACAGTGGATTGGTAAAGGTCTGCATTTGTTGTTTATCCCTGTACTGCGTTAACAAATGTAAAAATTAAACGAACTGAGCTGACGGGGTGTTTCACTCTTGGTCGGCCCATACAGAGGCTTGTTTACAGAGTGAAGACACTGCACTGTGTGGAGTGAAAAAGTCATGTAAAGAATATGCAAATGATATTGTTATGTCACATTCAAGTTGTATAATAGCGATATAACAATGGTAAAGAAAATAAATGACATGGTACAAACAATAATATACTGTACACATTTCCATTTCTGCCTCTTTTCACAACGTCTCGCCAATTGTGTGATCTGTGTCACGTCATGGACAAAACAAATACAGTGCATCATCCGTTCCATTTTAATGGCCCACGAAAGCAGATATCACGGGACGATCGCCGAGTTCCGTTCAAGTGACCTCTGGTTCACACAATAGGGGACAGCACTTTTCTACCCACCCTGCAGTAACATTCGTCGCATGACTGACAAACAAACCAACATTATTCATTCTCTAGGCCGGAATTTAGCCAACAAAAGTGTAAATCAAGGTTTAACATGATGGGTCTCTTTGTGCTGTCATTGATGCCCAGGCTGAGACCATAAACTCACTGCACTTGAGAACCAAGGATTAGTCATGGGTGGTTTAAATCCTGGATTCAAAGTCAGGATTGTAAGTGGTCCCAGCTCAGTGTCGCTGACCTCTAGACCTCTGAGACACCAAGTCACCTCATATCGTGGCGGCATCACCCTGGTTTAGATGATGGCGCACGGAATCAGAAATTACACAACAACTGCTCAATCATATTCTTGGTTCTTTCGGTAAAGTCACGGAGAAGATTGCTTGTGTTGCAGTCGAAACGTCGTGAGAATTTTTATTGTTTTATATTTTTATTATTTGATTATTTCCCTTCTACGTGACTTTACCGAAAGAACCAAGAATATGAATCCCTGCAGTCACGAAAGCTTTAAATAAAAATTGAACTGCTCAATCGTGACAATTCGATCGTGCGGAGGGGAGTCAATAATCGATAGGTGGTAATGCTGCAGTCACACCCCTATTCGTTCAATAAACTTCCATTGTCATTGTGATTAATAAAAGTATTATTGTAATGTCAGCCTTAGTTAATTTGCAACTTGCATAGAAATGTGGAATTTTCCACCAATGGCTCAGGGCCACCGATGGAGATGAGAGCAGCCCCAGTGCTCGATCAACAGAGGGCACGTTGATTGGACAATTACACCGGCCTGGGGTGTGGGGGGGCACTTTGCTCAAAGCTCCGAACTCGGTCAGAAGCATGCGAATGTGCACGCATATTTTGCGTGCACATTCGCATGCTGGATGAGGGCCGCAACATGTCGTGTGGGTCGTGGTGGTGGGGGGGTTGGTTACCCTACTTTACCACGCTGGCAATTGTGGGTCGTGAAGGCGAGGAACATTGACGTTGGAGCATAGAGATACAGTACAACAATAGAATACGTTGCACTGCACCTCTACTGCGCACTACAAAGCCTCGTAGCAGCCTACAACAGCCAGACGTGCATAGCTGGACATCTGTGAAAACGTTTTACAGCTCATCGGATTCCTCCAGAAAAAATACATATTCTGATTCTGACATTCTGATTCTGCTTATATTTAATGGTATGTGCTTTGCAGAAGGGCCATGGCCCAAACATTGCCTCTTAGATATTGTATTCCCCTTTAAGACCACGCAGTGTTATTGGTGAATGTGTGGAGTTTGCATTGCATGGTGGTCACCCACCCGAGCACAATCCAGACTCAACCCTTATCTGGCGTCTGACACTAACTCGACCTGGCGCTTTCTGGGTGAGTTTGTCACGAGCTGGAGGAGGTACACGTCGCATTCAAATCCCAACCGGGGGTCAGCTCAGCCCACCAGTTCTCCAGGGTGGGATACAATTAAGTCACTGGCGGCTGTCCTATCAATAGTTCCATGGTAAAATAGAATTTCCACTCCGAACTTGGAGCTGCCAATGGAGAGGGAAAGTTAAACCCGCCACCACCTGCCTGATGAAGCTAGTTGTAATTATTGGCAAAACGTACTCGGGTTGTAAATGTTGTGGATTTGCTCTCCAACACACCGGTGTGCTGTACTAGTAACGAATTGGCATGTTCTGCGTGACAAACTTTACTAATAGGCTGTCGGGTGGTGGCGGGTTTAACGACACATTTACATTTACGCCATCTAACCCAACAGAAAACTATATTATGAATGATATTGGTCGCGATAGCCTACTTGACAAACAGGGAAAAGTTAATTTGACCATCACATATCCGCCCTGACCAGTTAGCCGCCAATACCCAGCGCAGCAGTATTTGTGCAACGATGGCGAAACTGCCACGTTCTTTCTCTCGGTGAGGCATTTCCCGCGTTTATGAAAGTTGACCTACCTAACTCAAAATTTCTCCGTGTGTCCACCGCCACCGTGTTGCGTATAGCACGGCCAGCCGTTACATCATACCGTATTTCATTGCACTAATTTTCATAATGCTTATTTAAAGTTTACAACACATCGCTTCTTTTCATGTAACGCATAGCATGATGTTCCATACAGTACATTGACCGTGTTAAAATTAGCGCGACTCTGCCAAAGGCCGCAGGGGAAAAAAACAAATTCGGATAATACCAAACGCAGTCAACGCCATTCTCCCGTTTCCACCCTCCCAAACTTTCCAGAAAATGTCCTGCGATCGGGAACTTGTCACAGATAGAGGCTGGATTCTCCGGTGTCAGATTGAAGGGAGACACATGGCTTTGCTGCCGCCAACTCAGAGGCCAACATTTGGGGTTTGATTTTACTGCCGTCTCTGCGAAATGAGCCGAGCTTTTGGCCGCGCGTGTGACCTCAGCCGCCCCCAAATGACATGGCCGGGCACTGATGAGGACACGCAGCAGTCGTTGGGGGAGAGACTCGGTCACTCTTAAACTAAATGTTTTTTTTACCAGGTAAGGCCCACTGGACTGTATAGCTCTTTTTCAGAAGCGACCTGGCGGCAAATTATAGTTTAACTAAGTGGCTTATCATGTGGGAATTTATACGAGCAAAATACTCTAAATGCGGAGGTAAAAACCGGAGGACCCGGAGAAAAATCCACGCGACCACGGCGAGAGAGGCATGCAAACTCCAAATATACAAGCGTCAGTGTTGGGATCGAACTCACGACCAACTGTATACCAGGCAAGAGTAGTTAACATCTCGCCACCGTGGAATCCCTTGCTCTCCTGGAAGAGTGTCCATCGACTTTTTATTGGCTGGGCGCAGTGGTGATGATGAGCGTCAGGGTAAAGTGTTCGCTTGTAAACACCGAGCGGTGAGTGGTGCTGTGGTCCCCCGGGCAGTGACGGGATATTCTACATTCCCTTGGCGAAGGGCAGTCTGGCCAGAGGACGCCGCTGCTGTGTTTCCACACTGCGGCACTCATTTTATGGAGAGGTGATGATGTGCTTTGGTGACTGACTTGACTATAGGATTTGAACTAGCCCAATATCTATGAACACCTGTAAAGCATTAATGGTTTGTGTGCGAAAAGCAGCACAGCAAGTAAGTGTGGAACCTGTGTGTGCAATTTCCTTACCTATTATGGGTGGGCTTTCTCTGGACATTGGTTTTCGACCATGCAGACACACTTGGACAGCACCTGGGAGCACATCCCATAACAGGACACTCCCGAGCTCTCAATACTCTGATATTGCACTGTGTTTGAGTTGTACGCCTTCTGGTGTCATCTGGTCCAACACCAATGGGGACTAGGCTCTAAAGAAAGCCGTCTCGGGTGTGGACCAATTAACTTCAAGGACAGTGCATATTATTATCATTATCAGAGTTGCTTCTTTTTGTTAGCTTTTTGACTACTTGTGTTGTGGTTATTGCAAACATGATGCCTTGAATAAAGGTGTCAGTTGTGTACCAGTTTAAAAGGGTAAAAACCTACTACTACTCCTGAAAGAGTTCTGAGACTCAGTGAGGCTTCTCTGGCGAGATATTATGTTGATGCTCAGCGAGCGAAACAACATCCAATTCCATTCTAATGACACAAGTTCCCGTCTTCCCATCCGTACAGTCGAACAACAGCAACTGCATTGTCTTGTGGGAAGTCAACGATGCTCGTACTATAGATGGACTATTCCCCACCATAAGAGTGTGGAATTTCCACCATTAGCTCAGGGCCAACAGTGGAGATGAACCACCACCCATGTTTCACTTCAGGAGGACAACATTAAACTGTTGCCAATAAACGCGAGCTGGGCTATTCTGTTACCTGAGTAATCGATCACCCTACCGGTCACCGTTTCGAACATTCAGCCGATCGGATAATACGACACGAGTTGGAAAAAAAAAATCTCTCGTCTGTTCCCACGTGTGCTGCTGGACGGGAGGTGACCGGCAGGGCTTGGTAACGTCATCATCAGCGCACGTCACGCTGGAATGGAAGGGTCTTCCCCGCCTTCCCAGTAAATTGACCGCACGAAAAATGTAGCCAATTTACACATTTTCTTTTTGCCGATTAAATTACTTTTACTAAACTAATTGTCGCAGCTCTTCAGTAAACTCATTGTTAACATCTCGGCTTCCCCTCGTCTGTTTTTGTATTGCTTGGAAAAAAAGTGTTGTTATAAATATAGCAAAATTATGGCTGCGGAGCAAAGTGTTTATACACAGAGTGGTGCCTTCCGCTCTGTAAACACGCGTCTGTATGGCCCTGCCAAAAGTAAAACCTTGTCCACTGTGAGTTAAAATTGTACATTTGTAAAACGGCACGGCATTAGTGAATAACACTATAGAGAGTAAGGTTAATTCACGACTGTGTGTCGCTCATGGGGCTGATTTGGCCACTCTGGTGGAGGGGTGACGGCCAAACTCCCTTCGAGGGATGTGTTCTGTCCAGGTCCTCTCGCTGCCCCGGACAGTCTATGTTATGTCTCTCATTTGCTGTTGCTCTCCGATCCGCGTGCTAATCGTCCTTCTCAGTGGCCTCCCCGGAGCGGGTGCATCTCACTCCACGCTTTGTTCGCCGTTCTCAGCTTTTGTTCATTTTTCTTTGTCAGTGTCCGTGTCAATAAATAACTCCATTCTCTTAAGACGAACAACGGGCTGGCAGAGCTCATTTCCTGTTTACAGGCCTGAGTCAAGCGGTGGAAATTCCACATTCTTCTGGTGGGGTCCAGTCTCTTCACAGGATGACGACGCTTGAATCCCACAAGAGTAGATTGCTGCACTGCATTCGTAATAACGATCGCGACTTGGCACCATTGCACAGTACAAGTTGACGTGTAGAGGTGTATGCCTTGCTGTCATTAACACTACCCGGATGCACCGACGTCCATGATGTGAAGTGGGGAGTAATAACGTGTGAATGTGCCGGGAGTAATAGGTTTGTATTCATGAATACAATCGGATATTTCAATATATATCGCACGGGGTGGGGGGAGACAGCGGAGTTGCCACCTCAGAGGCACACAAAAAACGGGAACCTATTAAGGCAGACAGAAGAATGCAGCAATACCGAAAGAGGGGAGAACTACGTGCAGATGCATCGCCTTGAGTGAGCGGTAAATTGTTGCGCAACTGACAACACACGGGACTTTGATTGCCCTGGGAAGATTTACAGATTTACCCGAACAGCAGCTACCTCGAAACGATAACGATCGTGATAACCCATGACAGGTGGCGACCCGAGCTGGACATTCTCAGAAATTACCTCCAGGTTGTTGGCCAATCAGAGGCATGCAGTGCACAATGTGAATACTATAAACTAAACTACGACCAGGTAAGTCCCATTGAGCTATATAGCTATTTTTCAGTAGCGATCTGGCCATCAACGAATTAGCTTGTGTACATTTATAGCAGCCAAATACTCTAAGCGCATGATTCTAAATGTGGAGGGAAAACCGGAAGACTCGGAGAAAAATCCACGCGACCACAGCGAGAACAAGGAAATTCGATCCCGACAGGCGACCTCCTGTATGCCATGCGGAGTGTATATGCCAATGCGATTGGCTAAGAGAGGCGCCTCGGAGCCTCCCCATGGATTCAAGCGCATGGTCTGAAAACCGATGTGGAAAACACGAGCAGTGCGCACAACACGGTCCAACAGCTGGAGGAACCTCTCCATCTCTTACACGTTAAACATCATTGCAGTCCATCAGTCCATGCGCTGACGGGGCCAATGTTTTCCACCAACATTTAACCAGGCGAGCTATTTAGTCATGTTAATCATCATCAGTCATGATCAATCCACTGTTGGATAAAGGCCTCGCCAAATCGTCACCATCTAGTATGTGATACTACACTCCGTCTAGCACCTACACACTCAGCGGATTTCATTGCTCCGTCTCCATGGTTTACGTGCCCTTGATTGTGTTTCGCCTTTTGGCTGTCACTGCGTCATTAGTCTCCACCATCCACCATCATCCCCTCCAGCGATGTCTCTAACTTGCTTATGTACTCCAATCCATGTGTTCATCTTCGTATGTGTCACTATGACACATTCCAAGCATGCTTCTCTGAACACTTTTCAGATATTTCTTGAGGATTTGTACAAATGTACTGATTTTGGAAAAAATTGGCATCACGGTACAATCAAGGGAGATTTTTGCCAATGACACAAAGCAGCACAGGAGCATTCATTTTGTTTAACAGGTTCCACTGCTGATGAGCCTAAAAGTAACAACCGGCCTCAAGGTTTTGCTGGTGATACAAATGTTGCTGGTAAACATAACTTCAGGAGTCCCATGATAGGCAAATGGAATGAAATGTATTTCTACTTTGTGTCCGGACATTTTCTTGAACACGGGTGTTTTGCAAAAAAGCTTACAGGTGACCTCAATGAGCATTAACACGAGCCACGATCGCCCTCTCGTGGCGAGGATCTCTAACCGACCCTAAAGTCGCGGGGTGAAGTCCTTGGGTCGTAGGGCCCAAGCCATCAACCCCTTGGGACTGATAAATGGAGGGTCGCTTTGCAGGAAGTCCTTTAGTCTGTGGAGATGTGCGGTTGCCATAGGAACGTGGCGTTTACACCACTGGCTTAGCGTTGTAATTGGAGATTAGCAGTGCTCATTGGCTGTGACAGCATTGCTGGCTTTAAATAACGCATAAATTTACCTAGATTTAGAAGCAGGTTACATCATGAGACAATTACCTTTGCCTCCCGCCATCCTTCAGTGCTATAAATAGGACAGTAAATGTTATCACAGCATGTAGGGTGCTTGCATATCTGTATAGTTGTTTTTACTTCCCCTCTGCAGCACATAACATATTCTACAACAAAAACGATGTGTCAAATATTTGAAGCAGGACCCTCAAAAGTCTTGTGATGCCACGGGGCTTTTTCTTCGTAAATATCACTTTGACATTGTAGGCTTTTGTTTTTTTACAGAACAATCAACAAGAGCGGATCTCGCACAGTGCGACTGCAGCCATCAATCTCAACGGGCCACTTATACCACTGCCCCCTTCGCTCAAGTTTGTTGTATCTGTATGGTTCTCTATGCACGTCTTAGGTGTGTTTATGTTAAGTCTCTTAAGTCTATGGGTCTCACGTGAATCTATACTTCAGACTTTGGACCACATTGTAAGGCTACTGCCAGACTCGATCATTTTCTGGCACCATTTCATATATACACCAGGCTAGTGTGGACTCCAGCCAGTGGGCTCATATCAACAAGAGCAAACAGACGAGGTTACCGATCGACTCCATGCCCATACAAAGCGAGACAGACTAATCCAGGAACATTTACACCACCAAAAATGTGAATTGGGGAAAGAAAAAAACATCCGGGGAAAAGTTTTATTTTGCAAAGCTGTACAAACCTCAAAAGAACGCACGCCGACGCGCATCACAGTGGCTTTCGAAAAATACATGCGCACTCAGAAACCACCACAAGAGACCGATCGAGAGCCTAGGCTCTAGCTCACCCGATAAACCTAAAAAAAACTCGAAACACGCCCCACATAACGCACCACTGTCATAACCGTGTCGGTGCACAAGGAAACGCGAATACGTTGGAATCTTGCGGAAAAAAAAGCCACGTGAATACTGTATCCTTGGCACATTTTGCCCGCCCGATATTTAACCACCCAGGCGATACCCATCATTGTCTGGTGTCGAGGATCGAGGAAACCGATCTGGCACCTCTGAACCAGTGATGACAATATTTCCACATTCCTTTGGCCGGGCATCGACACAATGCGGTACTAATGTTTATCCACCCCAGAAGTATTCCGGAGTAAATGCTGGACTCTGGGATTTGAACCATCGACTTGGTGTCCCGTTGACAGCTGGGGTCATGTCCCCTCTATTTGGGGAGAGGACATGACGACGCCAGCATTCTCTGCTTGTTGTGGAGGTTCGCGGTTTAGTTGACCGCTCTCAAGAAAGTGACTTGAACATAAACGGTACATAAATGTGACTTGTACATAACTTCCAAATGCGAAAATTTGGTTTATGTGTTTATGTCATGACTTGTTTAACGTTCACTAATAGGAAAATAGCATTTAGTAATTAAAACCAACAAAAATGAGTAAGCCTATGATGACAGTTAAACCAATTTCTCAATTCTACACCCCTTTACATACCTAAAGTCACCTGCAACTCATTAAAATTGGGAATTATACGCATACATCATAAAATATATTTTTACTGCAGCTTATGTAAATATAACAGGGTATTTTTTTGTGTACATGCTTAAGTGCTGTGTGAACTTGTCCTGGCCACCACGAGGTTGACTCCACCAGACATTAGTACCCATTTGCGATGTCAGCACAAGTGCAGTGGACACAAAGGTGGCCAGGTGGAAACGGTGCTGGCCATTACAGCTTATTTTGTGCCATGCCGGCATTAATAGGGAGTCTTGCACTAAGTCTATATAAGTGGCTAAAAGGGTCACATGACATTGTGTGTAAAAATGTCGGGCCTTTTAGAGAGCACTGAGGAAGCCAAGTATCACTAAATGTTTGGCTTAAGTGAAAAATTAAAAGCACGGGTTATATTTAGTGATCGTACAAAATTGTGCAAAAAAGTGAAAGTGTCTTCCTCCGCAGATGGGTTGAGACGATGCTCATCCTTCGATGGCAGTCCGAAGCCAGTGGCAGCAATTTAATCATCCTGACAGGGATGAGTTAGCTCCCCTCCACCGAGGCCCCCGACCCCAGAACCACGATGGCAGCAATGGATTAACCCTGACCGGGAAAACAACTCATGTTCGAGAGATCTGCTGCTGAACTAACAGAGTCATGGAATATAACGTCATCAAATCTGACAGCAATACTACAAAGTGCAGTGATCCAGGGGGTTATGACTGTACACATTTTGACATCCCCTCTGAAGACATCCTGACCATCCCTCGTGCTTGCTCCTTCCCTAAATACAGCACACGACAACGGACATACACACGCACGTACGCACGCATTCATCCTGTGCTGCCTTGCGCGTGTAAATAACACGTATAACGCAGTGAGTGAAAGGTAAAGGTGTGCAGCATTGATATTGCTTGATGGCGCCAATTATGGCGCAAGAGCCTCGGCAAGAGGGAGATCTTGAAGAGCCACTGCGGAGGGGGTGTTTGGTTTACTCTTCCACACTGGCCAGACATCTTCGATGAGATTGTGGTTGATGATGTCGATGATGAAAAGTACCACTTTACCCCACCACACGCGACCTGCCGATCACCTGCGGTGTGCCCATATATACAAAGGTGGGGGGAGGTGGACTTTAAGCAAATTGGCGGCTTCCGCATTGGGCAGCTCACTTTTCCCCCTGATATACAGCAAGGGAGAAAGTGAGCTGGCTCGGTGCAGCTCCCGAAGCACCTGGCATGGAGCAGTGAAACGTCATCCTTGGGATTACACCGATGGGGACATAAAGAGCAGCAGGTGGATTAGAGACCAAACGCAAGCGGGATGGTGACAGTTCTGATTGCCTTTATCCAGCAGTGGATTGATCATGGCCACCGCTATTGGTGATGATTTAACCTAAAAAATAACGTCACTATGCAACGACCGAAGGCTGCGTACCATGATCAGTTTGCATTGGCTGCCACTGTCCTCACAATGATCAAACTTGTCGATACCATTTTCCGCTCTAGTTTTTTTTAGAAACAATCAGTGTTTTCAATATATTGACATTATCGTAAAAAGTTACAAACCGGTACATGCCAAGTGAAGATAATCTGATCATACACTGACAAAGGAATATATGGGATGACTGGTATCCACTGTTGGTAAGCTGCTTCCAGCAATGCGTTATTGCCTAACACTACGAACATATGACACAATGGATCCTCCATTTAGCCACGTTGATCGCAGGTGCTCTTGGTACAAGTCTACTCAGGATGAGTAGACTTGCACATAAAGGGGGTGGCGTGGCCAGCACCACACCCAGCTACGTCTGTCTGATGTTCACACACTGTAAAAGGTTGCTATTTCAGGCTGAGTCAACCTAGAGGTGAGGGCCCTGGACAAGTTGCGTCACCATGTGCCACCAAAGTTGTGCAACGTGGCCGGGAATCGAACCCAAATTTTGCTGTGATTGTAGTACCGTGGCGCTACACGATGCACCACGACTCTCCATTCTTGCACAGCTATACACAAACCAACATACACTTACACACACAAAGACATACATACAAACACACACACAATGTTTAAGTTGTGCCTGCTTCAACTCAGTGGGGGTGACCGAGGAACAAGAGGCAGTGGAGGGCAGGTGGTGTGAGGGGGGAGAGGATGGGGTTTGGTGCTGGAGGGGTGGTGTGGTAAGGGGGAGAAGATGGTGGAAAGGGTGGAGATGGGGAAAGGGAGGTGGTGAACAACAGGGCATGAGGGGAGGTGGGGGAGAAAATGTAAGGTGAAGGATAAACTAGGAGTAGAGGAGGTGGAGGACGGAGAGGGGTATAGAGGGTGTGGAGAGATTAAATACAGACATGTAGAGATGAAGCAAGAGGTGTGAGCCGAGGTGAACAAGAGGGTGGGGGTGGAATCAGGTCAGAATTCTGAAAGGGTGGAGGTACTGGAGCGGTTGCCCTCAGAGGCCCGCGTCGTTGTATGCTGGAGCCTCGGCCTTGAGGATGCTCTGTGGGTTCTCTTCCACGAGCGGCCTCCACTTGACGTCGCCCGTTAGGAGGAGGTCGTCCCCGTTGAGGGCATCCAGGTACTGCATCTGCGGGGATGAGAGGGGACACACGGTGCCAGTAGCGTGAGGTCAGGGCGAAAAGCCAAGGATCGTCTGTTTCAGTACTGCAGAAAACGTTCTGCAGTCACTTTGCTAAATTTAGGCCTAATACCTCTTTTCCACTGCACAACTAAGCCTAGCTGGGGCAGTGCTGAGCCAGCTCTAAATGGCTGAGGAGGTGCTAGGTTGCTTTTCCACTGAATAACCTGAGCCATGTTGACAGCACGTCACTGACGTCACACGTAATCAGTATCCATTAGTCCTCCACCGCCATGCCTGGCCCCGTGCCAGATTCAGGGGTACCATGGTGGAAAGATGTTAACTACCTTGCCTGGAGTACAGGAGGTTGTGGGTTCAATCCCGACTGACGCCTGTATATTTGGAATTTGCATGTTCTTCCCGTGGTCGTGTGGATTTTTCTCCAGGTCCTCGGGTTTTTCCCTCCCCACTTAGAATCAAAATGCATTTTAGAGTATTTGGCTGTTATACATTTCCACATGATAAGCCATATCATTTGCGGCCAAGTCGCTTCTGATAAAGGGCTATATATAGTTGATTGGGGCTTGCCTGGTAAAATAAAACATGTTTAGTTTAAGATTAAATGTCTTGTGAGGCCAGTGTAGTGAGATTTGGTTCCGGCACTTTGTGGCAAATAGCCAGTGGAAACCCCCACCACCTGTACCATGAATGCCTCCCCGTGCTGGGTCGGCTGGGACACACCAGTCGAAAAGTGGAAATGGGGTATCGGCATACTTATATACGATTGCATCATTCCATGGTTGTATTGTACATTAATTCTAGATTTAAAGCTTTCGTGACTGCAAGGATTCATATTCTTAGGTTTTTTCGGTAAAGTCACGTAGGTAAAACATCAACATTAATAAAAATAAAATAAAAATCACGACGTTTCGGAGGCAACACAAGTCTCCGTCATCAGGTGGGACCGTCACAGCCGGATTAGCTGCATCAAGTGAGGCAATGATTCAAGATGTAATCCCTTAAAAGCAAGTTGAGGGGGGAGGAGAGGGGGGGGGAGCTCATCAGAATGTGGTAGCCAATGAATGGAACGTATCGGGAGGGAGGGGGGCCGGGCTCAAAGACGGCACAGAGTGCCACGTACAACGCATCGGGAGGGGGAGGGGGGGCGGGGCCAAAAGAATGCACGACGGCGTGGACGCGGTTGCTGCTGCACACGCCAACGCATTGGACAGAGAGGGGGAGGGGAGGCCTGATACACATGATAGAAAAAGAACGAAAATGCCCATGTTTATACCAATGCTGGCTGAACAATGAAGAGAGTACTGTTAAACACTGGGGATGTTAACACTCGGTAAAGTAAAGTAAAATAGTGCCTGTCAGATAAGATGGTCCAAAAAAGTGTAATTAAGTCTTTTTTGCGTGGTTGATAACATCTTTCCAATGATTACTAAGTTTGTACCCATCATCATGGTTGAAATTATGTCTGTGTTTGTATATTTGTATGGCTTCGTGTACAAACCTTTGATGGTAGCCGGGAGGTTTGCAGAGAACCTTGGTCTCGGAAAAGACAATTTCATGAGAGCCCACCGAGTTGTAGCAATGATCGGCAACGGCCGAAGAATCAGTTCTGCCGTGTTTCAGATCTGACTTGTGCTCGCGGACACGATCAGAAACATGACGTTTCGTTTCTCCAATGTAGCAATCACCACAAATGCAACTCAATTTGTAGACTCCAGGATGCTGTAAGTCAGGAACGACATCCTTCACAGATGGAATCAGATCACGGATTTTATGCACTGTACTGAATCGGACTTGGATCTTATGTTTGTTTAGAATTTTGGAGATCTTTTTGGTCACGCCTGCTATGTATGGTAACGTGATAGTTTTGGTCGGAGTTTCATGTGGCTGTTTCTGTGTGGTGGGAGAGACAGCTTGGCGGATAGTACGGTCAGAGTATCCGTTCATCCTGAGGGCCCGATGTACATGTCTTAATTCACCGGTCAGGTGGTGTTGGTCAGAAATGCCATGGGCTCTGTGGCATTTCTGACCAACACCACCTGACCGGTGAATTAAGACATGTACATCGGGGCCTCAGGATGAACGGATACTCTGACCGTACTATCCGCCAAGCTGTCTCTCCCACCACACAGAAACAGCCACATGAAACTCCGACCAAAACTATCACGTTACCATACATAGCAGGCGTGACCAAAAAGATCTCCAAAATTCTAAACAAACATAAGATCCAAGTCCGATTCAGTACAGTGCATAAAATCCGTGATCTGATTCCATCTGTGAAGGATGTCGTTCCTGACTTACAGCATCCTGGAGTCTACAAATTGAGTTGCATTTGTGGTGATTGCTACATTGGAGAAACGAAACGTCATGTTTCTGATCGTGTCCGCGAGCACAAGTCAGATCTGAAACACGGCAGAACTGATTCTTCGGCCGTTGCCGATCATTGCTACAACTCGGTGGGCTCTCATGAAATTGTCTTTTCCGAGACCAAGGTTCTCTGCAAACCTCCCGGCTACCATCAAAGGTTTGTACACGAAGCCATACAAATATACAAACACAGACATAATTTCAACCATGATGATGGGTACAAACTTAGTAATCATTGGAAAGATGTTATCAACCACGCAAAAAAGACTTAATTACACTTTTTTGGACCATCTTATCTGACAGGCACTATTTTACTTTACTTTACCGAGTGTTAACATCCCCAGTGTTTAACAGTACTCTCTTCATTGTTCAGCCAGCATTGGTATAAACATGGGCATTTTCGTTCTTTTTCTATCATGTGTATCAGGCCTCCCCTCCCCCTCTCTGTCCAATGCGTTGGCGTGTGCAGCAGCAACCGCGTCCACGCCGTCGTGCATTCTTTTGGCCCCGCCCCCCCTCCCCCTCCCGATGCGTTGCACGTGGCACTCCGTGCCGTCTTTGAGCCCCGCCCCCCTCCCTCCCGATACGTTCCATTCATTGGCTACCACATTCTGATGAGCTCCCCCCCCCTCTCCTCCCCCCTCAACTTGCTTTTAAGGGATTACATCTTGAATCATTGCCTCACTTGATGCAGCTAATCCGGCTGTGACGGTCCCACCTGATGACGGAGACTTGTGTTGCCTCCGAAACGTCGTGATTTTTATTTTATTAATTTTGATGTTTTACCTACGTGACTTTACCGAAAAAACCTAAGAATTTGTATTGTACATTCTTAGTAATGCCCAACTTAGACACATGTGAGCATCGGTGGATAGGTAGGCAGTAGCCATGCTATGACACATCGATACATCAATTAATACAAGGGTGGGTGGCTGGGTGGGTAAGTGGCTGGATGTGTGGGTGGCTGGTTCATTTGTTGGGTAGGTGGATAAGTTTTGGTGGCTGGCAGGCTGTGGTGTGAGTGTTGGGTCGCATGGGTGGCTGTTTGGCTGCAAGTAGCTGGCTGGGTAGTTGGCTGTGCGTGCGTGCGTCACCTGTTTGCGCACGTACTCCACCAGCATGGCCAACAGGCGAGGGTCGTCGCCCTCGCGGTTCAGCAAGTTCCTCCACAGCGCTGCCGCCAGCACCGTGTCGTCCGACAGGATCCCCTGGGGCGAGGCGCGTGCGCGTGTCACCGCACACCGATTAGCCGAATCACACTCAGAATCAGAATCTTTATTTAGACCGAAGGAATCCAATGAGCTATTAAGCTCTTTTTTCACAGATGTCCAGTAGGAACGGGTCAGCAAGTTACAACAACAAACAATACAAGTGCAAGAGAGAGAAAAAAGTAAGCTGGACAACGCACGGCACAACCCGGACACACACGTCAGGGGAGCCAGATGGCACAACAGCAAAAACGTACACAACAATAGCGGCACCGACCTCATCGTAGCCAAAGATGGCGGCATAGAAGTTTTCTGTCATCGTTCTCAAGCACTTCTTGAGCATCACGGGGTCCACCTGTGCCCACACAACATTGAACCAAGGCGATCACCACCGCTTCGCCGTATGGCCTAAACAATCTTTAAGGGCCCATCTTACACAAAATATGGTGACAATGCACTGGCAGTTTTGCACAAGCATGGAAAACTAAACTCAACACATGTCAAGATGACTGCTTTTCTTCATAGTAGCAGCAGTGGCAGCGAGAGATTGAAGGAATGGTTGGATACTGCGCTATACACAACAAGGCGACGCTCATATAAATTGACTTTAAAGAATGTATTTTGTAATGTTCCTTAATCTTCAATTCTCCAGCCACAGCACCACCCAGTAAAATGTGGGATGAACACCGAGTAATTAATAACACGTGATTGCCAGCAGCTGGCTTGGGGAATCTGATTACAGGAGCAAGTTACTCCCCGGGGCTCCGTGCGGTACAAGTGCCCGGCTCAGCAGCGGGGCAATGCACGCGTTCCACCTACCCCCATGACCTTGCCTCTCTGCTCCACATCCTCCCACATGGAGTAAACGACGAACTTGCACATGTACTTTCCCTCCCGGCCCTCCTGCTTCAAGCGCACCAGGCACATCCTGGCAGAACGCACACGGCAACCACGCACACCCGAGCCCGCATGTTAAGCGCTGTCGGCGAGTGCCTATTAACGCTGGTTACGGCACAAGTGTGGGAGAATGTGGTAGGACCAGCAATGTGCAAGTCATATACATGTACACGTGCAAATATGCACACATACAAAGAGATCCCCTGTATAACCTTAACAGACTATAGGAGCAAGTGCTGTTAGCAAGCATCTATGAAGGCCGACACACAAAGGGGTGGGTGGCCAGCACCATGCCCGGCCGCCTTTTGTTTCCCTAGTGGCGATGTTTACACACCGCACCAGGTACTCATTTGAGGCTGAGTCGACCTAGGAGAGGCCCAGGACCAGTTCAGATAATCGTCACTGGTGGTGGCCATGAGGAGGAATTGAACTCGTGTCGCCAGGTTCATAGTGCAGCGCGCTAAACGCGACACACAGAGTATACACACACAAAATGTAAACATTCACATTTATATAAACACATAAACTTACACATACATACAAAGATCACAGTATAATCTGCATAGAATGTTGAGGCAAGTGATGTTAGTGTGTCAGGGCAAGTGGTGTTAGCGAGTATCTATTAAGAACGTCACGGCTCACACAGGGGGTGAGACTAGCACCGCACGTGCTGCTGGGTTACAAATTCTGATAACAATGTTTATTCATTGTAAATAAAAAGATTAAAGAACATTCATGTATATCCTCTCGGTAATTCTCACCACACATGCAGCTGGGTCACCAAAAACCATGAGTTCAGAGTGTCAGGCAGACTGCACCCTGCAACGAGAGTGGCAGACAGATGTCAAATGTATCATCCTCTCCCGCTATGCCACCACGGCATAACGTATCTGCATACAACGCAAGAAACATCACTCAGGATATTACCACCTCCATTGTGACTGAGGCCACCACGGGTCCGTCACTAAAGAACCTTTTGGTCGTGAATAGCAAATTTCACACATTGGCCTATGAAAACCTATGGCTTTAATTAATTACCTTAAATAAAAACATTAATAATATATTAAATACATGAAAATTATCATAAGACAAAAATTGGTTATAAACATAAAGTAAATAAAAAACAATCTAAGTATGAAATACTACTTAATAAATGAACTTACCTTAAATTATGATACTGTACAATAGCATCATCATCACTTTATCTCATCACTTTCGTTCTCTCGATACAGTCATGTAGAGTTCCAGATGCGATTCGTGGAAAGCAAGTTCGTGAATAATGATAGAAAGCTCGTGAATAATGAGGGAATTTTGTAAAGGATCTTCTGAAAGGTTCTGTAGTTGTTGCAAAGTTACTGCCATGGTGAGTCTTTGCAGACTCATCACCACTGCCACCAGGCTTTAGGACTTACCCTGCTCTGGGTTGCCAAACCCTCTGAGTGACACTCCAAAGCCCGCCTCAGTGACAGGCACTCCTCTGCGCTGCACACCTCCCCCTTCCTCGTTATATTTAGTGTTCTCATGCCATGGTTTATTCTGAATTTCCATGTTGCTTACCCTATCCTGCCATGAAATTCCCAGCATCCTCCACATGCACCTGTATTGAAAGGCCACCTATTTTTGAGTTTCTTCGTAAAAGTCTGACTGTAGTATAAGCTCTCAATAGATGTAAAGGTACTATTAAAACAGCGGTTCTCATGGCCGGTGAAGTGGCTGGAAGATGGCAGTGCTGGATGTTACCTCCCCATAAGCGTGGGGTTTTCTCCCACACGAAGCCGAAACACCCATTAGTGACAGTGGCCTGGCATCCAAATGCAGGTCTCTCCTGAAAACAAGTCTCGAGATTGAGTTATGTTTTCCTTGGAAGAAAAAATCCTATTACAATTATAACCAAGGGTAAACTCTAAAGCCAGACAGTGGTGATGAGACTGTAAGAGTGGGCCTCCAAGCGCACATTAACTGTTTAACAAGGGGAAGACCTCAAGCCAGCTGGTAGTGATGAACAGGGGAGAAAACTTTGGTCTTGTGTGAATGTTAGTGGAAGTAGCATCTAGCTACACTGTGCAACCGTACTCTCAAAGAATTCTTCATAGTCGATCCGCTCAACGCAGCACGTGTACATCCGTAAACCGGCGATCTTTATTTTCTGATAGGAAAAAGAGAAAAATCACCCATTTAATTAGAACTCAAGATCAGCGAAGGTCAAGAGGTCATCATTTCAATGCTGTTGATGCCATCACCCCTTGGTGATCGCTTCCTCCCGTCTGTTAGAACCTAGATTTGTATAGTCGACACCGGACATTTACAGTCTGCCCTTAGAGTCTCAAGAACACCATCGTCTCCCCCTTGGTCTCGACCTCTGGGTGCCACGCCAATACCCGTCTCCGTGGCCTGCCCTCCTGCACGCAGCAGACGTGTCCCCACCCATCATCACAACCTCTTCCCCTTCTGGCAAGCCCACCATCCCCTCTGCACTAGTACTCACAAGTCCACAAGATCATATTAAGATTGCTTTGGTTAAGTTCAGATCTCCGAACCATGCAGGAGCAGACATTACTCTGAACTGACCGTCTCTGAACACTACAGTCGACCACTCTACTCTTCAAAAATGGTTTACGTCTTATTATTAATTACGCTTGCTTTTTTACCCAGCATCGCTTCAGAGCCAAAGAGGGCCTGAAAACGGGGGAGGTCTATGCCCAACAGCGGAAGGTTACAGGCTGCCAACAACAACGTAGACACAGGCACGGGGAGGGAGCGGCGTGCCACTACTCACCCACTTGCTGTACTTGAGGGGGCCCGTGAATCCCATGGCTTCAATCACCCTGGTGATGGTGCCCAGGCTCTCGGGCTCCTCCCGCACCGTAGAGCTGCTCGTAACCTCCGAGCTGGTCGGCATCTGCTCGGGAACCCAGATTGGTGGTGCAGTGGTTGGCACACTGTGTTACGAACACGACCCGAGTTCGATTCCCAGCCACTGCTAACATGAAGGGTGAGTAGTGTCACAACTTTTGTTCTGGGCCTCTCCTAAGTCCACTCAGCCCTAAATAAATACCTAACACAATGTGTAAATATCATGACTAGGGAGGCAAAGGTGGCTCCCTAGTGCAAGTGCTCGCTAACAACAATCGGCCCAATGGTCTATAAAGGTTATATGGGGAACCTTCCTATTTGTTTTGCGTATGCATCTGTGTGTTCATGTGTGTGTATCCAAATATTTCCATATGGGTCCGTGTATATATGTGAAGGCATATGTCCATGTATGTATGGGTGTATGCTCATGCATGCGTGCATGAGCATACATCAGCCAGTCATCTTAGTCAGTCGACCCATAAAACCTGGGTCTGTCTCGTGACCTCCTGCCAGCGAGCGTTCGACACTTCACGTGGCCTTAACGTGCACATAGCCTGGCCCAAGCGTCGTGGTTACATCACCGCCACTTAGTGGCGAATGGCGGATGTTTTTGTTGATGTACAGAAAACCCTCACTATTCGCGAGTTCTTGATTCTTGAATTTCGCATATTTGCGAGTTACTGTATGCATATTAATTCCCTATTCGCGACCCACCGGACTCCAGTATTCGCGAGTGTACGTGCCAGACCAACGACACCAGGGAGGTGCCCGCTTTGAACTCGCTATTGTGGATTTTTACTTTATACGTACTTACAGTCGACTCGTTTACACATTTTGGTATGAGTCGCCAGTGACGTCTATTAAAAAGAATGTGAATGCAATCAGGGAAAGTGTTGTGGCTAGTGCTACCCAGAGTGGCAAAATTATAACTGCATTGTTATCAAACGCCTGGATCTCCTGAGGAGTCATCCTGAATTACTCACCATCACCTCCAGCGTCGTCAAATCATCATTAAAAGTAATACAACAACAAAAAGCATTGTTCTTTACAATGCATTTTTTATTGTCGTTATTGTTATTAAACATTTACCATTTCCCCCCCCTTTGTTCACTCGTACCAGGAATGTAACCCCATTTTCCCCATTTAAACAAGGTTTCTGCATTCACCAATTCTGCATTCGCGAGGGTCTTCAAAAAGGTAACCCTCGTGGCTAGAGAGGGTTTACTGTACACACGTGTTTGCTCATGTCCATCTCTGGCTTGGTAGCAGAGGTGTAACGCCGAATAAGTCGAGCAGAATTATTCGTTCATCGGCTGAGTAACAATGTTTGGAAGCTGCATGGCAAATTGCTTCCAGCCAGAAATATTCATGCTGGGCCACCTACAATTCACTGGGTTTAAGAAGGCTATGTTGTATGAGGAGCACACAGTTCCATCAATGAGCTCTTCCAGCAGGCAAGGTTGCAGACACTGCAGCTTTTATAGGAATGGATAAAGTGAAAGAAATGGGTGTGGCACGGGCTAGAGGAGATGGGATGATCGGTTATGAGAGGAGTGTGTATGGGTCTATCATGTGAACTCCTGTGAGCAAGGCTTCGACACTTCATGTAGCCTGAACTGCACCTAGCCTGGCACAAGCGCTGTGGCGACATCACAGCCACCTCGTGGCAAATGGCGGTTGTAGTGTTGAATGAATCTGGCTTCACCTTGGTGGAAGAGTGTGTGAGTCTCGCAGGAATGGGCCCTGAAGCTGGGACCCACTGTGTGCACTGGTGGCTCCATGCAGGGGAGCCCCTCCAATGCCAGCCCAGCGGCTGGCCACCTCCTGTCCTCTGCACGCACGAGCAGTACAATGATATACAAAGACAAAGATTCCCTGTATAACCTTAGCAGACTGTTGGGGCAAGTGCTGTTAGTGAGCACCTATTAAGGCCGGCACGGTGCACGAGGGGTTGGGTGGCCAGCACCACACCCGGCCGCCTGTTTCCCTAGCGGCGATGTTTACACACCGCACCAGGTACTAATTTGAGGCCGAGTCGACCTAGGGGAGGCCCAGGACTGGTTCAGATAATTGTCACTGGTGTTGGCTGTGAGCGGGAATCGAACTTGGGGGGCCAGGCTCGTAGTGCAGTGTGCTAACTGCTACACTACTGCTCCCCACAACGATCATATACGCATGCATCCACACACCCGCACATAAGTGATCATACTAGGTTACACTAGACGTAACTGTTTGCCTCTCCTGTGCTTCGATGAACTGATACATATTCGGACATCCGAATCGTGCGTGCAGTTTTTTAAAAATTGTGATAAAAAATACATACATTCATTTTTCGCTCCAGCAAAATAGTTGTGCAGGGGAAACAATGAGTGAGATGCGGTGGGCTGAAAGCAAGTGCATGCACACGCTGACACGAACAAGTAAATAATACTACTTGTAGTAATAGCTTTATGGATACAAAGAAAAGAAACACCTTCATGACCCACGTAATTAAGAACTGTGGGTCACTGCATGATGTCCTCTTTAGGATTCTTATAATGAATTGTCAATTCCAGAGGCTACAACAGCCAAACTAAAGCAACTTCATCAAATACCTAAGTGGCAGGAGAAACAACCCAACCCATCCTTCAGGGTGTCCTTGTTCTCCCCAGTGCTGATGCTTATGGACCACGACAGATACACATTTTTGAGGTGTAATCAGCTGAGAGGAGGTCCAAGACAATTTTACACACCACCCTGTTGTTCTGTAACCGGCCGGATTGGAAACCATGATTTTCAAAATCGCAGCACGAAGCTTAACCACCGTGTCACCACTTCCGACACACGCAAAAACTATTAATGCCCTGCACATGAACAGTTTGAGGGTTTAATTAAATTAAGCTTCAAAGCTAGTCTCACGCACGGATGAGTTCGGAGTGGCATGGGGATGTTGCGCAGACAACCCGTGATCCCAAAATCCCTCGCGACACTGGACAGCATTCCCGACTACAATGCGCATTGGCAATTGCTCTACCAACATTTACCGGCCGGCTAATATCGGGTATTGAACCGTCAGCCTCATGTAAACCGTCTCAGGGGTGAGCGCTCATATCACGAGAACACCAGGATACATCTCCTGTAGAGATTCTCCATCAAGCTGGATAGACCATGAAGTATGGTCAAAAAGCCCCTATGTACGTGTACCTGAAGAATTAGCGGCCATTCAGGAAAAAATGCAACCTCACTCAAGAGCATAGAAGAGTTTATCTCCTCGTTATAGCCAGCGGTGGAAATTCCCCATTCTTATGATGGGGATGAACCAATCTATCGGAAAGTCAGTGTCAGCACGAGCCTACTAAAAACCATCATCTTGCAACCAGCCAAAAGTGATTACGTTAATGGAAAAGTATTTGTTTAAATCAGTGCCTAAGGCACTACTGCAAGCCGAAAAGGCCCCACGTTTGAGACATTGGAGGCATGGCTGTGATGACTGTCGTCTGGAGAAACGTCATTATAGAGAATGTTAATTGTTGATATCCAATCAAGAGCTTTCGGCGATGTGGAGTGAATGTTAGAGAGGATTCTGGAATGAGACGAGTAAGAGCGAGCGGGTTGTTCAACCGGCGTTCAGTTGTTTAAAGTCGTTCACCACATTCCCCCCCCCTGTGGCGTGTCACCAATTCTCCAGCGTGCATGAGCTATTCGCGGCATCCGTGTTATTTTCTGATGCCGTTCATGACCGCCATCCCACTGTTGCCGGGGTAGTGTCAAAAGCCCGCTAATACCCACGCTTTGCCCCACCATAAAGGTTCCAAAACATGAATCGAACACACACGCACACATCCGGTACGATACCCAGTGTGTCTTATCAGACAAATCGCTATCTGGTAAATGTGAGCGACCAAGTGGGCTAAGAAAGATTCCCTTTATTTACAAGCAACAGCCAGAGAGTCTGTCGCAAGGGAGACCTGAGTAAATAAAAAGTACTGCAAATGCAAGGCTTAAAACAAATGCTCATATCGTCATACGCATTAACCCCGACCTATACACTTCTGGATGAAGGCCTCTTCCACGCCGTCGCTATCCCACGCGGTATTTTGACGCAACAATCCACGCAGCTCCTGCCCACGGAGCTGATTTCACCACTCCCATGTCAGAGGGCGCGTTCTGCCCCTCGGCTGTCACTCCGTCCTCAGTCTCAACCACGATTTGCTGGCCGTCGTCAGAGTAACGTGGAATTGCCACCACTGGCTCTAGGCCGTCAACAAGGAGACCATTCGCGATCATCAGCAGCCACTGCTGTCATATCTCACGGTTCTACGATGTAGCAATCCACACTAAGCACCAGCACATTGATCTCAATCATAATTAAATGAACATTAATCGCACATGGCCATGTCCGTGCCAATGCGCCAACGCGCGTCTGCATCAAACTACCACGACTACACGTATAATTCTGCGTAGTGCTGCTGCCGTACGTTGACTTATTCACAGTGTACATACTTCACTGTGTACGACTGTACATTTCAGTCGTTACCCAACTCAACAGGGCCACTGTTATGAAACCCTAAACACCCCCCCCCACCACCTCCTCATCCACTCAGACACGTCATTACCCAACCAACATCACCTCCCATCGCCACCAAACCACCACCGTTTCACCCATCGCGTGCCCCGTCTCACCGGGGTGGCTCGCCCGAGGCCCCGCACGAGCGAGGGCCCCAGTGCTCGCAGGGACGAGAGCAGCATTGGCGCCTGGATGCTGATGTTGCTGAGGGTGCCTTCCAAACGGGGCAGGGAGAAACACGTGGTGGTGGTGGCGAGGAAGAGGGAAGGACGCGCAGAGGCGGGGCCTAGGACGGAGTAAGGCGGGGCTATAGATACGTGGGCGGGGCTATGGTAAAGTAGACGGGGATATAGCGAAGTGGGCGGGGCTATAACGAAGTGGGCGGGGCTATAGGGAAGTGGGCGGGGCTATAGGGAAGTGGGCGGGGTTGCAGCCCAAAGCAGGTTTTGTGTTATCAGAATACTGAATTGATTTAGATTCGGAAGATTCCAGAAATGGATTCTCACCAGGGTGAGAACTCCACAGAGGCCAGGATAGAGATTAATTTAATTTGTTTACACGGGTAATGCACATTCGGCCTTCACGTTGAACGTATGAGCGTCACATTTCATGAGAGTCACCTGACCCGTCTTCTATTGAATACATATTTTTTTGTTTTCCTTTTAAGGCCAAGCGCAGTTTATCAACGAATGCGTTGGGCGTAAAAGCGGGGGAGCCTTGCCTTGCTTCGACGCGAACGGGCGAAGATTCTAAATCTGAAGGCGGGGCCTCGGGCGCAATGGGCGGGGCCTCTGGCAAAATGGGAGGAGCATTTGAAGAAGTAGGCGGGGCTTCGGGTAAAGTAGGCGGGGCTTGAGGGGCAAGCGAGGCTCCGCCCAACTAGACTTCTACGCCACTCATGTTCAACCAATCGCCTGCACACAAACACAGAACACACCCCTCGCCCCCTTTAAACTTTACGACGGTCATCTTTGTAAGGGCGGTGAACCAATCTGGCCCACTTGACGTTAACCGTCGCCGCTCTATGACGTAATGCATTGACTTTGAATGGGGTTGGGTGGGTGGGGGCAAATTCCCCTCCCTACGTAAGATGGCGTCTGGCTTCGACTGCAGACCGGCTGCGCTCGGTCGAGCCGGGTTTGACCCCCGGCAATGTCAGCGTGACATTGCCATGCCTCGCACACCTGTCAACCCCGTATCGGTGCCCGACCTTATTACAGACCAACCAATTCAGACCTTATTGATCACCCCCGTGCCATTTATAAATATCAACGTTTATCCTACAAAGTTCCATCACAAAACAGCAACACAGATAAAAAAATAAATGTTTTTGCCCGTATTGAAACGGCTGTACGCCGTATGGACCTGAAAACTCAATTTCCCTGTTAACTCTTTATGGGGTAAACCGTATGGGTTGACATGGTATGCAATCAGCGCTTGGTTAAACATTTCATTTAACAAGCGGTTCAAAAACCTTTACTACAGCCTTGCGCCCCTGTGGTTCACAATCGTAAAAATGTTTTACAATGTTGATAAATATATAAGGATTTGATTAAACAAAGTACGTTGAAACTTACGTGCCCGTGCTTAATTTGTGTTTCGTTTACCTACTAAAATAAATCTATCTGGCCGTGTCTCGCACTCTAAGGTTACGAAGTACTGCTTTAAACTGAGCAGGTTTAACGTGTCATTTACAACGTTTCATTGATACAGGACGTGTGCATATTTGTGTGCACATGCACGCAAGTTGCGCCTTTAATTTTACATTGGTTGTACAGCATTTGACAGAAAAAAATAGTCTCAATGTAAACAAAAATTACGCCAATAAAAAAATATACCTGCTGCTGACGATTTTAAGTTATTATTCTACTGCTTCAGCGTGGGAGGGATATCACCCGCAATGTACTCGATCTTAGAAGCTAAAGCCGGACCTGAGGCAGAGATTGTAATGCTCGGGGTAGGCGATCACCATCCATAACAGGTGTTATAGGCTGTAATGTTTCGGCTTCACCAGCAGAGGGTTGTACAGCAAAATAATACAAAATCTGTATTGTACTTCTATGCTCCCATACTGCACATCCGCACCAACCCACAGTGCCCAGTGTGGTGATGTATGGTCAAATAACCCGATCATGACCTGCACGCACACTGTAGCATGGCTCTCATACAGCAGTGGATTGACACAAGGGCTACAACTTACACGTGTTCCGTTTTAGGGAATAAAATTTGTTGTGAAAGTAAGTGTCGCTTGATCTAGTTTCAAGCGAAAGGTCTATCTAATTGCATATGTGGTTGTGATCATTGTTAAAGTGTCGGTATGAGCTGAAACAATAATCATCACGATCCATGGGGCAGGCAGCCCCGTAGAGGTGTCCGACTGCATATTTCCTCATTTGTTTCCACTTTCCTCTATGTCTTGTTTGTAGTGCCAATATGCTCAGGTAGTGCAACATCTTCCTGGCACCAATCTCTTATGTCATCGTCGTCAAGCCATTCTCTGTTAGCTCTTCCTCTCTTTCCGGTTCCTTTCCATTTTTCCGAACAACACACTTTTTTAATGTATGTAAAATATGTTTTTTATCCCATATCCTCACATCATACATTGCAAGATCCTGACGTTCTGGTCCGCACCATTCTGGGCTCAGGTTTTTAAGACTGTTCTAAGGTTTAGGAATGGACCCCCCCCCCATGTACCTGTCAATTATTCTTCATTGTCTCTGGGCTTATAGCTCAGATGCTCCAGTGTTGAGATTAGGCCTAATGAATACAGCCATTGAATATGGGAGGGGGGTTAGTGATTCTTCCACGTACTCAATATGGATATCCTGGCCGCTATTTTGAAAGTCCTTAACAAAGCGTTCTGATCTCGAGTCAGTCCCGCTTCTCTTAGGACCCACAGGGTAGTTTTCACACTTATTTTAACAATGTATTATTACTCTTATTGAATACCCCCATTAAATGTCTATAGCACTCAGCAATAGTCGGACATGACCAGAAAGCATGTTCGTAATTGTGTATTACACCCGGGGGGGCTCCTCGGGCAGTCCGGAGATGAGGCTGGACCAAACTTGGCCTTTCTCTGATTGGTCATATTGGCCCCGTGTAGAAATTTGAATTGGATAGTTCTCAGGGGGGGGAATCTGGCTCCCTGGTATGTGGAATTCAAAATCTGGTTCCATGTCTTATTTGGGATTGACCAGTTCGCTATTTGCTCGCATTGTGCTAGGGTCTGAGGTCGTCCACTATTGGTCCCTGAGAGCAGAAGCCGGTATGCCTCAGATAGTTTGTATCTCAATTTATCCAACTGGAGCCATTCAATTACTGCAGGAGGGGGTGCTATCAGATCTCTTCCTCTGGCTCTGGTGATCACGTCCCGATTCTGGAGGTATTTATAGAACTGAGAATTTGGGAGGTTGTACCTGGATCTATCAGATTGGAATGTGTCAATGTGGCCATTATCTCTGCCAAGAGGTCCCCTACTCTATGAGTCTGGGTTACTTTCCAATCAGACCATCTGATTCCCTTGTTTTCAACTCGCAGTGCTGGATTATTCCAATGTGGGGAGTAGGAGTGGAGTTCCCTCGGGATTTGGGTTAGTCTGGTTCTGCACATCCACAGGGTAGTATTGACCATCTTCAGCGGCTTTATGCCCAAGGGCTTATCCTGAGGGTGCGAGTGAGCGAGACCTTCAAGATTCCATGGCGAGACTGAAGCCTTTTCCCATGATTTCCAAGATCCAATGGTAGTATTTTCCAAAATCCAGCATAGCAAGTCCTCCTTCACTCATTGTCTGGGTAAGGGTCTGCCAACTTATTTTCGCAGCTTTTAAATTCCTGTTGTCCGTCTTACATGTGTCAACAGGGACGTGCGGTCAGGGGAGGCAGGGGAGGCAGAGCCTCACCTGTCCTACTCCAATGAAAATAGCTGTCACAAAAAGTACAAAAATAATAATCAAATAAAATAAATATTTAGATTTTTCCACTGATCTGTGTTATAAATGTCATTTCTGTACGATTCCAATCATTTTTATAGTCAAAATCGCCAAATTTGCGGAGCTTCGATGCAAATACAGGAAGCAACGAGAGGTGAGGCAGCGACGAGCTCAGCCTCCCCTCTGATTGCGCAACTCTTCAGTAACTGGATGGAGCGTGGGCAATAAGCGTGTGCCTGTTACTATCTCAGTATGTCACCAATGTAATGTTTGTAGACCCCTTCATTTCATGTCTTTGCCTTCCATACTCCAGGTAACTTATTTCACGTATGTGTATAGACATATTTAGGCTCGCTGGTCTCGTCATGAAACTGCAATGAAAAAGCACCAGGGGAGGTAGCTATCACATCTGCCTCACTTCGGGGGACGTTCTTGATTTGAAGCTTTCGTGACTGCAGGAATCCATACTCTTTGGTTCTTTCGGTAAAGTCACGTAGGTAGAAAAAAAATAAAGCAAAAAATTATATATCACGACGTTTCGATCGCAACACAAGCGGTCGTCCTCAGGCGGAAAAAACAATCCAGCAGTGGAACTGCTGAACCAGCGAGAGAGCTGTTACAACAAGGTTATGTATGTGGCAATGGGCAAGCAAGCGGGGTCTGAGCTGGAAAGGAATTCCATCCCCGGACGCAAGCACGTCAGTTGTGTTAATGGGGGAGATTAGGGAGAGCGAGATTAGGGAGAGAGATTAGCATGAAATGAGCTTCCGTCACCGCATAAGAGTATCATCTCCGCATATGCGCACAACAGCAGTGTTAATGAGAGATTAGCACTGTTGATGATAAATAAAACATGCTTCAAATCGCTTTAAACTATTGTCATTGTAGTGCGTATTTAATGTGGCGCTACACTCAGATGTTGTAGGAGAAAACACGTATTAAAAAGGAGGCGTTGGAAAGATTAAATTTAGCATAAAAATTCACTTGAAAATATTCAACGTCTAACTAAAACTGCAAATGTTCAAAATATTACATTGAAATTATCTTATAATTATAAAATATTAAAAGTAATTATAACTATAAAAAATACTTGAAACTTTGTAGTAGAACGAAGCAAAATGGAGAGTACAATTATAACAATCACATATTCATTCCACAGAATGAAAAGCCCTGGTAGAATCATTAGAATCAAAATGTTTAATAACAATCAATAAAAAAATGTTCAAAATGTATGCTTCTCCATTCTCCCATGGAGAAGCAAAATGCTCCTTCATGGAATAAATAAAAGGTGACCTTAGTAAATATAAATAATCAAATAGTTAATAAGGAAAATTAATCAAAATTTGTTTTGTTATAACAATTCTATATTTATTTAAAGTTGCGCATTTTGATGTGACGTCACATTTCTCAACCCCCCTCCCCGCGTTACACATCGTCACAAATGTCTGACCCCCCACCCCCTAGGTGCGTGATGTAATGTATGGACGGCCCCTCAGTAGACTTCTCAAGTATACAAATTCCTTTACATTCACAATCTTGCCGCTTTCTATTATTCTTTTTCAATGTCCTCCCTTCCGAACACTATTGAAACAATAATACTCGACACTATTTATTTGGCTGTCGGGTGGCCTGGCCGAGTGCGCGTGTGGCGAACGTCACACCGGGCCGTCTATCCGTCACAAATGCGAGGGAGGTGAGGCGGGGAGAGAATGAAAGTGTGTCAAACGGAGGGGGGAGAGCACAACGGAAAGAGGAAGAGCGACGGAAAGCGACGAGCTGTGGGAGGATTAGGGATAGGCGAGAGATTGAGATGGGAAAAGGAGAGGTGGGAATATGGAGAGCGAGATTGATATGTGAAAGAAACAGGGAGAGATATAGGGGAGATAAGTGGTTGAGATACAGTGGAGAGAAGAGAGGGGGCAGATGAATTGAAACACAGATATAAATAGCCACAGAGCGAGAAATAGAGATAAAAAACACTACAGAAAAGGCTCGTATTAGGGGGAGAGAGACAGGGTTCTATATAAAAAAGAATATACGTTTTTCTAGCTGGTAAATAGAACGAATCACACCGAATGTGGCGAAAACATGTTTCGAGTTTTTATGACGAGGAAACAAATTTATAGCCCAATTTGTACCAGTAATAAACATGTAAAAGAGGGAGTGACGAACTAAAACTTTGAACTTCTCTTTTCCATCAAGGTTATCGTAGAGAAGCTATTCTTGTACAGGACAGCCGCGGTGAAGACCAAGTGAGTGGATCTCCATTATCATGGACGGTAAATCCATTTTTCTGTAAAATATCAACTTATATGCAGACACTATTTTTTATTGATGATTAGTGGCACGTATGCTCTTAAAGTTATTGGAATACTGCACTATGTAGAAATAGCACACATCGTGCCATATACATTGCTACATATCACAACAATTACAGCCTTTTGAATTTGAATGGCCATTGTGAAGATTGTTATACTGTGTTGGATCAAATACTGTAGCGGGTTTCGCTTGGATTTAAAAGTTACAACTGTTTTTAGAAATGTAGAATGGCAATAAAATTGCACACTCTAAGATAAGACCCTTTTCACACAACACTATCAATGCATTCGTAATGGCTATGGAATAATAACGTGCAGTGCTAAATCACAGTAAATGCATACTGTGATACGTTTTATGACTTTATTTACAATTTATTTAAAATACCTTGCATTTGCCTTTGTATGCATGTTTAACCACGTTAACATTTTACAGAGTTTCACAGAAAATATTATTTAGAATTGAAAACTATACGTAACATTAATAGAGCCCAGAAAAATGACAATTAACGTACTGTCATTGTAAACGAAACGTCGTATCTACTAAATTTGTAAGGGTTCTCCAACTTACCAGTGAGCCAAAATAATACTTTGTATGGTAAACATTGAATATGTGACAATTTGTTTGGTCATGTCAAATAATTGGCGGTCTAACTGGCATAGATTTGGTTATATAATCAGAACCTTATCCAATATTGTCGGATCGAACGCGTGTTTTGGCTCTACATGGCTTACTTCTTGATATATATATTTTCCGGAAAACGATGGTGATGTTTTGGCTATATGCGGTTTGACGCTGCTAAGATTCCCATCTCCACGTCGACGAGTAATGCACCGTATGCTTTTGAATGCTGCGGATTAATATCTCATCGACATCCCCCCCAACACTCTCATGCGGTCTCACTTTTTAATCGTGGCCCCTAAGCGTAATTTGACTGGTGGTGCTTTTAGTGAGAAAAATCTGAAATAGGGTGGTAGTTTGCAGGATTATCAGGATAAAGTGAAGTATTTTTCATAATTGGGGTGACAGCAGCTACCATAAGTGCAGATGGAAATACCAAGGAGCAGAGAGATTAATATTTTTTTAGTAATAAATGGAATTAAACAGCCGATTATGGAACAATTAAAGTAATGAAGAAGGCGGTGTTTTTTAAAATAACCTTATTGGTGTCATTTTCGGAAACTAACCGGGGTAGGTCCAAGATAAATGTGACAGTGTAATTACATAAATAAGGAATGTGCAAGTTCAGCTAATGGGGTGTCTGAACCAATTTCCTTCCTCCAATGACTGATGTCCTCACCCCCCTACACTCAAAACTCTCCAACTTAATTCTTTGAGGAAAAACACCAAGGAAAGTCCCTTTTGGTTTGTTCAAAAATGATTATTCTCCCCTTTATTATCCAGTATCACACTGGCCATAAATTAACCACGAAGGCTACCTTTAGCCTTAAAACTCCATCACTTTTGAACATTGGTAAAGATACAAACATTTTATGAAAACTATGTCAATAATTAAATGTCAATAATGAAATATCTTCTCGTTTGCGATTTGAACCGCCTAACCGAGAGGGAAGTTAAATCCTCTAGGCTACCAACCCCTGTGTTTTATTATGGTGTCTCGGGTGACCTTATGTTTGGCTTGTAACAAGGTATGACTGTTTAAGCTATGACACAAGGTGGTTTTTCAAAGCAAAAATGCATGTTTAAAGCTATCGAACTGCACGTAAAATAAAATTTTAATTCCTTGTTTCATTATGTATTTAAATGTTGAACTGCATGTAATTCACTTGCAGGTACCGAGTGAATAAAACGTGCATCGGTCTTTCGTAATAATGCAGAGACACTCTCATTACTCACCAGACACTGACCAGACACTAGCTCCTCCCCAATAATCATGCACCACACTCAGTGATGACAAACAAATACAATTGAGCATCAAATCAACCCTTTACATTCCCACTTCAAATGACCACGTGTTCAAATCAACCATTTTACATTTCTCACGAACATTATTCAGAACTCCATAGTGTATGCCAGCAGTCTTAAGTTGACCCTGTTTCATTTAATTGTATTTAACGATTCCAGAGGTTGGTCTTTATGAGGGCCTACAGGCTTTGACCATCTTACCTCAAAATGGGACCCTAAATGCAGACACCACAATCCCTCCCAGTAATACACAAAAAGGAAACCCAGCTCTTCACCTTTTCATATATTTTTTATTGTAACTAAAGAAGACCACGTTAATTTAAAACAAGTAGTGAAATATGAAATAAATACAATTTAAATAATGTGACAAAGTTCGTACCACCGACTCCTGTTCAAACTTTACCTACCTTAACAGGACCACTTGCACAACACAGCTTTACCAGTATTTAAACATATAACCCATAAACCCACAGCCACTGCGCATTACAGAACTTCAACAGTCATCCCATGAGGTCACAATACACCCTCAAGTGACTCTCCCAAACAGATCGCAACACTCAAGTGGCAGAACTCAACATATAAGACCACAATCAAATAACTAACAATGAGGCATAAATCTCAATATATCACACTCATATGGGAATTTCAAAGATAATTACAGTACTCAGAACCTTCAACCACTCTCCACATATAACATACCTGCAGTGAACCTCCTGCTGGAGACTAATGAACAAACCGATCCCAAGACAAAATCATCGTGATTTTGTCCAAAGTCTTTTGAGTCAAAGACGTTTGAGTTGTCTCGGCCACAGTTGTGCCCTCCTCTATGCTTGTGTAATGAGAGAGCACACCGACATACGGAGGGCTGTATAGGCATTGCCGCATCGGTCATAGACAATCAGGGCTATGGGTTCGATCTGGGCCAAAGTTCATGGGCGGAGCTCAGGAGTACATGCGGGGACCATCGAGAAGGTTCTGAAGGGGGCGTGGTTAGAGGCAGGGCTTCGCTCCGCTAAGGAGGATATAAGGAGAGGCAGGAGGAGGACTCGGGGTTCGGTGTGGAAGCCTGGGTCCGGACTGCATCTCCGCCATCTCGTCAGCCACCGACCACGTGGCAGCCGCGAGTAAAGCTCTCCCGATTCCCAGCATGCTGTCGACCAGCGGTGCGCGGGGAAGCGATAGCGAGGGAAGCCGCGCGGGAACGGAGGAGCAGAGAGCGCGTGCATGTGGCAAGAGAAAGAGAGAGAGTGACCATCTAAAGAGAGTGTATAGCCAAGCAGTCATGACTAATAAAGAAAGGACGCAAGTCTCAACGTGTCGTGGAAGTCGTTATTACACTTGTAAAATGTAGAGCCATCTGAAAGAACATCGGTGCTAGTTTGAAACATTCAGACTCGCCTTCCTACGATACATTTTGGGTTAAACCAGACTGTGTGTGTGAATGTATGGTATATAATTGTTTAACCAGACTTGATTATGTGAGAAGTTCACAGGTCCTTGAAAGATCTGGAAACCGTTCAATCAGTGAGCTACTCTGGTGCAGCGTTCTTTAGTTCTACCAACGTATGCCAAAGCACCTTCTGTTTTGCTGGATTGAGGGGGCTAAACCGGCGTGGCACAAACTAGAGAAGATATGGACTCGTTTTACTGGAGGATTTGGAACTGATACCAATGTAGTGTTGTAAAGGACGGACTAATAAACTTATTTATGGCACACACTGTTTATTGTCTTAATTACACAGTCCCTAACACACAAGGGGTATACGGTCCCCTTACCAGTTAACCTGAGGAGGTACAGCCTCCTGACCCTGCACAGCTCACACTCACACTTCACTCCTATTCTAAGGAGGTACAGCCTCCGGACTTGCTGTCTATCTAATCTCCACGCTAGCCTAGCGTCCTCCGGCTTGGACCTAAGGGAGGCAAACTGACCCGCCGCTGGCCCGGTGGGTCCCCGACCTCTGGTCGCTCAGGACCTTCGCCCTCACAAGGGCGGGAAGGCTGGGAGCCAGGGTCCTATCCAGGACCTATCTCCCCTGACCACTGGTTACTCTGAGCCCCAACCCTGACAAGGGCTGGAAGGCTTGGTCCAGGGTCTTATCTGTCTTCGGCCGACTTGGGTCTTCGTGTAGCAGAACTGGCCAAGAGCTCTCAGCGCTCTGGCTTTTATACCTGTTCGTGGCCGGGTTGTCCAATCCCTGGCCACCATGTGGAACCCTCCGATTGGTCCTTCCCAATCTGGCGTTTGGATCCTACCTCACCCCATTTGACCCTGACCGTTTGATTGAGCGGGAAAACCTTGTTTACGATCCGCTCTCTCACAGCTTGCGAACAGCGAGTAGTTATCACCACTACACCAGTAATGTCAAGATAGGCCACTGTAGGGAAGGCATGTAAAAGACCCTCCTAGGCAGTTTGAAGCAGTCACTCTCCCTAAAACGATTAAGGGTAGATGTTCGATGCTCACAATGAGCAGAGTGCTGGGTGACTAAACATAAGTGGGTACAGTGGGGAGCACAATTGGTGTATCTGCCAGTCATCTTAGTCAGTTAACCCATAATACCTGGGTCCGTGCCATAATCTGCCAGAGAGCCTTCAACAATTAATGTGGCTTAAAGGAACAGTGATGAATGGCAGTTTATGTTGCGTGTGCACGTAAATGTGTGCATATGTTTGAGTGTGTATTTTTGTAGGTATAATAATATAGGAAATCCTAAATGAAAATCAAAATAACAATGTCTGTCATTATATTTGTTCATATACATTTTGGAATAACATTTTTCATGTGTGCCGAAACTAGACTGTCAACCATTCATGAGGGTATAGCACTCACAATCTGCAGAGAAGCCAATAACTAATGTGCTGTGCTGCTCTCTTCCGGCCATGTCGCAACCCATTGGGTTCTGAAATCACACACAGAGGATCCCAACCCTTGCCTCCAATGTGCTAGATTACAGGCATACGCCACCAAATCTTATATCTTCTTCTTTCTTTTTATATATAAAAAGTCTCCATGCGCGCTCGCTTGCGGGGATTTGGCTCTCGGACGGAGGGGTTTAAGACTGAAATAATTTGCCAGCCGGCACGCCCTAAGCCCCGTGGTGGGAATAGGCTATTCCGTTTTCACGTCCGTAAATTTTAAAGTCGTTTAATTAACTAATTAGTGGCATTCTTATTTTCATTATTTACTTATTGCACGACATCGACCGTACCAACTCACGACAATTGCCTGGGGGGGGCGGACCCTGCCAAGTCATGCGCGTTCGCTCCAGCTCACGGGGGACATTTTATTTTACGCGTTTAACATGGAATAAATATACACATCACGCTGCCGATTTCTCTTCACAGTGTGATGTCCTCTTCCCCCCACCCCAATGCGTGCAGTCACTGCTATAAAGTCCTTAGATATTAATTTAATACTATAAAAGCGCTTACATAGTATTGTATTATTCTGCCTCGGCGGGGGGATGGTGGGGGGGTAGCAGCCCAGCCCGCAGCCTGGCAATGTCCCACCTCCTCCGGCTTGCCAATCTAGGCGAGGCCGCGGGCTCTGCATGGGACTAGACGTCACCACACCAATGTAAAGTACAATTTGATTGCATCTTTCGCTAAGAATTGAAGGTTTAATGTTTACTATTATTAAACAAATAAGTTTGCAAATATTACAATGATAATGTTTGTGTGCAGAAACTACATGTGTTTCCCTAAAGTCGATGTCTGTGTGTGTGAGTCCATACGTGTTTGTGTGCGTGTAAGTCGATGGGTTTCTATGTGTGTGGGTCCATGTCTGTGTGAGTCCATGTGTGTGTCTGTCTTTTTGAAACGGACAACGCCCCATGTGTGTGTGTACGTACAAGTGTTTGTGTGTGTGTCAGTCCATTTGTGTGCGTATTAGTCGCTGTGTGTGTGTTAGTCCACATGTGTGTATAAGTCCATACGTGTGTGTTTCACTCGATGTGTGTGTGTCTAAGTGAATGCGTGTATGTGTGAGTCGATGTGTGTGTATGGCTCCATCTGAGTGTGTAAGTCAATGTGCGTTTGTGTCTATGTGTGTCAGTCGATGTGTGTGTGTTAATCTACATGTGTGTATCTAAAGTAGATGTCTGTGTGTCACAGTACATATGTCTATGTGCGTAGGGCAATGTTTGTCTCAGTCTATGTATGGGTGTGTAAGTCCATGTGTGTCTGTCTTAGTTGATATGTGTGTGTGTAAGTACATGTGTGTTTACGTCAATGTGTGTGTGAGTCCACGTATGTCTGTGTGTGAGTCGATGTGTGTGTTTGAGTCGTATGTGTGTCAGTCTATGTATGTGTAACTCCATGTGTGTGTATCTAAAGTGCATGTCTATGCGTGTGTCAGTCCATTTGTGTGTGTGTGTGTAAGTCCATGTATTTGTGTGTGTCAGTGGATATGTCTGTGTGTGTCAGTCCATGGGCGTCTGTGTTAGTCGCTTTGTGTGCATGGCTCCATGTCAGTCAGTGTAAGTCCATTTCTTTGCGTGTCTGTAGGTCCATGTGTGCGTGTGAGTGATTGTATTTGCTTTATTGACCTGCTCAAGGCCTATGATACCATCAGTAGGCCTGGCCTCTGGGTTGTTTTCATGCTTTCGGAGTCCCTCAAACTTTGCTCACGATCCTTAAGGACCTTCATGATGGTGAGCGGCCCCGCGTCAAACTACGTGGCCGTCAGTCAGAGCCATTCCCTCTTCACCTTGGGGTGTGACAGGGATGTCCTCTGGCTCCACATTATTTAACATATCTTTTGACCACGTAGTTCGTGAAGCCTTCAATGGCTGTACCCGATTAATTACCATATGGTGCAGATACAATGGGAGGCTGATCGATGCCCAGGTGCGGTCAACGGATGCCTCCCTATTGCTCAACCATGTTATGTATGCCGATGCTCTGGTGATTGCTGCTCACTGCTGTTGAACCTGGAGCTTGCCACTAAGAGGTGGGGCCTTACCATCAGCCCCACCAAAACTAAGCACCTGCCTGGGTATTTTGTACCATCGAACAATCCACCCCCACAGCTCACAATTCGTGATGCGGCAGTTGTGGAGAGATTGCCGAGATTCCCATACCTGGCCAGTGTGCTCATGACCGGCTCCGGTTTAACAGCAGAGGTCTCACTTCAAATCAGTCGGCTGCGTTACGCTGTGTGGAAGCTACCTGGTCTCTCGCTCCGCATGAAGCTCCAGGTCTTCTCGGCCACGGTAATTCCCTGCCTTCTATACGCTTGCGAAACGTGCATCCCCCTAATGGAACATCTTCGCCGGTTAGAAACATTTAGGCTTGCCTGCTAACGATCCATCCTGGGTTTAACCATATATGTGTGTGTGTGCGTCGAAGTCGATGTGTTTCTATGTGTGTGGGTCAATGTTTGTGTGTAAGTCCATGTGTGTGTCTGCCTTATTCGCCCGAGCAATGCCTGGTACTTACCGCTAGTTCTGCCATAATTGTGAAATAACACAAAGTTAATGGCTTGTCTTTTACACATGTTTTCTTTTCAGGTCAAGAAGAAAACATTGATCCAGAAGCACTGTATAACCATGCCAAAATCCAGTTTATAATATTATTGAACATCTGGAAAAACACCAGGGTGATTAGCATCAAGGAGATGCGGAGGGTTGCCGATGCGCTGGCCAATCTGGAGAAAGATGTCACCATCTCTCAGACAGTGGGCACGACCACCAGCCTTATTGGTGGCATCGTGGCTCTCGCTGGGTTCATCGCTGCTCCCTTCACGTTAGGTGCCTCTGCTCTAATAGCAGGTGTGGTGGGAGCTGGAATTGGCATAGCAGGTGGTTTGGTGACAGCTGGGAGCAGCCTTTCCAAGATCTTCATTAAAAATACAAAACTCAAAACCAGTGAAACAGCCATTACATTTGACACAGAAATGCTGGGACAGCTCTTGCAATCACTAATGAACCTCAATGAAGCATGCGTCGTGCTCACCAATTTCGACAAGCAAGACCACAGAGCTTATTCTTTCAGGAAAGCTTACAGAAATCTGTGCAGACACATGGGGGTGCGGCCTGGCAGTGATGGTCAGTTCACTGAGTCTGTGATAAGAGTATTAATCGGTGTAGTCATTGTTCCAGCAGAAACAACTGATGCAGTTGGGGCAGGAGTTGGTGTGACCAGGACAGCAGAAATGGGAACAAGAGCAGGCTTGGTGGGCGTTGACTTGGGAGCTTCTATGGTCAGGACCGCCAGTATGACAGTGGGAAGGGTTGTGCTCTCGGGCGTCCTTACTTCCGTTGGGATCGTCATCGACGTCGCATTCCTTGCCTACTTGGGAAGGAAATTGCACAAGGGGAGCCCCTCCCAGGTGGCGAAGGAGTTACGGGAGAGGGCTGATATGTTTGAGAAGCAGCTGCTGAAGTTTGATGAATTTGCCAAGCGTTTTACTGGGCCACCGTCGTATCTGGAGCGACTCTACCTCCAAGCACGACGCAAGATCTCGAAAATTAATCTGCGCTCTGTTGTTCTGTGCTTTGCTGTTCTGCTAGTCGGCACATGGGCCCTAGTCATGTGGCTCAGTAGTGGTCCCGTGCAAATGACCGCGCTAGGTTTCCCTCACCCTGCAGAGCGAGTGAGGCTTGAGCTATCGATGGAGCATGTCGTGCAGAAGCAAAGCTCATTTGCCTGGCATCTGGTACACTTCATTCTGGGCTTTGTGTTCACGCTTGGTACTGCGGTCGTCTTGCTCCTTTGCTAAAAAAACACACAGTCAGAGACAGTAACAATATTGATTTAGGGGTGCAGGTGCATGTGTGCAATGTAAGATTATAGACTGAAAGTGGAGGATTGAGAAGGTGTGCTGCAGGCTGCCATTCCACAAGGCCACTTTGCTGTCTCTGACGTTATTTCTACTCTTAATCCCCAAGTACACTATGATTTACATCTTTTTGACAGTCTATACAAATTACTCACAACAAATCTGAAGCAAATAGTAGACTCTCAGCTACTCAATGTGCCAAAATGCCATTATTCACAATCGATTAAAAATAATCCCTGAATAGGATCAGAATAACCTGGTGACCTTCAACCCAGCAAATTAATATATCATATACAATCCTGGCCTCATGACACTTCGGTACTCCATGAACCAATGCTCAGATGTGAAAAAGCTGACACAGGCATTGCTCCTCATGTGCATTCCATCACCAAACAGGGTACATTCGGTTGAAGTCGTTCCAAAAAAGTGTGGAAAATCAAGGAAAATGCATAAATCTTCGATGACTTTAAAATATGGGAAGCTGGATGATATCCCCTCCCTAAATATTCTTCTATCTAGTTTCATATGAGGCCAAAATATTTAATCCAAGAGAGCATCAACACTTAGAATTCTTCATTGGAGGTCAGTTGATGCACGTCATTGTGATTTGATTGAGGTGGATGGGACACTTGTTGCCAGACAAATTATTGCTCAGAATCCCAGACGATCTGTTAACAAGATGCAAGTCACGCAGCACATGCAAGTGGAAATCAACAATGCTTAATTGTACAGATTATTGAGAATGTGCCAAAGATCACTGCAAAAAACAATGAAGAATAGTTGGTTTGCATGTCTTACACGTTTTAAGTGCTTTAGGCAACCACTTGACAAGATTTTACATAGTATGATTATGCTCTGGTCGTCATTGAATCACTCCAGTCACTCTCTCAACCTCATTAATTAACTTCTCTATATTTTATCATAACGATCATTGTCAGTGCTTTCATCTTCTACCCATGTCAAGGTCTCCTACCAGACTGACAGTTTCCTCTCATTTATACTTTGTTGAACCACAATATTGGAGGAAGCAACATGTATCTTCCTCTTTTATTTCTCACATGAATATGGGTGCTTCCAAGCCAATCCAAACGATTTTATTCACGAAGATCTACAAAAGATATTGATCCACCACCTGAAATCACCAAGTCATTCTTAAGCAGAGCAAGACACTTTTTTGTAAATTCGGGATTTAGTGCCTCAGAGGAATGGGACATATTTTGCATCACACATAACATCCTAGACAATCACCTAATCGCTTATTTCACTGAATAATCTCTAGGATATAATCTGTCGAGAATACTGCATGCCAAAGTATAGTGAGGGAATTTTGAATTGCTAAATATTGGATCACAGTCCACACGCCGGATAATTCAGTGTCAACAAGCATGCACAAAACTCCCAGCCGGTCAGCAGCCAGGGGATTGATTCACTTTGAGTTTACTGGGGATTAGCAACTGGACAAACATATTATGGAGGAATCCACCATTCCTGTCCTCCAGTACTATTTGGCTGAGTAGAATGAAATTCACCGCCTTTGTCACTGACACTGGTTTATAAGAAACAAACGTGTAAAAATGTGTATGGTACTAACTTCTGGCCCTTAGCCGGCCCCAAATTCACATCCCGGGGACTGACCCTTGTGTGGCTCCATCTTCACCGGTGATGTGCAGACTCTTGCAGGCCCTGCCGTGGCTCGATCATTGTGGCAAGATGGTGCCGCACCTGCAGGCTGCCTCCACTCCTGCTTCTATTACATTAATTCTCCTTTTCACCAAGCCTCTCTCTGTTTTTTTACCCTTAATCTCTTCCTTCCCTATCTTCCCTTTCGACTCGCTTCTTTATTATTATAATTACATTGCAGCCTCACTCTTGGGCTGCCCCAACGTGGATCTCGCCTACTACCCAGCTGCTCCCGGGTTGCAAGACTGCCAAGGCTACTTGGTACCTTTGAAGTATTGGAAAATGACGGCAGGAAACTCCTTGACGGGAACACACTTCTTTTATTAAATCTTGACTTGTAACGATACAACGCGTGGCCTCTCTTCTTCACAATGCGGTCACCATACAACGGTACAACTCGTGACCTCTTCTCTCCGCCCTACGCTTCTCTTGACTCTCGTAGATTCTGTGCTGCTGGCTCTCTGTGCCTCGTGTAGACTCCGCGCCTCGGCTACACTCTTCTCTCGTCTCGTGTAGACTCTGCGCCTCTGCTACACTCTTCACTCGTCGCGTGTAGACCTTACGCCTCTGCTACACTCTTTACTCGTCTCGTGTAGACTTTACATCTCTCTCTGGCTACACCGTATGCATACTCGGCTCGTGTAGACCTTTCTCTCTCTCTGGCTACACCGTATGCATACTCGGCTCGTGTAGACCTTTCTCTCTCCCTGGCTACACACTATACATCGCTCAGCTCGTGTAGACCTTTCTCTCTCTCTGGCTACACACTATACATTACTCAGCTCGTGTAGACCTTTCTCTCTCTCTGGCTACACACTATACATTACTCAGCTCGTGTAGACCGTTCTCTCTCTCTGGCTACACACTTATACCTTACTCTCCTCTACTCTCCCTTACTCTCCTCTCCTCTCCATTACTCTCCTCTCCGGGCTCTATCTCTGCACCTTCGTCTTCATTCTTAGATGGTTCCACTTCTGCCCCCTACTCCTCTGTGCATCACCTTATATATCTCTTCCTCCCGGGAGACGGAGCGGATGCGGACCTCAACGTCGGCACCGCTCCTCAGTTACCCAATCACCACGCGCTATCTCCACGATCCGTTTTCGCCCAGCGCGTGTTTCCACTCCCCGACCAATCACACCGCGCTGCCACCCGATCACTCCCTCTCAGCGCGTCACCGGCACACAGCCAATCAGCAGCACTACCCCCACCCGCGCACTGACGCCTGCTCCTCCCCGTCAGCGCGCGTCACCACACACACACCCGTACATACGCGCTGGCACACGACGTATACACCCAGCGCGTATCACCACTACACCTTCACCAGCCTCTTTCGCTGTTTGCAGTGGTCGACCGGCTGTCGAGCTGTCTGATCGACAGACAGCTCTATCGTCTCGCTCTGGCAGTTCCATCGCCGCACCACACAGCCCTGGGTCCATACTGCTGCTCTGCAGGGGTTGAGTCACTGTTGAGCCGTCTGGCCGACTCTATATGCCGTATGACTTTACAATGCTGGAATGTAGTACCTTCACATTTATATTAATTCCTTTATCTCGCCTTCTCTGAGCACCATGGTCAAGTATGGTAGTATGGTAGAACTATGACTTATCAGGTGTTTCGATGCCTTTAGAAGATTGCGTAGATTAATGGGAAATACAGTGGTCCCTCGGTTAACGATATTAATTGAGTCCACGAAAACTATCGTTAATTAAAATTATCGTTAATCGAATAGAGGAAATACATTTTAAATGCTTAATTTGTTCCAAGACAATCAGAAGTTGACCTTTTTCACCATAAATCCATAGTTTATAATGTTTAAACACGCGATTTTAAAAAATGAACGTTAGATGAACACTTTTAATGCATTAAAATTAATACAAACATCGATAAATAAAGAACAAATAGAGAACACAAATGCGCATAAATTAAACATTCTTACCTTGGGCTTTTCAATTATTTCCTGCTTAATTTGCACGCTAATTATTTTCCTCACTTGTCTTTTTTCACATTCATTTTAGGCGCCATTGTTATTGATCTCATTTAACTTTTAAGTAAAAAACACCTCAAGTATTCAAGAGAGCTGTTTCCATAAGCAATGTACAACAAACATTGAAAAGCTAGCCAGTTGCTCTCAAGACGATCATAAAAGGATGTAGCTGATTGGCTGAGGTCCGCGTGATATCGTAAACATATCGTTATGGGAGGCGGACCGTTAATCGATGACATCGTCAATCGAGCGACCACTGTATTCTCTTTTTTTTTTTACAAAATAACAAAATACTGTACAGCATGCATTGATCCCTCCAATACTCCAGCAAATATAATATTTAAAAATGTTACTTTAACCCAGGTTGAAACACCTGAGAATAGATCTGAAGTGAAGATTTAGCCTTGCATAACCCGCTCTTTAGACCCCATGGCAAATAACGTGTGATGAGAAAAGGGACATTGCCCATGACGTTTCACGTCTACTCGTAGTCCCCGACTTACGATGGTCCGACTTACGATATTTCGATCTTACGATGGCGATAACGATATGACAAAATTTTAAAATATTTTACATTTCGCGCGGCAGGCAAACGCAGCAGTGTACGAGGTACGATACTGTACCTTGGGACGCTGCCGGGATGTACTGTACGCATATAGTTTATACAGTACGGTTCTGTAAATTGCTCAGTTTTGCTAAATTATCACCATTCTTTAAGACTCCTGGGTAGGCTAGGCCATTTTCGACTTAAGATATTTTCGACTTACGATGGGGTCATCGTAACGCATCTCCGTCGTAAGTCGGGGACTACCTGTATTTATTTTCTTTTAAGGAAGTGTTATTTGGCAGTGTGTTGAATTTGTTGATGGTGATCTCAACGTCTAGAGAAGTATAATCATTTGATCTTCCAACACTGGTCAGGCCTCTCCCATAAGATGAATAACTTTTTAAGTCGTTAATAGTAATTAAATTTGCAATGCACGCAGAGGGAGGTGAGGTAATCTTTTTACAACTAATGTTGAAATTGCTTATGTAAAAACTCTCTGCGTTTTTCTTTCTGAAGTGGCACGATAATTATTATACGCTGATCCAATATAAACAAACTTTAGTAAAAAGTTGCTAATTTGTTACTTGCAATATTTAAAACCGGCGAAATTGATTAAAGGTTTTCTGAAAACTAGGAAACAATACGTGTTATAAAGCATGTGTGCCTGATTGTTCTTGCTTTGTTTAAATATTAGAGTAAATTTGTCATGTATTTTTTACAATTATGAGGGCATGTTTGATATGCTGGAAGTACACCGTGCATTGTAGTATGAAAATGTTCATATTTGTATAATTGGGAACGGTTTATTTACTTGTCTTTAACCAGAATATCGGTTACACGTAACAAGTGGCTTAGAAGTGAAATCCAACTGTGGTGTTTGTCTATTAACCTCCAATAGAGTATACAAATTTATTGACAGTTGATTCTTAACCCAAATAACTTCAGTATATGGTAAGATTACTTCTTTTTGCTATATTAAAAACAATATGATGACCGTATAGTGTTTTTGTTTGAACAAATGTGACATCAATTGTGCTTAATAAATTACACGCTTGGCTAAGTTTATGATTGTTTATTATTTAGCCTAGGTCATCGGAAAGCCTGGGTCAAGGCTCACCCTCGTGTCCTCCGTTTAACTCATCACTGACGTTTTGGCACTCATGAGCTCGTTCGTAGCACTGTTGGCGGGTTCCGACTCGCCTGCGGGATCGGAGCCCTGGCATTCTTACCTCATAGTTTGAGTGTTACCACACACGCGCTATGACCAATCGATTATGAAACACCCACACGCGATCTCTCATGCACACGCACACCATAACTGCATAATAATTAGCACTTATGATATGCTCGCCAAAGTCGTGTGACATTCAACAGACTCTCAAGGAAACCGATATTACGCAATTTGTCACACTTATAATACACGCAACTAGGTCACGCAACTTTCAAGAACAGCAACAGCCACCATTGGCCACGAAGTGGTGATGACTTCTCCACAATGTATCCAGCATGTGCTGGGCAAGATACACTATGAGGCCACGTGAAGGGTCGAAGACTCGTTGGAAAGAGGTAATGGGACAGACGCAGGTGCCATGGGTTGAGTGACTGATATGACTGGCAGATGCACCAACTGCGCTCCCGACCGTTTCAATTCGCTGCGTTTTAGCGATACGACGCTCCACTCGTTGTGAGCCTCGCTCTTCTGGAAAACTCCCACCACAGAAATTATTCTTTACTAATTGTCTAAATTTATACTTATTGAAGTATTCATTGAGACAAGCCAGATAAATAATTCGTCCCTACTCGTCCCCAATACTGGTTATTGAAATGGGATGGTAAAGCAACGGCGACCTTATTTTTCCATCTGAAAGTCACCTCAACATGTTGGTCGCTGCTATAATAAGTGTGCGTGATTAATATTCTTCATTAACATGGCCGTCATTTTCTTGAAAGCACAAAATGTAAATTTGAATAGTTTATAATACTGGATATCTTGATAAACGTGCATCAGCCAAGGAATCGAAACGTGGCCTCCCACGTGGCAGTCGAGAACTCTACCATTGAACCACCGATGCCACGTGTGCCTGAAGTGATTCTATGTGAGATGCATGAATACTGATCTTATTTCAGTCGTTTGAAAATGCGTCTTCTCTGTATATATTTCGCTTCTAACTTTTCCTTCTTTCATGACGATCCGAAGATGAGAGAGGAGTTTTTGGATTATCTGCAAATGAATGGGATTTTGCTAAAACGATTTCTTCACATGTCATAATGAATAAGTGGAAACTCTTTGTACAAGAGAAATCATTCGTCACAACTCGTCTTCAATACTAGTTTTTGAACTTCGATGTTAAAATAACTGCGACCTGATTTGTGCCCCTGAAAGTGACCTCAACGTGTTTGTTTCCGCAAGTATACAAGGAAAATATGTGGGTGCAATTAATATTTTTTTTTATAAACATGGAAAGTCATTTTCTTGAAACTACTCCACGTGCAGTTTTAATCGGTTATGATGTTGCTTATCTGGATGAAAGTGCATTGGCCAGGAATCGATCCCAGGTCTCCCACGTGGCAGTCCAAAATTCTACCACTGAATCACCTATACCACATTCCACTCGAATTTTTTTTACGTGAGATGCATGAATACTCTTCTTATTTCATTCCTCCAAAATTGCGTGTTCTCTGTGTATATAGAATCTGACTTTTTACATCACGATCTGCAGATGATGGTGGGTTCTTTTTTTATATTCTCTACAAATTTGCAGTTTATTGTTGTTTAGTTGGATAAAAGTGCATCGGACGGGAATCGCACCCGGGCCTCCCGCGTGGCAGGCGAGAATTCTACCACTGAACCACCGATGCCTCGTGTGGGTGGTGTGATTTTACGTGAGATGCATGAATACTGATCTTCTTTCAGTAGCGTGTGAGTGAGACTTTTCTGTGTTTCGTATGCTCCTGACGTTCCCATTTTTAATGAATATCCGAAGATGAAGATGGACTAAATTGATAATATGCAAGTTATTGGGATGTTGTTAAAATATTTCTTCACCTGTTACAAAGATTTGGTAGAACCGCTTTCGGCAAGAGAAATCCTTAGTCACTACTCGTTTCCAATACTAGTTATTGCATTTCGTTGTCAAAATTACTGCGACCTGATTTCCGCAGCTGAAAGTGACCTCACCGTGTTTGTTTCTGAAAATATACAAGGGAATGAATTTGAAGCGATTAATCTTCTTCATTGACATGGATAGTCATTTTCCTGAAACCACTCCACGTGCATTTTAATCGGTTATAATGTTGCTTATCTGGATAAAAGTGCATTGGCCAGGAGTCCATCCCAGGTCTCCCACGTGGCAGTCCATAATTCTACCACTGAATCACCTATACCACATTCCACTCGAATTTTTTTTACGTGAGATGCATTAATACTCTTCTTTTTCATTCCTCCAAAATTGCGTGTTCTCTGTGTATATAGAATCTGACTTTTTACATCACGATCTGCAGATGATGGTGGGTTCTTTTTTTATATTCTCTACAAATTTGCAGTTTATTGTTGTTTAGTTGGATAAAAGTGCATCGGCCGGGAATCGAACCCGTGCCTCCCGCGTGGCAGGCGAGCAATCTACCACTGAACCACCGATGCCTCGTGTGGGTGGTGTGATTTTACGTGAGATGCATGAATACTGATCTTCTTTCAGTAGCGTGTGAGTGAGACTTTTCTGTGTTTCGTATGCTCCTGACGTTCCCATTTTTCATGAATATCCGAAGATGAAGATGGACTAAATTGATAATATGCAAGTTATTGGGATGTTGTTAAAATATTTCTTCACCTGTTACAAAGATTTGGTAGAACCGCTTTCGGCAAGATAAATCCTTAGGCACTACTCGTTTCCAATACTAGTTATTGCATTTCGTTGTCAAAATTACTGCGACCTGATTTCCGCAGCTGAAAGTGACCTCACCGTGTTTGTTTCTGAAAATATACAAGGGAATGAATTTGAAGCGATTAATCTTCTTCATTGACATGGATAGTCATTTTCCTGAAACCACTCCACGTGCATTTTAATCGGTTATAATGTTGCTTATCTGGATAAAAGTGCATTGGCCAGGAATCCATCCCAGGTCTCCCACGTGGCAGTCCATAATTCTACCACTGAATCACCTATACCACATTCCACTCGAATTTTTTTTACGTGAGATGCATTAATACTCTTCTTTTTTCATTCCTCCAAAATTGCGTGTTCTCTGTGTATATAGAATCTGACTTTTTACATCACGATCTGCAGATGATGGTGGGTTCTTTTTTTTATATTCTCTACAAATTTGCAGTTTATTGTTGTTTAGTTGGATAAAAGTGCATCGGCCGGGAATCGAACCTCCCGCGTGGCAGGCGAGAAATCTACCACTGAACCACCGATGCCTCGTGTGGGTGGTGTGATTTTACGTGAGATGCATGAATACTGATCTTCTTTCAGTAGCGTGTGAGTGAGACTTTTCTGTGTTTCGTATGCTCCTGACGTTCCCATTTTTCATGAATATCCGAAGATGAAGATGGACTAAATTAATAATATGCAAGTTATTGGGATGTTGTTAAAATATTTCTTCACCTGTTAGAAAGATTTGGTAGAACCGCTTTCGGCAAGATAAATCCTTAGGCACTACTCGTTTCCAATACTAGTTATTGCATTTCGTTGTCAAAATTACTGCGACCTGATTTCCGCAGCTGAAAGTGACCTCACTGTGTTTGTTTCTGAAAATATACAAGGGAATGAATTTGAAGCGATTAATCTTCTTCATTGACATGGATAGTCATTTTCCTGAAACCACTCCACGTGCATTTTAATCGGTTATAATGTTGCTTATCTGGATAAAAGTGCATTGGCCAGGAATCCATCCCAGGTCTCCCACGTGGCAGTCCATAATTCTACCACTGAATCACCTATACCACATTCCACTCGAATTTTTTTTACGTGAGATGCATTAATACTCTTCTTTTTTCATTCCTCCAAAATTGCGTGTTCTCTGTGTATATAGAATCTGACTTTTTACATCACGATCTGCAGATGATGGTGGGTTCTTTTTTTATATTCTCTACAAATTTGCAGTTTATTGTTGTTTAGTTGGATAAAAGTGCATCGGCCGGGAATCGAACCTCCCGCGTGGCAGGCGAGAAATCTAAGACTGAACCACCGATGCCTCGTGTGGGTGGTGTGATTTTACGTGAGATGCATGAATACTGATCTTCTTTCAGTAGCGTGTGAGTGAGACTTTTCTGTGTTTCGTATGCTCCTGACTTTCCCATTTTTCATGAATATCCGAAGATGAAGATGGACTAAATTGATGATATGCAAGTTATTGGGATGTTGTTAAAATATTTCTCCACCTGTTAGAAAGATTTGGTAGAACCGCATTCCGCAAGAGAAATCCTTCGTCACTACTCGTTTTCAATACTAGTTATTGCATTTCGTTGTCAAAATTACTGCGACCTAATTTCCGCAGCTGAAAGTGACCTCACCGTGTTTGTTTCTGAAAATATACAAGGGAATGAATTTGAAGCGATTCATCTTCTTCATTGACATGGATAGTCATTTTCCTGAAACCACTCCACGTGCATTTTAATCGGTTATAATGTTGCTTATCTGGATAAAAGTGCATTGGCCAGGAATCCATCCCAGGTCTCAAACGTGGCAGTCCAGAATTCTACCACTGAATCACCTATACCACATTCCACTCGAATTTTTTTTACGTGAGATGCATTAATACTCTTCTTTTTTCATTCCTCCAAAATTGCGTGTTCTCTGTGTATATAGAATCTGACTTTTTACATCACGATCTGCAGATGATGGTGGGTTCTTTTTTTATATTCTCTACAAATTTGCAGTTTATTGTTGTTTAGTTGGATAAAAGTGCATCGGCCGGGAATCGAACCTCCCGCGTGGCAGGCGAGAAATCTACCACTGAACCACCGATGCCTCGTGTGGGTGGTGTGATTTTACGTGAGATGCATGAATACTGATCTTCTTTCAGTAGCGTGTGAGTGAGACTTTTCTGTGTTTCGTATGCTCCTGACGTTCCCATTTTTCATGAATATCCGAAGATGAAGATGGACTAAATTAATAATATGCAAGTTATTGGGATGTTGTTAAAATATTTCTTCACCTGTTAGAAAGATTTGGTAGAACCGCTTTCGGCAAGATAAATCCTTAGGCACTACTCGTTTCCAATACTAGTTATTGCATTTCGTTGTCAAAATTACTGCGACCTGATTTCCGCAGCTGAAAGTGACCTCACCGTGTTTGTTTCTGAAAATATACAAGGGAATGCATTTGAAGCGATTAATCTTCTTCATTGACATGGATAGTCATTTTCCTGAAACCACTTCACGTGCATTTTAATCGGTCATAATGTTGCTTATCTGGATAAAAGTGCATTGGCCAGGAATCCATCCCAGGTCTCCCACGTGGCAGTCCAGAATTCTACCACTGAATCACCGAAACCACATTCCACTCGAATTTTTTTTACGTGAGATGCATTAATACTCTTCTTTTTTCATTCCTCCAAAATTGCTTGTTCTCTGTGTATATAGAATCTGACTTTTTAATTTTTTCATCACGATCTGCAGATGATGGTGGGTTCTTTATTTATATTCTCTACAAATTTGCAGTTTATTGTTGTTTAGTTGGATAAAAGTGCATCGGCCGCGAATCGAACCCGGGCCTCCCGCGTGGCAGGCGAGAATTCTACCACTGAACCACCGATGCCTCGTGTGCCTGGTGTGATTTTACGTGAGATGCATGAATACTGATCTTCTTTCAATAGCGTGTAAGTGAGACTTTTCTGTGTTTCTTAGGCTCCTGACTTTCCCATTTTTCTTGAATATCCGAAGATGAGGATGGACTAAATTGATGATATGCAAGTTATTGGGATGTTGTTAAAATATTTCTTCACCTGTTATAAAGATTTGGTAGAACCGCATTCCGCAAGAGAAATCCTTCGTCACTACTCGTTTTCAATACTAGTTATTGCATTTCGTTGTCAAAATAACTGCGACCTGATTTCTGCAGCTGAATGTGACCTCACCGTGTATGTTTCTGAAAATATACAAGGGAATGAATTTCATGCGATTAATATTCTTCATTGACATTGTTGTATGTGTCGGATTATGAAATTTTGATGAAAATAATAAAAATTAATAATTTTCCAAAAAATGCGCAAATCGCATTAATTATGTTAATGTGTGTATCAACATGCATAAATTATGATAATGCGTGTAATGATATGCATAAATTATGATGATGCGAGTAATTGTAGGCATAAATTATGATAATCGCGGAGATAATCGTAGTATTTTATGCGGATGCTTGCGATGATGTTAATGTGAGCAGTTGTGGTAATTAGGCTCAGCTTCGTTTATCCAGAGTTATGTCAACCAGGATAACACGATGGTCAATGATTAAACGTTTACCGATTATCCTAGTGTGTGTCATGATATTTAGGTCTCCATTTTCATATCTCATCACAGGATACAGTTATCAAAAATAAGATGGTTTTGCATGGACTTGGAAAGAAGCACTCGAACAGTTGGTGTTAAGCAATTTTATTCTAACAAGCATGTGACATTCTATCATGCAGGTCAAACATGCGTCAATAATTCATGAATAACCATACACTTATGCATTTGCGATATCATGCATTCGATTAATATGAATAACTAAAATTCTTATGCAATTACGAGATTAAGCATTGACTAAAATGAATGAATAAACACTTATGCATTTACTAAATTGAATAACTCAAAACTCTTATGCATTTTCGATATTGTGCATTCGACTAATATGGATAACTAAAATTCTTATGCAATTACGAGATTAAGCATTGACTAAAATGAATGAATAAACACTTAAGCATTTACTAAATTGAATAACTCAAAACTCTTATGCATTTTCGATATTGTGCATTCGACTAATATGGATAACTAAAATTCTTATGCAATTACGAGATTGGGCATTGACTAAAATTAATGAATAAACACTTATGCATTTACTAAATTGAATAACTAAAACCCTCCTAACAACCAGGCATCTCATTAGTTTGTTTTGGTATCGGTCACAATCGGCGACTGGCCGAGTTTGAAACAAGCATGACACATTTCGTTTTGCGGTAATAAAAGCACTTATTGTATCCCCGAGGCGAAAGTATATGTCAATAGATTCATCGGTAAGTATAATATTCTTTTAACGGAATGTTGGAGTCAATGGTGGGTGAGGCGTGTTGCGGGAGAGCTAATCTGGCTCTGTTTTAATTAATTCTTCGGCGAGGCTCTGACAAAGAAACCGGTTTGACAAGATTTCCTCTGTGTTTCCTTGAGTCTATATGTGGGAAGCGATACGACCTCTGTGTTGTCTGTGCGAGCGGCAGCTGACACTTTCTCCGCGGTGAGGTGAGCGGCGTCGCTCGTCCAGAAGACTTTGACTCTTTTTCTCCACGGCGGGATGACGAGTCGGTTTTGGTTGATGCGGGTCGATCTGGGTGTCGCTCGTTGTCGCGCGGTGGCGCGCGGTGGCGCTCATTCAGCGATCTCTTGGTGGTAGCCCCCGGCTTTTCCACTGCTCGATTGATTGTTGAGTCGGCACGATGCTCGCCGTCGCTCTCGACGTCTTGTGTGTTCACACTGGTCGTTGGTCGGTGTGCCCTCAGGCACACGGCGCATTCGATAGCTCTGTCTTCCTCCTCACAGCAGTTTGGCCAGGCTTTCTCCACTGCTTCGCGCTCTCTGCTTTGTTCGCTTGGCGATCTCCGCCTTTCCTGCGGGTTGTTTGCTGGTCGTCACTCTGACGAGGAGCGATGCTTCGTTCGTGGCAGGGTGGACATTGGCGTATTTGTTGGCTTCACTCACAGCTCGGCGGCTCCGTGTAGTAATTCTTCTTAGGTGGTGCAGACCTCGGCTTGTAGCAGCACGTCGCTACCTCGCGATTCTCGTCATGCTGGATGACGAAAGCTTCTTGACGATCTGTGGTGGAGTCGAAGCCCTGGCGACGAGATGGGGCTCAGAGCCCTGGCGATCTGTGATGGGGCCGGAGGCCCTGACGAGCTGGTGGTGGGGCCCGTGGCCCAGACGATCTCTGGTGGGGGGCCAGGCCCCTGACGAAATCAGTTGAATGGATTTTTCCCCGGCTTATATTGAGAAAATGCCCTCCGTTTCCCGAGTTGTTCAAAGTCTGTCATAAAACCTTCCTGTGTGTGTGTGTCCGTCCGTGTGTTTCGCTTGCGTGTTTGTCCGTGTGTTTATTAGCTCTGAAGACAGCTGTTGTCGTTCTGGAAGGGGGTGGGGTTCGTGACGGCGCCAACGAAGATATCCATTAGCCAGACCGATGATTCGCGTCGAGTTCTATAGAGATATTCGAATCCATGTTTTTGTTACTGAATAATATTTGTCGCGACAACCTACGCGTTAAGCGAGCTTAATTATTTCCGCCCTCGCTCGGGGATCATATCTTTTGTCTCACACAGCTTAAGTTGTTTTGGTTTGGAAGTTGAAATGCGACTTATTCCATTATGCCCCAGTTAAGCCGAAACCGTGTTCCCGATGTTTCATCGTGACCCGATCTCTCATGGAGATGTTATTCCTTGCGTGTGCAATTTTTGCTGTCCGTGTTGTGGGAAGACAAAGACGGTTGTTTCCACGGTGGAAGCGCCCGGCGCATGCGGTTATTTATTTATTTCTGAGAGCGTGTTAATTTCCTTTGAGCCATTGCCCGGGAGTTTTATTGGTGTCATTTCCCGGCTTTGTGCCTGCGTGTGGAGATCCTCTCGGAAAGACAAAGACGGTCGTGTTGCTGCTGTTGTTTTCAGGGGGTTGTTGTGTTTGGTTAATTTTGAGAGCCTTATTCACCGTTAGCTCCTATGATATTCACTTTAATTCCGTACTTATTATTTGACTTCTTGTGATTATTTAATCTGCTATCCCGGCTAAGAATTTTGTTTTGGAGCGAAATATATGCCATAATTGTTCTTCGATGCTTCGGCCCGGCCGTGTAGAAATTCTATAAAGGTAAATAATGTCAGTATTTAATTAACAATGATGGGTCGCGATTCTGGTGCAGACTGTAGTCTGATTTTCAATTGTAGTGAGGATGGATACTGTTTGCTTACTTCATGGCTAAGTTGTACTAGTTTGTCTAACATGGTTCAAAACCCGTTTGTGTTTTTTTGTTAATGTTGTTCCTTTGTTAAGAATATAATTACATTTTTCGTGGCCTGGTTTTGTACTTATATAAGGGTTTTTTTTCTTTACGAACGGATGTTTCTTCCAGAACCCCCCGGCTACCATTCCCCCCTCCCTTGTTCCTCTTGTGTGAAATTCGGGGAGTTTTTATGATCTTGATTACCCTTCTTTCATGCCCTCTTTCCTTTGAAATGAGGTGTGCGCACATCTGTGTTAGTGTGAGGGCGTGTCCGTTCTCACGTTGCCCCGTGTATATTAAAAAACGATATTATCTATGTTGGCAGAATAATTCTTAAAAAAAAATAATTTTTAAAATTAAAAAGGGGGGCATATATCCAACAGTATGTAAAGTGATTTTCTTGAAACCACTCCACGTGCATTTTAATCGGTTATAATGTTGCTTATCTGCATAAAAGTGCATTGGCCAGGAATCGATCCCAGGTCTCCCACGTGGCAGTCCAGAATTCTACCACTGAATCACCTATACCACATTCCACTCGAATTTTTTTAACGTGAGATGCATTAATACTCTTCTTTTCTCATTCCTCCAAAATTGCGTGTTCTCTGTGTATATAGAATCTGACTTTTTACTTTTTTCATCACGATCTGCAGATGATGGTGGGTTCTTTAGTTATATTCTCTACAAATTTGCAGTTTATTGTTGTTTAGTTGGATAAAAGTGCATCGGCTGGGAATCGAACCCGGGCCTCCCGCGTGGCAGGCGAGAATTCTACCACTGAACCACCGATGCCTCGTGTGGGTGGTGTGATTTTACGTGAGATGCATGAATACTGATCTTCTTTCAGTAGCGTGTGAGACTTTTCTGTGTTTTTTAGGCTCCTGACTTTCCCATTTTTCTTGAATATCCGAAGATGAAGATGGACTAAATTGATGATATGCAAGTTATTGGGATGTTGTTAAAATATTTCTTCACCTGTTAGAAAGATTTGGTAGAACCGCTTTCGGCAAGAGAAATCCTTAGTCACTACTCGTTTCCAATACTAGTTATTGCATTTCGTTGTCAAAATTACTGCGACCTGATTTCCGCAGCTGAAAGTGACCTCACCGTGTTTGTTTCTGAAAATATACAAGGGAATGAATTTGAAGCGATTAATCTTCTTCATTGACATGGATAGTCATTTTCCTGAAACCACTCCACGTGCATTTTAATCGGTTATAATGTTGCTTATCTGGATAAAAGTGCATTGGCCAGGAATCCATCCCAGGTCTCCCACGTGGCAGTCCATAATTCTACCACTGAATCACCTATACCCCATTCCACTCGAATTTTTTTTACGTGAGATGCATTAATACTCTTCTTTTTTCATTCCTCCAAAATTGCGTGTTCTCTGTGTATATAGAATCTGACTTTTTACATCACGATCTGCAGATGATGGTGGGTTCTTTTTTTATATTCTCTACAAATTTGCAGTTTATTGTTGTTTAGTTGGATAAAAGTGCATTGGCCGGGAATCGAACCCGGGCCTCCCACGTGGCAGGCGAGAATTCTACCACTGAACCACCGATGCCTCGTGTGCCTGGTGTGATTTTACGTGAGATGCATGAATACTGATCTTCTTTCAATAGCGTGTAAGTGAGACTTTTCTGTGTTTCTTAGGCTCCTGACTTTCCCATTTTTCTTGAATATCCGAAGATGAGGATGGACTAAATTGATGATATGCAAGTTATTGGGATGTTGTTAAAATATTTCTTCACCTGTTATAAAGATTTGGTAGAACCGCATTCCGCAAGATAAATCCTTCGTCACTGCTCGTTTTCAATACTAGTTATTGCATTTCGTTGTCAAAATAACTGCGACCTGATTTCTGCAGCTGAATGTGACCTCACCGTGTATGTTTCTGAAAATATACAAGGGAATGAATTTCATGCGATTAATATTCTTCATTGACATGTAAAGTAATTTTCTTGAAACCACTCCACGTGCATTTTAATCGGTTATAATGTTGCTTATCTGCATAAAAGTGCATTGGCCAGTTATCGATCCCAGGTCTCCCACGTGGCAGTCCAGAATTCTACCACTGAATCACCTATACCACATTCCACTCGAATTTTTTTTACGTGAGATGCATTAATACTCTACTTTTTTCATTCCTCCAAAATTGCGTGTTCTCTGTGTATATAGAGTCTGACTTTTTACTTTTTCATCACGATCTGCAGATGATGGTGGGTTCTTTATTTATATTCTCTACAAATTTGCAGTTTATTGTTGTTTAGTTGGATAAAAGTGCATTGGCCGGGAATCGAACCCGGGCCTCCCGCGTGGCAGGCGAGAATTTTACCACTGAACCACCGATGCCTCGTGTGGGTGGTGTGATTTTACGTGAGATGCATGAATACTGATCTTCTTTCAGTAGCGTGTCAGACTTTTCTGTGTTTCTTAGGCTCCTGACTTTCCCATTTTTCTTGAATATCCGAAGATGAAGATGGACTAAATTGATGATATGCAAGTTATTGGGATGTTGTTAAAATATTTCTTCACCTGTTAGAAAGATTTGGTAGAACCGCTTTCGGCAAGAGAAATCCTTAGTCACTACTCGTTTCCAATACTAGTTATTGCATTTCGTTGTCAAAATTACTGCGACCTGATTTCCGCAGCTGAAAGTGACCTCACCGTGTTTGTTTCTGAAAATATACAAGGGAATGCATTTGAAGCGATTAATCTTCTTCATTGACATGGATAGTCATTTTCCTGAAACCACTTCACGTGCATTTTAATCGGTTATAATGTTGCTTATCTGGATAAAAGTGCATTGGCCAGGAATCCATCCCAGGTCTCCCACGTGGCAGTCCATAATTCTACCACTGAATCACCTATACCACATTCCACTCGAATTTTTTTTACGTGAGATGCATTAATACTCTTCTTTTTTCATTCCTCCAAAATTGCGTGTTCTCTGTGTATATAGAATCTGACTTTTTACATCACGATCTGCAGATGATGGTGGGTTCTTTTTTTATATTCTCTACAAATTTGCAGTTTATTGTTGTTTAGTTGGATAAAAGTGCATCGGCCGGGAATCGAACCTCCCGCGTGGCAGGCGAGAAATCTACCACTGAACCACCGATGCCTCGTGTGGGTGGTGTGATTTTACGTGAGATGCATGAATACTGATCTTCTTTCAGTAGCGTGTGAGTGAGACTTTTCTGTGTTTCGTATGCTCCTGACGTTCCCATTTTTCATGAATATCCGAAGATGAAGATGGACTAAATTAATAATATGCAAGTTATTGGTATGTTGTTAAAATATTTCTTCACCTGTTAGAAAGATTTGGTAGAACCGCTTTCGGCAAGATAAATCCTTAGGCACTACTCGTTTCCAATACTAGTTATTGCATTTCGTTGTCAAAATTACTGCGACCTGATTTCCGCAGCTGAAAGTGACCTCACTGTGTTTGTTTCTGAAAATATACAAGGGAATGAATTTGAAGCGATTAATCTTCTTCATTGACATGGATAGTCATTTTCCTGAAACCACTCCACGTGCATTTTAATCGGTTATAATGTTGCTTATCTGGATAAAAGTGCATTGGCCAGGAATCCATCCCAGGTCTCCCACGTGGCAGTCCATAATTCTACCACTGAATCACCTATACCACATTCCACTCGAATTTTTTTTACGTGAGATGCATTAATACTCTTCTTTTTTCATTCCTCCAAAATTGCGTGTTCTCTGTGTATATAGAATCTGACTTTTTACATCACGATCTGCAGATGATGGTGGGTTCTTTTTTTATATTCTCTACAAATTTGCAGTTTATTGTTGTTTAGTTGGATAAAAGTGCATCGGCCGGGAATTGAACCTCCCGCGTGGCAGGCGAGAAATCTAAGACTGAACCACCGATGCCTCGTGTGGGTGGTGTGATTTTACGTGAGATGCATGAATACTGATCTTCTTTCAGTAGCGTGTGAGTGAGACTTTTCTGTGTTTCGTATGCTCCTGACGTTCCCATTTTTCATGAATATCCGAAGATGAAGATGGACTAAATTAATAATATGCAAGTTATTGGGATGTTGTTAAAATATTTCTTCACCTGTTACAAAGATTTGGTAGAACCGCTTTCGGCAAGATAAATCCTTAGGCACTACTCGTTTCCAATACTAGTTATTGCATTTCGTTGTCAAAATTACTGCGACCTGATTTCCGCAGCTGAAAGTGACCTCACCGTGTTTGTTTCTGAAAATATACAAGGGAATGAATTTGAAGCGATTAATCTTCTTCATTGACATGTAAAGTCATTTTCCTGAAACCACTCCACGTGCATTTTAATCGGTTATAATGTTGCTTATCTGGATAAAAGTGCATTGGCCAGGAATCCATCCCAGGTCTCCCACGTTGCAGTCCATAATTCTACCACTGAATCACCTATACCACATTCCACTCGAATTTTTTTTACGTGAGATGCATTAATACTCTTCTTTTTTCATTCCTCCAAAATTGCGTGTTCTCTGTGTAATGCAGGCGAAAGCGACCTTCCGGATGTGACGTCACGAGGAGGCGGAGCCAGGTGACGTGGGTGAAAGGTAGGGGGTCCTTAAGCGGGTAAACCGGAAGGAGAAGGCAGTCGGGGTGTGAATGGAAAGGTGTGGGGCCACGCGGGCATACGAGCCGAGGGGGCACCGTCAGAAGCGGGAGCCAACCCTGGGAACAGTAGGGAGCTACTAGGAGGTGTAAAGCTGCAGATAGAGATAGGAGTAAGGCTGTGTGTGAGGAGCAGCGGGGTGGCTGCCAGGAGTCGCAGGAGCGACGAGAAGGCGAGACAGCACGAGGCCGTCAGAGCTGCAGCAGGAACAGCCAAGGGAGCTGTGTGAGAGTACAGCAGCGGAGCTGCTGTGGGGCCGCAGAAGCGACAAGAACAGCAGCGGGGCTGCTGATGTGGACTGGAGTGGCATCGGAACCAGCACAGAGAGAATAAGAGAGACAGCCGTGTGTGGACGCAGTACGGACCGAATAAAGGACACTGAGCCAGATATCGTGGTCAAGTCTTTTATTACACTGGGGTCAGAAGTGGAACGGCATGTCTAAGCAAGTAAGGAAGAAAATTCCCCCGGCGCCAGCATCGGCTTCTTCGTCCGACGACGACGAATTCCCTCCGACCACGGATTTTGCTGGGGTGGTGGAGGAGAGCCCTGCTGAGGCGAGCACGGGGACGGGCGTGGAAGATGTCGGCGCGATGGCGGGTCCGTCAACAACATCGGACGCTGAGCAAAGATGGCAACAGGTGGCAGAACAACTGGAGACACTCAAGGACGTCCTGGCGCATCTGTGTCACCTCGTTACGCCAAGGACGACGATGGAACGAGAAGGTGCCCCACGGGCCGCCACGTTGCCTGCCCTGCCGCCGCCATTGGCCACGCGGCAAGAAGACGCCATCTTGCGCGCTCCGCGGCGCCAAACCGCCATCTTGGCCACGCCGCGGGCCGACGCCATTTTGAATTTACCTCCACAACAACCATCATTGGAAGACGGCGTGAAGAGGAGTCGGAGTCGCCACCTTACTACGGTTAAGGAATTCTCTATCGGGGGCGATTGGAGCGCTTTCGCCTGCCGATTTTTGGCGGCGGTTCGTTCAGCAAGATGGACCGATGCGGAGGCCTTGGAAGTGTTGCCGACTCTACTGGACGACGAATCGGTGCAATTTTTCCGTTCCATAACGGCCGATAAGAAGAAGACGTTATGTGGAGTTTTTGAGGAAATGGCCGACGCCTATGAGCCACCTGACGACGCGCATCGGCGATTCGCTCAACGACAACGAGCACCCGAAGAATCGCCCGTGGCGTTCAGGGGTGCGGTGTTGGAGCTGGCCATGGCAGCATATCCTGACACGCCACAGGATCTGCTCGAGCCCCTCATATTGGGAAAAATGCTGGAGCTGTCTCGGGATCTGGGGATCCCCATGCCTGTGTGTGGGCATGAGAAGCTCACGTCCCGGGCGGCAGCAAAGTGTCTGGACGCGCAGTTTAATCTCCGTCGCTGGAAGCAAGTGGCGGCATGGACGGGTGGGCCCGTCAAGGAAGGAGGCGCGATGGGGTGGGACCCCACAAAGGCGATCTATGTGCCGGATGAGCGGGGTCCACAGGAGCTGACGGCTGCCTCCTCTCCATGGCCGGGACGCGGAAGGCCGGGGCCGCGCGCTACGCCATCGGGACGGGGCCGCCGGGACGCAGGACCTGCGCTTCGGCGCAACGAGGCCGATTGCTTCCGCTGCGGCCGTAGGGGCCATTACGCCAAAGATTGCTGGGCCCGCTTCCCGGGTCCGCCGCAGCAGGAGCCCACAAACACCGGACAAGCCGACCAAGGAACCTCCAAAACAGGCATGTCGGCACGCACCAGACACTCGGCAAGGCTTTACACCTCACCCACCACCTGTGTTGCGCGATCCTATTGTTGTTGTTAAAGAAAGGCCATCGACGGGGCCTTGTCATTCAGTTACGCAGTGGCGCAAATTGGCACAGAGAGTTGTCGCGGCCGCTACGGGTTCGTCCACTGTACCGGGGTCCATACAAGGTGTGGACGTGCGCATTTTGGTCGACTCGGGAGCGTCTGCGACTATTATATCGGATGTCATTTTCCATCTGTTGGGCATTCCGCCGGGGGCTGTGCGTCCGGTTTATGGGTCTTGCGTCGCTGCAAACGGGGGTAGTATGGGGATTGTGGGCCAGGTGGATGCTAAGATATCTATAGGGGATGTGTCGGCTTCGGGCGTTGTGTTAATATCGAGATCTTTGGCGGTTCCTTGCTTACTAGGCACGGATTTTTTGGCTAAGATGCCCATTTTGATTAAAATCAATGAGAATTGTATTGAATTGCCGGGGGGCCGTCGAATCTCGTTTCTGCCGTCGCCCTGGGGGCGACCTGCTTCGGCCGTACAGGTGCAGGCGCTGTCCGTCGCATCTGTGGACATCCCACCTGGTTCACAGATGCTTATACCCTTGCGGTATCGGAAGCCCCTGCCCAATCGGCTAGGAGCATTAGGGGTCTTGTTGTCACCATCCGCCACGATAACAACGGGATTGGCGTTAGTTGGGGCACAGACCATCGTCCGGCCGGATCAATTACCGGTTTTACAGGTGCTTAATGCGGGGGTGGAAAACATCCGTGTTCCGGCCGGTACGGTTGTGGCACATGCCACTACGACGTTTGCGACGCACGATTGTCCGCATCGCCGAGGAGTGGTCGCTGGTGTTTCCGAGCCAAGGAGTTCGGACAATCGTTGGATCGCTACCTTATGTGACGAAAATTCTTCCCTGTCCGTGGGGCAACGTGATGCGCTGCGTAAATTGTTGCTGACGTATTCGGATGTATTCAGCTCCGACGATTTGGATTTGGGACGCACATCGTTGCTTTCCCATCACATTGAGACGGGCGACGCTGCCCCTATTCGGTTAAATTCGCATCGGATGAGTCCAGCGGAGCGAGAACACGTTCGGGGGGCGGTGGAAGACATGTTGGCTGCGGACATTATATCGCCATCTAACAGCCCATGGGGCGCTCCTGTGGTCTTGGTCAAGAAAAAGGATGGCAACTTGAGATTTTGTGTCGATTTCCGGAAATTGAATAAGATATCGGTGGCAGATGCGTACCCCCTGCCGCGTATGGACGACTCCCTTGACGCATTGTCGGGGGCTAAGTTCTTTTCCACACTGGACCTCTCTTCGGGATTTTGGCAGCTTCCCCTTGACGAGTCCTCACGGGAGAAAACCGCATTCCGTACGCCGCAGGGGTTATTTCAATTCAACTGCCTCCCGATGGGATTGAATGCGGCCCCTGCTACGTTTCAAAGATTGATGGAGCTCGTTTTGACGGGGTTGCAGTGGGAGACGTGTCTTATATATTTGGACGATATTATTGTGTTCAGCCGCACATTTGAGGAACATTTAACGCGGCTGGAGACAGTGTTCACGAGGATGCGCTCTGCCAATTTGAAATTCAAACCAAAGAAATGCCACCTACTGCAACGGTCCGTCCGATATTTGGGGCACATTGTGAGTGCCGAGGGGGTGTCCACGGATCCGGAAAAGACGGCGTGTGTCCGGGATTGGCCGACTCCGGCCTCTGTGGGGGATGTTCGACGGTTTTTGGGATTTGCCTCGTATTACCGAAGATTTGTGCCGGGGTTTGCGACGATTGCGAGGCCCTTGCATCTCCTTACGGGTAAAGGACGGAAATTTGTTTGGGGAGAGCCGGAAGAGGCGGCCTTTCGGAGTCTGCGCGATCTATTGGCTACGGCCCCGACATTGGATTATCCCGATTTTGATCGCCCTTTCATTCTCGATACGGACGCGAGTGACACAGGTATTGGGGCGGTATTATCACAGTCTAAAGGGGGCGTAGAGCGCGTCGTGGCGTATGGTAGCCGAGTCTTGTCGCCTGCGGAAACGCGCTACTGTGTCACTCGTAGAGAACTTTTGGCGGTTGTTTTTTTCCTACGGCAATTTCGACCGTACCTTTACGGTCGTTCTTTTATTGTGCGTACGGATCATGCGGCCTTGCAATATGCACTTAAAATGGACCAGCCATCGGGACAGTGGGCACGTTGGTTGGACACGCTGCAGGAGTTTTCCTTCCAAATTCAACATCGGAAGGGAGTGCGCCATGCGAACGCTGACGCACTTTCCAGATTACCAGGGCGCGCCCCTTGTAAATGTGCGTCGGGGACGCATAGGTGTTCGCCGATTCTCAACCCCCCTCAGCCGCTCACGTTGGCCGTCGGGAAGTCGGATACTCCGATGGAACCGGGACCGACTGATGGGGTTTTGAATCTGCCGCGGTCTGTCTGGATTCGGGAACAGATGATGGACGAGTCGTTGTTGTCCATGCGGAAGCGGTCTATGAGGGACAAGGGGAGTCCGAGTTCGGCTGTGGGGCCGCGAACCGCTCTCCGAGATGGTCTGCTTATGTGGCAAGAAAGGTTCCAGGAAAGCTGGCGTGTGGTGGTACCAACGTCCTTGCGATTTGAGTTGATTAGAACTCTCCATTGTGACACACTATTGCATTTAGGGGTGCAGAAGACCTTGTTGACGTTACAACGTCATTATTTTTGGCACGGCATGGCGTAAGATGTCGTAGGGCACGTGCGCGCGTGCCCTGAATGCGCCCGGCGTAAGCCGCCTAAACATCCTTACGTGCCGCCTCTCCAGTCGATTCAGGTGTCTCGAGTCAATGAATTGGTGGCACTGGACATATTGGGACCCTTCCCACCATCGGCGAGGGGAAATAAATATTTGCTGGTAGGGGTCGAGTATCTCTCCCGTTGGCCGATGGCCTGGCCGTTGCCCGATCAGTCGGCCGCGGCCATCACCGACGCCTTTTTGTTTGGGTACATTATGGACAAGGGGGCGCCGGAGAGACTCCTCACGGACCAGGGCCGAAATTTCTCTTCTAAATTATTGGCTGAAGTGTGCGCAGGCCTTGGGACTAAGAAGATACGGACATCTCCATACCATCCGCAGACGGATGGTATGGTTGAGCGGCTGAACAGGACATTGTCTGCCATGCTTTGCCATACTGTGAGTGAACAGCAATCGGATTGGGATCTGCACATCCCCGGAGTGCTTTCGGCGTACAGGATGACGCCCCATGCGGCTACAGGGTATTCGCCGTTTTACCTTATGTATGGTCGGGAAAACGTGCCTCCGGTGGATGTGCAATTGGGTACTGGGGTGAAGGGACCTCGTAAACCACTCCCTGAATACATTCAGGACACGGTTCGCCGGGTTACGGAGGCGCGGGAAAACGCCCGCGTGGCTACGGCCAAAGCCCAGGGCCGGAAAGAGCGGTATGCTCGGCGGTCTGAGGGGGAGTGCCCCTGGAAGGTGGGAGACCTGGCCTGGCTCCATTGCCCGCAGGTGCGGCCGGGGACCTCTCCTAAATTGCACAAACCTTGGCATTGTCCTGTGCGCCTCATTGAGGTTCCCAATCCACAGTCGGCGCGCGTTCAGTTTGGTTCTCGCCGTTGGTTTGTTCATACGTCGCGGTTGAAACCATATGTTGCTCCCCTACGTGATGCGTCATCTCCCAATGTTGCCTTGCCGGGGTCTGTTGCTGCTGACTCTGACTCTTTCCCGCCTGCGTCCATTGATCTTGCTAGAGCGCCTGTCGTACCTGTTCCAGACAGGCCGACCGTGACACCGCGGGGGAGGAGTGGGCCTGCTCGGAGGGCGCCTGCCAAGGCTGCGGGACCTTCAAGCCCGGCGACCCTTCCGACCCCGCTGCAGGCGCATTCGCCGAATATGACCAAGACTGATTCGTCAGGGACACGAGATGTCGGTGGACTTCCAATCGCAGCAGGGGAATTACCCCCTGTCATTTCTCGTGTTCCATCGCGTCCCCGTTCTACAAGTGGGCCGCCGACCGTCCGGGACGGGCCGGCGACCCGCACTCGTTCCAAATCGCTTACGTTTCGTTGATTGTATGTTGTTATTGTTCTTGTTCTTGCCGTCGTATTTATCGCATGCTTTCGTACGTTCGTCGATGTTACTTGTGTGTTGTTCTTGTTGTTATATTGCATGCTTAGTGTCCTTTAAGGGGGAAGGTCGGTTCACCGCATTACGCTTTGGTGTTGTTCAGCCGAGGTCGGCTGGGTTTTTTCTATGGGGGAGGGTGGTGTAATGCGGGCGAAAGCGACCTTCCGGATGTGACGTCACGAGGAGGCGGAGCCAGGTGACGTGGGTGAAAGGTAGGGGGTCCTTAAGCGGGTAAACCGGAAGGAGAAGGGAGTCGGGGTGTGAATGGAAAGGTGTGGGGCCACGCGGGCGTACGAGCCGAGGGGGCACCGTCAGAAGCGGGAGCCAACCCTGGGAACAGTAGGGAGCTACTGGGAGGTGTAAAGCTGCAGATAGAGATAGGCAGTAAGGCTGTGTGTGAGGAGCAGCGGGGTGGCTGCCAGGAGTCGCAGGAGCGACGAGAAGGCGAGACAGCACGAGGCCGTCAGAGCTGCAGCAGGAACAGCCAAGGGAGCTGTGTGAGAGTACAGCAGCGGAGCTGCAGCGGAGCTGCAAGAGCGACAAGAACAGCAGCGGGGCTGCTGATGTGGACTGGAGTGACATCGGAACCAGCACAGAGAGAATAAGAGAGACAGCCGTGTGGGGACGCAGTACGGACCGAATAAAGGACACTGAGCCAGATATCGTGGTCAAGTCTTTTATTACATCTGTGTATATAGAATCTGACTTTTTACATCACGATCTGCAGATGATGGTGGGTTCTTTTTTTATATTCTCTACAAATTTGCAGTTTATTGTTGTTTAGTTGGATAAAAGTGCATCGGCCGGGAATCGAACCCGGGCCTCCCACATGGCAGGCGAGAATTCTACCACTGAGCCACCGATGCCTCGTGTGGGTGGTGTGATTTTACGTGAGATGCATGAATACTGATCTTTCAGTAGCGTGTGAGTGAGACTTTTCTGTGTTTCGTATGCTCCTGACTTTCCCATTTTTCATGAATATCCGAAGATGAAGATGGACTAAATTGATGATATGCAAGTTATTGGGATGTTGTTAAAATATTTCTCCACCTGTTTGAAAGATTTGGTAGAACCGCATTCCGCAAGAGAAATCCTTCGTCACTACTCGTTTTCAATACTAGTTATTGCATTTCGTTGTCAAAATTACTGCGACCTAATTTCCGCAGCTGAAAGTGACCTCACCGTGTTTGTTTCTGAAAATATACAAGGGAATTAATTTGAAGCGATTCATCTTCTTCATTGACATGGATAGTCATTTTCCTGAAACCACTCCACGTGCATTTTAATCGGTTATAATGTTGCTTATCTGGATAAAAGTGCATTGGCCAGGAATCCATCCCAGGTCTCAAACGTGGCAGTCCAGAATTCTACCACTGAATTACCTATACCACATTCCACTCGAATTTTTTTTACGTGAGATGCATTAATACTCTTCTTTTTTCATTCCTCCAAAATTGCGTGTTCTCTGTGTATATAGAATCTGACTTTTTACATCACGATCTGCAGATGATGGTGGGTTCTTTTTTTATATTCTCTACAAATTTGCAGTTTATTGTTGTTTAGTTGGATAAAAGTGCATCGGCCGGGAATCGAACCTCCCGCGTGGCAGGCGAGAAATCTACCACTGAACCACCGATGCCTCGTGTGGGTGGTGTGATTTTACGTGAGATGCATGAATACTGATCTTCTTTCAGTAGCGTGTGAGTGAGACTTTTCTGTGTTTCGTATGCTCCTGACGTTCCCATTTTTCATGAATATCCGAAGATGAAGATGGACTAAATTAATAATATGCAAGTTATTGGGATGTTGTTAAAATATTTCTTCACCTGTTACAAAGATTTGGTAGAACCGCTTTCGGCAAGATAAATCCTTAGGCACTACTCGTTTCCAATACTAGTTATTGCATTTCGTTGTCAAAATTACTGCGACCTGATTTCCGCAGCTGAAAGTGACCTCACCGTGTTTGTTTCTGAAAATATACAAGGGAATGCATTTGAAGCGATTAATCTTCTTCATTGACATGGATAGTCATTTTCCTGAAACCACTTCACGTGCATTTTAATCGGTTATAATGTTGCTTATCTGGATAAAAGTGCATTGGCCAGGAATCCATCCCAGGTCTCCCACGTGGCAGTCCAGAATTCTACCACTGAATCACCGAAACCACATTCCACTCGAATTTTTTTTACGTGAGATGCATTAATACTCTTCTTTTTTCATTCCTCCAAAATTGCTTGTTCTCTGTGTATATAGAATCTGACTTTTTAATTTTTTCATCACGATCTGCAGATGATGGTGGGTTCTTTATTTATATTCTCTACAAATTTGCAGTTTATTGTTGTTTAGTTGGATAAAAGTGCATCGGCCGCAAATCGAACCCGGGCCTCCCGCGTGGCAGGCGAGAATTCTACCACTGAACCACCGATGCCTCGTGTGCCTGGTGTGATTTTACGTGAGATGCATGAATACTGATCTTTCAATAGCGTGTAAGTGAGACTTTTCTGTGTTTCTTAGGCTCCTGACTTTCCCATTTTTCTTGAATATCCGAAGATGAGGATGGACTAAATTGATGATATGCAAGTTATTGGGATGTTGTTAAAATATTTCTTCACCTGTTATAAAGATTTGGTAGAACCGCATTCCGCAAGAGAAATCCTTCGTCACTACTCGTTTTCAATACTAGTTATTGCATTTCGTTGTCAAAATAACTGCGACCTGATTTCTGCAGCTGAATGTGACCTCACCGTGTATGTTTCTGAAAATATACAAGGGAATGAATTTCATGCGATTAATATTCTTCATTGACATTGTTGTATGTGTCGGATTATGAAATTTTGATGAAAATAATAAAAATTAATAATTTTCCAAAAAATGCGCAAATCGCATTAATTATGTTAATGTGTGTATCAACATGCATAAATTATGATAATGCGTGTAATGATATGCATAAATTATGATGATGCGAGTAATTGTAGGCATAAATTATGATAATCGCGGAGATAATCGTAGTATTTTATGCGGATGCTTGCGATGATGTTAATGTGAGCAGTTGTGGTAATTAGGCTCAGCTTCGTTTATCCAGAGTTATGTCAACCAGGATAACACGATGGTCAATGATTAAACGTTTACCGATTATCCTAGTGTGTGTCATGATATTTAGGTCTCCATTTTCATATCTCATCACAGGATACAGTTATCAAAAATAAGATGGTTTTGCATGGACTTGGAAAGAAGCACTCGAACAGTTGGTGTTAAGCAATTTTATTCTAACAAGCATGTGACATTCTATCATGCAGGTCAAGCATGCGTCAATAATTCATGAATAACCAAACACTTATGCATTTGCGATATCATGCATTCGATTAATATGAATAACTAAAATTCTTATGCAATTACGAGATTAAGCATTGACTAAAATGAATGAATAAACACTTATGCATTTACTAAATTGAATAACTCAAAACTCTTATGCATTTTCGATATTGTGCATTCGACTAATATGGATAACTAAAATTCTTATGCAATTACGAGATTAAGCATTGACTAAAATGAATGAATAAACACTTAAGCATTTACTAAATTGAATAACTCAAAACTCTTATGCATTTTCGATATTGTGCATTCGACTAATATGGATAACTAAAATTCTTATGCAATTACGAGATTGGGCATTGACTAAAATTAATGAATAAACACTTATGCATTTACTAAATTGAATAACTAAAACCCTCCTAACAACCAGGCATCTCATTAGTTTGTTTTGGTATCGGTCACAATCGGCGACTGGCCGAGTTTGAAACAAGCATGACACATTTCGTTTTGCGGTAATAAAAGCACTTATTGTATCCCCGAGGCGAAAGTATATGTCAATAGATTCATCGGTAAGTATAATATTCTTTTAACGGAATGTTGGAGTCAATGGTGGGTGAGGCGTGTTGCGGGAGAGCTAATCTGGCTCTGTTTTAATTAATTCTTCGGCGAGGCTCTGACAAAGAAACCGGTTTGACAAGATTTCCTCTGTGTTTCCTTGAGTCTATATGTGGGAAGCGATACGACCTCTGTGTTGTCTGTGCGAGCGGCAGCTGACACTTTCTCCGCGGTGAGGTGAGCGGCGTCGCTCGTCCAGAAGACTTTGACTCTTTTTCTCCACGGCGGGATGACGAGTCGGTTTTGGTTGATGCGGGTCGATCTGGGTGTCGCTCGTTGTCGCGCGGTGGCGCGCGGTGGCGCTCGCTTGGCGCAAGGTGGCGCAAGGTGGCGCACGGGGGCGCAAGGTGGCGCACGGTGTCGCTCATTCAGCGATCTCTTGGTGGTAGCCCCCGGCTTTTCCACTGCTCGATTGATTGTTGAGTCGGCACGATGCTCGCCGTCGCTCTCGACGTCTTGTGTGTTCACACTGGTCGTTGGTCGGTGTGCCCTCAGGCACACGGCGCATTCGATAGCTCTGTCTTCCTCCTCACAGCAGTTTGGCCAGGCTTTCTCCACTGCTTCGCGCTCTCTGCTTTGTTCGCTTGGCGATCTCCGCCTTTCCTGCGGGTTGTTTGCTGGTCGTCACTCTGACGAGGAGCGATGCTTCGTTCGTGGCAGGGTGGACATTGGCGTATTTGTTGGCTTCACTCACAGCTCGGCGGCTCAGTGTAGTAATTCTTCTTAGGTGGTGCAGACCTCGGCTTGTAGCAGCACGTCGCTACCTCGCGATTCTCGTCATGCTGGATGACGAAAGCTTCTTGACGATCTGTGGTGGAGTCGAAGCCCTGGCGACGAGATGGGGCTCAGAGCCCTGGCGATCTGTGATGGGGCCGGAGGCCCTGACGAGCTGGTGGTGGGGCCCGTGGCCCAGACGATCTCTGGTGGGGGGCCAGGCCCCTGACGAAATCAGTTGAATGGATTTTTCCCCGGCTTATATTGAGAAAATGCCCTCCGTTTCCCGAGTTGTTCAAAGTCTGTCATAAAACCTTCCTGTGTGTGTGTGTCCGTCCGTGTGTTTCGCTTGCGTGTTTGTCCGTGTGTTTATTAGCTCTGAAGACAGCTGTTGTCGTTCTGGAAGGGGGTGGGGTTCGTGACGGCGCCAACGAAGATATCCATTAGCCAGACCGATGATTCGCGTCGAGTTCTATATATATAAAAGAGATATTCGAATCCATGTTTTTGTTACTGAATAATATTTGTCGCGACAACCTACGCGTTAAGCGAGCTTAATTATTTCCGCCCTCGCTCGGGGATCATATCTTTTGTCTCACACAGCTTAAGTTGTTTTGGTTTGGAAGTTGAAATGCGACTTATTCCATTATGCCCCAGTTAAGCCGAAACCGTGTTCCCGATGTTTCATCGTGACCCGATCTCTCATGGAGATGTTATTCCTTGCGTGTGCAATTTTTGCTGTCCGTGTTGTGGGAAGACAAAGACGGTTGTTTCCACGGTGGAAGCGCCCGGCGCATGCGGTTATTTATTTATTTCTGAGAGCGTGTTAATTTCCTTTGAGCCATTGCTCGGGAGTTTTATTGGTGTCATTTCCCGGCTTTGTGCCTGCGTGTGGAGATCCTCTCGGAAAGACAAAGACGGTCGTGTTGCTGCTGTTGTTTTCAGGGGGTTGTTGTGTTTGGTTAATTTTGAGAGCCTTATTCACCGTTAGCTCCTAGGATATTCACTTTAATTCCGTACTTATTATTTGACTTCTTGTGATTATTTAATCTGCTATCCCGGCTAAGAATTTTGTTTTGGAGCGAAATATATGCCATAATTGTTCTTCGATGCTTCGGCCCGGCCGTGTAGAAATTCTATAAAGGTAAATAATGTCAGTATTTAATTAACAATGATGGGTCGCGATTCTGGTGCAGACTGTAGTCTGATTTTCAATTGTAGTGAGGATGGATACTGTTTGCTTACTTCATGGCTAAGTTGTACTAGTTTGTCTAACATGGTTCAAAACCCGTTTGTGTTTTTTTGTTAATGTTGTTCCTTTGTTAAGAATATAATTTTATTTTTCGTGGCCTGGTTTTGTACTTATATAAGGGTTTTTTTTCTTTACGAACGGATGATTCTTCCAGAACCCCCCGGCTACCATTCCCCCCTCCCTTGTTCCTCTTGTGTGAAATTCGGGGAGTTTTTATGATCTTGATTACCCTTCTTTCATGCCCTCTTTCCTTTGAAATGAGGTGTGCGCACATCTGTGTTAGTGTGAGGGCGTGTCCGTTCTCACGTTGCCCCGTGTATATTAAAAAACGATATTATCTATGTTGGCAGAATAATTCTTAAAAAAAAATAATTTTTTAAATTAAAAAGGAAGGCATATATCCAACAGTATGTAAAGTGATTTTCTTGAAACCACTCCACGTGCATTTTAATCGGTTATAATGTTGCTTATCTGCATAAAAGTGCATTGGCCAGGAATCGATCCCAGGTCTCCCACGTGGCAGTCCAGAATTCTACCACTGAATCACCTATACCACATTCCACTCGAATTTTTTTAACGTGAGATGCATTAATACTCTTCTTTTCTCATTCCTCCAAAATTGCGTGTTCTCTGTGTATATAGAATCTGACTTTTTACTTTTTTCATCACGATCTGCAGATGATGGTGGGTTCTTTATTTATATTCTCTACAAATTTGCAGTTTATTGTTGTTTAGTTGGATAAAAGTGCATCGGCCGGGAATCGAACCCGGGCCTCCCGCGTGGCAGGCGAGAATTCTACCACTGAACCACCGATGCCTCGTGTGGGTGGTGTGATTTTACGTGAGATGCATGAATACTGATCTTCTTTCAGTAGCGTGTGAGACTTTTCTGTGTTTTTTAGGCTCCTGACTTTCCCATTTTTCTTGAATATCCGAAGATGAAGATGGACTAAATTGATGATATGCAAGTTATTGGGATGTTGTTAAAATATTTCTTCACCTGTTAGAAAGATTTGGTAGAACCGCTTTCGGCAAGAGAAATCCTTAGTCACTACTCGTTTCCAATACTAGTTATTGCATTTCGTTGTCAAAATTACTGCGACCTGATTTCCGCAGCTGAAAGTGACCTCACCGTGTTTGTTTCTGAAAATATACAAGGGAATGAATTTGAAGCGAATAATCTTCTTCATTGACATGGATAGTCATTTTCCTGAAACCACTCCACGTGCATTTTAATCGGTTATAATGTTGCTTATCTGGATTAAAGTGCATTGGCCAGGAATCCATCCCAGGTCTCCCACGTGGCAGTCCATAATTCTACCACTGAATCACCTATACCCCATTCCACTCGAATTTTTTTTACGTGAGATGCATTAATACTCTTCTTTTTTCATTCCTCCAAAATTGCGTGTTCTCTGTGTATATAGAATCTGACTTTTTACATCACGATCTGCAGATGATGGTGGGTTCTTTTTTTATATTCTCTACAAATTTGCAGTTTATTGTTGTTTAGTTGGATAAAAGTGCATTGGCCGGGAATCGAACCCGGGCCTCCCACGTGGCAGGCGAGAATTCTACCACTGAACCACCGATGCCTCGTGTGCCTGGTGTGATTTTACGTGAGATGCATGAATACTGATCTTCTTTCAATAGCGTGTAAGTGAGACTTTTCTGTGTTTCTTAGGCTCCTGACTTTCCCATTTTTCTTGAATATCCGAAGATGAGGATGGACTAAATTGATGATATGCAAGTTATTGGGATGTTGTTAAAATATTTCTTCACCTGTTATAAAGATTTGGTAGAACCGCATTCCGCAAGATAAATCCTTCGTCACTGCTCGTTTTCAATACTAGTTATTGCATTTCGTTGTCAAAATAACTGCGACCTGATTTCTGCAGCTGAATGTGACCTCACCGTGTATGTTTCTGAAAATATACAAGGGAATGAATTTCATGCGATTAATATTCTTCATTGACATGTAAAGTAATTTTCTTGAAACCACTCCACGTGCATTTTAATCGGTTATAATGTTGCTTATCTGCATAAAAGTGCATTGGCCAGGAATCGATCCCAGGTCTCCCACGTGGCAGTCCAGAATTCTACCACTGAATCACCTATACCACATTCCACTCGAATTTTTTTTACGTGAGATGCATTAATACTCTACTTTTTTCATTCCTCCAAAATTGCGTGTTCTCTGTGTATATAAAATCTGACTTTTTACTTTTTTCATCACGATCTGCAGATGATGGTGGGTTCTTTATTTATATTCTCTACAAATTTGCAGTTTATTGTTGTTTAGTTGGATAAAAGTGCATCGGCCGCGAATCGAACCCGGGCCTCCCGCGTGGCAGGCGAGAATTCTACCACTGAACCACCGATGCCTCGTGTGTCTGGTGTGATTTTACGTGAGATGCATGAATACTGATCTTCTTTCAGTAGCGTGTGAGACTTTTCTGTGTTTCTTAGGCTCCTGACTTTCCCATTTTTCTTGAATATCCGAAGTTGAAGATGGACTAAATTGATGATATGCAAGTTATTGGGATGTTGTTAAAATATTTCTTCACCTGGTAGAAAGATTTGGTAGAACCGCTTTCGGCAAGAGAAATCCTTAGTCACTACTCGTTTCCAATACTAGTTATTGCATTTCGTTGTCAAAATAACTGCGATCTGATTTCTGCAGCTGAATGTGACCTCACAGTGTTTGTTTCTGAAAGTATACAAGGGAATTAATTTTATGCGATTAATATTCTTCATTGACATGTAAAGTCATTTTCTTGAAACCACTCCACGTGCATTTTAATCGGTTATAATGTTGCTTATCTGGATAAAAGTGCATTTGCCAGGAATCGATCCCAGGTCTCCCACGTGGCAGTCCAGAATTCTACCACTGAATCACCTATACCACATTCCACTCGAATTGTTTTTACGTGAGATGCATTAATACTCTTATTTTTTCATTCCTCCAAAATTGCGTGTTCTCTGTGTATATAGAATCTGACTTTTTATTTTTTTCATCACGATCTGCAGATGATGGTGGGTTCTTTTTTTTAATATTCTCTACAAATTTGCAGTTTATTGTTGTTTAGTTGGATAAAAGTGCATCGGCCGGGAATCGAACCCGGGCCTCCCACGTGGCAGGCGAGAATTCTACCACTGAACCACCGATGACTCGTGTGCCTGGTGTGATTTTACATGAGATGCATGAATACTGATCTTTTTTCGGTAGCATATGAGTGAGACTTTTCTGTGTTTCTTAGGCTCCTGACTTTCCCATTTTTCATGAATATCCGAAGATGAAGATGGACTAAATTGATAATATGCAAGTTATTGGGATGTTGTTAAAATATTTCTTCACCTGTTATTAAAAATTTGGTAGAACCGCTTTCCGCAAGAGAAATCATTCGTCACAGATTCCAAAGAACACAGGATGAGATGTTACTCTCCTTTGTGCAAGCACTTCCAAGAGTTCATGAACAGTGAGCCAGGTGAAATTTGGGGAGCGCATCGTCAGTAGTGAACCTTTGGTTCCTAGGGTGTTTCGGCCTTTCATACTATACACCCTCCCCAAAGGCGGCCAGCGACAGGGTGATCAATCCTACGCTTGCGTCCCATTCCCAATTAGTCATAGGAGTTGCCTTGTTGTTGATAGCCAACATCCCATGGGACTATGCATGGCAGGGGCGTCCTCCTCCCTGAGTCAAGCATTGTTGACTGCATACCTCCTGGCCCTCTCACTTTGGGGCCCAGCTGGGGTCTTTCCTCTTCATCCAGAGCCACTGACTGCTGCCTTCTGCCGCCTCCGATACAGATCTAATTGCCGAACGCTGGCTCTGGCCCTTAATTCCCAGGTCTCTAAGCAGTCTGGTTGTAGATGTTGCCACAAAACCTCTGCAGCCCACCTCCACTGGTCGGACTTCTGTGTTCCAGCCATGATGCCGTGCTTCGGCAGCAAGATCGGCATAGCGCAGATGTTTTCGCTCATAAGCCTCATCTACTGAGTCCTCCCAGGGTACTGTGAGCTCAATGATGAAGACCTTCTTGAGCGAACGGGACCAGAGCACCATGTCAGGTCTTAGGGTGGTGGTTGCGATCTCCGGAGGAAACACAAGTTGCCGGCCAATGTCAGCTAGCATTTTCCAGTCGCGGGCCAAGAGCAGCTGGTCTCGCTCTATTTTTGTAGAGCCGCTCTTCGGTGGTTTAGCCCCTTCGCAGACAAAGGTCGTCCGTAAGGGGTGTGATGCTGCTGGGGGTGGTAGGGAGTTGGTGGCAGCTCGCTTGTCCTCCAGGGCGGACGCAAGGTTTTTAAGGACTTGGTTGTGACGCCAAGTGTAGCGTCCTTGGGTGAGGCTTGTTTTACACCCTGTGAGAATGTGCCTGAGGTTGGCTGGCATGGAACAGAGGGCACAGTCCGGATCTTCACCATACCATTGGTGAAGATTAACTGGTGTTGGAAGGACGTCATATGTTGCTCTGATGGAAAAGCTCAACCGCCTTGCTTCCATGGCCCACAGATCCTTCCAGCTGATCTTCCTCTTCTCCACACTGTCCCATCGAGTCCACTGTCCCTGTTTGGCAAGAGAGACTGCCTTGGCCCACCTTGCAGCCTCCTCCTGATGGCGTACTTCCTGCACTACCATCTTCCGCCGCTCTGGTGCAGTGGCCTTACTCCAAGGAGCACGGCTAGTTAGCCCAAGGCCTCCTCTCCCTTGCTGAACATGACCCACAATGTCAGCATGTCTGAGGGCTGCTGTTGCCTCCTGGACTGCTGTTCCTGGCCTCCATTTGCGCCCATTTGCCAAGGTCGGCGCGTTGTTGCTCACCACTGGGTCTCGAGATTCATTCAGTGTCATCTGGAGCCTGGTTTTTGCACACTTGAATTCCTCGGTTAGACTGCTGAGGGGCAGCTTGAGGACACCATCTCCATAGAGGCCTATGGTGGTAAGGCATCGTGGAACTCCGAGCCACTTCTTTAAGTAGCTCGTGACTCCTCTTTCCATCTTCTCCACTGTTGAGATTGGAACCTCATACACTGCTAGGGGCCACAACACCCGGGGTAGGAGACCAAACTGCAGACACCAGGCCTTTAACTTTCCAGGTAGCTGGGTGTTGTCGATGGACTGTAGGCTACTACTGATGTCTTTGCGCAGCTGTTGCACCTGGTCTTTGTCCTTCAGGCTTGCATCATACCACCTTCCAAGGCTTTTTTACCGGCTGCTCAGACACTGTTGGGATTTGGTCATCTCCGATGAAGAATTTCAGGTCACAGAGTACTCCCTTCTCAATCGAGATGCTGCGTGACTTGGATGGTTTAATCTTTATACGGGCCCAGCTGATGTTCTCCTCGAGTTTTCTGAGCAGTATCCTGGTGCATGGGACAGTGGTGGTCAATGTTGTAATGTCGTCCATGTAGGCTCTGAGTGGAGGGAGGCGAAAACCAGAGTCGACTCGCTGTCCACCAGCAACCCATTTTGAGGATCTGATGATAACCTCCATTGCCATTATGAATGCAAATGGAGAAATGGTACATCCCGCCATTATACCTACATTCAGGCATTGCCATGAGGTGGTGAACTCTGAGGTGGTGAAGCAGAACTGCAGATCCTGAAAGTACGACTTCACCAGGGTTGTGATGGTGTCCGGAATGTGGAAAAATCTGAAGGCAGACCACAGGAGTTCATGGAGCACAGAGCCAAATGCATTGGCTTTCCGCAAGAGAAATCCTTCGTCACTACTCGTTTCCAATACTAGTTATTGCATTTCGTTGTCAAAATAACTGCGACCTGATTTCCGCAGCTGAAAGTGACCTCACCGATTTGGTTTTTGCAAGTATGCAAGGGAATGAATTTGAAGCGATCAATCTACTTCATTGACATGTAAAGTCATTTTCTTGAAACCACTCCACGTGCATTTTAATCGGTTATAATGTTGCTTATCTGCATAAAAGTGCATTGGCCAGGAATCGATCCCAGGTCTCCAACGTGGCAGTCCAGAATTCTACCACTGAATCACCTATACCACATTCCACTCGAATTTTTTTAACGTGAGATGCATTAATACTCTTCTTTTCTCATTCCTCCAAAATTGCGTGTTCTCTGTGTATATAGAATCTGACTTTTTACTTTTTTCATCACGATCTGCAGATGATGGTGGGTTCTTTATTTATATTCTCTACAAATGTGCAGTTTATTGTTGTTTAGTTGGATAAAAGTGCATCGGCCGGGAATCGAACCCGGGCCTCCCGCGTGGCAGGGGAGAATTCTACCACTGAACCACCGATGCCTCGTGTGGGTGATGTGATTTTACGTGAGATGTGTAATGCGGGCGAAAGCGACCTTCCGGATGTGACGTCACGAGGAGGCGGAGCCAGGTGACGTGGGTGAAAGGTAGGGGGTCCTTAAGCGGGTAAACCGGAAGGAGAAGGCAGTCGGGGTGTGAATGGAAAGGTGTGGGGCCACGCGGGCGTACGAGCCGAGGGGGCACCGTCAGAAGCGGGAGCCAACCCTGGGAACAGTAGGGAGCTACTGGGAGGTGTAAAGCTGCAGATAGAGATAGGCAGTAAGGCTGTGTGTGAGGAGCAGCGGGGTGGCTGCCAAGAGTCGCAGGAGCGACGAGAAGGCGAGACAGCACGAGGCTGTCAGAGCTGCAGCAGGAACAGCCAAGGGAGCTGTGTGAGAGTACAGCAGCTGAGCTGCTGTGGGGCTGCAAGAGCGACAAGAACAGCAGCGGGGCTGCTGATGTGGACTGGAGTGACATCGGAACCAGCACAGAGAGAATAAGAGAGACAGCCGTGTGGGAACGCAGTACGGACCGAATAAAGGACACTGAGCCAGAGATCGTGGTCAAGTCTTTTATTACACTGGGGTCAGAAGTGAAACGGCATGTCTAAGCAAGTAAGGAAGAAAATTCCCCCGGCGCCAGCATCGGTTTCTTCGTCCGACGACGACGAATTCCCTCCGACCACGGATTTTGCTGGGGTGGTGGAGGAGAGCCCTGCTGAGGCGAGCACGGGGACGGGCGTGGAAGATGTCGGCGCGATGGCGGGTCCGTCAACAACATCGGACGCTGAGCAAAGATGGCAACAGGTGGCAGAACAACTGGAGACACTCAAGGACGTCCTGGCGCATCTGTGTCACCTCGTTACGCCAAGGACGACGATGGAACGAGAAGGTGCTCCACGGGCCGCCACGTTGCCTGCCCTGCCGCCGCCATTGGCCACGCGGCAAGAAGACGCCATCTTGCGCGCTCCGCGGCGCCAAACCGCCATCTTGGCCACGCCGCGGGCCGACGCCATTTTGAATTTACCTCCACAACAACCATCATTGGAAGACGGCGTAAAGAGGAGTCGGAGTCGCCACCTTACTACAGTTAAGGAATTCTCTATCGGGGGCGATTGGAGCGCTTTCGCCTGCCGATTTTTGGCGGCGGTTCGTTCAGCAAGATGGACCGATGCGGAGGCCTTGGAAGTGTTGCCGACTCTACTGGACGACGAATCTGTTCGATTTTTCCGTTCCATAACGGCCGATAAGAAGAAGACTTTATGTGGAGTTTTTGAGGAAATGGCCGACGCCTATGAGCCACCTGACGACGCGCATCGGCGATTCGCTCAACGACAACGAGCACCCGAAGAATCGCCCGTGGCGTTCAGGGGTGCGGTGTTGGAGCTGGCCATGGCAGCATATCCTGACACGCCACAGGATCTGCTCGAGCCCCTCATATTGGGAAAAATGCTGGAGCTGTCTCGGGATCTGGGGATCCCCATGCCTGTGTGTGGGCATGAGAAGCTCACGTCCCGGGCGGCAGCAAAGTGTCTGGATGCGCAGTTTAATCTCCGTCGCTGGAAGCAAGTGGCGGCATGGACGGGTGGGCCCGTCAAGGAAGGAGGCGCGATGGGGTGGGACCCCACAAGGGCGATCTATGTGCCGGATGAGCGGGGTCCACAGGAGCTGACGGCTGCCTCCTCTCCATGGCCGGGACGCGGAAGGCCGGGGCCGCGCGCTACGCCATCGGGACGGGGCCGCCGGGATGCAGGACCTGCGCTTCGGCGCAACGAGGCCGATTGCTTCCGCTGCGGCCGTAGGGGCCATTACGCCAAAGATTGCTGGGCCCGCTTCCCGGGTCCGCCGCAGCAGGAGCCCACAACACCGGACAAGCCGACCAAGGAACCTCCGAAACAGGCATGTCGGCACGCACCAGACACTCGGCAAGGCTTTACACCTCACCCACCACCTGTGTTGCGCGATCCTATTGTTGTTGTTAAAGAAAGGCCATCGACGGGGCCTTGTCATTCAGTTACGCAGTGGCGCAAATTGGCACGGAGAGTTGTCGCGGCCGCTACGGGTTCGTCCACTGTACCGGGGTCCATACAAGGTGTGGACGTGCGCATTTTGGTCGACTCGGGAGCGTCTGCGACTATTATATCGGATGTCATTTTCCATCTGTTGGGCATTCCGCCGGGGGCTGTGCGTCCGGTTTATGGGTCTTGCGTCGCTGCAAACGGGGGTAGTATGGGTATTGTGGGCCAGGTGGATGCTAAGATATCTATAGGGGATGTGTCGGCTTCGGGCGTTGTGTTAATATCGAGATCTTTGGCGGTTCCTTGCTTACTAGGCACGGATTTTTTGGCTAAGATGCCCATTTTGATTAAAATCAATGAGAATTGTATTGAATTGCCGGGGGGCCGTCGAATCTCGTTTCTGCCGTCGCCCTGGGGGCGACCTGCTTCGGCCGTACAGGTGCAGGCGCTGTCCGTCGCATCTGTGGACATCCCACCTGGTTCACAGATGCTTATACCCTTGCGGTATCGGAAGCCCCTGCCCAATCGGCTAGGAGCATTAGGGGTCTTGTTGTCACCATCCGCCACGATAACAACGGGATTGGCGTTAGTTGGGGCACAGACCATCGTCCGGCCGGATCAATTACCGGTTTTACAGGTGCTTAATGCGGGGGTGGAAAACATCCGTGTTCCGGCCGGTACGGTTGTGGCACATGCCACTACGGCGTTTGCGACGCACGATTGTCCGCATCGCCGAGGAGTGGTCGCTGGTGTTTCCGAGCCAAGGAGTTCGGATAATCGTTGGATCGCTACCTTATGTGACGAAAATTCTTCCCTGTCCGTGGGGCAACGTGATGCGCTGCGTAAATTGTTGCTGACGTATTCGGATGTGTTCAGCTCCGACGATTTGGATTTGGGACGCACATCGTTGCTTTCCCATCATATTGAGACGGGCGACGCTGCCCCTATTCGGTTAAATTCGCATCGGATGAGTCCAGCGGAGCGAGAACACGTTCGGGGGGCGGTGGAAGACATGTTGGCTGCGGACATTATATCGCCATCTAACAGCCCATGGGGCGCTCCTGTGGTCTTGGTTAAGAAAAAGGATGGCAACTTGCGATTTTGTGTCGATTTCCGGAAATTGAATAAGATATCGGTGGCAGATGCGTACCCCCTGCCGCGTATGGACGACTCCCTTGACGCATTGTCGGGGGCTAAGTTCTTTTCCACACTGGACCTCTCTTCGGGATTTTGGCAGCTTCCCCTTGACGAGTCCTCACGGGAGAAAACCGCATTCCGTACGCCGCAGGGGTTATTTCAATTCAACTGCCTCCCGATGGGATTGAATGCGGCCCCTGCTACGTTTCAAAGATTGATGGAGCTCGTTTTGACGGGGTTGCAGTGGGAGACGTGTCTTATATATTTGGACGATATTATTGTGTTCAGCCGCACATTTGAGGAACATTTAACGCGGCTGGAGACAGTGTTCACGAGGATGCGCTCTGCCAATTTGAAATTCAAACCAAAGAAATGCCACCTACTGCAACGGTCCGTCCGTTATTTGGGGCACATTGTGAGTGCCGAGGGGGTGTCCACGGATCCGGAAAAGACGGCGTGTGTCCGGGATTGGCCGACTCCGGCCTCTGTGGGGGATGTTCGGCGGTTTTTGGGATTTGCCTCGTATTACCGAAGATTTGTGCCAGGGTTTGCGACGATTGCGAGGCCCTTGCATCTCCTTACGGGTAAAGGACGGAAATTTGTTTGGGGAGAGCCGGAAGAGGCGGCCTTTCGGAGTCTGCGTGATCTATTGGCTACGGCCCCGACATTGGATTATCCCGATTTTGATCGCCCTTTCATTCTCGATACGGACGCGAGTGACACAGGTATTGGGGCGGTATTATCACAGTCTAAAGGGGGCGTAGAGCGCGTCGTGGCGTATGGTAGCCGAGTCTTGTCGCCTGCGGAAACACGCTACTGTGTCACTCGTAGAGAACTTTTGGCGGTTGTTTTTTTCCTACGGCAATTTCGGCCGTACCTTTACGGTCGTTCTTTTATTGTGCGTACGGATCATGCGGCCTTGCAATATGCACTTAAAATGGACCAGCCATCGGGACAGTGGGCACGTTGGTTGGACACGCTGCAGGAGTTTTCCTTCCAAATTCAACATCGGAAGGGAGTGCGCCATGCGAACGCTGACGCACTTTCCAGATTACCAGGGCGCGCCCCTTGTAAATGTGCGTCGGGGACGCATAGGTGTTCGCCGATTCTCAACCCCTCTCAGCCGCTCACATTGGCCGTCGGGAAGTCGGATACTCCGATGGAACCGGGACCGACTGATGGGGTTTTGAATCTGCCGCGGTCTGTCTGGATTCGGGAACAGATGATGGACGAGTCGTTGTTGTCCATGCGGAAGCGGTCTATGAGGGACAAGGGGAGTCCGAGTTCGGCTGTGGGGCCGCGAACCGCTCTCCGAGATGGTCTGCTTATGTGGCAAGAAAGGTTCCAGGAAAGCTGGCGTGTGGTGGTACCAACGTCCTTGCGATTTGAGTTGATTAGAACTCTCCATTGTGACACACTATTGCATTTAGGGGTGCAGAAGACCTTGTTGACGTTACAACGTCATTATTTTTGGCACGGCATGGCGACAGATGTCGTAGGGCACGTGCGCGCGTGCCCTGAATGCGCCCGGCGTAAGCCGCCTAAACATCCTTACGTGCCGCCTCTCCAGTCGATTCAGGTGTCTCGAGTCAATGAATTGGTGGCACTGGACATATTGGGACCCTTCCCACCATCGGCGAGGGGAAATAAATATTTGCTGGTAGGGGTTGAGTATCTCTCCCGTTGGCCGATGGCCTGGCCGTTGCCCGATCAGTCGGCCGCGGCCATCACCGACGCCTTTTTGTTTGGGTACATTATGGACAAGGGGGCGCCGGAGAGACTCCTCACGGACCAGGGCCGAAATTTCTCTTCTAAATTATTGGCTGAAGTGTGCGCAGGCCTTGGGACTAAGAAGATACGGACATCTCCATACCATCCGCAGACGGATGGTATGGTTGAGCGGCTGAACAGGACATTGTCTGCCATGCTTTGCCATACTGTGAGTGAACAGCAATCGGATTGGGATCTGCACATCCCCGGAGTGCTTTCGGCGTACAGGATGACGCCCCATGCGGCTACAGGGTATTCGCCGTTTTACCTTATGTATGGTCGGGAAAACGTGCCTCCGGTGGATGTGCAATTGGGTACTGGGGTGAAGGGACCTCGTAAACCACTCCCTGAATACATTCAGGACACGGTTCGCCGGGTTACGGAGGCGCGGGAAAACGCCCGCGTGGCTACGGCCAAAGCCCAGGCCCGGAACGAGCGGTATGCTCGGCGGTCTGAGGGGGAGTGCCCCTGGAAGGTGGGAGACCTGGCCTGGCTCCATTGCCCGCAGGTGCGGCCGGGGACCTCTCCTAAATTGCACAAACCTTGGCATGGTCCTGTGCGCCTCATTGAGGTTCCCAATCCACAGTCGGCGCGCGTTCAGTTTGGTTCTCGCCGTTGGTTTGTTCATACGTCGCGGTTGAAACCATATGTTGCTCCCCTACGTGATGCGTCATCTCCCAATGTTGCCTTGCCGGGGTCTGTTGCTGCTGACTCTGACTCTTCCCCGCCTGCGTCCATTGATCTTGCTAGAGCGCCTGTCGTACCTGTTCCAGACAGGCCGACCGTGACACCGCGGGGGAGGAGTGGGCCTGTTCGGAGGGCGCCTGCCAGGGCTGCGGGACCTTCAAGCCCGGCGACCCTTCCGACCCCGCTGCAGGCGCATTCGCGGAATACGACCAAGACTGATTCGTCAGGGACACGAGATGTCGGTGGACTTCCAATCGCAGCAGGGGAATTACCCCCTGTCATTTCTCGTGTTCCATCGCGTCCCCGTTCTACAAGTGGGCCGCCGACCGTCCGGGACGGGCCGGCGACCCGCACTCGTTCCAAATCGCTTACGTTTCGTTGATTGTATGTTGTTATTGTTCTTGTTCTTGCCGTCGTATTTATCGCATGCTTTCGTACGTTCGTCGATGTTAATTGTGTGTTGTTCTTGTTGTTATATTGCATGCTTAGTGTCCTTTAAGGGGGAAGGTCGGTTCACCGCATTACGCTTTGGTGTTGTTCAGCCGAGGTCGGCTGGGTTTTTTCTATGGGGGAGGGTGGTGTAATGCGGGCGAAAGCGACCTTCCGGATGTGACGTCACGAGGAGGCGGAGCCAGGTGACGTGGGTGAAAGGTAGGGGGTCCTTAAGCGGGTAAACCGGAAGGAGAAGGCAGTCGGGGTGTGAATGGAAAGGTGTGGGGCCACGCGGGCGTACGAGCCGAGGGGGCACCGTCAGAAGCGGGAGCCAACCCTGGGAACAGTAGGGAGCTACTGGGAGGTGTAAAGCTGCAGATAGAGATAGGCAGTAAGGCTGTGTGTGAGGAGCAGCGGGGTGGCTGCCAAGAGTCGCAGGAGCGACGAGAAGGCGAGACAGCACGAGGCTGTCAGAGCTGCAGCAGGAACAGCCAAGGGAGCTGTGTGAGAGTACAGCAGCGGAGCTGCTGTGGGGCTGCAAGAGCGACAAGAACAGCAGCGGGGCTGCTGATGTGGACTGGAGTGACATCGGAACCAGCACAGAGAGAATAAGAGAGACAGCCGTGTGGGAACGCAGTACGGACCGAATAAAGGACACTGAGCCAGAGATCGTGGTCAAGTCTTTTATTACAGATGCATGAATACTGATCTTCTTTCAGTAGCGTGTGAGACTTTTCTGTGTTTTTTAGGCTCCTGACTTTCCCATTTTTCTTGAATATCCGAAGATGAAGATGGACTAAATTGATGATATGCAAGTTATTGGGATGTTGTTAAAATATTTCTTCACCTGTTAGAAAGATTTGGTAGAACCGCTTTCGGCAAGAGAAATCCTTAGTCACTACTCGTTTCCAATACGAGTTATTGCATTTCGTTGTCAAAATTACTGTGACCTGATTTCCGCAGCTGAAAGTGACCTCACCGTGTTTGTTTCTGAAAATATACAAGGGAATGAGTTTGAAGCGATTAATCTTCTTCATTGACATGGATAGTCATTTTCCTGAAACCACTTCACGTGCATTTTAATCGGTTATAATGTTGCTTATCTGTGCATTGGCCAGGAATCCATCCCAGGTCTCAAACGTGGCAGTCCAGAATTCTACCACTGAATCACCTATACCACATTCCACTCGAATTTTTTTTACTTGAGATGCATTAATACTCTTCTTTTTTCATTCCTCCAAAATTGCTTGTTCTCTGTGTATATAGAATCTGACTTTTTAATTTTTTCATCGCGATCTGCAGATGATGGTGGGTTCTTTTTTTATATTCTCTACAAATTTGCAGTTTATTGTTGTTTAGTTGGATAAAAGTGCATCGGCCGGGAATCGAACCCAGGCCTCCCACGTGGCAGGCGAGAATTCTACCACTGAGCCACCGATGCCTCGTGTGGGTGGTGTGATTTTACGTGAGATGCATGAATACTGATCTTTCAGTAGCGTGTGAGTGAGACTTTTCTGTGTTTCTTATGCTCCTGACTTTCTCATTTTTCATGAATATCCGAAGATGAAGATGGACTAAATTGATAATATGCAAGTTATTGGGATGTTGTTAAAATATTTCTTCACCTGTTATAAAAATTTGGTAGAACCGCTTTCCGCAAGAGAAATCCTTCGTCACTACTCGTTTACAATACTAGTTATTGAATTTCGTTGTCAAAATAACTGCGACCTGATTTCTGCAGCTGAATGTGACCTCACCGTGTTTGTTTCTGCAAGTATACAAGGGAAAGAATTTGAAGCAATTAATCTTCTTCATTGACATGGATAGTAATTTTCTTGAAACCACTCCACGTGCATTTTAATCGGTTATAATGTTGCTTCTCTGGATAAAAGTGCATTGGCCAGGAATCGATCCCAGGTCTCCCACGTGGCAGTCCAGAATTCTACCACTGAATCACCTATACCACATTCCACTCGAATTATTTTTACGAGAGATGCATGAATACTCTTCTTATTTCATTCCTCCAAAATTGCGTGTTCTCTGTGTATATAGAACCTGACTTTTTACTTTTTTCATCACGATCTGCAGATGATGGTGGGTTCTTTATTTATATTCTCTACAAATTTGCAGTTTATTGTTGTTTAGTTGGATAAAAGTGCATCGGCCGGGAATCGAACCCGGGCCTCCCGCGTGGCAGGCGAGAATTCTACCACTGAACCACCGATGCCTCGTGTGTCTGGTGTGATTTTAAATGAGATGCATGAATACTGGTCTTCTTTCAGTAGCGTGTGAGTGAGACTTTTCTGTGTTTCTTATGCTCCTGACTTTCTCATTTTTCATGAATATCCGAAGATGAAGATGGACTAAATTGATAATATGCAAGTTATTGGGATGTTGTTAAAATATTTCTTCACCTGTTATAAACATTTGGTAGAACCGCTTTCTGCAAGATAAATCCTTCGTCACTACTCGTTTACAATACTAGTTATTGCATTTCGTTGTCAAAATAACTGCGACCTGATTTCTGCAGCTGAATGTGGCTTCACCGTGTTTGTTTCTGAAAATATACAAGGGAATTAATTTTATGCGATTAATATTCTTCATTGACATGTAAAGTCATTTTCTTGAAACCACTCCACGCGCATTTTAATCGGTTATAATGTTGCTTATCTGGATAAAAGTGCATTGGCCAGGAATCGATCCCAGGTCTCCCACGTGGCAGTCCAGAATTCTACCACTGAATCACCTATACCACATTCCACTCGAATTATTTTTTTACGTGAGATGCATGAATACTCTTCTTATTTCATTCCTCCAAAATTGCGTTTTCTCTGTGTATATAGAATCTGACTTTTTACTTTTTTCATCACGATCTGCAGATGATGGTTGGTTCTTTTTTTTAATATTCTCTACAAATTTGCAGTTTATTGTTGTTTAGTTGGATAAAAGTGCATCGGCCGGGAATCGAACCCGGGCCTCCCGCATGGCAGGCGAGAATTCTACCACTGAACCACCGATGCCTCGTGTGCGTGGGGTGATTTTACATGAGTTGCATGAATACTGATCTTCTTTCAGTAGCGTATGAGTGAGACTTTTCTGTGTTTCTTAGGCTCCTGACTTTCCCATTTTTCATGAATATCCGAAGATGAAGATGGACTAAATTGATAATATGCAAGTTATTGGGATGTTGTTAAAATATTTCTTCACCTGTTATTAAAAATTTGGTAGAACCGCTTTCCGCAAGAGAAATCATTCGTCACAGATTCCAAAGAACACAGGATGAGATGTTACTATCCTTTGTGCAAGCACTTCCAAGAGTTCATGAACAGTGAGCCTGGTGAAATTTGGGGAGCGCATCGTCAGTAGTGAACCTTTGGTTCCTAGGGTGTTTCGGCCTTTCATACTATACACCCTCCCCAAAGGCGGCCAGCGACAGGGTGATCAATCCTACGCTTGCGTCCCATTCCCAATTAGTCATAGGAGTTGCCTTGTTGTTGATAGCCAACATCCCATGGGACTATGCATGGCAGGGGCGTCCTCCTCCCTGAGTCAATCATTGTTGACTGCATACCTCCTGGCCCTCTCACTTTGGGGCCCAGCTGGGGTCTTTCCTCTTCATCCAGAGCCACTGACTGCTGCCTTCTGCCGCCTCCGATACAGCTCTGATTGCCGAACGCTGGCTCTGGCCCTTAATTCCCAGGTCTCTAAGCAGTCTGGTAGATGTTGCCACAAAACCTCTGCAGCCCACCTCCACTTGTCGGACTTCTGTGTTCCAGCCATGATGCCGTGCTTCGGCAGCAAGATCGGCATAGCGCAGATGTTTTCGCTCATAAGCCTCATCTACTGAGTCCTCCCAGTGGTTCTGTGAGCTCAATGATGAAGACCTTCTTGAGCGAACGGGACCAGAGCACCATGTCAGGTCTTAGGGTGGTGGTTGCGATCTCCGGAGGAAACACAAGTTGCCGGCCAATGTCAGCTAGCATTTTCCAGTCGCGGGCCAAGCGCAGCTGGTCTCACTCTATTGGTGTTGAGCCGCTCTTCGGTGGTTTAGCCCCTTCGCAGACAAAGGTCGTCCGTAAGGGGTGTGATGCTGCTGGGGGTGGTAGGGAGTTGGTGGCAGCTCGCTTGTCCTCCAGGGCGGACGCAAGGTTTTTAAGGACTTGGTTGTGACGCCAAGTGTAGCGTCCTTGGGTGAGGCTTGTTTTACACCCTGTGAGAATGTGCCTGAGGTTGGCTGGCATGGAACAGAGGGCACAGTCCGGATCTTCACCATACCATTGGTGAAGATTAACTGGTGTTGGAAGGACGTCATATGTTGCTCTGATGGAAAAGCTCAACCGCCTTGCTTCCATGGCACACAGATTATTCCAGCTGATCTTCCTCTTCTCCACACTGTCCCATCGAGTCCACTGTCCCTGTTTGGCAAGAGAGACTGCCTTGGCCCACCTTGCAGCCTCCTCCTGATGGCGTACTTCCTGCACTACCATCTTCCGCCGCTCTGGTGCAGTGGCCTTACTCCAAGGAGCACGGCTAGTTAGCCCAAGGCCTCCTCTCCCTTGCTGAACATGACCCACAATGTCAGCATGTCTGAGGGCTGCTGTTGCCTCCTGGACTGCTGTTCCTGGCCTCCATTTGCGCCCATTTGCCAAGGTCGGCGCGTTGTTGCTCACCACTGGGTCTCGAGATTCATTCAGTGTCATCTGGAGCCTGGTTTTTGCACACTTGAATTCCTCGGTTAGACTGGTGAGGGGCAGCTTGAGGACATCATCTCCATAGAGGCCTATGGTGGTAAGGCATCGTGGAACTCCGAGCCACTTCTTTAAGTAGCTCGTGACTCCTCTTTCCATCTTCTCCACTGTTGAGATTGGAACCTCATACACTGCTAGGGGCCACAACACCCGGGGTAGGAGACCAAACTGCAGACACCAGGCCTTTAACTTTCCAGGTAGCTGGGTGTTGTCGATGGACTGTAGGCTACTACTGATGTCTTTGCGCAGCTGTTGCACCTGGTCTTTGTCCTTCAGGCTTGCATCATACCACCTTCCAAGGCTTTTTTACCGGCTGCTCAGACACTGTTGGGATTTGGTCATCTCCGATGAAGAATTTCAGGTCACAGAGTACTCCCTTCTCAATCGAGATGCTGCGTGACTTGGATGGTTTAATCTTTATACGGGCCCAGCTGATGTTCTCCTCGAGTTTTCTGAGCAGTATCCTGGTGCATGGGACAGTGGTGGTCAATGTTGTAATGTCGTCCATGTAGGCTCTGAGTGGAGGGAGGCGAAAACCAGAGTCGACTCGCTGTCCACCAGCAACCCATTTTGAGGATCTGATGATAACCTCCATTGCCATTATGAATGCCAATGGAGAAATGGTACATCCCGCCATTATACCTACATTCAGGCATTGCCATGAAGTAGTGAACTCTGAGGTGGTGAAGCAGAACTGCAGATCCTGAAAGTACGACTTCACCAGGGTTGTGATGGTGTCCGGAATGTGGAAAAATCTGAAGGCAGACCACAGGAGTTCATGGGTCACAGAGCCAAATGCATTGGCTTTCCGCAAGAGAAATCCTTCGTCACTACTCGTTTCCAATATTAGTTATTGCATTTCGTTGTCAAAATAACTACGACCTGATTTCTGCAGCTGAATGTGACCTCACCCTGTTTGTTTCTGAAAATATACAAGGGAATGAATTTTATGCGATTAATATTCGTCATTGACATGTAAAGTCATTTTCTTGAAACCACTCCACGTGCATTTTAATCGGTTATAATGTTCCTTATCTGGATAAAAGTGCATTGGCCAGGAATCGATCCCTGGTCTCCCACGTGGCAGTCCAGAATTCTATCACTGAATCACCTATACCACATTCCACTCGAATTTTTTTAACGTGAGATGCATTAATACTCTTCTTTTTCATTCCTCCAAAATTGCGTGTTCTCTGTGTATATAGAATCTGACTTTTTACTTTTTTCATCACGATCTGCAGATGATGGTGGGTTCTTTTTTATATTCGCTACAAATTTGCAGTTTGTTGTTGTTTAGTTGGATAAAAGTGCATCGGCCGGGAATCGAACCCGGGCCTCCCGCGTGGCAGGCGAGAATTCTACCACTGAACCACCGATGCCTCGTGTGCGTGGTGTGATTTTACGTGAGATGCATGAATACTGATCTTCTTTCAGTAGCGTGTGAGACTTTTCTGTGTTTCTTAGGCTCCTGACTTTCCCATTTTTCTTGAATATCCGAAGATGAAGATGGACTAAATTGATGATATGCAAGTTATTGGGATGTTGTAAAATATTTCTTCACCTGTTATAAAGATTTGGTAGAACCGCTTTACGCAAGAGAAATCCTTCGTCACTACTCGTTTCCAATACTAGTTATTGCATTTCGTTGTCAAAATAACTGCGACCTGATTTCCGCAGCTGAAAGTGACCTTACCGATTTGGTTTTTGCAAGTATGCAAGGGAATGAATTTGAAGCGATTAATCTTCTTCATTGACATGTATAGTCATTTTCCTGAAAACACTCCACGTGCATTTTAATCGGTTATAATGTTGCTTATCTGGATAAAAGTGCATTGGCCAGGAATCGATCCCAGGTCTCCCACGTGGCAGTCCAGAATTCTACCACTGAATCACCTATACCACATTCCACTCGAATTTTTCTTACGTGAGATTCATTAACACTCTTCTTTTTAAATCCTTTATTAAATCTTTTATATTAAGTTCGCGTGCTTGCTTGCTTGCGTGCTTGCTTAGGACCGTGCAAATCTTTCGGTCGTTTTTTAACCCACTTCCCGTTATCCAATCGAGCTGCCATTTTCCAGACAGACTCGTTGTGCCAGACAATTATTGTTCGTGTAAAAAAATTCCCAAAATGTTACACTTTTCAGGCAAAAAAAAATATTTTACATATATTCAAATAGAACGCATTCATGGCTTTGGCTGAACGTCAGAGTGTAAGAGCCCAGAGCGTAACCCCTCCACAGGCCGTGGCGGAGTAGCGCAGTTGGTAGTGCCCTCGCTTCCCATGCCAAAGGTCGCGGAATCGATCCCCGCGTCCTCCACAGGCGAATACATTTTTTAATCCTTTATATTAAGTTCGCTTGCTTGCTTAGGACCGTGCAAATCTTTCGCTCGTTTTTTAACCCACTTCCCGTGATCCAATCGAGCTGACATTTTGCACACAGACTTGTTGTGCGTGACAATTTATTTTCGTGAAATTTTTTTTTCCCAAACTTTACACTGTTTAGGGAAAAATAAATAAATATTTAATTACCAATTGCTTAATTCTGCCAGACAATCATCTGACCCATAGGTGGCAGCCATCTCAAGCCAGAGGACGAGAGGACTCTCGCCGCCACGCATATAAAGGATTTATAGTGAAAAACTTTGTTTTTACGGGTTAATTTTTTTCATTCCTCCAAAATTGCGTGTTCTCTGTGTATATAGAATCTGACTTTTTACTTTTTTCATCACGATCTGCAGATGATGGTGGGTTCTTTTTTATATTCGCTACAAATTTGCAGTTTATTGTTGTTTAGTTGGATAAAAGTGCATCGGCCGGGAATCGAACCCGGGCCTCCCGCGTGGCAGGCGAGAATTCTACCACTGAACCACCGATGCCTCGTGTATCTGGTGTGATTTTACATGAGATGCATGAATACTGGTCTTCTTTCAGTCGCGTGTGAGTGAGACTTTTCTTGTTTTCTTCTGCTCCTGACTTTCTCATTTTTCATGAATATCCGAAGATGAAGATGGACTAAATTGATAATATGCAAGTTATTGGGATGTTGTTAAAATATTTCTTCACCTGTTATAAAAATTTGGTAAAACCGCTTTCTGCAAGAGAAATCCTTCGTCACTACTCGTTTACAATACTAGTTATTGCAATTCGTTGTCAAAATAACTGCGACCTGATTTCTGCAGCTGAATGTGACCTCACCGTGTTTGTTTCTGAAAATATACAAGGGAATTAATTTTATGCGATTAATATTCTTGATTGACATGGATAGTCATTTTCTTGAAACCACTCCACGTGCATTTTAATCGGTTATAATGTTGCTTATCTGGATAAAAGTGCATTGGCCAGGAATCGATCCCAGGTCTTCCACGCGGCAGTCCAGAATTCTACCACTGAATCACCTATACCACATTCCACTCGAATTTTTCTTACGTGAGATGCCTTAATACTCTTCTTTTTTCATTCCTCCAAAATTGCGTGTTCTCTGTGTATATAGAACCTGACTTTTTACTTTTTTCATCACGATCTGCAGATGATGGTGGGTTCTTTTTTTATTTTCAATACAAATTTGCAGTTTATTGTTGTTTAGTTGGATAAAAGTGCATCGGCCGGGAATCGAACCCGGGCCTCCCGCGTGGCAGGCTAGAATTCTACCACTGAACCACCGATGCCTCGTGTGTCTGGTGTGATTTTACATGAGATGCATGAATACTGGTCTTCTTTCAGTAGTGTGTGAGTGAGACTTTTCTGTGTTTCTTATGCTCCTGACTTTCCCATTTTTCAATAATATCCGAAGACGAAGATGGACTAAATTGATAATATGCAAGTTATTGGGATGTTGTTAAAATATTTCTTCACCTGGTATAAAAATTTGGTAGAACCGCTTTCCGCAAGAGAAATCCTTCGTCACTACTCGTTTCCAATACTAGTTATTGCATTTCGTTGTCAAAATAACTGCGACCTGATTTCTGCAGCTGAATGTGACCTCACCGTGTTTGTTTCTGCAAGTATACAAGGGAATGAATTTGAAGCGATAAATCTTCTTCATTGACATGGATAGTAATTTTCTTGAAACCACTCCACGTGCATTTTAATCGGTTAAAATGTTGCTTATCTGGATAAAAGTGCATGGGCCAGGAATCGATCCCAATTTCCCACGTGGCAGTCCAGAATTCTACCACTGAATCACCTATACCACATTCCACTCGAATTATTTTTACGTGAGATGCATGTGTAGGGGTGTTAGAGAGAGAGCCCGTTATGCATGGCAGCTTATGGCAAACAAACACAGTGGGCGGGGCTACGTGAGTGCACGGGGAGGTGCTCTCTTCGACGTCCGCGCCAGGCACCCCGGGGGGGCTGATTCGGAGTTATGATCCCCCGGGGCCCCACCCCTCAAGGGGGGGGTTGGGTCTAAAAGGGGATGTGTCGGAGGGCTCGAGGAGAATGTTAAGCTAACCAGTGAAGACTGAAGACGTCTTAGCTAGAGCCCTGGACTCCCCTGGTTCGCCGTCCTTATCAGGGCCGAACAGGACTGAGCCAGCGGCGTGGTCCCGAGATCCAGAGCCGGTGCTCCTGTCAGAGCTGGTCTGGGACTCAGGGTACCGGGCCCGACTTACCAGTGTCGGGCCAGATAGCTTCCCCTAGCCCGTTAGTGGAGGACTAGGAGGCAGGCTAGGAGTAGCTAGCGCGTGTATCCCCAGCTAGCCGGGTGAGGGGGCCGATACCCCCTCTAGTGTTGTATGCCACAACCGTGCTGTGTGAAATAAACCCGTGTGTCTCCAACTCCGGCGTCCAAGAGTCGTGAAGTCTACTACATCTGGTGTCAGAAGTAAAGATCTACGAACATGGACACGCGCCGGACAGCTCGAGTCAGGGTACCGGAGGGGGAGGACTCCATTGCAGTCGGGGAGCCCGGGACGGCTGAAGAAAGCACAGAGCAGTCGGGGCCGGATGCGTCCACACCGCAGCAACAGGAGAATGGGGAGCCGTCGACAGAGGGGCTGAGGCAGGCGCACGCTAAGCTGGCGGAACTGCTGTACGCCGCTGCCACCATGCTGGACCACATCACACAGCTGGGGGCTGCTGGACCGCCACGGGGCGAGGGCAGCCGACGACCACAGCGCCTTCCCGCCATTTCGACGGAGCACCACTTTGAAAATCCCGCCATCGCCGCGGCTGCTGTTGAGGGCGTGGCCGGTCTGAGCATCGCGTCCAACGGCGGCCGTACAGTACCTGCCGCGTCATCACCAATGGACGGAACGTCACCACGGGTGCGACCGGCGATGCCATCGGTTGTTCGCGCCGAGGCAGAGCCGGGTGAGGGGGACGAGGGAGTGCGACCTTCCGCGGCAGCCGCTGCGTTACATCAGCGACTACCTCCACTCAAAGAATTTGTGGGCGAGGAAGGCGACTGGGGCGGCTTCCAGCGGCGCTTCCTCGCTCACCAGGAGATGGCGCAGTGGACGGACGCCAAGGCTCTCCGCGCGCTGCCGGCACTCCTCGACAGCGACGCCCTCGCCACTCTAACATCGGCACCGAAGGAGAGGCGCTCCACGCTGCAGACGGCGATGCAGCTGCTGGCTGCAGTCTACGGTCCGCCGTCGGACTGTCGGCAACTCTTTTACGATCGCCAGCGGGGGGCAAAGGAGTCGCCCCTGGCGTACCGCACAAGCCTCCTGGCACTGGCGAAGGCGGCCTTTCCACGGATGGACCACGAAGGTATCGACGTCATGGTTACGGAGAAGATACTCCTGCTGGCGGACGACTTGGATATCGTCATCGTCGCACAGGATGACGCGGAGATGTGCTCCCTCCAAGCGGCACGACTCCTCCACGCAAACCTGCTCTCGCAATGACGGAAGGCCAGCAAGGCGGCGAGCGGGCGTGCCGTGGCTGCAGCCACCCTCCCGGCGGAAGAGATTTGCGCCATCGACCATCAACGGCAGCAGGGAGCGGGAGTACGGGCGGACCGGGGCGCTTCGAGCCATCTCGACCATCCATCGTCGTCGCCAGCGCTCCCGCGCTGTTACAACTGCGGCATCCGGGGCCATGTCGCCTCGGGGTGCCGCTCTCCTCGGCAGCGCGGGACGACACCTCGACGGGACGCTGGCCCTCTTCCCAAGCTCCATCATCATAACCCGGCGAGTCGCGGCACCCCTCATGTTTGGCCCACGCACACGCCCGCCACACACTCAAACACCGCGGCGAATGGGGGGTCGATATCGGGCACCATCGCACCAACACGCACCACTCTGGGTACTCATATCGAACCCAGCCAGTGGTCCGTGTTGGCCCATCGCGTTGTAGCCGCATCGTCGGGGTCGTCTGCCATTGTGGGGCACATCGACGGGGTTGAGGTGCGCATCCTGGTCGATACGGGAGCATCGGCGACCATTATTTCGGAATTAATTTACAATATTCTCCCTGTCCAGAGCCGTCCTTTGAAGCCCGTTAACGTGCCATTCTATGCTGCTAATGGGGGCTCACTTGGCATCATTGGACAAATTCGAGCCCAAATTTGTGTCGGGGATATTAAATTGTCTGGGCCGATTTTTGTTTCCTCCTCGCTGGCGGCTCCGTGCCTGCTGGGGACGGACTTCCTGGCCAAAATGCCGATTAGGATATTAATCGACCAGGGATGCATTGAGCTCCCATCGGGCCGACGCATGGCGTTTCTACCATCCCCCGTTACGAGTCGGACGGCGTTCGCGACGGTGCCGGCGTTCGTAGATAGAACGGTGCGCGTTCCTCCAGTGCCCTGTGAGGAACCCGTCGCGAATCACGTGAGCGCTGTCCCTGCGCCGCGACCACATTCGGACAGCGATGAAGGGTGGCTCGAGGCGCTTTGTGCGGAATCGACGGACCTGTCAAATTCAGAGCGTCAACAGCTTAAAACACTACTGCAGGAATTTTCCGACGTTTTCAGTCGGGACAAATACGATTTGGGCTGCACTCATCTGCTGCGTCACCATATTGATACGGGTGACAGCGCGCCAATACGCCAGAATCCTTTTCGGTTAAGTCCCGCCGAAAAGGACCATGTCAAATCGGCTGTTGATGACATGTTAGCCGCCGACATAATTTCTCCTTCCACCAGCCCTTGGGGAGCGCCGATCGTCCTAGTTAAGAAACAGAACGGCTCGTTGCGGTTTTGCGTTGATTTTCGGCGCCTTAACAAAATTTCGGTGGCCGACGCATACCCGCTCCCACGGATGGACGAATCACTTGACGCCTTGGCGGGAGCGCGATTCTTCTCCACATTGGATTTACTTTCGGGATTCTGGCAGCTTCCTCTGGACGATGATTCAAAGCCTAAAACTGCTTTCCGTACACCGCACGGCCTGTTCCAATTCAACCGGTTGCCGATGGGACTCTACTCAGCGCCGGCAACTTTCCAGCGTTTGATGGAATTAGTTTTGGCTGGATTGCAATGGGACTCGTGCTTGATTTATTTGGATGACGTTATCGTCTTTAGTAAAACATTTGACGAACATCTCCAGAGGTTGCGGGCGGTTTTCCAAAAGATGCGGGCTGCTAATTTGAAATTCAAACCCCAAAAATGTCATCTATTACGCGAATCGGTGCGTTATTTGGGACACATCGTGGGACGCTCAGGTATTGCTACTGATCCCGCCAAAACGCAGTGCGTCAGCTCCTGGCCGACTCCCACCTCGGTGGGAGAGGTCAGGAGTTTCATTGGCTTCGCGTCCTATTACCGACGGTTTGTCGCGGATTTTGCGACGATTGCGAAACCCCTACACGCTTTAACGTCAAAAGGGGTTCGGTTCCACTGGGGACAGGAGGAGGAGGCTGCTTTCCGCTCCCTTCGGGACGCTCTGGTGAAAGCTCCTCCCTTGGTTTACCCTGATTTTTCTAAGCCCTTTTTGCTTGACACCGATGCGAGCAACACGGGTATTGGGGGCGTGCTTTCCCAGGTGGTTGACGGCGTGGAACGGGTGGTCGCGTACGGTAGTCGGGTGTTGTCTCCTGTGGAGCAAAGATATTGTGTCACCCGTCGGGAACTGTTGGCAATTGTCTATTTCATCCAACAGTATCGCCCATATCTGTACGGTCGGCATTTCACCGTCCGCACAGATCATGCGGCACTACAGTACGCCGTGCGAGTTCAACAACCATCGGGACAATTGTCTCGATGGTTGGAGATTCTCCAGGACTTTGATTTTGAAACCACCTACCGTAAGGGCGTTCGCCACACCAATGCGGACGCTCTGTCGCGCATGCCAACCACCTCCGAATGTGCATGCCTCCTGGGGTCTGGACGTTGCAGGCCTCCGGGGGACATATCGGTTCAGGTCTTGGCGGCAGCCGACGACGACGAAACATTGATTACTAATTCGATCGCACAACAGGGAAAAGATTCCCTGTTGGGGTTTGCCCGTCACTGAATGGGGGCGCCTCCAGATGGAGGATACCTCCCTCCTCGGGTGGCGTCGTCGCGTCGGCGGTGCTGCGCGGGGGAGGGGTGATGCCGACGCATGGGAGATGGTGCAAGGTCTGCTGATGCATTGGGATGGGAAGTCCCATCGACACCGGCTGGTGGTCCCTTCTGGGTTGCGGGGCAAGGTGGTGTGGGCCGCTCACGAGCGCCTCTTACACCTGGGGACCCAAAAGACCCTCGCCTTGCTCCAACTTGATTTTTTTTGGCCAGGCATGACGAGGGATGTCGGGGATTTATTGGGGTCATGCCCTCGGTGCGCGCAACGAAAACCGCCAGCACGGGAGTCTAACCCACCCTTGCAATCAATCAAAGTGTCCAGAGTAAACGACCTTGTCGCGCTGGATATTTTGGGCCCATTCCCCGCCACCCCCAGGGGCAATAGACATTTGTTGACTGGTGTGGAGTATTTTACGCGCTGGCCTATGGCCTGGCCCTGTGCCAACCAGTCGGCAGCAGCCATCGTGGAGGCCTTTGTTCAGGGATACGTCCTGGACAAAGGTGCTCCGGAGCGGCTGCTGACCGACCAGGGCAAAATTTTTTCCGGCAAACTACTCCAACAAGTCTGTGAGCTCCTGGGCACGAAAAAAATTCGTACCTCCCCGTATCACCCGCAAACTGACGGGATGGTCGAGCATCTGCATCGAACCATCACGTCAATGTTGTCACAGCAGGTTTCGGACTCACAGACCGATTGGGACCTGCAAATTCAAGGGGTCTTGGCGGCATACCGGATGGCCCCCCATGCAGCTACGGGATTTCCCCCCTTCTACCTCATGTACGGCCGCGAACCTGACCCGCCTGTTCGTGCCCAGCTGCAGATCCCCGCGCCGCAGGGTAAAACTAAATTGGCTGACCATGTAAAACTTAATCTGGCCAAATTAACAGAGGCACGGGATGCTGCCATGCAAAACTCTGACCTCCGTCAGAAAGCAAATGAGCGGCTCAGACTGGGTCGGGCGCACATGCTGCAGTGGAAGCCGGGGGACAAGGCATGGCTGCACTGTCCCCAGGTGCCACTTGCAACCTCCTCTAAGCTGGTGCGGCCGTGGCCCTGTGGAGGTGGTCGAGGTTTTGCGACCGCAGTGCGTGCGCATCAAATGGGGGAAGCGGCGGTGGTTCGTGCACCCCTCTAGATTAAAACCCTTCGTTGCGGTACACATCCCCACTTCACACACGCGTGGCCAAACATGTGGGGGGTCGACCGACTCACTGGGTCCGTCTCCGTCGCTCTCACCTAATGCCTTGCCGGCTGTGCCACCTCCAGGTGCATCAGGAGTGACGGGCTCACGCCCGATCACCCCTCCTGGGGATGCCAAGGGTCACGCGGCGTCGGATGAGGACTCACTCCGAGACGGACAGTTGCCACCTGACGGTCCGCCACCCGGGGTTACCCCGTGTGAGGGGCCCGCTGCAAGGACGCGCGCTAAAATGTGCAGACTGTTGTGAGGCCGGAAGATGTGTACATAGGTTGTGTTCATTGTGTGTTGTGTGGGTGGTGTGTTCCCTGCTCATTGGATGTACATATGTTGGGTTCGCCATGTGTTGTGTGTGTGGTGGGTTCCCTGCAAATTGTATATAGGCTGTTTTACGGAATTCGTATTTATTCGGGGGGGGGTGCGTCGGGTTGTTTTCTCTTCTCGCTGTTGCGTTCTTGTTGTTGTTCTTGTTGTTGTTCTTGTTGAAAAATAGTGAGGCACACGCGCGGTCAGGGGGTAAATGCGCTTTTATTGTCATTTTTTTTGTATGTTGGCAGCCGGGACGGCTGCAAGCTATGCGGGGGGGGGGGGGGGGGTGATGTAGGGGTGTTAGAGAGAGAGCCCGTTATGCATGGCAGCTTATGGCAAACAAACACAGTGGGTGGGGATACGTGAGTGCACGGGGAGGACGTCCGCGCCAGGCACCCCGGGGGGGCTGATTCGGAGTTATGATCCCCAGGGGCCCCACCCCTCAAAGGGGGGGTTGGGTATAAAAGGGGATGTGTCGGAGGGCTCGAGGAGAATGTTAAGCTAACCAGTGAAGACTGAAGACGTCTTAGCTAGAGCCCTGGACTTCCCTGGTTCGCCGTCCTTATCAGGGCCGAACAGGACCGAGCCAGCGGCATGGTCCCGAGATCCAGAGCCGGTGCTCCTGTCAGAGCTAGTCTGGGACTCAGGGTACCGGGCACGACTTACCAGTGTCGGGCCAGATAGCCTCCCCTAGCCCGTTAGTGGAGGACTAGGAGGCAGGCTAGGAGTAGCTAGCGCGTGTATCCCCAGCTAGCCGGGTGAGGGGGCCGATGCCCCCTCTAGTGTTGTATGCCACAACCGTGCTGTGTGAAATAAACCCGTGTGCCTCCAACTCCGGCGTCCAAGAGTCGTGAAGTCTACTACACATGAATACTCTTCTTCATCGGCCGGGAATCGAACCCGGGCAGACAGCGTGGCAGGCGAGAATTCTACCACTGAACCACCGATGCCTCGTGTGTCTGGTGTGATTTTACATGAGATGCATGAATACTGGTCTTCTTTCAGTCGCGTGTGAGTGAGACTTTTCTGTGTTTCTTATGCTCCTGACTTTCTCATTTTTCATGAATATCCGAAGATGAAGATGGACTAAATTGATAATATGCAAGTTATTGGGATGTTGTTAAAATATTTCTTCACCTGTTATAAAAATTTGGTAGAACCGCTTTCTGCAAGAGAAATCCTTCGTCACTACTCGTTTACAATACTAGTTATTGCATTTCGTTGTCAAAATAACTGCGACCTGATTTCTGCAGCTGAATGTGACCTCACCGTGATTGTTTCTGAAAATATGCAAGGGAATTAATTTTATGCGATTAATATTCTTGATTGACATGGATAGTCATTTTCTTGAAACCACTCCACGTGCATTTTAATCGGTTATAATTTTGCTTATCTGGATAAAAGTGCAATGGCCAGGAATCGATCCCAGGTCTCCCACGTGGCAGTCCAGAATTCTACCACTGAATCACCAATACCACATTCCGCTCGAATTCTTTTTACGTGAGATGCATGAATACTCTTATTTTTTCCATCCTCCAAAATTGCGTTTTCTCTGTGTATATAGAATCTGAATTTTATCATCACGATATGCAGATGATGGTGGGTTCTTTTTTTATATTCGCTCCAAATTTGCAGTTTATTGTTGTTTGGTTGGATAAAAGTGCATCGGCCGGGAATCGAACCCGGGCCTCCCGCGTGGCAGGTGAGAATTCTACCACTGAACCACCGATGCCTCGTGTATCTGGTGTGATTTTACATGAGATGCATGAATACTGGTCTTCTTTCAGTCGCGTGTGAGTGAGACTTTTATGTGTTTCTTATGCTCCTGACTTTCTAATTTTTCATGATTATTCGAAGATGAAGATGGACTAAATTGATAATATGCAAGTTATTGGGATGTTGTTAAAATATTTCTTCACCTGTTATAAAAATTTGGTAGAACCGCTTTCTGCAAGAGAAATCCTTCGTCACTACTCGTTTACAATACTAGTTATTGCATTTCGTTGTCAAAATTACTGCGACCTGATTTCTGCAGCTGAATGTGAACTCACCGTGTTTGTTTCTGAAAATATACAAGGGAATGAATTTTATGCGATTAATATTCTTGATTAACATGGATAGTCATTTTCTTGAAACCACTCCACGTGCATTTTAATCGGTTATAATGTTGCTTATCTGGATAAAAGTGCATTGGCCAGGAATCGATCCCAGGTCTCCCACGCGGCAGTCCAGAATTCTACCACTGAATCACCTATACCACATTCCACTCGAATTTTTCTTACGTGAGATGCATTAATACTCTTCTTTTTTAATTCCTCCAAAATTGCGTGTTCTCTGTGTATATAGAATCTGACTTTTTACTTTTTTCATCACGATCTGCAGATGATGGTGGGTTCTTTTTTTATTTTCTCTACAAATTTGCAGTTTATTGTTGTTTAGTTGGATAAAAGTGCATCTGCCGGGAATCGAACCCGGGCCTCCCGCGTGGCAGGCGAGAATTCTACCACTGAACCACCGATGCCTCTTGTGGCTGGTGTGATTTTACATGAGATGCATGAATACTGGTCTTCTTTCAGTCGCGTGTGAGTGAGACTTTTCTGTGTTTCTTATGCTCCTGACTTTCTAATTTTTCATGAATATCCGAAGATGAAGATGGACTAAATTGATAATATGCAAGTTATTGGGATGTTGTTAAAATATTTCTTCACTTGTTATAAAAATTTGGTAGAACCGCTTTCCGCAAGAAAAATCCTTCGTCACTACTCGTTTCCAATACTAGTTATTGCATTTCGTTGTCAAAATAACTACGACCTGATTTCTGCAGCTGAACGTGACCTCACCGTGTTTGTTTCTGAAAATATACAAGGGAATGAATTTTATGCGATTAATATTCTTCATTGACATGGATAGTCATTTTCCTGAAACCACTCCACGTGCATTTTAATCGGTTATAATGTTGCTTATCTGGATAAAAGTGCATTGGCCTGGAATCGATCCCAGGTCTCCCACGTGGCAGTCCAGAATTCTGCCACTGAATCACCTATACCACATTCCACTCGAATTATTTTTACGTGAGATGCATTAATACTCTTTTTTCATTCCTCCAAAATTGCGTGTTCTCTGTGTATATAGAATCTGACTTTTTACTTTTTTCATCACGATCTGCAGATGATGGTGGGTTCTTTTATTATATTCTCTACAAATTTGCAGTTTATTGTTGTTTAGTTGGATAAAAGCGCATCGGCCGGAAATCGAACCCGGGCCTCCCGCGTGGCAGGCGAGAATCCTACCACTGAACCACCGATGCCTCGTGTGTCTGGTGTGATTTTACATGAGATGCATGAATACTGGTCTTCTTTCAGTCGCGTGTGAGTGAGACTTTTCTGTGTTTCTTATGCTCCTGACTTTCTAATTTTTCATGAATATCCGAAGATGAAGATGGACTAAATTGATAATATGCAAGTAATTGGGATGTTGTTAAAATATTTCTTCACCTGTTATAAAAATTTGGTAGAACCGCTTTCCGCAAAAGAAATCCTTCGTCACTACTCGTTTCCAATACTAGTTATTGCATTTCGTTGTCAAAATAACTGCGACCTGATTTCTGCAGCTGAATGTGACCTCACCGTGTTTGTTTCTGCAAGTATACAAGGGAATGAATTTGAAGCGATTAATCTTCTTCATTGACATGGATAGTCTTTTTCTTGAAACAACTCCACGTGCATCTTAATCGGTTATAATGTTGCTTATCTGGATAAAAGTGCATTGGCCAGGAATCGATCCCAGGTCTCCGTCCAGAATTCTACCACTGAATCACCTATACCACATTCCACTCGAATTTTTCTTACGTGAGATGCCTTAATACTCTTCTTTTTTCATTCCTCCAAAATTGCGTGTTCTCTGTGTATATAGAATCTGACTTTTTACTTTTTTCATCACGATCTGCAGATGATGGTGGGTTCTTTTTTTATATTCGCTCCAAATTTGCAGTTTATTGTTGTTTAGTTGGATAAAAGTGCATCGGCCAGGAATCGAACCCGGGCCTCCCGCGTGGCAGGCGAGAATTCTACCACTGAACCACCGATGCCCCGTGTGTCTGGTGTGATTTTACATGAGATGCATGAATACTGGTCTTCTTTCAGTCGCGTGTGATTGAGACTTTTCTGTGTTTCTTATGCTCCTGAATCGCAGTCAGCCAAAATCTACGAGACAACGTCGTGGCCGTCCACCGTGTTTCCGACCGCCTCATGTCCATCGAAATCGACTCAAACGTCCTACGCCTCCGGGTGGTATCTTGTTATGCGCCGCAGCCCGGCTGCCCAGCAGATACCAAGGAGGAATTTTGGGAACAATTTGATGGACACATGCAATCGATAAATGGAGAAGAGCAGTTTGTAATTGGTGGAGACCTAAATGGACACGTTGGAAGCGCCCGGGATGGATACCCTCGAAACCATGGTGGCCAAGGATATGGTACCCGGAACGATGAGGGAAACCGAGCCCTGGACTTTGCGGAAGCCCATGATCTTGTCCTCGCCAACACCTTCTTCAAGAAGAGACGGTCCCATCTCATTACGTACGCCAGTGGTGGGAGATCAACTCAAATTGATTACTGGCTTGTCAAGCGGGATAAGCTGAAAACGGTGACAAACACTAAAGTCATACCATCGGACAACATCGCCCCACAACATCGCATCCTGGTCATGGACATAAAAATGGACATTGGCCAGCGACATCGCCCACCAACAACTGGAAAGCAGCGAATTAAGTGGTGGCGGATGAAGGAATGCAAGGATCAGCTGAGAGTCGCCTTTAATCAGATTGACGTGAACACCAACCGACCAGCGAATGCGATTTGGGAAGATCTCGCCGGCCAACTGTGCACAGCAGCAACGGAAGCACTGGGTCTAACTAAGCCGGGAAAACACTTCATTGACAAGCAAATATGGTGGTGGAACGAAGAAGTTCAGCTAGCAGTGAAAGAGAAGAAGCTAGCTTTCAAGAAGTGGCGCCAAACGCTCGCAGATCTGGATTACCAACAATACAGAAACTGCAAATCGGCAGCGAAGCGAGTAGTTGCAGCGGTGAAATTAGCTCAATACGACCAACTGTATGTCGAACTGGACACCCCAGAAGGTGCCAATAAGATCTATCGACTGGCAGAGGCACGCCATCGTTCGACTCAGGATATTGGTCAGGTCAAATGCATAAAGGATGAGAATCACAGCGCTCTCAGAGACCCGCCCGCCATCCTTCAACGCTGGAGCGACTACTTCTCTGGAATCTGCAACCAGGAATTTCCCCACCCACCTATTATTAGCGCTGAACACGTCCTCGGTCCGGTTTCACCTATCACCATCACCGAAGTGGAACAAGCTATCAAGAGAATGAAGAATGGGAAAGCGACTGGCCCGGACGATATCCCTGCTGAGGCCTGGAAGATCCTTGGCAGGCAGGGTGCTGCCCTCCTTACCCAGCTCTTCAGCACCATCACGAGCACCAGTGAGGTCCCAGAAGCCTGGTCGACCAGCACGACGGTTCCAATTTGGAAGGGTAAAGGGGACGTGGCAGAATGCTCGAATTACAGGCCAATCCGGCTCCTGTGTCATGCGATGAAGATCTTTGAGCGAGTTTTGGACAAGAGGATTAGAAACATCATCACCCTATCACCCAACCAATGCGGCTTCGTCAAAGGATGTGGCACTACGGACGCCATATTCGCGGCGAGGCTCCTGCTGGAGAGGCACAGAGAGAAGAACCAAGCTGTGCACGTGTCGTTCCTCGACCTTGAAAAGGCATTTGACAGGGTCCCCCACGACCTCATCTGGCACTCGCTTCGATCCCATGGAGTCCCTGAAACCTACGTGCATTGGGTGCAACTCCTATACAAGAACGTCACCAGTGCAGTCAGGTGTGCAGTGGGCATATCACCGCCATTTCCCATCAGCGTTGGAGTGCACCAAGGATCGGCCCTGTCACCACTCCTGTTTATCCTGTGCATGGACACGATCACTGCCGACCTGCACACGCCCCTTCCATGGTCAATTCTCTACGCGGATGACGCCCTCCTCTCAGATAAAGAGAGAGGAGAAGTGGAAAGACAAACGCGCCTGTGGAAGGAACGTTTGGACGAAAACGGGATGAGGTTCAACATCAAAAAACGGAGTATATGGAGTGTGGCCACCAAACCGACGGCACCATCAGTATTGACGGAGAAGATCTGAAGAAAGTGACGGACTTTAAGTACCTGGGCTCCACCATCAGCTCAGATGGTAGCATCACGACTGATGTGAGGTCACGAGTCAATGCGGCGTGGATGAAATGTTATAAAAATTTGGTAGAACCACTTTCCGCAAGAGAAATCATTCGTCACTACTCGTTTACAATACTAGTTATTGCATTTCGTTGTCAAAATAACTGCGACCTGATTTCTGCAGCTGAATGTGACCTCACCGTGTTTGTTTCTGCAAGTATACAAGGGAATGAATTTGAAGCGATTAATCTTCTTCATTGACATGGATGGTCATTTTCTTGAAACCACTCCACGTGCATTTTAATCGGTTATAATGTTGCTTATCTGGATAAAAGTGTATTGGCCAGGAATCGATCCCAGGTCTCCCACATGGCAGTCCAGAATTCTACCACTGAATCACCTATACCACATTCCACTCGAATTATTTTTTTACGTGAGATGCATGAATACTCTTCTTATTTCATTCCTCCAAAATTGCGTGTTCTCTGTGTATATAAAATCTGACTTTTTACTTTTTTCATCACGATCGGCAGATGATGGTGGGTTATTTTTTTATATTCTCTACAAATTTGCAGTTTATTGTTGTTTAGTTGGATAAAAGTGCATCGGCCGGGAATCGAACCCGGGCATCCCGCGTGGCAGGCGAGAATTCTACCACTGAACCACCGATGCCTCGTGTGTCTGGTGTGATTTTACATGAGATGCATGAATACTGGTCTTCTTTCAGTCGCGTGTGAGTGAAACTTTTCTGTGTTTCTTATGCTCCTGACTTTCTCATTTTTCATGAATATCCGAAGATGAAGATGGACTAAATTGATAATATGCAAGTTATTGGGATGTTGTTTAAATATTTCTTCACTTGTTATAAAAATTTGGTAAAACCGCTTTCCGCAAGAGAAATCCTTCGTCACTACTCGTTTACAATACTAGTTATTGCATTTCGTTGTCAAAATAACTGCGACCTGATTTCTGCAGCTGAATGTGACCTCACCGTGTTTGTTTCTGCAAGTATACAAGGGAATGAATTTGAAGCGATTAATCTTCTTCATTGACATGGATAGTCTTTTTCTTGAAACAACTCCACGTGCATCTTAATCGGTTATAATGTTGCTTATCTGGATAAAAGTGCATTGGCCAGGAATCGATCCCAGGTCTCCCACGTGGCAGTCCAGAATTCTACCACTGAATCACCAATACCACATTCCACTCGAATTATTTTTACGTGAGATGCATTAATACTCTTCTTTTTTCATTCCTCCAAAATTGCGTGTTCTCTGTGTATATATAATCTGAATTTTTTCATCACGATCTGCAGATGATGGTGGGTTCTTTTTTTATATTCGCTCCAAATTTGCAGTTTATTGTTGTTTAGTTGGATAAAAGTGCATCGGCCGGGAATCGAACCCGGGCTTCCCGCGTGGCAGGCGAGAATTCTACCACTGAACCACCGATGCCTCGTGTGTCTGGTGTGATTTTACGTGAGATGCATGAATACTGATCTTCTTTCAGTCGCGTGTAAGTGAGACTGTTCTGTGTTTCTTTGGCTCCTGACTTTCCCATTTTTCATGAATATCCGAAGATGAAGATGGACAAAATTGATTATATGCAAGTTATTGGGATGTTGTTACAAATATGTCTTCACCTGTTATAAAGATTTTGTAGAACCGCTTTCCGCAAGAGAAATCCTTTGTCACTATTCGTGTCCAATACTAGTTATTGCATTTCGTTGTCAAAATAACTGCGACCTGATTTCCGCAGCTGAAAGTGACCTCACCGTGATTTTTTCTGCAAGTATACAAGGGAATTAATTTTATGCGATTAAGATTCTTCATTGACATGGAAAGTCATTTTCTTGAAACCACTCCACGTGCATTTTCATCGGTTATAATGTTGCTTATCTGGATAAAAGTGCATTGGCCAGGAATCGATCCCAGGTCTCCCACGTGGCAGTCCAGAATTCTACCACTGAATCACCTATACCACATTCCGCTCGAATTCTTTTTACGTGAGATGCATGAATACTCTTATTTTTTCAATCTTCCAAAATTGCGTTTTCTCTGTGTATATAGAATCTGAATTTCATCATCACGATATGCAGATGATGGTGGGTTCTTTTTTTATATTCGCTCCAAATTTGCAGTTTATTGTTGTTTAGTTGGATAAAAGTGCATCGGCCGGGAATCAAACCCGGGCCACCCGCGTGGCAGGCGAGAATTCTACCACTGAACCACCGATGCCTCGTGTGTCTGGTGTGATTTTACGTGAGATGCATGAATACTGATCTTCTTTCAGTCGCGTGTATGTGAGACTTTTCTGTGTTTCTTAGGCTCCTGACTTTCCCATTTTTCATGAATATCCGAAGATGAAGATGGACTAAATTGATTATATGCAAGTTATTGGGATGCTATTACAAATATTTCTTCACCTGTTATAAAGATTTGGTAGAACCGCTTTCCGCAAAGAGAAATCCTTTGTCACTACTCGTGTCCAATACTAGTTATTGCATTTCGTTGTCAAAATAACTGCGACCTGATTTCCGCAGCTGAAAGTGACCCCACCGTGTTTTTTTCTGCAAGTATACAAGGGAATGAATTTTATGCGATAAATATTTTTCATTGACATGGAAAGTCATTTTCTTGAAACCACTCGACGTGCATTTTAATCGGTTATGATGTTGCTTATCTGGATAAAAGTGCATTGGCCAGTAAACGATCCCAGGTCTCCCACGTGGCAGTCCAGAATTCTACCACTGAATTACCTATACCACATTCCGCTCGAATTATTTTTACGTGAGATGCATGAATACTCTTATTTTTTCCATCCTCCAAAATTGCGTTTTCTCTGTATATATAGAATCTGAATTTTTTCATCACGATCTGCAGATGGTGGGTTCTTTTTTATATTCGCTCCAAATTTGCAGTTTATTGTTGTTTAGTTGGAAAAAAGTGCATCGGCCGGGAATCGAACCCGGGCCTCCCGCGTGGCAGGCGAGAATTCTACCACTGAACCACCGATGCCTCGTGTGTCTGGTGTGATTTTACGTGAGATGCTTGAATACTGATCTTATTTCAGTCGAGTGTGAGACTTTTCTGTGTTTCTTAGGCTCCTGACTTTCCCATTTTTCATGAATATCAGAAGATGAAGATGGACTAAATTGATTATATGCAAGTTATTGGGATGTTGTTAAAATATTTCTTCACCTGTTATAAAGATTTTTGTAGAACCGCTTTCCGCAAAGAGAAATCATTTGTCACTACTCGTGTCCAATACTAGTTATTGCATTTCGTTGTCAAAATCACTGCGACCTGATTTCCGCAGCTGAAAGTGACCTCACCGTGTTTTTTTCTGCAAGTATACAAGGGAATGAATTTTATGCGATTAATATTCTTCATTGACATGGAAAGTCATTTTCTTGAAACCACTCCACGTGCATTTTAATCGGTTATGATGTTGCTTATCTGGATAAAAGTGCATTGGCCAGGAATCGATCCCAGGTCTCCCACGTGACAGTCCAGAATTCTACCACTGAATCACCAATACCACATTCCACACGAATTTTTTTTACGTGAGATGCATGAATACTCTTCTTTTTTCCATCCTCCAAAATTGCGTTTTCTCTGTGTATATAGAATCTGAATTTTTTCATCACGATCTGCAGATGATGGTGGGTTCTTTTTTTATATTCGCTCCAAATTTGCAGTTTATTGTAGTTTAGTTGGATAAAAGTGCATCGGCCGGGAATCGAACCCGGGCTTCCCGCGTGGCAGGCGAGAATTCTACCACTGAACCACCGATGCTTCGTGTGTTTGGTGTGATTTTACGTGAGATGCATGAATACTGATCTTCTTTCAGTCGCGTGTAAGTGAGACTGTTCTGTGTTTCTTAGGCTCCTGACTTTCCCATTTTTCATGAATATCCGAAGATGAAGATGGACTAAATTGATTATATGCAAGTTATTGGGATGTTGTTACAAATATGTCTTCACCTGTTATAAAGATTTTGTAGAACCGCTTCCGCAAGAGAAATCCTTTGTCACTACTCGTGTCCAATACTAGTTATTGCATTTCGTTGTCAAAATAGCTGCGACCTGATTTCCGCATCTGAAAGTGACCCCACCGTGTTTTTTCTGCAAGTATACAAGGGAATGAATTTTATGCGATTAATATTCTTCATTGACATGGAAAGTCATTTTCTTGAAACCACTCCACGTGCATTTTGATCGGTTATAATGTTGCTTATCTGGATAAAAGTGCATTGGCCAGGAATCGATCCCAGGTCTCCCACGTGGCAGTCCAGAATTCTACCACTGAATCACCAATACCACATTCCAATCGAATTTTTTTTACGTGAGATGCATGAATACTCTTCTTTTTTCCATCCTCCAAAATTGCGTTTTCTCTGTATATATAGAATCTGAATTTTATCATCACTATATGCAGATGATGGTGGGTTCTTTTTTTATATTCGCTCTAAATTTGCAGTTTATTGTTGTTTAGTTGGATAAAAGTGCATCGGCCGGGAATCGAACCCGGGCCTCCCGCGTGGCAGGCGAGAATTCTACCACTGAACCACAAATGCCTCTTGCGTCTGGCGTGATTTTACGTGAGATGCATGAATACTGATCTTCTTTCAGTAGCGTGTGAGACTTTTCTGTGTTTCTTAGGCTCCTGACTTTCCTATTTTTCATGAATATCCGAAGATGAAGATGGACTAAATTTATTATATGCAAGTTATTGGGATGTTGTTAAAAATATTTCTTCACCTGTTATAAAGATTTGGTAGAACCGCTTTCCGCAAAGAGAAATCCTTTGTCACTACTCGTGTCCAATACTAGTTATTGAATTTCGTTGTCAAAATAGCTGCGACCTGATTTCCGCAGCTGAAAGTGACCCCACCGTGTTTTTTTCTGCAAGTATACAAGGGAATGAATTTTATGCGATTAAAATTCTTCATTGACATGGAAAGTCATTTTCTTGAAACCACTCCACGTGCATTTTGATCGGTTATAATGTTGCTTATCTGGATAAAAGTGCATTGGCCAGGAATCGATCCCAGGTCTCCCACGTGGCAGTCCAGAATTCTACCACTGAATCACCAATACCACATTCCAATCGAATTTTTTTTACGTGAGATGCATGAATACTCTTCTTTTTTCCATCCTCCAAAATTGCGTTTTCTCTGTATATATAGAATCTGAATTTTATCATCACTATATGCAGATGATGGTGGGTTCTTTTTTTATATTCGCTCTAAATTTGCAGTTTATTGTTGTTTAGTTGGATAAAAGTGCATCGGCCGGGAATCGAACCCGGGCCTCCCGCGTGGCAGGCGAGAATTCTACCACTGAACCACAAATGCCTCTTGCGTCTGGCGTGATTTTACGTGAGATGCATGAATACTGATCTTCTTTCAGTAGCGTGTGAGACTTTTCTGTGTTTCTTAGGCTCCTGACTTTCCTATTTTTCATGAATATCCGAAGATGAAGATGGACTAAATTTATTATATGCAAGTTATTGGGATGTTGTTAAAAATATTTCTTCACCTGTTATAAAGATTTGGTAGAACCGCTTTCCGCAAAGAGAAATCCTTTGTCACTACTCGTGTCCAATACTAGTTATTGAATTTCGTTGTCAAAATAGCTGCGACCTGATTTCCGCAGCTGAAAGTGACCCCACCGTGTTTTTTTCTGCAAGTATACAAGGGAATGAATTTTATGCGATTAAAATTCTTCATTGACATGGAAAGTCATTTTCTTGAAACCACTCCACGTGCATTTTCATCGGTTATAATGATGCTTATCTGGATAAAAGTGCATTGGCCAGGAATCGATCCCAGGTCTCCCACGTGGCAGTCCAGAATTCTACCACTGAATCACCAATACCACATTCCACTCGAATTTTTTTTACGTGAGATGCATGAATACTCTTCTTTTTTCCATCCTCCAAAATTGCGTTTTCTCTGTATATATAGAATCTGAATTTTTTCATCACGATCTGCAGATGGTGGGTTCTTTTTTATATTCGCTCCAAATTTGCAGTTTATTGTTGTTTAGTTGGAAAAAAGTGCATCGGCCGGGAATCGAACCCGGGCCTCCCGCGTGGCAGGCGAGAATTCTACCACTGAACCACCGATGCCTCGTGTGTCTGGTGTGATGGTACGTGAGATGCTTGAATACTGATCTTCTTTCAGTCGAGTGTGAGACTTTTCTGTGTTTCTTAGGCTCCTGACTTTCCCATTTTTCATGAATATCCGAAGATGAAGATGGACTAAATTGATTATATGCAAGTTATTGGGATGTTGTTAAAATATTTCTTCACCTGTTATAAAGATTTTTGTAGAACCGCTTTCCGCAAAGAGAATTTGTCACTACTCGTGTCCAATACTAGTTATTGCATTTCGTTGATCTTCTTTCGGTCGCGTGTAAGTGAGACTTTTCTGTGTTTCTTAGGCTCCTGACTTTCCCATTTTTCATGAATATCCGAAGATGAAGAAGGACTAAATTGATTATATGCAAGTTATTGGGATGCTGTTAAAATATTTCTTCACCTGTTATAAAGATTTTTGTAGAACCGCTTTCCGCAAAGAGAAATCATTTGTCACTACTCGTGTCCAATACTAGTTATTGCATTTCGTTGTCAAAATAACTGCGACCTGATTTCCGCAGCTGAAAGTGACCCCACCGTGTTTTTTCTGCAAGTATACAAGGGAATGAATTTTATGCGATAAATATTCTTCATTGACATGGAAAGTCATTTTCTTGAAACCACTCGACGTGCATTTTAATCGGTTATGATGTTGCTTATCTGGATAAAAGTGCATTGGCCAGTAAACGATCCCAGGTCTCCCACGTGGCAGTCCAGAATTCTACCACTGAATTACCTATACCACATTCCGCTCGAATTCTTTTTACGTGAGATGCATGAATACTCTTATTTTTTCCATCCTCCAAAATTTGCGTTTTCTCTGTGTATATGGAATCTGAATTTTATCATCACGATATGCAGATGATGGTGGGTTCTTTTTTTATATTCGCTCCAAATTTGCAGTTTATTGTTGTTTAGTTGGATAAAAGTGCATCGCCCAGGAATCGAACCCGGGCCTCCCGCGTGGCAGGCGAGAATTCTACCACTGAACCACCGATGCCTCGTGTGTCTGGCGTGATTTTACGTGAGATGCATGAATACTGATCTTCTTTCAGTAGCGTGTGAGACTTTTCTGTGTTTCTTAGGCTCCTGACTTTCCTATTTTTCATGAATATCCGAAGATGAAGATGGACTAAATTTATTATATGCAAGTTATTGGGATGTTGTTAAAAATATGTATTCACCTGTTATAAAGATTTGGTAGAACTGCTTTCCGCAAAGAGAAATCCTTTGTCACTACTCGTGTCCAATACTAGTTATTGCATTTCGTTGTCAAAATAGCTGCGACCTGATTTCCGCATCTGAAAGTGACCCCACCGTGTTTTTTCTGCAAGTATAAAAGGGAATGAATTTTATGCGATTAATATTCTTCATTGACATGGAAAGTCATTTTCTTGAAACCACTCCACGTGCATTTTGATCGGTTATAATGTTGCTTATCTGGATAAAAGTGCATTGGCCAGGAATCGATCCCAGGTCTCCCACGTGGCAGTCCAGAATTCTACCACTGAATCACCAATACCACATTCCACTCGAATTTTTTTTACGTGAGATGCATGAATACTCTTCTTTTTTCCATCCTCCAAAATTGAGTTTTCTCTGTATATATAGAATCTGAATTTTTTCATCACGATCTGCAGATGATGGTGGGTTCTTTTTTATATTCGCTCCAAATTTGCAGTTTATTGTTGTTTAGTTGGATAAAAATGCATCGGCCGGGAATCAAACCCGGGCCTCCCGCGTGGCAGGCGAGAATTCTACCACTGAACCACCGATGCCTCGTGTGTCTGGTGTGATTTTACGTGAGATGCATGAATACTGATCTTCTTTCAGTAGCGTGTGAGACTTTTCTGTGTTTCTTAGGCTCCTGACTTTCCTATTTTTCATGAATATCCGAAGATGAAGATGGACTAAATTGATTATATGCAAGTTATTGGGATGTTGTTAAAAATATTTCTTCACCTGTTATAAAGATTTGGTAGAACCGCTTTCCGCAAAGAGAAATCATTTGACACTACTCGTGTCCAATACTAGTTATTGCATTTCGTTGATCTTCTTTCAGTCGCGTGTAAGTGAGACTGTTCTGTGTTTCTTAGGCTCCTGACTTTCCCATTTTTCATGAATATCCGAAGATGAAGATGGACTAAATTGATTATATGCAAGTTATTGGGATGTTGTTACAAATATGTCTTCACCTGTTATAAAGATTTTGTAGAACCGCTTCCGCAAGAGAAATCCTTTGTCACTACTCGTGTCCAATACTAGTTATTGCATTTCGTTGTCAAAATAGCTGCGACCTGATTTCCGCATCTGAAAGTGACCCCACCGTGTTTTTTCTGCAAGTATACAAGGGAATGAATTTTATGCGATTAATATTCTTCATTGACATGGAAAGTCATTTTCTTGAAACCACTCCACGTGCATTTTGATCGGTTATAATGTTGCTTATCTGGATAAAAGTGCATTGGCCAGGAATCGATCCCAGGTCTCCCACGTGGCAGTCCAGAATTCTACCACTGAATCACCAATACCACATTCCAATCGAATTTTTTTTACGTGAGATGCATGAATACTCTTCTTTTTTCCATCCTCCAAAATTGCGTTTTCTCTGTATATATAGAATCTGAATTTTATCATCACTATATGCAGATGATGGTGGGTTCTTTTTTTATATTCGCTCTAAATTTGCAGTTTATTGTTGTTTAGTTGGATAAAAGTGCATCGGCCGGGAATCGAACCCGGGCCTCCCGCGTGGCAGGCGAGAATTCTACCACTGAACCACAAATGCCTCTTGCGTCTGGCGTGATTTTACGTGAGATGCATGAATACTGATCTTCTTTCAGTAGCGTGTGAGACTTTTCTGTGTTTCTTAGGCTCCTGACTTTCCTATTTTTCATGAATATCCGAAGATGAAGATGGACTAAATTTATTATATGCAAGTTATTGGGATGTTGTTAAAAATATTTCTTCACCTGTTATAAAGATTTGGTAGAACCGCTTTCCGCAAAGAGAAATCCTTTGTCACTACTCGTGTCCAATACTAGTTATTGAATTTCGTTGTCAAAATAGCTGCGACCTGATTTCCGCAGCTGAAAGTGACCCCACCGTGTTTTTTTCTGCAAGTATACAAGGGAATGAATTTTATGCGATTAAAATTCTTCATTGACATGGAAAGTCATTTTCTTGAAACCACTCCACGTGCATTTTGATCGGTTATAATGTTGCTTATCTGGATAAAAGTGCATTGGCCAGGAATCGATCCCAGGTCTCCCACGTGGCAGTCCAGAATTCTACCACTGAATCACCAATACCACATTCCAATCGAATTTTTTTTACGTGAGATGCATGAATACTCTTCTTTTTTCCATCCTCCAAAATTGCGTTTTCTCTGTATATATAGAATCTGAATTTTATCATCACTATATGCAGATGATGGTGGGTTCTTTTTTTATATTCGCTCTAAATTTGCAGTTTATTGTTGTTTAGTTGGATAAAAGTGCATCGGCCGGGAATCGAACCCGGGCCTCCCGCGTGGCAGGCGAGAATTCTACCACTGAACCACAAATGCCTCTTGCGTCTGGCGTGATTTTACGTGAGATGCATGAATACTGATCTTCTTTCAGTAGCGTGTGAGACTTTTCTGTGTTTCTTAGGCTCCTGACTTTCCTATTTTTCATGAATATCCGAAGATGAAGATGGACTAAATTTATTATATGCAAGTTATTGGGATGTTGTTAAAAATATTTCTTCACCTGTTATAAAGATTTGGTAGAACCGCTTTCCGCAAAGAGAAATCCTTTGTCACTACTCGTGTCCAATACTAGTTATTGAATTTCGTTGTCAAAATAGCTGCGACCTGATTTCCGCAGCTGAAAGTGACCCCACCGTGTTTTTTTCTGCAAGTATACAAGGGAATGAATTTTATGCGATTAAAATTCTTCATTGACATGGAAAGTCATTTTCTTGAAACCACTCCACGTGCATTTTCATCGGTTATAATGATGCTTATCTGGATAAAAGTGCATTGGCCAGGAATCGATCCCAGGTCTCCCACGTGGCAGTCCAGAATTCTACCACTGAATCACCAATACCACATTCCACTCGAATTTTTTTTACGTGAGATGCATGAATACTCTTCTTTTTTCCATCCTCCAAAATTGCGTTTTCTCTGTATATATAGAATCTGAATTTTTTCATCACGATCTGCAGATGGTGGGTTCTTTTTTATATTCGCTCCAAATTTGCAGTTTATTGTTGTTTAGTTGGAAAAAAGTGCATCGGCCGGGAATCGAACCCGGGCCTCCCGCGTGGCAGGCGAGAATTCTACCACTGAACCACCGATGCCTCGTGTGTCTGGTGTGATGGTACGTGAGATGCTTGAATACTGATCTTCTTTCAGTCGAGTGTGAGACTTTTCTGTGTTTCTTAGGCTCCTGACTTTCCCATTTTTCATGAATATCCGAAGATGAAGATGGACTAAATTGATTATATGCAAGTTATTGGGATGTTGTTAAAATATTTCTTCACCTGTTATAAAGATTTTTGTAGAACCGCTTTCCGCAAAGAGAATTTGTCACTACTCGTGTCCAATACTAGTTATTGCATTTCGTTGATCTTCTTTCGGTCGCGTGTAAGTGAGACTTTTCTGTGTTTCTTAGGCTCCTGACTTTCCCATTTTTCATGAATATCCGAAGATGAAGAAGGACTAAATTGATTATATGCAAGTTATTGGGATGCTGTTAAAATATTTCTTCACCTGTTATAAAGATTTTTGTAGAACCGCTTTCCGCAAAGAGAAATCATTTGTCACTACTCGTGTCCAATACTAGTTATTGCATTTCGTTGTCAAAATAACTGCGACCTGATTTCCGCAGCTGAAAGTGACCCCACCGTGTTTTTTCTGCAAGTATACAAGGGAATGAATTTTATGCGATAAATATTCTTCATTGACATGGAAAGTCATTTTCTTGAAACCACTCGACGTGCATTTTAATCGGTTATGATGTTGCTTATCTGGATAAAAGTGCATTGGCCAGTAAACGATCCCAGGTCTCCCACGTGGCAGTCCAGAATTCTACCACTGAATTACCTATACCACATTCCGCTCGAATTCTTTTTACGTGAGATGCATGAATACTCTTATTTTTTCCATCCTCCAAAATTTGCGTTTTCTCTGTGTATATGGAATCTGAATTTTATCATCACGATATGCAGATGATGGTGGGTTCTTTTTTTATATTCGCTCCAAATTTGCAGTTTATTGTTGTTTAGTTGGATAAAAGTGCATCGCCCAGGAATCGAACCCGGGCCTCCCGCGTGGCAGGCGAGAATTCTACCACTGAACCACCGATGCCTCGTGTGTCTGGCGTGATTTTACGTGAGATGCATGAATACTGATCTTCTTTCAGTAGCGTGTGAGACTTTTCTGTGTTTCTTAGGCTCCTGACTTTCCTATTTTTCATGAATATCCGAAGATGAAGATGGACTAAATTTATTATATGCAAGTTATTGGGATGTTGTTAAAAATATGTATTCACCTGTTATAAAGATTTGGTAGAACTGCTTTCCGCAAAGAGAAATCCTTTGTCACTACTCGTGTCCAATACTAGTTATTGCATTTCGTTGTCAAAATAGCTGCGACCTGATTTCCGCATCTGAAAGTGACCCCACCGTGTTTTTTCTGCAAGTATAAAAGGGAATGAATTTTATGCGATTAATATTCTTCATTGACATGGAAAGTCATTTTCTTGAAACCACTCCACGTGCATTTTGATCGGTTATAATGTTGCTTATCTGGATAAAAGTGCATTGGCCAGGAATCGATCCCAGGTCTCCCACGTGGCAGTCCAGAATTCTACCACTGAATCACCAATACCACATTCCACTCGAATTTTTTTTACGTGAGATGCATGAATACTCTTCTTTTTTCCATCCTCCAAAATTGAGTTTTCTCTGTATATATAGAATCTGAATTTTTTCATCACGATCTGCAGATGATGGTGGGTTCTTTTTTATATTCGCTCCAAATTTGCAGTTTATTGTTGTTTAGTTGGATAAAAATGCATCGGCCGGGAATCAAACCCGGGCCTCCCGCGTGGCAGGCGAGAATTCTACCACTGAACCACCGATGCCTCGTGTGTCTGGTGTGATTTTACGTGAGATGCATGAATACTGATCTTCTTTCAGTAGCGTGTGAGACTTTTCTGTGTTTCTTAGGCTCCTGACTTTCCTATTTTTCATGAATATCCGAAGATGAAGATGGACTAAATTGATTATATGCAAGTTATTGGGATGTTGTTAAAAATATTTCTTCACCTGTTATAAAGATTTGGTAGAACCGCTTTCCGCAAAGAGAAATCATTTGACACTACTCGTGTCCAATACTAGTTATTGCATTTCGTTGATCTTCTTTCAGTCGCGTATAAGTGAGACTTTTCTGTGTTTCATAGGCTCCTGACTTTCCTATTTTTCATGAATATCCGAAGATGAAGATGGACTAAATTGATTATATGCAAGTTATTGGGATGCTGTTAAAATATTTCTTCACCTGTTATAAAGATTTGGTAGAACCGCTTTCCGCAAAGAGAAATCATTTGACACTACTCGTGTCCAATACTAGTTATTGCATTTCGTTGTCAAAATAACTGCGACCTGATTTCCGCAGCTGAAAGTGACCCCACCGTGTTTTTTTCTGCAAGTATACAAGGGAATGAATTTTATGCGATAAATATTCTTCATTGACATGGAAAGTCATTTTCTTGAAACCACTCGACGTGCATTTTAATCGGTTATGATGTTGCTTATCTGGATAAAAGTGCATTGGCCAGTAAACGATCCCAGGTCTCCCACGTGGCAGTCCAGAATTCTACCACTGAATTACCTATACTACATTCCGCTCGAATTCTTTTTACGTGAGATGCATGAATACTCTTATTTTTTCCATCCTCCAAAATTGCGTTTTCTCTGTGTCTATAGAATCTGAATTTTATCATCACGATATGCAGATGATGGTGGGTTCTTTTTTTATATTCGCTCGAAATTTGCAGTTTATTGTTGTTTAGTTGGGTAAAAGTGCATCGGCCGGGAATCGAACCCGGGCCTCCCGCGTGGCAAGCGAGAATTCTACCACTGAACCACCGATGCCTCGTGTGTCTGGCGTGATTTTACGTGAGATGCATGAATACTGATCTTCTTTCAGTAGCGTGTGAGACTTTTCTGTGTTTCTTAGGCTCCTGACTTTCCTATTTTTCATGAATATCCGAAGATGAAGATGGACTAAATTTATTATATGCAAGTTATTGGGATGTTGTTAAAAATATTTCTTCACCTGTTATAAAGATTTGGTAGAACTGCTTTCCGCAAAGAGAAATCCTTTGTCACTACTCGTGTCCAATACTAGTTATTGCATTTTGTTGTCAAAATAGCTGCGACCTGATTTCCGCATCTGAAAGTGACCCCACCGTGTTTTTTCTGCAAGTATACAAGGGAATGAATTTTATGCGATTAATATTCTTCATTGACATGGAAAGTCATTTTCTTGAAACCACTCCACGTGCATTTTAATCGGTTATGATGTTGCTTCTCTGGATAAAAGTGCATTGGCCAGTAAACGATCCCAGGTCTCACACGTGGCAGTCCAGAATACTACCAATGAATTACCTTTACCACATTCCGCTCGAATTATTTTTACGTGAGATGCATGAATACTCTTATTTTTTCCATCCTCCAAAATTGCGTTTTCTCTGTGTATATAGAATCTGAATTTTATCATCACGATATGCAGATGATGGTGGGTTCTTTTTTTATATTCGCTCCAAATTTGCAGTTTATTGTTGTTTAGTTGGATAAAAGTGCATCGGCCGGGATTCGAACCCGGGGCTCCGGCATGGCTGGCGAGAATTCTACCACTGAACCACCAATGCCTCGTATGTCTGGTGTGATTTTACGTGAGATGCATGAATACTGATCTTCTTTCAGTAGCGTGTGAGACTTTTTTGTGTTTCTTAGGCTCCTGACTTTCCTATTTTTCATGAATATCCGAAGATGAAGATGGACTAAATTTATTATATGCAAGTTATTGGGATGTTGTTAAAAATATTTCTTCACCTGTTATAAAGATTTGGTAGAACCGCTTTCCGCAAAGAGAAATCCTTTGTCACTACTCGTGTCCAATACTAGTTATTGCATTTCGTTGTCAAAATAACTGCGACCTGATTTCCGCAGCTGAAAGTGACCCCACCGTGTTTTTTCTGCAAGTATACAAGGGAATGAATTTTATGCGATTAATATTCTTCATTGACATGGAAAGTCATTTTCTTGAAACCACTCCACGTGCATTTTAATCGGTTATAATGTTGCTTATCTGGATAAAAGTGCATTGGCCAGTAAACGATCCCAGGTCTCCCACGTGGCAGTCCAGAATTCTACCACTGAATTACCTATACCACATTCCGCTCGAATTCTTTTTACGTGAGATGCATGAATACTCTTATTTATTCCATCCTCCAAAATTGCGTTTTCTCTGTGTCTATAGAATCTGAATTTTATCATCACGATATGCAGATGATGGTGGGTTCTTTTTTTATATTCGCTCGAAATTTGCAGTTTATTGTTGTTTAGTTGGATAAAAGTGCATCGGCCGGGAATCGAACCCGGGCCTCCCGCGTGGCAGGCGAGAATTCTACCACTGAACCACCGATGCCTCGTGTGTCTGGCGTGATTTTACGTGAGATGCATGAATACTGATCTTCTTTCAGTAGCGTGTGAGACTTTTCTGTGTTTCTTAGGCTCCTGACTTTCCTATTTTTCATGAATATCCGAAGATGAAGATGGACTAAATTTATTATATGCAAGTTATTGGGATGTTGTTAAAAATATTTCTTCACCTGTTATAAAGATTTGGTAGAACCGCTTTCCGCAAAGAGAAATCCTTTGTCACTACTCGTGTCCAATACTAGTTATTGCATTTCGTTGTCAAAATAACTGCGACCTGATTTCCGCAGCTGAAAGTGACCCCACCGTGTTTTTTCTGCAAGTATACAAGGGAATGAATTTTATGCGATTAATATTCTTCATTGACATGGAAAGTCATTTTCTTGAAACCACTCCACGTGCATTTTAATCGGTTATAATGTTGCTTATCTGGATAAAAGTGCATTGGCCAGTAAACGATCCCAGGTCTCCCACGTGGCAGTCCAGAATTCTACCACTGAATTACCTATACCACATTCCGCTCGAATTCTTTTTACGTGAGATGCATGAATACTCTTATTTTTTCCATCCTCCAAAATTGCGTTTTCTCTGTGTCTATAGAATCTGAATTTTATCATCACGATATGCAGATGATGGTGGGTTCTTTTTTATATTCGCTCGAAATTTGCAGTTTATTGTTGTTTAGTTGGATAAAAGTGCATCGGCCGGGAATCGAACCCGGGCCTCCCGCGTGGCAGGCGAGAATTCTACCACTGAACCACCGATGCCTCGTGTGTCTGGCGTGATTTTACGTGAGATGCATGAATACTGATCTTCTTTCAGTAGCGTGTGAGACTTTTCTGTGTTTCTTAGGCTCCTAACTTTCCTATTTTTCATGAATATCCGAAGATGAAGATGGACTAAATTTATTATATGCAAGTTATTGGGATGTTGTTAAAAATATTTCTTCACCTGTTATAAAGATTTGGTAGAACTGCTTTCCGCAAAGAGAAATCCTTTGTCACTACTCGTGTCCAATACTAGTTATTGCATTTCGTTGTCAAAATAGGTGCGACCTGATTTCCGCATCTGAAAGTGACCCCACCGTGTTTTTTCTGCAAGTATACAAGGGAATGAATTTTATGCGATTAATATTCTTCATTGACATGGAAAGTCATTTTCTTGAAACCACTCCACGTGCATTTTAATCGGTTATAATGTTGCTTATCTGGATAAAAGTGCATTGGCCAGTAAACGATCCCAGGTCTCCCACGTGGCAGTCCAGAATTCTACCACTGAATTACCTATACCACATTCCGCTCGAATTCTTTTTACGTGAGATGCATGAATACTCTTATTTTTTCCATCCTCCAAAATTGCGTTTTCTCTGTGTCTATAGAATCTGAATTTTATCATCACGATATGCAGATGATGGTGGGTTCTTTTTTTATATTCGCTCGAAATTTGCAGTTTATTGTTGTTTAGTTGGATAAAAGTGCATCGGCCGGGAATCGAACCCGGGCCTCCCGCGTGGCAGGCGAGAATTCTACCACTGAACCACCGATGCCTCGTGTGTCTGGCGTGATTTTACGTGAGATGCATGAATACTGATCTTCTTTCAGTAGCGTGTGAGACTTTTCTGTGTTTCTTAGGCTCCTGACTTTCCTATTTTTCATGAATATCCGAAGATGAAGATGGACTAAATTTATTATATGCAAGTTATTGGGATGTTGTTAAAAATATTTCTTCACCTGTTATAAAGATTTGGTAGAACCGCTTTCCGCAAAGAGAAATCCTTTGTCACTACTCGTGTCCAATACTAGTTATTGCATTTCGTTGTCAAAATAACTGCGACCTGATTTCCGCAGCTGAAAGTGACCCCACCGTGTTTTTTCTGCAAGTATACAAGGGAATGAATTTTATGCGATTAATATTCTTCATTGACATGGAAAGTCATTTTCTTGAAACCACTCCACGTGCATTTTAATCGGTTATAATGTTGCTTATCTGGATAAAAGTGCATTGGCCAGTAAACGATCCCAGGTCTCCCACGTGGCAGTCCAGAATTCTACCACTGAATTACCTATACCACATTCCGCTCGAATTCTTTTTACGTGAGATGCATGAATACTCTTATTTTTTCCATCCTCCAAAATTGCGTTTTCTCTGTGTCTATAGAATCTGAATTTTATCATCACGATATGCAGATGATGGTGGGTTCTTTTTTATATTCGCTCGAAATTTGCAGTTTATTGTTGTTTAGTTGGATAAAAGTGCATCGGCCGGGAATCGAACCCGGGCCTCCCGCGTGGCAGGCGAGAATTCTACCACTGAACCACCGATGCCTCGTGTGTCTGGCGTGATTTTACGTGAGATGCATGAATACTGATCTTCTTTCAGTAGCGTGTGAGACTTTTCTGTGTTTCTTAGGCTCCTGACTTTCCTATTTTTCATGAATATCCGAAGATGAAGATGGACTAAATTTATTATATGCAAGTTATTGGGATGTTGTTAAAAATATTTCTTCACCTGTTATAAAGATTTGGTAGAACTGCTTTCCGCAAAGAGAAATCCTTTGTCACTACTCGTGTCCAATACTAGTTATTGCATTTCGTTGTCAAAATAGCTGCGACCTGATTTCCGCATCTGAAAGTGACCCCACCGTGTTTTTTCTGCAAGTATACAAGGGAATGAATTTTATGCGATTAATATTCTTCATTGACATGGAAAGTCATTTTCTTGAAACCACTCCACGTGCATTTTAATCGGTTATAATGTTGCTTATCTGGATAAAAGTGCATTGGCCAGTAAACGATCCCAGGTCTCCCACGTGGCAGTCCAGAATTCTACCACTGAATTACCTATACCACATTCCGCTCGAATTCTTTTTACGTGAGATGCATGAATACTCTTATTTTTTCCATCCTCCAAAATTGCGTTTTCTCTGTGTCTATAGAATTTGAATTTTATCATCACGATATGCAGATGATGGTGGGTTCTTTTTTTATATTCGCTCGAAATTTGCAGTTTATTGTTGTTTAGTTGGATAAAAGTGCATCGGCCGGGAATCGAACCCGGGCCTCCCGCGTGGCAGGCGAGAATTCTACCACTGAACCACCGATGCCTCGTGTGTCTGGCGTGATTTTACGTGAGATGCATGAATACTGATCTTCTTTCAGTAGCGTGTGAGACTTTTCTGTGTTTCTTAGGCTCCTGACTTTCCTATTTTTCATGAATATCCGAAGATGAAGATGGACTAAATTTATTATATGCAAGTTATTGGGATGTTGTTAAAAATATTTCTTCACCTGTTATAAAGATTTGGTAGAACCGCTTTCTGCAAAGAGAAATCCTTTGTCACTACTCGTGTCCAATACTAGTTATTGCATTTCGTTGTCAAAATAACTGCGACCTGATTTCCGCAGCTGAAAGTGACCCCACCGTGTTTTTTCTGCAAGTATACAAGGGAATGAATTTTATGCGATTAATATTCTTCATTGACATGGAAAGTCATTTTCTTGAAACCACTCCACGTGTATTTTAATCGGTTATAATGTTGCTTATCTGGATAAAAGTGTATTGGCCAGTAAACGATCCCAGGTCTCCCACGTGGCAGTCCAGAATTCTACCACTGAATTACCTATACCACATTCCGCTCGAATTCTTTTTACGTGAGATGCATGAATACTCTTATTTTTTCCATCCTCCAAAATTGCGTTTTCTCTGTGTCTATAGAATCTGAATTTTATCATCACGATATGCAGATGATGGTGGGTTCTTTTTTTATATTCGCTCGAAATTTGCAGTTTATTGTTGTTTAGTTGGATAAAAGTGCATCGGCCGGGATTCGAACCCGGGCCTCCGGCATGGCTGGCGAGAATTCTCCAACTGAACCACCAATGCCTCGTGTGTCTGGTGTGATTTTACGTGAGATGCATGAATACTGATCTTCTTTCAGTAGCGTGTGAGACTTTTCTGTGTTTCTTAGGCTCCTGACTTTCCTATTTTTCATGAATATCCGAAGATGAAGATGGACTAAATTTATTATATGCAAGTTATTGGGATGTTGTTAAAAATATTTCTTCACCTGTTATAAAGATTTGGTAGAACTGCTTTCCGCAAAGAGAAATCCTTTGTCACTACTCGTGTCCAATACTAGTTATTGCATTTCGTTGTCAAAATAGCTGCGACCTGATTTCCGCATCTGAAAGTGACCCCACCGTGTTTTTTCTGCAAGTATACAAGGGAATGAATTTTATGCGATTAATATTCTTCATTGACATGGAAAGTCATTTTCTTGAAACCACTCCACGTGCATTTTAATCGGTTATAATGTTGCTTATCTGGATAAAAGTGCATTGGCCAGTAAACGATCCCAGGTCTCCCACGTGGCAGTCCAGAATTCTACCACTGAATTACCTATACCACATTCCGCTCGAATTCTTTTTACGTGAGATGCATGAATACTCTTATTTTTTCCATCCTCCAAAATTGCGTTTTCTCTGTGTCTATAGAATCTGAATTTTATCATCACGATTTGCAGATGATGGTGGGTTCTTTTTTATATTCGCTCGAAATTTGCAGTTTATTGTTGTTTAGTTGGATAAAAGTGCATCGGCCGGGATTCGAACCCGGGCCTCCGGCATGGCTGGCGAGAATTCTCCAACTGAACCACCAATGCCTCGTGTGTCTGGTGTGATTTTACGTGAGATGCATGAATACTGATCTTCTTTCAGTAGCGTGTGAGACTTTTCTGTGTTTCTTAGGCTCCTGACTTTCCTATTTTTCATGAATATCCGAAGATGAAGATGGACTAAATTTATTATATGCAAGTTATTGGGATGTTGTTAAAAATATTTCTTCACCTGTTATAAAGATTTGGTAGAACCGCTTTCCGCAAAGAGAAATCCTTTGTCACTACTCGTGTCCAATACATGTTATTGCATTTCGTTGTCAAAATAGCTGCGACCTGATTTCCGCATCTGAAAGTGACCCCACCGTGTTTTTTCTGCAAGTATACAAGGGAATGAATTTTATGCGATTAATATTCTTCATTGACATGGAAAGTCATTTTCTTGAAACCACTCCACGTGCATTTTAATCGGTTATGATGTTGCTTCTCTGGATAAAAGTGCATTGGCCAGTAAACGATCCCAGGTCTCACACGTGGCAGTCCAGAATTCAACCAATGAATTACCTTTACCACATTCCGCTCGAATTATTTTTACGTGAGATGCATGAATACTCTTATTGTTTCCATCCTCCAAAATTGCGTTTTCTCTGTGTATATAGAATCTGAATTTTATCATCACGATATGCAGATGATGGTGGGTTCATTTTTTATATTCGCTCCAAATTTGCAGTTTATTGTTGTTTAGTTGGATAAAAGTGCATCGGCCGGGAATCGAACCCGGGCCTCCCGCATGGCAGGCGAGAATTCTACCACTGAACCACCAATGCTTCGTGTGTCTGGTGTGATTTTACGTGAGATGCATGAATACTGATCTTCTTTCAGTAGCGTGTAAGACTTTTCTGTGTTTCTTATGCTCCTGACTTTCCTATTTTTCATGAATATCCGAAGATGAAGATGGACTAAATTGATTATATGCAAGTTATTGGGATGTTGTTAAAAATATTTCTTCACCTGTTATAAAGATTTGGTAGAACCGCTTTCCGCAAAGAGAAATCCTTTGTCACTACTCGTGTCCAATACTAGTTATTGCATTTCGTTGTCAAAATAACTGCGACCTGATTTCCGCAGCTGAAAGTGACCCCACCGTGTTTTTTCTGCAAGTATACAAGGGAATGAATTTTTTTGCGATTAATATTCTTCATTGACATGAAAAGTCATTTTCTTGAAACCACTCCACGTGCATTTTAATCGGTTATAATGTTGCTTATCTGGATAAAAGTGCATTGGCCAGTAAACGATCCCAGGTCTCCCACGTGGCAGTCCAGAATTCTTCCACTGAATTACCTATACCACATTCCGCTCGAATTCTTTTTACGTGAGATGCATGAATACTCTTATTTTTTCCATCCTCCAAAATTGCGTTTTCTCTGTGTATATAGAATCTGAATTTTATCATCACGATATATTTTATACTCGCTCCAAATTTGCAGTTTATTGTTGTTTAGTTGGATAAAAGTGCATCGGCCGGGAATCGAACCCGGGCCTCCCGCATGGCAGGCGAGAATTCTACCACTGAACCACCAATGCCTCGTGTGTCTGGTGTGATTTTACGTGAGATGCATGAATACTGATCTTCTTTCAGTAGCGTGTAAGAATTTTCTGTGTTTCTTAGGCTCCTGACTTTCCTATTTTTCATGAATATCCGAAGATGAAGATGGACTAAATTGATTATATGCAAGTTATTCGGATGTTGTTAAAAATATTTCTTCACCTGTTATAAAGATTTGGTAGAACCGCTTTCCGCAAAGAGAAATCCTTTGTCACTACTCGTGTCCAATACTAGTTATTGCATTTCGTTGTCAAAATAACTGCGACCAAATTTCCGCAGCTGAAAGTGACCCCACCGTGTTTTTTTCTGCAAGTATACAAGGGAATGAATTTTATGCGATTAATATTCTTCATTGACATGGAAAGTCATTTTCTTGAAACCACTCCACGTGCATTTTGATGGGTTATAATGTTGCTTATCTGGATAAAAGTGCATTGGCCAGGAATCGATCCCAGGTCTCCCACGTGGCAGTCTAGAATTCTACCACTGAATCACCAATACCACATTCCACTCGAATTTATTTTACGTGAGATGCATGAATACTCTTCTTTTTTCCATCCTCCAAAAAACTGCGTTTTTTCTGTATATATAGAATCTGAATTTTTTCATCACGATCTGCAGATGGTGGGTTCTTTTTTATATTCGCTCCAAATTTGCAGTTTATTGTTGTTTAGTTGGAAAAAAGTGCATCGGCCGGGAATCGAACCCGGGCCTCCCGCGTGGCAGGCGAGAATTCTACCACTGAACCACCGATGCCTCGTGTGTCTGGTGTGATTTTACGTGAGATGCTTGAATATTGATCTTCTTTCAGTCGAGTGTGAGACTTTTCTGTGTTTCTTAGGCTCCTGACTTTCCCATTTTTCATGAATATCCGAAGATGAAGATGGACTAAATTGATTATATGCAAGTTATTGGGATGTTGTTAAAATATTTCTTCACCTGTTATAAAGATTTTTGTAGAACCGCTTTCCGCAAAGAGAAATCATTTGTCACTACTCGTGTCCAATACTAGTTATTGCATTTCGTTGATCTTCTTTCAGTCGCGTGTAAGTGAGACTTTTCTGTGTTTCTTAGGCTCCTGACTTTCCCATTTGTCATGAATATCCGAAGATGAAGATGGACTAAATTGATTATATGCAAGTTATTGGGATGCTGTTAAAATATTTCTTCACCTGTTATAAAGATTTTTGTAGAACCGCTTTCCGCAAAGAGAAATCATTTGTCACTACTCGTGTCCAATACTAGTTATTGCATTTCGTTGTCAAAATAACTGCGACCTGATTTCCGCAGCTGAAAGTGACCCCACCGTGTTTTTTCTGCAAGTATACAAGGGAATGAATTTTATGCGATAAATATTCTTCATTGACATGGAAAGTCATTTTCTTGAAACCACTCGACGTGCATTTTAATCGGTTATGATGTTGCTTATCTGGATAAAAGTGCATTGGCCAGTAAACGATCCCAGGTCTCCCACGTGGCAGTCCAGAATTCTACCACTGAATTACCTATACCACATTCCGCTCGAATTCTTTTTACGTGAGATGCATGAATACTCTTATTTTTTCCATCCTCCAAAATTGCGTTTTCTCTGTGTATATAGAATCTGAATTTTATCATCACGATATGCAGATGATGGTGGGTTCTTTTTTTTTATTCGCTCCAAATTTGCAGTTTATTGTTGTTTAGTTGGATAAAAGTGCATCGGCCGGGAATCGAACCCGGGCCTCCCGCGTGGCAGGCGAGAATTCTACCACTGAACCACCGATGCCTCGTGTGTCTGGTGTGATTTTACGTGAGATGCATGAATACTGATCTTCTTTCAGTAGCGTGTGAGACTTTTCTGTGTTTCTTAGGCTCCTGACTTTCCTATTTTTCATGAATATCCGAAGATGAAGATGGACTAAATTTATTATATGCAAGTTATTGGGATGTTGTTAAAAATATTTCTTCACCTGTTATAAAGATTTGGTAGAACCGCTTTCCGCAAAGAGAAATCCTTTGTCACTACTCGTGTCCAATACTAGTTATTGCATTTCGTTGTCAAAATAGCTGCGACCTGATTTCCGCATCTGAAAGTGACCCCACCGTGTTTTTTTCTGCAAGTATACAAGGAAATGAATTTTATGCGATTAATATTCTTCATTGACATGGAAAGTCATTTTCTTGAAACCACTCCACGTGCATTTTGATCGGTTATAATGTTCCTTATCTGGATAAAAGTGCATTGGCCAGGAATCGATCCCAGGTCTCCCACGTGGCAGTCCAGAATTCTACCACTGAATCACCAATACCACATTCCGCTCGAATTCTTTTTACGTGAGATGCATGAATACTCTTATTTTTTCCATCCTCCAAAATTGCGTTTTCTCTGTGTATATAGAATCTGAATTTTATCATCACGATATGCAGATGATGGTGGGTTCTTTTTTTATGTTCGCTCCAAATTTGCAGTTTATTGTTGTTTAGTTGGATAAAAGTGCATCGGCCGGGAATCGAACCCGGGCCTCCCGCATGGCAGGCGAGAATTCTACCACTGAACCACCAATGCCTCGTGTGTCTGGTGTGATTTTACGTGAGATGCATGAATACTGATCTTCTTTCAGTAGCGTGTAAAACTTTTCTGTGTTTCTTAGGCTCCTGACTTTCCTATTTTTCATGAATATTCGAAGATGAAGATGGACTAAATTGATTATATGCAAGTTATTGGGATGTTGTTAAAAATATTTCTTCACCTGTTATAAAGATTTGGTAGAACCGCTTTCCGCAAAGAGAAATCCTTTGTCACTACTCGTGTCCAATACTAGTTATTGCATTTCGTTGTCAAAATTGCTGCGACCTGATTTCCGCATCTGAAAGTGACCCCACCGTGTTTTTTCTGCAAGTATACAAGGAAATGAATTTTATGCGATTAATATTCTTCATTGACATGGAAAGTCATTTTCTTGAAACCACTCCACGTGCATTTTGATCGGTTATAATGTTCCTTATCTGGATAAAAGTGCATTGGCCAGGAATCGATCCCAGGTCTCCCACGTGGCAGTCCAGAATTCTACCACTGAATCACCAATACCACATTCCGCTCGAATTCTTTTTACGTGAGATGCATGAATACTCTTATTTTTTCCATCCTCTAAAATTGCGTTTTCTCTGTGTATATAGAATCTGAATTTCATCATCACGATATGCAGATGATGGTGGGTTCTTTTTTTATATTCGCTCCAAATTTGCAGTTTATTGTTGTTTAGTTGGATAAAAGTGCATCGGCCAGGAATCGAACCCAGGCCTCCCGCATGGCAGGCGAGAATTCTACCACTGAACCACCAATGCCTCGTGTGTCTGGTGTGATTTTACGTGAGATGCATGAATACTGATCTTCTTTCAGTAGCGTGTAAGACTTTTCTGTGTTTCTTAGGCTCCTGACTTTACTATTTTTCATGAATATCCGAAGATGAAGATTGACTAAATTGATTATATGCAAGTTATTGGGATGTTGTTAAAAATATTTCTTCACCTGTTATAAAGATTTGGTAGAACCGCTTTCCGCAAAGAGAAATCCTTTGTCACTACTCGTGTCCAATACTAGTTATTGCATTTCGTTGTCAAAATAACTGCGACCTGATTTCCGCAGCTGAAAGTGACCCCACCGTGTTTTTTCTGCAAGTATACAAGGGAATGAATTTTATGCGATTAATATTCTTCATTGACATGGAAAGTCATTTTCTTGAAACCACTCCACGTGCATTTTGATCGGTTATAATGTTCCTTATCTGGATAAAAGTGCATTGGCCAGGAATCGATCCCAGGTCTCCCACGTGGCAGTCCAGAATTCTACCACTGAATCACCAATACCACATTCCGCTCGAATTCTTTTTACGTGAGATGCATGAATACTCTTATTTTTTCCATCCTCCAAAATTGCGTTTTCTCTGTGTATATAGAATCTGAATTTTATCATCACGATATGCAGATGATGGTGGGTTCTTTTTTTATATTCGCTCCAAATTTGCAGTTTATTGTTGTTTAGTTGGATAAAAGTGCATCGGCCGGGAATCGAACCCGGGCCTCCCGCATGGCAGGCGAGAATTCTACCACTGAACCACCAATGCCTCGTGTGTCTGGTGTGATTTTACGTGAGATGCATGAATACTGATCTTCTTTCAGTAGCGTGTAAGACTTTTCTGTGTTTCTTAGGCTCCTGACTTTCCTATTTTTCATGAATATTCGAAGATGAAGATGGACTAAATTGATTATATGCAAGTTATTGGGATGTTGTTAAAATATTTCTTCACCTGTTATAAAGATTTGGTAGAACCGCTTTCCGCAAAGAGAAATCCTTTGTCACTACTCGTGTCCAATACTAGTTATTGCATTTCGTTGTCAAAATAACTGCGACCTGATTTCCGCAGCTGAAAGTGACCCCACCGTGTTTTTTCTGCAAGTATACAAGGGAATGAATTTTTTGCGATTAATATTCTTCATTGACATGGAAAGTCATTTTCTTGAAACCACTCCACGTGCATTTTAATCGGTTATAATGTTGCTTATCTGGATAAAAGTGCATTGGCCAGTAAACGATCCCAGGTCTCCCACGTGGCAGTCCAGAATTCTACCACTGAATTACCTATACCACATTCCGCTCGAATTCTTTTTACGTGAGATGCATGAATACTCTTATTTTTTCCATCCTCCAAAATTGCGTTTTCTCTGTGTATATAGAATCTGAATTTTATCATCACGATATATTTTATACTCGCTCCAAATTTGCAGTTTATTGTTGTTTAGTTGGATAAAAGTGCATCGGCCGGGAATCGAACCCGGGCCTCCCGCATGGCAGGCGAGAATTCTACCACTGAACCACCAATGCCTCGTGTGTCTGGTGTGATTTTACGTGAGATGCATGAATACTGATCTTCTTTCAGTAGCGTGTAAGAATTTTCTGTGTTTCTTAGGCTCCTGACTTTCCTATTTTTCATGAATATCCGAAGATGAAGATGGACTAAATTGATTATATGCAAGTTATTCGGATGTTGTTAAAAATATTTCTTCACCTGTTATAAAGATTTGGTAGAACCGCTTTCCGCAAAGAGAAATCCTTTGTCACTACTCGTGTCCAATACTAGTTATTGCATTTCGTTGTCAAAATAACTGCGACCTAATTTCCGCAGCTGAAAGTGACCCCACCGTGTTTTTTTCTGCAAGTATACAAGGGAATGAATTTTATGCGATTAATATTCTTCATTGACATGGAAAGTCATTTTCTTGAAACCACTCCACGTGCATTTTGATGGGTTATAATGTTGCTTATCTGGATAAAAGTGCATTGGCCAGGAATCGATCCCAGGTCTCCCACGTGGCAGTCTAGAATTCTACCACTGAATCACCAATACCACATTCCACTCGAATTTATTTTACGTGAGATGCATGAATACTCTTCTTTTTTCCATCCTCCAAAAAACTGCGTTTTTTCTGTATATATAGAATCTGAATTTTTTCATCACGATCTGCAGATGGTGGGTTCTTTTTTATATTCGCTCCAAATTTGCAGTTTATTGTTGTTTAGTTGGAAAAAAGTGCATCGGCCGGGAATCGAACCCGGGCCTCCCGCGTGGCAGGCGAGAATTCTACCACTGAACCACCGATGCCTCGTGTGTCTGGTGTGATTTTACGTGAGATGCTTGAATATTGATCTTCTTTCAGTCGAGTGTGAGACTTTTCTGTGTTTCTTAGGCTCCTGACTTTCCCATTTTTCATGAATATCCGAAGATGAAGATGGACTAAATTGATTATATGCAAGTTATTGGGATGTTGTTAAAATATTTCTTCACCTGTTATAAAGATTTTTGTAGAACCGCTTTCCGCAAAGAGAAATCATTTGTCACTACTCGTGTCCAATACTAGTTATTGCATTTCGTTGATCTTCTTTCAGTCGCGTGTAAGTGAGACTTTTCTGTGTTTCTTAGGCTCCTGACTTTCCCATTTGTCATGAATATCCGAAGATGAAGATGGACTAAATTGATTATATGCAAGTTATTGGGATGCTGTTAAAATATTTCTTCACCTGTTATAAAGATTTTTGTAGAACCGCTTTCCGCAAAGAGAAATCATTTGTCACTACTCGTGTCCAATACTAATTGCATTTCGTTGTCAAAATAACTGCGACCTGATTTCCGCAGCTGAAAGTGACCCCACCGTGTTTTTTCTGCAAGTATACAAGGGAATGAATTTTATGCGATAAATATTCTTCATTGACATGGAAAGTCATTTTCTTGAAACCACTCGACGTGCATTTTAATCGGTTATGATGTTGCTTATCTGGATAAAAGTGCATTGGCCAGTAAACGATCCCAGGTCTCCCACGTGGCAGTCCAGAATTCTACCACTGAATTACCTATACCACATTCCGCTCGAATTCTTTTTACGTGAGATGCATGAATACTCTTATTTTTTCCATCCTCCAAAATTGCGTTTTCTCTGTGTATATAGAATCTGAATTTTATCATCACGATATGCAGATGATGGTGGGTTCTTTTTTTTTATTCGCTCCAAATTTGCAGTTTATTGTTGTTTAGTTGGATAAAAGTGCATCGGCCGGGAATCGAACCCGGGCCTCCCGCGTGGCAGGCGAGAATTCTACCACTGAACCACCGATGCCTCGTGTGTCTGGTGTGATTTTACGTGAGATGCATGAATACTGATCTTCTTTCAGTAGCGTGTGAGACTTTTCTGTGTTTCTTAGGCTCCTGACTTTCCTATTTTTCATGAATATCCGAAGATGAAGATGGACTAAATTTATTATATGCAAGTTATTGGGATGTTGTTAAAAATATTTCTTCACCTGTTATAAAGATTTGGTAGAACCGCTTTCCGCAAAGAGAAATCCTTTGTCACTACTCGTGTCCAATACTAGTTATTGCATTTCGTTGTCAAAATAGCTGCGACCTGATTTCCGCATCTGAAAGTGACCCCACCGTGTTTTTTTCTGCAAGTATACAAGGAAATGAATTTTATGCGATTAATATTCTTCATTGACATGGAAAGTCATTTTCTTGAAACCACTCCACGTGCATTTTGATCGGTTATAATGTTCCTTATCTGGATAAAAGTGCATTGGCCAGGAATCGATCCCAGGTCTCCCACGTGGCAGTCCAGAATTCTACCACTGAATCACCAATACCACATTCCGCTCGAATTCTTTTTACGTGAGATGCATGAATACTCTTATTTTTTCCATCCTCCAAAATTGCGTTTTCTCTGTGTATATAGAATCTGAATTTTATCATCACGATATGCAGATGATGGTGGGTTCTTTTTTTATGTTCGCTCCAAATTTGCAGTTTATTGTTGTTTAGTTGGATAAAAGTGCATCGGCCGGGAATCGAACCCGGGCCTCCCGCATGGCAGGCGAGAATTCTACCACTGAACCACCAATGCCTCGTGTGTCTGGTGTGATTTTACGTGAGATGCATGAATACTGATCTTCTTTCAGTAGCGTGTAAAACTTTTCTGTGTTTCTTAGGCTCCTGACTTTCCTATTTTTCATGAATATTCGAAGATGAAGATGGACTAAATTGATTATATGCAAGTTATTGGGATGTTGTTAAAAATATTTCTTCACCTGTTATAAAGATTTGGTAGAACCGCTTTCCGCAAAGAGAAATCCTTTGTCACTACTCGTGTCCAATACTAGTTATTGCATTTCGTTGTCAAAATTGCTGCGACCTGATTTCCGCATCTGAAAGTGACCCCACCGTGTTTTTTCTGCAAGTATACAAGGAAATGAATTTTATGCGATTAATATTCTTCATTGACATGGAAAGTCATTTTCTTGAAACCACTCCACGTGCATTTTGATCGGTTATAATGTTCCTTATCTGGATAAAAGTGCATTGGCCAGGAATCGATCCCAGGTCTCCCACGTGGCAGTCCAGAATTCTACCACTGAATCACCAATACCACATTCCGCTCGAATTCTTTTTACGTGAGATGCATGAATACTCTTATTTTTTCCATCCTCTAAAATTGCGTTTTCTCTGTGTATATAGAATCTGAATTTCATCATCACGATATGCAGATGATGGTGGGTTCTTTTTTTATATTCGCTCCAAATTTGCAGTTTATTGTTGTTTAGTTGGATAAAAGTGCATCGGCCAGGAATCGAACCCAGGCCTCCCGCATGGCAGGCGAGAATTCTACCACTGAACCACCAATGCCTCGTGTGTCTGGTGTGATTTTACGTGAGATGCATGAATACTGATCTTCTTTCAGTAGCGTGTAAGACTTTTCTGTGTTTCTTAGGCTCCTGACTTTCCTATTTTTCATGAATATCCGAAGATGAAGATTGACTAAATTGATTATATGCAAGTTATTGGGATGTTGTTAAAAATATTTCTTCACCTGTTATAAAGATTTGGTAGAACCGCTTTCCGCAAAGAGAAATCCTTTGTCACTACTCGTGTCCAATACTAGTTATTGCATTTCGTTGTCAAAATAACTGCGACCTGATTTCCGCAGCTGAAAGTGACCCCACCGTGTTTTTTCTGCAAGTATACAAGTGAATGAATTTTATGCGATTAATATTCTTCATTGACATGGAAAGTCATTTTCTTGAAACCACTCCACGTGCATTTTGATCGGTTATAATGTTCCTTATCTGGATAAAAGTGCATTGGCCAGGAATCGATCCCAGGTCTCCCACGTGGCAGTCCAGAATTCTACCACTGAATCACCAATACCACATTCCGCTCGAATTCTTTTTACGTGAGATGCATGAATACTCTTATTTTTTCCATCCTCCAAAATTGCGTTTTCTCTGTGTATATAGAATCTGAATTTTATCATCACGATATGCAGATGATGGTGGGTTCTTTTTTTTTATTCGCTCCAAATTTGCAGTTTATTGTTGTTTAGTTGGATAAAAGTGCATCGGCCGGGAATCGAACCCGGGCCTCCCGCGTGGCAGGCGAGAATTCTACCACTGAACCACCGATGCCTCGTGTGTCTGGTGTGATTTTACGTGAGATGCATGAATACTGATCTTCTTTCAGTAGCGTGTGAGACTTTTCTGTGTTTCTTAGGCTCCTGACTTTCCTATTTTTCATGAATATCCGAAGATGAAGATGGACTAAATTTATTATACGCAAGTTATTGGGATGTTGTTAAAAATATTTCTTCACCTGTTATAAAGATTTGGTAGAACCGCTTTCCGCAAAGAGAAATCCTTTGTCACTACTCGTGTCCAATACTAGTTATTGCATTTCGTTGTCAAAATAGCTGCGACCTGATTTCCGCATCTGAAAGTGACCCCACCGTGTTTTTTTCTGCAAGTATACAAGGAAATGAATTTTATGCGATTAATATTCTTCATTGACATGGAAAGTCATTTTCTTGAAACCACTCCACGTGCATTTTGATCGGTTATAATGTTCCTTATCTGGATAAAAGTGCATTGGCCAGGAATCGATCCCAGGTCTCCCACGTGGCAGTCCAGAATTCTACCACTGAATCACCAATACCACATTCCGCTCGAATTCTTTTTACGTGAGATGCATGAATACTCTTATTTTTTCCATCCTCCAAAATTGCGTTTTCTCTGTGTATATAGAATCTGAATTTTATCATCACGATATGCAGATGATGGTGGGTTCTTTTTTTATGTTCGCTCCAAATTTGCAGTTTATTGTTGTTTAGTTGGATAAAAGTGCATCGGCCGGGAATCGAACCCGGGCCTCCCGCATGGCAGGCGAGAATTCTACCACTGAACCACCAATGCCTCGTGTGTCTGGTGTGATTTTACGTGAGATGCATGAATACTGATCTTCTTTCAGTAGCGTGTAAAACTTTTCTGTGTTTCTTAGGCTCCTGACTTTCCTATTTTTCATGAATATTCGAAGATGAAGATGGACTAAATTGATTATATGCAAGTTATTGGGATGTTGTTAAAAATATTTCTTCACCTGTTATAAAGATTTGGTAGAACCGCTTTCCGCAAAGAGAAATCCTTTGTCACTACTCGTGTCCAATACTAGTTATTGCATTTCGTTGTCAAAATTGCTGCGACCTGATTTCCGCATCTGAAAGTGACCCCACCGTGTTTTTTCTGCAAGTATACAAGGAAATGAATTTTATGCGATTAATATTCTTCATTGACATGGAAAGTCATTTTCTTGAAACCACTCCACGTGCATTTTGATCGGTTATAATGTTCCTTATCTGGATAAAAGTGCATTGGCCAGGAATCGATCCCAGGTCTCCCACGTGGCAGTCCAGAATTCTACCACTGAATCACCAATACCACATTCCGCTCGAATTCTTTTTACGTGAGATGCATGAATACTCTTATTTTTTCCATCCTCTAAAATTGCGTTTTCTCTGTGTATATAGAATCTGAATTTCATCATCACGATATGCAGATGATGGTGGGTTCTTTTTTTATATTCGCTCCAAATTTGCAGTTTATTGTTGTTTAGTTGGATAAAAGTGCATCGGCCAGGAATCGAACCCAGGCCTCCCGCATGGCAGGCGAGAATTCTACCACTGAACCACCAATGCCTCGTGTGTCTGGTGTGATTTTACGTGAGATGCATGAATACTGATCTTCTTTCAGTAGCGTGTAAGACTTTTCTGTGTTTCTTAGGCTCCTGACTTTCCTATTTTTCATGAATATCCGAAGATGAAGATTGACTAAATTGATTATATGCAAGTTATTGGGATGTTGTTAAAAATATTTCTTCACCTGTTATAAAGATTTGGTAGAACCGCTTTCCGCAAAGAGAAATCCTTTGTCACTACTCGTGTCCAATACTAGTTATTGCATTTCGTTGTCAAAATAACTGCGACCTGATTTCCGCAGCTGAAAGTGACCCCACCGTGTTTTTTCTGCAAGTATACAAGGGAATGAATTTTATGCGATTAATATTCTTCATTGACATGGAAAGTCATTTTCTTGAAACCACTCCACGTGCATTTTGATCGGTTATAATGTTCCTTATCTGGATAAAAGTGCATTGGCCAGGAATCGATCCCAGGTCTCCCACGTGGCAGTCCAGAATTCTACCACTGAATCACCAATACCACATTCCGCTCGAATTCTTTTTACGTGAGATGCATGAATACTCTTATTTTTTCCATCCTCCAAAATTGCGTTTTCTCTGTGTATATAGAATTTGAATTTTATCATCACGATATGCAGATGATGGTGGGTTCTTTTTTTATATTCGCTCCAAATTTGCAGTTTATTGTTGTTTAGTTGGATAAAAGTGCTTCGGCCGGGAATCGAACCCGGGCCTCCCGCATGGCAGGCGAGAATTCTACCACTGAACCACCAATGCCTCGTGTGTCTGGTGTGATTTTACGTGAGATGCATGAATACTGATCTTCTTTCAGTAGCGTGTAAGACTTTTCTGTGTTTCTTAGGCTCCTGACTTTCCTATTTTTCATGAATATTCGAAGATGAAGATGGACTAAATTGATTATATGCAAGTTATTGGGATGTTGTTAAAATATTTCTTCACCTGTTATAAAGATTTGGTAGAACCGCTTTCCGCAAAGAGAAATCCTTTGTCACTACTCGTGTCCAATACTAGTTATTGCATTTCGTTGTCAAAATTGCTGCGACCTGATTTCCGCATCTGAAAGTGACCCCACCGTGTTTTTTCTGCAAGTATACAAGGAAATGAATTTTATGCGATTAATATTCTTCATTGACATGGAAAGTCATTTTCTTGAAACCACTCCACGTGCATTTTGATCGGTTATAATGTTCCTTATCTGGATAAAAGTGCATTGGCCAGGAATCGATCCCAGGTCTCCCACGTGGCAGTCCAGAATTCTACCACTGAATCACCAATACCACATTCCGCTCGAATTCTTTTTACGTGAGATGCATGAATACTCTTATTTTTTCCATCCTCTAAAATTGCGTTTTCTCTGTGTATATAGAATCTGAATTTCATCATCACGATATGCAGATGATGGTGGGTTCTTTTTTTATATTCGCTCCAAATTTGCAGTTTATTGTTGTTTAGTTGGATAAAAGTGCATCGGCCAGGAATCGAACCCAGGCCTCCCGCATGGCAGGCGAGAATTCTACCACTGAACCACCAATGCCTCGTGTGTCTGGTGTGATTTTACGTGAGATGCATGAATACTGATCTTCTTTCAGTAGCGTGTAAGACTTTTCTGTGTTTCTTAGGCTCCTGACTTTCCTATTTTTCATGAATATCCGAAGATGAAGATTGACTAAATTGATTATATGCAAGTTATTGGGATGTTGTTAAAAATATTTCTTCACCTGTTATAAAGATTTGGTAGAACCGCTTTCCGCAAAGAGAAATCCTTTGTCACTACTCGTGTCCAATACTAGTTATTGCATTTCGTTGTCAAAATAACTGCGACCTGATTTCCGCAGCTGAAAGTGACCCCACCGTGTTTTTTCTGCAAGTATACAAGGGAATGAATTTTATGCGATTAATATTCTTCATTGACATGGAAAGTCATTTTCTTGAAACCACTCCACGTGCATTTTGATCGGTTATAATGTTCCTTATCTGGATAAAAGTGCATTGGCCAGGAATCGATCCCAGGTCTCCCACGTGGCAGTCCAGAATTCTACCACTGAATCACCAATACCACATTCCGCTCGAATTCTTTTTACGTGAGATGCATGAATACTCTTATTTTTTCCATCCTCCAAAATTGCGTTTTCTCTGTGTATATAGAATCTGAATTTTATCATCACGATATGCAGATGATGGTGGGTTCTTTTTTTTTATTTGCTCCAAATTTACAGTTTATTGTTGTTTAGTTGGATAAAAGTGCATCGGCCGGGAATCGAACCCGGGCCTCCCGCGTGGCAGGCGAGAATTCTACCACTGAACCACCGATGCCTCGTGTGTCTGGTGTGATTTTACGTGAGATGCATGAATACTGATCTTCTTTCAGTAGCGTGTGAGACTTTTCTGTGTTTCTTAGGCTCCTGACTTTCCTATTTTTCATGAATATTCGAAGATGAAGATGGACTAAATTGATTAAATGCAAGTTATTGGGATGTTGTTAAAAATATTTCTTCACCTGTTGTAAAGATTTGGTAGAACCGCTTTCCGCAAAGAGAAATCCTTTGTCACTACTCGTGTCCAATACTAGTTATTGCATTTCGTTGTCAAAATAGCTGCGACCTGATTTCCGCATCTGAAAGTGACCCCACCGTGTTTTTTCTGCAAGTATACAAGGGAATGAATTTTATGCGATTAATATTCTTCATTGACATGGAAAGTCATTTTCTTGAAACCACTCCACGTGCATTTTGATCGGTTATAATGTTCCTTATCTGGATAAAAGTGCATTGGCCAGGAATCGATCCCAGGTCTCCCACGTGGCAGTCCAGAATTCTACCACTGAATCACCAATACCACATTCCGCTCGAATTCTTTTTACGTGAGATGCATGAATACTCTTATTTTTTCCATCCTCTAAAATTGCGTTTTCTCTGTGTATATAGAATCTGAATTTTATCATCACGATATGCAGATGATGGTGGGTTCTTTTTTTATATTCGCTCCAAATTTTCAGTTTATTGTTGTTTAGTTGGATAAAAGTGCATCGGCCAGGAATCGAACCCAGGCCTCCCGCATGGCAGGCGAGAATTCTACCACTCAACCACCAATGCCTCGTGTGTCTGGTGTGATTTTACGTGAGATGCATGAATACTGATCTTCTTTCAGTAGCGTGTAAGACTTTTCTGTGTTTCTTAGGCTCCTGACTTTCCTATTTTTCATGAATATCCGAAGATGAAGATTGACTAAATTGATTATATGCAAGTTATTGGGATGTTGTTAAAAATATTTCATCACCTGTTATAAAGATTTGGTAGAACCGCTTTCCGCAAAGAGAAATCCTTTGTCACTACTCGTGTCCAATACTAGTTATTGCATTTCGTTGTCAAAATAACTGCGACCTGATTTCCGCAGCTGAAAGTGACCCCACCGTGTTTTTTCTGCAAGTATACAAGGGAATGAATTTTATGCGATTAATATTCTTCATTGACATGGAAAGTCATTTTCTTGAAACCACTCCACGTGCATTTTGATCGGTTATAATGTTCCTTATCTGGATAAAAGTGCATTGGCCAGGAATCGATCCCAGGTCTCCCACGTGGCAGTCCAGAATTCTACCACTGAATCACCAATACCACATTCCGCTCGAATTCTTTTTACGTGAGATGCATGAATACTCTTATTTTTTCCATCCTCCAAAATTGCGTTTTCTCTGTGTATATAGAATCTGAATTTTATCATCACGATATGCAGATGATGGTGGGTTCTTTTTTTTTATTCGCTCCAAATTTGCAGTTTATTGTTGTTTAGTTGGATAAAAGTGCATCGGCCGGGAATCGAACCCGGGCCTCCCGCGTGGCAGGCGAGAATTCTACCACTGAACCACCGATGCCTCGTGTGTCTGGTGTGATTTTACGTGAGATGCATGAATACTGATCTTCTTTCAGTAGCGTGTGAGACTTTTCTGTGTTTCTTAGGCTCCTGACTTTCCTATTTTTCATGAATATCCGAAGATGAAGATGGACTAAATTTATTATATGCAAGTTATTGGGATGTTGTTAAAAATATTTCTTCACCTGTTATAAAGATTTGGTAGAACCGCTTTCCGCAAAGAGAAATCCTTTGTCACTACTCGTGTCCAATACTAGTTATTGCATTTCGTTGTCAAAATAGCTGCGACCTGATTTCCGCATCTGAAAGTGACCCCACCGTGTTTTTTCTGCAAGTATACAAGGAAATGAATTTTATGCGATTAATATTCTTCATTGACATGGAAAGTCATTTTCTTGAAACCACTCCACGTGCATTTTGATCGGTTATAATGTTCCTTATCTGGATAAAAGTGCATTGGCCAGGAATCGATCCCAGGTCTCCCACGTGGCAGTCCAGAATTCTACCACTGAATCACCAATACCACATTCCGCTCGAATTCTTTTTACGTGAGATGCATGAATACTCTTATTTTTTCCATCCTCCAAAATTGCGTTTTCTTTGTGTATATAGAATCTGAATTTCATCATCACGATATGCAGATGATGGTGGGTTCTTTTTTTTTATTCGCTCCAAATTTGCAGTTTATTGTTGTTTAGTTGGATAAAAGTGCATCGGCCGGGAATCGAACCCGGGCCTCCCGCGTGGCAGGCGAGAATTCTACCACTGAACCACCGATGCCTCGTGCGTCTGGTGTGATTTTACGTGAGATGCATGAATACTGATCTTCTTTCAGTAGCGTGTGAGACTTTTCTGTGTTTCTTAGGCTCCTGACTTTCCTATTTTTCATGAATATCCGAAGATGAAGATGGACTAAATTGATTATATGCAAGTTATTGGGATGTTGTTAAAAATATTTCTTCACCTGTTATAAAGATTTGGTAGAACCGCTTTCCGCAAAGAGAAATCCTTTGTCACTACTCGTGTCCAATACTAGTTATTGCATTTCGTTGTCAAAATAGCTGCGACCTGATTTCCGCATCTGAAAGTGACCCCACCGTGTTTTTTCTGCAAGTATACAAGGAAATGAATTTTATGCGATTAATATTCTTCATTGACATGGAAAGTCATTTTCTTGAAACCACTCCACGTGCATTTTGATCGGTTATAATGTTCCTTATCTGGATAAAAGTGCATTGGCCAGGAATCGATCCCAGGTCTCCCACGTGGCAGTCCAGAATTCTACCACTGAATCACCAATACCACATTCCGCTCGAATTCTTTTTACGTGAGATGCATGAATACTCTTATTTTTTCCATCCTCCAAAATTGCGTTTTCTTTGTGTATATAGAATCTGAATTTCATCATCACGATATGCAGATGATGGTGGGTTCTTTTTTTTTATTCGCTCCAAATTTGCAGTTTATTGTTGTTTAGTTGGATAAAAGTGCATCGGCCGGGAATCGAACCCGGGCCTCCCGCGTGGCAGGCGAGAATTCTACCACTGAACCACCGATGCCTCGTGCGTCTGGTGTGATTTTACGTGAGATGCATGAATACTGATCTTCTTTCAGTAGCGTGTGAGACTTTTCTGTGTTTCTTAGGCTCCTGACTTTCCTATTTTTCATGAATATCCGAAGATGAAGATGGACTAAATTTATTATATGCAAGTTATTGGGATGTTGTTAAAAAATATTTCTTCACCTGTTGTAAAGATTTGGTAGAACTGCTTTCCGCAAAGAGAAATCCTTTGTCACTACTCGTGTCCAATACTAGTTATTGCATTTCGTTGTCAAAATAACTGCGACCTGATTTCCGCAGCTGAAAGTGACCCCACCGTGTTTTTTCTGCAAGTATACAAGGGAATGAATTTTATGCGATTAATATTCTTCATTGACATGGAAAGTCATTTTCTTGAAACCACTCCACGTGCATTTTGATAGGTTATAATGTTCCTTATCTGGATAAAAGTGCATTGGCCAGGAATCGATCCCAGGTCTCCCACGTGGCAGTCCAGAATTCTACCACTGAATCACCAATACCACATTCCGCTCGAATTCTTTTTACGTGAGATGCATGAATACTCTTATTTTTTCCATCCTCTAAAATTGCGTTTTCTCTGTGTATATAGAATCTGAATTTTATCATCACGATATGCAGATGATGGTGGGTTCTTTTTTTATATTCGCTCCAAATTTTCAGTTTATTGTTGTTTAGTTGGATAAAAGTGCATCGGCCGGGAATCGAACCCAGGCCTCCCGCATGGCAGGCGAGAATTCTACCACTCAACCACCAATGCCTCGTGTGTCTGGTGTGATTTTACGTGAGATGCATGAATACTGATCTTCTTTCAGTAGCGTGTAAGACTTTTCTGTGTTTCTTAGGCTCCTGACTTTCCTATTTTTCATGAATATCCGAAGATGAATATGGACTAAATTGATTATATGCAAGTTATTGGGATGTTGTTAAAAATATTTCTTCACCTGTTATAAAGATTTGGTAGAACCGCTTTCCGCAAAGAGAAATCCTTTGTCACTACTCGTGTCCAATACTAGTTATTGCATTTCGTTGTCAAAATAACTGCAACCTGATTTCCGCAGCTGAAAGTGACCCCACCGTGTTTTTTCTGCAAGTATACAAGGGAATGAATTTTATGCGATTAATATTCTTCATTGACATGGAAAGTCATTTTCTTGAAACCACTCCACGTGCATTTTGATCGGTTATAATGTTCCTTATCTGGATAAAAGTGCAATGGCCAGGAATCGATCCCAGGTCTCCCACGTGGCAGTCCAGAATTCTACCACTGAATCACCAATACCACATTCCGCTCGAATTCTTTTTACGTGAGATGCATGAATACTCTTATTTTTTCCATCCTCCAAAATTGCGTTTTCTCTGTGTATATAGAATCTGAATTTTATCATCACGATATGCAGATGATGGTGGGTTCTTTTTTTATATTCGCTCCAAATTTGCAGTTTATTGTTGTTTAGTTGGATAAAAGTGCATCAGCCGGGAATCGAACCCGGGCCTCCCGCATGGCAGGCGAGAATTCTACCACTGAACCACCAATGCCTCGTGTGTCTAGTGTGATTTTACGTGAGATGCATGAATACTGATCTTCTTTCAGTAGCGTGTAAGACTTTTCTGTGTTTCTTAGGCTCCTGACTTTCCTATTTTTCATGAATATCCGAAGATGAAGATGGACTAAATTGATTATATGCAAGTTATTGGGATGTTGTTAAAAATATTTCTTCACCTGTTATAAAGATTTGGTAGAACCGCTTTCCTCAAAGAGAAATCCTTTGTCACTACTCGTGTCCAATACTAGTTATTGCATTTCGTTGTCAAAATAACTGCGACCTGATTTCCGCAGCTGAAAGTGACCCCACCGTGTTTTTTCTGCAAGTATACAAGGGAATGAATTTTATGCGATTAATATTCTTCATTGACATGGAAAGTCATTTTCTTGAAAACACTCCACGTGCATTTTGATCGGTTATAATGTTCCTTATCTGGATAAAAGTGCAATGGCCAGGAATCGATCCCAGGTCTCCCACGTGGCAGTCCAGAATTCTACCACTGAATAACCAATACCACATTCCGCTCGAATTCTTTTTACGTGAGATGCATGAATACTCTTATTTTTTCCATCTTCCAAAATTGCGTTTTCTCTGTGTATATAGAATCTGAATTTTATCATCACGATATGCAGATGATGATGGGTTCTTTTTTTTTATTCGCTCCAAATTTGCAGTTTATTGTTGTTTAGTTGGATAAAAGTGCATCGGCCGGGAAACGAACCCGGGCCTCCCGCGTGGAAGGCGAGAATTCTACCACTGAACCACCGATGCCTCGTGTGTCTGGTGTGATTTTACGTGAGATGCATGAATACTGATCTTCTTTCAGTAGCGTGTGAGACTTTTCTGTGTTTCTTAGGCTCCTGACTTTCCTATTTTTCATGAATATCCGAAGATGAAGATGGACTAAATTTATTATATGCAAGTTATTGGGATGTTGTTAAAAATATTTCTTCACCTGTTATAAAGATTTGGTAGAACCGCTTTCCGCAAAGAGAAATCCTTTGTCACTACTCGTGTCCAATACTAGTTATTGCATTTCGTTGTCAAAATAGCTGCAACCTGATTTCCGCATCTGAAAGTGACCCCACCGTGTTTTTTCTGCAAGTATACAAGGAAATGAATTTTATGCGATTAATATTCTTCATTGACATGGAAAGTCATTTTCTTGAAACCACTCCACGTGCATTTTGATCGGTTATAATGTTCCTTATCTGGATAAAAGTGCATTGGCCAGGAATCGATCCCAGGTCTCCCACGTGGCAGTCCAGAATTCTACCACTGAATCACCAACACCACATTCCGCTCGAATTCTTTTTACGTGAGATGCATGAATACTCTTATTTTATCCATCCTCCAAAATTGCGTTTTCTCTGTGTATATAGAATCTGAATTTTATCATCACGATATGCAGATGATGGTGGGTTCTTTTTTTATATTCGCTCCAAATTTGCAGTTTGTTGTTGTTTAGTTGGATAAAAGTGCATCGGCCGGGAATCGAACCCGGGCCTCCCGCGTGGCAGGCGAGAATTCTACCACTGAACCACCGATGCCTCGTGTGTCTGGTGTGATTTTACGTGAGATGCATGAATACTGATCTTCTTTCAGTAGCGTGTAAGACTTTTCTGTGTTTCTTAGGCTCCTGACTTTCCTATTTTTCATGAATATCCGAAGATGAAGATGGACTAAATTGATTATATGCAAGTTATTGGGATGTTGTTAAAAATATTTCTTCACCTGTTATAAAGATTTGGTAGAACCGCTTTCCGCAAAGAGAAATCCTTTGTCACTACTCGTGTCCAATACTAGTTATTGCATTTCGTTGTCAAAATAACTGCGACCTGATTTCCGCAGCTGAAAGTGACCCCACCGTGTTTTTTCTGCAAGTATACAAGGGAATGAATTTTATGCGATTAATATTCTTCATTGACATGGAAAGTCATTTTCTTGAAACCACTCCACGTGCATTTTGATAGGTTATAATGTTCCTTATCTGGATAAAAGTGCATTGGCCAGGAATCGATCCCAGGTCTCCCACGTGGCAGTCCAGAATTCTACCACTGAATCACCAATACCACATTCCGCTCGAATTCTTTTTACGTGAGATGCATGAATACTCTTATTTTTTCCATCCTCCAAAATTGCGTTTTCTCTGTGTATATAGAATCTGAATTTTATCATCACGATATGCAGATGATGGTGGGTTCTTTTTTTATATTCGCTCCAAATTTGCAGTTTATTGTTGTTTAGTTGGATAAAAGTGCATCGGCCGGGAATCGAACCCGGGCCTCCCGCATGGCAGGCGAGAATTCTACCACTGAACCACCAATGCCTCGTGTGTCTGGTGTGATTTTACGTGAGATGCATGAATACTGATCTTCTTTCAGTAGCGTGTAAGACTTTTCTGTGTTTCTTAGGCTCCTGACTTTCCTATTTTTCATGAATATCCGAAGATGAATATGGACTAAATTGATTATATGCAAGTTATTGGGATGTTGTTAAAAATATTTCTTCACCTGTTATAAAGATTTGGTAGAACCGCTTTCCGCAAAGAGAAATCCTTTGTCACTACTCGTGTCCAATACTAGTTATTGCATTTCGTTGTCAAAATAACTGCAACCTGATTTCCGCAGCTGAAAGTGACCCCACCGTGTTTTTTCTGCAAGTATACAAGGGAATGAATTTTATGCGATTAATATTCTTCATTGACATGGAAAGTCATTTTCTTGAAACCACTCCACGTGCATTTTGATCGGTTATAATGTTCCTTATCTGGCTAAAAGTGCATTGGCCAGGAATCGATCCCAGGTCTCGCACGTGGCAGTCCAGAATTCTACCACTGAATCACCAATACCACACTCCGCTCGAATTATTTTTACGTGAGATGCATGAATACTCTTATTTTTTCCATCCTCCAGAATTGCGTTTTCTCTGTGTATATAGAATCTGAATTTTATCATCACGATATGCAGATGATGGTGGGTTCTTTTTTTATATTCGCTCCAAATTTGCAGTTTATTGTTGTTTAGTTGGATAAAAGTGCATCGGCCAGGAATCGAACCCGGGCCTCCCGCATGGCAGGCGAGAATTCTACCACTGAACCACCAATGCCTCGTATGTCTGGTGTGATTTTACGTGAGATGCATGAATACTGATCTTCTTTCAGTCGCGTGTAAGACTGTTCTGTGTTTCTTAGGCTCCTGACTTTCCCATTTTTCATGAATATCCGAAGATGAAGATGGACAAAATTGATTATATGCAAGTTATTGGGATGTTGTTAAAAATATTTCTTCACCTGTTATAAAGATTTTGTAGAACCGCTTTCCGCAAGAGAAATCCTTTGTCACTATTCGTGTCCAATACTAGTTTTTGCATTTCGTTGTCAAAATAACTGCGACCTGATTTCCGCAGCTGAAAGTGACCTCACCGTGATTTTTTCTGCAAGTATGCAAGGGAATTAATTTTATGCGATTAAGATTCTTCATTGACATGGAAAGTCATTTTCTTGAAACCACTCCACGTGCATTTTCATCGGTTATAATGTTGCTTATCTGGATAAAAGTGCATTGGCCAGGAATCGATCCCAGGTCTCCCACGTGGCAGTCCAGAATTCTACCACTGAATCACCTATACCACATTCCGCTCGAATTCTTTTTACGTGAGATGCATGAATACTCTTATTTTTTCAATCTTCCAAAATTGCGTTTTCTCTGTGTATATAGAATCTGAATTTTTTCATCACGATATGCAGATGATGGTGGGTTCTTTTTTTTATTCGCTCCAAATTTGCAGTTTATTGTTGTTTAGTTGGATAAAAGTGCATCGGCCGGGAATCGAACCCGGGCCTCCCGCGTGGCAGGCGAGAATTCTACCACTGAACCACCGATGCCTCGTGTGTTTGGTGTGATTTTACGTGAGATGCATGAATACTGATCTTCTTTCAGTAGCGTGTGAGACTTTTCTGTGTTTCTTAGGCTCCTGACTTTCCCATTTTTCATGAATATCCGAAGATGAAGATGGACTAAATTGATTATATGCAAGTTATTGGGATGTTGTTACAAATATGTCTTCACCTGTTATAAAGATTTTGTAGAACCGCTTCCGCAAGAGAAATTCTTTGTCACTACTCGTGTCCAATACTAGTTATTGCATTTCGTTGTCAAAATAACTGCAACCTGATTTCCGCAGCTGAAAGTGACCCCACCGTGTTTTTTCTGCAAGTATACAAGGGAATGAATTTTATGCGATTAATATTCTTCATTGACATGGAAAGTCATTTTCTTGAAACCACTCCACGTGCATTTTGATCGGTTATAATGTTCCTTATCTGGATAAAAGTGCAATGGCCAGGAATCGATCCCAGGTCTCCCACGTGGCAGTCCAGAATTCTACCACTGAATCACCAATACCACATTCCGCTCGAATTCTTTTTACGTGAGATGCATGAATACTCTTATTTTTTCCATCCTCCAAAATTGCGTTTTCTCTGTGTATATAGAATCTGAATTTTATCATCACGATATGCAGATGATGGTGGGTTCTTTTTTTATATTCGCTCCAAATTTGCAGTTTATTGTTGTTTAGTTGGATAAAAGTGCATCAGCCGGGAATCGAACCCGGGCCTCCCGCATGGCAGGCGAGAATTCTACCACTGAACCACCAATGCCTCGTGTGTCTAGTGTGATTTTACGTGAGATGCATGAATACTGATCTTCTTTCAGTAGCGTGTAAGACTTTTCTGTGTTTCTTAGGCTCCTGACTTTCCTATTTTTCATGAATATCCGAAGATGAAGATGGACTAAATTGATTATATGCAAGTTATTGGGATGTTGTTAAAAATATTTCTTCACCTGTTATAAAGATTTGGTAGAACCGCTTTCCTCAAAGAGAAATCCTTTGTCACTACTCGTGTCCAATACTAGTTATTGCATTTCGTTGTCAAAATAACTGCGACCTGATTTCCGCAGCTGAAAGTGACCCCACCGTGTTTTTTCTGCAAGTATACAAGGGAATGAATTTTATGCGATTAATATTCTTCATTGACATGGAAAGTCATTTTCTTGAAAACACTCCACGTGCATTTTGATCGGTTATAATGTTCCTTATCTGGATAAAAGTGCAATGGCCAGGAATCGATCCCAGGTCTCCCACGTGGCAGTCCAGAATTCTACCACTGAATAACCAATACCACATTCCGCTCGAATTCTTTTTACGTGAGATGCATGAATACTCTTATTTTTTCCATCTTCCAAAATTGCGTTTTCTCTGTGTATATAGAATCTGAATTTTATCATCACGATATGCAGATGATGATGGGTTCTTTTTTTTTATTCGCTCCAAATTTGCAGTTTATTGTTGTTTAGTTGGATAAAAGTGCATCGGCCGGGAAACGAACCCGGGCCTCCCGCGTGGAAGGCGAGAATTCTACCACTGAACCACCGATGCCTCGTGTGTCTGGTGTGATTTTACGTGAGATGCATGAATACTGATCTTCTTTCAGTAGCGTGTGAGACTTTTCTGTGTTTCTTAGGCTCCTGACTTTCCTATTTTTCATGAATATCCGAAGATGAAGATGGACTAAATTTATTATATGCAAGTTATTGGGATGTTGTTAAAAATATTTCTTCACCTGTTATAAAGATTTGGTAGAACCGCTTTCCGCAAAGAGAAATCCTTTGTCACTACTCGTGTCCAATACTAGTTATTGCATTTCGTTGTCAAAATAGCTGCAACCTGATTTCCGCATCTGAAAGTGACCCCACCGTGTTTTTTCTGCAAGTATACAAGGAAATGAATTTTATGCGATTAATATTCTTCATTGACATGGAAAGTCATTTTCTTGAAACCACTCCACGTGCATTTTGATCGGTTATAATGTTCCTTATCTGGATAAAAGTGCATTGGCCAGGAATCGATCCCAGGTCTCCCACGTGGCAGTCCAGAATTCTACCACTGAATCACCAACACCACATTCCGCTCGAATTCTTTTTACGTGAGATGCATGAATACTCTTATTTTATCCATCCTCCAAAATTGCGTTTTCTCTGTGTATATAGAATCTGAATTTTATCATCACGATATGCAGATGATGGTGGGTTCTTTTTTTATATTCGCTCCAAATTTGCAGTTTGTTGTTGTTTAGTTGGATAAAAGTGCATCGGCCGGGAATCGAACCCGGGCCTCCCGCGTGGCAGGCGAGAATTCTACCACTGAACCACCGATGCCTCGTGTGTCTGGTGTGATTTTACGTGAGATGCATGAATACTGATCTTCTTTCAGTAGCGTGTAAGACTTTTCTGTGTTTCTTAGGCTCCTGACTTTCCTATTTTTCATGAATATCCGAAGATGAAGATGGACTAAATTGATTATATGCAAGTTATTGGGATGTTGTTAAAAATATTTCTTCACCTGTTATAAAGATTTGGTAGAACCGCTTTCCGCAAAGAGAAATCCTTTGTCACTACTCGTGTCCAATACTAGTTATTGCATTTCGTTGTCAAAATAACTGCGACCTGATTTCCGCAGCTGAAAGTGACCCCACCGTGTTTTTTCTGCAAGTATACAAGGGAATGAATTTTATGCGATTAATATTCTTCATTGACATGGAAAGTCATTTTCTTGAAACCACTCCACGTGCATTTTGATAGGTTATAATGTTCCTTATCTGGATAAAAGTGCATTGGCCAGGAATCGATCCCAGGTCTCCCACGTGGCAGTCCAGAATTCTACCACTGAATCACCAATACCACATTCCGCTCGAATTCTTTTTACGTGAGATGCATGAATACTCTTATTTTTTCCATCCTCCAAAATTGCGTTTTCTCTGTGTATATAGAATCTGAATTTTATCATCACGATATGCAGATGATGGTGGGTTCTTTTTTTATATTCGCTCCAAATTTGCAGTTTATTGTTGTTTAGTTGGATAAAAGTGCATCGGCCGGGAATCGAACCCGGGCCTCCCGCATGGCAGGCGAGAATTCTACCACTGAACCACCAATGCCTCGTGTGTCTGGTGTGATTTTACGTGAGATGCATGAATACTGATCTTCTTTCAGTAGCGTGTAAGACTTTTCTGTGTTTCTTAGGCTCCTGACTTTCCTATTTTTCATGAATATCCGAAGATGAATATGGACTAAATTGATTATATGCAAGTTATTGGGATGTTGTTAAAAATATTTCTTCACCTGTTATAAAGATTTGGTAGAACCGCTTTCCGCAAAGAGAAATCCTTTGTCACTACTCGTGTCCAATACTAGTTATTGCATTTCGTTGTCAAAATAACTGCAACCTGATTTCCGCAGCTGAAAGTGACCCCACCGTGTTTTTTCTGCAAGTATACAAGGGAATGAATTTTATGCGATTAATATTCTTCATTGACATGGAAAGTCATTTTCTTGAAACCACTCCACGTGCATTTTGATCGGTTATAATGTTCCTTATCTGGCTAAAAGTGCATTGGCCAGGAATCGATCCCAGGTCTCGCACGTGGCAGTCCAGAATTCTACCACTGAATCACCAATACCACACTCCGCTCGAATTATTTTTACGTGAGATGCATGAATACTCTTATTTTTTCCATCCTCCAGAATTGCGTTTTCTCTGTGTATATAGAATCTGAATTTTATCATCACGATATGCAGATGATGGTGGGTTCTTTTTTTATATTCGCTCCAAATTTGCAGTTTATTGTTGTTTAGTTGGATAAAAGTGCATCGGCCAGGAATCGAACCCGGGCCTCCCGCATGGCAGGCGAGAATTCTACCACTGAACCACCAATGCCTCGTATGTCTGGTGTGATTTTACGTGAGATGCATGAATACTGATCTTCTTTCAGTCGCGTGTAAGACTGTTCTGTGTTTCTTAGGCTCCTGACTTTCCCATTTTTCATGAATATCCGAAGATGAAGATGGACAAAATTGATTATATGCAAGTTATTGGGATGTTGTTAAAAATATTTCTTCACCTGTTATAAAGATTTTGTAGAACCGCTTTCCGCAAGAGAAATCCTTTGTCACTATTCGTGTCCAATACTAGTTTTTGCATTTCGTTGTCAAAATAACTGCGACCTGATTTCCGCAGCTGAAAGTGACCTCACCGTGATTTTTTCTGCAAGTATGCAAGGGAATTAATTTTATGCGATTAAGATTCTTCATTGACATGGAAAGTCATTTTCTTGAAACCACTCCACGTGCATTTTCATCGGTTATAATGTTGCTTATCTGGATAAAAGTGCATTGGCCAGGAATCGATCCCAGGTCTCCCACGTGGCAGTCCAGAATTCTACCACTGAATCACCTATACCACATTCCGCTCGAATTCTTTTTACGTGAGATGCATGAATACTCTTATTTTTTCAATCTTCCAAAATTGCGTTTTCTCTGTGTATATAGAATCTGAATTTTTTCATCACGATATGCAGATGATGGTGGGTTCTTTTTTTTATTCGCTCCAAATTTGCAGTTTATTGTTGTTTAGTTGGATAAAAGTGCATCGGCCGGGAATCGAACCCGGGCCTCCCGCGTGGCAGGCGAGAATTCTACCACTGAACCACCGATGCCTCGTGTGTTTGGTGTGATTTTACGTGAGATGCATGAATACTGATCTTCTTTCAGTAGCGTGTGAGACTTTTCTGTGTTTCTTAGGCTCCTGACTTTCCCATTTTTCATGAATATCCGAAGATGAAGATGGACTAAATTGATTATATGCAAGTTATTGGGATGTTGTTACAAATATGTCTTCACCTGTTATAAAGATTTTGTAGAACCGCTTCCGCAAGAGAAATTCTTTGTCACTACTCGTGTCCAATACTAGTTATTGCATTTCGTTGTCAAAATAGCTGCGACCTGATTTCCGCATCTGAAAGTGACCCCACCGTGTTTTTTCTGCAAGTGTACAAGGGAATGAATTTTATGCGATTAATATTCTTCATTGACATGGAAAGTCATTTTCTTGAAACCACTCCACGTGCATTTTGATCGGTTATAATGTTGCTTATCTGGATAAAAGTGCATTGGCCAGGAATCGATCCCAGGTCTCCCACGTGGCAGTCCAGAATTCTACCACTGAATCACCAATACCACATTCCGCTCGAATTCTTTTTACGTGAGATGCAGGAATACTCTTATTTTTTCCATCCTCCAAAATTGCGTTTTCTCTGTGTATATAGAATCTGAATTTTATCATCACGATATGCCGATGATGGTGGGTTCTTTTTTTATATTCGCTCCAAATTTGCAGTTTATTGTTGTTTAGTTGGATAAAAGTGCATCGGCTGGGAATCGAACCCGGGCCTCCCGCGTGGCAGGCGAGAATTCTACCACTGAACCACCGATGCCCCGTGTGTCTGGTGTGATTTTACGTGAGATGCATGAATACTGATCTTCTTTCAGTAGCGTGTGAGACTTTTCTGTGTTTCTTAGGCTCCTGACTTTCCTATTTTTCATGAATATCCGAAGATGAAGATGGACTAAATTTATTATATGCAAGTTATTGGGATGTTGTTAAAAATATTTCTTCACCTGTTATAAAGATTTGGTAGAACCGCTTTCCGCAAAGAGAAATCCTTTGTCACTACTCGTGTCCAATACTAGTTATTGCATTTCGTTGTCAAAATAGCTGCGACCTGATTTCCGCATCTGAAAGTGACCCCACCGTGTTTTTTCTGCAAGTATACAAGGAAATGAATTTTATGCGATTAATATTCTTCATTGACATGGAAAGTCATTTTCTTGAAACCACTCCACGTGCATTTTGATCGGTTATAATGTTCCTTATCTGGATAAAAGTGCATTGGCCAGGAATCGATCCCAGGTCTCCCACGTGGCAGTCCAGAATTCTACCACTGAATCACCAACACCACATTCCGCTCGAATTCTTTTTACGTGAGATGCATGAATACTCTTATTTTTTCCATCCTCCAAAATTTGCGTTTTCTCTGTGTATATAGAATCTGAATTTTATCATCACTATATGCAGATGATGGTGGGTTCTTTTTTTATATTCGCTCCAAATTTGCAGTTTATTGTTGTTTAGTTGGATAAAAGTGCATCGGCCGGGAATCGAACCCGTGCCTCCCGCGTGGCAGGCGAGAATTCTACCACTGAACCACCAATGCCTCTTGTGTCTGGCGTGATTTTACGTGAGATGCATGAATACTGATCTTCTTTCAGTAGCGTGTGAGACTTTTCTGTGTTTCTTAGGCTCCTGACTTTCCTATTTTTCATGAATATCCGAAGATGAAGATGGACTAAATTTATTATATGCAAGTTATTGGGATGTTGTTAAAAATATTTCTTCACCTGTTATAAAGATTTGGTAGAACCGCTTTCCGCAAAGAGAAATCCTTTGTCACTACTCGTGTCCAATACTAGTTATTGAATTTCGTTGTCAAAATAGCTGCGACCTGATTTCCGCAGCTGAAAGTGACCCCACCGTGTTTTTTTCTGCAAGTATACAAGGGAATGAATTTTATGCGATTAAAATTCTTCATTGACATGGAAAGTCATTTTCTTGAAACCACTCCACGTGCATTTTCATCGGTTATAATGATGCTTATCTGGATAAAAGTGCATTGGCCAGGAATCGATCCCACGTCTCCCACGTGGCAGTCCAGAATTCTACCACTGAATCACCAATACCACATTCCACTCGAATTTTTTTTACGTGAGATGCATGAATACTCTTCTTTTTTCCATCCTCCAAAATTGCGTTTTCTCTGTATATATAGAATCTGAATTTTTTCATCACGATCTGCAGATGGTGGGTTCTTTTTTATATTCGCTCCAAATTTGCAGTTTATTGTTGTTTAGTTGTAAAAAAGTGCATCGGCCAGGAATCGAACCCGGGCCTCCCGCGTGGCAGGCGAGAATTCTACCACTGAACCACCAATGCCTCTTGTGTCTGGCGTGATTTTACGTGAGATGCATGAATACTGATCTTTTTTCAGTAGCGTGTGAGACTTTTCTGTGTTTCTTAGGCTCCTGACTTTCCTATTTTTCATGAATATCCGAAGATGAAGATGGACTAAATTTATTATATGCAAGTTATTGGGATGTTGTTAAAAATATTTCTTCACCTGTTATAAAAATTTGGTAGAACCGCTTTCCGCAAAGAGAAATCCTTTGTCACTACTCGTGTCCAATACTAGTTATTGAATTTCGTTGTCAAAATAGCTGCGACCTGATTTCCGCAGCTGAAAGTGACCCCACCGTGTTTTTTTCTGCAAGTATACAAGGGAATGAATTTTATGCGATTAAAATTCTTCATTGACATGGAAAGTCATTTTCTTGAAACCACTCCACGTGCATTTTCATCGGTTACAATGATGCTTATCTGGATAAAAGTGCATTGGCCAGGAATCGATCCCAGGTCTCCCACGTGGCAGTCCAGAATTCTACCACTGAATCACCAATACCACATTCCACTCGAATTTTTTTTACGTGAGATGCATGAATACTCCTCTTTTTTCCATCCTCCAAAATTGCGTTTTCTCTGTATATATAGAATCTGAATTTTTTCATCACGATCTGCAGATGGTGGGTTCTTTTTTATATTCGCTCCAAATTTGCAGTTTATTGTTGTTTAGTTGGAAAAAAGTGCATCGGCCGGGAATCGAACCCGGGCCTCCCGCGTGGCAGGCGAGAATTCTACCACTGAACCACCAATGCCTCTTGTGTCTGGCGTGATTTTACGTGAGATGCATGAATACTGATCTTCTTTCATTAGCGTGTGAGACTTTTCTGTGTTTCTTAGGCTCCTGACTTTCCTATTTTTCATGAATATCCGAAGATGAAGATGGACTAAATTTATTATATGCAAGTTATTGGGATGTTGTTAAAAATATTTCTTCACCTGTTATAAAGATTTGGTAGAACCGCTTTCCGCAAAGAGAAATCATTTGTCACTACTCGTGTCCAATACTAGTTATTGAATTTCGTTGTCAAAATAGCTGCGACCTGATTTCCGCAGCTGAAAGTGACCCCACCGTGTTTTTTTCTGCAAGTATACAAGGGAATGAATTTTATGCGATTAAAATTCTTCATTGACATGGAAAGTCATTTTCTTGAAACCACTCCACGTGCATTTTCATCGGTTATAATGATGCTTATCTGGATAAAAGTGCATTGGCCAGGAATCGATCCCAGGTCTCCCACGTGGCAGTCCAGAATTCTACCACTGAATCACCAATACCACATTCCACTCGAATTTTTTTTACGTGAGATGCATGAATACTCTTCTTTTTTCCATCCTCCAAAATTGCCTTTTCTCTGTATATATAGAATCTGAATTTTTTCATCACGATCTGCAGATGGTGGGTTCTTTTTTATATTCGCTCCAAATTTGCAGTTTATTGTTGTTTAGTTGGAAAAAAGTGCATCTGCCGGGAATCGAACCCAGGCCTCCCGCGTGGCAGGCGAGAATTCTACCACTGAACCACCGATGCCTCGTGTGTCTGGTGTGATGGTACGTGAGATGCTTGAATACTGATCTTCTTTCAGTCGAGTGTGAGACTTTTCTGTGTTTCTTAGGCTCCTGACTTTCCCATTTTTCATGAATATCCGAAGATGAAGATGGACTAAATTGATTATATGCAAGTTATTGGGATGTTGTTAAAATATTTCTTCACCTGTTATAAAGATTTTTGTAGAACCGCTTTCCGCAAAGAGAATTTGTCACTACTCGTGTCCAATACTAGTTATTGCATTTCGTTGATCTTCTTTCAGTCGCGTGTAAGTGAGACTTTTCTGTGTTTCTTAGGCTCCTGACTTTCCCATTTTTCATGAATATCCGAAGATGAAGAAGGACTAAATTGATTATATGCAAGTTATTGGGATGCTGTTAAAATATTTCTTCACCTGTTATAAAGATTTTTGTAGAACCGCTTTCCGCAAAGAGAAATCATTTGTCACTACTCGTGTCCAATACTAGTTATTGCATTTCGTTGTCAAAATAACTGCGACCTGATTTCCGCAGCTGAAAGTGACCCCACCGTGTTTTTTCTGCAAGTATACAAGGGAATGAATTTTATGCGATAAATATTCTTCATTGACATGGAAAGTCATTTTCTTGAAACCACTCGACGTGCATTTTAATCGGTTATGATGTTGCTTATCTGGATAAAAGTGCATTGGCCAGTAAACGATCCCAGGTCTCCCACGTGGCAGTCCAGCATTCTACCACTGAATTACCTATACCACATTACGCTCGAATTCTTTTTACGTGAGATGCATGAATACTCTTATTTTTTCCATCCTCCAAAATTTGCGTTTTCTCTGTGTATATGGAATCTGAATTTTATCATCACGATATGCAGATGATGGTGGGTTCTTTTTTATATTCGCTCCAAATTTGCAGTTTATTGTTGTTTAGTTGGATAAAAGTGCATCGGCCGTGAATAGAACCCGGGCCTCCCGCGTGGCAGGCGAGAATTCTACCACTGAACCACCGATGCCTCGTGTGTCTGGCGTGATTTTACGTGAGATGCATGAATACTGATCTTCTTTCAGTAGCGTGTGAGACTTTTCTTTGTTTCTTAGGCTCCTGACTTTCCTATTTTTCATGAATATCCGAAGATGAAGATGGACTAAATTTATTATATGCAAGTTATTGGGATGTTGTTAAAAATATGTATTCACCTGTTATAAAGATTTGGTAGAACCGCTTTCCGCAAAGAGAAATCCTTTGTCACTACTCGTGTCCAATACTAGTTATTGCATTTCGTTGTCAAAATAGCTGCGACCTGATTTCCGCATCTGAAAGTGACCCCACCGTGTTTTTTCTGCAAGTATAAAAGGGAATGAATTTTATGCGATTAATATTCTTCATTGACATGGAAAGTCATTTTCTTGAAACCACTCCACGTGCATTTTGATCGGTTATAATGTTGCTTATCTGGATAAAAGTGCATTGGCCAGGAATCGATCCCAGGTCTCCCACGTGGCAGTCCAGAATTCTACCACTGAATCACCAACACCACATTCCGCTCGAATTCTTTTTACGTGAGATGCATGAATACTCTTATTTTTTCCATCCTCCAAAATTTGCGTTTTCTCTGTGTATATAGAATCTGAATTTTATCATCACTATATGCAGATGATGGTGGGTTCTTTTTTTATATTCGCTCCAAATTTGCAGTTTATTGTTGTTTAGTTGGATAAAAGTGCATCGGCCGGGAATCGAACCCGGGCCTCCCGCGTGGCAGGCGAGAATTCTACCACTGAACCACCAATGCCTCTTGTGTCTGCCGTGATTTTACGTGAGATGCATGAATACTGATCTTCTTTCAGTAGCGTGTGAGACTTTTCTGTGTTTCTTAGGCTCCTGACTTTCCTATTTTTCATGAATATCCGAAGATGAAGATGGACTAAATTTATTATATGCAAGTTATTGGGATGTTGTTAAAAATATTTCTTCACCTGTTATAAAGATTTGGTAGAACCGCTTTCCGCAAAGAGAAATCCGTTGTCACTACTCGTGTCCAATACTAGTTATTGAATTTCGTTGTCAAAATAGCTGCGACCTGATTTCCGCAGCTGAAAGTGACCCCACCGTGTTTTTTTCTGCAAGTATACAAGGGAATGAATTTTATGCGATTAAAATTCTTCATTGACATGGAAAGTCATTTTCTTGAAACCACTCCACGTGCATTTTCATCGGTTATAATGATGCTTATCTGGATAAAAGTGCATTGGCCAGGAATCGATCCCAGGTCTCCCACGTGGCAGTCCAGAATTCTACCACTGAATCACCAATACCACATTCCACTCGAATTTTTTTTACGTGAGATGCATGAATACTCTTCTTTTTTCCATCCTCCAAAATTGCGTTTTCTCTGTATATATAGAATCTGAATTTTTTCATCACGATCTGCAGATGGTGGGTTCTTTTTTATATTCGCTCCATATTTGCAGTTTATTGTTGTTTAGTTGGAAAAAAGTGCATCGGCCGGGAATCGAACCCAGGCCTCCCGCGTGGCAGGCGAGAATTCTACCACTGAACCACCAATGCCTCTTGTGTCTGGCGTGATTTTACGTGAGATGCATGAATACTGATCTTTTTTCAGTAGCGTGTGAGACTTTTCTGTGTTTCTTAGGCTCCTGACTTTCCTATTTTTCATGAATATCCGAAGATGAAGATGGAATAAATTTATTATATGCAAGTTATTGGGATGTTGTTAAAAATATTTCTTCACCTGTTATAAAGATTTGGTAGAACCGCTTTCCGCAAAGAGAAATCCTTTGTCACTACTCGTGTCCAATACTAGTTATTGAATTTCGTTGTCAAAATAGCTGCGACCTGATTTCCGCAGCTGAAAGTGACCCCACCGTGTTTTTTTCTGCAAGTATACAAGGGAATGAATTTTATGCGATTAAAATTCTTCATTGACATGGAAAGTCATTTTCTTGAAACCACTCCACGTGCATTTTCATCGGTTATAATGATGCTTATCTGGATAAAAGTGCATTGGCCAGGAATCGATCCCAGGTCTCCCACGTGGCAGTCCAGAATTCTACCACTGAATCACCAATACCACATTCCACTCGAATTTTTTTTACGTGAGATGCATGAATACTCTTCTTTTTTCCATCCTCCAAAATTGCGTTTTCTCTGTATATGTAGAATCTGAATTTTTTCATCACGATCTGCAGATGGTGGGTTCTTTTTTATATTCGCTCCAAATTTGCAGTTTATTGTTGTTTAGTTGGAAAAAAGTGCATCGGCCGGGAATCGAACCCGGGCCTCCCGCGTGGCAGGCGAGAATTCTACCACTGAACCACCAATGCCTCTTGTGTCTGGCGTGATTTTACGTGAGATGCATGAATACTGATCTTTTTTCAGTAGCGTGTGAGACTTTTCTGTGTTTCTTAGGCTCCTGACTTTCCTATTTTTCATGAATATCCGAAGATGAAGATGGACTAAATTTATTATATGCAAGTTATTGGGATGTTGTTAAAAATATTTCTTCACCTGTTATAAAGATTTGGTAGAACCGCTTTCCGCAAAGAGAAATCCTTTGTCACTACTCGTGTCCAATACTAGTTATTGAATTTCGTTGTCAAAATAGCTGCGACCTGATTTCCGCAGCTGAAAGTGACCCCACCGTGTTTTTTTCTGCAAGTATACAAGGGAATGAATTTTATGCGATTAAAATTCTTCATTGACATGGAAAGTCATTTTCTTGAAACCACTCCACGTGCATTTTCATCGGTTATAATGATGCTTATCTGGATAAAAGTGCATTGGCCAGGAATCGATCCCAGGTCTCCCACGTGGCAGTCCAGAATTCTACCACTGAATCACCAATACCACATTCCACTCGAATTTTTTTTACGTGAGATGCATGAATACTCTTCTTTTTTCCATCCTCCAAAATTGCGTTTTCTCTGTATATATAGAATCTGAATTTTTTCATCACGATCTGCAGATGGTGGGCTGTTTTTTATATTCGCTCCAAATTTGCAGTTTATTGTTGTTTAGTTGGAAAAAAGTGCATCGGCCGGGAATCGAACCCGGGCCTCCCGCGTGGCAGGCGAGAATTCTACCACTGAACCACCAATGCATCTTGTGTCTGGCGTGATTTTACGTGAGATGCATGAATACTGATCTTCTTTCAGTAGCGTGTGAGACTTTTCTGTGTTTCTTAGGCTCCTGACTTTCCTATTTTTCATGAATATCCGAAGATGAAGATGGAATAAATGTATTATATGCAAGTTATTGAGATGTTGTTAAAAATATTTCTTCACCTGTTATAAAGATTTGGTAGAACCGCTTTCCGCAAAGAGAAATCCTTTGTCACTACTCGTGTCCAATACTAGTTATTGAATTTCGTTGTCAAAATAGCTGCGACCTGATTTCCGCTGCTGAAAGTGACCCCACCGTGTTTTTTTCTGCAAGTATACAAGGGAATGAATTTTATGCGATTAAAATTCTTCATTGACATGGAAAGTCATTTTCTTGAAACCACTCCACGTGCATTTTCATCGGTTATAATGATGCTTATCTGGATAAAAGTGCATTGGCCAGGAATCGATCCCAGGTCTCCCACGTGGCAGTCCAGAATTCTACCACTGAATCACCAATACCACATTCCACTCGAATTTTTTTTACGTGAGATGCATGAATACTCTTCTTTTTTCCATCCTCCAAAATTGCGTTTTCTCTGTATATATAGAATCTGAATTTTTTCATCACGATCTGCAGATGGTGGGTTCTTTTATATTTGCTCCAAAATTGCAGTTTATTGTTGTTTAGTTGGAGAAAAGTGCTTCGGCCAGGAATCGAACCCGGGCCTCCCGCGTGGCAGGCGAGAATTCTACCACTGAACCACCGATGCCTCGTGTGTCTGGTGTGATGGTACGTGAGATGCTTGAATACTGATCTTCTTTCAGTCGAGTGTGAGACTTTTCTGTGTTTCTAAGGCTCCTGACTTTCCTTTTTTTCATGAATATCCGAAGATGAAGATGGACTAAATTGATTATATGCAAGTTATTGGGATGTTGTTAAAATATTTCTTCACCTGTTATAAAGATTTTTGTAGAACCCCTTTCCGCAAAGAGAATTTGTCACTACTCGTGTCCAATACTAGTTATTGCATTTCGTTGATCTTCTTTCAGTGGCGTGTAAGTGAGACTTTTCTGTGTTTCTTAGGCTCCTGACTTTCCCATTTTTCATGAATATCCGAAGATGAAGAAGGACTAAATTGATTATATGCAAGTTATTGGGATGCTGTTAAAATATTTCTTCACCTGTTATAAAGATTTTTGTAGAACCGCTTTCCGCAAAGAGAAATCATTTGTCACTACTCGTGTCCAATACTAGTTATTGCATTTCGTTGTCAAAATAACTGCGACCTGATTTCCGCAGCTGAAAGTGACCCCACCGTGTTTTTTCTGCAAGTATACAAGGGAATGAATTTTATGCGATAAATATTCTTCATTGACATGGAAAGTCATTTTCTTGAAACCACTCGACGTGCATTTTAATCGGTTATGATGTTGCTTATCTGGATAAAAGTGCATTGGCCAGTAAACGATCCCAGGTCTCCCACGTGGCAGTCCAGAATTCTACCACTGAATTACCTATACCACATTCCGCTCGAATTCTTTTTACGTGAGATGCATGAATACTCTTATTTTTCCCATCCTCCAAAATTTGCGTTTTCTCTGTGTATATGGAATCTGAATTTTATCATCACGATATGCAGATGATGGTGGGTTCTTTTTTTATATTCGCTCCAAATTTGCAGTTTATTGTTGTTTAGTTGGATAAAAATGCATCGGCCGGGAATCGAACCCGGGCCTCCCGCGTGGCAGGCGAGAATTCTACCACTGAACCACCGATGCCTCGTGTGTCTGGCGTGATTTTACGTGAGATGCATGAATACTGATCTTCTTTCAGTAGCGTGTGAGACTTTTCTGTGTTTCTTAGGCTCCTGACTTTCCTTTTTTTCATGAATATCCGAAGATGAAGATGGACTAAATTGATTATATGCAAGTTATTTGGATGTTGTTAAAAATATTTCTTCACCTGTTATAAAGATTTGGTAGAACTGCTTTCCGCAAAGAGAAATCCTTTGTCACTACTCGTGTCCAATACTAGTTATTGCATTTCGTTGTCAAAAGAGCTGCGACCTGATTTCCGCATCTTAAAGTGACCCCACCGTGTTTTTTCTGCAAGTATACAAGGGAATGAATTTTATGCGATTAATATTCTTCATTGACATGGAAAGTCATTTTCTTGAAACCACTCCACGTGCATTTTAATCGGTTATGATGTTGCTTCTCTGGATAAAAGTGCATTGGCCAGTAAACGATCCCAGGTCTCACACGTGGCAGTCCAGAATTCTACCAATGAATTACCTTTACCACATTCCGCTCGAATTATTTTTACGTGAGATGCATGAATACTCTTATTGTTTCCATCCTCCAAAATTGCGTTTTCTCTGTGTATATAGAATCTGAATTTTATCATCACGATATGCAGATGATGGTGGGTTCTTTTTTTATATTCGCTCCAAATTTGCAGTTTATTGTTGTTTAGTTGGATAAAAGTGCATCGGCCGGGAATCGAACCCGGGCCTCCCGCATGGCAGGCGAGAATTCTACCACGGAACCACCAATGCCTCGTGTGTCTGGTGTGATTTTACGTGAGATGCATGAATACTGATCTTCTTTCAGTAGCGTGTAAGACTTTTCTGTGTTTCTTATGCTCCTGACTTTCCTATTTTTCATGAATATCCGAAGATGAAGATGGACTAAATTGATTATATGCAAGTTATTGGGTTGTTGTTAAAAATATTTCTTCACCTGTTATAAAGATTTGGTAGAACCGCTTTCCGCAAAGAGAAATCCTTTGTCACTACTCGTGTCCAATACTAGTTATTGCATTTCGTTGTCAAAATAACTGCGACCTGATTTCCGCAGCTGAAAGTGACCCCACCGTGTTTTTTCTGCAAGTATACAAGGGAATGAATTTTATGCGATTAATATTCTTCATTGACATGGAAAGTCATTTTCTTGAAACCACTCCACGTGCATTTTCATCGGTTATAATGTTGCTTATCTGGATAAAAGTGCATTGGCCAGGAATCGATCCCAGGTCTCCCACGTGGCAGTCTAGAATTCTACCACTGAATCACCAATACCACATTCCACTCGAATTTATTTTACGTGAGATGCATGAATACTCTTCTTTTTTCCATCCTCCAAAATTGCGTTTTCTCTGTATATATAGAATCTGAATTTTATCATCACGATATATTTTATATTCGCTCCAAATTTGCAGTTTATTGTTGTTTAGTTGGATAAAAGTGCATCGGCCGGGAATCGAACCGGGCCTCCCGCAAGGCAGGCGAGAATTCTACCACTGAACCACCGATGCCTCGTGTGTCTGGCGTGATTTTACGTGAGATGCATGAATACTGATCTTCTTTCAGTAGCGTGTGAGACTTTTCTGTGTTTCTTAGGCTCCTGACTTTCCTATTTGTCATGAATATCCGAAGATGAAGATGGACTAAATTGATTATATGCAAGTTATTGGGATGCTGTTAAAATATTTCTTCACCTGTTATAAAGATTTTTGTAGAACCGCTTTCTGCAAAGAGAAATCATTTGTCACTACTCGTGTCCAATACTAGTTATTGCATTTCGTTGTCAAAATAACTGCGACCTGATTTCTGCAGCTGAAAGTGACCCCACCGTGTTTTTTCTGCAAGTATACAAGGGAATGAATTTTATGCGATTAATATTCTTCATTGACATGGAAAGTCATTTTCTTGAAACCACTCCACGTGCATTTTCATCGGTTATAATGTTGCTTATCTGGATAAAAGTGCATTGGCCAGTAAACGATCCCAGGTCTCCCACGTCGCAGTCCAAAATTCTACCACTGAATTACCTATACCACATTCCGCTCGAATTCTTTTTACGTGAGATGCATGAATACTCTTATTTTTTCCATCCTCCAAAATTGCGTTTTCTCTGTGTATATAGAATCTGAATTTTATCATCATGATATGCAGATGATGGTGGGTTTTTTTTTTATATTCGCTCCAAATTTGCAGTTTATTGTTGTTTAGTTGGATAAAAGTGCATCGGCCGGGAATCGAACCAGGGCCTCCCGCATGGCAGGCGAGAATTCTACCACTGAACCACCAATGCCTCGTGTGTCTGGTGTGATTTTACGTGAGATGCTTGAATACTGATCTTCTTTCAGTCGAGTGTGAGACTTTTCTGTGTTTCTTAGGCTCCTGACTTTCCCATTTTTCATGAATATCCGAAGATGAAGATGGACTAAATTGATTATATGCAAGTTATTGGGATGTTGTTAAAATATTTCTTCACCTGTTATAAAGATTTTTGTAGAACCGCTTTCCGCAAAGAGAAATCATTTGTCACTACTCGTGTCCAATACTAGTTATTGCATTTCGTTGATCTTCTTTCAGTCGCGTGTAAGTGAGACTTTTCTGTGTTTCTTAGGCTCCTGACTTTCCCATTTGTCATGAATATCCGAAGATGAAGATGGACTAAATTGATTATATGCAAGTTATTGGGATGCTGTTAAAATATTTCTTCACCTGTTATAAAGATTTTTGTAGAACCGCTTTCCGCAAAGAGAAATCATTTGTCACTACTCGTGTCCAATACTAGTTATTGCATTTCGTTGTCAAAATAACTGCGACCTGATTTCCGCAGCTGAAAGTGACCCCACCGTGTTTTTTCTGCAAGTATACAAGGGAATGCATTTTATGCGATAAATATTCTTCATTGACATGGAAAGTCATTTTCTTGAAACCACTCGACGTGCATTTTAATCGGTTATGATGTTGATTATCTGGATAAAAGTGCATTGGCCAGTAAACGATCCCAGGTCTCCCACGTGGCAGTCCAGAATTCTACCACTGAATTACCTATACCACATTCCGCTCGAATTCTTTTTACGTGAGATGCATGAATACTCTTATTTTTTCCATCCTCCAAAATTGCGTTTTCTCTGTGTATATAGAATCTGAATTTTATCATCACGATATGCAGATGATGGTGGGTTCTTTTTTTTTATTCGCTCCAAATTTGCAGTTTATTGTTGTTTAGTTGGATTAAAGTGCATCGGCCGGGAATCGAACCCGGGCCTCCCGCGTGGCAGGCGAGAATTCTACCACTGAACCACCGATGCCTCGTGTGTCTGGTGTGATTTTACGTGAGATGCATGAATACTGATCTTCTTTCAGTAGCGTGTAAGACTTTTCTGTGTTTCTTAGGCTCCTGACTTTCCTATTTTTCATGAATATCCGAAGATGAAGATGGACTAAATTTATTATATGCAAGTTATTGGGATGTTGTTAAAAATATTTCTTCACCTGTTATAAAGATTTGGTAGAACTGCTTTCCGCAAAGAGAAATCCTTTGTCACTACTCGTGTCCAATACTAGTTATTGCATTTCGTTGTCAAAATAGCTGCGACCTAATTTCCGCATCTGAAAGTGACCCCACCGTGTTTTTTTCTGCAAGTATACAAGGAAATGAATTTTATGCGATTAATATTCTTCATTGACATGGAAAGTCATTTTCTTGAAACCACTCCACGTGCATTTTGATCGGTTATAATGTTCCTTATCTGGATAAAAGTGCATTGGCCAGGAATCGATCCCAGGTCTCCCACGTGGCAGTCCAGAATTCTACCACTGAATCACCAATACCACATTCCGCTCGAATTCTTTTTACGTGAGATGCATGAATACTCTTATTTTTTCCATCCTCCAAAATTGCGTTTTCTCTGTGTATGTAGAATCTGAATTTTATCATCACGATATGCAGATGATGGTGGGTTCTTTTTTTATATTCGCTCCAAATTTGCAGTTTATTGTTGTTTAGTTGGATAAAAGTGCATCGGCCGGGAATCGAACCCGGGCCTCCCGCATGGCAGGCGAGAATTCTACCACTGAACCACCAATGCCTCGTGTGTCTGGTGTGATTTTACGTGAGATGCATGAATACTGATCTTCTTTCAGTAGCGTGTAAGACTTTTCTGTGTTTCTTAGGCTCCTGACTTTCCAATTTTTCATTAATATCCGAAGATGAAGATGGACTAAATTGATTATATGCAAGTTATTGGGATGTTGTTAAAAATATTTCTTCACCTGTTATAAAGATTTGGTAGAACCGCTTTCCGCACAGAGAAATCCTTTGTCACTACTCGTGTCCAATACTAGTTATTGCATTTCGTTGTCAAAATAACTGCGACCTGATTTCCGCAGCTGAAAGTGACCCCACCGTGTTTTTTCTGCAAGTATACAAGGGAATGCATTTTATGCGATAAATATTCTTCATTGACATGGAAAGTCATTTTCTTGAAACCACTCGACGTGCATTTTAATCGGTTATGATGTTGATTATCTGGATAAAAGTGCATTGGCCAGTAAACGATCCCAGGTCTCCCACGTGGCAGTCCAGAATTCTACCACTGAATTACCTATACCACATTCGGCTCGAATTCTTTTTACGTGAGATGCATGAATACTCTTATTTTTTCCATCCTCCAAAATTGCGTTTTCTCTGTGTATATAGAATCTGAATTTTATCATCACGATATGCAGATGATGGTGGGTTCTTTTTTTTTATTCGCTCCAAATTTGCAGTTTATTGTTGTTTAGTTGGATTAAAGTGCATCGGCCGGGAATCGAACCCGGGCCTCCCGCGTGGCAGGCGAGAATTCTACCACTGAACCACCGATGCCTCGTGTGTCTGGTGTGATTTTACGTGAGATGCATGAATACTGATCTTCTTTCAGTAGCGTGTAAGACTTTTCTGTGTTTCTTAGGCTCCTGACTTTCCTATTTTTCATGAATATCCGAAGATGAAGATGGACTAAATTTATTATATGCAAGTTATTGGGATGTTGTTAAAAATATTTCTTCACCTGTTATAAAGATTTGGTAGAACCGCTTTCCGCAAAGAGAAATCCTTTGTCACTACTCGTGTCCAATACTAGTTATTGCATTTCGTTGTCAAAATAGCTGCGACCTAATTTCCGCATCTGAAAGTGACCCCACCGTGTTTTTTTCTGCAAGTATACAAGGAAATGAATTTTATGCGATTAATATTCTTCATTGACATGGAAAGTCATTTTCTTGAAACCACTCCACGTGCATTTTGATCGGTTATAATGTTCCTTATCTGGATAAAAGTGCATTGGCCAGGAATCGATCCCAGGTCTCCCACGTGGCAGTCCAGAATTCTACCACTGAATCACCAATACCACATTCCGCTCGAATTCTTTTTACGTGAGATGCATGAATACTCTTATTTTTTCCATCCTCCAAAATTGCGTTTTCTCTGTGTATGTAGAATCTGAATTTTATCATCACGATATGCAGATGATGGTGGGTTCTTTTTTTATATTCGCTCCAAATTTGCAGTTTATTGTTGTTTAGTTGGATAAAAGTGCATCGGCCGGGAATCGAACCCGGGCCTCCGGCATGGCAGGCGAGAATTCTACCACTGAACCACCAATGCCTCGTGTGTCTGGTGTGATTTTACGTGAGATGCATGAATACTGATCTTCTTTCAGTAGCGTGTAAGACTTTTCTGTGTTTCTTAGGCTCCTGACTTTCCTATTTTTCATGAATATCCGAAGATGAAGATTGACTAAATTGATTATATGCAAGTTATTGGGATGTTGTTAAAAATATTTCTTCACCTGTTATAAAGATTTGGTAGAACCGCTTTCCGCAAAGAGAAATCCTTTGTCACTACTCGTGTCCAATACTAGTTATTGCATTTCGTTGTCAAAATAACTGCGACCTGATTTCCGCAGCTGAAAGTGACCCCACCGTGTTTTTTCTGCAAGTATACAAGGGAATGAATTGTATGCGATTAATATTGTTCATTGACATGGAAAGTCATTTTCTTGAAACCACTCCACGTGCATTTTGATCGGTTATAATGTTCCTTATCTGCATAAAAGAGCATTGGCCAGGAATCGATCCCAGGTCTCCCACGTGGCAGTCCAGAATTCTACCACTGAATCACCAATACCACAATCCGCTCGAATTCTTTTTACGTGAGATGCATGAATACTCTTATTTTTTCCATCCTCCAAAATTGCGTTTTCTCTGTGTATATAGAATCTGAATTTTATCATCACGATATGCAGATGATGGTGGGTTCTTTTTTTTTATTTGCTCCAATTTTGCAGTTTATTGTTGTTTAGTTGGATAATAGTGCATCGGCCGGGAATCGAACCCGGGCCTCCCGCGTGGCAGGCGAGAATTCTACCACTGAACCACCGATGCCTCGTGTGTCTGGTGTGATTTTACGTGAGATGCATGAATACTGATCTTCTTTCAGTAGCGTGTGAGACTTTTCTGTGTTTCTTAGGCTCCTGACTTTCCTATTTTTCATTAATATCCGAAGATGAAGATGGACTAAATTGATTATATGCAAGTTATTGGGATGTTGTTAAAAATATTTCTTCACCTGTTATAAAGATTTGGTAGAACCGCTTTCCGCAAAGAGAAATCCTTTGTCACTACTCGTGTCCAATACTAGTTATTGCATTTCGTTGTCAAAATAGCTGCGACCTAATTTCCGCATCTGAAAGTGACCCCACCGTGTTTTTTTCTGCAAGTATACAAGGAAATGAATTTTATGCGATTAATATTCTTCATTGACATGGAAAGTCATTTTCTTGAAACCACTCCACGTGCATTTTGATCGGTTATAATGTTCCTTATCTGGATAAAAGTGCATTGGCCAGGAATCGATCCCAGGTCTCCCACGTGGCAGTCCAGAATTCTACCACTGAATCACCAATACCACATTCCGCTCGAATTCTTTTTACGTGAGATGCATGAATACTCTTATTTTTTCCATCCTCCAAAATTGCGTTTTCTCTGTGTATGTAGAATCTGAATTTTATCATCACGATATGCAGATGATGGTGGGTTCTTTTTTTATATTCGCTCCAAATTTGCAGTTTATTGTTGTTTAGTTGGATAAAAGTGCATCGGCCGGGAATCGAACCCGGGCCTCCGGCATGGCAGGCGAGAATTCTACCACTGAACCACCAATGCCTCGTGTGTCTGGTGTGATTTTACGTGAGATGCATGAATACTGATCTTCTTTCAGTAGCGTGTAAGACTTTTCTGTGTTTCTTAGGCTCCTGACTTTCCTATTTTTCATGAATATCCGAAGATGAAGATTGACTAAATTGATTATATGCAAGTTATTGGGATGTTGTTAAAAATATTTCTTCACCTGTTATAAAGATTTGGTAGAACCGCTTTCCGCAAAGAGAAATCCTTTGTCACTACTCGTGTCCAATACTAGTTATTGCATTTCGTTGTCAAAATAACTGCGACCTGATTTCCGCAGCTGAAAGTGACCCCACCGTGTTTTTTCTGCAAGTATACAAGGGAATGAATTGTATGCGATTAATATTCTTCATTGACATGGAAAGTCATTTTCTTGAAACCACTCCACGTGCATTTTGATCGGTTATAATGTTCCTTATCTGCATAAAAGAGCATTGGCCAGGAATCGATCCCAGGTCTCCCACGTGGCAGTCCAGAATTCTACCACTGAATCACCAATACCACAATCCGCTCGAATTCTTTTTACGTGAGATGCATGAATACTCTTATTTTTTCCATCCTCCAAAATTGCGTTTTCTCTGTGTATATAGAATCTGAATTTTATCATCACGATATGCAGATGATGGTGGGTTCTTTTTTTTTATTTGCTCCAATTTTGCAGTTTATTGTTGTTTAGTTGGATAATAGTGCATCGGCCGGGAATCGAACCCGGGCCTCCCGCGTGGCAGGCGAGAATTCTACCACTGAACCACCGATGCCTCGTGTGTCTGGTGTGATTTTACGTGAGATGCATGAATACTGATCTTCTTTCAGTAGCGTGTGAGACTTTTCTGTGTTTCTTAGGCTCCTGACTTTCCTATTTTTCATTAATATCCGAAGATGAAGATGGACTAAATTGATTATATGCAAGTTATTGGGATGTTGTTAAAAATATTTCTTCACCTGTTATAAAGATTTGGTAGAACCGCTTTCCGCAAAGAGAAATCCTTTGTCACTACTCGTGTCCAATACTAGTTATTGCATTTCGTTGTCAAAATAACTGCGACCTGATTTCCGCAGCTGAAAGTGACCCCACCGTGTTTTTTCTGCAAGTATACAAGGGAATGAATTTTATGCGATTAATATTCTTCATTGACATGGAAAGTCATTTTCTTGAAACCACTCCACGTGCATTTTGATCGGTTATAATGTTCCTTATCTGGATAAAAGTGCATTGGCCAGGAATCGATCCCAGGTCTCCCACGTGGCAGTCCAGAATTCTACCACTGAATCACCAATACCACATTCCGCTCGAATTCTTTTTACGTGAGATGCATGAATACTCTTATTTTTTCCATCCTCCAAAATTGCGTTTTCTCTGTGTATATAGAATCTGAATTTTATCATCACGATATGCAGATGATAGTGGGTTCTTTTTTTTTATTCGCTCCAAATTTGCAGTTTATTGTTGTTTAGTTGGATAAAAGTGCATCGGCCGGGAATCAAACCCGGGCCTCCCGCGTGGCAGGCGAGAATTCTACCACTGAACCACCGATGCCTCGTGTGTCTGGTGTGATTTTACGTGAGATGCATGAATACTGATCTACTTTCAGTAGCGTGTGAGACTTTTCTGTGTTTCTTAGGCTCCTGACTTTCCTATTTTTCATGAATATCCGAAGATGAAGATGGACTAAATTTATTATATGCAAGTTATTGGGATGTTGTTAAAAATATTTCTTCACCTGTTATAAAGATTTGGTAGAACCGCTTTCCGCAAAGAGAAATCCTTTGTCACTACTAGTGTCCAATACTAGTTATTGCATTTCGTTGTCAAAATAGCTGCGACCTGATTTCCGCATCTGAAAGTGACCCCACCGTGTTTTTTCTGCAAGTATACAAGGAAATGAATTTTATGTGATTAATATTCTTCATTGACATGGAAAGTCATTTTCTTGAAACCACTCCACGTGCATTTTGATCAGTTATAATGTTCCTTATCTGGATAAAAGTGCATTGGCCAGGAATCGATCCCAGGTCTCCCACGTGGCAGTCCAGAATTCTACCACTGAATCACCAATACCACATTCCGCTCGAATTCTTTTTACGTGAGATGCATGAATACTCTTATTTTTTCCATCCTCCAAAATTGCGTTTTCTCTGTGTATATAGAATCTGAATTTTATCATCACGATATGCAGATGATGGTGGGTTCTTTTTTTATATTCGCTCCAAATTTGCAGTTTATTGTTGTTTAGTTGGAGAAAAGTGCATCAGCCGGGAATCGAACCCGGGCCTCCCGCATGGCAGGCGAGAATTCTACCACTGAACCACCAATGCCTCGTGTGTCTGGTGTGATTTTACGTGAGATGCATGAATACTGATCTTCTTTCAGTAGCGTGTAAGACTTTTCTGTGTTTCTTAGGCTCCTGACTTTCCTATTTTTCATGAATATCCGAAGATGAAGATGGACTAAATTGATTATTTGCAAGTTATTGGGATGTTGTTAAAAATATTTCTTCACCTGTTATAAAGATTTGGTAGAACTGCTTTCCGCAAAGAGAAATCCTTTGTCACTACTCGTGTCCAATACTAGTTATTGCATTTCGTTGTCAAAATAACTGCGACCTGATTTCCGCATCTGAAAGTGACCCCACCGTGTTTTTTCTGCAAGTATACAAGGAAATGAATTTTATGTGATTAATATTCTTCATTGACATGGAAAGTCATTTTCTTGAAACCACTCCACGTGCATTTTGATCAGTTATAATGTTCCTTATCTGGATAAAAGTGCATTGGCCAGGAATCGATCCCAGGTCTCCCACGTGGCAGTCCAGAATTCTACCACTGAATCACCAATACCACATTCCGCTCGAATTCTTTTTACGTGAGATGCATGAATACTCTTATTTTTTCCATCCTCCAAAATTGCGTTTTCTCTGTGTATATAGAATCTGAATTTTATCATCACGATATGCAGATGATGGTGGGTTCTTTTTTTATATTCGCTCCAAATTTGCAGTTTATTGTTGTTTAGTTGGAGAAAAGTGCATCAGCCGGGAATCGAACCCGGGCCTCCCGCATGGCAGGCGAGAATTCTACCACTGAACCACCAATGCCTCGTGTGTCTGGTGTGATTTTACGTGAGATGCATGAATACTGATCTTCTTTCAGTAGCGTGTAAGACTTTTCTGTGTTTCTTAGGCTCCTGACTTTCCTATTTTTCATGAATATCCGAAGATGAAGATGGACTAAATTGATTATTTGCAAGTTATTGGGATGTTGTTAAAAATATTTCTTCACCTGTTATAAAGATTTGGTAGAACTGCTTTCCGCAAAGAGAAATCCTTTGTCACTACTCGTGTCCAATACTAGTTATTGCATTTCGTTGTCAAAATAACTGCGACCTGATTTCCGCAGCTGAAAGTGACCCCACCGTGTTTTTTCTGCAAGTATACAAGGGAATGAATTTTATGCGATTAATATTCTTCATTGACATGGAAAGTCATTTTCTTGAAACCACTCCACGTGCATTTTGATCGGTTATAATGTTCCTTATCTGCATAAAAGAGCATTGGCCAGGAATCGATCCCAGGTCTCCCACGTGGCAGTCCAGAATTCTACCACTGAATCACCAATACCACAATCCGCTCGAATTCTTTTTACGTGAGATGCATGAATACTCTTATTTTTTCCATCCTCCAAAATTGCGTTTTCTCTGTGTATATAGAATCTGAATTTTATCATCACGATATGCAGATGATGGTGGGTTCTTTTTTTTTATTTGCTCCAATTTTGCAGTTTATTGTTGTTTAGTTGGATAATAGTGCATCGGCCGGGAATCGAACCCGGGCCTCCCGCGTGGCAGGCGAGAATTCTACCACTGAACCACCGATGCCTCGTGTGTCTGGTGTGATTTTACGTGAGATGCATGAATACTGATCTTCTTTCAGTAGCGTGTGAGACTTTTCTGTGTTTCTTAGGCTCCTGACTTTCCTATTTTTCATTAATATCCGAAGATGAAGATGGACTAAATTGATTATATGCAAGTTATTGGGATGTTGTTAAAAATATTTCTTCACCTGTTATAAAGATTTGGTAGAACCGCTTTCCGCAAAGAGAAATCCTTTGTCACTACTCGTGTCCAATACTAGTTATTGCATTTCGTTGTCAAAATAACTGCGACCTGATTTCCGCAGCTGAAAGTGACCCCACCGTGTTTTTTCTGCAAGTATACAAGGGAATGAATTTTATGCGATTAATATTCTTCATTGACATGGAAAGTCATTTTCTTGAAACCACTCCACGTGCATTTTGATCGGTTATAATGTTCCTTATCTGGATAAAAGTGCATTGGCCAGGAATCGATCCCAGGTCTCCCACGTGGCAGTCCAGAATTCTACCACTGAATCACCAATACCACATTCCGCTCGAATTCTTTTTACGTGAGATGCATGAATACTCTTATTTTTTCCATCCTCCAAAATTGCGTTTTCTCTGTGTATATAGAATCTGAATTTTATCATCACGATATGCAGATGATAGTGGGTTCTTTTTTTTTATTCGCTCCAAATTTGCAGTTTATTGTTGTTTAGTTGGATAAAAGTGCATCGGCCGGGAATCAAACCCGGGCCTCCCGCGTGGCAGGCGAGAATTCTACCACTGAACCACCGATGCCTCGTGTGTCTGGTGTGATTTTACGTGAGATGCATGAATACTGATCTACTTTCAGTAGCGTGTGAGACTTTTCTGTGTTTCTTAGGCTCCTGACTTTCCTATTTTTCATGAATATCCGAAGATGAAGATGGACTAAATTTATTATATGCAAGTTATTGGGATGTTGTTAAAAATATTTCTTCACCTGTTATAAAGATTTGGTAGAACCGCTTTCCGCAAAGAGAAATCCTTTGTCACTACTAGTGTCCAATACTAGTTATTGCATTTCGTTGTCAAAATAGCTGCGACCTGATTTCCGCATCTGAAAGTGACCCCACCGTGTTTTTTCTGCAAGTATACAAGGAAATGAATTTTATGTGATTAATATTCTTCATTGACATGGAAAGTCATTTTCTTGAAACCACTCCACGTGCATTTTGATCAGTTATAATGTTCCTTATCTGGATAAAAGTGCATTGGCCAGGAATCGATCCCAGGTCTCCCACGTGGCAGTCCAGAATTCTACCACTGAATCACCAATACCACATTCCGCTCGAATTCTTTTTACGTGAGATGCATGAATACTCTTATTTTTTCCATCCTCCAAAATTGCGTTTTCTCTGTGTATATAGAATCTGAATTTTATCATCACGATATGCAGATGATGGTGGGTTCTTTTTTTATATTCGCTCCAAATTTGCAGTTTATTGTTGTTTAGTTGGAGAAAAGTGCATCAGCCGGGAATCGAACCCGGGCCTCCCGCATGGCAGGCGAGAATTCTACCACTGAACCACCAATGCCTCGTGTGTCTGGTGTGATTTTACGTGAGATGCATGAATACTGATCTTCTTTCAGTAGCGTGTAAGACTTTTCTGTGTTTCTTAGGCTCCTGACTTTCCTATTTTTCATGAATATCCGAAGATGAAGATGGACTAAATTGATTATTTGCAAGTTATTGGGATGTTGTTAAAAATATTTCTTCACCTGTTATAAAGATTTGGTAGAACTGCTTTCCGCAAAGAGAAATCCTTTGTCACTACTCGTGTCCAATACTAGTTATTGCATTTCGTTGTCAAAATAACTGCGACCTGATTTCCGCAGCTGAAAGTGACCCCACCGTGTTTTTTCTGCAAGTATACAAGGGAATGAATTTTATGCGATTAATATTCTTCATTGACATGGAAAGTCATTTTCTTGAAACCACTCCACGTGCATTTTGATAGGTTATAATGTTCCTTATCTGGATAAAAGTGCATTGGCCAGGAATCGATCCCAGGTCTCCCACGTGGCAGTCCAGAATTCTACCACTGAATCACCAATACCACATTCCGCTCGAATTCTTTTAACGTGAGATGCATGAATACTGTTATTTTTTCCATCCTCCAAAATTGCATTTTCTCTGTGTATATAGAATCTGAATTATATCATCACGATATGCAGATGATGGTGGGTTCTTTTTTTATATTCGCTCCAAATTTGCAGTTTATTGTTGTTTAAAAGTGCATCGGCCGGGAATTGAACCCGGGACTCCCGCATGGCAGGCGAGAATTCTACCACTGAACCACCAATGCATCGTGTGTCTAGTGTGATTTTACGTGAGATGCATGAATACTGATCTTCTTTCAGTAGCGTGTAAGACTTTTCTGTGTTTCTTAGGCTCCTGACTTTCCTATTTTTCATGAATATCCGAAGATGAAGATGGACTAAATTGATTATATGCAAGTTATTGGGATGTTGTTAAAAATATTTCTTCACCTGTTATAAATATTTGGTAGAACCGCTTTACGCAAAGAGAAATCCTTTGTCACTACTCGTGTCCAATACTAGTTATTGCATTTCGTTGTCAAAATAACTGCGACCTGATTTCCACAGCTGAAAGTGACCCCACCGTGTTTTTTCTGCAAGTATACAAGGGAATTAATTTTATGCGATTAATATTCTTCATTGACATGGAAAGTCATTTTCTTGAAACCACTCCACGTGCATTTTGATCGCTTATAATGTTCCTTATCTGGATAAAAGTGCATTGGCCAGGAATCGATCCCAGGTCTCCCAAGTGGCAGTCCAGAATTCTACCACTGAATCACCAATACCACATTCCGCTCGAATTCTTTTTACGTGAGATGCATGATTACTCTTATTTTTTCCATCCTCCAAAATTGCGTTTTCTCTGTGTATATAGAATCTGAATTTTATCATCACGATATGCAGATGATGGTGGGTTCTTTTTTTTTATTCGCTCCAAATTTGCAGTTTATTGTTGTTTAGTTGGATAAAAGTGCATCGGCCGGGAATCGAACCCGGGCCACCCGCATGGCAGGCGAGAATTCTACCACTGAACCACCAATGCCTCGTGTGTCTGGTGTGATTTTACGTGAGATGCATGAATACTGATCTTCTTTCAGTAGCGTGTAAGACTTTTCTGTGTTTCTTAGGCTCCTGACTTTCCTATTTTTCATGAATATCCGAAGATGAAGATGGACTAAATTGATATTATGCAAGTTATTGGGATGTTGTTAAAAATATTTCTTCACCTGTTATAAAGATTTGGTAGAACCGCTTTCCGCAAAGAGAAATCCTTTGTCACTACTCGTGTCCAATACTAGTTATTGCATTTCGTTGTCAAAATAGCTGCGACCTGATTTCCGCATCTGAAAGTGACCCCACCGTGTTTTTTCTGCAAGTATACAAGGAAATGAATTTTATGCGATTAATATTCTTCATTGACATGGAAAGTCATTTTCTTGAAACCACTCCACGTGCATTTTGATCGGTTATAATGTTCCTTATCTGGATAAAAGTGCATTGGCCAGGAATCGATCCAGGTCTCCCACGTGGCAGTCCAGAATTCTACCAATGAATCACCAATACCACATTCCGCTCGAATTCTTTTTACGTGAGATGCATGAATACTCTTATTTTTTCCATCCTCGAAAATTGCGTTTTCTCTGTGTATAGAGAATCTGAATTTTATCATCACGATATGCAGATGATGGTGGGTTCTTTTTTATATTCGATCCAAATTTGCAGTTTATTGTTGTTTAGTTGGATAAAAGTGCATCGGCCAGGAATCGAACCAGGGCCTCCCGCGTGGCAGGCGAGAATTCTACCACTGAACCACCAATGCCTCGGGTGTCTGGTGTGATTTTACGTGAGATGCATGAATACTGATCTTCTTTCAGTAGCGTGTAAGACTTTTCTGTGTTTCTTAGGCTCCTGACTTTCCTATTTTTCATGAATATCCGAAGATGAAGATGGACTAAATTGATTATATGCAAGTTATTGGGATGTTGTTAAAAATATTTTTTCACCTGTTATAAAGATTTGGTAGAACCGCTTTCCGCAAAGAGAAATCCTTTGTCACTACTCGTGTCCAATACTAGTTATTGCATTTCGTTGTCAAAATAGCTGCGACCTGATTTCCGCATCTGAAAGTGAACCCACCGTGTTTTTTTCTGCAAGTATACAAGGAAATGAATTTTATGCGATTAATATTCTTCATTGACATGGAAAGTCATTTTCTTTAAACCACTCCACGTGCATATTGATCGGTTATAATGTTCCTTATCTGGATAAAAGTGCATTGGCCAGGAATCGATCCCAGGTCTCCCACGTGGCAGTCCAGAATTCTACCACTGAATCACCAATACCACACTCCGCTCGAATTCTTTTTACGTGAGATGCATGAATACTCTTATTTTTTCCATCCTCCAAAATTGCGTTTTCTCTGTGTATATAGAATGTGAATTTTATCATCACGATATGCAGATGATGGTGGGTTCTTTTTTTATATTTGCTCCAAATTTGCAGTTTATTGTTGTTTAGTTGGATAAAAGTGCATCGGCCAGGAATCGAACCCGGGCCTCCCGCATGGCAGGCGAGAATTCTACCACTGAACCACCGATGCCTCGTGTGTCTGGTGTGATTTTACGTGAGATGCATGAATACTGATCTTCTTTCAGTCGAGTGTGAGACTTTTCTGTGTTTCTTAGGCTCCTGACTTTCCTATTTTTCATGAATATCCGAAGATGAAGATGGACTAAATTGATTATATGCTAGTTATTGGGATGTTGTTAAAATATTTCTTCACCTGTTATAATGATTTTTGTAGAACCGCTTTCCGCAAAGAGAAATCATTTGTCACTACTCGTGTCCAATACTAGTTATTGCATTTCGTTGAAACAATAACTGCGACCTGATTTCCGCAGCTGAAAGTGACCCCACCGTGTTTTTTCTGCAAGTATACAAGGGAATGAATTTTATGCGATTAATATTCTTCATTGACATGGAAAGTCATTTTCTTGAAACCACTCCACGTGCATATTGATCGGTTATAATGTTCCTTATCTGGATAAAAGTGCATTGGCCAGGAATCGATCCCAGGTCTCCCAAGTGGCAGTCCAGAATTCTACCACTGAATCACCAATACCACATTCCGCTCGAATTCTTTTTACGTGAGATGCATGAATACTCTTATTTTTTCCATCCTCCAAAATTGCGTTTTCTCTGTGTATATAGAATCTGAATTTTATCATCACGATATGCAGATGATGGTGGGTTCTTTTTTTATATTCGCTCCAAATTTGCAGTTTATTGTTGTTTAGTTGGATAAAAGTGCATCAGCCGGGAATCGAACCCTGGCCTCCCGCATGGCATGCGAGAATTCTACCACTGAACCACCAATGCCTCGTGTGTCTGGTGTGATTTTACGTGAGATGCATGAATACTGATCTTCTTTCAGTAGCGTGTAAGACTTTTCTGTGTTTCTTAGGCTCCTGACTTTCCTATTTTTCATGAATATCCGAAGATGAAGATGGACTAAATTGATTATATGCAAGTTATTGGGATGTTGTTAAAAATATTTCTTCACCTGTTATAAAGATTTGGTAGAACCGCTTTCCGCACAGAGAAATCCTTTGTCACTACTCGTGTCCAATACTAGTTATTGCATTTCGTTGTCAAAATAACTGCGACCTGATTTCCGCATCTGAAAGTGACCCCACCGTGTTTTTTCTGCAAGTATACAAGGGAATGAATTTTATGCGATTAATATTCTTCATTGACATGGAAAGTCATTTTCTTGAAACCACTCCACGTGCATTTTAATCGGTTATAATGTTGCTCATCTGGATAAAAGTGCATTGGCCAGGAATCGATCCCAGGTCTCCCACGTGGCAGTCTAGAATTCTACCACTGAATCACCAATACCACATTCCACTCGAATTTATTTTACGTGAGATGCATGAATACTCTTCTTTTTTCCATCCTCCAAAATTGCGTTTTCTCTGTATATATAGAATCTGAATTTTTTCATCACGATCTGCAGATGATGGTGGGTTCTTTTTTATATTCGCTCCAAATTTGCAGTTTTTTGTTGTTTAGTTGGATAAAAGTGCATCGGTCAGGGAATCGAACCCGTGCCTCCCGCATGGCAGGCGAGAATTCTACCACTGAACCACCGATGCCTCGTGTGTCTGGTGTGATTTTACGTGAGATGCATGAATACTGATCTTCTTTCAGTCGAGTGTGAGACTTTTCTGTGTTTCTTAGGCTCCTGACTTTCCTATTTTTCATGAATATCCGAAGATGAAGATGGACTAAATTGATTATATGCTAGTTATTGGGATGTTGTTAAAATATTTCTTCACCTGTTATAATGATTTTTGTAGAACCGCTTTCCGCAAAGAGAAATAATTTGTCACTACTCGTGTCCAATACTAGTTATTGCATTTCGTTGACAAAATAACTGCGACCTGATTTCCGCAGCTGAAAGTGACCCCACCGTGTTTTTTTCTGCAAGTATACAAGGGAATGAATTTTATGCGATAAATATTCTTCATTGACATGGAAAGTCATTTTCTTGAAACCACTCCACGTGCATTTTAATCGGTTATAATGTTGCTTATCTGGATAAAAGTGAATTTGCCAGGAATCGATCCCAGGTCTCCCACGTGGCAGTCCAGAATTCTACCACTGAATCACCAATACCACATTCCGCTCGAATTCTTTTTACGTGAGATGCATGAATACTCTTATTTTTTCCATCCTCCAAAATTGCGTTTTCTCTGTGTATATAGAATGTGAATGTTATCATCACGATATGCAGATGATGGTGGGTTCTTTTTTATATTTGCTCCAAATTTGCAGTTTATTGTTGTTTAGTTGGATAAAAGTGCATCGGCCAGGAATCGAACCCGGGCCTCCCGCATGGCAGGCGAGAATTCTACCACTGAACCACCAATGCCTCGTGTGTCTGGTGTGATTTTACGTGAGATGCATGAATACTGATCTTCTTTCAGTAGCGTGTAAGACTTTTCTGTGTTTCTTAGGCTCCTGACTTTCCTATTTTTCATGAATATCCGAAGATGAAGATGGACTAAATTGAGTATATGCTAGTTATTGGGATGTTGTTAAAATATTTCTTCACCTGTTATAATGATTTTTGTAGAACCGCTTTCCGCAAAGAGAAATCATTTGTCACTACTCGTGTCCAATACTAGTTATTGCATTTCGTTGTCAAAATAACTGCGACCTGATTTCCGCAGCTGAAAGTGACCCCACCGTGTTTTTTTCTGCAAGTATACAAGGGAATGAATTTTATGCGATAAATATTCTTCATTGACATGGAAAGTCATTTTCTTGAAACCACTCCACGTGCATTTTAATCGGTTATGATGTTGCTTATCTGGATAAAAGTGCATTGGCCAGTAAACGATCCCAGGTCTCCCACGTGGCAGTCCAGAATTCTACCACTGAATTACCTATACCACATTCCGCTCGAATTCTTTTTACGTGAGATGCATGAATACTCTTATTTTTTCCATCCTCGAAAATTGCGTTTTCTCTGTGTATATAGAATCTGAATTTTATCATCACGATATGCAGATGATGGTGGGTTCTTTTTTTATATTCGCTCCAAATTTGCAGTTTATTGTTGTTTAGTTGGATAAAAGTGCATCGGCCAGGAATCGAACCCGGGCCTCCCGCATGGCAGGCGAGAATTCTACCACTGAACCACCAATGCCTCGTGTGTCTGGTGTGATTTTACGTGAGATGCATGAATACTGATCTTCTTTCAGTAGCGTGTAAGACTTTTCTGTGTTTCTTAGGCTCCTGACTTTCCCATTTTTCATGAATATCCGAAGATGAAGATGGACTAAATTGATTATATGCAAGTTATTGGGATGTTGTTAAAAATATTTCTTCACCTGTTATAAAGATTTGGTAGAACCGTTTTCCGCAAAGAGAAATCCTTTGTCACTACTCGTGTCCAATACTAGTTATTGCATTTCGTTGTCAAAATAACTGCGACCTGATTTCCGCAGCTGAAAGTGACCCCACCGTGTTTTTTTCTGCAAGTATACAAGGGAATGAATTTTATGCGATTAATATTCTTCATTGACATGGAAAGTCATTTTCTTGAAACCACTCCACGTGCATTTTCATCGGTTATAATGTTCCTTATCTGGATAAAAGTGCATTGGCCAGGAATCGATCCCAGGTCTCCCACGTGGCAGTCTAGAATTCTACCACTGAATCACCAATACCACATTCCACTCGAATTAATTTTACGTGAGATGCATGAATACTCTTCTTTTTTCCATCCTCCAAAATTGCGTTTTCTCTGTATATATAGAATCTGAATTTTTTCATCACGATCTGCAGATGATGGTGGGTTCTTTTTTATATTCGCTCCAAATTTGCAGTTTATTGTTGTTTAGTTGGATAAAAGTGCATCGGTCGGGAATCGAACCCGTGCCTCCCGCGTGGCAGGCGAGAATTCTACCACTGAACCACCGATGCCTCGTGTGTCTGGTGTGATTTTACGTGAGATGCTTGAATACTGATCTTCTTTCAGTCGAGTGTGAGACTTTTCTGTGTTTCTTAGGCTCCTGACTTTCCTATTTTTCATGAATATCCGAAGATGAAGATGGACTAAATTGATTATATGCAAGTTATTGGGATGTTGTTAAAAATATTTCTTCACCTGTTATAAAGATTTGGTAGAACCGCTTTCCGCACAGAGAAATCCTTTGTCACTACTCGTGTCCAATACTAGTTATTGCATTTCGTTGTCAAAATAACTGCGACCTGATTTCCGCATCTGAAAGTGACCCCACCGTGTTTTTTCTGCAAGTATACAAGGGAATGAATTTTATGCGATTAATATTCTTCATTGACATGGAAAGTCATTTTCTTGAAACCACTCCACGTGCATTTTAATCGGTTATAATGTTGCTCATCTGGATAAAAGTGCATTGGCCAGGAATCGATCCCAGGTCTCCCACGTGGCAGTCTAGAATTCTACCACTGAATCACCAATACCACATTCCACTCGAATTTATTTTACGTGAGATGCATGAATACTCTTCTTTTTTCCATCCTCCAAAATTGCGTTTTCTCTGTATATATAGAATCTGAATTTTTTCATCACGATCTGCAGATGATGGTGGGTTCTTTTTTATATTCGCTCCAAATTTGCAGTTTTTTGTTGTTTAGTTGGATAAAAGTGCATCGGTCAGGGAATCGAACCCGTGCCTCCCGCATGGCAGGCGAGAATTCTACCACTGAACCACCGATGCCTCGTGTGTCTGGTGTGATTTTACGTGAGATGCATGAATACTGATCTTCTTTCAGTCGAGTGTGAGACTTTTCTGTGTTTCTTAGGCTCCTGACTTTCCTATTTTTCATGAATATCCGAAGATGAAGATGGACTAAATTGATTATATGCTAGTTATTGGGATGTTGTTAAAATATTTCTTCACCTGTTATAATGATTTTTGTAGAACCGCTTTCCGCAAAGAGAAATAATTTGTCACTACTCGTGTCCAATACTAGTTATTGCATTTCGTTGACAAAATAACTGCGACCTGATTTCCGCAGCTGAAAGTGACCCCACCGTGTTTTTTTCTGCAAGTATACAAGGGAATGAATTTTATGCGATAAATATTCTTCATTGACATGGAAAGTCATTTTCTTGAAACCACTTTACGTGCATTTTAATCGGTTATAATGTTGCTTATCTGGATAAAAGTGAATTTGCCAGGAATCGATCCCAGGTCTCCCACGTGGCAGTCCAGAATTCTACCACTGAATCACCAATACCACATTCCGCTCGAATTCTTTTTACGTGAGATGCATGAATACTCTTATTTTTTCCATCCTCCAAAATTGCGTTTTCTCTGTGTATATAGAATGTGAATGTTATCATCACGATATGCAGATGATGGTGGGTTCTTTTTTATATTTGCTCCAAATTTGCAGTTTATTGTTGTTTAGTTGGATAAAAGTGCATCGGCCAGGAATCGAACCCGGGCCTCCCGCATGGCAGGCGAGAATTCTACCACTGAACCACCAATGCCTCGTGTGTCTGGTGTGATTTTACGTGAGATGCATGAATACTGATCTTCTTTCAGTAGCGTGTAAGACTTTTCTGTGTTTCTTAGGCTCCTGACTTTCCTATTTTTCATGAATATCCGAAGATGAAGATGGACTAAATTGAGTATATGCTAGTTATTGGGATGTTGTTAAAATATTTCTTCACCTGTTATAATGATTTTTGTAGAACCGCTTTCCGCAAAGAGAAATCATTTGTCACTACTCGTGTCCAATACTAGTTATTGCATTTCGTTGTCAAAATAACTGCGACCTGATTTCCGCAGCTGAAAGTGACCCCACCGTGTTTTTTTCTGCAAGTATACAAGGGAATGAATTTTATGCGATAAATATTCTTCATTGACATGGAAAGTCATTTTCTTGAAACCACTCCACGTGCATTTTAATCGGTTATGATGTTGCTTATCTGGATAAAAGTGCATTGGCCAGTAAACGATCCCAGGTCTCCCACGTGGCAGTCCAGAATTCTACCACTGAATTACCTATACCACATTCCGCTCGAATTCTTTTTACGTGAGATGCATGAATACTCTTATTTTTTCCATCCTCGAAAATTGCGTTTTCTCTGTGTATATAGAATCTGAATTTTATCATCACGATATGCAGATGATGGTGGGTTCTTTTTTTATATTCGCTCCAAATTTGCAGTTTATTGTTGTTTAGTTGGATAAAAGTGCATCGGCCAGGAATCGAACCCGGGCCTCCCGCATGGCAGGCGAGAATTCTACCACTGAACCACCAATGCCTCGTGTGTCTGGTGTGATTTTACGTGAGATGCATGAATACTGATCTTCTTTCAGTAGCGTGTAAGACTTTTCTGTGTTTCTTAGGCTCCTGACTTTCCCATTTTTCATGAATATCCGAAGATGAAGATGGACTAAATTGATTATATGCAAGTTATTGGGATGTTGTTAAAAATATTTCTTCACCTGTTATAAAGATTTGGTAGAACCGTTTTCCGCAAAGAGAAATCCTTTGTCACTACTCGTGTCCAATACTAGTTATTGCATTTCGTTGTCAAAATAACTGCGACCTGATTTCCGCAGCTGAAAGTGACCCCACCGTGTTTTTTTCTGCAAGTATACAAGGGAATGAATTTTATGCGATTAATATTCTTCATTGACATGGAAAGTCATTTTCTTGAAACCACTCCACGTGCATTTTCATCGGTTATAATGTTCCTTATCTGGATAAAAGTGCATTGGCCAGGAATCGATCCCAGGTCTCCCACGTGGCAGTCTAGAATTCTACCACTGAATCACCAATACCACATTCCACTCGAATTAATTTTACGTGAGATGCATGAATACTCTTCTTTTTTCCATCCTCCAAAATTGCGTTTTCTCTGTATATATAGAATCTGAATTTTTTCATCACGATCTGCAGATGATGGTGGGTTCTTTTTTATATTCGCTCCAAATTTGCAGTTTATTGTTGTTTAGTTGGATAAAAGTGCATCGGTCGGGAATCGAACCCGTGCCTCCCGCGTGGCAGGCGAGAATTCTACCACTGAACCACCGATGCCTCGTGTGTCTGGTGTGATTTTACGTGAGATGCTTGAATACTGATCTTCTTTCAGTCGAGTGTGAGACTTTTCTGTGTTTCTTAGGCTCCTGACTTTCCCATTTTTCATAAATATCCGAAGATGAAGATGGACTAAATTGATTATATGCAAGTTATTGGGATGTTGTTAAAAATATTTCTTCACCTGTTATAAAGATTTTTGTAGAACTGCTTTCCGCAAGAGAAATCCTTTGTCACTACTCGTGTCCAATACTAGTTATTGCATTTCGTTGTCAAAATAACTGCGACCTGATTTCCGCAGCTGAAAGTGACCCCACCGTGTTGTTTTCTGCAAGTATACAAGGGAATGAATTTTATGCGATTAATATTCTTCATTGACATGGAAAGTCATTTTCTTGAAACCACTCCACGTGCATTTTAATCGGTTATAATGTTGCTTATCTGGATCAAAGTGCATTGGTCAGGAATCGATCCCAGGTCTCCCACGTGGCAGTCCAGAATTCTACCACTGAATCACCAATACCACATTCCACTCGAATTTATTTTACGTGAGATGCATGAATACTCTTCTTTTTTCCATCCTCCAAAATTGCGTTTTCTCTGTATATATAGAATCTGAATTTTTTCATCACGATCTGCAGATGATGGTGGGTTCTTTTTTATATTCGCTCCAAATTTGCAGTTTATTGTTGTTTAGTTGGATAAAAGTGCATCGGCCGGGAATCGTGGCAGTCGAGAATTCTACCACTGAACCACCGATGCCTCGTGTGTCTGGTGTGATTTTGCGTGAGATGCTTGAATACTGATCTTCTTTCAGTCGAGTGTGAGACTTTTCTGTGTTTCTTAAGCTCTTGACTTTCCCATTTTTCATGAATATCCGAAGATGGACTACATTGATTATATGCAAGTTATTTAGATGTTGTTAAAAATATTTCTTCACCTGTTATAAAGATTTTTGTAGAACCGCTTTCCGCAAAGAGAAATCCTTTGTCACTACTCGTGTCCAATACTAGTTATTGCATTTCGTTGTCAAAATAACTGCGACCTGATTTCCGCATCTGAAAGTGACCCCACCGTGTTTTTTCTGCAAGTATACAAGGGAATGAATTTTATGCGATTAATATTCTTCATTGACATGGAAAGTCATTTTCTTGAAACCACTCCACGTGCATTTTAATCGGTTATAATGTTGCTTATCTGGATAAAAGTGCATTGGCCAGGAATCGATCCCAGGTCTCCCACGTGGCAGTCTAGAATTCTACCACTGAATCACCAATACCACATTCCACTCGAATTTATTTTACGTGAGATGCATGAATACTCTTCTTTTTTCCATCCTCCAAAATTGCGTTTTCTCTGTATATATAGAATCTGAATTTTTTCATCACGATCTGCAGATGATGGTGGGTTCTTTTTTATATTCGCTCCAAATTTGCAGTTTTTTGCTGTTTAGTTGGATAAAAGTGCATCGGTCAGGGAATCGAACCCGTGCCTCCCGCATGGCAGGCGAGAATCCTACCACTGAACCACCGATGCCTCGTGTGTCTGGTGTGATTTTACGTGAGATGCATGAATACTGATCTTCTTTCAGTCGAGTGTGAGACTTTTCTGTGTTTCTTAGGCTCCTGACTTTCCTATTTTTCATGAATATCCGAAGATGAAGATGGACTAAATTGATTATATGCTAGTTATTGGGATGTTGTTAAAATATTTCTTCACCTGTTATAATGATTTTTGTAGAACCGCTTTCCGCAAAGAGAAATCATTTGTCACTACTCGTGTCCAATACTAGTTATTGCATTTCGTTGACAAAATAACTGCGACCTGATTTCCGCAGCTGAAAGTGACTCCACCGTGTTTTTTTCTGCAAGTATACAAGGGAATGAATTTTATGCGATAAATATTCTTCATTGACATGGAAAGTCATTTTCTTGAAACCACTCCACGTGCATTTTAATCGGTTATAATGTTGCTTATCTGGATAAAAGTGCATTTGCCAGGAATCGATCCCAGGTCTCCCACGTGGCAGTCCAGAATTCTACCACTGAATCACCAATACCACATTCCGCTCGAATTCTTTTTACGTGAGATGCATGAATACTCTTATTTTTTCCATCCTCCAAAATTGCGTTTTCTCTGTGTATATAGAATGTGAATTTTATCATCACGATATGCAGATGATGGTGGGTTCTTTTTTATATTTGCTCCAAATTTGCAGTTTATTGTTGTTTAGTTGGATAAAAGTGTATCGGCCAGGAATCGAACCCGGGCCTCCCGCATGGCAGGCGAGAATTCTACCACTGAACCACCAATGCCTCGTGTGTCTGGTGTGATTTTACGTGAGATGCATGAATACTGATCTTCTTTCAGTAGCGTGTAAGACTTTTCTGTGTTTCTTAGGCTCCTGACTTTCCTATTTTTCATGAATATCCGAAGATGAAGATGGACTAAATTGAGTATATGCTAGTTATTGGGATGTTGTTAAAATATTTCTTCACCTGTTATAATGATTTTTGTAGAACCGCTTTCCGCAAAGAGAAATCATTTGTCACTACTCGTGTCCAATACTAGTTATTGCATTTCGTTGTCAAAATAACTGCGACCTGATTTCCGCAGCTGAAAGTGACCCCACCGTGTTTTTTTCTGCAAGTATACAAGGGAATGAATTTTATGCGATAAATATTCTTCATTGACATGGAAAGTCATTTTCTTGAAACCACTCCACGTGCATTTTAATCGGTTATGATGTTGCTTATCTGGATAAAAGTGCATTGGCCAGTAAACGATCCCAGGTCTCCCACGTGGCAGTCTAGAATTCTACCACTGAATCACCAATACCACATTCCACTCGAATTAATTTTACGTGAGATGCATGAATACTCTTCTTTTTTCCATCCTCCAAAATTGCGTTTTCTCTGTATATATAGAATCTGAATTTTTTCATCACGATCTGCAGATGATGGTGGGTTCTTTTTTATATTCGCTCCAAATTGGCAGTTTATTGTTGTTTAGTTGGATAAAAGTGCATCGGTCGGGAATCGAACCCGTGCCTCCCGCGTGGCAGGCGAGAATTCTACCACTGAACCACCGATGCCTCGTGTGTCTGGTGTGATTTTACGTGAGATGCTTGAATACTGATCTTCTTTCAGTCGAGTGTGAGACTTTTCTGTGTTTCTTAGGCTCCTGACTTTCCCATTTTTCATGAATATCCGAAGATGAAGATGGACTAAATTGATTATATGCAAGTTATTGGGATGTTGTTAAAAATATTTCTTCACCTGTTATAAAGATTTTTGTAGAACCGCTTTCCGCAAGAGAAATCCTTTGTCACTACTCGTGTCCAATACTAGTTATTGCATTTCGTTGTCAAAATAACTGCGACCTGATTTCCGCAGCTGAAAGTGACCCCACCGTGTTTTTTTCTGCAAGTATACAAGGGAATGAATTTTATGCGATAAATATTCTTCATTGACATGGAAAGTCATTTTCTTGAAACCACTCCACGTGCATTTTAATCGGTTATGATGTTGCTTATCTGGATAAAAGTGCATTGGCCAGTAAACGATCCCAGGTCTCCCACGTGGCAGTCTAGAATTCTACCACTGAATCACCAATACCACATTCCACTCGAATTAATTTTACGTGAGATGCATGAATACTCTTCTTTTTTCCATCCTCCAAAATTGCGTTTTCTCTGTATATATAGAATCTGAATTTTTTCATCACGATCTGCAGATGATGGTGGGTTCTTTTTTATATTCGCTCCAAATTTGCAGTTTATTGTTGTTTAGTTGGATAAAAGTGCATCGGTCGGGAATCGAACCCGTGCCTCCCGCGTGGCAGGCGAGAATTCTACCACTGAACCACCGATGCCTCGTGTGTCTGGTGTGATTTTACGTGAGATGCTTGAATACTGATCTTCTTTCAGTCGAGTGTGAGACTTTTCTGTGTTTCTTAGGCTCCTGACTTTCCCATTTTTCATGAATATCCGAAGATGAAGATGGACTAAATTGATTATATGCAAGTTATTGGGATGTTGTTAAAAATATTTCTTCACCTGTTATAAAGATTTTTGTAGAACCGCTTTCCGCAAGAGAAATCCTTTGTCACTACTCGTGTCCAATACTAGTTATTGCATTTCGTTGTCAAAATTACTGCGACCTGATTTCCGCAGCTGAAAGTGACCCCACCGTGTTGTTTTCTGCAAGTATACAAGGGAATGAATTTTATGCGATTAATATTCTTCATTGACATGGAAAGTCATTTTCTTGAAACCACTCCACGTGCATTTTAATCGGTTATAATGTTGCTTATCTGGATCAAAGTGCATTGGTCAGGAATCGATCCCAGGTCTCCCACGTGGCAGTCCAGAATTCTACCACTGAATCACCAATACCACATTCCACTCAAATTTATTTTACGTGAGATGCATGAATACTCTTCTTTTTTCCATCCTCCAAAATTGCGTTTTCTCTGTATATATAGAATCTGAATTTTTTCATCACGATCTGCAGATGATGGTGGGTTCTTTTTTATATTCGCTCCAAATTTGCAGTTTATTGTTGTTTAGTTGGATAAAAGTGCATCGGCCGGGAATCGTGGCAGTCGAGAATTCTACCACTGAACCACCGATGCCTCGTGTGTCTGGTGTGATTTTGCGTGAGATGCTTGAATACTGATCTTCTTTCAGTCGAGTGTGAGACTTTTCTGTGTTTCTTAAGCTCTTGACTTTCCCATTTTTCATGAATATCCGAAGATGGACTACATTGATTATATGCAAGTTATTTGGATGTTGTTAAAAATATTTCTTCACCTGTTATAAAGATTTTTGTAGAACCGCTTTCCGCAAAGAGAAATCATTTGTCACTGCTCGTGTCCAATACAAGTTATTGCATTTCGTTGTCAAAATAACTGCGACCTGATTTCCGCAGCTGAAAGTGACCCCACCGTGTTGTTTTCTGCAAGTATACAAGGGAATGAATTTTATGCGATTAATATTCTTCATTGACATGGAAAGTCATTTTCTTGAAACCACTCCACGTGCATTTTAATCGGTTATGATGTTGCTTATCTGGATCAAAGTGCATTGGTCAGGAATCGATCCCAGGTCTCCCACGTGGCAGTCCAGAATTCTACCACTGAATCACCAATACCACATTCCACTCGAATTTATTTTACGTGAGATGCATGAATACTCTTCTTTTTTCCATCCTCCAAAATTGCGTTTTCTCTGTATATATAGAATCTGAATTTTTTCATCACGATCTGCAGATGATGGTGGGTTCTTTTTTATATTCGCTCCAAATTTGCAGTTTATTGTTGTTTAGTTGGATAAAAGTGCATCGGCCGGGAATCGTGGCAGTCGAGAATTCTACCACTGAACCACCGATGCCTCGTGTGTCTGGTGTGATTTTGCGTGAGATGCTTGAATACTGATCTTCTTTCAGTCGAGTGTGAGACTTTTCTGTGTTTCTTAAGCTCTTGACTTTCCCATTTTTCATGAATATCCGAAGATGGACTACATTGATTATATGCAAGTTATTTGGATGTTGTTAAAAATATTTCTTCACCTGTTATAAAGATTTTTGTAGAACCGCTTTCCGCAAAGAGAAATCATTTGTCACTGCTCGTGTCCAATACAAGTTATTGCATTTCGTTGTCAAAATAACTGCGACCTGATTTCCGCAGCTGAAAGTGACCCCACCGTGTTGTTTTCTGCAAGTATACAAGGGAATGAATTTTATGCGATTGTAATAAACGACTGGACCACGATGTCTGGCTCAGTGTCCTTTATTATTCGGTTCGTGCTGTACACCCACACGGCTGTCTTTACTCTGTAGCTTCTCCACGGTGCTGACTCCAATGTCGGCCCGATCCCCAACAGCAGCTCCGCTGCTGTTTCTCTCACACAGCCCCCCTTGGCTGTACTCTCTGCTGCTCTTCTCCCTCCGCAGCTCTCACAGCTTCTTGCTCTCTCTCTCTCTCCGCAGCTCCTCCTGGCAGCCACACCGCTGCCTCTAACACGCAGCCCTCCTGGCTGTCTCCTCCCCAGCTGCACACCACTCCGCAGCTTCCTCTTATCTTCGGGGTTGGCTCCCGATCGCCGTCGGCGCCCCCCCTCTCCACACTTGCCCGCGTGGCCTCACTCTTTTCCGCTCACACCCCGACTACCTTCCCCTTCCGGTTTACCCGCTTAAAGCCCCGAACCTTACCCCCACGTCACATGACTCCACCCCCCGTGACGTCACCTCCGGAAGGTCGCTTACGCCCGCATTACACCACCCTCCCCCGTAGAAAAATCCCAGCCGACCTCGGCTGACCAATAGCAAATCGTAATGCGGCGAACCGAGCTTCCCCCCCTAAAGGACACTAAGCATATAATGTAACAGCAAGAACAACAACAACGCAATCAACATCAACGATCGTACAAAAGCATGCAATAAATACAACTGTAAGAAAAAAATAACAAGACAGCAACAATCAACGAAACGTAAGCGATTTGGAACGTGTGCGGGTCGCTGGCCCGTCCCGGACGGTCGGCGGCCCACTCGCAGAACGGGAACGCGATGAAAGTCGAGGAACGACAGGGGGTAATCCCCCTGTCGCAGCTGGAAGTCCACCGCCGTCCCGTGTCTCTAAAGAGTTAGTCTTGGGCTTGTCCTGTGACCGTGCCCGCAGCTGGGTCGGAAGGGCTGCAGGGCTCGAAGGTCCCGCAGACCTGGCAGGCGTCCTCCGAGCAGGGCCCCTCGTCCCCCGCAATGTCACGGCCGGCCTGTCTGGAACAGGTACGACAGGCGCTCTAGCGAGATCAATGGACGCAGGCAGGGGAGAGTCAGCAGCAACAGACCCCGGCAAGGCAATATTGGGGGATGACGCATCATGTAAGGGAGCAACATATGGTTTCAAGCGCGACGTATGCACAACCCAGCGACGAGACCCAATCTGGACGCGTGCTGTCTGTGGGTTGGGAACCGCAATGAGGCGTACGGGACCATGCCAGGGTTTGTGCAATTTCGGCGAGGTCCCCGGACGTACCTGTGGACAATGAAGCCAGGCTAGGTCCCCAACCTTCCAAGGGCACTCCCCCTCAGACCGTCGCGCATATCGCTCGTTCCGGGCCTGGGCTTTGGCCGTAGCCACGCGGGCATTCTCCCGCGCCTCCGTGACTCGGCGAACCGTGTCCTGGATGTATTCAGGAAGTGGTTTCCGAGGTCCCTTCACCCCAGTTCCCAATTGCACATCCACCGGCGGCACGTTTTCCCGACCATACATAAGGTAAAACGGCGAATATCCTGTAGCCGCATGAGGCGTCATCCTGTACGCCGAAAGCACCCCGGGGATGTGCAGATCCCAATCTGATTGTTGTTCACTCACGGTATGGCAAAGCATGGCAGACAATGTCCTGTTCAGCCGTTCAACCATACCATCCGTCTGCGGATGGTATGGGGATGTCCGTACTTTCTTAGTCCCAAGGCCCGCGCACACTTCCGCCAATAATTTAGAAGAGAAATTCCTGCCCTGGTCCGTGAGGAGTCTCTCAGGCGCCCCCTTATCCATAATATACCCAAACAAAAAGGCGTCGGTAATGGCCGCGGCCGACTGATCGGGCAACGGCCAGGCCATCGGCCAACGGGAGAGGTACTCAACCCCTACCAGCAAATATTTATTACCCCTCGCCGATGGTGGAAAAGGTCCCAATATGTCCAGTGCCACCAATTCATTGACTCGAGACACCTGAATCGACTGGAGAGGCGGCACGTAAGGATGTTTCGGCGGCTTACGTTGTGCACACGCAGGGCACGCGCGCACGTGCCCTACGACATCTGTCGCCATGCCGTGCCAAAAATAATGACGTTGCAACGTCAACAAGGTCTTCTGCACCCCTAAATGTAAGAGAGTGTCACAATGGAGGGTTCTAATCAACTCGAACCGCAAGGACGTTGGTACCACCAGGCGCCAACGTTCCTGGAACCCCTCCCGCCACATAAGCAGACCATCTCGGAGAGCGGTTTGCGGCCCCACAGCCGTACTCGGACTCCCATTGTCCTTAGCAGACCGCTTCCGCAAGGACACCAATGACTCATCCATCATCTGTTCCCGGATCCAGACAGACCGCGGCAGATTCAAAACCCCGTCAGCCGGTCCCGGTTCCATCGGAGTGTCCGACTTCTCGACGGCCAGCGTGAGCGGCTGAGGGGGGTTTGGAATCGGCGAACACCTATGCGTCCCCGACTCACATTTACAAGGGCCGCGCCGCGGTAATCTGGAAAGTGCGTCAGCGTTCGCATGGCGCACACCCTTCCGATGTTGAATTTGGAAGGAAAATTCCTGTAGCGTGTCCAACCAACGTGCCAACTGTCCGGATGGCTGGTCAATTTTAAGGGCATATTGCAAGGCCGCATGATCCGTACGCACAATAAAAGAACGACCGTAGAGGTATGGTCGAAATTGCCGTAGGAAAAAAACAACCGCCAATAGTTCTCTGCGAGTGACACAGTAGCGGGTTTCCGCAGGAGACAAGACTCGGCTACCATACGCCACGACACGCTCTACACCCCCTTTAGACTGTGATAACACCGCCCCAATACCTGTGTCACTCGCGTCCGTATCAAGAATGAATGGGTGATCGAAATCGGGATAATCCAATGTTGGGGCCGTGGCCAATAGATCACGCAGACTCCGAAAGGCCGCCTCCTCCGGCTGTCCCCAACCAAACTTCCGTCCTTTACCCGTAAGGAGATGCAAAGGCCTCGCAATCGTCGCAAAACCCGGCACGAATCTTCGGTAATACGAGGCAAATCCCAAAAACCGCCGAACATCCCCCACGGTGGCCGGAGTCGGCCAATCCCGGACGCACGCCGTCTTTTCCGGATCCGTGGACACTCCCTCAGCGCTCACAATGTGCCCCAAATAGCGGACGGACCGTTGCAGTAGGTGACATTTCTTTGGTTTGAATTTCAATTTGGCAGAACGCATCCTCGTGAACACTGTCTCCAGCCGCGTCAAATGTTCATCGAATGTGCGGCTGAAGACAATGATATCGTCCAAATATATAAGACATGTCTCCCACTGCAACCCCGTCAAAACGAGCTCCATCAATCTTTGAAATGTAGCAGGGGCCGCATTCAATCCCATCGGGAGACAGTTGAATTGAAATAACCCCTGCGGCGTACGGAAAGCGGTTTTCTCCCGTGAGGACTCGTCAAGGGGAAGCTGCCAAAATCCCGAAGAGAGGTCCAGTGTGGAAAAGAACTTAGCCCCCGACAATGCGTCGAGGGAGTCATCCATACGCGGCAGGGGGTACGCATCTGCCACCGATATCTTATTCAATTTGCGGAAATCAACACAAAATCGCAATTTGCCATCCTTCTTCTTAACCAAGACGACTGGAGCGCCCCATGGGCTGTTAGATGGCGATATAATGTCCGCAGCCAACATGTCTTCCACTGCCCCCCGTACGTGTTCTCGCTCCGCAGGACTCATCCGATGCGAATTTAATCGAATAGGGGCAGCATCGCCCGTCTCAATGTGATGGTAAAGCAAGGAAGTGCGGCCCAAATCCAAATCATCGGAGCTGAACACATCGGAATATGTCAACAACAATTTACGCAGCGCACCACGTTGCTCCATGGACAGGGAAGAATTTTCGTCACATAATTGAGCAACCCAACGATCATCCGAACTCCTTGGCTCGGAAACCCCAGCAACAACTCCCCGGCTATGTGGACAATCATGGGTCGCAAACGCCGTAGTGGCATGTGCCACAACCGTACCGGCCGGGACACGGACGTTTTCTCCCCCCACATTAAGCACCTGTAAAAACGGTAATTGATCCGGCCGGACGATGGTCTGTGCCCCCACTAACGCCAACCCGGTTGTTATCGTGGCGGACGGTGACAACAAGACCCCTACTGCTCCTAGCCGATCAGGCAGGGGCTTCCGATACCGCAAGGGTATAAGCATCTGTGTACCAGGTGGAATGTCCACAGATGCGACGGACAGCGCCTGCACTTGTACGGCCGAAGCAGGTCGCCCCCAGGGCGACGGCAGAAACGAGATTTGACGGCCCCCCGGCAGTTCAATACAATTCTCATTGATTTTGATCAAAATGGGCATCTTAGCCAAAAAATCGGTGCCTAACAAACAAGGAACCGCCAAAGATCTCGATATCAACACAACACCCGAGGCCGACACATCCCCAATAGATATCTTAGCATCCACCTGACCCACGATGCCCATGCTACCCCCGTTCGCAGCGACGCACGACCCATAAACCGGACGCACAGCCCCCGACGGAATGCCCAACAGATGGAAAATGACATCCGATATAATAGTCGCAGACGCCCCCGAGTCGACCAAAATGCGCACGTCCACACCTTGTATGGACCCCGGTACAGTGGACGAACCCGTAGCGGCCGCGACAACTCTCCGTGCCAATTTGCGCCACTGCGTAACTGAATGACAAGGCCCCGTCGATGGCCTTTCTTTAACAACAACAATAGGATCGCGCAACACAGGTGGTGGGTGAGGTGGAAAGCCTTGCCGAGTGTCTGGTGCGTGCCGACATGCCTGTTTCGGAGGATCTTTAGCCGACTTGACCGGTGCCGAGGCCTCCTGCTGCGGCGGAGCCGGGAAGCGGGCCCAGCAGTCTCTGGCGTAGTGGCCCCTACGCCCGCAGCGGAAACATTCGGCCTCGTTGCGCCGAAGCGCAGGCCTCGCCTCCTGACGGCCCCGTTCTGGTAGCATCGCGCGCGGTCTCGGCCCGCCGCGTCCCGTCCATGGAGCGGAGGCGGCCGTCAGTTGTTGAGGGCCCCGGTCATCCGGAACATAGACGGCCTGCGCAGGGTCCCACCCCAGCGCATCCCCTTCTTTGACGGGCCCCCCCGTCCACGCCGTCACTTGTTTCCAGCGACGGAGGTTGAATTGCGCATCGAGACACTTAGCAGCCATCCGGGAAGTTAGCTTCTCATGCCCACACACAGGCATGGGGATCCCTAGATCCCGAGACAACTCCAACATTTTCCCTAATATGAGAGGCTCAAGCAGGTCCTGTGGCGTCTCAGGATAAGCTGCCATGGCCAGCTCCAGCACCGCACCCCTGAACGCCACGGGCGACTCCTCTGGTGCTCGTTGTCGTTGAGCGAATCGCCGATGCGCATCATCTGGTGGCTCATAAGCATCGGCCATTTCTTGAAAAACACCACATAAAGTTGCCTTCTTATCGGTCGCTATGGAACGGAAGAATCGGACAGATTCGTCGTCCAGAAGAGTCGGCAACACCTCCAAAGCCTCCGCATCGGTCCATCTTGCTGTGCGTACCGCCGCCAAGAAGCGGCAGGCGAACGCGCTCCAGTCCCCACCGACGGAAAATTCTTTAACTGTTGTAAGGTGGCGACTCCGACTCCTCTTCCCGCCGTCTTCCAATGGTGGTGGTTGTGATGGCAAATTCAAAATGGCGTCGGCCCGCGGCGTGGCCAAGATGGCGGTTTGGCGCCACGGAGCGCGCAAAATGGCGGCCTCTTGCCGCGTGGGCAATGGAGGCGGCAGGACAGGCAACGTGGCGGCCCGCGGAGCACCACTTGCATCATCCATCGTCCCTGGCGCGACGAGATGGCATAGATGCGCCAGGACGTCCTGAAGTGCCTCCAGTTGTACCGCCATCGCTTGCCATCGTTGATCCGCGTCTGATGATGTCGACGGACCCGCCACCGCGCCAACATCCTCCACACCCGTTCCCGTGGTCGCCTCAGCCTGGCTCTCCTCCACCACCCCAACAGGATCCGTGGTTGGAGGGAGTTCGTCGTCGTCGGACGAAGAAGCCGATGCTGGCGCCGGATTAACTTTCTTCCCCACTTGTTTCGACATGCCGTTGCACTTCCGACACCAGTGTAATAAACGACTGGACCACGATGTCTGGCTCAGTGTCCTTTATTATTCGGTTCGTGCTGTACACCCACACGGCTGTCTTTACTCTGTAGCTTCTCCACGGTGCTGACTCCAATGTCGGCCCGATCCCCAACAGCAGCTCCGCTGCTGTTTCTCTCACACAGCCCCCCTTGGCTGTACTCTCTGCTGCTCTTCTCCCTCCGCAGCTCTCACAGCTTCTTGCTCTCTCTCTCTCTCCGCAGCTCCTCCTGGCAGCCACACCGCTGCCTCTAACACGCAGCCCTCCTGGCTGTCTCCTCCCCAGCTGCACACCACTCCGCAGCTTCCTCTTATCTTCGGGGTTGGCTCCCGATCGCCGTCGGCGCCCCCCCTCTCCACACTTGCCCGCGTGGCCTCACTCTTTTCCGCTCACACCCCGACTACCTTCCCCTTCCGGTTTACCCGCTTAAAGCCCCGAACCTTACCCCCACGTCACATGACTCCACCCCCCGTGACGTCACCTCCGGAAGGTCGCTTACGCCCGCATTACACGATTAATATTCTTCATTGACATGGAAAGTCATTTTCTTGAAACCACTCCACGTGCATTTTAATCGGTTATGATGTTGCTTATCTGGATAAAAGTGCATTGGCCAGGAATCGATCCCAGGTCTCCCACGTGGCAGTCCAGAATTCTACCACTGAATCACCTATACCACATTCCGCTCGAATTCTTTTTACGTGAGATGCATGAATACTCTTATTTTTTCCATCCTCCAAAATTGTGTTTTCTCTGTATATATAGAATCTGAATTTTATCATCACGATATGCAGATGATGGTGGGTTCTTTTTTATATTTGCTCCAAATTTGCAGTTTATTGTTGTTTAGTTGGATAAAAGTGCATCGGCCAGGAATCGAACCCGGGCCTCCCGCATGGCAGGCGAGAATTCTACCACTGAACCACCAATGCCTCGTGTGTCTGGTGTGATTTTACGTGAGATGCATGAATACTGATCTTCTTTCAGTCGCGTGTAAGTGAGGCTTTTCTGTGTTTCTTAGGCTCCTGACTTTCCCATTTTTCATGAATATCCGAAGATGAAGATGGACTAAATTGATTATATGCAAGTTATTGGGATGTTGTTAAAATATTTCTTCACCTCTTCTTGGTTCTTTCGGTAAAGTCACGTAGAAGGGAAGTAATAAAATAATAAAAAATAAAACATAATAAAATGAAATAATTCTCACGACGTTTCGGCTACAACGCAAGCAGCCGTCTTCAGTTGAAGAATGAGACACTACCAAGCTAGGAGCTTATATATAAACTGGGTTGGAGGTGGAAGAGCGCCTTAACAAAAAGAATGTGCATATGAAGAGGAATTTAGCATATTCATGGCAAATACGTAGGAGGTGGGGGGTTTCAAAGTCATATTATGCCCATTCATTAGGCAGGATCAGCAGCACCAAGGGGGGGTGCAGGGAGTAGCATTAACAAAGGAAAGGAATGTTAATGATATGTAGCTGCAGTTACTAAACAACCACGTAGAAAACTAAAGTATAAACTACATAAAAAACTAAAGTATAAACTGCATAGCACCATCAGTATACTTACTATACTCTACAATAAGCTGATTTACTAACAGCAAGTAATACATTACAATTCTACGTCGTAAAAAATTGTATAATATGCTTCCATCTAAACTTTATTCTCTTACATCAGACGAGCATATACCGTACTATATACTGCCATAGATAAACCCAACATTTAATTATATACTGTATTGCTATAAACCACATTTTAATATAACACTATGTATTATTCTACCCACCCTAATGTGTATCGAAATGGTGTATTACGTCCTTCCAATGATTGCTAAGCCAGAATCCATCTTCTCGGTTAAAATTGTCTCTGTGTTTGTATATGTGGATCGCCTCATGAACGAATCTCTCATGATAGCCAGATGGCTTGCAGAGAACCTCTGTCTTGGAGAAGTCAATGTCATGTGAGCCCACTGAGTTGTAACAATGATCTGCCACGGCTGATGTGTTTGTCCTACCGTGTTTCAGGTCAGCTTTATGTTCACGGATGCGGTCCGAGACATGTCGTTTGGTCTCCCCAATGTAACTGCTACCACAGAGGCAACTTAGTTTGTAGACACCAGGGTACTGTATGTCTGGAACCACATCTTTTACAGACGGTACCAGATCACGGATTTTATGTACTGTGTTGAATCGGACCTGGATCTTGTGTTTAATCAGGATTTTGGAGATCTTTTTTGTGACCCCAGCAATGTAGGGTAAGGTGATGGTCTTGAAAGGCTCCTCAACAGGATCCTTCTTGATGGTTGGAGTGATGGCTTTGCGGATTGTGTAGTCGGAGTAACCATTAGCCTTAAGAGCTTGGCGTACGTGTTTGAGTTCACTGGAAATGTGTTCATGGTCGGAGATGCATTGGGCTCTATGATATAGAGTCTTGATGAGGGATTTCTTCTGGGATAGATGGTGGTGGGAATCCGGTTTTAGGTATGCATCCGTATGGGTGGCTTTCCTGTAGACAGAGTGGCTCATTGAACCATCAGGTCTCCTTTTGATTAGGACATCCAAAAAGGGTAGCTTGCCATCTTTTTCGACTTCCATGGTGAATCTGATGGCTGGGTGTATGGAATTGATGTGGTCGAGAAATTGGTCTAGAGCAGGCCGGCCATGTGGCCAGATGACACAAGTGTCGTCTACGTACCTCTTCCATAAGGTCGGGCGTAGAGTGGCAGTCTGGATGGCGTCCGTCTCAAATTTCTCCATGAAGATGTTGGCTACAACCGGAGATAGGGGGGAGCCCATTGGGGTGCCCTCAATTTGCTTGTAGAAAGTTTCATTCCAGGTGAAGTATGTATTGGTTAAGCAGTGTCTCACCAGGGAGGGTACCCCAGCATTCAGTCCTTGATGAACCAAGTCTTCAATGATTGCGATGGTGTCAGGTACAGGAACCTTGGTGAATAAGGAAACCACATCAAAACTGACAAGCAGGTCGTCTGGGGACAGGGCAATCCCCTTGATTGTCGATACCAGGTCAGTAGAGTTTAGTACCGCAGAGGTGGTTTTTCCAGTAAAAGGCCGTAGTATTTCAGACAAAAAACGAGCCAATTTATAGGTGGGGGAGTTGATAGTAGAGACAATGGGACGAAGAGGTGTATCTTCTTTATGTATCTTTGGTAAGCCGTATAATCTTGGTGGCCTGGCTGCAGAAGGTTTCAACGAGAACTGTTTGGTCTGATCAAATAATGCGGTTGAATCAGAAATGATTTTGTTGGTTTTAGTGACGAGGCTGTTGGTGGGGTCTCTTTTTATTTTTGTATAGCTGCCATCGTTGAGTAGTTCTTGAATTTTGTTGTTGTATTCTATTTTGTCCATGATGACAGTGGCATTGCCTTTGTCGGCTGAGAGGATGACAATGTCATCCCTCTTTTTTAATTGAGCTAATTCAAAACGCTCATCTTTGCTGATGTTGCTAGCTGGCATCTAAGCGTTTTTGAGGGTTGCAGAGATTTCGGATCTTGCTACGTCTGCAGCGATGTGACTCAAGCCCTTGAGAGCTACATCTACTCGAGCAATTATATCATTAACTGGTATGTGTCTAGGTGTGACTGCAAAGTTTAGTCCTTTAGCTAAAACGGATTTCAAACCTTCAGAAATAGAACTGTTACTGCGATTAATTACGACTTTGTTAACATCTAGCTTTTTAATGTGTGGGTCCGGTTTCTTGTTTGAGAGGCGGTTGAATTTGGAAATCAAGTTGTCCTTACATTTAGTCGACATAGCGGCAGCTGAAGAGGCAGTCATTTTTTCTACATGTTCCCAATCCGATGTGGACATTGTTGCACTCAAAGATAAGTATGATTTGTAGAGTGTCTTGTCTAACTGATCTAGTTCGGTGCGCGTAAGTCTGATTTTCTCTGAGATAAGAGCTAAGCTAGTTCTAGACAGAATTCGTTTCGCATTAGAAGAAGTTACAGCAGCAGATGTTAGTGTAAATGCGTTTGGTATTACCTTAGATACGCGGCATCTCTTCAGAAAGGTGAGAGACTCGATTAGCTGAGCCTTCTTATCACGGAGCTTGTTGAAGGATCTCAAAGTTATGTGGAAACCCTCCCCGTAGAGGCGGTTAAATTTCGATTTAAAGCTTTCGTGACTGCAGGGATTCATCTTCTTGGTTCTTATTATTTTATTACTTCCCTTCTACGTGACTTTACCTAAAGAACCAAGAAGATGAATCCCTGCAGTCACGAAAGCTCACCATGGAAGTCGAAAAAGATGGCAAGCTACCCTTTTTGGATGTCCTAATCAAAAGGAGACCTGATGGTTCAATGAGCCACTCTGTCTACAGGAAAGCCACCCATACGGATGCATACCTAAAACCGGATTTCCACCACCATCCATCCCAGAAGAATTCCCTCATCAAGACTCTATATCATAGAGCCCAATGCATCTCCGACCATGAACACATTTCCAGTGAACTCAAACACGTACGCCAAGCTCTTAAGGCTAATGGTTACTCCGACTACACAATCCGCAAAGCCATCACTCCAACCATCAAGAAGGATCCTGTTGAGGAGCCTTTCAAGACCATCACCTTACCCTACATTGCTGGGGTCACAAAAAATATCTCCAAAATCCTGATTAAACACAAGATCCAGGTCCGATTCAACACAGTACATAAAATCCGTGATCTGGTACCGTCTGTAAAAGATGTGGTTCCAGACATACAGTACCCTGGTGTCTACAAACTAAGTTGCCTCTGTGGTAGCAGTTACATTGGGGAAACCAAACGACATGTCTCGGACCGCATCCGTGAACATAAAGCTGACCTGAAACACGGTAGGACAAACACCTCAGCCGTGGCAGATCATTGTTACAACTCAGTGGGCTCACATGACATTGACTTCTCCAAGACAGAGGTTCTCTGCAAGCCATCTGGCTATCATGAGAGATTCGTTAATGAGGCGATCCACATATGCAAACACAGAGACAATTTTAACCGAGAAGATGGATTCTGGCTTAGCAATCATTGGAAGGACGTAATAAACCATTTCGATACACATTAGGGTGGGTAGAATAATACATAGTGTTATATTAAAATGTATAGGTGGTTTATAGCAATACAGTATATAATTAAATGTTGGGTTTATCTATGGCAGTATATAGTACGGTATATGCTCGTCTGATGTAAGAGAATAAAGTTTAGATGGAAGCATATTATATAATTTTTTACGACGTAGAATTGTAATGTATTACTTGCTGTTAGTAAATCAGCTTATAGTAGAGTATAGTAAGTATACTGATGGTGCTATGCAGTTTATACTTTAGTTTTTTATGTAGTTTATACTTTAGTTTTCTACGTGGTTGTTTAGTAACTGCAGCTACATATCATTAACATTCCTTTCCTTTGTTAATGCTACTCCCTGCACCCCCCCTTGGTGCTGCTGATCCTGCATAATGCATGGGCATAATATGACTTTGAAACCCCCCTGCCCACTTCCTACGCATTTTCCATGAATATGCTAAATTCCTCTTCATATGCACATTCTTTTTGTTAAGGCGCTCTTCCACCTCCAACCCAGTTTATATATAAGCTCCTAGCTTGGTAGTGTCTCATTCTTCACCTGAAGACGGCTGCTTGCGTTGTAGCCGAAACGTCGTGAGAATTATTTCATTTTATTATGTTTTATTTTTATTATTTTATTACTTCCATTCTACGTGACTTTACCAAAAGAACCTAGAAGATGAATCCCTGCAGTCACGAAAGCTTTAAATCGAAATATTTATTCACCTGTTATAAAGATTTGGTAGAACCACTTTCCGCAAAGGGAAATCCTTTGTCACTACTCGTGTCCAATACTAGTTAGTGCATTTCGTTGTCAAAATAACTGCGACCTGATTTCCGCAGCTGAAAGTGACCCCACCGTGTTTTTTCTGCAAGTATACAAGGGACTGAATTTTATGCGATTACTATTCTTCATTGACATGGAAAGTCATTTTCTTGAAACCACTCCACGTGCATTTTAATCGGTTATGATGTTGCTTATCTGGATAAAAGTGCATTGGCCAGGAATCGATCCCAGGTCTCCCACGTGGCAGTCCAGAATTCTACCACTGAATCACCTATACCACATTCCACTCGAATTTTTATTACGTGAGATGCATGAATACTCTTCTTTTTTCCATCCTCCAAAATTGCATTTTCTCTGTGTATATAGAATCTGAATTTCATCATCACGATCTGCAGATGATGGTGGGTTCTTTTTTTATATTCGCTCCAAATTTGCAGTTTATTGTTGTTTAGTTGGATAAAAGTGCATCGGCCGGGAATCGAACCGGGGCCTCCCGCGTGGCAGGCGAGAATTCTACCACTGAACCACCAATGCCCTGTATGTTTGGTGCAATTTTACGTGAGATGCATGAATACTGATCTTCTTTCAGTCGCGTGTAAGTGAGACTTTTCTGTGTTTCTTAGGCTCCTGACTTTCCCATTTTTCATGAATATCCGAAGATGAAGATGGACTAAATTGATTATATGCAAGTTATTGGGATGTTGTTACAAATATTTCTTCACCTGTTATAAAGATTTGGTAGAACCGCTTTCCGCAAAGAGAAATCCTTTGTCACTACTCCTGTCCAATACTAGTTTTTGCATTTCGTTGTCAAAATAACTGCGACCTGATTTCCGCAGCTGAAAGTGACCCCACCGTGTTTTTTCTGCAAGTATACAAGGGAATTAATTTTATGCGATTAATATTCTTCATTGACATGGAAAGTCATTTTCTTGAAACCACTCCACGTGCATTTTAATCGGTTATAATGTTGCTTATCTGGATCAAAGTGCATTGGCCAGGAATCGATCCAAGGTCTCCCACGTGGCAGTCCAGAATTCTACCACTGAATCACCTATACCACATTCCACTCGAATCTTTTTTACGTGAGATGCATGAATGCTCTTCTTTTTTCCATCCTCCAAAATTGCGTTTTCTCTGTGTATATAGAATCTAAATTTTTTCATCACGATCTGCAGATGATGGTGGGTTCTTTTTTATATTCGCTCCAAATTTGCAGTTTATTGTTGTTTAGTTGGAAAAAAGTGCATCGGCCGGGAATCGAACCCGGGCCTCCCGCGTGGCAGGCGAGAATTCTACCACTGAACCACCGATGCCTCGTGTGTCTGGTGTGATTTTACGTGAGATACTTGAATACTGATCTTCTTTCAGTCGAGTGTGAGACTTTTCTGTGTTTCTTAGGCTCCTGACTTTCCCATTTTTCATGAATATCCGAAGATGAAGATGGACTAAATTGATTATATGTGAAGAATTGGAAAATGACGGCAGGAAACTCCTTGACGGGAACCCACTTCTTTTATTAAATCTTGACTTGTAACGATACAACGCGTGGCCTCTCTTCTTCACAATGCGGTCACCATACAACAGTACAACTCGTGACCTCTTCTCTCCGCCCTACGCTTCTCTTGACTCTCGTAGATTCTGTGCTGCTGGCTCTCTGTGCCTCGTGTAGACTCCGCGCCTCGGCTACACTCTTCTCTCGTCTCGTGTAGACTCTGCGCCTCTGCTACACTCTTCACTCGTCGCGTGTAGACCTTACGCCTCTGCTACACTCTTTACTCGTCTCGTGTAGACTTTACATCTCTCTCTGGCTACACCGTATGCATACTCGGCTCGTGTAGACCTTTCTCTCTCTCTGGCTACACCGTATGCATACTCGGCTCGTGTAGACCTTTCTCTCTCCCTGGCTACACACTATACATCGCTCAGCTCGTGTAGACCTTTCTCTCTCTCTGGCTACACACTATACATTACTCAGCTCGTGTAGACCTTTCTCTCTCTCTGGCTACACACTATACATTACTCAGCTCGTGTAGACCGTTCTCTCTCTCTGGCTACACACTTATACCTTACTCTCCTCTACTCTCCCTTACTCTCCTCTCCTCTCCATTACTCTCCTCTCCGGGCTCTATCTCTGCACCTTCGTCTTCATTCTTAGATGGTTCCACTTCTGCCCCCTACTCCTCTGTGCATCACCTTATATATCTCTTCCTCCCTGGAGACGGAGCGGATGCGGACCTCAACGTCGGCACCGCTCCTCAGTTACCCAATCACCACGCGCTATCTCCACGATCCGTTTTCGCCCAGCGCGTGTTTCCACTCCCCGACCAATCACACCGCGCTGCCACCCGATCACTCCCTCTCAGCGCGTCACCGGCACACAGCCAATCAGAGCACTACCCCCACCCGCGCACTGACGCCTGCTCCTCCCCGTCAGCGCGCGTCACCACACACACACCCGTACATACGCGCTGGCACACGACGTATACACCCAGCGCGTATCACCACTACATCACCCCCTCCCACATAGCTCGCAGCCGGCCCGGCTGCTAACAACAACCAACCGCAACGATAAGACGACAACCAACAAAAAAAAACCCTGTAACCCACCCAGTGTGCCCCGTAACATAACAACAACAACAACAACAACAAGAACTATGTACAGATTGACAATGAACACGAAAAGTCAACAATAACACAATACAAGCAAATTCCAAAAAACGAACGCGCCCCACGTCCCTGCGACTACACGCAGTGACGAGGCGCTGCAACTGCCCCGACTCCTCACGAGGCAGGTCATGCAAAGTAGCACGACCTGGCGCGAGTCCGTCTGGCTGGTCCGTCGTATGGGGCGGGACACTGACGACCGTCCGGCGGTTCCGGCTGCTCCAGACGGCGCGGAACGGGCCTGAAAGGGCCGGCCCCGCCGCGGAGATCCGGCCGCCGGTGATCGGCAGCTGTCAGTTCCGAGACACCTGGGAGCAGATCAGGCGAAAATACGTGTGGATCAGGCAGAGACATTTCCCCCTCTGGGTCGCCGGTCACGTCACACGCCCGGCCATCACGACACAAGGGGAGGCCATATGGAGGCGAGAACGGTTTCAGTCGGGAGGGGTGAACGTACCAACGGCGCTTTCCCCACTTTATCTGAACGCACTGGGGCCGTGCAACGCACACGACCTCCACGGGTCCCCTCCACGGTCTCAACAATTTAGGCGACGTAGCCAAGGGTGCCTGAGGGCAATGCAGCCAGGCCCTGTCACCTGGTTTCCATTCGTGCATGGACACCTTCCGTGCCCGCAACCGTTCATTAGCAATTTGGCGAGCCCGCGAATTAAGCCGTGCGGCTTCCCTCGCCTCTGTCAGCTTGTGAATATTAAACTTAATATGTTCTGCCAATTTAGAATTAGTTCGTGGAGCGGACAGGCCAAGTTGCGTTTCCATTGGCGGGTCAGCTTCCCGACCGTACATCAAATAGAATGGGGAAAATCCCGTAGCTGCATGGGGGGCCATTCTATACGCGGCAAGGACTCCCGGGACCTGCAGGTCCCAATCTACATGTGCCTCGCACACCTGCTGGCACAGCATGGAAGTCAAAGTTTTGTGGAGTCTCTCCACCATCCCGTCTGTCTGCGGGTGGTACGGGGAGGTACGCACCTTCTTGGTACCCAACAGATCGCACACCTCTTGCAACAATTTACTCGAAAAATTTTTACCTTGGTCGGTCAACAGGCGTTCGGGAGCCCCCTTGTCCAGGACATAGCCCTGGACGAAGGCGTCCGTCACAGCCGCTGCCGACTGGTTAGCGAGAGGCCACGCCATAGGCCATCGGGTAAAGTATTCGACCCCCACTAACAAATATTTATTCCCTCTCGGCGTGACTGGGAAGGGCCCCAAAATATCGAGTGCAACGAGCTCGTTGGTACGCGAGACCTGAATAGATTGCAGCGGTGGATTAGCTGCCACGGGCGGTGGTTTATGCCTGGCGCACTCAACGCACCCCTTCAGAATATTTACCACATCACTTCCCATTCCCGGCCAGTAATAGTCACGCTGAAGCAGGGCAAGCGTCTTGTTAACTCCCAAGTGCAAGAGGCGTTCGTGTGCCGCCAAGACAACCCTCCCCCTCACAGCGGAAGGCACCACGAGTGCGTTCCGCCGGGACAAACTGTCCCATCTCAATAACATGCCCTGCTCAAGTACATAGGAGCCGGTACGCTCCTGGTCCCCCTCGGGACTCCCAACCTTGCGGCGCAATGCTAGCAGCGAGCTGTCCGCCATCTGGAGACGGCCCCATTCGCTGAGCGACAACGAGAGCAGCGAGTCCCGACCCTGAGAGGCAGTGGAATCATCCACGATCGGTGCGCCCGCTGTCGCAGCCAGTGCCCCCATCTCCCCCGCAAGCGTCGGTTTACAGCGCGCCGATCCCGACAAACACGCGCATTCATCACAAGGCAACAACCGCGACAAGCAATCGGCATTTGTGTGTCGCAACCCCTTACGGTACGTAGTCGTAAACTGATAGTCCTGGAGGACTTCCAACCAACGCGACAACTGGCCCGAGGGTTGGGCGACCCTCAATGAATACTGTAGCGCCGCGTGGTCCGTTCGGACCGTAAAGTGACGACCATAGAGATATGGCCTAAACTGCTGCACAAAAAAGACAATGGCAAGCAGCTCGCGACGGGTGACGCAGTAGCGCTGCTCCGCCGGAGACAACACCCTACTACCGTAGGCGACAACTCTTTCGACACCCCCAACGACTTGGGATAGCACCCCCCCAATGCCCGTGTTGCTAGCATCCGTGTCCAGCAAAAAGGGACTCGCAAAATCGGGATAACACAAGGGTGGGGCACCCACCAAGGCGTCCCGGAGGGAGCGAAACGCGGCCTCCTCCTCCGGTCCCCATTTGAACTTCACTCCCTTCGCCGTTAGAGCGTGCAAGGGTTTTGCAATAGTGGCGAAGTGCTCAACGAACCGCCGATAATAAGAAGCAAACCCGATGAAACTACGCACGTCGGAAACGGGCGTAGGTGTCGGCCACGAACCGACACAATCCGTCTTCGCGGGATCGGTGGAGATCCCCGAAGAATCGACAATGTGACCCAAGTATCTAACCGACCTACGAAGGAGGTGACATTTGGCCGGTTTAAATTTCAACTTAGCCGATCGCATTCGCAAGAACACCCCTCTCAATCGCTGGAGGTGTTCTTCAAACGTTTTACTGAAAACAATGACATCGTCCATATAAATCAAGCATGTATCCCACTGCAAGCCCGACAAAACCAACTCCATAAGTCGCTGAAACGTCGCTGGAGAGGAGTGAAGTCCCATGGGTAACCGGTTAAACTGGAACAGCCCCCCTGGAGTCCGAAATGCTGTCTTAGGTTTCGACTCTTCGTCGAGCGGCAACTGCCAAAACCCCGATAACAAATCAAGAGTCGAAAAATATCGCGCACCAGACAATGCATCGAGGGACTCATCCATCCTGGGGAGCGGATACGCGTCAGCCACAGAGATCTTATTCAGGCGACGGAAATCAACGCAGAATCGCAGGGACCCGTCCTGCTTCTTAACCAGCACAATAGGCGCTCCCCAAGGGCTAGAGGAGGGCGAAATAATATCGGCTTCTAGCATTTCGTTAACAGCCGACTGAACGTGTTCCTTCTCCACGGGACTCAGTCGGAAGGGATTTAGCTTGACCGGCGCCGCATCGCCCGTTTCAATGTGATGGTGCAACAAATCCGTGCACCCAACGTCATACTTATGTTTACTGAACACATCAGAGAATTCAATGAGCAACTCGCGCAGCGCACCCAACTGCGCCGCCGACAAATCGTCCGAGGCGGCGCATAGCGAATGGACCCATTCAAGGTCTTCCCTTGGCTCAACGTTCCGCGCGGGGCTCGAGCCCACCTGCGCAACCAACCCATCATCCACAGGGACCCGCGCCGCGTGAGCCAGCACGGTGCCCTGCGGAATGACAGCTGGTCGCGACCCCGCGTTCAAAACCATCACAAACGGATCCCTGTCAGCCCGCACCAAAGTGTGAGCCACCGATAAATCAAGACCTCCGACAGCCTTGTTAGAAGGACCCAAAAGCATACTTTGTCCCGAAGCCTCCCTCACCCATGGTTTCCGCAACCGGAGGGGAATCAACATCTGTGAACCCGGGGGCACTTGCACGGTCTGCGTCGCCACCGCTTGTATCATAGCGCACGCCGTCCGAATGTCAGTAGGGCCCGTCAAAAATGAAATCCGGCGACCCGATGGCAGTTCAATGCATCGTTGATCGATAAGAATTTTAATAGGCATTTTAGCCAAAAAATCAGTGCCCAAAAGACACGGAACTGCCAAAGAAGACGAAACGAAAACGGGTCCCGACAATTTGATATCTCCAATGCAAATGGACGCCCTAACCTGACCGATAATGCCCAACGATCCCCCATTAGCGGCGTAAAATGGCACATCCACTGGAAGCAGCGGACGACATTGGACTGGAAGAATATTATAAATGAGGTCCGATATAATAGTTGCCGATGCCCCCGTGTCCACTAACACCCTAATCTCAACCCCATCAATAGATCCCGTAACAACGGACGAACCCGCCGAAGCAGCCACAATTCTATGCCCCAATTCCGCCCATTCAATGTCTCCCTGGTCCCGGCCGAACCCCCCTCACCGAACCGAATCCCCGAACCTTAACCGGCCCTCCTCCGCCGCAACGCGGCGTCCCATGTGTGCCGAATAAACAGGCCGAGCGTGTGAGGTGCCGCGACTTGCCGGGGATTGTAGAGATGACTTGGGCTCTCGGTCGTCGTCCACCCGAGCTCCCATGGCGCGCTGACGCGGAGCGCGGCACCCGGACGCCACGTGGCCCCGGAGGCCGCAGTTATAGCACGTGACGAGGGTCGGAGTAGATCTTGGTTGCTCCGACTTTCGGCCCGATCGCAGAGGCGACCGGGCCCCCGGCCTCCAGTCTCCTGGTCGTCCCGTGGCGAACGCCTCCTCTCGTGGGCTGACGACTTGGGGTTCGGTGACCACCGAACCCGGGGCTGCGACGACAGCAGCGTTGCAACCAACGCCTTGTTTCCGTTGTAGGGCCTCGTGCGCTTGAATACTCGTGGCGACTCTCAAAGAAGAAATATCAATCTCGTCAGCTGTGTTGATAGGGACCCCCAGGTCCTGCGCCAACTTAAGCAGCTGCTCCAAAACCATCGCGTCTTGGCCCTCCTCGTCCATCCGAGGGAACGCAGCATCAGCAAGAGCCAGCAACGCCGTGCGATAGGCCAGCGCGGTCTCCGTGGCCGCTTTCCGTCTTGCGTAGAAATGATGGCGGCACGCCGAGGGAGGTCCGTAGACCCTGGCCAACAAACCCAGCGCATCCTTCAGCGTGGAGCGGTCCGACTTCCGTGCAGCCCTGAAGGCCGCGAGCGCATCGTCGTCCAGCATGGCGGGCAACGCCCGCAGCGCCGTAGCATCGGACCACGCTGACATCTCTTGATGCGCCAAAAACCTTCGCTGAAATTGGCCCCAGTCTCCGCCTTCCGCCTTGAAGGCTGACAACGTGGGCAGACGCTGCTGAAAAATGAAGTCATCCGCCTCGTGGTTCCTCTCCGCCTCTCCGTCGGTGTGTAAGATGGCGGCTCCAGCAGCAGACGTAAAATGGCGGACCCCCTCGCGCGCTGATGACGTCGATGCGCGTGCTTGGGAACCCACCACCACGTGGCGCTCGCCGTTCCCGCCAAAAGTAGGCCCAGGCGCAATGGCGGGAATCCCCCATTCGTTTTGGCGGGAATCTGCGGGGCGACCTTGTAAAATGTCCCCCACCGTCCCCGCTCCTCCCGACGAGCTGATCTCTGCCAAGATGGACGCGGCGGCGAGCAGCAGCTCCGCCAGTCGGGAGTGCGCCTCACGAAGCCCGGCGTCGGTCCCCGGTCGCTCGGCCGGCGCCGTCGACGGATCCTGTAGCGTGGGCAAGTCTTCCTCCTCACCCCCCGCCACCAGCGGCCCCGAGTCGTCCAGGTTTTCCTCGCGGTCAATCCCGTGGGTCCTACGGGTCTTCCTTGTCTCCATGCTTGGAAGCCCGTTTCACTTCTGACGCCAGATGAAGTATTGGAAAATGACGGCAGGAAACTCCTTGACGGGAACACACTTCTTTTATTAAATCTTGACTTGTAACGATACAACGCGTGGCCTCTCTTCTTCACAATGCGGTCACCATACAACGGTACAACTCGTGACCTCTTCTCTCCGCCCTACGCTTCTCTTGACTCTCGTAGATTCTGTGCTGCTGGCTCTCTGTGCCTCGTGTAGACTCCGCGCCTCGGCTACACTCTTCTCTCGTCTCGTGTAGACTCTGCGCCTCTGCTACACTCTTCACTCGTCGCGTGTAGACCTTACGCCTCTGCTACACTCTTTACTCGTCTCGTGTAGACTTTACATCTCTCTCTGGCTACACCGTATGCATACTCGGCTCGTGTAGACCTTTCTCTCTCTCTGGCTACACCGTATGCATACTCGGCTCGTGTAGACCTTTCTCTCTCCCTGGCTACACACTATACATCGCTCAGCTCGTGTAGACCTTTCTCTCTCTCTGGCTACACACTATACATTACTCAGCTCGTGTAGACCTTTCTCTCTCTCTGGCTACACACTATACATTACTCAGCTCGTGTAGACCGTTCTCTCTCTCTGGCTACACACTTATACCTTACTCTCCTCTACTCTCCCTTACTCTCCTCTCCTCTCCATTACTCTCCTCTCCGGGCTCTATCTCTGCACCTTCGTCTTCATTCTTAGATGGTTCCACTTCTGCCCCCTACTCCTCTGTGCATCACCTTATATATCTCTTCCTCCCTGGAGACGGAGCGGATGCGGACCTCAACGTCGGCACCGCTCCTCAGTTACCCAATCACCACGCGCTATCTCCACGATCCGTTTTCGCCCAGCGCGTGTTTCCACTCCCCGACCAATCACACCGCGCTGCCACCCGATCACTCCCTCTCAGCGCGTCACCGGCACACAGCCAATCAGCAGCACTACCCCCACCCGCGCACTGACGCCTGCTCCTCCCCGTCAGCGCGCGTCACCACACACACACCCGTACATACGCGCTGGCACACGACGTATACACCCAGCGCGTATCACCACTACATATGCAAGTTATTGGGATGTTGTTACAAATATTTCTTCACCTGTTATAAAGATTTGGTAGAACCGCTTTCCGCAAAGAGAAATCCTTTGTCACTACTCGTGTCAATTACTAGTTTTTGCATTTCGTTGTCAAAATAACTGCGACCTGATTTCCGCAGCTGAAAGTGACCCCACCGTGTTTTTTCTGCAAGTATACAAGGGAATGAATTTTATGCGATCAATATTCTTCATTGACATGGAAAGTCATTTTCTTGAAACCACTCCACGTGCATTTTAATCGGTTATGATGTTGCTTATCTGGATAAAAGTGCATTGGCCAGGAATCGATCCCAGGTCTCCCACGTGGCAATCCAGAATTCTACCACTGAATCACCAATACCACATTCCACTCGAATTTTTTTTACGTGAGATGCATGAATACTCTTCTTTTTTCCATCCTCCAAAATTGCGTTTTCTCTGTATATATAGAATCTGAATTTTATCATCACGATATGCAGATGATGGTGGGTTCTTTTTTTATATTCGCTCCAAATGTGCAGTTTATTGTTGTTTACTTGGATAAAAGTGCATCGGCCGGGAATCGAACCCGGGCCTCCCGCGTGGCAGGCGAGAATTCTACCACTGAACCACCGATGCCTCGTGTGTCTGGTGCAATTTTACGTGAGATGCATGAATACTGATCTTCTTTCAGTCGCGTGTAAGTGAGACTTTTCTGTGTTTCTTAGGCTCCTGACTTTCCCATTTTTCATGAATATCCGAAGATGAAGATGGACTAAATTGATTATATGCAAGTTATTGGGATGTTGTTACAAATATTTCTTCACCTGTTATAAAGATTTGGTAGAACCGCTTTCCGCAAAGAGAAATCCTTTGTCACTACTCGTGTCCATTACTAGTTTTTGCATTTCGTTGTCAAAATAACTGCGACCTGATTTCCGCAGCTGAAAGTGACCCCACCGTGTTTTTTCTCCAAGTATACAAGGGAATGAATTTTATGCGATCAATATTCTTCATTGACATGGAAAGTCATTTTCTTGAAACCACTCCACGTGCATTTTAATCGGTTATGATGTTGCTTATCTGGATAAAAGTGCATTGGCCAGGAATCGATCCCAGGTCTCCCACGTGGCAGTCCAGAATTCTACCACTGAATCACCTATACCACATTCCACTCGAATTTTTTTTACGTGAGATGCATGAATACTCTTCTTTTTTCCATCCTCCAAAATTGCGTTTTCTCTGTGTATATAGAATCTAAATTTTTTCATCACGATCTGCAGATGATGGTGGGTTCTTTTTTATATTCGCTCCAAATTTGCAGTTTATTGTTGTTTAGTTGGATAGAAGTGCATCGGCCGGGAATCGAAACCGGGCCTCCCGCGTGGCAGGCGAGAATTCTACCACTGAACCACCGATGCCTCGTGTGTCTGGTGTGATTTTACGTGAGATGCATGATTACTGATCTTCTTTCAGTCGCGTGTAAGTGAGACTTTTCTGTGTTTCTTAGGCTCCTGACTTTCCCATTTTTCATGAATATCCAAAGATGATCATGGAGTTAATTTAATATATGGGTTGATTCCGCAGTTTTGGCGGGTTCGCATCATACTAGCGCCTCTTCGTACCCAAGTTTGCGACGATCGCTAAACCACTCCAAGCCCTCACCGCAAAGGGCCAGAAATTTTGTCGCGCTGCGCGATGGCCTCGCCAACGCGCTTCCCCTTGGGTACCCCGATTTCTCTCTGTCATTTGTGTTGGATGCAGACGCCAGCGACACCGGAATCGGCGCTGTACTGTCGCTGGTAGTGAACGGAGTAGAGAGGGTCGTGTCTTATGGAAGCCGTGTACTGTCCCCTGCAGAGCAGCGTTATTGTGTAACGCGCCTCAAATTGTTGGCTATTGTGCATTTTGTACTGCAGTACAGACCGTCCCTTTATGGTAGGCAATTCCTTGTGCGCACGGACCATGCAGCTCTTCAATATACGTTGCGGGTTGACCAGCCATCCGGCCAGCTCTCCCGCTGGTTAGAAATTTTGCAAGATTATTCCTTCACGGTCACCTACAGGAAAGGTGCACGTCACTGTAATGCGGACGCATTGTCGCGATTACCGCCGAGGGACCGCTATGCGTGTGTAATAAACGACTGGACCACGATGTCTGGCTCAGTGTCCTTTATTCGGTTCGTGCTGTACACCCACACGGCTGTCTTTACTCTGTAGCTTCTCCACGGTGCTGACTCCAATGTCGGCCCGATCCACAACAGCAGCCCCGCTGCTGTTTCTCTCACACAGCCCCCCTTGGCTGTACTCGCTGCAACTCCTCTCTCTCCCTCTCCGCAGCTCCTCCTGGCAGCCACACCGCTGCCTCTAACACGCAGCCCTTCTGGCTGTCTCCTCTGCAGCTCCACACCACTCCGCAGCTTCCTCCTCTCTTCGGGGTTGGCTCCCGATGGCCGTCGGCGCCCCCCCCTCTTCTCACTCGCCCGCGTGGCCTCACTCTTTTCCGCTCACACCCCGACTGCCTTCCCCTTCCGGTTTACCCGCTTAAGGACCCGAACCTTCCACCCACGTCACATGACTCCACCCCCCGTGACGTCACATCCGGAAGGTCGCTTACGCCCGCATTACACCACCCTCCCCCGTAGAAAAATCCCAGCCGACCTCGGCTGACCAATAGCAAATCGTAATGCGGCGAACCGAGCTTCCCCCCCTAAAGGACACTAAGCATACAATGTAACAGCAAGAACAACAACAACAACGCAATTAACATCAACGAACGTACAAAAAGCATGCAATAAATACAACTGTAAGAAAAAAATAACAAGACAGCAACAATCAACGAAACGTAAGCGATTTGGAACGTGTGCGGGTCGCCGGCCCGTCCCGGACGGTCGGCGGCCCACTCGCAGAACGGGAACGCGATGAAAGTCGAGGAATGACAGGGGGTAATCCCCCTGTCGCAGCTGGAAGTCCACCGACGTCCCGTGTCCCTAAAGAGTTAGTCTTGGGCTTGTCCTGTGACCGTGCCCGCAGCTGGGTCGGAAGGGCTGCAGGGCTCGAAGGTCCCGCAGACCTGGCAGGCGTCCTCCGAGCAGGGCCCCTCGTCCCCCGCAATGTCACGGCCGGCCTGTCTGGAACAGGTACGACAGGCGCTCTAGCAAGATCAATGGACGCAGGCAGGGGAGAGTCAGCAGCAACAGACCCCGGCAAGGCAACATTGGGGGATGACGCATCATGTAAGGGAGCAACATATGGTTTCAAGCGCGACGTATGCACAACCCAGCGACGAGACCCAATCTGGACGCGTGCTGACTGTGGGTTGGGAACCGCAATGAGGCGTACGGGACCATGCCAGGGTTTGTGCAATTTCGGCGAGGTCCCCGGACGTACCTGTGGACAATGAAGCCAGGCTAGGTCCCCAACCTTCCAAGGGCACTCCCCCTCAGACCGTCGCGCATATCGCTCGTTCCGGGCCTGGGCTTTGGCCGTAGCCACGCGGGCATTCTCCCGCGCCTCCGTGACTCGGCGAACCGTGTCCTGAATGTATTCAGGAAGTGGTTTACGAGGTCCCTTCACCCCAGTTCCCAATTGCACATCCACCGGCGGCACGTTTTCCCGACCATACATAAGGTAAAACGGCGAATATCCTGTAGCCGCATGAGGCGTCATCCTGTACGCCGAAAGCACCCCGGGGATGTGCAGATCCCAATCTGATTGTTGTTCACTCACGGTATGGCAAAGCATGGCAGACAATGTCCTGTTCAGCCGTTCAACCATACCATCCGTCTGCGGATGGTATGGGGATGTCCGTACTTTCTTAGTCCCAAGGCCCGCGCACACTTCCGCCAATAATTTAGAAGAGAAATTCCTGCCCTGGTCCGTGAGGAGTCTCTCAGGCGCCCCCTTATCCATAATATACCCAAACAAAAAGGCGTCGGTAATGGCCGCGGCCGACTGATCGGGCAACGGCCAGGCCATCGGCCAACGGGAGAGGTACTCAACCCCTACCAGCAAATATTTATTACCCCTCGCCGATGGTGGAAAAGGTCCCAATATGTCCAGTGCCACCAATTCATTGACTCGAGACACCTGAATCGACTGGAGAGGCGGCACGTAAGGATGTTTCGGCGGCTTACGTCGTGCACACGCAGGGCACGCGCGCACGTGCCCTACGACATCTGTCGCCATGCCGTGCCAAAAATAATGACGTTGCAACGTCAACAAGGTCTTCTGCACCCCTAAATGTAAGAGAGTGTCACAATGGAGGGTTCTAATCAACTCGAATCGCAAGGACGTTGGTACCACCAGGCGCCAACGTTCCTGGAACCCCTCCCGCCACATAAGCAGACCATCTCGGAGAGCGGTTTGCGGCCCCATAGCCGTACTCGGACTCCCATTGTCCCTAGCAGACCGCTTCCGCAAGGACACCAATGACTCATCCATCATCTGTTCCCGGATCCAGACAGACCGCGGCAGATTCAAAACCCCGTCAGCCGGTCCCGGTTCCATCGGAGTGTCCGACTTCTCGACGGCCAACGTAAGCGGCTGAGGGGGGTTTGGAATCGGCGAACACCTATGCGTCCCCGACTCACATTTACAAGGGGCGCGCCCCGGTAATCTGGAAAGTGCGTCAGCGTTCGCATGGCGCACTCCCTTCCGATGTTGAATTTGGAAGGAAAATTCCTGTAGCGTGTCCAACCAACGTGCCAACTGTCCGGATGGCTGGTCAATTTTAAGGGCATATTGCAAGGCCGCATGATCCGTGCGCACAATAAAAGAACGACCGTAGAGGTATGGTCGAAATTGCCGTAGGAAAAAAACAACCGCCAATAGTTCTCTGCGAGTGACACAGTAGCGGGTTTCCGCAGGAGACAAGACTCGGCTACCATACGCCACGACACGCTCTACACCCCCTTTAGACTGTGATAACACCGCCCCAATACCTGTGTCACTCGCGTCCGTATCAAGAATGAATGGGTGATCGAAATCGGGATAATCCAATGTTGGGGCCGTGGCCAATAGATCACGCAGACTCCGAAAGGCCGCCTCCTCCGGCTGTCCCCAAACAAACTTCCGTCCTTTACCCGTAAGGAGATGCAAGGGCCTCGCAATCGTCGCAAAACCCGGCACAAATCTTCGGTAATACGAGGCAAATCCCAAAAACCGCCGAACATCCCCCACGGTGGCCGGAGTCGGCCAATCCCGGACGCACGCCGTCTTTTCCGGATCCGTGGACACTCCCTCAGCACTCACAATGTGCCCCAAATAGCGGACGGACCATTGCAGTAGGTGACATTTCTTTGGTTTGAATTTCAATTTGGCAGAACGCATCCTCGTGAACACTGTCTCCAGCCGCGTCAAATGTTCATCAAATGTGCGGCTGAAGACAATAATATCGTCCAAATATATAAGACACGTCTCCCACTGCAACCCCGTCAAAACGAGCTCCATCAATCTTTGAAATGTAGCAGGGGCCGCATTCAATCCCATCGGGAGACAGTTGAATTGAAATAACCCCTGCGGCGTACGGAATGCGGTTTTCTCCCGTGAGGACTCGTCAAGGGGAAGCTGCCAAAATCCCGAAGAGAGGTCCAGTGTGGAAAAGAACTTAGCCCCCGACAATGCGTCGAGGGAGTCATCCATACGCGGCAGGGGGTACGCATCTGCCACCGATATCTTATTCAATTTGCGGAAATCAACACAAAATCGCAATTTGCCATCCTTCTTCTTAACCAAGACGACTGGAGCGCCCCATGGGCTGTTAGATGGCGATATAATGTCCGCAGCCAACATGTCTTCCACTGCCCCCCGTACGTGTTCTCGCTCCGCAGGACTCATCCGATGCGAATTTAATCGAATAGGGGCAGCATCGCCCGTCTCAATGTGATGGTAAAGCAACGAAGTGCGGCCCAAATCCAAATCATCGGAGCTGAACACATCGGAATATGTCAACAACAATTTACGCAGCGCACCACGTTGCTCCATGGACAGGGAAGAATTTCCGTCACATAATTGAGCAACCCAACGATCATCCGAACTCCTTGGCTCGGAAACCCCAGCAACAACTCCCCGGCTATGTGGACAATCATGGGTCGCAAACGCCGTAGTGGCATGTGCCACAACCGTACCGGCCGGGACACAGACGTTTTCTCCCCCCGCATTAAGCACCTGTAAAAACGGTAATTGATCCGGCCGGACGATGGTCTGTGCCCCCACTAACGCCAACCCGGTTGTTATCGTGGCGGACGGTGACAACAAGACCCCTACTGCTCCTAGCCGATCAGGCAGGGGCTTCCGATACCGCAAGGGTATAAGCATCTGTGTACCAGGTGGGATGTCCACAGATGCGACGGACAGCGCCTGCACTTGTACGGCCGAAGCAGGTCGCCCCCAGGGCGACGGCAGAAACAAGATTTGACGGCCCCCCGGCAGCTCAATACAATTCTCATTGATTTTGATCAAAATGGGCATCTTAGCCAAAAAATCGGTGCCTAACAAACAAGGAACCGCCAAAGTTCTCGATATCAACACAACACCCGAGGCCGACACATCCCCAATAGATATCTTAGCATCCACCTGACCCACGATACCCATGCTACCCCCGTTCGCAGCGACGCACGACCCATAAACCGGACGCACAGCCCCCGGCGGGATGCCCAACAGATGGAAAATGACATCCGAAATAATAGTCGCAGACGCGCCGGAGTCGACCAAAATGCGTACGTCCACCCCTTGTATAGACCCCGGTACAGTGGACGAGCCCGTAGCGGCCGCGATGACTCTCCGTGCCAACTTGCGCCACTGCGTGACCGAGCGACAAGGCCCCGTCGAAGGGCATGCTTTAACCACAACGTTAGGATGGCGCAACGACGGTGATGGGTGAGGTGTAAAGCCTTGCCGAGTGTCTGGTGCGTGCCGACATGCCTGTTTCGGAGGATCCCTAGCCGACTTGACCGGTGCCGAGGCCTCCTGCTGCGGCGGAGCCGGGAAGCGGGCCCAGCAGTCTCTGGCGTAGTGGCCCCTACGCCCGCAGCGGAAACATTCGGCCTCGTTGCGCCGAAGCGCAGGCCTCGCCTCCTGACGGCCCCGTTCTGGTAGCGCCGCGCGCGGTCTCGGCCCGCCGCGTCCCGTCCATGGAGCGGAGGCGGCCGTCAGTTGTTGAGGGCCCCGGTCATCCGGAACATAGACAGCCTGCGCAGGGTTCCACCCCAGCGCATCCCCTTCTTTGACGGGCCCCCCCCGTCCACGCCGTCACTTGTTTCCAGCGACGGAGGTTGAATTGCGCATCGAGACACTTAGCAGCCGTCCGGGAAGTTAGCTTCTCATGCCCACACACAGGCATGGGGATCCCTAGATCCCGAGACAGCTCCAACATTTTCCCTAATATGAGAGGCTCGAGCAGGTCCTGTGGCGTCTCAGGATAAGCTGCCATGGCCAGCTCCAGCACCGCACCCCTGAACGCCACGGGCGACTCCTCTGGTGCTCGTTGTCGTTGAGCGAATCGCCGATGCGCATCATCTGGTGGCTCATAAGCATCGGCCATTTCTTGAAAAACACCACATAAAGTTGCCTTCTTATCGGTCGTTATGGAACGGAAGAATCGGACAGATTCGTCGTCCAGGAGAGTCGGCAACACCTCCAAAGCCTCCGCATCGGTCCATCTTGCTGTGCGTACCGCCGCCAAGAAGCGGCAGGCGAACGCGCTCCAGTCCCCACCGACGGAAAATTCTTTAACCGTTGTAAGGTGGCGACTCCGACTCCTCTTCCCGCCGTCTTCCAATGGTGGTGGTTGTGATGGCAAATTCAAAATGGCGTCGGCCCGCGGCGTGGCCAAGATGGCGGTTTGGCGCCACGGAGCGCGCAAAATGGCGGCCTCTTGCCGCGTGGGCAATGGCTGCGGCAGGACAGGCAACGTGGCGGCCCGCGGAGCACCACTTGCATCATCCATCGTCCCTGGCGCGACGAGATGGCATAGATGCGCCAGGACGTCCTTAAGTGCCTCCAGTTGTACCGCCATCGCTTGCCATCGTTGATCCGCGTCTGATGATGTCGACGGACCCGCCACCCCGCCAACATCCTCCACTCCCGTTCCCGTGGTCGCCTCAGCCTGGCTCTCCTCCACCACCCCAACAGGATCCCTGGTTGGAGGGAGTTCGTCGTCGTCGGACGAAGAAGCCGATGCAGGCGCCGGATTAACTTTCTTCCTCACTTGTTTCGACATGCCGTTGCACTTCTGACACCAGTGTAATAAACGACTGGACCACGATGTCTGGCTCAGTGTCCTTTATTCGGTTCGTGCTGTACACCCACACGGCTGTCTTTACTCTGTAGCTTCTCCACGGTGCTGACTCCAATGTCGGCCCGATCCACAACAGCAGCCCCGCTGCTGTTTCTCTCACACAGCCCCCCTTGGCTGTACTCGCTGCAACTCCTCTCTCTCCCTCTCCGCAGCTCCTCCTGGCAGCCACACCGCTGCCTCTAACACGCAGCCCTTCTGGCTGTCTCCTCTGCAGCTCCACACCACTCCGCAGCTTCCTCCTCTCTTCGGGGTTGGCTCCCGATGGCCGTCGGCGCCCCCCCCTCTTCTCACTCGCCCGCGTGGCCTCACTCTTTTCCGCTCACACCCCGACTGCCTTCCCCTTCCGGTTTACCCGCTTAAGGACCCGAACCTTCCACCCACGTCACATGACTCCACCCCCCGTGACGTCACATCCGGAAGGTCGCTTACGCCCGCATTACACGTGTATGATGGGTGCCGGCCGATGTAAACCTGCGGCTGCAGGATTGCCGTGCACTGTTGTAGCGTTTGTTGATGTTCCACAATCCGCGGCAACCGCTCCCTGTGACAACATGATTGGTCTCATGCACATGTTGAAGTTACAGCATCGCATCAGAACGAGGGGTGGTTAAAAGGTGCCAGTGGGAATGTCTCTCATAGTTGATGAGGTGGGATGAGGAAGTGCAGCGTTACTGCATCGTTGTGCCAACTGTTCTGCCGAGTAGAGTTACACGGGCTGTCCATGTGAAGTTAATGCACCTTGGGGTGCGGAAAACCTTGTTGACCCTGAAGCGCGACTTATTTTGGCCCGGAATGTCAGAGGATGTGTACCACATGGTCAAAGGTTGTGTGAAGTGTGCTCGCCGAAAGCCCCTGCCAAGCCAGGCCTGGCCACCGTTGCAATCTATCAAGGTGTCCCTCGGCCCATTTCCCGCCACTTATAGGCGAAATACATTTCTTCTTGTCGGGGTGGAGTACCTGTCCCGGTGGCTGGTGGCATAGCCTTTGCCAGATCAGTCGGCCGTGTCCATCGCGGACGCATTCCTACATGGGTACGTTTTAGACAAGGGGGCCCCGGGAACGTCTCCTTACAGACCAAGCTCGTAATCTTTTTTCTAAATTGTTAAAGGAAGTGTGCAACTCTTGAGGTAATAAAAAGATCTGGACGTCGCTCTACCATCCGGGATGGTAGAGCGCTTGCACAGGACTCTTGAGTATGTAATAAACGACTTCCACAACGATCTTGACTGGCGTCTTTTATTGATAGAATTCTTGCACAGCTCATTTCCGCTCTCCCCATATGTTTCCCTTCTCTCTCTATGGTTGGGGACGAGTCATTCTCTCTGTTTGCCTCTCTTCCAATCCCCGATCCCGCCGCTGGCTGGCGGCATGCCGGGAGGAGACGAGCCTCACTGGGTTCGCCACATGGTCGGTGACGAGGAGAGGCTTGTGCAGCGACGCGGTCCGGACTTGAAGCTTCACACACCGACCCCTGAGTGCTTATATCCCTCACGGCGGAGCTAAGCTCCGCCTCTAGCCACGCTCCCTGTTGGAACCTTCTCGATGGTTCCCGAACGTTCCCCTTTGACTCCGCCCATTACCTTTGGCCCAGATATATCCCCGCTTGGGATTGAATACCCGCTACCCGGTGGTGGCCGTGCGGTTACCCCATTCTGCCCATTAGATGGCGCTCTCGCATTACACGTCCATGCTGTGCCAACAGGTTAACAAGGCACAGTCCGACTGGGATTTGCAGGTTCCAGGTGTTCTGGCCGCATATAGGATGGCGCCTCACGCCTCAATAGGGTTCTCCCCCTTTTTCCTCATGTATGGGAGGGAATGTGATCCCGCCATGGAGGCTCAGTTTGTCATGGACCTGGGCAAAAAGAAGGTTGCTGTGCCCATGCAGCTTACGATCAGACAGCTGACAGAAGCACGGGAGGCGTCTCGGGGAAATTCGGCCAAACAGCAGGCCGCCAATGAGAAGCTTGTGGGACTCCGTGAATCCAGAAACCCATAGACCCATGGGAACAAGGCATGGTTGTATTGCCCCCAGGAGCCCCTGGGCACGTCCCCTAAATTGCACCGGCCATGGCAGGACCCAGTTAAGGTGATCGAGGTGAGGAGGCCGCAGTGCGTGCATATCCAGGTCAGTCGCAGGCGCTGGTTTAAGCATCCGTCGCGGCTGAAACCCTATTTTCCACCTTGTGATGTCACTTCATCCCCACCACCTGAGTGCCAGGTGTCTGATGTGTCCGGCGAGCCAAGGCGAACGGTCGCGGAGGGTGCAATTCAGCAGGATTTTGTTGTTTCGCCTGCAGGTTTCCAGTGCCTGACACCCGCAGACCCACCGACGGCACTGTCTACAGACGGACCGAGGATGACGGAACGGCTTTCATCTTCTTGCCCTTCGTCTTCTTCTCGGGAGGGGCCGCGCTCGTTAGGCCATTTACATATTGTCCTGGGGTCTACAAGAAGCCCATTCTTGTCCCGCCTGGGGGCACGGCGACGAGGACCCACTCTAAAACTGTTAGGTTTCGATAGCCTGCCCCTTTTTGTTGTTGACCAAGTTAGTTCCTACGCTGTGGCTGGTGGCCGCAGACACGAGCCGGGGTGTGACTACTAGTTGTACTGGGGTCCTTCCTGATGCTCGTGGGCTGCGGCACGCTGACGGTCGTCGGACATTGTTCAATCTTTGGGGTCTAGGTTCATTACTGTAGGTTCTCGTCGGTAATTGTTAATTATCCCGGAAGGTTTTGTATTGTTCTTGTTGTTTGCGCCACAAGGAGGATGGCTGATTTTTTTCATGGCGTGGGGGGGGGTTAGTGACATAGAATCACTTAGCAGCATAGCACTGGTTGCTGGTATGGAAGGGATATCTGCAGTTACAGCAGCCCTGATTAACAGCAGGTCACTTGATAGACCAGAGAGAGGGATGTAGGGGAAAGGTTACAGAAGGGGCACATCGAGAACCTGCTAGTAGGTTCCAGAAGGGGGGCATGGCCGGGACGGAGTCAGGCCACACTGACAGGAAAAGAGGAGCCCCAGGAGGGGACCTCGGGGCAGGCGAGAATTCTACCACTGAACCACCGATGCCACATACTCCTTGAGTTTTTACGTCAGATAGATGAATGCTGATCTTTTTTCAGTCGCACAAAATTGAGTGTTCTCTTTGTGTATTTGGCTTCTGACTTTTAACATTTTCATGAACATCCGAAGATGATAGTGGGTGTTTTGTTCGATTAGCTGCAAATGTATGCTTTAATATGTTGTTTAGCATGATAAAAATGCATCAGCCAGGTATCAAACCCGGCCCTCTCACGAGGAAGGCAAGAATTCTCCCACTGAACCACTAATGCCACATACTCCATGAGTTTTTTACGTCAGATGCATGAATACTGATCTTCTTTCAGTCGTGTGGAAGCATCTTCTCTGTGTATATTTGGCTTTTGACTTTTCCATTTTTCATGAATATCCGAATATGATGCTGGAGTTAATTGATTATATGCAAATTATATTATTGGGAAGTTGCTAAAAACTATTTATTCACCTGTTATGATGAATAGCTGGAAACTATTTCGACCAGAGAAATAATTTGTCACTACTCATCTCCAATACTAGTTTTTGAACTGGGTTGGTACAATTACTGCGACCTAATTTTTCCCAGCTGAAAGCGGCCTCAAGATATTGGCTGCCACTAGTATACTAGGAAATGAAGTGGGTTTGATTAATATTCTTCAATAACATGGAACGTAATATTTTTCGATACTACTAAATGTGCATTAAATCTTTACAATGTTGCATATCATGATAAAAGTAAAAATAAATATTCTAAAAAGTGCATCGGCCGGGAATCGAACCCGGGCCTCCCGCGTGGCAGGCGAGAATTCTACCACTGAACCACCGATGCTTCACGCTTCCCAGTGGTTTTTATGACATTCATGAATACTGATCTTTCAGTCCTGTGCAAGTTTTATCTGGAAATTTGGCTTTTGGTTTTTTCTTTAAAATCTGATTATTATTGTGCAACTTTTTCTACGATCTGCTACTTATGACGAACCTCCTGAAAATATGTATGAGTTTTTTTGTACCACAGGTACCAGTCACCAATGAGGGATTGGTTCTACCCTGTGCCAACACAGACTAAAATAAGAAAATAGCCTTTGACTAATCATCATTATTGTGGATGCAATTTTTTTTCCTGGCGTGATGAATGTTGGCATTATATGCTATTCCACACCTTATCGGGGCCCTTGTTAATAGCGCTTGACCGAGGAATGCATGTCATGGAGGTCCCTTATCGCTAGGGGTCTCCATCTGCAGCTACCGAATGCAGTCAATACCGTAAAAACCCTGAAAAACGTTTTCCAATGGAAATTTTCTTCTACATCTAGAAAATATATAAACATGAACAACAATCATTAGATGAAAATAGATACCACATAATTCACACTAATAGCAGTGCAGCAAAGATAGATGCTATTAAATTAATTGTTGTAATAAAATACCATAAAATGTGCATCGGCCGGGAATCGAACCCGGGCCTCCCGCGTGGCAGGCGAGAATTCTACCACTGAACCACCGATGCCTTGATAGATTATGTGCAAACCATTTAAGAAATACCTCAGCAATCGGAGTATGCAGTCATGTGTTTGGAGGCATTCCATTTTACATCTGCGAATAATTTGCTCAGCAGTGTGTTCAGTCAAGACTCTACTTCCAGTGAAGACAATGAGTATTGCGCAGTTCTATACATGCGGAATGTCACCAATTCTCTTCATGGGATGCTATGTCCATAGCAAGTAAAACAATGGTCAAAAATATCCTTTCACTATCAGTCCAGATTTATTTTTTACATTATAACGTATGATCGGGTATTTTATACAAATTTGATTAAAACACAAATTGCATCATGATACTGCATTGTAAAAACCCCTTCATGACCTAGTTTTATGCGGTTAAGCTGATGCCCTTCTTTGACCACCTTTAAAACGTGATTACCTTTTAATCTCGTCTCAAAGCCCTTCATTGAGTATTGAAACAATTCCAAAAGATGTGTTTAAGTTAAATGCATTACTATTGACTGATGAACGGGACAAGTTTCGAATTCAAAAATAAGTTTGTTTATTTTTATTGTTTCCGAGCCTAAATGTAACAATGGCTTGTAATTTGCATGTAGTTTTCATTTATTGAATAATAATCTCAATCGTTACACTCCTTGGCTCCACCGTGCGATAGTCGCGGTGGTGTCTAAATCGCACCCCACCAGCTGCGAGGACAGAAGGAAGCCTCGGCCAGCATTTGCTGTCCCTGGAGTGACGAGATACATTGTTTATAAAAGTTTTGCAATGCCCTGGACCGAAAGCAGCCTTCTTGCTCCCAAACGGAGTAACGTCAAGCTCATAACCACAGAGGTCACTTGTTTAGTAAACACCAACACACACTGTGACGTTATTTATCCTAAAACGTGCTGTATGGATAGAAAGGGCGCCCCCACGCGGTGTCTTAGCGTGTGTATTGTTCTTTGGTTCTTTCGGTAAAGTCACGTATAAAGATAAAATAATAAATTAAATTAAATACTATTTATTATTTTATCTTTATACGTGACTTTACCGAAAGAACCAAATAATAATTCCTGCTGTCACGAAAGCTCCAAATTAAGTGTGTATTGTTTTTAACATACTTCAACACGCAGCTTGGTAAGGAGCAGCGCCGCAAGGGGGTGGACGAGAGAAGAAGTGGTTCTCAGGCCCGGTTCAGAGGTCACTTTGCCACTGATGTTGGCCGTGGCCAGGAGACAAAACTCTGGGAGCCGAGTGTATAAGTGCAGTATGCTCAACACTGATTTAAATTCATACATGGGACACAACTGTGTAATTATTAATCGCGTCTTCTTCTCTTATCCGGAGTTTTTCCTAGACACTCCAAACAGCTGGCCATGATAAAACATAAAAATACCACAAACTTTTGGATATGCATCTTAGGCAGGTTCTCGCATAAAATGTTATAAATGTTCAGTCAGAAAATTAATTACTGTGATTCAGAAAATGTAACTTTATAAAAATTTCAATCTACATACTGTAGTTTCATTCCTTTTGTTTAACACATTTTTGATTTTCATATGTACGTCTTTCTGTTTTGAATCTCCATCATTGCTGCCTGAAGCACGGGTCTCCTTGCAGATTTGTAGTTGAGTGCCAGTCGCTGGGCTGTTCTCCACACATCAGATGCAGGAGCCATTCATATTGCACTTGGCGTGCGTGCACACCACGCACAACCCACCCCACACGTGTTCCTCTCGAGGCCACTTCCTTGTACACATTGAGCCCCCTTCATAAAGGTCAGGGCTAACCGACACCAGCACGTCCCACAGGCAAGCAGATGTTCTGCCACAGTTGTACACCCGCAGCTAGGGCCACTCACTACCTAAACTGAACTTTACTTCAATATTCGTGTGTGTTGGATGTGTGCGTGTATGCGTCATGTACTAACTGGGTAGTATGGCGGATAGCGTGCTACGCTACGAGCCTGGCGGCTAGAGTTCGATTCTTCCTCACGGCCGACACCACTGACGATTTTCTGAACTGGTCCTGGGCCCCCCCCCTTAGGTCGACTCAGCCTCAAATTAGTATTTGAATGCGGTGCATAAAATAACACCGCCACGAGAGAGCCAAAGGTGGTCCGACATGGTGCTCGCCACCCACCTCCTCGTGTGCCGTGCCGGTTTTCATAGGTGCTTGCTAATAGAACTGGCCCTAAAAGTCAGTTAAGGCTACACGGGGATCTTTGTTTTGTGTTAGGTGGGTGTACAGGGTGGTCCAGATGTAATGTGACCCCCAATTAATTGACCCCTATTATTTTTTCCCATTGCTTTTTGGTTTCTGTGTTCACTCCTATTGGTATACAACAAATTAAGCTTTAGAGAATTACATTAGGGTCACATGACATCTGGACCACGCTTTATACTGTACGTGCATGTGTAGAATAGTAAATTAGTCATTTATCCAAGATAGCCAGACTGAGTCATATAACTCTTTTTCTGGAGGGTCTTGCGTTGTTTTTATGTTCTGATATGTTTTTGGCCAATGAATGAGTTTGTACAATTTTAAGGAATCCGGAGCACATGGAATAAATGCGTCGCGTGTGCGTGTGGCTTTTGTGTTGGGAGTGTGTTTGGTGTAAATTGTTTGTATGCCTGTTTTGGTTGTACTGTATTATGTATGTTGTGTGTGTTGGGTGTGACATGTGTGTATTTTGTGTGCATATATCGTGTTGTGTGTACACAGTTACGTTTGTACATGTGCATGTGTGTTGTGCGGTGGGTGGGTACATATTTACGTGTGGGGGTGTCAGTCAAAAGTCACTCGTTCTGGTAATTTACTGATAAAGGGGAAATGGGAAGCATCCCCGTCCAGTACTAGGTTGGTTCACCCCGTACAGCGACCCGTCAGAGCTACAGACATATTGTCTGCTGATAGTCATCTCTTCAAACTGATTGCGGCCATTGTCGAGGTGGAAGTCTTTATCAGACCGTGCTTTCTTTTTTTTGTATCAGCCCGAAGCTGCGATGCCGACGAGGGAGGACGTGAAGACGTGGATCTGTCAGGATGTAGCCAACTTTCTTGTGCAGGTATTGCGCTGGTGCTTTGTCTTTTTTTTCATTCACGAATGCCGTGTTGTGTGTGCTGCGTGTCTGTCTGTGTGCACGTGGCAAGGCTGTAGAGCAGTGTTACACAGCCGTGTTGAAAACTTTTTTTTATTATTGTTCTGTATTTTTATTGGCTGCTTATGATGTAACATCTCTCCGAAGATAATCAAAGTGAACTGAACTATGGACTCGTGGACAACCATCCTCAACCCTCAAATAATTTTCAAGGACAACCCTGCATCAAATACATATTTTATTCAAATTAAACCCATAGTCAACTAAAAGAGATGAAGAATAGTAATAACAAAAATAATCACTAGCCTTTTTATTGACGAATCTGAATATTATGGGCAGTAATTTTTTTTGTTTCTGTGAAAGATTGTAGAATATGCGACAGCTCGGCAGACCACATTCCATGGCCTTGCGGACCACCGGTGGTCTGTGCAGCGCCACCGGTGGTCTGTGCAGCGCCACCGGTGGTCTGTGCAGCGCCACCGGTGGTCTGTGCACCGCCACCGGTGGTCAGTGCACCGCAGGTTGGGACCCCGCTGCTGTAAAGAATCATCAGTGCCATAATGAGCACGGGGAATGCGTGGGATGGTGGCACAGTGGGAATGCCTCCATCAAGCAGTGGATTGGTCATGGCTGATAATGATGACGACTCAAATTGTTAATGAAGAGTTGTAAAGTGTAATATTTGCACAAGTTACTTTGGCAGTTGCTTGTGTAGTGCTCGACTTGACACGACAGCTTCTTGCTTTTCTCTCTCTTTATTTCGTTAATACCAATCAACATTCCTCCAGCTAACACCAATCAACATTCCTCCCTCGCGCTCGCCGCTCGCCCGCCGCATTCCGCCGGCCTCGCTCACTCCGCGTCTCTCCTCCGTCGACTCTCCTCTACACAATCTCCGTCACAGTTCAGCCGCTCTTTATCGGCTCCCCCGTCACACTCAGCCGTATCTCTATCGGCTTCTCCGCCACACTCCAGACGCTTTCTGCTGGCTTCGCCGTCACACTCCAGCCACTTCTGCTGGCTTCTCCGTCGCTACCTTATACTTCTCCGCTGCTACCCTATACTTCTCCACTGCTACCTTATACCTCTCCACTGCTACCCTATACTTCTCCACTGCTACCCTACACTTCTCCACTGCTTCTGGCTCCGCTGCTTCAGCTCCAACATCCTTCTTCTCCTCCCAGGCGCGAAGTCCCGTCTCCTTCAAAACCCCCTCTCTTTATTCCCAAGCCAATTAATCTCCAATTAATCAGTGACATCCCCCGCGACGCCCCTCGCCCGCCAGCCCCCGCTGGCACCTGCCACGTTTTCTAGACAACACGGCGCCACTTAGCGACAACAACAACTTCCTGGCCAATCAGTGCCCTGTGTCCTTAATCGCCCCTACCCGTCTCTGGCCTTCTCCTCACGCCTAACGACAATAACAACCTCGACCTCGTTTGCTCCCACTGTACTCTGCGCGCGCGTACACCCACTCCCGCGTGTGGCGCGTATTTGAGGCACTACATCACCCCCCCCCCCCCCCCATGTTTAAAGAATTAGCCGTCCTGGCTAAGCATAACGCGTCACACGACAACACACAACAACCCTCATATACATAGTTACACGATACCCCCCTTGACAACGCAACACGACTACTACGCCACAGAATGTCAAGAAAAAGTCACTCTTCGGGAGCGGGCTCCCGCAGCCGGTCCATCACCCCGGCCCGGGTGAACAGGGGACAAGGGCGGGGAGCATCCCTGCGTGGGCGCGGGGCAGCGTCCTACCCGTGACGTGCGCCTCTCCTCATAACATCGGCCGCCCGCTGGTGAGACCGGATTCCGTTCTCATGCGTCCCGGGGCGGCACCTGACTCAAAAACGGCGATCCTGCAGACACACGGGGGGTAAACTGCTGAGGTGCGTTCTCACGCCGCCGCACAACATGCTCGTCGGACACATCCAATACAGGCCGCTCAGGGATGGGAGATGACACTTCATAAGGCGATACATATTTCTTCAACTGCGATTGGTGAACATGCCACAATCGACGACCGCACCGAATCCGTACACTCTGGTCCCTTCGAAGCTCCACAATTTCAACAGGACCCTGCCAGGGCCGATGGAATTTCGGTGATGTGCCCACTGGCACCATAGGACAATGCAACCAAGCCCTGTCTCCCACTTGCCATCGCTCCTGCGGAGGCTGTGTACCGTGCAGGCGCTCATTAGCCGCCTGCCTCCGCTCCGTATTACCCAGTGAGGCCTCTCTAGCCTCCTTCAGACGGTCCAATGCTATGGGGGTAGGCACCGCTGACAACTTCCCCTTTGGTTTGACACCCAGCTTGACCCGGGCCGGGGCCTCCGGTTCTCGACCGTACATTAAATAGGAGGGTGAATTTCTCCTTTGAGGCGTGCGGGGCCAATCTGTAAGCGGCCAGGTCGCTGGAACATATAGATCCCAATCAGTTTGTGCCGAATTAACCTGCTGGCACAACATAGACGTCAGCATCCTATGAAGACGCTCAACTATCCCGTCGGTTTGCGGGTGGTACGGGGACATCTGAATTTTTTTCGTACCCAATGCGCTACAGGTGCTCCGGGGCACCCTTATCAAAAACGTAACCCTGCAGGAAGGCCTCCGTGATGGATCCTGTTGATTGGTCTACCAGTGGCCATGCCATAGGCCACCGAGTGAGGTAATCAACACCCACCAGCAAATATTTGTGACCCCGCGGGGTAATAGGGAACGGCCCCAAAATATCCAGGGCGACAATTTCGTTTACCCGTGAAATTCGTATCGATTGCAACGGTACTCGATATGGTTGCACCGGCGCCTTCCGCCGTGCGCACTCGTGACAGGCCTTAACGTACAAATGAACATCGTTGTGCATCCCCGGCCAGTAAAAATCGTTACTCAAGGTCAATGCGGTTTTCTTCTCACCCAATGCATCAAACGCTTGTGTGCATCGTGAATAAGTTTTCCCCTCAATCACAACAGTACCACAATACAAAATTTTTGCAACACGACATCCCACCTCACTAGGAGATCGTCTATGAGCCGAAGGATGGGCCAATCTTCCGACCCTTTAGAACGGGATCTGGTTAGTGAAGAATCGTTTACCTGTAAGCGTGCCCAACAATCCTATGATAATCCCAGTAACCCGGGCTCTTTAGCAGGGGCCCCGTCAATTGGGCCCGAATCGGCTGCAGCGGCCATGGCCGGAATGCCCTGCAGCAGTGGACCGCAGCACAGCAATCCCTCGGTACATCTACACGAGCCTGACGGCTGAGGCAATCGGGACAGAGCGTCTACATTGACATGACGCGTCAATTTACTGTGATGGACCATAAAGGAATATACCTACAGAACCTCAAGCCAACGGGCCATTTGACCTGAGGGTTGGTCAATCCGCAAGGAGTACTGCGCTGCCGCGTGGTCAGTGCGGACCAAGAAATCCCTACCGTACAAATATGGTCGATACAACTGCACGAAGTGTACAATCGCCAACAATTCTCTGCGAGTTACACAATATTTTTGCTCCACCGGGGACAGCACGCGACTGCCGTATGCAACGACTCTTTCCACTCCATCAATTTTCTGCGACAAAACAGCGCCTATGCCCGTATCACTGGCGTCGGTGTCAAGAACAAACATCTCTCCAAAATTCGGATATTTGAGTGGCGGTACGTCTGCTAAAGTGTCCCAAAGCGTTTCAAACGAACGCTGTTCCTCGTCACCCCATAGGAACTTTTTACCCTTAGCGGTCAGTGTATGCAGTGGCCTTGCAATCGTAGCAAAAATCCTTGACAAATCAACGGTAGTACAAGGCAAATCCCACGAAGCTACGCACCTCCGACTCCGTGTGGAGTTCAGCCCCATCGTAAGCACGTTAAAATGGAACAATCCCTGCGGTGTTCGAAAGGCCGTCTTTGGCTTAGATTCTTCGTCCAGGGGCAATTGCCAAAAGCCCGACAAGAGGTCAAGAGTCGAGAAAAATTTTGCACCAGACAAGGCGTCCAATGAGTCATCAATGCGCGGGAGCGGGTACGCGTCCGCCACCGAAATCTTATTAAGTTTACGATAATCGACACAAAATCGCAGGGAACCATCACGTTTTTTAACCAGTACAATTGAAGCCCCCCACGGGCTGGAAGAAGGAGAGACAATATTCTGTAGCAACAAGTCGTCCATCATTTTCCGAATACAATCCTTCTCCAGCGGGCTCACATAGTGAGAATTTAAGCGAATCGGAGGTGCATCTCTAGTATCAATGTGATGTATCAATAAGGACGTGCGACCGACATCATATTTTCCCGTGCTAAATACGTCCTTAAATTCCAAAAGCAGCTTATGAAGACGCGACCGCTGCTCGGGTTTCAAATCATCATTACATTCGTACAAATCCCGGAACCAGCCCGGTTCCTCACCACACTGCGGCAGCGCATTTCCCTCGCCCGTTGCCAAGCAATCATCCCCATCCGAGTTATGCACAGCTGACGCATGCGCTAACGTAGTCCCTTTCTGAATAACAACTGACTCGTACCCCGTATTAACAATCTGTATAAATGGTTCGCAATTTGCCGGCACCATCGTTAAAGCCCCGACCAAGGAGGGCGTCCGTGGCACGGCGTTTGATGGTGTCAACAATATACCTTCCCCCAGGTTATCCAATGGCAGGCCCTTTTTCAAGCACTGTGCGACTAACCACCGCCTGCACCACGGCGTTTACATGAGCGAATTTAGATGGAGTCCCCAAAAATTTAAGGCATTTCCCCGATGGCAATTCCAAACATCCCCTCTCTATTGAGATCTTAAGAGGCATCCTTCATAAAAAATCTGTGCCCAACAAACATGGCACGGCCAGAGCAGTCGAAACCAAAATATATCCCGTTACACACACCTCCCCAACTTGAATTGTTGCGAGCACGCGACCCAAAATTCCCAAACTGCCCCCATTTGCCGCTATACACGGGCCATCCACTGGTTCCAAAGCCTGGGGTGAGGTTGGCAACGAACGAAAAGTTTGCAAGGAAATGAGGGTCGCTAAAGCCCCCGTATCGACAATTACTCTAATCTGCACCCCTTGAACAAGCGCCATCACATCCGATGAACCTGGCGCGGCACCCAAAACGCGATGAACCAACGCGCCCCATACAGCATTACCGTGTGATTCATACGAAGGGGGATTTACAGTGTGTGGTGTCGTGGATGGGTGATGTGAAGGATGCGGCCATGTATTAAATGTGTCACGACTTGCCTGTTGGTCCCGGAATGGGGAGAGTCTGTGGTCGTAGTCTCCTGTCGCCCTTGGGAAGACGCCTCTCCGTCTCCAGCAGTCCCGTGCGAAGTGTCCTCGACGCCCGCACATAGCACGTCCGCAGGGCGCCACCCCCATACGTCTCGGGGCGGTGAGGCAGGCTCGCGAGCGGCCGTGCGGCCGCTGCTGCCAGCGACCCCGGCTCCTCCAACTCTGACAGGCCCCCGGCCGTGCCGGCGCACACCACCAGAGGCTGTGCCGTCACCGCCGCTGATTCGTCGTGAAGATCCAGGTTGGTCTGGTTGTTCTTGGCGATCTGCAAAGACGACCCGTCGTCGTCGCTGTTGCTGGGAAGCGAAAGGACGACCCGTAGCTCCTTCGCCATCAGCAACAGCTTCTCCTGCGCCAAGGAGTCAAGGGCAGCATGGTCCATCGCCAGGTAAGCCACTTGACCGAGGGTCAACAGTGCACTGCGGTATGCGAGGGGAGATTCCATCTCTGCCCGCTTTCTCAACTGAAACTAGCGCTTGGCGACCGATCGCGGCTCGTAAATGTCTTGCATTGCCGCGAATGCCTCCGTCAATGATGAGAGAACTTCCTCAGGGAAGCCGTAGAATGCCGCCAGCACATCGTTATCCAGGGCCGTCGGTAGGGCCCATAACGCATCACTTTCTGTCCAACCGAGCGACTGGTACGCTGCTCGCAAACGTCGCGTAAATGCTTTCCAGTCGCCGACTTTCGCCTCAAACCGCTCCACGTGCAGCCGGCATCGTGAGCCCGGAGTCGGTGACCCCGGCGTCCCCTCAGTGTCTGGCTTCATTCCTGGCATAGCGGGAGACACAGCTGCGCCGTCGGCCACCGATGGTGTTGAAGGCTCGTGAGGCGGCTGGTCCGATCCCGTCGGCGCCTCCCGTATCGTTAGCATGAATCGTTCGAACTCCTTCGCGAGCGCCGTCATCCTGGCCTCCCACTCAGCCATTGCAGCCCTCCACACGTGAGGCGGGCTCGGTTTTTATTGTCGTCCGGGTCGTCTTCCTCTCGTGGAGGCGCCCCTCCATCCAGGTCCTCCGGGGGAGCGACAGCCTCCAGCCCCGATGGGGGCACCACGTCTGCATCGCTGCTGTCGGCCGACGAGCCCGCCGGTACGTTTTTCTTCTTAACAACTTTCTTTGACATGTCAGCGTGGTTCTTTAATCACTTCTGACGCCAGTTGTAGTGCTCGACTTGACACGACAGCTTCTTGCTTTTCTCTCTCTTTATTTCGCTAATACCGATCAACATTCCTCCAGCTAACACCAATCAACATTCCTCCCTCGCGCTCGCTGCTCGCTCGCCGCTCACTCGCCGCGTTCCGCGTCTCTCCTCCGTCGACTCTCCTCTCCACTCTCTCCGTCACAGTTCAGCCGCTCTTTATCGGCTCCCCCGTCACACTCAGCCGTATCTCTATCGGCTTCTCCGCCACACTCCAGACGCTTTCTGCTGGCTTCGCCGTCACACTCCAGCCACTTCTGCTGGCTTTTCCGTCGCTACCTTATACTTCTCTGCTGCTACCCTATACTTCTCCACTGCTACCTTATACCTCTCCACTGCTACCCTATACTTCTCCACTGCTACCTTACACTTCTCCACTGCTTCTGGCTCCGCTTCTTCAGCTCCAACATCCTTCTCCTCCCAGGCGCGAAGTCCCGTCTCCTTCAAAGCCACCTCTCTTTATCCCCAAGCCAATTAATCTCCAATTAATCGGTGGCATCCTCCGCAACGCCCCTCGCCCCCTAGCCCCCGCTGGCACCTGCCACGTTTTCCAGACAACACGGCGCCACTTAGCGACAACAACTTCCCGACCAATCAGCGCCCTGTGTCCTTAATCGCCCCCTACCCGTCTCTGGCCTTCTCCTCACGCCTAACGACAATAACAACCTCGACCTCGTTTGCTCCCACTGTACTCTGCACGCGCGTACACCCACTCCCGCATGTGGCGCGTATTTCAGGCACTACACTTGCACTATCAGCTAATTAATCTTATACAGGGCCGGATTAAGGTTCTTGTAGTCTTTATGCACTTTTGTTTCGTACGCCTTCAGTGATAACTTCCTACAGTTCGTACTGCTGCTGCCTCATGTTACTTCTGCCACTTCACTTGCTTGATTGTGCGAAACACACCATTTTAAGATGTTATTTGCTTATTTTGCAATGAAAAATCTCGAAAAGTTAATCTCCGGTGTTAATTACTCTCACCTTGTGAACAAAAACCGATTGACATGACTGCCTCTTTGTATATACACTGTGCCTATCCTTGCTATAAAAATATATTTATTCAAGAAGATATTTTGGTTCAATTTTGTTGTTTCTACAAACAAAAAAACATGCTCACATTTTTTTTGGAATGCCCTTGAGTTTTCGTAGGCCCTTGGCACAGTACCTACTTTTCTTGTTGGATAATACGGCCCTGATCTTATAGTGACTGGGAGTAGCGATTCAGTAAAAGTCGCATGTGATTGAAACGTCACTGGCCATAGTGTGTATAGCCACGCTGCATGTTTTAATGAACCATGTTTGATTGGTGTAATTGTTGTTGTAGCAAGGACTGCAGGATTGTGCTGCCATTGCCCAGCGGTTCAACATCGATGGAGCCAGGTTTCTGGTAAGGCACGGATACAATTCCACACTTATTTGAGCACATGGCCGCCAATAGAGAACTTGTGTGAGAAATTGGTTGCATTTTGCGTGGCCAAAACGTCAGCGGGTGCATGTGCAGTGGCTATCAAGGGGCCCGGGGTACGAAGAGGTGGACGGGCCCATGCCAGCCACGCTTGACCCCAGGCCTAGAACCAGGTGAATCAGGGCCGGCGCTAGGGGCGTTCTGGGCTGTGTCCTGCACCACCAAATGTCATTTTTGGCTCATCCAGGTTTACTATCATTTGTGGCATAGTGGCGCACACAACCGCTCAGTAGTCCCCAAAATCCCAGAGGAACTGGAGTCAGGCCTGCAAGTGAACGATCATTTATTTTGCTGATTATTTGAGTACTTTATACTGTTGGCACAGCACTCTGCATTTGTTATGCAGGTACAAACTAACACGCTTTCTGTTGGTCAAGCGTAAAAGTGTTTCCTTTTCAAACAATCAATGAGGCAGACCTCATCTATATTTGGTAACCCAAAACCCAGAACCTGTGGTTGAAATTTTACATTCCGATTATAGGGGCCAGTTTTGCATAAAAGGACTACTCTTTACTTCCCACAAAGTAGTACTTCTTTTTATCAGCCATGGAGGATTTTTTGGCTGAGTTTACACCTGATCAAGATGGGAATGTGTACCTGATTGTGAGCAGTGCCACCTAGCAGGAAAAGCAAACGCGCCAAGTTCAGCAAAATTCTGAGACGGAAGCACAGATGGCAATGAGAAAATGTGAATTAAACGTGGAGAGCAGAAGAGAATAGAAATGTTTTAGTCGATTGCCAAGGCCGACCAGACTTTAGTTGGCAGACTATTCCAGATGATATGAATTTCCATGTGCATTTGAATAAATATCAAAGCGCTTTATGGTGATTTGCACACACTGATACTGTTGAATAGCATATTTTGTGTGTTAACTTTCCTATGTGGACTACACTGTAGATGTTTGCTCCCTGTTCATGTTTGTAGTGTTGGCTGTAGAATATTGTTTGGTATTAATTTATAGATATTGGTGGTCATTTTTCTCTTCTGCTTATATGCTCTTCCACGTTAGTCATGGGAGTTGTTTGGCCATACTTCACCACGTTGTTCTTGGTGGGTTGGTGAAGTCGGGGGGGGGTGACCCAGAACTAGGTCAGATATCAACTCGCCACTGATGTCAACACAGTGTGTGAACCACTGCACCACCACTCAAATTAATTCTAGTGATTATGTGCATCACACGCTTTACTCTGACATTGTATTACAAGTGCAAGTGAAATTATATTGCTGTATATGGTTAATGGTACCATTCACCATGCACGTGGTGAGGTTTTTTTTTAATGGACGAATTCACATTAAAACCTCTGCTTGTCACACGAAGTGGGGCCTGATTTCCACATAATGCAGTGCACGGGTGCTTGCATCAGACGTAGCGAGAAGTGACTTATCCAACCACATCAGTTGTTACACTTATTTGTCTCGTGACAGAAAGCATTGGACATGCGTCATACCGTATTGTGACAGCAACACCCAGTTAGGTTATGTATATGTGTACATGTATATGTGTAAAGCCTTTGTCAATCCACTGCTGAATTAGGGCTTCCCCACATCGTGCGAGTCATCGGGGTTAATTTGATCCTACTTCACCACGCTGCTCAATGTGGGGTTATGAAGGTCGAGAGCATATAGGTTTAAGCAGAGTACAGTACAACAATGGATGTTTTTGCAGTCCTCCACTGACAATGTAGCCTTGATACGAGATAATAGGCTACCCTAAATCAAAGAGTCATTTTGCTCACACGAGCAATGTGACAACACTCACCTCTGTTCGTGGCCCTGAGCCAGTTGTATAAATGGCACAATATCATGGCGAGAGCCATGGAATAATCGATATTGACTTCTCATGAAAATGGAACAAATCTTCTTTGCACCTTTGAGAGATAATAACATTTAGTGGAATTCCAACCAGGATTTCACCCTGTGCCTTTGGATTGTCAGTTACACGCTCTGCATTAGTTCCACAGTGCCGACAAAGGTCACAAATACAGGCACGTCTTACCGATTCACACATCAACTAGAGCAGGGGTCGGCAATCAAAACAAGAGCCATTTTTGGGGAATTCAGTAAAACCCCCAATATTTCAAGAGCTGCAATGCATGTGAATACGAGATGGTGGTCCTTAAAAAATAACGTCACGAACCAGTATTGAATGAACCACATGCATGCTCCTCAACCGCAGGTTGCTGACCACTGCCCATGATAAACTGAACTCTCATGGTGAACTGGACTTCTGTGGTCGGGGGTCGGCAACCAAAGTAACATACAGGGCAATTTTTTTTTGAATTTCAAGAGCCTCACTGCAATCCTTAAAGAGCTGCATGCGGCTCCAGAGCCGCAGGTTGCCAACCCCTAAACTAGAGCAGTGGTTCCCAACCTGTGGTCCGTGAACCCCTGGTGTTTCGTAAGGCTATGACAGGGGAGGGGGGGGGCACTGAAAATAAATAGAATCACATCAACGCAAAGGAAATGTCCAATTTCAAATAACTACTACCATGTGATGGTCCCTTGAAATGTTTATAGGTTGAAAAGGGGTCCGCATACTTGAAAAGGTTGGGAACCACTGAACTGGAGCATTTGAGTTGTGTATCGTCCTCCAGCTATGTCGCCTGGAGTCTTGTTCTCCTGGTAGGGTCTTCCTTGGCGAACAGGTCTTGAGGGAGGTCCAGACAAATGAAGCTTATGGCGGGACCCTGGGTTCCCGAATAAACGGAAGTCAAAATCGTAAATAATTAATTTATTTTTGGCGACTCCGTCCCACCGCGCACATAAACGCCGCGACCCACCTGGCGCGGATCATTCTCTTGTCATGTCTTCCAAGCGCAGCGAGGATGAATGCGCAGAAGAAACAAAACTTTGAAACTTTGATTAGTGCATCGTGTAGAGCTCGTCGAGAGGAATAGATTGCCGTATCGTTCGCATTCAACAGACATAGATTGACGTCGAAACGCAGTTATGGGAGAGCCGGGGGCTTATGGGACGCCGGGGTCCCACCATAAGGTTCAAATAATGCTCCACAAAAAAATCACTTCATGAATGGCAAAAAATAAAAAAATCGGAACCTCCCCCAGGCAAGGGATACCGGGACACACACTAGGAGCCAGGCCTGGGGGTGGTGTTCGCAGGAAAGCGCCTGGTGGCCAGGTGACCCACGTAACCTGGTGGCGCCATCCCGTTGGCCCACCATCCGTAGGTCAAATGGTGAGTGGCGGATGCAATGCCAGTATGGCAGGGAGAGGGATGGCTTCAGACAGACTCGACCTTGGCGATGGACACTAGCTATTGGGACGTGGAATGTCACAGCACTGGGGGGGAAGAAGCCAGAGCTTGTGGAGGAGGTGGAAAGGTATTGACTAGATATAGTTGGTCTCACCTCCACACACAGCATTGGCACAGGAACCAAACTTCTTGATCGGGGGTGGTCTCGCTCCTATTCCGGAGTAACCCCTGGTGAGAGGCCCCGGGCGGGTGTGAGGATACTCACATGCCCTCAGCGGGGTGCGGTTCAGTTGGAAGTTTGTCCCATTGGATGAGGAGGTCATCTCAATGAGACTTCGGGTTTCAGAAAGGAAAACTCTGACTGGCGTCTGTCGTTATGCACCAAAAAGCAGTTCAGAGTATTTGGCCTTCTTGAGGATGGTAGGTGCAGTGTTCGACAGAGTACTGCCTACCGACTCCATAGTCTTACTGGGCGACTCAAATGCTCAAGTGGGAAATTATGGGGATACCTGGAGAGGCGTGATTGGGAGGAATGCCCACCCCTGATCTGAACCTGAACAGTGAGATGTTATTGGAATTCTGCACTCGTCACAGAAAGTCTATAACAAACACCATGTTCGAACTCAAGGATGCTCATAAGTGTACTTGGTACCAGAGCACCTTGGGCCGAAGGTCAATGATTGACTTTCTAGGTCAGTGATTGACTTTTTGCATCATCGGATCCAAGGCCATATGTTCTGGACACTCAGGTGAAGAGAGGGGCAGAGCTGTCAACTGATCACCACCTGGTAGTAAGTTGGATCCAACATTTGTGGCACCGACCAGATAGACTTTGTAGGCCCAAATGAATAGTGCGGGTTTTCTGGGAACATCTGGCAGAAGACCCAATGCAGAAAGATGCTCATATTGAAGTATGCTCAAATAACACCCATGACTGATAGAGCACGGGGAGACCTTTATTCGGTGGTGGATTGACGGACTGTAACCCCACTCGTTTTAATGTTAATAGCGTATCCTTAATCATGTTGAATTAGCATTTTGAGCTGCGATAGCATTCAGCTTCATAACTCAAAATCGTCTTGTTAGGAACTGAGAAGTGTAATAAGAGCCTATGTCAGATTCACGTGGTGATCGGCTTGGCCGGTCCTGCTTTACAGCCAATGGGGGGAGAGCCTGGGAGCATGGCCCCGGTGTGATCACGGGATGTCAGCTAGATGATTGGTTTCGGTGGTCTTGGCCTCAGCCAATGGGAAGACAAGTCGGGGGCGTGGTACCGGGAGTTGATGGGGGATCTGGAACATTTGGCGCAAGCTATTGAGGATTGGCTGGAGTGTACCACGTGACCCAGGCATTAAATAAGGGGAGAGAGGAGAGATACGGGGTCAGACACAGAACTAAGAGAGGGAGAGGCCACGCGCGAGTGGGGCTCCGGGTGCCACGTGGTGGTGGGTCTCTGGTGACTGTCTGCCCACTTCCCGTTGCCTGCCAGCAACGGGGAGTGTTTGTGAAGAACAAAGAAAGTGAATTAAAGGACCAATTCTACAAGCCGTCTCCAGCGTGTTATTACATTGGTGTCAGAAGTTCTTCTGGGACCGTTTGGACGATCTTCAAGATGTCCAAGCACCTCAGAAAGAAGAACCCCCCGGACCCTCCATCGGAGGAAGTTGTGGAGACGGACGACGACGATCTTCTGGGAGCTACAGCTCCTCTACCTCCGGCGGCCGCTCTCCTCGACGCCGCTCATCGCCCAAGGGAAGAAGAAGCGACCACCTCACGGGCGGACGAAGGATGGCGGCTGATGGCGGAGCAGATCGAGTCGCTCCGCGCGATTCTGCTCAATCTGGTGACGGCGGTCGCGTCTTCTGCGGCCTGGGTCGGCCGCCTGCGGCTCAGCTTGACGCCGAGGACCAGGATTTTCGGCGGGAAACGACGTCCGCCATTGCTCCTGCCACGCGGGTGGAGGCCTCCATCTTGGGCGGGGCGGCGGCGACGGAGCCTTCCAACGCCATCTTGCGCGAGGCTGCTACTACGCGGCCGCCGGACGCCACAGAGCACCTTGGGCCGAAGGTCAGTGATTGACTTTATAGGTCAGTGATTGACTTTTTGCATCATCGGATCCAAGGCCATATGTTCTGGACACTCAGGTGAAGAGAGGGGCAGAGCTGTCAACTGATCACCACCTGGTAGTAAGTTGGATCCAACATTTGGGGCACCGACCAGATAGACTTTGTAGGCCCAAATGAATAGTGCAGGTTTTCTGGGAACATCTGGCAGAAGACCCAATGCAGAAAGATGCTCATATTGAAGTATGCTCAAATAACATCCATGACTGATAGAGCACGGGGATACCTTTATTCGGTGGTGGATTGATGGACTGTAACCCCACTCGTTTTAATGTTAATAGCGTATCATTAATCATGTTGAATTAGCATTTTGAGCTGTGATAGCATTCAGCTTCATAACTCAAAATCGTCTTGTAGGAACTGAGAAGGATGACGATGTGGGTAGAATGCTTAACGCAATCAGAATGCTGTGAATTCAGTTTCCAGTTAGGGGTCAAAGCAGCCTATCATCGTCGTCATCATCACCATCCCTCTGAAGTTAGTAAAATGAGTATCACTTTGAAAAACACAAGTAGCGGTTGTCCTATAGAGAACTGACCCTCACCATAGGGATGACAAATTTTCACCACTGTGTCAGGATGTCAGTGCTAAAAGATTGCTCACTTGAGCAAGGGAGACACTTTGACGCCTGACTTGATTTGAATTGGGATTTTTAGCAAATTAATTTTGTGTTGAGAATGTATAGGTCAATGATCGACTTTCTAGGTCAGTGGTTGACTTTTTGCATCATCAGACCCAAGGCCATATGTTCTGGACACTCAGGTGAAGAGAGGGGTAGAGCTGTCAACTGATCACCACCTGGTAGTAAGTTGGATCCGACATTTGGAGCACCGACCAGATAGACTTTGTAGGCCCAAATGAATAGTGCGGGTTTTCTGGGAACATCTGGCAGAAGACCCAATGCAGAAAGATTTCAACTTCCACCTCCAGGAAAACTTCTCCTGCACTCCAAGGGAGATCGTAGACATTGAGTCCGAGTGGGGGATGTTCAGGACCTCGATTGTGGATGCAACTGCAAAAATCCGTGGCCTGAAGGCAGTTTGTGCCTGTTATGGCGACAACCCTAGTATCCGCTGGTGGACACCAGTGGTGAGGGAACCTATCAAGTTGAAGAAGGAGGCTTTCCGAGCTATGCTTGAAAAAAGGTCTCCCGACTCTATTGAGAGGTACTGGCTTGCCAAGAGGGTGGCAGCTGCAGCAGTCACTGAAGCAAAAACCCTGGCATGGGAGGAGTTTTAAGAGGCCATGGAGAGCGACTACCGGGCAGCCTCAAAGATGTTCTGGCAAATTTCGATTTAAAGCTTTCGTGACTGCAGGGATTCATCTTCTTGGTTCTTTCAGTAAAGTCACGTAGAAGGGAAGTAAAAAAATAATAAAAATAAAACATAATATAACAATTCTCACGACGTTTCGGCCACAAGCAGCCGTCCTCAGGTGAAAACCAGGTCTGTCGAGGCGACAGCGTCTGAATGAAACAGCACACGTGCTTGGAGCATATATATATAAGCTGGGTTGGAAGGGGGTAAAAGAGCGCCTTGACAAAATAATGAGTAGTACTAATCACATACTTGCATTTCCTATAAATATGCTAAATGCCTCTTGATATGCATATTCTTTTGTCAAGGCGCTCTTTTCCCCCCTTCCAACCCAGCTTATATATATGCTCCAAGCACGTGTGCTGTTTCATTCAGACGCTGTCGCCTCGACAGACCTGGTTTTCACCTGAGGACGGCTGCTTGCGTTGTGGCCGAAACGTCGTGAGAATAGTTTTATTATGTCTTATTTTTATTATTTTATTACTTCCCTTCTACGTGACTTTACCGAAAGAACCAAGAAGATGTTCTGGCAAACCATCTGACACCTTAGGAGAGGTCGACGGGACGTGCCCCCGGCTGTTTTCAGTAAGAGTGGTGGAACATTGACATCGACTAAGGAGATAGTCAAGAGGTGGAAGGAACACTGTGAGCTCCTCAATTCGAGGAACATGCCCTCCTCTCAGGAGGCAGCCCTGGAAACAGCTGGAGGGGTCGGATCCATCAAGGCTGCTGAAGTCGCTGCGGTGGTTGAGGGCCTTCATAGCGGCAAAGTTGCTGGGGTGGACGAGATTCACCCAGAGTTGTTGAAAGTGGTGGAGAGTGTAGGAGTGTCATGGTTAACACGCCTCTTCAATGTTGCATGGAAATGCGGGTACAGTACCTCTGGATTGGCAGACTGGGGTCATGGTTCCCATTTAAAAAAGGGGACCAGAGGGTGTGCTCCAACTACACAGGAATCACACTCCTCAGCGTCCGAGGTAAAGCTTATGCCAGAGTGCTGGAGAGGAGGCTACGCCCGGTGGTGAAACCTCAGATTCAGGAGGAACAATGTGGATTCCATCATGGTCGTGGAACAATGAACCAGCTCTTTTCCCTCTCACAGATATTTGAGGGGTCATGGGAGTATGCTTCTCCAGTCTACCTCTGCTTTGTAAATTTGGAGAAAGCATATTCTTTGGGTCTTTCGGTAAAGCCACGTAGATAGAAAACATTACAAAAATCTAAATCATGACGTTTCGATCGCAAGACAAGCAATCGTCTTCAGGTGAAAAAGAGGGACATTTTTTGAGGGAGGCTGTTTATAAAGGTTTAGAGATGGGCGGGGCAGCTAATGTTAATGTAGGAGCGAGTAGGAGAGAGCGAGTAGGAGAGATACATTTGTTTGTAAATGTAAATGTAAGCTCGGTGAGGGCCAAGCTCGGCTTGGAGAAAGCATATGATCATGTTCCCCACAATGTCTTGTGGGAGGTGCTGTGAGAGTATGATGTACCAGTGCCGCTTTTGTGCACTATCCGGTCCCTCTATTCCCGGAGTGAGAGCTGTGTCCATATTCTTGGTGTTAAATTAAAGTCGTTCACTGTGGTTGTTGGACTCTGCCAAGGGTGCGTCTTGTCTCCTGTTCGTGATCTTCCTGGACAGGATATCAAAGCGCAGCCAAGGTATGGAGAGTATCTAGTATGGGGGCATGGAGGTGGCGTCGCTGCTTTTTGCAGATTATGTTGTCCTCGGTCTGTGATCTGCAGTATGCATTTGAACGGTTTTATGCCGAGTGTGAAGCAGCTGGGATGAGGATCAGCACCTCCACATCTGAGGTCATGGTTCACTCCCGGGAGACGGCAAATTGTTTTCTCCAAGTGAGGGGGAAATAGCTGCCCCTAGTGGAGGAGTTTAAATACCTGGGGGTCTCTTTCGTAAGTGAGAGCCGGATATCGGTCGGCGGATCGGTGCGGCGTCCGCAGTGTTGAGGGCATTGTACTGTTCTCGAACAAAGTTCTCGGTTTACAGGTCAATCTACATTCCCACCCTCCCCTATTGTCATTAGATTTGGGTAATTACCGAAAGAATGAGGTCATGGGTACAAGGGGCCGAAATGAGGTTTCTCCGCAGGGTTGCTGGGCTTACTCTCTGTGACCGGGTGAGGAGCTCGGTAATCCGGGAGAGCCTCCGAGTAGAGTCGTTGCTCCTCCGGATCGAGAAGAGCCAGTTGAGGTGGTTCAGGCACCTAGTACGGATGCCCCCCGATTGACTCCCCCTGGAGCTCTACCGGGCACATCCCACTGAGCGAAGATCCCGGGGCTGGCCCCAGACACGCTGGCGAGACTATGCCGTCAACTGACCTGGGAACACCTAGGAATTCCCCAGAAAGAGCTAGAGTCTGTCCCCAGGGAAAAGGAGGTCTGGACTGTCCTACTCAACATCCTGCTGTCGTGACTCTCACCAGAACAAGCGGACTGAGAAACGAACGAACGAACAATTATTAGCACACCGACCAGAATTTTATGAGCTATAGCCTTGGTGTGTCATATATATGCATACGTGGAAATGCATATTGCGACTTTACACTTAACAAACCTTCGCCATTGTTATTGCATAAGGTTAGATTTTCTCAACTGCGGAATGTGATGAAGCTGAAATGGAGCAGTAATACACTAATGTTAACACAAACATCTCTGTTTCAGGCTCTCAGCCACATCGACCTGCACAAGTTCCCAGTGAATTGCCAGCCGTAAGTGTGACTCCCAGCACCTGTGCTTGAAGCATTGTTTGTCAGTTGTAATAGGTAAAGGTGAAGCCCTGCAATTACCTGCTCACACCACTGTTAGCAGAGAGGGTCTCCACTAGAGGGGGCTCTGAAGAGCCCCGCTAGGAATCCTCGATTGCCAATAAACTGCCTGCCTAGTTTCAGGAAAAAGACAAAGACTCCTTTGAGATTAAAGTCTTGCAACAGTCATCATGGGTTACTGGGATTACATCACACTTCTTGGGAACCACATACTGTATACAAAATAACAGCTTCAGTGCTTGTTATGTCAGGCTACGGAGAGGCTTTGATCAAAGTCTTGTCAATTATCATTCTCCAATTATTTTATAATTTTGTAGTTTCAGAGCCATTTTACACCAAGCGGAAGTCGGCTGACGGTTTTTATTTTGCGGTTTCAGTTTATTTATTTTTATCAGTGGTGCAAGCAGTGGTTGTGTTGGCACACGCCGAGGTCATTCATTTCCACAGATGTTATTTGTACCCTAAAACTTAGTATTTGTAAAAAATATAATCTAGGCATGTGAAAAAAATGCTTGGACTTTGATTGCTTTAAATATTAAAAGAACAATTAATGGGCTAAATGTCAAGATGACAAGGTTCGTACATATTTAGAGCATTCAGCTGAGTACACTCAATATTGTTGTTTTTCATCAATATCAATAATGTTAAGAGTCAAGTCGTGGTGGCACACCAGGCCATGGCTAACATTAATTTGAAAGTCATATCAAAACAGTCGTGGGCACCTCCTTCACCAACCCACATTGACATATTGAAGTATGCTCAAATAACACCCATGACTAATAGAGCACGGGGAGACCTTTATTCGGCGGTGGATTGACGGACTGTAACACCATTCGTTTTAATGTTAATAGCGTATCATTAATAATGTTGAATTAGCATCTTGAGCTGTGATAGCATTCAGCTTCATAACTCAAAATCGTCTTGTTAGGAACTGAGAAGGATGACGATGTGGTTAGAATGCTTAACGCAATCAGAATGCTGTGAATTCAGTTTCCAGTTAGGGGTCAAAGCAGCCTATCACCGTCGTCATCATCACCATCCCTCTGAAGTCAGTAAAACGAAATGCGGCTGACTTTGTGGCTTCGCTCGATAACTTTGTATCCGTTTGTGTGCACTCATCCCTCTGCAGCTGTGCCTTCTTCCTCTTTAAAATAAAATAAAAACAAATGGTCAAACAAGTTTATCGCTTGCAGAAACATGGTGAAACGTTCCATCTTCATAATGTCCCTAATTTATTACTAAAAATGATTGGAGAGGTTCGCACAGTGCTCTATTAGAACGATGACCAAAGTTTGATTTCCGCCCATGGCTAACACAGTGGCGAGTGATATCTGAACCGGTCCTGGGCCCCATCCTCCTTCGTCAACACAATGACCATCACAGTGAAGTATGGTCAATTAACCCCGTGGGGCAGGCCTTCATTACGTAGCGGACTGATGAAAGTCTGTACATATAATAGTATTAATACTGTATTTTATGTTTCACCCACTAAGAACACTACTCTATAACCCCATTTTAAAAAGAGTAAAAATATGAATACAGTGTTGTCTCTTGCTTAGGCAGATCTCATTGAGTCTCAAGACCTGTATAAGAAGGGAATGCATTGCAGCGTCAAGCTGGGTTTCACTGGAGTTAAAGTTCTTGACTCTTAATTAAAAGGTTACCAGTTAAAATAATTGGCTGGAGGTCGATTCAACCTATAATCCCTCACTAGTTTCTGAAATTAAGAACACATTGCGGGAAGTCCACATTGGTTGTCCTTTGGATAGACTGGCCACTGTTCAGGGAATGTGGAAAGTTGCCAAAATATATAAACATTGCCCTAATGCCCATCTGTTGCGTTTCATGGAGCACTGGCCGATGTAGATGTTTAAAGTTTGCAATGGATTAGTCTACAGAAACTTTATGTTCTCTTTCATACCACATAGTCCAACTAGGTTTTAAAGTTTAATGAGCTTTATGGTCTAGGCCAGGGGTCGGCAACCTACGGCTCCGGAGCCGCATGCGGCTCTTTACGGGCTGCTTCTTGACGATATGTACGTGAGTACAGTATGTACTCAGATGCATTGCGGCTCTTGAAATACTGAATTTTGTACCGAATTGTAAAGAAATGGCTCTTCTTGTTATTTTGGTTGCCGACCCCTGGTCTAGGCCCTGTCACCAATAGCTGTACCAAAAACACATGCATCTGATCTTTCATTTATATGATGGCATAACCAATGTTTCGAGTTCACGTGAACCAATCTATTCACCCCAACATTGGGATGGACGTCCTCTATGGCACGTTCTCTCCTTTGCTGCTATTCTGTCACCAATCTCCCCTTCGCTATTTCCCAGCTATGTGGTCTGCCCAAGCGCACTAACATTTTGAAGTCAATAGTATGTCTAACTTTTGTTCCTCTTCCTGCCTGTCTCATATTAAGCAACCATCTTCCCATGCTTCTTTGCACACTTTCAAGCCTAATATATTATAATTTCCTAAATTAAGTCTTATAGAAAAAACACATTTAAATTAAATATCTGCCCAGGTGGCTCCAGCAGTAAAATGAGCAGTAGGAAGGTTGATAGCCCATTATGCCTCCATGGTTGATAAAAACAAGTACCACTTTGTAGGTAAGTCAACAGTGTTTGTCCTATGAATAATCTCACCCACATGATAGGAATGAGGATTTTCCACCACTGGCACAGGGCTGTAAACTGGGGATATGCGCTGGTGTAGAGTATTGGCTGCTATACATTTCCACGTGATAAGCCACTTCGTTGAGCTATCATTTGTAGCCAGGTCGCTTCTGAAAAAGAGCTATATAGCTCAGTGGGCCTTAACTGGTAAAATAAAAAAGTTTAGTTTTTAGTGTAATGGTCATTTGAACAAGAAATCACTTTGACTTTTTTCCAAGTTATGCCTATCTCAGCTGGGGGGGTCTATAATGTGTATATATTTTCTGTTAAACGACACTGCGTGTGTTGAGAGAGATTTGTCAATTTAATTGACTGCAATAGTAGTTCTGTGGTGTTGACATTTGGGGTGGTTCCGTGACAGGAAGTGAGGGCTTGCTGACTGGACGAGTTATAAAATATTTTTCTTCATTTCGTTGCTGACAATGGTAGAGTTTGTATTAAACTATAAGTAAAAATTGTGTCGGTATATTTTTAGGGGTTATATTGCCTGTCTTGATGTGCGGTCGCATTCGGACACACAACTCAATATTATGCAGTAATATAATCTATTGTATTTACCTGCTCCCTATTTGATCGCAAAGTGTGTTCATCGGCAAGATAGTTAAACGTGTAATTGTTTTGAAAACGTGTCTTTATGCAGACAGATATTCAAACTCTCACAGGACATCAACAAATTGGACCCAAAGGGAAAGTGGAAAGTTGTGGCTGAATTAACAAAAAGGTACGTTTTTCTCTCTCTCACTCTGCAGCATTAGTATAGCAACACATGTACATGTGCAGTGTGTACCATCGCTTTCCATGGGATTAGTATTTGCTGTGTGTATTCCTAGAACAGTGATTCCCAACCCGTGGTCCAGAGATCACAGGTGGCTGATGACGCAGTGGCAAGTGGTTTGCAGCACTGTTGCCGATGCTACGGTTTGGACTAATGTTGACGCGTTTAATGTTAACACGTACTGTATGCTTTTCGTGCACGGCGGTCCAGAAAGGTTGGGAACCACTAGCCTTCGGGTGAGGGCAACTCATGTAGCAAGATCTCATTCAAGGGGGGGGGGGGGGTCATACATAAACCAAGGGGGACGACACAGAGCTAAACAAACTTTAAACGAATGCCATTACTAGAACGGCTTTTGTCAGTCATGCTGTATGAGAAATATTGTACCAACATTGTTTGACTTGACTATCAGAAATTAAAAAGGGGGACTGGGCCTTCAGCCGGGGATGGGGGATCGGGGGAGGGGTAGGACTTGGGGCGTGCGGTTTGATTGGCCTACCAGAAAGTAGCGGAGGAAATAATGTACACTATTAGAAATCAGACGTGATTGAGGTACGTCATTGTTTCTGGCAGGTTCCAGGTGTCTCCCACTGACATGTGGCAAACGGGAAAGGAGAAAATGACACGGTAAGGATGGCAGTGCTTTGTGCAATCGGTGCTTCGCATAGGGCAGCTCTGCATCTTGCTATATGGTAGGTGGTTGCCTTGAAACAGCTGATAATTCATGAAAGCTCATCTCAACAAAATGTGTTCTTTGTAGGGACCGACCGTTAAACAGATGAAGTGAGGGAATTATATGGTTCATTCTATGGTTCATAATGTGGGTATAAGATTAGAGGAGGATTGTCAAGTATGTTCATGAAACTAGAGTGGGTTATCTTTTTTTTTAAGGCGGATTGTTATCTTGATTTGAAGCTTTCGTGACTGCAGGAATCCATACTCTTTGGTTCTTTCGGTAAAGTCACGTAGGTATAAAATCAAATAAACTGTTTTAAAACAGTCTGCCTCAGCAGCAGACCATGCTTTCCCACCTGATGACGGACGCTTGTGTTGCGCCCGAAAATTCGTGATTTATTTTATTTTATACGTACGTGACTTTACCAAAAGAACCAAAGAGTGCGGAATGTTATGTTTGTTTAGACCAGTGGTGGCCAATCCACTGAGCATTGCGATCCACCGCGCCGTACGTTGCCAACCACGCTAATCGGAGGTGCGCGGGAAGGACAACAACAAACCAAACACAATAAGTAATATTTTAAAAAAACTTTTTTTTTTAACACGCTTTAATGAAATGTACCGTACGAGTAATGGCAGATCTCCACCACTCAAGGAAGTGGCCCCGAGGCTTGCCATAACGTAAGGGGCCGTTGTGATTTACAGCCAACGTCAGTTGAGCGTGGACAATTAGACCCAAGCCGAAACATAATATTTAAAAAAGATTGCTTACATTTTGTTTTTAATGATAGAATATAGTATTGTCATCGGTATGACATACGTATACAAAGTTTGCAGTCGATACCACATTGGGAAGTGGGTTAAAATTTAGTTACAAGATTTTAGGATAAAACAACTGCCAGATTTGAGGATACAACAACTGCCAGAGTTGAGGATACAACTGCCAGAGTTGAGGATACAACAACTGCCAGAGTTGAGGATACAACAACTGCCAGAGTTGAGGATACAACAACTGCCAGAGTTGAGGATACAACAACTGCCAGAGTTGAGGATACAACTGCCAGAGTTGAGGATACAACAACTGCCAGATTTGAGGATACAACTGCCAGAGTTGAGGATACAACAACTGCCAGAGTTGAGGATACAACTGCCAAAGTTGAGGATACAACTGCCAGAGTTGAGGATACAACAACTGCCAGAGTTGAGGATACAACAACTGCCAGAGTTGAAGATACAACAACTGCCAGAGTTGAGGATACAACAGACAGAGTTAAATAAAAGCATGTAAATAAAAAAACATCCTAGTCCAAACGGTGTTAGGCCAGAGGACGCGGTCTAACACCTTTTGAGACGAGGCTCAAAAGAAAGCTGTCTCTGGTGTGGACCAATCAGTTTCAAAGACAATGCACATATATAATCAGAGTATGTTTTTTTTACATTCTGACCACAAGTATTGTGGTTAATGCAGACATGATTCCTTATAAAAGGTTTCAGTTTGGTGTTTTAACATCTTAACACCTGTTTTGTTGCCAGAAAAAAGGGGAAATCCTATTCTCATCTTCCGTGTAGTCGAACAGACTGTTGGGACAAGTTGTGTTAATGATTGCCTATGAAGAAGGCCAGCAATGCACACGAGGGGGTGGGTGGACAGTACCACGCTCGGCCGTCTTAGTCTCCCCGGTGGCGATGTTTACACACCGCACCAGGTACCGTCATAATTTAAGATGGAGTCGACCTAGGGGAGGCCCAGGACTGTGTTCGTAGCGCAACGCGCTAACCACTACACCAACGCCCCCCATTCATGCGTGTACCCACGCGCATGCACATGCATTCATATGGACACACGCATGTATGAACACACATGCACAAATACAGTGAGGGAAAAAAGTATTGATCCCCTGCTGATTTTGTACGTTTGCCCACTGACAAAGAAATGATCAGTCTATAATTTTAATGGTATGTTTATTTGAACAGTGAGAGACAGAATAACAACAACAAAATCCAGAAAAACGCATGTCAAAAATGTTACAAATTGATTTGCATTTTAATGAGAAAAATAAGTATTTGACCCCCTCACAATCAGAAAATTTCTGGCTCCCAGGTGTCTTTTATACAGGTAATGAGCTGAGATTAGGAGCACACATTTAAAGGGACTGCTCCTAGTCTCAGCTTGTTACCTGTATAAAAGACACCTGTTCACAGAAGCAATCAATCAATTAATCAGATTCCAAACTCTCCACCATGGCCAAGACCAAAGAGCTCTCAAAGGATGTCAGGGACAAGATTGTAGACCTACACAAGGCTGGAATGGGCTACAAGACCATCGCCAAGCAGCTTGGTGAGAAGGTGACAACAGTTGGTGCGATTATTCGCAAATGGAAGAAACACAAAAGAACTGTCAATCTCCCTCGGCCTGGGGCTCCATGCAAGATCTCACCTCGTGGAGTTGCAATGATCATGAGAACGGTGAGAAATCAGCCCAGAACTACACGGGAGGATCTTGTCAATGATCTCAAGGCAGCTGGGACCATAGTCACCAAGAAAACAGTTGGTAACACACTACGCCGTGAAGGACTGAAATCCTGCAGCGCCTGCAAGGTCCCCCTGCTCAAGAAAGCACATATACATGCCCGTCTGAAGTTTGCCAATGAACATCTGAATGATTCAGAGGACAACTGAGTGAAAGTGTTGTGGTCAGATGAGACCAAAAATGGAGCTCATTGGCATCAACTCAACTCGCCGTGTTTGGAGGAGGAGGAATGCTGCCAATGACCCCAAGAACACCATCCCTACCGTCAAACATTGAGGTGGAAACATTATGCTTTGGGGGTGTTTTTCTGCTAAGGGGACAGGACAACTTCACCGCATCAAAGGGACGATGGACGGGGCCATTTACCGTCAATTCTTGGGTGAGAACCTCCTTCCCTCAGCCAGGGCATTGAAAATGGGTCGTGGATGGGTATTCCAGCATGACAATGACCCAAAAACACACGACCAAGGCAACAAAGGAGTGGTTCAAGAAGAAGCACATTAAGGTCCTGGAGTGGCCTAGCCAGTCTCCAGACCTTAATTCCATAGAAAATCTGTGGAGGGAGCTGAAGGTTCGAGTTGCCAAACGTCAGCCTCGAACCCTTAATGACTTGGAGAAGATCTGCAAAGAGGAGTGGGACAAAATCTCTCCTGAGATGTGTGCAAACCTGGTGGCCAACTACAAGAAACGTCTGACCTCTGTGATTGCCAACAAGGGTTTTGCCACCAAGTACTTAGTCATGTTTTGCAGAGGGGTCAAATACTTATTTCCCTTATTAAAATGCAAATCAATTTATAACATTTTTGACATGCGTTTTTCTGGATTTTGATGTTGTTATTCTGTCTCTCATTGTTCAAATAAACCTACCATTAAAATTATAGACTGATCATTTCTTTGTCAGTGGGCAAACGTACAAATTCAGCAGGGGATCAAATACGTTTTTCCCTATTCTTAGGTTTTTTCGGTAAAGTCACGTAGGTAAAACATCAAAATGAATGAAAACGTTTTTCCCTCACTGTACATACGCATTCACATATACACGCACACATACTTAGCTGCAAACGTACACAAACTTGAATACATATGTACAAAGACAAAGATCCCCCGTAAAGCCTTGCCAGACTGTTAGGGCAAGTGCTGTAAGCGAACACCCATGAAAGCCGGCACCGTACACGAGGGAGTGAGTGGCCAGCACCATGCTCGATGTTTCCACACCGCACTCGGTACTAATTTGAGGCCGAGTCGACCTAGGGGAGGCCCAAGACCGGTTCAGATAATCTTCGCTGTTGTTGCGCGTGGGCGGGAATCAAACTCGTGCCACTGGGTTCGTAGCACAGCGCGCTAACTGCTGCACCACCGCTCCCCAAACATATGTACGCACACATTCATCAATTACAAAGAACCAAATTTAGCCAGATACACCATGGAGCACCTACTATAAGCGCCCAGTGAAGGCTGCCTCGATTTAAAAGGCGGTGGTGTGACCCACGCCATGCCTGGCCGTCTTTGTCTCCCCATTGCTGATTTTTCTTGTTGACACTGCAGCAGTTATTTAGTTAAGGATACGCCAACCATGGGAGATATCAATGCTGATGGTATCCCATGGTCAGGAATCGAGCCCAGTTTGCAGGGGATTGCGGCACATGTGAACCACTGACAAAGACACACACAGAGACACCCCGTACTGTATAGACTTGTTATTAGCGAGCACCTGTGAAGGCCGGCATGGCACATGAGGGGTCGGTGTGGGCAACCTTGCCTGCCTTTGTCTTCCCACTGCTGATGTACACACACTGCACCAGGTACTACCGTTGAGTCGTCCAGGGGGAGGCCCAGGACTGATTTACGCATGCATACGTACAGCACTACATCCTCTTTCTCACACCATGTTTAGTCATTCACCGCAAATGGATATTTCCCAATCGACCGTCAGCAGCGCTACTCTTTACATTTGAAGGAAGTTATTTTCTTCCCCTAATATCCTCATCACTGCCATAATTCTTAGAAATGTTGTGCGGACGCAGTCTGCTTCCTTTCCGCAATGGCAGCACAAGCTCTGGGTCAACTTTCGCAAAACGCCTTTGGCAAATACAATATGAAACCTTCTTATTCCTTATAGTTGGGAGGAAAGTTGACCGATGATGCCATAATGAACAACAAGGCCGGGTGGTAGCAGAGTGGTCAAAGCGTTTGCCGGCTGAGCTAGTTTCTGTGGAGCCGATGGTTTGGGTCACGCTACAGGTACTGGTACCCCGAAATTTCCGCGTGACAATGTTTTTGCATGTTAACGTTGAATATGTTAACGGTGGTTATCCGAATACAGAGCCTGGCAACCACCACGAGAATGTGAAATTTCGCCCAGGGTCGCAAACGGAGATAAATACCACCCATGCTCATTTCAGAAGGCGGACAATTAACTTTTTTGATTTGATATTTTCTTTACTGGCGAATTTTTTTTCAAATTCAAATATTTTGCTGATTGAGAATGATGTAACATTAGAATGGGGTTAGCGATAAACTGCCAGGAGGTGGCAGTGTTTATTTGTGTGGGTTTTCACTCAGGTTTCTTCAGTTTTAATTTTTTTCACCAAGTGAGAACTGAAGATAACATGATTGAGTATCATTTGCAAGAGTCACCAAAATAATAAGCAAATTAAAATAATAAGAAAATAACCAGGCCTATAGAAATCAGAGCAAAAACAACTGCGTTACATAATAAATTTAAAGTATCACAGAAAAATAAATCAATATTAAATTAAATACATTTCATATAATTAATTATAGATTGGGCAAGTGACTTTTGAAAAACCGTGCATAATCTTTTGCATGGCAGGAGGGAAAAGCAAGTGTTGCAATTAGAAGCCGACCGAAATTCTGTTTCGGCGCCAAAAGTTGGCAAATGGCTTCTTTCGGCACACTTTCAGTCTGGTTTCGGTTTCGGCCGAAACTGATATTGACTTTCGGTCGTCATTCGTCAACCGAAGATCTATTTTTAGAATATAACGCTAGTGCTATGTCTATCACTGCATATCGGCCGTTCAGTCGGCGCTAGGCAATCCTATGCGATAGGCTGCAAACACACACAGGTCAGCAGCAGCAGCCTGGGAGCGAGGTTACAGCCGCAACCACGGTCTGCTAATGTATATACGACCGGTCAACAGATGGCAGCCTGTCTGGCTGAATGCGGAAAAACTGTTGTTTCTTAACTACAACATTCGTTTGTTTGGATATAATTACTAAGTAAGTAACGCCTAAAGATTTGATATTTAGCGACTCTTACTGCAGGCTCTGAATGATTAGTTCTAGATTTAGTTTTAATTAAAGTAGCATTGCGTCATGACATATTTCATAAATCTTGTGTTCAGTAACTTCGGTTATATACCTTTCTGTTTCAGTCTCGGTCGAAAGTGCAGTTAAACTTTCGGCTTCGGTTTCGGCCGAAAGTATTTTTTTTACTTTCGGTCTGGTTTCGGTTTCGTTCGAAACCAGAAATTCAGTTTCGGTCGGCCTCTAGTTGCAATGTTTTCGAGTCGAATGCTAAGTTTGTTCAACCGGTCCAAGGAGGCAGCAGCAGCAGGCTCAGTGTAGATCGCGGGATGTTGTGTGGACGGCACATTTGTCGTTGATACGTTTGATGGTTTGGACTTCATAGTCGCAGTTCGGAAATTATTGAATCTTCCGTTTGCTGGAAGATGGCTGTGCCAAGTGAAATTAAGTTACAGAGACAATACTCTTTAATATTTGCTGCTTATTTTCAAGTATGTAAGCGGACAAATATATACGTCTAATGCAATACAAACACTCTAAAATGGAATTGACCAAATATCCCAATGCAGGGCCATTGTGAAAAAGTCCTGAGAGTGATAATTTAATGGGTAAGTAATTGTGCTTCCCACAGCAGTGAATGATTTGGATGAAATGAAATGTCAAAGCGGTTTCCGGTTATGCAATAGAAAAAAAATTGTGAACTTGTCTCGAATGTATGTGGCTATTACACAAGGATGAGCGTTTTCACAAACTTTGTAGCTGTGGTGACACATGGTCATTGATTTCCTATTGGCTTCTTGCTGCGGTTAATTTATGAATATTTCTGGTCAAATTGCTATCATCTCGGTGTTGTGTATTTAACTCAGTGAGATCCTATTGAGTGTCGTTATTTCTTGCAATTGTCGTGACCGAAATTCTCGACCACTCACCTGAACCAAACGTGCAGCCAAACAGACTTAGCAGGAGGTAGGTGCCAAGAGGCCTGCATGGTGATTGATCGGGATGCAAGGTTAGAAGGGATTGGAGGAGAGGTTCAAACTGAGGCGACGGTTGGGAACCGTTCGAGGGAGGACGGGGGTTGGCTGAATGGAGGACACTGAGAGACGTTTCGAGATATTTGGGCTCCGAAAGGGTTCAAAGGGGAAAAGCACAAGGGGGAGGGGACGTTGAGCTTCAAGGGTAAAGCGAGAGAAGCAGGGCCCAGTTTTGGTGCTCTGTCAAATAAAGAAAGGCTCCAAGTACAACATGTGTTGGCGTCTTTACACAATGGAAACCGCATGAAGCATATCTTCATTGGGGTGGTAATTACAATGTTTTACAGTTTGGTTCTGGGAAAGGTTGAACGTGAATATCTTTACCGCAACATAGTCACATAATGACCTACACGATCGTACTGGCCTGCTTTGTACGTGGCTAGCAGGTGGCAGTGCAGCAAGTGGGTTCACAAACCCATCTGAGCAGGCCTTTGAGTGGTATTGCCCTGCACATGAATAATTGTACATGTTATATCCTCCAAGCCATTTTATTTTATGCATGCATTGGTTCCCTCCCAGGCTCAGAAAACCCATCAGAGAGGAATTTTCCAAACACCACAGTTGCAGGGCCCTGTTGAGAAGACGTTTTATGAGTCAGTGAAAATAGAGGACATGCTGAGTTGACAGTATTTGGTGTTGGTGTGGTTGTTGTTGTTGCTGTCTCCAAATTGATTTCGCTACAGACTCGTGAAGACAGAACCACCAACTCCTCCTCCTCCCGACTACAAACAAGACTTGCCATATAAAGGTGCATTATTTTAATCAATTTGAATAATTTCCACATTTGATATTAGTGTCATTCTTATAGTGCAAGGCTGTCATAAAGGTTCCATTTCACAGACAATCTACAGTAGCTTTGCAGTCGGGCGTGATGATTGCGATGTGTTTTCCCAATTGAGTAATTGTTTAAATATGGATAGTGAGGTTGGCACACGGCCTACTATTTATTGAATAAAATGGAATCCTCAAGTTAATACACCAGCGGTTAATACACCAGCGGTTAATACACCGGCAGATAATATACCAGCAGATAACACACCAGCGGTTAATACACCAGCAGATAACACACTAGCGTGTAATACACCAGCAGATAATACACCAGCAGATAATACACCCACGGTTAATACACCAGCAGATAACACACTATTCTTAGGTTTTCTAGGTAAAGTCACGTAGGTAAAAAATGAAAATTATTATGGTAAGGTGTGGCTTGAGACTACGGCTAGTCTACATATCAAATAAAAAGTGGGCCGTTCCTGGCCCATCCCCCCCCTCTCAACCAGTATATATATGGGGTAGTATCTCTTGGAATCTCTCATTTACTTGATACAGCTATTGTGCTGTGACGGTTCCACCTGAAGACGGAAGCTTGTGTTGCCTCCGAAACGTCGTGATTTTTATTTTATTTTACTTTTATTAATTTTAAATTTTTACCTACGTGACTTTTCCGAACAAACCTAAGAATTTCGATTTAAAGCTTTCGTGACTGCAGTGATTCATCTTCTTGGTTCTTTCGGTAAAGTCACGTAGAAGGGAAGTAATAAAATAATAAAAATAAAACATAATAAAACAATTCTCACGACGTTTCGGCCACAACGCAAGCAGCCGTCCTCAGGCGAAGAATGAGACATTATCAAGCTAGGAGCTTATATAGGTGTAGCGAGGAGGAGCGCCTTAACAAAAGAATGTGCATATGAAGAGGAATTTTAGCATACCAATGGGCAATGCGTAGGAGGGGGGGCGGAGGGGTTTCAAAGTCCCATTATGCCCATGCATTATGCAGGATCAACAGCACCACGGGGGGGCGCAAGGAACAACGTTAATAAAGGAAAGGAATGTTAATGATATGTAGCTGCATTTACCAAACAACCACGTAGAAAACCAAAGTAAAAACTACATAAAAAACTAAAATATAAACTGATACTTACTATACTCTACAATAAGCTGAGTTACTAACAACAAATAATAAATTACAATTCTACGTCGTAAGAAGTATATAATATACTTCCATCTAAACTTTATTCTCTTAGCATATACAGTACTATATACTGCCATAGATAAACCCAACATTAAATTATATACTGTATTGCTGTAAACAACCCTATACTTTATACATTATAATATAACACTATGTATTATTCAACTCACCCTAATGTGTATCGAAATGGTTTATTACGTCCTTCCAATGATTGCTAAGCCTGAATCCATCTTCTCGGTTAAAATTGTCTCTGTGTTTGTATATGTGGATCGCCTCATGAACGAATCTCTCATGATAGCCAGATGGCTTGCAGAGAACCTCCGTCTTGGAGAAGTCAATGTCATGTGAGCCCACTGAGTTGTAACAGTGGTCTGCCACGGCTGAGGTGTTTGTCCTACCGTGTTTTAGATCAGCTTTATGTTCACGAATGCGGTCTGAGACGTGTCGTTTGGTTTCCCCAATGTAACTGCTACCACAGAGGCAACTTAGTTTGTAGACGCCAGGGTACTGTATGTCTGGAATCACATCTTTTACAGACGGTACCAGATCACGGATTTTATGTACTGTGTTGAATCGGACCTGGATCTTGTGTTTAATCAGGATTTTGGAGATCTTTTTTGTGACCCCAGCAATGTAGGGTAAGGTGATGGTCTTGAAAGGCTCCTCAACAGGATCCTTCTTAATGGTTGGAGTGATGGCTTTGCGGATTGTGTAGTCGGAGTAACCATTAGCCTTAAGAGCTTGGCGTACGTGTTTGAGTTCACTGGAAATGTGTTCATGGTCGGAGATGCATTGGGCTCTATGATATAGAGTCTTGATGAGGGAATTCTTCTGGGATGGATGGTGGTGGGAATCCGGTTTTAGATAAGCATTCGTGTGGGTGGCTTTCCTGTAGACAGAGTGGCTCATTGAACCATCAGGTCTCCTTTTGATTAGGACATCCAAAAAGGGTAGCTTGCCATCATTTTCGACTTCCATGGTGAATCTGATGGCTGGGTGTATGGAATTGATGTGGTCGAGAAATTGGTCTAGAGCAGGCCGGCCATGTGGCCAGATGACAAAAGTGTCGTCTACGTACCTCTTCCATAAGGTCGGGCGTAGAGTGGCAGTCTGGATGGCGTCCGTCTCAAATTTCTCCATGAAGATGTTGGCTACAACCGGAGATAGGGGGGAGCCCATTGGGGTGCCCTCAATTTGCTTGTAGAAGGTTCCATTCCAGGTGAAGTATGTATTCTCTACTGACCTGGTATCGACAATCAAGGGGATTGCCCTGTCCCCAGACGACCTGCTTGTCAGTTTTGATGTGGTTTCCTTGTTCACCAAGGTGCCTGTTCCCGACACCATCGCAATCATTGAAGACTTGGTTCATCAAGGACTAAATGCTGGGGTACCCCCCCTGGTGAGACACTGCTTAACCAATACATACTTCACCTGGAATGGAACCTTCTAAAAGCAAATTGAGGGCACCCCAATGGGCTCCCCCCTATCTCCGGTTGTAGCCAACATCTTCATGGAGAAATTTGAGACGGACGCCATCCAGACTGCCACTCTACGCCCGACCTTATGGAAGAGGTACGTAGACGACACTTTTGTCATCTGGCCACATGGCCGGCCTGCTCTAGACCAATTTCTCGACCACATCAATTCCATACACCCAGCCATCAGATTCACCATGGAAGTCGAAAATGATGGCAAGCTACCCTTTTTGGATGTCCTAATCAAAAGGAGACCTGATGGTTCAATGAGCCACTCTGTCTACAGGAAAGCCACCCACACGAATGCTTATCTAAAACCGGATTCCCACCACCATCCATCCCAGAAGAATTCCCTCATCAAGACTCTATATCATAGAGCCCAATGCATCTCCGACCATGAACACATTTCCAGTGAACTCAAACACGTACGCCAAGCTCTTAAGGCTAATGGTTACTCCGACTACACAATCCGCAAAGCCATCACTCCAACCATTAAGAAGGATCCTGTTGAGGAGCCTTTCAAGACCATCACCTTACCCTACATTGCTGGGGTCACAAAAAAGATCTCCAAAATCCTGATTAAACACAAGATCCAGGTCCGATTCAACACAGTACATAAAATTCGTGATCTGGTACCGTCTGTAAAAGATGTGATTCCAGACATACAGTACCCTGGCGTCTACAAACTAAGTTGCCTCTGTGGTAGCAGTTACATTGGGGAAACCAAACGACACGTCTCAGACCGCATTCGTGAACATAAAGCTGATCTAAAACACGGTAGGACAAACACCTCAGCCGTGGCAGACCACTGTTACAACTCAGTGGGCTCACATGACATTGACTTCTCCAAGACGGAGGTTCTCTGCAAGCCATCTGGCTATCATGAGAGATTCGTTCATGAGGCGATCCACATATACAAACACAGAGACAATTTTAACCGAGAAGATGGATTCAGGCTTAGCAATCATTGGAAGGACGTAATAAACCATTTCGATACACATTAGGGTGAGTTGAATAATACATAGTGTTATATTAAAATGTATAAAGTATAGGGTTGTTTACAGCAATACAGTATATAATTTAATGTTGGGTTTATCTATGGCAGTATATAGTACTGTATATGCTAAGAGAATAAAGTTTAGATGGAAGTATATTATATACTTCTTACGACGTAGAATTGTAATTTATTATTTGTTGTTAGTAACTCAGCTTATTGTAGAGTATAGTAAGTATCAGTTTATATTTTAGTTTTTTATGTAGTTTTTACTTTGGTTTTCTACGTGGTTGTTTGGTAAATGCAGCTACATATCATTAACATTCCTTTCCTTTATTAACGTTGTTCCTTGCGCCCCCCCGTGGTGCTGTTGATCCTGCATAATGCATGGGCATAATGGGACTTTGAAACCCCTCCGCCCCCCCTCCTACGCATTGCCCATTGGTATGCTAAAATTCCTCTTCATATGCACATTCTTTTGTTAAGGCGCTCCTCCTCGCTACACCTATATAAGCTCCTAGCTTGATAATGTCTCATTCTTTGCCTGAGGACGGCTGCTTGCGTTGTGGCCGAAACGTCGTGAGAATTGTTTTATTATGTTTTATTTTTATTATTTTATTACTTCCCTTCTACGTGACTTTACCGAAAGAACCAAGAAGATGAAACCTAAGAATATGTATACTTGCAGTCACGAAAGCTTCAAATCTAGATAACACCACTAGCGTGTAATACATGAGATAATACACCAGCAGATAATACACCCGCGGTTAATACACCAGCAGAAAACACATTAGCGGTCAATACACCAGCAATAATTACCAGAGGAGCTGGGGGACTTGAACCCTCAGCCTCTGCAACAAGCAGCAAACGTGCCATCGCTCGGCCTATACACAAAACTACCAAACTCTGCATATGCACTTCAAAATTCAGTGCCAGCCACAAAGACACTCACCTGCCGTTCGTCAAAACCTTCATCATATTTCAATCAAGCATCTTTATTTGTGGCTGTTCCTGATCCAGTCATAGAAAAATTCCCTGCTTCTATGGCAGGAGCCAGGCTATGCTTGGGTCAACCACTGTTGACTTCCCACTCAGTGGTGCTCATTTTCCGCACACCAAATGGACGATGATGATGATGGGCTGCGCCAATCCACAACCAGGGTTTGAACTTGCACCCTTCGATTTGTTAAACAGATACTCAAATCACGCCGCCAATTCCCAACAAATACATCGTACCATAAATGTTACTGCATATAGACAGCATGTAACTACAGCTATCTCACTATGATCAAGTGCTTACCCAACATTCCTGTCTGACGAATACATTTTCATTTCTGGGCTAAGCCAAACAAAGCCCCAAAGCAGTTTTTACGTGCAGGCATTGCTGAAATGAACTGAGACCATCAACTAATTTCACCTGAGAACCTGGCTAAATCATGAGTAGCATTTTAAGCCAGAGGAGCTGGCCCAGTACTCTTCTATGGTCATTATGAACCCTCTGAGTCACTTAATAGTATTGCTGGAAACTTCTCCATCGTTGATGCATTTGGTGATCACGAGGATGTCTCTATCAGCCAGTTATTTAACAATGCAACCATTTTATGTTGTCTGTTCTATTTTTTTTCAGTGCCATACAAATCAGAGGTATGAACATATGCATGGAAAAAACCTGTCACACATGCATTATTCTTTCTCTAATGCATTCTCTTTTCATTAATGCACGGCATTGTTTTATTCGGAAATATAATACATGAGTAAACTATCGCGGTAAAACTCTCAAGAGTTAAAAGTGTCAACGCTCAAATGAGCATCATCTTCATGAGCCAATAGTGGAAATTCCACATTGCCACGGCAGGGATCAGTAATACGACTGGCCCAGAGCTAGTGACAGAAATTCAGATGCCATTCTCTCTATCTGAAACACCTCCTGACTTCACGCTAAGTGGAACTCCTTTTATCTACCCTGGATTGACAAATATCGAAAATGACCCGCGACTAGGTTTTTTTACCTCATGACCCTACAACCGCAAGACATTACAGTAAAATGTTCCCATCTGATGGATTCATGAGAAAAATGACAAACCTCAAACAGTGGTCTGGAGTGTGTTACTATGAGTAAAAAGGTAAAGGTACAGCCCTGAAATTGATTGCTGACTCCATTGCTGGAGGAAGGGCCTCCACTCCAGGGAGCTCTGGAGATCTCTAGAGTATATTTCGGCCAATAATTCCACACTGACCAGATGTCTTTAAAAGAGTTAAAATGACCCACACTCTACCCCACTACATGCAACATTGCGGTCGATTTACTAGTGTATACATTTGTTACTGCTGGGTGAACAGAGGCAGGGAAATTAAGAAATGTGCGCATTGCGTCAACTGCTGAGCCTGGAGATTGAACCGGCAACTCGAATATTGCAAGTCCATTGTGCGAACTGGTTGCAAAGCACTATCTTAGCACTTGCCTCGTGCTCCCCGTATCGCAGGCTTGCATTTACGATGACTGCATCACTCAGGCTGGGCAGCACCAGGCATCCAACAAGGAGAGCAGCACTCAGGATTCATCGAGTGACAGCGATATGGATTACATCATTCCAAATGGGGCGAGCGCCAACCTCGGCAACCTCTCTCCTGCCAAAGGTACCATCGTCTGAGATGGCCCATTGGGTCAGAGGTCAGAGACACTGAGCTTGCACCGTTGACTTGCTTACCTTTCCTCCAGTTAGCACTCCTCTATCGTTTTTTGCACTCCTCTGTGGTTTTTGTATTATTTGTTGTTTAAACTTTCTGACGCCCGTGCCCCTACTCGACATCTATGAAAAAGAGCTTCATAGCTCATTGGATGAATCCAGGATGAAATAACAAATTCGGATTCTGAAATACAGACATCCGCTTGTGATTACCCTGTCGTGTGTTGATGTTCTTATCCTAATCATCGTTGTTTGTATAATAAAGCCCTCACATTAAATTTGGGTCTGCACTCAATCTGGCTAAATTCCTGCGGAAAATGTAAAAAATATTGGTTTGTTTGTCATGCATTGACCAATTCATGCTGTAACCGGGTTGGTGGGAAAATGATGCACTCTAGTATGTCACTGCAGTTTCCTCCGACATTATAAAATGCTAAATGTATCAAGCTTCGAATCTAGTTTTAGCAAGAACCACTCAAAATGTTTTCGGGTCTCAGTGAGACTTTCCTGTGTCAATTAAGAGGACTAATATTGCTGTACTAGTCTTTTGCCCGTCCAAGGACAGGGTGTATTTCAGTAAATCTGAAACTTGCAAGCGAAAAACAGACCACGATGTGATATTCATTGAATCAATTCGTGTGCAATTTGTAGGAGCGTGGTGACACAGACTTATTTCATTTAAAGGTTATAATCCCTTGTTCATCATGACATCCGTTTTACTTCTGTCTCAATAGCGTTACGGAGATCACGTGATATGAGGGTTCTGCCTTTGTAGTGAGGTTTGGAAGCTGACGCTGAGGAGGGGGGGGTGCCTCGTCCCCCCATGTGGAGTGACGTCACCCGCTAATTTATATTAAGGGAGGGGAGGTGTCCATTTGGAAGACGTCACCTCTTCATTATTATTAATGTGGGGGGCTGTTCGATGTGGTGATGTCATCCGCTCATGATTATTAATGAGGGGGGGGGGGGTCCATGTGGAGGACGTCACCTGTTCATGATTATAAATGAGGGGAGCTGGCTGACGTAGAGTGACGTCACACGCAGGACCCACGGACATTCTTAGCTCATTATAGTAGTAAATAATTATAATCAACGGTCAGCCAGAATGTTTTTCTTTATTGTGCTGGAATGCCAAGTAATATATTAATGTGGTATGTTTCCTCACCCAGGATCCCAAAAACCGCGAAGACCTAAGCCTGTTGAACATATGAATGCGGTAAAACTCTTCATCACTTATTTTTTTTTACAATTGATATCGATATGTACTCCCATCATCAGTATACACTGTCCTACCAGGAAAAAGCCATTCAGTGGGCCAGAAACGGCAAATATAATGGTAACCGAGAAAGGGCGGCATCGCCATTTGACAAGTGGAAGGACCTATACGATATCAGAAAAGGGAGTAGTGGCACAGTGGTTAGCGCACTGCACTATGAACCCGGCGACCAACTTGAGTTCCATTCCCGGCCCCGTAGCTGCCATCTGTAGCAAGCATTATCGGAACTGGTCCTGTGTCCTCCTTTGCTCACCTGCACTGAGCAGCGGGGTGAAATTTGGTCATAGAACCCCCGTGACCCGCATGGTGTGAGGCATTCATCCAGCAGTGGTTTGACAAAGGGCTGTACATTATACAATATACTCGATGTTACTTTAGTATAATCTGCAAAGGACATGGGTTCCAATCACTGCTTGACAAATGTTGTCTGTAATACTAGTCATCTCGCACATTTGTCAATTACTAGGTGTTATTGTAGTCGAAATAAGTGCGTATGTATGTTGAACTTCTTTCGCACCATACTTAACCAACCATGCTAATCAAAGGTGCTAATAATAATACATACGTAGAAGGACTCAGGACACCAACGTCGGATATGAGGACCTTTATTTTAGCACACCGACTGACAAGCTTCCAGACATCATTTGATTCTTATGGTGGTACCCCGGGGTACCAAATAATACAAAATGGCTGAGGAAATTCAATATTTTATTTCTGGGACACTATGTTTTCAAGGGGTGTACTTAACTCCGCGACTGGGGTACCAATCAATCCGAAATCAGTGCTACTCTGCGATGTCGAAACGTCAAACATTAACATAAAAAATCAGTTATCGAAAAATTAAACTTTTAATAGTGCATCGTTTACAGCTCGCCAAAATGAGTCTATTGCCACATCGCCAACCATCAACAGACTAAAAATGACTGCATCACTGACATTATGCAAGAGCCGGGGTACTCTGGTACCCCGGGGTACCGCCATAAGGTTAATTCTCCCAACTGTCCCCTCTCCCCCTTCTTGACCCTCTCCTTTATCCCTACCCCCCTCCCTCTCGTCCCCCATCTTCCTCCACCAATCCCATCTCTCTGCCTCCCAACCAACTCCTCACTGTCTCCTCCCCCTATTCCACTTTCCCGCTCTTGCTTTTGAACCTAGATGACCAATCCTAGCCCAGTATTTCCACTGTTACCTCCCCGGGTTGGGCCCACCCTCTGATGTTGAAAGACGCCTCCTCTCCCTGATCCTATGTTTTAATAAACAATCAATTGGAAAAATTATGCATTGTGTCTGATGAAATTGTTTCTTTACTTTCAGTTTGATTATGAGAATGAAGAAGATATTTCACCCCAAAATAGTAAGTGCTACAAATAGTGCCATGTGCTTTATGCGATCTAACCCAAAAATCCTCAATTATGAATGATATTGGTCGCGAAAGCCTACGTGTTAAACATGCGCTTTTTAATGGTTGAAGTTTCTCTTCAGTCTCAGTCATGTGAAAACATACATTCAGCATTTCCCGTGGCCTCAAAATGCACCGACTCTGGCAAATGAGCTGTGGTGACGTTACTGTCACTTCGTGGCGGTTGTTGTTTTTGTTAATCACGGTATTTGCTATCTTCGCTTAGCTGTAGCGGCGACCAGGGGGGTATTGAAGTCTGTGAGAGCCACCCTGATCCCCCGGGGGAATTCCACAAGCAGGGCCGGGACCCCCCCCAGCCCAGTACCACGGCCCTCCCACCTCCAATCCTCGCTCAGCATCAGCTCATGTGGGCCCGGCCGGATGAAGGTGAGGACAGAGACACTGGCATCCAGATGAACAGACCGGAGTAGACGGACAGGTAGGTAGACAGGTAGGCAGGTAACCTTGTTGATCATTGGACAAGACAGGCAAGTAGGCAGGAGGAGAGGAGAGAGATGATCAGGAAGGCAGTCCCCACCCGAGTGGCAACAATTCCAGGAAGAAGGAGAATCTTAGTGATTATCATAAATTTTCATAGTTTTTGGTGGAGCCAACGGTGACCACAACCAACCCTTCTTTAACCCTGTCCCACCTGCTCGAGAGATTACGCTCACGCTGTCTGTGTTTAGCAGAATTTGAGGATGAAATCTTTTGGTTTCGTGGTTGGCGGGGACCTTGATGGGAGGAATAAATTGGGGGCCCCTCTACAGAGCTCGTCCACACCACCACCTCCCACCCCTCTACTCGTTGTAGCGCAGGTCCTTGGTGGGTCCCTCCACTCCATGGGCTCTAGTGCAGCTGCAACGCCTGGACACTCGATATCTCGGCCACTGTACGATGAGCAGAGCTTTAGGGGGGGAACCGGAATCCACTGGCTGGACAGAGGCTTTCAGTCATGGCAGTTGTTTGAGCATACTTTGTCACATTGGACGGTGTAGGCTTGTGAAATAAGACAAAACAATTATACAGATCATCATTTCATTAGATTTTTTCAGTGCTCTGCTCTCCCTGAATTTTCCACTTAGCCTCATTTTGTTTGACCAAAATTAGCATTTCTGCACTTTTTTTTGTACAGCATCTCCTTCAGATGCGGCTGCATACATATACTTCATAAGTTATGTTGATTTGTATAAACACTCATGACTTTTCTGAATACATCTTAATACATAGAGGACTTGAAGGGCTTGGGGAATTATTGGCGCCTTGCTGCCTTCCAGCATGTCTGTGGTTCCTCATTAATTGTGAGATGCATTTTGCATGACTGACGCCATATAAGACTACAATAGACATTATTATTATGATTGCTACTTCATGTCGATACTATTTTTTGTTAATGCAGAATTCGGTTCAAGGGGAGAAGGACCTTCCCAAGGAAACTTCTGGAAAAGGTGATGTTACTGCACAAGTCTCATTGATACAGCTAATGTCCTGTCAGTGTGCCCATTCACACACAGAACACTGACCTCTATGGAAGATGACAGGGTGCCAAGATAGATTATTAAGGGAGAAACCTAAAGTGAGGTGATGGTGGTGATGGAACTGTAGAATCGCACATGGGAAGTTGGAAGTACATTTTTCAACAGCTGATCTGGCAGAAGGAATTAAGTGATGGTAAAGTGTGGAACTGTGGTGGCATCAACAACCCAACCTCCTTAAACCTGACCTCCCTAAACTCAATTTTCCCAATCATGACCTCCCCAAAACCTGACTTTCCGAATCCAAATAAATAATTATTGAATTGATTCGCACGATTGGCTACGTACGGTGCGAAAAAAAGAGCATCATATATGCATACATGAATCACCATCCTGAATTGCGACAATTCATTGAATCGTTGGTTGATATGGAGGGTGTGGTGAATAATTGAGTTAAGGAGTGGCTCAATGTCCAACCGACCAGCAACTTCCACAACACAGCACGAGCTATGTGCTTCCACTATTTTATAAATACGAAACTCACAAGCATTCCCTTTCTGGAAACAGCATGCTAATTACTTTGTCCGTCTGCCTCTTAAACAAAAACGGAAAACAGAACTCCATTCACGGAGGTGTTTCTACGGCGCAATTCACAAGGGCAACTCAGAGAGCCAGAGTGGCCACGGACGAGGACAGCTTCCTCAGTTACCCGTGGCATCCTCATCGTGGCCGCTGCCAGACGCCCGAGGGATGCCCAGGGCCTTCATCCCCTTGCCGCAGCCTCCACTCAGGTGAACAGTCAGAGTGGACAGGGTCGCTTGGCCGAGACAATGTGGAGTGAGAGGCACTGAGCCGGCATTGCTGGGATCCAGGGATCTTAGCATGGACACGTTTATTTTTTTACTTATGTCACAGCAATTACATTTCTTGAGTTGCTGATCACTGTCTACTGTACTCTAAAGTTAAAGTACAGTAAGTCCCCGGATTGCAGAAGACCCGACTTACAGAAATCCGACCTTACAGAAATGCTCCAATAAATCATATAAAAATATATGTGGAAATGTTTTCGCTAGTTACGAAAGTGCAAGTAGTGCTGCGCGGTGAGGTTGAGGATGAATACCGTGGAGCGAGGCGAAAATTGTTCAGTTTCCAACATACGGAAAATTCGGGTTATGGATCATTCTCCGGAACCTAACCCTCCCGTAAACCGGGAACTGCCTGGGGCATAATTACATTGTATAATTGATATAGTCAACGCATCCTGATCCTATTAATCGATCAAGTTCTTCAAATTGACATACATTAGGTGTAGCTTTTTCTGAATTAACAGCACAATGCTCCAACCCCTCTTTGTTGAGATGGCTTTCCTTTAAAACCAGTAAGTCTTGCCTCGAGATTAGAAGTCTCGTTTTTGTCAGTTGCACGATCATACACCGTGAAATACAAACCTGTATTTGCATGTAGTTATCCTATCATCTGATATCGTGAGATATTCTCTTTTCCTATGATACAGTATGTCCTGAATTTTATTTTACCTCAGAGGTGGTAATGTAGTTATGTCAACACATTGCATATATGTATGTTGAACTTTTTTACACCGTAAATAGCCAACCATACTAATCGGAAGTACGGAGGAAGAACAAGAAACTAAACACAAAAAGCATTTCTGAAGAAATTAGTTTTCAATCTAGATTTAAAAGTGTAAAGCTCCAGTGGCTTTCTAATATCGGAAAGAAGAGCGTTCCAGACGGCCGCAGAAGCACATCTGAAAGCGCGCAATGCAGTGACCGTCTTTGTTCGATAACTAGCCACAAGCCACAGCTGCGAGGATGATCGAAGTTGACGTGATGGTTTATGCTTCTTTATGAGATCAGCAATGTATTGTGGTTCATTTGTGGCAAGCACTTTGTGTGTAAGGAGTGCGACCTCATAATGTATTCGTTCGGCAACCAGAAGTCAATGCAGCTAAACGAGCACTGGATGGACATGGCCTGATCTTACATTACCCGTCACGACACGTGGCCAGAGAATTTTGTACACACTGCAGCTTGGTAATGTTTTTGCCAGACGTTCCGTTGATTAGTAAGTTGCAATAATCGAGCCTTGTTGATACTATGCAGGTGCTGTGTGGATTGTTACATCGCCATCTGTTACACATCTACACTATGCGTTGTTCGACAGCAACTTCAGCGCCGGCCTCAGACCGGCGCTCGACAGCGTCGGTGGCAGTGACGTGGCCAAGGGGGCGCCCAGGAACTTCACCGCTCCCAGACTCATTACGGCAGCGGGCGCGCCGACCCCCTCCTCCTCGTGCCCGCATAGCAACGCCGGGATGGGAGGGTGCAGGGTCAGCGCTACCTTACCCTGGCCCACGACAGCCGACAGTGCCTCGAGTTCATTTAACGTGAGTTAAAGCACAAAGGCGACGCAATCCGCAGACTCGGACATCGTTAAACATCCACTGCTGGATGAAGGCCTCCTCACACCGAAGCCACCTCTCACACGATCCTGCAATGTAATGATCCACCAAGCACCTGCCACACATGAGCTATTTTCATTGTTCCTTCTTCTAAGTTGAAATCCTCTTCGATTCATTCCATATCTTGGCTGCAACTTTGTCATAATTATTGACCATTGTTTGGAATGTGCCAGTAGAAAGGAGGTATAACAGGTTAACTGAAACAGCCTAATGATTTGTGTTCTAGTGGTGTCACCTGGAGTGTAGCCTTCCCATAGCATCGCTGCAGCTTTGCCCCCAAATACAATGGCATTCCACCACAGGGGATTCCGATCGATCATGCGATATAGAATGGAGTGCTGTTGCAATGGCTCATGTACTATGCTATGAACCCGGCGACCTGAGTTAGATTTATGACCACGGCTACAATCAGTGGTAAGTGATATCTCACTGGTCCTAGGGCTCATCCTTTACTAACCCACACTTTGGAATCAGGGTAAATTTGACAACCCCCATAACTGACATGAAGTGGGGAGGCCTTCATCCAACAGTGGATTTACAAAGAGGCTGGAATATTAATTCTAGATTTGAAGTTTTCGTGACTGCAAGGATCCATACTCTTTGGTTTTTCGGTAAAGTCACGTAGGTGAAAAATACATGAAAATGAAAATAAATTAATTAAATCACGACGTTTCGGACCCAACACAAGCAACCGTCATCAGGTTTTGATTGCTCCAGCAAAATTACTGCAGCGTATGAAGAGAGTTATTAAGAGACAACGTGTTATATAGGGTGTTAGGGGGGGGAGGAGTCAAGGGGTCGGGGGGGGGGGCATGTGGCAGGCCGTGTGACGTCGCGGGCGGTTGGGCAGGGGATTAGCATGAGTTAAGCCGATAGATAACCATCTGTATTCTTTTGTGATGTCAGGGGAGGGGAGTTTGTGTATGAGTGCAGTGCCTGTACGACGAAAGATGGTGGTGTGTCAGGCTGGGAGTAAAAAACTGGAAATATGGATATGGCTGTAAAATTAAAAGGCAGCTAAAGTTTGACTTGGTTGGTGTTTATATAGGGTGTTAGGCTGGAATATTTTCAAAATATATTAATTACCAAACAATTGAACATATCAATGATCATTGTATTGTTAATATGAACGACTGTCGATGATGCACGTGTGCAGGATCTGCAAACCAAGAAGTGGTACGCTGGCAAATGTGACAGTCGTTTGGCTAAGAAAGTCGTGCAGTCCTACAACAAGGTAAGAGAGCGTTCAGGGATGCCGTGTCTTGTGCCAAAACTTGTTACGATCATCGGTCAAATGGAGGAATGTTAAATTGTGGGCAACACATTTTTCAAACCTGAGGGATGTTAAAAGTATGGAATGCTAGCACTTATTTTTGTCACTTGACAGAAAATGTGATTTCATTGTACAGGTACTCCTTGACATACGCGATAGATGCGTTCCTGAAAAATCGCGTGTATCTCAAAATCGCATTTTTGTCAAAAACAATTTCCCCATATGAAATAATGAAAAAGGAGGGGGTTAGGGGATTTCACTCACACTCGCAGACAGAATCACAAATATTATCCTCGCATATATCAATAGGCTTATTGCCAGAGACGCTCCCCTTTTACTGGTAGGAACCTCCTGGTTACACCAGCCCACAGGGGATTATTGTGTCCGTCCGTCGTGCAGGGAGGGGCTGGGTGGGAAGGGAGGGGCTGGATGGGGAGGGGAGGGTGGGGCTGGATGGGGCTGGATGGGGAGGGGAGGGTGGGGAGGGGCTGGGTGGGGAGGGTGGGGAGGGGCTGGGTGGGGAGGGTGGGGCTGGGTGGGGGGTGGGAGGGTTGGGGCTGGGTGGGGAGGGGCTGGTCACCCCGTGGTGCCCTTATAAAACTCAACGTTTAACCTCCTCACGCTGGCTTGTGCCCGCCCTCAGTCGGGCATATTTGCGGAATACACCACGCCGCCGTTGACCCTGGCCATTGACCGAGCAACCCAACGTTCCTACCAGCTCCCTCCGCAGGAATGTGTTATATTTCCCTCTCAGCCCTTAATTATTAACTACCTGTGTTTTGGTAGGTTTTTACCCTTTTAACTGGTACAAAACTGACACCTTTATTCAAGGCATCATGTTTGCAATGACCACAACACAAGTAGTCAATAAAGCAAACAAAAAGAAGCAACTCTGATAAGTATAATAATATGCACTGTCCTTGAAGTTGATTGGCCCACACCCGAGACGGCTTTCTTTAGACCCTAGTCCCCATTGGTGTAGGGCCAGATGACACCAGAAGGCGTACAACTCAAAAACAGTGCAATATCAGAGTATTGAGAGTTCGGGGTAAACATTTACACTATGAGATCTCTTTTACCAGTGGCAAAATACAATGGTAGGTTTTTACCCTTTTAACTGGTACAAAACTGACACCTTTATTCAAGGCATCATGTTTGCAATGACCACAACACAAGTAGTCAATAAAGCAAACAAAAAGAAGCAACTCTGATAAGGATAATAATGTGCACTGTCCTTGAAGTTGATTGGCCCACACCCGAGACGGCTTTCTTTAGAGCCTAGTCCCCATTGGTGTAGGGCCAGATGACACCAGAAGGCGTACAACTCAAAAACAGTGCAATATCAGAGTATTGAGAGTTCGGGGTGGGCCAATCAACTTCAAGGACAGTGCATATTATTATCCTTATCAGAGTTGCTTCTTTTTGTTTGCTTTATTGACTACTTGTGTTGTGGTCATTGCAAACATGATGCCTTGAATAAAGGTGTCAGTTTTGTACCAGTTAAAAGGGTAAAAACCTACCATTATATTTTGCCACTGGTAAAAGAGATCTCATAGTGTAAATGTTTACCCCGAACTCTCAATACTCTGATATTGCACTGTTTTTGAGTTGTACGCCTTCTGGTGTCATCTGGCCCTACACCAATGGGGACTAGGCTCTAAAGAAAGCCGTCTCGGGTGTGGGCCAATCAACTTCAAGGACAGTGCATATTATTATCCTTATCAGAGTTGCTTCTTTTTGTTTGCTTTATTGACTACTTGTGTTGTGGTCATTGCAAACATGATGCCTTGAATAAAGGTGTCAGTTTTGTACCAGTTAAAAGGGTAAAAACCTACCATTATATTTTGCCACTGGTAAAAGAGATCTCATAGTGTACCTGTGTTTTCTTTGCTACAGCACCCTCTCATTAATTATCCCTTCACCACCTGTGCCCCTTCCTCTCCAAATGTTAGACATCCGGCCACCTGTGTTCTAAATTATCCCTTCACAACCTGTTCTCTTTGTAATTTCTCTCAGCACCCCGTGTGTTCTTTTTTTATTTTATAAAACTTTAGTAGCTCCATGTAACGTTTCTTCTCAATTTAGTCCCCTACACTTTGTAACGACATGGGAGTTGTGTTGTGGAAACAAAGGGAAGGGCGCTGGTGTACACACGACGAGATGTTGTACCGTATAGCACACTATTTATCATACGACACTGGCTGCTGGCAACGCCATTGGGTTGCGGATCCAGGTTAGGGTGGCGTATGTCGCGTTGCAGGTGACGTTATTCCGAAAATTACCTCATGTATGTCAATGAAAGTTCTAAATACCAAGCACGCGTTATGCTTAAATGGCGTACCACGAAAGCGCATAAACCGAGGGTTGCCTGTATTTAATTTGATAGGGGGGAGGGGATGGTGGAGTGGTGGTGCGGTGCTTAGCGAACTGTGCGATATATCCGTTACTTTGATACCTCGCCACTGCGAACATTGGTGGTTATTGATGTCTGAACTGAGAGTCCACGGCTTTCGCTTCAGGATGGCGCATTCCTGGTGCGGCAGAGCTCGGGGGACACGGTGACGCAGCCCTACACGCTGGTGGTTCACTACGGTGGCAGCATCTACAACTTACGCCTGTACTGGGACCCCATCTCCACAAAGTTCTACCTCAACAAGGAGGTGTGGGCGCCGCCATCCCCCCCCACCACCAGCACAGCCTCGTGACGTCGTGTCAGCAGGGAACGGCCCTGGAAGATAACACCACAGAGCCAATCGATTGGCCTCTCTTGACTATTGCTTGTCGACACCCCTTTGATGTAACCTAGCAGTAGTGTATTTAACTTTTTTTTTTACTGTATCAGGTAAGGCCCACTGAGCTATATAGCTCAACGAAGTAGTGTATCATGTGGAAATGTATAGCAGCTAAATACTCTAAAAGCATGTTAATAAATCTGCAGGGAAAACCGGAGGACCCAGAGAAAAATCCACGCAAACACGGGGAAAGACATGCAAACTCCAAATATAGAGGTGTCCGGATTGAGATGGAACCCACAACCTCCAGCGTACCAGGCGAGGGAGATAAAATATTGCTGCCGTGGCACCCCTTTTTGCCATTTGTTGCAGAGGTTCATATCAACAAACTGCCCTCATTATTACCGCGGGTCCAAGTTTACCAAATTCGAAAATGGCCCGCAAATTTCTCATTTGGGATTCTACTGGCGACCTAATGCCCAGGTCACTCTTGAAAGTGAGACTACCCTGGTCTCTTGAGTTCTCACCTGGTTAAACAATGAAATAAAGACCCGTTCTCTGTAGGTCAGTCATCCAATATGCTCATACATGTAATCCCTCAGAACTGGGAAGTGTTGAATTCAGTTAACAATTAATTTTACAGCACCTTTGTCAATCCCCCGCTTCATCCACCAAAATATTATGATGTTTGATTGTCCTCAGAATGGACTTCCCCCATCATAGGAATGTGAAATTTCCACCACAAACTCAGTTCTGTAAACACGACATGAGCGCCGCCTCATTCTTGATTTAATATGGAAGTACTTTCAAACTAATTTCCATTTTTTTTGTCCACTCAGTAATGTATGGACTGTGACTGTCTACTCAAATCACGCATGATTTTAACCCATGAACCTCGGGCTTTAAGAAAATTGTTATTCATATGATCAATAGTTACATGCCTAAAAGTGGCTTGCTTTAATTATTGAGCAAGCACACTGTAACACGGGACGGCGGTGTGTGTGTGGACGTGTGTCTCATGGCCGCACGTGTCACTTGTCTCCTTCTAGCACAGCTTCATGACGGTGGTGGATCTGGTTGAACACTACCAGCAGAAGCCGCTGTATCTCAAAACCGAGTCCTCTTCTGCCACACAGCTGGCAAGCACCTGGCTGCGATACCCCGTCTGCATTTGAGCGCCACAATACTGGGCTGCACTTGAGTGTGCAAGTGTATATCCCTGTGGCAGAGAGACAGGAAGCTCCCATTCTGCAAGCCGTGATGTTCTTGTGGTGAAAATAAGACATGGGTTTACTAGCGTAAGATCCAGCATGTGAGATGTAGTGAGGATTTTGACAGGTAGGAAGGAAGCAACATGCCATGGAGAAATTTGCTTCTGTAGGTATTTTCCAGGTGAACTATTTAGCAAAGAAAAAATGCAGCTTAATGCTTTGAGGCCAGAAAGTGTTTTGGACCACCATTTATTGTATATGTGTATATATATACAGTATTATACCCAGTCAGGTAATGCCATGTTCATCTTTCTGCTGTGATGCAGGGCCATTTCCAGAAATGCCGGCTTTCGTGTATTTTTCTTGCTTGTTTAGGGCAGCGTTATGAAAGATAAAATAAGCAGGTAAAACGCCTTCTTCACAGAGCAAACTCTGCACTGGCTTTGACATTTACTGTCATAAGGCTTGCTTGAAGCAATGCTGGTGAACTGCAAGATGTTTATAGGCAAGGACCCTCTCTGTTAGATATATTGGTCCTAGTTTCACGCAAGCTGTTATTGAAGAATGTGTGGAATTCTTGTTTCTTATGATTGTGCACAAAATGTTGTATTTAGAATGCTTAAACTCAGATTTGGGAGGTCGCGAATTCAAATCCTGGACAGGAGCTGTCTAAGCTCGTCATCTGCCCAGGGCCAATAAAATAAGTTCTACTGTGGAGAGTCAATAGTGGTTATTCTGTGGAGAAATTGGCTTTCGCCATAGAAACGTGTAATTTCCACCAATCGCTTAGGGCTGCCAACTCACTGTCCCATTGCTCATTTGAACAGGGAAACACTTTACATTTTATAATTTAAATATATTTAAATTAAGTGCTTATGAAAAAATAACAGTTGCAAGCAATAATGAGGTTTGTTCGGTCGAATCAATGCCTTGATACATCATGACCTCTTGCCCTTTTATTTGCATTATAATAAAGGATATAATAATGTTTAACATGTAGTCTTTCGCGACAAATATTATCCATAATAGAGGTGTTTTGGGTAAGATTGCGTAAATATAAATGTGTCGTTAAACCCGCCACCACCTATCACAGCCAATTAGCAAGGTTTGTCACGTAAACAAAACATGCCAATTCGTTCCTAGTTCAGCACACCGGTGTGTTGGAGAGTAAACCCACAACATTTATAATTCGCGTACAACTTTTTGCCAGTAATTACAACTAGCATCATCAGGCTGTCCGCCTGATGGCTGTCTGCCTGATGGCTAATAATAATAATGGATGAACGTGCTAATTTAGCCCAAGCTAATTCAGCAAACACACTTGACAAACACAGCATGGTTGTATACCCCCTATCAGTGTTTGTGACACTTTTCCTGACGTACAGAAAAGCTTCAAACAATGTACTGGTTGGCCTGTGTGTTGACAAAATTAGCAAAGGAGTCCAACGTTTGTACACCTTGAGATGTGTCCTTTAAAAACAATGAGCACGCACACACAGTTGCACGTGACTAGATACACGTGGCAGTGAAGTGTACCGATTATGGTTGAGTTCATTTCTGTTAAAGCATTACATATGGTTGTAATTTTTTTTTATCGTTTGGGACATGGGTGGTGATAATGGGGATAATGACAGTGCAATTTTGCCATTTCACCGTGTTTGTGCATTCATGGCCTTAACCCTGTGGTTCAAGAGGGTTTGTGGTACTTTATCTAACCGGGCGGTAAACCAATGACACGCATAGTCCAAGGGACACGTAGTTATGCAGTGGGTTATTGTTTCCAATGCGGCGATGTGGTCAGAGCAGTCGTCTGGCAATGAGAAATCACAGGTTCAAATCTTTCTTGAGGCACACTCGGCCCATCAGCCCTCTCCTGGGTCGAGTACCATCCTAACGCGTGCGTGATAACGCCAACCCCTGACGATGCCCACAGTAGCGCGTGGCGAAAGTTTAAAAGAAGAAAATGCTCAATTTTCAGCCCGACTTGGCAAACCACTCTTGGAATCAAATGAGTACCACTTAGTGGAAAGTTAGCAGTGTGTGTCCCGTGGGTATACTGAGCTCTAGCACGGAACTGAAATGTATTGACTGGCTTAGACAATTTAGCTTTTGACCTGGAGACACATGGGGTCAGATTATTTTATTAATGAAACGGCCGAAAGATCGCTGTGGTGATTTGTCCCGTTGGTGCTAATAATGACATTGATACATTTGTGCTAAACATCAGATAAAAATCAGCATTTGTCAAGATGAGAATCCTGCCCTTTCACTGCATTCCATGTAAGAGAAAAATATTTCATCAGCCTCCACTCACCATCTCTACCGTCACAGTTAAGATGAATTCACAAATTAAAAAACGTAGCCATTTATATTTACAAAGCTTATTCAAATGGACTATTTAATGAATATTGTTATAGAAACTATTAGATTTTTTTTAAGCTTGCTTAATTGTTTTGCATTTACCATCAATATTTCATTCGGACTTTTCCCAGTTCTGCTTTTGTAAACATGCATATGTTAGTTTCATGTAAGTTATTTTCTTTTTTAAGGAATGTGACATAAAATATACCATTGAATTCCTGAATTGTATTGAACGTGTGATATTTGCATCTGCTCTCTTTTTTAAACAGTCAAACAATGCTATGATCCACCTCTCATGCACCTGAACTGATCTCGACCCCACAGTGGCCGTCTTCTCGAGCGGATTCCTTCTTTGGATGCCAATTCGTAACCAGCCGTGTCCATTGGCCATCATCCATTTCTCATCCCTTGCAGCTCACCGACACTTCTAAACATTCAATATGAGACCTCTGCATTGTGTTCATTTGTACTCCAAAAACAAATTCACTTAGAAAAATCCACAAAAGCCAACCTATAATCTCAGATCACACTCATACTTTGAGCCACCCATCATGCACACCACAATTGGATTCCAATTCACATTTGCCGATAATGCGTAACCGACACAAGACAAACACCCAGGCAGCTGTGAAATTAGCTGCCAGGCACTTGCTGCGATAAATCAGCCTCCGAACCTTCCCCCTCCACGTATTGCACTCGAATTTACAGTAGGGGCTGTCCGCTATCTTTATCAACTTACAACGCGGTTATGGGTAGTGCAAAGGCTGGATGCGTGTTGCCTTATCACAGAACGTCCCCCATGATTGCTGTGGCGATGGAGTGACTTAAAGGGGGGGGGGTTCTGGCAAGTGTTCCGCTGTGGCCTGTCGTCTCTTATTTTTCTCAATTATTCGTGCCTCACTGGACTCTGTGCCACCACTGACAACTCGGTTAAACTTTGTGCTGATCCTAACACTAATGTGTTTTCAGCAACAACACCTTATCGGCACTTGTTAATGATGCGAGGCGGCAGTACAGCAAGTGGGTTGGTGATAACGTTGATATAACTCCCAAACATGCTTACCTCAGGGGTAATTAAGAGGTGATAATAGAGAAAGTTGGTTTCCAATAACCCAGCCGCGTGGACCTTTGAGTGGGATGTATTTCTTTTTGCAGCTCGGTTTTAGGAGTCGCATCGTAGAGGATTTTCCAAACATCCCAATACAGGACCCCCATGTAAAATAGCATTGAAAATCATTGAGGCTTTTCTGGATTGATATATGATATTTTATAGAAATACATGTACAAAATCAAGCCATACTTGGTGAAATAAATTGTAAAACAGTTGGCAGACGAATATTTTTGTTTCTAGGCAAGGAATACAGACCCTTGTCTGTTTACGCACAAATACACCCCTAAGCTTGTAGCGCACTGCAAAATTGCATTGTCTCATCATCGCACGCGTTGTATCGTTGCATGCGTTTAATCATTTTATGTCCACGGAACTTCACTAATTAGCAGAGGTGGGACAAAGTCATTGTTATGCAAGTCCAAGTCGAGTCGCAAGTCATCAAATTCATGACTCGAGTCTGACTCGAGTCCAAGTCACATGACTCGAGTCCACATCTTAGAGGTGGGACAAAGTCATTGTTATGCAAGTCCAAGTCGAGTCGCAAGTCATCAAATTCATGACTCGAGTCTGACTCGAGTCCAAGTCACATGACTCGAGTCCACCCCTCTGCTAATTAGTACAGCAAAATTACCTCACTCAGGATGGTCTCGTAATCAAATGGAATTCTTTATTATCAACTTTAAGTGCGACCATGAACGGAACAATGAAGGTAATAAGCAACCAGTGTTTCCAGCAGCGCACTCTCAACAACGCCCGAGCGTGACTCGCATCGTCATTACATGGTGCGTCATGTATAAAGGCTATATGGAGTTGCCTGCGTAATTAGCTGGTGTCCTTTAGCCATGCGAGAGTTCATTGATATTTACAATTTACAAGGGAGAACCTGGCTATCCCATGGAAGTGTGTAATTTCCCAAACTGGCTTAGGACCACTAGTGACGATGAGCTCTGCTCCAAGTTTGTGGGAGCAGGGAGTTACTTTGACTTTGCAGCGTTAGACAGGAGAGCATTCAACCGGGTGGTGCCTTGGTTAGATCACTCATCTCGCTATCAGAAGGATTTATGTACGAATATGGTCAGGGATCGATTGATTTTATCATCCGCCTAGGTTTGATAAAATAAGCAAAACTTTATGAGAAGTCAATCGGGGATGCCTTACAGGCAGAATCGTCTATGCCAACGCAGTGTGGAATTTCAACCCAAGCCTCAATTACCCAGTGCAGATGCTTGTTTTTAGATGGGAATAAACAACTAATATAGAGGAACTAATAATGAAGAACAATTCAGGGCCACTAGATCTTACACAACGTATTTCTAGTAAACAGAGCAATGTGAGTGTTTCATTTTCAGTTTAAAATCAAACACTGCTCTTGGAATCATGTACATGACAACTTGAGTTTGCGCGCAGCTTGTTGTGGCCAATAGTGTCGCACAGTTGTTTATATTTTAGTCTCAATCGAGTTTATAGGAGGATAACTATCGGTGGCGTAATAGTTTGTGCACTGCAATTTGAACCCGATTAATTGAGTTAATTTCACAGTCACAGCTGACATCAGTGGTGAGTTATTTCTGAACCGGTTATACCCGCCCCTCTTTACCATAACGAACTGACCAGCATGGTGAAGTATGGTCAAACAACCTCGATGATAAAAAGGCATACAGAGGCTTTCACCCAGCAGTAGATTGACAAAAGGCTGCATATTTTATATGTTAATGTTATTATGTCAAAATATATAACTTCAAGGGGGTGTCTTATTCCCACCGTGAAAATTAGGATTTTCCATCAATGGGCTCAGGGCCACCAGTGGCGATTAGCATCATCCCATAGTTCTCTGGTGCAGAGAGACGCTTTGACTGGATTTATCCTCGTAGATATGTATTGTTATACACTATTCACTGTGACCGAGAGCTTGACTCTAAAGCGAAAGGTTACAAGTTAAAATTCCGCTCTGGGTCCATTACTTTACGCGAAGTCAAGCGGTGACATCTCCGTGTAGGTTCGCTTCTACCGGAGGAATGCTGAGAATTTCCACCACCGGGTTCAAGGCCACGGATGGATATGAACAATGTCACGTTGCTCTGTAGATTTTTGTTAGTTTAGCTCTTCAATGTAAACCCGCCAAATCACCAAAGTGGATGTGCTTGGATGATAACCACCATATATAAAAATACAGGTGTGAGAGGCGTTGCAGACAGTAGAGGGCAGTGCAGCAAAATCCAATGTTGCTAAAACTAAACTATCTTTATTCAACTAAACTTTTATTTTTACCAGGTAAGGCCCACTGAGTTATATAGTGGTTCTTTTTCAAAAGCGTCCTGGTCACAGATGATAGCTCTAAACGCATGTTTATCAATGTGGAGGGAAAAACCGGACGTCCCAGATAAAAACAAACGCGACACCAGGGATTGAACCCACGACCCCTGCATAACAGTCCAGGTAGTTAACATCTCGCCGCCGTGGCGTCCCACAGTGGTGAGATGTTACGTACGGTCAAATATCCCTCATGGCCCACAAAGCATGGAAAGGCACTCATCCAGCAGTGGGTTGACAAAACAAATTATACCTGTATATAGACCTGAATATAGATGAGTTCTGTAAATCTGACTTCTGTAAATGTGACTGCTTAGCAACGCAAACGAGACCTTCGTTTTAATGTGGGGCGCCAGTCACTGAGGTTCATTGACTGTGACCTTTTGCAACAACGAAAGCCCTCGCAACATTTGATCGATGGCTGCTGGGGCAAAGAGCAAAGTTTCACTTCGTGTGTTGGCATGTGGCTAACTGCTGGAATGCGGAAAGCGGTTCTCAGTGGCCTGACATCCATTAAAGGGATGCCCGCTCCCATCCCTTGCCTGCTTGCTGTCTACACCCTGCAGCACACACAAGCCACGCAGTGCAGGTATGTCTGTTCAGTGCTGAGTGGATGTCATTACGTTGAATTCTCAAGGCAATGTGACAATTACTCAAAGTTAAGAGACCGTGATTGCCACCGTTGGGAGGTTGACTTCCGAAAATGCGATGTAATGTGGATTTGTATTTCTTTTAAATGTGAATATCTATGTTTTATGGTGGGACATTTAGTGATAGGTCTTTATATCAGTCTATGGGTCTCTCTGTGAGTCTATACTTTACAATGCAACGCAATGTGGATGTATACAATATCTAAGTCTAAATATAACTATATTTTAACAGGTAACGCCCACTGAGCTATGTAGCTTTTTTTCAGAAGTGACATGGCCACAAATTATAGATCAACGAAGTGGTTTATTATGTGGAAATATATTGCAGCCAAATACTCTAAACGCATGTTTATAAATTTGAAGGTAAATATCGGATCTGCAGTCATTGTACAGAAGCAGTGGGAATATTTATTGTGTATAAAATAAGCAGTTATAGGCTGAGAAACAAAGTAAAGGTATTGAGCTTAGACTTGAATAGAGGCACTCACTCAAAGGCACGGTTGGCTGGGTGAAGGGTCCCTCACACGAAGTGGATAGCAGAATAAAATGAGTTACCTGATCAGTATGATTATTGATTATATGGGGGAATAAAAACAATATTTCAGCAACACCTCTTCATGACATAATTCGTAAGTCATATATTTCGATTTAAAGCTTTCGTGACTGCAGGGATTCATCTTCTTGGTTCTTTCGATAAAGTCACGTAGAGACGAAAGACGCTTTCCGACAGACCTCTTCTTCACCTGAGGACGGCTGCTTGCGTTGTGGCCGAAACGTCGTGAGAATTGTATTTTATTATGTTTTATTTTTATTATTTTATTATTTCCCTTCTACGTGACTTTACCGAAAGAAACAAGAAGATGAAGTCATATATTAACACTATATTTGAATCTACAAATAAAAAAGTCCAACAGGTTGGATAAAACAGGTTTGATAAAAAAAATGAGTACCACTTTTGCGAGATCGACTGCCATGGCAGGAATGTGGTATTTGTACGGCTGATTCTTTGCCGCTAGTAGAGATGATCACTGCCACATGCTCGTTCGGGTGGGGAGATACGTTTGTGCACTTGCTTGGATGCCTGCAGACCTGGACATGTGGCATTAATGTGGCAATAATCGTTTGACATCAAAGTCTAGATTTTTTACTGCATTCATTCGCATACGCTTAAAGCATTTGCAGCTCTTAGAATTTCAGTTGGTTCAGTTTTAGTTGCAAAAAATGAAACGCACAATGAGCACAATAATAAAATACACTAGTCCGTTTTTAGGAAAAGCCTCACGGAATCTCAAGACTCTTTTTTGAGAAGGATCGATTTCCCACAGAGCGTTGATAATTTTATCGACCCTGTCGGGATGATTATACACTATATCACCAAGTCAATGCCTGGAAAAATAAAATATTATACTTGCATAAAAAGTCTTCACGTTTATTAACAATGATATTGCCATTTTCTTAAAAATGTGATGGCTTCAGACCTATTTGATAAAATATAATAAATAACTTTACCAGATTAGAATGCACAAATGAATGATTGTGTATGTCAGGGTTTACTTTTTGTTTTATATACAAGAGGTGGAGTGATCGAGTATTTAAAATTAATGCATATCTGATCCACTGCTGTCTTCCTGCTCAAATGGGCAATGGTACGCTACTCGTTTTTGTTGGAGACCCTGTGCCAGTGGTGAAAATTCCACATGAGAATGGCAGGAGCCAGCCTCTCCAAATGACCTCAACTGCACTGCTGCCTGCTAATGTAATAATTATAATAATGTCTGTGGGTTGTGTGTAACCCTGTGGTCAGATTGCTTAACTTGAAAATTAAATTTTCCAAGTTAAAATTTCGGTTTTTGGTTCACTCGGCCCATAATTCCTTAACGGTCGAAAAAATAGTTGTCATTTAGTAAAAATTCAGGATAGAAACTTTAATTAATGCCACAGATACTTTTTTGTAGGAATAAACGGACTTTTAAAATTTTACTTGGAGCATATTTAAGACTTAGTTTTCGAACATAGTGTTTATAACATAAGTATATTACATTTATTTAATCATTTAGCTTAAGATCTGTTTTATATCATTACCATCTATTTACAATGCCCTTGGATATGAAATGTACACTTTGAAAGATGATCGTGGTTAAGTAAAAGTTAAAAGCAAAGGCAATTTACAAAACGCTATTCAGCAGTTGCAAAAAAATTGATGATGATGCAAAAACAAAATACTGTAGTAGGTAGTTTACCCAGAGCCGGCCCAGCCACTAAGCGACCCTTGCAATTGCAAAGGGCCCCGTGGCCAGCAGAGGGCCCCCTAGAGTCACTGCTAGCTAGTGGGTGAAAAAAAGCATACATCAAAGGGGCCTCCAACCAAATTTTGCTTAGGGCCCCCAAAGGTCTAGGGCCGGTTCTGAGTTTACCGAAAGAACAAAAAAGTACTGTAGTAGGTTTCGCATGAATACACTGGTCCCTATCATGGGAATGTGAAATTTACACTCATGGGTCAGAGCAAACAATTGAGATGAGGACTGCCCTGTGCTTGTTTGAAGAAATACACTTAGATTTGATTAAATATGTATACAATAACAAGCATGTAATTACAAATATGTATTCTGGAAAACCGTAGTGAGTCCTCAGAATAATTTTGATTTCATATTAAGGGAGATCATGGGGTTTTGTTGTTACCTTGGGTTACACAGAAACATTTTTGTGGTGTTTCTGTAAAAAAAATTGCTGACAGACCTCAAATGGATGCATTTCAAGTTGGCTATTCTATCACTACAATAACTTGATTTGGTGTTATGCTCTTGGCATTCATCAGTAGGCCATAGTTGGTGCACTGATATGTTAATTTTGGTGTTGAAGGTAATGGAATAAAACTGGAATAAAACGCCTCGCTCATAAATTGGGTTTGCAAAAGTGATTCTCGCATCTGATAGCCCTGGGCCAGCATCGTGAATTCCACAATCATATTGTTGTGAACAATTCATCCGTGAGACAACTGCTGATGAGTTAAAACAAAGTTACGAACTTTTTTCCTCCACCTCTGTCCACTTAGCATTGTGAATGGGTACACCGCACTCAGTCGATCAGCAGGTCGTGTGTGGTGGAGAAAATTGTGGGTATTGCAACTCTTCTGTGAACGTCTGGCCAGTGTGAAATAGTCGGCCAGATACTCTTGAGGGCTCCCTCTAGTGGAGGCCCTTCTGCCAACAGTGACGTGACGAAAATTGTTTTTATGTTGTTTTATTTACGTGCATGCTGTGTTTTCCAAGATAAATATTTTGGAGATGTTATTGTTGCAGATTCTAATCTGAAGGCCACACACTCTTTGCAAAAACCAAAGCAACCATGAACAAAATTTGCCCAGGTATGGAAATCCCGTTGTGCACTAAACACTGCACATACTGTGTTTTCGATTTGTCTCTCCCTGACAGTTAAAAGCAATTGTTTATCAAATTTGCTGAACAGTGCTGGTCCTTAATTTTTCTTATAATGTATTTATCCTGAGCCACTAATTCACCGATCAGTCCCAAAGTCCAATAATATATCAACCGTGCGTCAACCATCCACCACATCCAGTAATATCACTCCAATCACCACACAAACACGACCAACCAACAATACAGCCACCACCATCACCTTTAACTAAATTGACAATACCCCACTGATTTATCATGATCCCATTTCTTCAAAGCAGTTGATATAGGACAACTCTTCTTATTCGTCGTGATATGGTGGAGAAGGGGGGGGGCGACAGAAATCGCCAATCCTATTATTTGTAGAGTCATTCGCGATTTTACTCCACTTATCCGTGAGAATAAATCACAGATAATTTGCTCACAAGATGAAAAAGGGGGTCTTGTATATACTATATATATAAAACCGCTTTCGCACACTCTCCAAGCTCCAGAAGGTAAAGGGAGTCGTGTGTAATAGGGTTGGGGATAAAAGTGGTCATTGTGGAAATAGTAGTGACATATCTTACAGAGAAAGCTGAGTGTTAACGTATCGAACAAGTTAGTTGGCAAGATGAGCATGCAGTATTAGTATTGTTGGGATATTTGCTTTAAAATAAAATGTTGTCTTCTCTTTGATTTATCCCCATTATTTTTCGAAAATAATTATTTATAAACGGATCACCCTGGAGAGGGGAGGGCTTAATTTCTCACGGAATCATCTCCAGAACCCCTCCCAACTGGCTGACATTATGCCTCGCGTTATTAATATCGCAGCCCCCCCCCCTCCCATAGCGCATATGTACTACGCTATACAATCCGCGCGCCCCACTTAAGCGCACTATCAATTCCGCGCAGGCGAACGCGCCGCGCATGCGCAGTAGGCGCGTCCCCTTGAATGACGGCGATTCTCGTCTGGTCGCGCAGCGCCGCTCCTTCTCCTCGTCCTCCTCCTCGTCTCCACCTGCTCCTCCGCTCCGGTCAACATGTCCTCGCCGGCGGTGGTGCCGGCGCTGCGCAAGGCAACGGCCACGGTGAGGCTTCTCGAGGGTGCGAAACGGCGTGCCCTCTGACGTGGCGCCGGCGTGCGTCGGCAGGGCTGTGGGTGTCCTCTGCCGCAGCCGGCGCGACGTGGGCGGGGAGGGATCCGGGAGAGACCGAGGCTTCGCGTCGGGGTTAGGCCGAATACGGATAAACGCGTGGTAGTTAACGCTTTAGGTGTGGCCTTTCCGCCAGCACGGTTCTGACGATTCTTAAAACGAGTATAGGTCAACGTACGAGTCAATGCGGTCAGTCATGTTTACAGTGTTCGCAAAATAGGTGCCCCTTTGTGGGAAGTCTAAAGCGTTTATCTCGTGTGGCGATTCACACTCCCGCCGTGGGAATGTAGAATTTCCACGAACGACTGAGGCTACATGCCGGAGATTATCGTCTTCCCACGCTGGTTTAAGCAGGGAGATACTGACTTTTGTTGACGGGAATATGTTCACCCGGTGGAGCGGAAAGCTTACGAGTTAATTTCGTTTGGGAGTTACTTCGCCAATCGTTTTTCGGGTTCGCTAAAATTGCTACCAAATTGTCTGGACATCAACAGTGGTTGTCCAATGGTCAGGCTCGCTCCTGTCACGGGATTTGGGCATTGCCACCACTGGCTTGGGGCTGCAAATATGAGCTGAGCATCGCCTCTGCTTATTTGAGCAATATAACACTTTGTCAGCATGCTGATCCATCTGTATGGACCATTGACGTTTGCCCCCGTGTGTGTGTGGTGCATTGTCTCCATGTACTCTGGTTTCCTTCCACCTAACACTCATGGATGCAGTTGGCCAAACGTCCCCATGGAGGACTCTCTTGAAAAAGTGTCTGGAGACTCGTGAGGTTTTATTTGACTTTGTAAATAATGGTATTTAATATAATCTAATTTGGGTGGTTCTGTTCTTGATTCGTTCCACTCACCACGCGAAGGTTGTGAATTGAAATGTTAGTTCACGGTCAACTTTACATATCAAAATCAGCAGTCACGAAAGTTTTAAGTCAAAATCTATTTATGGTCGTCAAAATCATCACCTCTTTATTTGAGTATTTTTTTCTATGCAAGACTGTTCCCCCACCAAAGAAACGTGAAATGTCCACCGCTGGTTCAGGACTGCCAACGAAGACTGCTGACCACTGGCCATATGGGCATGAAAACACAAAGACACTTTGACCTTTATACTGCATGTTTTTTTCAGTCGTCTATGATAACTTAAAGTGCAGATACGTAAAGTGCACAGTAGGCATTAACTGCTTCAGTTGCAATTCACAATATAGGATGAAGGGATGAAGTGTCTTGCCAACTAAAGCTCCTGTATACAACCTGAAATATTTTTTGTCCAGTTATATAAGACTGTAGAAAGTGGAAACACGACATATATAATAAATGTATTTGATTTACTGGAATTAACCCAATAAAGCATTATGAGTTTAAGTACCAACTACTTTTATTCTGGCTGAGTGGCTGTGGGCACAAGACATGAAAACAATACGAAAGGTCACAAGTTCAATTTCAGGATCAGGGGTCGATTAATTGTATTCCATTTTGTGATGTGAACAGGCTAGTCTTGTAGGTATACTGATCCCTGTCATAGGAACGTGGGATATCCACTACTGGCATGGGTAGGTCAAATAAGATTAGTGCTGCAATAGTGCATGTTTAAGCGGGGGACCTTAAATTGGATAACATCACTGTTAAATTTAACTGGCTTCCATACTCAAATGAGGTGAGCAGAGCTTATTTTCTCAGCTGCACTGAGCCTATAGTGGAAATTCCACATTCATAGCAGGAGCAAGCATGTGATTAACATAGACGTTATTGATTTCCTGACAAATAGTATAGTTTCATCATGTGAGGATGAAGATGGAGGAGGAGGATGTTGTTAAAGCTGAGTTGACCTTGACTGGGGTTTGAACTTACGAGCTCATGAAAGAGCACCTTGCTCAACCAAATTAGCTAAGTCCCAGCCTTACAAATCAATTAGAATACGTTAATCACTCAAGCACAACAGTCTGGCCAGATCCCTTGTTTAAGACTTACGACCATAGTAGAGGCATTGGCTAAAAGTGCTCTCGTCAGTTTTTCTGAGCTGGCATTTTTCCTGAACTGGCAACCTCAGCTAGTCAGACTAATAGGGGAGAGCTTTGGTCTGGCAAGCCCAAATGTCTTGCTAGCTGAAATACTAATAAAAATCGGTATATATTGTGTTAATGTTTCTATTGTATTTACATTTTTAGTCATCCATTTTTTGATATTCAAAGTTAGTGTCGCTCGAGTGTCATGGGAGTATTCGGCAGTGCTCATCTCCATTGGCAGCCCTGAGCCAGTGGTGTCAATTCCACATTAAACAATTTCTGTTGTGCCACAATGTAGGTAGGCCATTTAATCTACCCTGAATGGATGATGGGCTGAGCAGACCAGTTATCAGCATTTGAACGAACAATTTTCCCATTGAGAGTTAAGTGCTCAACCCTTAGCTCCACTCTGCCCAAGTTTGAAATGCAGTTTTGATTGTGCAAATATGAAACATACGGGCTCCAACAAAGGCACGTTTTGGCTGCATGGTGCCTGTGATGTGCTTGTGTTTGCACTTAATGTGAGTATTGCAGGTGTGTCTGGTTGCCCGTGTGTGTGTGTGTGCGCGCACGCCTCAGGGACTTGCTTTGGCGCAAACTGGAAGACCTTGTATTTTAATTTTTTTAAAAGGTGGCCACGTAGATACACCTAGGATGTTATAGTTGCTCATACAATTCTCTGGAGGATGCCTTATTTTGGATTTGAGCCTTGCGTGTGCTGGCTGAACCCAAATATACTGTTCTTTTACGCTTGCAAGTTTCTTTTAAAGCCGAAGCAATTCATATAGTGCAAGTATAGGACGTTCAAACGGTGTATTTGGAATTTGTTTTGTTTTTTTGTCTTAGTTTGGCCTGTGGAGTTCGTGTTGGCCCATGGCTCTTAAACACGGCAGCCGTGAAAATATCTGTTTAATATGAAATTCATTGATATCCATTTGCGTTGTCCGATGTACAGTGTCTGTTTGTTCACCCCATTTTATGTCTATATAAAGAACCTAATGGAAAATATAAATAAATATAATTTTGCTCATAATTTCTAGGTATAATAACCATTAGAACTCGATAGCATATGGAATATTTTGAGGTGACCAAGTGGCTAAGTGGTCAGCAAATTTGCCACAACCAATTTGCAATGAGTTAATGGTTCAAATCCAGTTCGTGCTACAGTTGCCCAGAACTGCTTTTTGCGTTTAGTTTGTTGTCTTTCCCCCACACCTCTGCTTAGCATGGTTGGCTACGTATGGTACGAAATAAGTTCAACATATATACATAATTTGTGACAGGTATTTAATTAACAGATCTTGGCTTAAAGCTTTCGTGACTGCAGAATTCATATTCTTTGGATCTTTTGGTAAAGTCTACATGACTTTATCGAAAGACCCAAAGAATAAGTAATTAACAGATTGTGTCCTATGTTAAGTGGGTATTAAAGACTGTCATTGCATAGCAGAGTAAGCAAATCCAAAGTTTGGAGTATAACATAACAATAGTGTTATATGTGTAATAATTATTGTAGTCAGGAAGAGAAGATTGCGATGGGTCGGGCTCATGTGAAGGTTGGAGGAGAGCAGGTTACCAAGACAGGCATTGTAGTGGCATCCAGAGGTTGGTGACCAAGGAAAATATGTACAGCAATATGTTGACTGCACTAGTTGTGGAGCCTAACAAAAGCAAGGAAGCAATGTGCTGCACCAACAGCATTGTCCGCATTTACGTCATTGTTCGCCTGAAACGCAGTAATTTCCTGCCGTTTAATTATATTACCTTTCCACAGCAACCCAGAACACATACTTTACAAGAGTTAAACAATCTCAATGAGCTCTCCAATGGTTAACGTCGTCATATTGTTTTGAAAATACACTACATTTAATTGCCGATTTAGCACCATTTTGTGTATTGTCTGTGTGTGCGTTTGGTACGCGTGTGGGTATGAAGCTGTGTTTAGCTGGTTCATGCAGCCCACGAGCCCAGCCACTGCTTGCCCAATCGGCTATTGTTTGGCTGGACAGGGGGAGATAATTTGGTGAGCCACAGGCTAGAAAAGAAGGACTGATCTGGTATGGGAGAGATCTAGCGATGAGTGAACTCACTGACAACTGGTAACATTGGTCTCATGGTCAGCTTCTGGAGGAAGCTTGAGATGGTTGGCACTGGGGAGTGCAGGCGGTGCACCTGCCAGTTACTCTGGTATGTTAATTTACAACATCTGGACCCACACACATTGTAGGGAAACCTTCCAATATTGGATTGACAAAGGGATAGCAATGATTATTGTACAGTATATAACATTTGGGACTGCCCTGTGAGTTCGTGGCAGCCACTCCACATGGCCACAAAGTGCTCCTAGACTGGTAAGTGCTATGGCGACATCACCACAGTTTATTAGAAAATAAGGGTTGCTGCTGTTGTGTTCGCATGTTAGTGAGGAATGGCATTGTAGTGGCTCGTATACTGCATTTACCGTAAGTCTTAGTTACCTGGGTTAAGCTCGTGGCCATGTGCAACATTGTAGGCCTCCACTAAGTTAGATCAGCGATAAATGAGTGTCTCACTATCTGGTGCAATGTGTGAAAATCAGCACCGGGGAGATAAAGGTGGATAATAGTGTATGTATGCTGAACTTTTTTCGCACCATACGTAACCAACTGTGCTAATCGAAGTGCATGGTGTTCAATATACCAGACACTTGCACTTCACTGATAGTGATTTACTGGACAGGCTTGAGCGTGGGTAGATGCAATTGTATTACCACTACTATATTTCTCATCTATTTTACTTACATAAGGTTGGCAAGTCTGCAAGCGTGCCCGCAATGCTCATCGGAAATTGCTGTGTCACTTAGGAAAACTTTGACTTGGAGAAAATTGTCAAAAGCAGCACATTAAAAAAAAATGCAATGTTCCGAGTACACATAGTACGTACTAATGCCGTCGAAATAAAATGGCATATTAGAATCCAGTTGGCCGTACGGCTTGGCTTGGCTTAGTGCCAGGGCAGGGTACTAAGCCATGATGGGTAGTAACTGAGGAGTCTTGGAAGATCGTGAATGCCATGGAGTGGGGTCCCTATTCTATTCTGAGCAACTATTTAACTCCTTTCTATGCTATTAATATTTACCAGGTAAGGCCCACTCAGCTATATAACTCTTTTTCAGAAGCTACCTGGCCACAATTTATTGCTTAATGAAGTGCCTTGTCATGTGCAAATTTATAGCAGCCAAACGCATGCTTCTAAATGTGGAGGGAAAAACCGGAGGACCAGAGAAAATTCCACATGACCACGGGGAAAACGTGTAAACTCCAAATATACAGGCATCAGGGGCATGATCGAACACACAACCTCCTGTATACCAACCGAGGTAGTTAATATCTCGCCACCACAGTGCCCCTGTCAGAAGTAGCCATGTGTTTTCAATACAGGAAACTAATTTATTCAGAGTGATTGGCTATAGCTGTAACAATAATGGACCTACAGACATAAGTTGTGAGTTCAAATTCTTGTTGGGATGTCTCAGCCCATCATCCCACGGGGTCAATAAGATAGCACCATTTTGTGAAAGTCATTTTTTTCTTATCACATATGTAGAGCATAGACCCAAAGATCCCAAAAGCCAACCGACCAATAACAAATAGCAAGTTGTAAGAGTTCAGAGTTATTCTATAATTAGGCAGGTCCCCACCATAGGCATGAATAATTTTTTGCACTGGCTGTGGGCCACTGATGTAGATGAATATCACTTAATAATTAATATCATTATGGAGACACTGAATGTAGTGCATCGTAATCATTGGAGTCATTGTGGATAATACTTTATAAGTAACAACTTCGATCAGCAGATAATGTCTCATATCTCTCTCCATGGACAAAATAAAAGTAAGTCTTTCACAACCCATCGGCCGCACGGCCTTCTGAGCATGCAGCATTGATTCAGCACTAGCAATATCTGGAAAGGCCTCAACACTGAATGTATGTAGAGGCCGGTCCAAGGTTTGTTTGTACTGAAGCAATGCTGCTTAAATTATGCACAACCAGAAGCCCTTGCCGTTGATGAGTCATGTAAGAAATACTCCAAGAAATAATGAAATTGTTTATGTGGAGAGATAGATATATGAAGGAGAGATATTGTCTGCTTATCTATTTTGACTTTAAGTGAGTCATTTCTGAGTTATAAATGTGAACGGTGCAAATTTTTTTTTATATTTTTTTGTCTTTTTAACATTTCCAAGAGCTGAAAATGTGTCTCTAAATGCACATCTGATTTTGCTTTCACACAAATGTAATGTCTAATTTTAATGCTTCACGATGTCCATTTGCACCTCACACTCATTTAACAGCCAGCTTTGCTCTCCTAAGCAGCTACATCATGAACTAAGCCTAATTCAGCAGCTACGTATACCCCAGGCTTTACAGTGGATCTATGAACTATCGACATGTAAACATTAACCCCTGTCACAATTGTAGGAATTAGAATTTGGGATCGATATTCTATTTTGGTATTAATTATTTTATATATATATTGGTCAAAGTAGAGCATCCATATTTGCAGGGTTAATGTGGCCCAATTACAAACATGATGAATAAATAAAAATGGTTCCCACACGGATGATTCGATACATGTATCCTGAGCATAAAAATCTATTTAATGTGATGTCTTGTCACATGGACAATGTTCTGTGATAAAAATTTCAAGTCATTTTAGAATAATCACCTATTATTTACTAATATTGTGCCTCACACAAATAAAAACAACTCCTGAAGTGTCAATGGAATTAAGAAGTTCAATTTCTTATTCGAATCTTTATTTATCCTGAAGGAATCCGATGGGAAGTTAAAATTGCACAAGTACATACATTCCTGCAGATGTGTCAACACTAAATGCAAGACAACAACATGGGTAGTAGCACACATGAACCTAGAATCACAAGTTTACAAGTAAACTGATAACATATCCACTGGAATGTATAATTGATCAGAGTTTCATACTTGCCATCTAGTGATGTCCGCGTTACCTTTTGTGACATTTGTCACGTATTTTGTGTTATTTGTTCTACTTAAGATCTTCTGTCTGGTTTGTCTGTGTGTGTGTGCGCGATTGTGATCGTGTGCACAGGTTATATTCCTGCACGGACTGGGAGACACTGGGTAAGACTACGAGTCATACTGTGCGCACAACTGCTGTCCATGTTTCATCAGACTGGGCTTGATATTCCCTGCCAGGATCTACTTTATACAATGCAAGGGGACACAGACCGGAAGTGACAAGGTTGCTCAGGGGGTTCATTATGGCCATGTCACAGCATTGAGTTGATAATGCTGGGAGACCTGGGTTCGAATCTGGGTTTCAGCCGCTCGCGAATGATCTAGGCTCTGAAGCTTAGTGATATGATGGTCTCAGCCTGGTCACCAGTGACTGCACAGAACACCCCCATTGCATTAAATAGAAATGTTCACTTTGAGTCGATATGCCATAATTAGTGTTGGGTAGGAGAATTACACTGAGTGTATGTTTTCCGAGTGGATTATTACCTCATGAAGCAAAAGTCAATGTTTATGTTAATTTCAATAATCTATAGCCACCAGTGAGGAGCTTTTTTTCAGAATGTGAGTAATACATTGACACATATCCGTAATACATTTGTAAACGTGACAACATTGTCGGGAAGTGGAGGCTGCTTGACAAAAGGGAATTTGCATAAAACTACTGCGTGGCCTACACCAAAAACAAATATTGATGATCGTACTGGCTGCAAAATTCGATTTTTTATATCTCCTTTTCCTTTCAAATCTCACTTTTTCACAAGCTCGTGAAATTTTGACTTTGTGTAAGGTTGTCCTTTTTAACATGTAGGCTTTCGCGACAAATAAAAAACCTGTATTATGGAAGTTTGTCCTTCTCAGGGTGGTTTGGCAAAGAGCTGCTTAGCTCCCAGTGTCACTCCCCCTTGCTGCACACACACAGCAGTTGTTTGGGGGCCATGCTACATGAAACCAATTTGTTGTGCTGCTTTAATGGGTGCGCTAGATCGCCAGGGCTATTGTTGGCATCTGTGTCATCACCGTGTTTATAATTTCAGGCACGGCTGGGCTGAAGCCATGGCAAGCATCCGCTCCCCACACATCAAGTACATCTGCCCCCATGCGTAAGTGTTGCTCCGAGTTGAGTATCAGGTGGATCGGCGTGTTCAGAATGGCCTTGTCATAGCCACGGAACTGACAACACTCATATCCTGGATTTATATCCCAGTTTAATTAGTTAATGACTGTAAGTGTAGCAAGTGTGATGGACTCAGCCCAATCATACAAGGACTACACAACTGTGATGTGGCTATTTGTGGCTATTGGGTGGTAGTCTGGCATCTAGCTGTGCTGTCTTGTATTTTGGGATATTTTAATCTTGCATACTTGGTTTTCCCCAGTTATCCCAGTTTCAAAATTCCAAAAGATGCTTGGTACTCATCAGACACTTACTCATCAGACCTGGCTCTTGTTGTCTCCTGCATATCTCCTGCAGTTAAACACTCAATTGTGGGGCAAATTATTTTCTCGTGACGATGAATCAACATGTGTAGGTAAAATTTAGACTTAAAACTTTCGTGACTGCAGGAATTCATATTCTTGGTTTTTTCGGTAAAGTCACATGGATAGAAAAAAAAATCTAAATTAAAAGCAAAAAAACCCACAACGTTTCGATCGCAACACAAGCGATCTTCATCAGGTGGAGAGAAAAGATGAAGACCGCTTGTGTTGCGATCGAAACGTCGTGGGTTTGTTTTTTATTTTATTTAGATTTTTGTTTTTCTATCTACGTGACTTTACCGAAAGAACCAGGGAACTTGCAATTTGAGGAACGAGACGGGGCATTTTAACATGCAATGTCAAGTGCAATGCACTCCAAGAGGCTGTTGTACAGCAATATCATGGCTTTATCAGTGTCATTCACTGCTTTCTCTGTCAGGCCACAGGTTTTTCTGTCATCTCTCTCACATTGACACTGCAAAGTGACCACATGCAAGTGCTGTTGCTAGCACCAATCTTCTATCAAATGAGCTGTGATTCCTTTTAAGAATTATTCCTCCCCAATAAATATTTAATACCGTGTCTGCGTTTGCACAGTAATGCCTTTTCAGGGTGGCTGTGCATTTATAAGCTGCATTTTGAATGGGCCATTTGACAACTCATTAAAATATCTTGTCCATTACCATTTTCGGACATTTGTGTTGCCTAATTGGTTTAATATCGTTTTCGACATTTGGTCCGTGATTTAAATGTTACTATTATGATTCCTTTTACAGTGTGATGATAGTAATAATGAGGCGGCTGGGTGCCTGGGCTCATAATGGCCTTGTCAGCCCCACTCGTCTTGCACCACAGGGATCTTGGGTTCTTATTTAGGTTCTATCAAACCATATTGGCTTGAATGCTGAAATATAACACAGAAAAAAAGGTATTCAATGAATTTGGTTTCTCACATGTTTTGGCCGCGTGCAGCTGTGAAGGCTGAAATTAGCATTATATTGTACTATTGGGGTTAGCTTTTCTTTAAAGAACACAAATCAGCACTCTCTATGGGCTGAGAGAGGCTTATTGAAGTAGTTCGGTGGTGTCACATGTGACATGATGGTTCAGAAGGATGTTTGTTCACCTCATTACATAACTTCAATCAGTGCAATTCCAGCATATTTGATTATACATTTGCACATAAAATGTAGCTTTGTAACCATAGACAAGGAATGCTTAAATAAATAAATATCATTTTTACTATTCACTTAAAGTGATTTTGATGATGCGTCCCATAAAAAATCACTATTTAGAGTTACTGGATTTCTTGCCCAAAGAAACTCACGTTTTGGATAGCAGAAATGGACAAGCATTTGGCATTTTATCAAAAGTGTTTCATGTTTGTAACCTGCATCCAAAACATTTAATTAAACTTTGTAAACAAAAGACCTGGCTGCACTCATAAATCGTATTTATGTACCATGTGTTAATATGTTAATGGTACTATCTGAAGACCACCATTATGGATGTAATGGTGTCTGAACCTAGCATGTCATTTAAAACCCAGAAAAATTGTAATCGCAGCTGAATTTTGATTAATGTGCATTTCATATGGTATTTTAATGTGTACTATCCTTTATAATTGTATTTTTATGCAAAATTTTAAACCCGGTGTACTCGCACTATAACCCGAGCTCTGTTGAGAATTTGGTGATAAAGGATGCTGTTTGAAGGAAAAAACATTAAATTCAATTACGAGAACTGACCCGAATTCCTGCACTTCTGATATATGATTTCATGGCAATGTGATATTCCGCATTTTGTTGATTTATAATTAATATTTCGCTTGTACATGATACGTCTAGTGATTTCATTGTGTTCATAATGCTACATCCATAATATATCCACTATCAGATGAAGGCCTCGCTCAGCCATTACCGCCTCTGAAATTTTGATCACATAGATTTACCTCTCTGTTTTTGAAACCTCTAATTTAACTCTAAATATTTAACAAGTATGAGTGGCATTGACCATTTTAATAGGTGTATATTTCCTGCCATGTCATTCATTGCAAACACGAACGCGTACAAAATGTAACAAAAGCTGAAAAGTGTGCAAAGAAGCATGGGAGGTGCATGCTTTGAATAGCAGGAAAACATTGCCAAACCTGGGGGTTACGTTCTTGAAAAATGTTAAATGTACATCTTGGATGTCGTGCTAGCAATGGAGGTTAGCTCAACTCATACCTGCTTGAATAAGGAAACACCTGACTTATGCACGTGTGTTTTTGTGCGTCTAGTCCACCTATGCCAGTCACGTTGAATATGAAGATGACAATGCCTTCCTGGTAAGTGCTCACAACTATTACATGGTTCTCAATTTAAATTACTATTTTGACGCCTATCGGATACACCATTTAGTGTGTGCGTTTGCACCAAGCGTGGCAGCAGCTTTATCATTTTGTAGAATGCTGCGTACCTCAGACTGCCGCAAAGCATGGTTAGCGGACAGTCTTCTACAATGTTCGTCATCATCTCTCATGCACTGATGCAACTGGGTATTGCAATCTGTGTGTATTGGTTGCTACTGTCCCCACACTAACCACACCCATTTCCCGCAATAATTGTTTTTTGATGAATAAGTATTTGTTCAAAGTAATCAGCTGGCACATCAGTCGTAACCTGATTGAACACCGAAAGCAAAGTAACACTTTGGGATTATCATTACCTCCCTTTGGTAATCTGATTACTCCACACAAAAAAACTAACCCCATCTAGCAGGAAAAAGCCTAGTCAGGCAACCCCCATTTTCCCACCAGATTGAATGAGCTCAACACCAGTTTACAAAGACATTCTTTAGCTCATAATGCTCAGGCATCGATACATCTTTTCTCTGTCTGACATGCATCCCTCCCCCCACCTCCCAACCACATTCACTAAAGCTGCGATTTACTGCGACTCAGCATTAGAGAGCTACGTTATTGAGTTGTTATCCTGGGGGAGATGGATTTGGAGAAAAGGGGTTTGGGGAAAATGTAATTCATTTTACTTTAAAACACACTAGTTTAGGACCGTTAACAAATGCACCATGCATAAGACTGATTTGTGATTGCTACTAAGGTCTGTATGGTGCACTTCAGAGGTTTTTATTTTTGTTGTCACCACGTAGCTCAGAAGGCACAAGCTGGTTGTGTCATGTGACATATAGCCAGCACATAGGATGCTCGATTTTAATTAAAATTTCAGACAAAAGTTTCATCGCATGAAATTGGATTTTAAATACTTTGCGATACCACAGCTTTGAGGGCTAAATGTATAATGAATACTTGTCATGTTCCAGGTTTGACATCATTGACCTCAGCCTGGATGCCAGGGAAGATGAACAAGGCATCAAACAAGCAGCAGAACATGGTAACCCTGGACTTATTACATGAACAGTCAGAGATGACTGGTTGTCTCCGTGGCTAATACTGTTTCACAGCACTTAACCAGCACCTCTGAGATTTTGAATTCAAATCCATATTTCAGCCACTGTTGATTTAGCCAGATTTGAAAGTTATAATAAATGTATTTATTACAGCACCTTGAACAAAACTAAATGTCCCCTTTCACTGTACAATCTAAATTAAACTGCAATTACAAACAAAAAACAGTAGCGCGTGGGAAAAAAGGGGTTTGTCAATGCCATTTTCAGAAACATGGAAATTTCTTAACACAAAAATTCCAAGACTGTCATGTAGCACAGTGACATTTAAGAAAATAACATTTGTACTTTTTTTAAAAAGATCACATATGAATACAACAGCCAACACAGTTCATAATAAAGGTTTTTGGGTTAGATTGCGTATGTATAAATGTGTCCGTAACCCTCCACCACCCAACACGGCCAGTAAGGTTTGTCACGTAAACAACGTGCACTTTTACAATTTGAGTTCCACAAATTGTGAATGTTGTGGATTTACTCTCCAACACCCCGGTGGGCTGAAGTAGTAACTAATTGGCGCGTTGTTTATGTGACAAACCTTATTGGCTGTGTCGGGTTTGGAGGGTTACGACACATTTAGAAACTAGATTCAAATCTTTCGTGACTGCAGGAATTATTCTTTGGTTCTTTTGGTAAAGTCACGTAGAAAGAAATTAAATTAAATAATAATAGAATACGACGTTTCGATTGCAACAGAAGCAACCATCATCAGGTACAAATGAATGAGAAAACAGTCAACTTGGAAATATAATGCAATACAACACAGTGAGTCGGCCAACACAACAGTCAACACCCCACCTGGTTGTTTACGTACTTCCAAAGATTGCTAAATTTGAGAGAGAGACAAAACAGACACGGAGACACACAGACAGACACTCAAGCAGAGAGAGACTCACACAGAAACAAACAGAAAGACAACGTCTCTGTGTCGAGGCCTTAAATAGAGAGCGAGGGCGGGGCAGAGGGGGATTTGTGTGGAATTCCTGCCCATAGGGGACGGACGAGCTGGACACTGGACTTCTTAACAAGCATTACACTTCCTAATTGTACTAAATTTGCTTTCTACTGTGCTTGTTTATAACTCCTTTCTCTCCTCCGGCCGCTATGGGCAGGAATTCCACACAACGCTCCGTGCTTGTTTGTTTAGAAGTCCAGTGTCCAGCTCGTCCGTACCCTATGGGCAGGAATTCCACATAACTCCCCCTCTGCCCCAATCCCCCCCCTCTCTCTCTCTCTATTTAAGGCCTCGACACAGACGTCTTTCTGTGTGCCTATGTGTGTGTTTGTCTCTGTGTGAGTCTCTCTCTGCTTGTGTGTCTGTCTGTGTGTCTCCGTGTCTGTTTTGTCTCTCTCAAATGTAGCAATCTTTGGAAGAACGTAATCAACCAGGTGGGGTGTTGACTGTTTTGTTGGCCGACTCTGTTATGTATTGCACTATATTTCCAAGTTTACTATGGTTGTTTTCTCATTCATTTGTGCCTGATGATGGTGGCTTCTGTTGCAATCGAAACGTCGTATTCTATTATTATTTGATTTGATTTCTTTCTACGCGACTTTACCGAAAAAAACAAAGAATAATGACACATTTATACATACGTGATCTAACCCTAAAACCTTTATTAATTATCAATAATATTGGTTGCAAAAGCCTCCATGTTAAATTAGCCAACACTGTCTCCATACCTAAGCCAGAGTTGTGCGTTGCTCATCTCCTCAGGTGTCCCTGATCCCGTGGTGTAAATTCCACATTCCTTTGGCAGGCATTAGTCTTTACATATGACAGCCACTTTAACTTCCCACAATATGATAGTTATTTTATTAAATCCAAAGAGATCATGATGATGCACTTGGTTGACCGCCAAATTGTATTCAAAGTCATAACCTTCCCCGTGGAAAGTCGAGCACTCTAGTTCATGCAGCGTGTGGCTGATTTATACACAACAGTGCATATTGCTCATTTAAATTTACCTTCTGACAGTTATCTGTCATCAGTGGCTTGTGCACATGAGTTTTAATATATACGTTTTTGGTTTGATGGGATCAGTTTGGAGGCAGAAATTGGCATGGTGAATTTGAATGTGGGCGAGATGAGTTTTTCATTACTTGTGAGATTTGCACTGGCATCTCGTTAATGGTCTGATAATGAATAATTAAGAAAGATTTCCAGTACCGGCTTTAATTTCCACTCCACCGTGAGTAGCAAAAACGGGGACACGGTGTTTGTGTGTAGGCCAAACAACTTTAACAAATTTATATCATACCACTTTTTGTGATTAATTTGTAAATGTCCTTTTTTATTTTAGCCTACAATCTACATAAGGTGTGGTGGCACATTCCTATGATCCATAGCTATGGAGGCACGGTTGGTAGATCACGCAGAGATTGTGATGTGTTGTGCGACTCCCAGCCTATAGGGCTGCCAGGTTGCCAAGTAGATGCAGCGAATGGATAGCTGACCAATCCGTGTGGACCTTTGGGTACTATTCTTTCATGTGGGTGGATTTTCTCCAGGCACCGGTTACCTCTCAAATACTTATAAATGCGAATGAATTATAAAGGAGTTTGACAACATTTCCAATCAGGATCCTTCTAATAAAATAAGTGGTGAGATTTGTACGATGACCTTCTATGACTTACTTGCTATTGTTATCGTATCCCCTAGAGCTTGGGGTTTTTCACAATTCATAGTGTGGAATTTCAATGCCGTTCTTAGAACTGCATACGATTCCTAGTTAAGTCGTTGGATGGGCAGAATTATAGGGGTGGGAGTGGCTTGGGTGGAGCCTTGTGTGGCATTCAGGCATGATGGGAGGGCCCACGTGGCCTGCTTGACTTCATGGAATCACCAATGAAATATATGACTGATGCTAAAGTTGTACATTTTAATGGCGATTGAGATTAATACTATCCAGATAGAAGCAGGGGTTGAGACACCACCCACAAAACATTTGCAGTAATGTTAAAAGTAATCAGTTCATAAAATGTCTTCGCTTTTAAATACCAAATAGGGCATTGCAATTAAAAGACTCCAAGTTTTTAATGAATGACATCCACTGGGTAGTGCTGTGGTTAAACTGCTCAACTCGGTCATGAGGTTGTGAATTTAATTATTCGATTAAAGTCTTTTCAGCATATCATCCCTTGTGGATTAATAATTTTACTACTTTGTGAAAAGCCAGTAGTTGCGTATCCTATGGAATTTTCACCACTGGTTTGTCTCAGCAGAAATGTGTGCAGACTTATGCTCGTTTACACAGGAACACATTTAACCTTTTCTTGCAAACTGTAATGTAAACAACTGCACACAGCCATGAGCTCTCACTTGCAGTGTATGTTCACGTGATGTGTTGCTTGTTCTCTTGTCGTGCGGCGCACAGTAAAGAAGATGATTGACCAGGAGGTGGAGAGCGGCATCCCGTCCAACAGGATAATCCTCGGGGGATTCTCACAGGTATTATCCGGCATGCTGACACTAACACACCGCATGCTGCTGTCAGTGTTTTTGTCATGGTCACCCCATCAGACAATCTCTCTCCACTGCTAGATGAAGACTTCTATTTGCGACAATTGGACTTCTGTTTTCACATTGACTCTTTGATGCTTATCACTTGGCTTTGTGTCTGTCTTCAATATTCTGTCTGCAATTTATGCCTGGCTTTTCTCATTCTGCCTGTCTAAAATGCATTTCTGTTTTTATTGGTGTATTGTATCAATATAGGTTGTTCATAAAGTTATGAGACAGAGGTCCGTGTTTTATATTTGTAGCCACCAGATGTCACTCTAGGCAGGCTTACAGAATAACTATTTTGCTCACAGGGTTTATTCACAATTCCATACTTGTGTATATACATACACGTGCTGAGTGTGTGTGTAATTAGTACACTGGCACAGCAGTTAGCACACTGCCATACTAACCCATTCGCCCAGGTTCAATTTCCAGCCATGGATAACATTTTTCTATCTGAGCCTGTCTTGGCTGTCCATTAGGAGTATCTGGTGTGGTGTGTAAAACATCAGCGCTGTGTAGACAACTTCTGCCCGAGTATCGCATCCTGGCCTTTGTTGGTGCTTGCTCGCAGCAATGCTCCCTCTGGCCTATAAGGTCAAACAAGGGGTTATTTTATGGTGTGGTGTTATCTTAATACATGTGTGGTGATTGTCCCATACAATCCCTGGGACAGCGTAATCAAGAAGGCTGGAGCGAACACTCCATGCTCTAATTGGTTAGGGCACGCGGAGCAAGAGGATTGGCCGGAACATTAAAAAGGAAAAGGTCGGACGGTTAGGCCAAGTGAGGGTAAGAGAGGATGATTGGTGGAGACGGAGTGCGATGAGGGGTGGAGCCAGGAAGAGGTTAAAAGGGAGCAGGAGGCGGTGTTCGGGGCATTGCGGGAGAGAGCGAGAGCGAAGGTGCGGACCCGTGCCGTGAAATGAAGACCTTACCTTTTCGACAAAGAAAAGGGTCAGAGTCTTCTTTCACATGGTACACCTACCCAAAATATCAGAGCACCCAACAGCATTGGTGTAAGAGACCATTATTTTATTGTGAGACTCCATGAAGTAAAAATATGGCCAAGATCATCTTGTTTAAACAAATGCCACTGGGGAACATGATCTTCAGGACATCAGAGTGTTTGTCTTACGCTTTTCGAATGAGCATGGGACAGCGTCCATCTCCACTGCCTCCAGCCACCATTGGAAATTCAAAATTTCTATGGGCGGGGGGGAGGGTATTCTCTTTATTGGACAACCACTGTAGTCTAACCAAAAAGTAGTTATCATTTTCTCAAACACTGAGGGATGATGATGCAATGGGTCAACCCCGATCAATAATTTTACTAACTCTACCTATTGCGAGCTGAGCGCACAAACTATAGCACCACGGATAATTATTTTTGCCTCTGATGACTATTTCGTATTAACACGGCAACCCAGTTTGCTAATTTGGCACAAAATGCGTGCATTGTGAATGTGCTGAATACGCAGTACAGGGTGTTGGGTAGACGTGGTCAAGCTTGGAGCTGTGGAGCAATCCCTCTCCAATCGTCGGGCACATGTTGCCACACAAAATAATGACACTTGTTTCAGGGCTTTGATCAGTATCGTAATCACGTCCGTGGGATGTCTGTGGGTACACTACCAAATGCAGACACATTTAATAAGGAATTGGTTGAACATCACAATTCAGAACCTTCCTGGAAAAAGGGTCCTTGAATCTTGAGAATAGGTTTTCCCCTTTTTCTGGCAACAAAACAGGTGTTAAGATGTTAAAACACCAAACTGAACCTTTTTACAAGTAATCATGTCTGCATTAACCACAATACTTGTGGTCAGAATGCAAAAAAAAGTACTCTGATAATATATGCATTGTCTTTGAAACTGATTGGTCCACACCAGAGACAGCTTTCTTTAGTCTCAAAATGGTGATAGACCAGAGGATGCCAAGGGTAAATAAATATAATTTTAACTCCTGTCAGTCATCATTAGCAAACATAATAGAGGTTTTTTGGGTTAGATTGCGTAAATATATAAATGCGTCGTTAAAACCCGCCACCACCCAACACAGCTAACAAGTTATGGTTGTCACGTAAACAGAACATGTAAAATTCTTGGTTCTTTCGGTAAAGTAACATAGAATGGAAATAATAAAATAATACAAATAAAACTATATAATAAAATTATCACGACGTTTTGGCCACAACACAAGCAGCCGTCCTCAGGTGCATATCTAGCAACAGAGACAAAACCACTGAACTACTTTTGCAGTCGACCGGCTCTCTCTCAATCAACGTTAAACAGTGCTCATTCATGCTCTGTTAAAACCCACATTTTAAATAATAGGTTTTTTGTGCAGGTATTAGGAACCAGTCTGAGATCATCAAACTTTCCCTCGAGAATCTGGTTCATTCAAAGGTGGCTCATTACTCTTATGGAGTCATATTCCAGCCGAGTGATTCCAGTGCTTCTGAATTCGTATTTGTATTTATCCTGTTTATTAATAATAAAAACCACAACTTCTTTTGCATCGGAACATGGCAAGCCATTATAAGTGGCGCATTGTTATACTTAAAGGCCAGCGATCTGTCTCATGCAACAAGATAAGGCATTTCCCGCCATAACTTGTGCTGCTTGAAGTGACAAATTGTGGTAAAATTCCACTTAAGGTGTTTTAAGCAACGGCCACAGTCCCCATATTTCCTAATTCACTTCGAGTGCGTTTAGAAATGTTCTCCGCCTAGAGCAGAAGATAAAAATCTTGCATCACACGCATCTCTGCTGGTTAAGAAACGCCTCCTAGGGACTGCCGAGTCAGCTGGTTTAGTTTTTTGGCCAGACATCAGGCACCCATGGAAGCCTTCAAAAGTGAAATTACGTTAAAATCTTGCACGCGGATGTTGCTGTGCGCTGATGCGTTTCCGTATCTGAAAAAGCAGAATTCTTGCCGCTTTACTAATAATAAGTAGCTTCATTAAATTCAATGAATATCAGAGGTGTTGTCTCAGGCTGTCGGGTACAAGTTTGAACCTTCACTTTTGAGAAAAAAAAACTTTAAATTGACTTTTGGGCACTCGCTGATGGTGTTACGACAGTGACATACAGTAGTAATAAGTGGGGCAGTTCTTCGCTGCCTAACAGAATCCACCAAAACTTATGTGTTGATGCTGCATATTGACTGATTTTCTCCAGTAATTCTGACATTGTTATTTCGTCGCTTCCTTGTCACTCTTTTACTGCGACTATCACAATACAGCAAAAGCTCTGTTTTCTGTCATCAATGGGGAATGGAGGATGCAGGTTAACCAAATACATACAACTTTGAAAGAAAGAAATGAAGCCAACATTTAACTATGATATAAGAAATAATATATTATTTTACAGAGGTAGTCACAAGTCAGTTTGTCGAGCATTCTAAGTTGATTGTAGAGAAGCAGTGGGGCCGTTTAGAGTACAATATACATCTTCTTGGTTCTTTCGGTAAAGTCACGTAGAAGGGAAGTAATAAAATAATAAAAATAAAACAAATAAAATAAAATAATTCTTACGACGTTTCGGCTACAACGCAAGCAGCCACGAGCACTGCCACTGGGCAGCGACCTGAAGCTTCCGTAAACAACAAATCTATGAGAAGCGCACACGGCAAGACACCAGATGGCTGTCGGAATTTTTCTGGATACGTGAAGGAAGATTTGTGTTGCTGCCTTATGACAGATGCCCGTTAATAGAGCGTGTGGTAAAGTGCTGAATAAAGGAGTTTTTGCTGTACATTGTTTCCTATGTATTCACACCTTGATACCTCCACCAGCGTCAAGGACTCTCTGGACCAGGTTGACCACTTCCTGTCATGAATATTACTTATCTTTAGAACTTTTACAAGTTCCTGTAACCGTGCTCATTTCAAGAAATGTGTTGGTTCTCATCTTTTGTTCCAGTTTAACACGTAGGCTTTCGCAACCAATATCCATAATGGAGGATTTTTTTGGGTTAGATCGTGTTAAATATAAATGTGTCCTTAAACCCGCCACTACCCGACAAAGCCAATTAGTAAGGTTTGTCACGTGAACAAAACATGCCAGTTAGTTACGAGTTCAGCAGACCGGTGTGTTTACAATTCGATTACGATGTTTCGCCGATAATTTCTTCCATCATTAGTCCACTTTATTGCTGGAAATGTTGCATTTTAGGCATTTGGCCTTCATAATCACTTGCTAACAGCACTTGCCCCTACAGTATACAAGACTAACCGGGGCAGCTTTATCATTCAATAGAGACACCCGTGGTGTGATGGTTCACTCATTGGGCTCTAATACCAAAAATACAGAACGGTAGTGGCTAGCGATATCTGAACATGTTCTGGGCCTCCTGTCACTCAACTTGCCCTGAAATAAGTAACCTGGTGCAGTGTAAACATCAGTGCTGGGGAAAGAAAAGTGGACACGTGTGATAGCGGCACACCACATTCTCATGTGGTCTACTACCATTCGTACGCCATTGTTAATAGCGATATCCCCTGTGCTCTGCAGGGCTAAACAGCTGGCTCTGTATGTAATCATATGTATCCGTGTGTGTGTGTTTGCAGGGAGGCGCCCTCTCTCTGTACACAGCGCTGACATCGCAGCAGAAGCTTGCCGGCGTAGTGGCCCTCAGCTGCTGGCTTCCCCTTCACAAGTCCTTCCCAGCGGTCAGCTTCTCAACTACTCTCATCCACATGCTTTCTCTAGTCCCTGCCACACACACGCATGCATATTTTTCCCTTTGATGCTCCGGAAAGTAAGATGTACAGTACCCCAAACTCATGCCAGGTGTCAATGGCGTTATACAGATCTGGTCACACCCACACACACTTACTATATTATAAGACCCATCCACATTTTTCTTTAAAAAAACAAGGAAAACTGCGTAATAATCTGGAAAATACGGTACCGGTCTCTTTCTCTCACACGCACGTGAACACACTGCAGGGGTGATGGAGAGGTTTCTGGCCTCTTACAGAAGGAGGGATCGGTATTTTCTTAAACTGTAAGGCTGCAGCGTTGTGATGGTCCTCATATTGCTCGTTGAAATACAAAACGCAGCATTTTGCTCCGAGACGACAAGGCGAGGCGGTGGTGGACCACACAAATATTTAAAAAAATAAGAATAGGTTTTTACTTTTTCTGGCAATAAAACAGGTGTTAAGATGTTCAAACACCAAATAGATACCTTTTGCAAGGCATCATCTGCAGTCTACATTTAGCACACGTACTTGTGGCAAAACATGACACAAGCAAAACATGCCACAAGTACTTGCGGTTCATGCCGACTTGATGCCTTGCAAAAGGTATCTAATTGGTGTGAACATCTTAACACCGGTTTAATTGCCAGAAAGGGTTAAACCTATTATTATGTTTTCTTCATCCTTTTGATAGTGGTAAAAAGGTCCCATAGACACGTAAATATTGCAAAACTTCCTTCCCGTGGGCGTCAAATTGCCATAACCTGACTCGCCTGGAGAAAGCAGTACAGCAAGTGGACTAACCACCATCTGTTTCCAATGCAGGACCTTCCTGATAGAGTTCTTCAATTCAGTGCAGCTCTCCTGGATACAACAATAAATCTGTTTCCTGAAAAACAAAAATCTATAACACTAATACATAAATACAAGTGTCTCAATGCTCACCTCCACTGGCATCCCCTGGCAGTGTAAGTTCCACATTCTTTTGATCAGGGATCTCTCCAGAGCATGACCACTGATAACTTGCCACTCATTGGTACTTATGTTATTGACTCCAGAGAAGTGATGGATGGAGTTGACCTATGACCAGATTTGAACTTGCAACATTTGGATTGCAAGTCAATTTATTCCAACCACAACTTTATTTGGTCATAGGTATACATTGTCGCACCTCCTATTTGCACAGTTGCCTATGTACGGTGAAAAATAGTACGACATACATGCATGTGGATGCTGTTTTACTCACCCTGCAGGAGATGACACATTCTGTGTAACTGTTGCTTTCTGTTTCACTTTCGCTTGCTATTTATGGATGACTGTCCAGAGCATATGCCGAAGAGCTTCGCTGCCAAGCAAATGCTTGCCTGGAATGCGGTGACATTTAAGCTGTTTTGCTCTTGAACCACTATTCAGTGTTTCTAAACACTGGGAGCAGCCCTCTTGAATGCATATGCTGCTTCACAAGGTTTAATACAATGCAGTTCGTGTTACGTGCTTCAACATAGGAAGTGTTAGGAGTGTCAAATAAAATAACCAAGGTTCCACATTTGTAATTGAACGAAGACAGATGAAAACTGCTCAGCATCCTCATCATTAACACCGCCTTAGAACCGAGTCGGGTGACGCAGTGCTGTGTGTGCTGTGCTCCCAGTGACCCGAGTTAGATTCACAGCCATGGAAAACATGAATAGTGACTTTTATGTTAGCTGGTTTTGGACACCTCCCATCACCAACCCACACCGATGGTAAAATCTGGTCAAGTATCCCCTATGACACACACAACGTGGAAAGGCTCTCCTCTAGCATTATATTAACAAAGGGCTCTACGAGTACACATTCGATGAAAGATGTACTAACACGCAGATTGAGTACAGTATTGAGTGAGTGATGTATTAGCTGGCCGATTGAGTCCTGTTTTAATTGAATGATGGATCAGCTGGCTAGCAGTGTATCGTGAGTATTAAGTGAGTGGCGCATGCGGGAGTGATGCATGGGTAGTCCAGGCTGACTGCAGCTGCTGTATGTTGTGCGTGCTCCTCTTCTCAGGCGGCCGCCAACTCGGCGAACAGGGAGACGTCGTTCCTGCAGTGCCACGGTGAGCAGGACCCCCTCGTGCCCGCAGCCTTCGGCAGCCTCACGTCGCAGCAGCTGCGTGGCATGATGGGCTCCTCTAACGTCGACTTCAAGACCTACCCGGGCGTGCCCCACAGCTCCTGCCCAGAGGTGAAACAACAACAGCAACAGCTGCCTCCCCCTCAATCCCTTCATGGATGGACGGATAGAGCTAATGCATAAACACTTTCAACCTTTATTTAACACATATGCTTTCGCGACAAAAATTGGAAATGTTGTGGGTTTACTCTCCAACTCACCTGTGTGCTGAACTTGTAGCGAATTGGCATGTTTTGTTTACGTGACAAACCTTACTAATTGGCGGTGTTGGGTGGTGTCAAGTTTGACGACACATTTATGTTTACACGATCTAACCCAAAAAAACCTCTTATGGACTTTTGCAACCTTTGCTGGAACGTGTCGAACAACAAGAAGCATTGTTGATGCATAGGCTGTGTGTCGTGGACTGATTGTCCAATAATATAAGGAGAGATAGGATTTTGGGGGGAGTGGTTGCTGGGAAGAAAAGTTACCCCTCCCTGCACATCCCATTGCCCTTCTTAGCATAAGTCAACCGTGTATGAACCACGTCCTTTCTGTTATTCCCTACAGCCCTTCTGCAAGGCTGTGTTTACACAGGCAGCCTTGTATGCACCCATTATCCCTCTTTGAATTCCCTAAACACTCTATTCACTCCCCCCTCACTGTTGTGTTTGCTGGATGTTTTAATGTAGATCACTGTAAGTGGGTGAGAGTGAGTGTGTGTGGAGGTGCTTTAGAGTATTGGTCTTTGTAATTATGAATGTTTCCTTGCGAATATGTACGTGGTTGTTTATGTGTGTGTTTTTCTGTTATAGTGAGTGATCACACAGTTGGTGTGCACACTGCACTATAAATCCAGCAGCTTAAGTCTGATATCTGGTCAGAGCCACGATTTCTAGCCGCCTCAGCCTCAAAATGTGGCTGGTGCGGTGTGTAAATATCAGCACTGGTATAGACATTCGTGACCAAGCTTGGTGCTAGTCACACCCACCACACCCTTGTGCTGTGCCGGCTTGAATACGTTCTCACTAACAGTACTTGTTCCCATGGGGTATTTTTTGTCTTAGTATCCGTAGATGTTTATGCATGTGTTTAGATATTTAATAATATGTGCATGCTATCAGAAAGCAGTAGTAATGGAAAACCAGTTCCTACGATGTGACCTTCATATGTGGAGATTAAAGGCTTATCTGTGCCCACTACTCATGCCGTGTGTGTGCACGTGCTGAATTTGACTGCGTTTTCTAAAAAGACTACCGTGTTAAGCTCCCAGGAATATCTCTTGGCGAGAATGCAATTTGCAACATTTGCCAAAGTGTTAATATGTTTCTGCTCATGTACCAGTCATATGTTCAAATGGTACATTTGTAAATGCAAATGAACAATATTTACTTACCATTTTGTTCATTTTCATCTAATTTATATGACTTATTACGATATTGTTCATATATAAAGCAACACTATGTGGCCTGATGGGTGCAGTAAGTTAACTCCTATGAATGCATGTTTGTGAGGATTTGACAGTGGTCGTCCAAACCAGAGACTGTTCTTGCCATAGAAATGTGCCATCCCATTGCTCATCGCAGCAGGGGAGACACTTTTAATTTTTGACTTAGCTGTAACATTGTTCCTCAGCTCGTATAGACCAACATAGCAGCGATTGCATGGGATTTGAGCCACAGGCATTTTGAAATTGAGCAGTGAAATTCAGCAAGCGTTCTAGCTCCGCTGCGTGCTTAGATTATATCTGTGCGCATTGCCACATCTCTCTTATCCCAAACATTTTTGACATTCTTGTACGTCTGAGTTGCAGTAATCGTAACCAGGCTGAAACTCTTGTCAAATCGATAAACTTGTGGGACATGCCTGTGACGGCCGTGGAGAGAGGCGCACGTGGGTATGACTGTGTGAGAAGGGGGGCGACGAGTAAGGGGGCGACGGTAGGGATAAGTGGGTGAGGTAGGGGGGGTGGCCCTGTGGACGTTGGGGGTGCTGGATGACCTTCGTTCGATTAGCACAGTTGGCTACGTATGGTGTGAAAAAAGTTCAACTATATTTTTAAAAAGTTCAGCTGGCTGGCTAGAGGGAAGAATAAGACAGTAACATCCTAAGGACGTGTGAGCTGCTCGTTATGAAATTACTTCCTGTGAAAGCATCTCACTGCTCAAATGAGCATCCAGAAGTGCTCATCTCCATTGGCTGCCCTGAGCCAGTGGTGTTTTATCGATGTTGTCGTTTGTACCTGCCACCCACTACCCCCTTTACAGGAAATGAGAGACATCAAGCAGTTCATTGACAAGCATCTGCCACCCATCGACTGATGCCTTTTGCCCGATCACCCCTGCAGCCAGCCCTGCACCCTCCGCCCATGATGTCCAAACGAACTGAGCTGAGCGCTCCCCGTGCTCTCACCCACTCGCTCGCTCCAGCCTTCCTGTCTCGCCCTGGCCCTGCTGTCTGAGAAGTGCCCTAGCACATGGGAGGGTTTATTCTTTGGTGCATCAAGTGCTGGAGCAGAGAGTGTGTGTTGGGGGAGAGTCACAAAGGGCGCTGCACACTGAAGGTGAAATGTACTTGAGCCACACGGCATCATGAGAAATATACCCACAGTGCCTTGCAGGTCCCCCAGAGTAGTTATGTATGCACAGCAGTCTGATGTAGATTTGAGTATTAGTACAATGAACGTTTGATCATGTTAAACTTCACAGCAGCAAAGTGGCCACATCATGCTTCTGTATGAATATGTTTAATATCTCATCTCTAATTTGAAATTGCAACATGTCTGCCTGCTTAAATGAGCGTGGTATAGTGCTCATTATTTTGGTGGCCCTCAGCCAGTGATGAAAATTGCATGTTCTCAATAACCAATGTTGATTTTACACATGGTAGCAAACCTATTGTATCTGCCCTATAGGGATGAAGGGCTGAGTCGACCAACGACTGGGATATGAATTTGCAACCTTTGAACTATGAGTTAAGATCTCGTGCAGATATTTAGTATTCCTCCAGAATGGACAACATGGAATTATTTTAATGTTATTGTAGAGACCTTAACTGCTTGTCATTACTCTTAATAAAAATGAGCTATGTCGAAAACACTAATGCATAAAACATGCACTACGTATGCACTTAATTGGCACTCACGAATCATCTGCACTATTTGTAAACAATTGAACAGTGTCCATGTCTCAAGTGAATGTTCTTTAAATAAGTGGCTTTACTGAGTCTCACTGAGCTGTTTGAGTTGAATCCAAATTGAGGTTAAACAAAGTATTTGCTGTGCACTCTGATGGATGTGTAGGGTGTGGGGCTCTTATATAGTTCTGTGTATCCAGAGTATCGTTCACCTTCACATGCATCATGGACAGAACAGAGCATTGTTTTTGTGTTGTCAGAAAGGTAATATCAGTAATTTTTGTTTGTTGGTGAAAAAGTAAGCAAATAGCTATTTCGTCCAGGTTTGGCAATTTGGGCTCTGAAAATTTATTGTGAAAATATACTTCTCCCGACACACGAATGAGGCACATGCGTGTTTTCCATCTGATGGGGATTTTCCATGGCTGGATAAAGTGTGAACTTTGCGTTGGTAAAAGGGCTGCTTGAAAGGGGTCATTGGCAAACGAAACCTCCCTTAATAAAATAACGGCAACATAAAGGTGCATTCTACGCTTCATGACATTGGAACAAACGATGTTGAGATGTTTTGTGCAGGCCTTCCCCTATTTTAATGAAAGAATGAATGAATTTGTCTACTTAGAAACAAGGTGACAGTTCGTTGATAGTAAATGCCTTTTGCAATGAATTCTGGACAGTGATCATTCAAACAATAAAAACATTGTTTCGAACCAGATGACAGCTCATCAGGGTGTAATGTCTCTTTATAAGAGGGTTGGCGGAATAAAAGAACCCGCTTGCAAACAGACCTGGGTTAAAGATAACGCGTTGCTTGGTTTACCACTCTTTAAAGAAGTTGCAACTCAAAAACTCAAGTGTGATTTTGAATAATTATAAAAACTGATGTCAAGATATGACATTGTGGCATCTTTATTTAGAGAAAACTGCCGTTTGAATCACAGCTCGTCGCTTGAGAGCAGTGTGGTGCCACAACATTTATCCAATTCACCTTGATCCCGGCTCCTGACACTGCGGTGGATCCCCTTCAGTGTCATGGAGCTCTCACCTTGTGGAGGTGAAAGAACTTTCAAAGTCCATGAAAATTCTCACTGTGCCTGTGGGCTCGTCGTTGAGACGGGGGTTCGTGTCGGCGTTGTTGGTTAGTATTGAGGCTGTTACGGATGACTCCATGTTCACACGATAATGATGTAATTCATTCTCACTTAAAGAAATTGTAACCAATTGATGGCACGGGTGGGTGCAGTGTGCTCATCACAATGACACATGGGGAGTTCATTTTCCCCGTTAATAATTTAAAGACTTGCGGCACATGCCCGTATATAGACATCCTAGTTTGCATTTACAAATTAACACCTTGATTTTGGGCTCCGTCTTTATGTTTGAAGTTCACGCTCGCACACATTGCCCTTAGAACACTACCCGTGGGCTTCTGTGTTTGGTGTGGATGTACTTATTTAAGCTTATCCTTGGTGTAGTGCTAAGTTCTCAGCCTGACAACTGCTGTCGTTCTCAAGGACCCCGATTACGCAAAGCTGATGGCTGTTCCAATTTGAGAGGGCAAAGCATTATGTCATCAATTGTATATGGAGTCAAATTTAAGAAAATTATGCTAAATGTGGCTGTTTGACCTTAATAGTCCAGCCCAGTACACCTCTTGGATTATTAGGTTCTTGTGTTAAATGAGGTCAATGTAAGTAAATTCAATTTATGGCAAATCAGTAGTCAGTGGTTGTCATATAGAGAGACTGGCTGCTGCTTTAGGAATGTGGAATTGTGACTACTCCCTCACGGCCATGAACAAATGAACATAACCCCACACTTGTTAGAGCAGTGCTACAATGGCTTTCCTTGCTGATACCTGCTGGGCTAATGTACGAATGGCAGATCAGTAAAACTTTGTGGGATCTAAAATTGTCTTATGCATAGACTGACCTCTGCCACAGGAATGTGGAATCATCAGCCTAGGGCCACAAATCGAAACGAGGCCGCACCCAGCGCATAATTGGATCATGTACACGTTTGATCACGTAAACACTTCATGACTGGCTTGGCAGGCATCTCATGTGAACGCAACTTCACTTGCAAGAGGACATGCCTTCGGAAATACAGTACACTGTGCAAACCCCCGTGAACCTCCTATAAGCCTCCCGTATTGCCCACCACTCAGTTTGAACTAGCCGATCGTGAGGCCGGGTGGGTTGGTTTAAGCACACCGAGTCATGCTTCGGTGTGCGTTCACAGAAACTCTTTCCATGGTTGGACCGGCGTTTGTTATGAATTGTTGCACTCAAGGCAACGGCATCACGTCCATGAAAGCATTTATCCTTTAACAAAAGCGGTTGTGAAGGCAAAGGATTATTTGCAGTGATTTGCAGTTTGTAAGCTGCCTGATCATTCACGAGAAATGCAAGTCGCCCAAATTTTACTTTAGCAAAAGTCAATGTCTCCGTGTGCCAGTGAACATTGGGCTGTGCTCATCTCTGGGGCAGTAGTGGAAATTCCACATTAAAGGTAGGGGCCAGTGTCTGCATAGGATATCCACTTGAATTCTCACAAATGGGTAATCAGTTTATTGACATTTGTGATGGGCTGCATGAACTCCAAATGAAGACCTCCACAGCGCTACTCAGCTGGTTTTCCATCAAAATGTGTATGGTAAGCTATATATTGTCATTTATGCTTTAATCTCAGGATTTGTGAGAGATGGCATAAGCTTGGGAGGCCTTCATCTAGTAGTTTTTTTGACCATGGCTGATGATGATTTTGACATTGTGTGAGACGTCAACAGTAGCCGCCCTTGACAGAACCACGCTGACCATGGGAAAGTTATATATCCAGCGTGTGATCGTGCCTCTTTCCACACTCCTTGCAACAGAAAGACGCTTGTGAACAATTGCATTATATTGTCGCACCCCGTGACTCATTTTGCTTGCAAATGTGTATTAATATCTGGCTGAGCGATTTTAGTGGTGTGGCATTGCCTCTGCGGAGGAGCCTTTCCCTCTATGCATTTATCTTGCCTTTTGCACTCACGCATGGCGATGCACTTTCACTCTTGGTAGTTTGTGTGTGTTTATTGTGCACGCATCCATGGGTTTTACACAATTATCAGTAAGTCCTTTTCATGGCAATAATTCCCAGAGGAAATTTGTTTCACAATTTAAATCTGGTTAACTTCTAGTTACTCAATGAAACCATCATATAATTTTAACAGTTGCAATTACAGTCGTTTCCCACTTGTTGTTACATGCTCTCGAAGTTTGAGCAACAGTACCGTATCTTGAAGGATATTCGTAAATAGTTTGCTAACATAAAAAAAACTTGCATCCCAATCATGCTTCTGGCTCAATGTAGGTGGTAATGTGGACGCAAGCAGAAGGCGTGCGAGTTAAATTCCTGGCAAAGGTCTCTACACACGCCATCATTCTTCCAGGGCTGATGCAGTGAATACCACCTTCGAAAAGTCCAACGTGGCTCCTGCTTTGGGAATATGGAATGTACACCTCTTGTTTGGGGCTGCCTATCCTTGTTTTCGGCAGTTATAGACGCTTTGACGGATTTTACTGTAAATCTAAATTTGAGCCACGGACATCGGAAATTGTTGGTGAATAGTAAGCAGTCCAAGAGCTGGTTACACATTCATGCAAGTTGGAATCATTGGACGCATCTCAAAGTAGGTAGGTTCATTGTTGCACTAATTTGCTCATGAACGTACCCCTCGAAGCTGTGTCATGACTGCAAGCGGGTCGACAGAAGGTGACCCTCACTATAATACGCTCTAACACAGCAACGCCGATGCCTCTGCTATTGTAACGTGAGACATAGTGAACGTGCAGTACATTATATACAGCACTCGGCTGGGCCAAAGAATGGTGTCCCTCTGTCCACCCCTCTTGCCTAGATTCCAGAGCACAAACGAAGAAACTCAACACATTTGTCAATAGCCCTGCTCTTAAAAAGAGAAAATAATATAATGGGCTACGTTTTGGGCAAATGACCCTTCTCATATTGTATAAAGAGGCCAGAGAGGTAGTGGATAAGAGTTGGAGACAGCCCAAACGGCTTGCTCAGGGGAAGTCGACAAGGAACTCGGGCCCACTGGAGCATATTTGTTCTTAAACTAAATATGCTGCTTTTTCATAAATTAAAGCATTTCAATTAATATATACATTTTGTTATAATGTTGACGAAAATCAAATAGTAATTCCTGACATTTCCCGCATATCATTTACACTTAAAACAAAATCTATTATCATTTTTCACATGATGTGCTGCCAATAATACATTCAAACATGGCACTCATTTCCAATCAATGCTACAGACGTTGCATGTTTAAGTGAAGCCATTTATAAAACACCAAGCGTGAACACTTTTCACACATCGATGGAGGTCTCGTCTCTATAAACGTTTTTGCAGACAACATTGTTTCTTAAAAAGGTACATTTTAAAATGTCACCATAACTTGGCAACCAGCTGCGGCAACACATCGAACCATTTGGGGCAGTGCTTGTGTGGTGCCACAGCGACGGGGCCGCTCGGCCGAGCCAGGGAGCCGCCCGGCTTCCACCGCCGCACTGCCCCCCATCACCCCCCCCACATAAACACGCACCCGCACCCACGTAGGGCCTCGTGGTCGGGTCACCTACCCTGAGTTTTCACCCGAGGGCCCCCTAGGGGGGTTACCCCACGGTTTCTCAGGGCCAGGGAATTGGACAGGACCCTTCCCAGGCCAAGTAACACTGCGGCGCCGTGGGCGGATTTGAGATCGCACGACCACGGCGAGCTCAGAGAGCCCCGCAGTTAGAAACGCATACAAACACAAACACGGGTCAGCAAGGCAGATAGCTGGGATCAGGACCCGGGACGACTGATTGGTCGAAAGTTCAAAGGCCGGCGGGATCGCAAAAGAGCGGGAAATCCTAGGCTCAGGATTGGTCGAGAGACCAAGGCGGTCGGGACGGGGGCGCCTAGCCTTTGATGTGAATAGTTTAAAAGAAAACGCAGGGGCAGTAGGGAACTCTCTTCTTCTGGAGTTTGGACACGGGGTCAGCGACGAAGGAGTCATCGGGCGAGCCGCTAGATTGTCTGCAGGACGATCTGAGCGCCGCAAGGTCACCAAGGACTACAGACGGTATCGTGTTGCGCGCCTTACAACACCTCAGAGCGGAGGGTAGGATCCGTAGGAGAGGGTTAGTTCGGGGTAAGGACGAGTAGGAAAGCGGTTTAGCAGAGAGCGCAGCATAGAATAGGGCTACACGGCACCAGAGTGTGGGTTAGAAGCGCCTTGCTGTCCCGCACACACACACGGGTGGCTCGGTTGGTTAGCAAGGGCTAATAAAATCTCGAGCGTAGTAACAAAACCGTGTTGTTGGGTGTTTTTGGAACGTGGTATTAGCGTGCACTGCATTCGCGAGTGTGTGGTCGTTGTACGCATAAAGGCCGTGGTCTCTGTACGATTGTGCGGGTACGGAGGTGTGTGCGTTAACGCCCGGGGAGAGCACTTTTGGTGTGTTGGCGTGACTACGCAGCCGTGTGAGAGGAGAATCGTCCTTGTACGATATTTGTGTTGACGTGCACGCGCGAGTGGGGGAGGGGACGAGTCGTCGTGTCGGCGTGTGCCCCGCTTGCGTGCGCTCGTTACTTGCGTAAGCTCTCGGCGTGCGTAATCGGCGTGCCCAAGGTGCGCGATCGTAACGTGGGCGGCCAGCGCGGCGCAGAGCGGCGCAGGAGTGGGTATCGCGTGTGGAGCTGTATGCGTGTGTGCGCGCACGTTCACGACGTGTGTAACACAGGTGCGCGATCCTAACGTGAGTGGTCAGGGTTGGGTGAGTGCCGTGCAGAGCTGTGTGTGGGTGTGCGCGTGCGTGGTTATCCATGCCTGCTACGCGGACCCGCGGTGGAGGGGAATCCTCGGGTGACGGCTCCCACACCCTGGGTGAGGAGCCTAGCGGCGGTTCGCTTAGCAGCGGGGGGGCGATTGATGATGTTAGTCCGGCCGTTAGTATTATCGAGGGAGGGATCTCGGGGGCTAGCGACCCCCACAAATTGGTGTCGGAAGCGGTACGGACCCCCGCGTTACCTCACGCTAAAATAAGACTGATATTTACCGGCCGGGGGGCCCCTTCGTGGAAGGCATTCGCCCGCAATCTCTTAGGGGCCAAGGAAATTAATGGATGGACGGACGCGCAGGCAGTACGTCAACTTAATATGAATCTTGATGGGCGGGCAGCCGATTTTGTAGAAGCGTTACCCACGAGCGCACAGACACAGCTAGAGGAGCTGATGCGCCGACTCGATCAGCGTTTTGGCACGCGTGACGAGGAGGAAGCAAAATCGGCCTTAGAGGCGCGCCGTCGCCAACCTGGCGAAGATCTCCGTGATTACGCCGAGGATGTGCGCGAGTTAACAAAGATCGCACGCCCGGGGTACGCAACTGAGGTTATTGAGGAACTGGCTGCCGAGAAAATCCAGCGGTACCTGTCTCGCACGGCGTGGTGGCAGCCAGACATGAGCTGCCCACGTCTTCCCTTTAACACCCTTGTCGAGCGCGCACGTAAGTGTGAAAGAATTCACAGCGAACGCGCGCAGCTCCGGGGGCTGGGACGAGAGCGCGCCATTGCGAGCCTGCTCTCGGAAGACGAGGAGGAGGAACAGGAGCTCGCGAGGACGGTAAGGGGCCGGGAAAGAGAACCTCCAGTGTCCCGCGAGACAACCCCGGGATGGGTTGCCGGTATACAAACGGGTATAAAGGATGTCTCCGGCCAGGTAACCCAGGTACGCGAGGAAACGAACAAAAATATGACCCAATTGCAATCCTCCGTTGAGACCATCCGATCTGAAATGGGGGACCTACGCGCCACGGTGGGAGGGTTATCTGGGAGGGTAGCCCGACTAGAGGCGGAGGGTGGACAGCGGCGTAATGGGGGGGGAGGGAGTGGGCGGGGGGCCCACTACGGAGCCGCCCCCCCTCCCCGGGCATGTTATATGTGCGATCGCCGAGGGCATCTAGTGAGAGACTGTCCTGAAATCACCCGAGCTAGGCAGGCGCGGGGGTTAAACTCCAACGCCTCCTAGTGAGCGGACCAACTAGGGGTGCAATCGACGCGGTCCCGATACAAATAGACGGTAATGGTAATAATGGCGAGCGAGTGATCTCCACACAGGTTCCAACAACAACGCCCACGGAAACGGTGACTCCTGGCGACTGGCTACGGGAGCTGGTGGCGGGGATCACGGGGGCCACGTCGCTGGTGGAAGGGGAGGTACACGGAGTGCGTACCCGAATTCTGCTGGACACGGGGGCGGTGGCCTCGCTCGTGAGCGCAGCGCACTGCAGCGCGATCGGGGTCGACGTGCGTCACCTGCAGGCACCGGACCGCGCGCTGCACACGGCGAGCGGAGCCGGAATGGGGCTGCTGGGGAGAGCCACCCTAGAGGTCCGCATAGGAAACCAGGTGTGCACACAGGAATTCTACGTTTCGAGTGTGTTGTGCCACGAGTGCATTGCAGGAACGGACCTCCTGGAAAAGTTGGGACTTAACGTACAGCCCCGGCAACGATGCGCTACGGTGGAGGGCAGCGGGGAGCGGATTCCGTTCCTAGGACAGGAGCCGAATCGCCCACGCTTCACACCCGTGGCCGCTACGCTGGTGTCGGCCGTCACCATCGGGCCTCTCGCCGAGATGCTGGTGCCAGTGGCAACCCTCTCCACCGACCCAACCCACCGACCATCGGGCGAGGTAATGCTGACTCCTCACCCGGAGTTGGCATCGCGATACGGGGTGGTAGGGTCAGCCACACTGGTAAACGCAGATGGGGGCCGGCTGTTTATACGTGTGTTTAACCCACACAGTACCCCGGCAATGATACGACGACGCACCCCGGTAGCCACCGTACACCCCCTGCACGCTCGCCACTCGAACGACTCGGTGTTCGCACTCTGGGCGGAGGACCCTGGCCGCCCCGAGGACAGCCAGGATCTGGCCTGGCGGGTCGGCCCGACCCCCCGAGCCGAGATTGTTCCCCTGCAGGATGCGTTACATGTGCCTTGGGCAGCCTTACCTAAGGGGGAGGCCGATCAGCTGCGCGGGTTATTGCGGGAGTACGCCGACGTGTTCAGTGAGCACGATTCGGACGTGGGCCGGACCGACCTGGTCAAGCACCAAATTGACACAGGTGCAGCCCGACCCATCAAACTCCCCGCATACCGAGTGGGCGCGCCTGAACGGACCCAGATCAAAGAGGCAGTCACGGATATGCTACGCGATAACATAATCCAGCCCTCCGCGAGCCCTTGGTCTGCCCCGGTGGTACTGGTAACGAAAAAGGACGGATCGACTCGGTTCTGCGTTGATTACCGAAAATTGAACGCAGTCACCCTCGGCGACGCTTTTCCCATCCCACGCATCGACGACACCTTCGACAGTCTCGCAGGAGCGCGGTATTTTTCCACCCTCGATCTGGCGTCCGGTTACTGGCAGGTGGAGATGACGGAGGAGGATCGGCCAAAAACAGCATTCACCACCCCGATGGGCCTGTTTGAGTTTCGAGTGTTGCCGTTCGGACTCACTAACGCGCCCGCGACGTTCCAGCGGTTGATGGAGTTGGTGATGCGGGGCTTGCAGTGGGAACAGTGCCTGATTTACCTGGACGACGTAATAGTGTTCAGTAGGTCGCTGTCCGAACACTGGTCCAGGCTGCGGGAAGTATTCCAGCGACTGCGAGCAGCCCATCTCAAGCTCAAGCCACGTAAGTGTTACATTGCGCAACGCGAGGTGGGGTACCTCGGACACCGAGTCAGCGAGGCAGGGGTGAGCACCGATCCCGAGAAGGTGCGTGCCGTAGTGGATTGGCCGCGGCCGAGGAACCTGACGGAGATCAGGTCATTCTTGGGACTCGCCACTTATTACCGTCGATTTGTAAAGGGATTCAGTGAGATTGCACGCCCCCTCACCCAACTCACCTCCCCTAAGAACCCCTATCAGTGGTCGGAGGCCTGCCAGACGGCTTTCACCACACTCAAAGACCACCTCACCCACACCCCCACCTTGGCTTTCCCAGATTTCACCACCGATTTTATTTTGGACACTGACGCCTGCAGCAGTGGGCTGGGCGCGGTGCTGTCGCAAGTGCAGGGTGGGACGGAGCGGGTCATCGCATACGCCAGTCGGACCCTGAGCGGGGCCGAACTGAACTATTGTGTAACCCGTCAGGAACTGTATGCTGTAATTTTCGCGTGTAAACAGTTCCGACCGTACTTGTACGGCAGGAAATGTCGTGTGCGCACCGATCATTATGCACTGCAGTTCCTCCTTACATTCAAGGAACCGCGGGGGCAGATGGCTCGATGGCTGGCGCAGCTGCAGGAGTACAACCTGCAGATCGAGTACCGAGCGGGGCGAACACACGCGAACGCGGACGCCTTGTCAAGACGGCCCGCGGTGCGCGCTGAGACGAGGGAGGGAGACGCCTGCCCGTGCTTCACGGGGGGACGCTGCCGCCAGGCAGCAGAACCCAAGGAGCGCGCGGAAACTAAACTCCCCCCCCCGAGAGAGAGTGCAGTGTGCGCCGCAGGAACCCCTGCAGAAGGAGCCCGGGGACAGACGGATCATCCCACCCCAACCGGGCGGATCCAAGAGGATGTCGGCTGCGCCTTCCCGGGCTTGGACGACGAGCAGCTGCGACAAACCCAGCAGCGGGATCCGGATCTGGCGGCGGTGGAGGCGGCACTGCGAGAGAGGAAGGATGCACTACCAGGGCCCTGGAGCGGTTTGTATGCCCGGTTGTGTGTAGAAAACGGGGTGGTGAGGGAACTGGCCGACGCTGGGCAGCCGGGGTGCATCTGCGTTCCCGCCCATGTGCGGCCCCAACTACTACGACTGGTACACGACCACCCGCTCGGGGGCCATGATGGGGAACGGCGCACCCGGGAGACTCTGCGTCGCCAGTATCTCTGGCCTAAATTAGCGCAAGATGTGGCCGCCTGGGTGCAGGGCTGCCGGGCCTGTCAGCAGTGTGGGCAAAAGCCGGCGAGGTACCAGGTACCCCTGAGGCCGTTCCGAGTCAGTCGGACGAATCAGTTGGTCGGAATCGACCTGCAGGGGCCCTTTCCACGATCCCACCGGGGCAACCGATATATTCTTGTAGCGGTGGAGTACTTCACCCGCTACCCCGTGGCGATGGCTATCCCGGATAAAACAGCCCTCGTAGTGGCCCGGGCCTTCGTGGAAAACTACGTACTTAAGTGCGGGATCCCCGAACGAGTCATTACCGACCAGGGTAGTGAATTCGAGGCCGAACTATTCCAGGCGCTGTGCCGAGAGTTCGGGATCCAGAAGGACCGAACCACGGCATATCACCCCCAGGCGAACGGGATGGTAGAGAGGATGAACCAGACTCTGGCCGGGAAGCTTAAACGCATGGCGGCCGCGAATCAACAGGACTGGGACGAACACCTCCCCTATGCCCTGTTCGCCTACACCACCGCCGTTCACACATCTACAGGACAGACCCCGTTCCTAATGATGTTTGGTCGCGAGTCTCGCCTGCCCGCAGATCTGCTGTTCGGTGTCCCTCCGCCGCAACGGGAGGAAGGGAGCCACCCCATGGAGCACTTGCTGGAGACCCTGCGAGAGGCCAGGGGCCGAGCCTACCCGCACGGAGAGGCCGCGCACCAGCGGCAAGAGCAGGGCGCCCGACCCCGTATGGAGCCCCCCTTCTACACTGCGGGCTCCGAGGTGTGGCTGTACACTCCCCGCGTCGGTGCCGGACAGGTGGGGAAGCTGACCACCTACTGGCGAGGACCCTGGATTGTGAGACGGCAGATCTCACCATGGACGGTGCTGATTCAGGGAGGAGAGAGGGGCCGGGAGATGGTGGTCAACATCCGCCGACTGAAGCCGTGGCGAGCAGCCCCCGAGGGGGGGAGCCCCGCCGTCCAAGTACCCCGAAACCCCGGGGTCCCCCCACCCCCCGTGCCCGGGGGCCTCGCGCAGTATATGGGCCCCACGGAGCCCCGGGTTCCGAGGGGCCCCGGGCGGGGCCGGGGGCGACGAGGACGGCGACCCTTAAACCCCACCGCCTCTGAGTTTGTCCCCCAGCCCGCAGGTGCCGGAGACCGAGGGGAGCCGTTGGAATGGAGGAGGAGACCACCGCCGGAGCCCCAGGAGACGGAGCCGCCACCCCCGAGGCCAGCCACAAGGGCCGGGCGAATCCCGCGGACCCCGCGGCGATACCTCGTGGGGGCAACCCAGGCGAGGTGCTCCAGTCAACCCGGGACGGGGACTGGCACCCCGGGGGGCTATGTGGTGCCACAGCGACGGGGCCGCTCGGCCGAGCCAGGGAGCCGCCCGGCTTCCACCGCCGCACTGCCCCCCATCACCCCCCCCACATAAACACGCACCCGCACCCACGTAGGGCCTCGTGGTCGGGTCACCTACCCTGAGTTTTCACCCGAGGGCCCCCTAGGGGGGTTACCCCACGGTTTCTCAGGGCCAGGGAATTGGACAGGACCCTTCCCAGGCCAAGTAACACTGCGGCGCCGTGGGCGGATTTGAGATCGCACGACCACGGCGAGCTCAGAGAGCCCCGCAGTTAGAAACGCATACAAACACAAACACGGGTCAGCAAGGCAGATAGCTGGGATCAGGACCCGGGACGACTGATTGGTCGAAAGTTCAAAGGCCGGCGGGATCGCAAAAGAGCGGGAAATCCTAGGCTCAGGATTGGTCGAGAGACCAAGGCGGTCGGGACGGGGGCGCCTAGCCTTTGATGTGAATAGTTTAAAAGAAAACGCAGGGGCAGTAGGGAACTCTCTTCTTCTGGAGTTTGGACACGGGGTCAGCGACGAAGGAGTCATCGGGCGAGCCGCTAGATTGTCTGCAGGACGATCTGAGCGCCGCAAGGTCACCAAGGACTACAGACGGTATCGTGTTGCGCGCCTTACAACACCTCAGAGCGGAGGGTAGGATCCGTAGGAGAGGGTTAGTTCGGGGTAAGGACGAGTAGGAAAGCGGTTTAGCAGAGAGCGCAGCATAGAATAGGGCTACACGGCACCAGAGTGTGGGTTAGAAGCGCCTTGCTGTCCCGCACACACACACGGGTGGCTCGGTTGGTTAGCAAGGGCTAATAAAATCTCGAGCGTAGTAACAAAACCGTGTTGTTGGGTGTTTTTGGAACGTGGTATTAGCGTGCACTGCATTCGCGAGTGTGTGGTCGTTGTACGCATAAAGGCCGTGGTCTCTGTACGATTGTGCGGGTACGGAGGTGTGTGCGTTAACGCCCGGGGAGAGCACTTTTGGTGTGTTGGCGTGACTACGCAGCCGTGTGAGAGGAGAATCGTCCTTGTACGATATTTGTGTTGACGTGCACGCGCGAGTGGGGGAGGGGACGAGTCGTCGTGTCGGCGTGTGCCCCGCTTGCGTGCGCTCGTTACTTGCGTAAGCTCTCGGCGTGCGTAATCGGCGTGCCCAAGGTGCGCGATCGTAACGTGGGCGGCCAGCGCGGCGCAGAGCGGCGCAGGAGTGGGTATCGCGTGTGGAGCTGTATGCGTGTGTGCGCGCACGTTCACGACGTGTGTAACACAGGTGCGCGATCCTAACGTGAGTGGTCAGGGTTGGGTGAGTGCCGTGCAGAGCTGTGTGTGGGTGTGCGCGTGCGTGGTTATCCATGCCTGCTACGCGGACCCGCGGTGGAGGGGAATCCTCGGGTGACGGCTCCCACACCCTGGGTGAGGAGCCTAGCGGCGGTTCGCTTAGCAGCGGGGGGGCGATTGATGATGTTAGTCCGGCCGTTAGTATTATCGAGGGAGGGATCTCGGGGGCTAGCGACCCCCACACTTGAGCATGTTGCTAATTATATTGTGCTATTATGATATTTATCGGTTACTCAGCCATAAAACCACCAACCCTCATGGAAGCGAGGCTTGCACAGTTGCACCCACCACTCATGATTAAACATTGTGCAAGGCCAACATATTATTTCCAGAAAAAATCAGGTTGATATACAGCCTTGAGAGGCGTTAACGTAGGGCGTTTAAGTTCACATCGATTTTTTTGCGCAAGTATGAACGTGCCAGTTTTGTGGTGTTTTTCTCCCTTATAAAATAAAACCGTTTGCAGACGCGTTAACGTTCCAAATCATTACACATTAATGGGATTCCTGCTATCAGAATGGTCCACCTGCAGCTGTATCCCATTAGCTCCTTCACGATTGCTGCTCTTTGTGACTCAATTTCTCAAAGCTACACAAATTGTGGCCGTGGGGTTTCGTGTTTGCATGTTGGGCTCTGTAACTGGTTCACCCTAATTCACTCCTTGTGGCTGTCGGCAGCACACTTTGTTAATCAAATAAACCTCGAGTGACCAAAAGTCTTATGTCTTTATATGTCACTGTTTCCACTTTCTCCTTTTGTCTTTTGTGTCTCATCTCCCGGCTGCCATCGTTGTGCTACACAAACTCAATAGTCCTTCCACCACGAACCGGACTAACCATTCCTGTAATCAAATAACCAAAGTCGGGTACATGTAATTACATATCCGTTACTTAGCTTGCAAAGTGTAATCAGACTACTGTTATTGTCCATTTTTCAAATAATTGCTTTCCAATATTCAACTTCAGCCATGTTTTATCCACTGGTGGATGAAGAACTCCCCACAGAGTCGTTATCTCTCACGGTCCTGTGATACCACAATTCATCTAGCTTTGCCACATCTTATAACTCCATTTCTGTGGTAGTTATCTTCTTGGGTGTATTTCATCTATAGGCTGCCATTCCAATAACAGTCTCATACATCGCCAATGCCCCTTCCAGTGATGTGTTCTACCCAAGGCCAATTAACCTTCAACAATGTGATGGTTCTCATTTTAATTTGTTCTCTCATTAGTGTCTTTCTTTCTTGCAGTGTAATTCCCAGAAATGATCTCCATACTCCTTTCACGCTGTTCAGCTTAGGTTCCACGGTCCTATTCAAAGTCCATGTTTCCAATCCATAGGTCACAGCAGGTAGAATGATCATTATTAAGTTCAGTTTTTTTTTAATGAAATCCACATTCTGCCCTATCTTTTTACGTTATTATGTCATCCCCATCAGTCATCTATAATTGCACGAAATATATACACATACACTCTGTTGTGTTTCAGTTTTTCCTGTCCAACAATGGTTTTCTTATGTTCAGCAAACACGTTGTAATTGACCTTTGTCTTGCTTTTATTTATATATAACGCCACTTTGCAGCCTTCTTTATATCCTGTCGTTCATTGTCATTGATTGTATAAATAACATTCGCGATTTTGAGATGGTTAACACTTTCACCACTTATTTTCATTCCTTCATATCAAATTTCAGAATGTCTTATAATTTTGTGAATACCCTTGATGAGAGCCTCTCTTTGCCCGATTTCTAATTTGTATGTTGTTTCCTTATGCAATCTAAGTGTAGCTGTTTCATATTTAAAAACTTGTATTATCGTTAAAAATATTTATTTAAATTCAGACATTCGTTTGTGGTAGCATGGATGGCAGCACCTTTTTCAACAATCGGATTTCTTTTCACCCTGCTTCACAATCAACAATTGCATTTGGTAGGTACAGTAAAACCTTGGATTGTGAGTAACTTGGTCTGCCAGTGTTTTGCAAGACGAGAATTTTTTTTAAATAATAATTACTTTGATTAACGAGCGAGGTCTTGCAATACGAGTACTGTAGTACGTACAGTATACGCTTTGTCTGCCGAGCGTCACGTGATCACAACTGATATACGAGTGCTTTGGATTACAAACACGTTTCCGGAACGAATTATGCTCGCAATCCAAGGTTTTACTGTATTTTATATCACTTGCATGTATTTTAGTTTTTTACTTAAAGAGCAATATTTATAAGAAAGGAATGATGCAGTCTGCCACTTCGCTTAAAGTTAAGACAGCAATGCATATAGATCATGGCACAGAGTCTATGCAGTGCTGTTATATTATTTACGAGGTGAACGTGGCCTAATATATTAAACTAAACTCTTTGCACAGTTTTTTTGTATTTATTTTACTAAATAAGGCCTACTTCAGCTATATAGCTCTTTTTTCAGAAGCGACCTAGCCACAAATGACAGTTCATGTGGAAATGTACAGCAACCAAATACTTTAAACTTCAAGGACATATAACAAGTTGTCTTGTAAACATATTTTAAAACGACCAAATATGGGATTACTTTGCATTACTTCCAATTCCTCAAGTAATTGGCATCAGAGGCTGATTACTCCCTCCCACCCATGTCCACAGCAGGTCCTGGCCACACCAACCCATCGTGTGCAGCAGCCAGCAGCTTCTTATCTTGTTCAGGCCCTCATGTAATCCCTGCTCTACCTGCCGGAGATAAGAGAAATAGTGCACACCTGCCACGGTTGACCTGAGGGATGGTATTGACAAATATAAAGGTGCAGAACTGCAATTGATTGTGCACACCTCAATCGGAATAGCCTCCACTGGAGGGATATGTAGAGAGCCCCTCCAGAGGGAGATCTAGAGCCCCTCCAGACGGCATTTTGGCCTCTTCCACGCCGGCACAACGTCGAAGTGGTGTGAATACCCACACTTTACCCCACCAGACACGACCTGCTGATCGACTGTGGTACTGCCAACTTATTTTGCTGAGTGGACAGTCGTGGGAGTTTAAGAAAAGTTAAACCCAAAGTACCCATTGAAATCGGTGAAGAAACATTCACTCATCAACGGTGAGAACTGGGATGATAAATGAACATGCTTTGGCTGAGAAGAGAGGACATCCACCGTGGAGAGGATGATGACAGCTTCAAGGTGAACGTTTACATTACGGGACCACGAGGGACAGAGGCGGCTTGGGGAGGCCTTCATCCCAGTAGTGGATGGATCATGGCTGATGATGATCATGTACTGTGACACTGACACTCCAACACGGGGGTACTGTATGTAAGTGTGCTTAACCATCCGCTGTGGCAGAATGTGCTCTGTTAGGTCCACTTGACATTTGTTGCGCGCGATATGACCTTCCCATGTTTCCCAAGGTTTGAACCGTCCCTTTGTGTGCACAATACAATACAACTCTACTCTTATCATGTGATGGCCATGGGAGTTGGCGCGCAACAGGATTTTCATCAGATTCCAAGTCACGCATTCAAATCACCCGAGATGTTTCCGCTCTCCTGGAAGCCATGCAGGTGTGGGCTTGGATGACCAAGCAAAGACAAATATCAGCCAGTATAGCCTTAACAGACTGTTGAGGCAAGTGCTGTTAGCGAGCACCGATGAAGGCCGGCACAGCACACGAGGGGATGGGTGGCCAGCACCACGCCCGGCCGTCTTTGTCTCCGCAGTGGCGATGTTTACACACCACACCAATTAGTAATTTGAGGCTGAGTCGACCTAGGGGAGGGCCCAGGACCGGTCCAGATAATCGTCACCGGCGTTGGCCGTGAGCGGGAATGGAACTCGGGTTCCCGGGCTCGTAGTGCAGCGCACTAACCGCTCCACCACAGCCCCCTCAACCGCTACACCACAGCTTGCTTGAATGACTAAGCAAGCACAACAACACATGTGTAGTAGGCCTTGTGTGTGGGCAAGATAGCAGTCCAGCAGAGTGCAATGGTGATATTGGCACTTTCCATAATAATATGGAATTTCCATCACTGGCTCAGAGTCGCCAACAAAGATGAGCACAGCCTCACACTCACTTGAATTGGGAGAGACGTTCAGTTTGTTTAATTAGGAAGAACGTCCACTTAGATCAATTGAAGAACTACAATGATGTTGATAATGATGATGTGATTATTTTCTGCAGGCGTGTCTGCAATCCGTTGCTCCAGAGGCAGGGTTGGTGGATCACGCAGATTTCCTTTTTTGCAGCGAAACTGCTGGGGTTGGGTGGGTTGGGTGGGTGCCCGAGGGGAATGCAGTACAGCAAGTGGATTCCTGACCTGTGTAGATCTTTGGATTGATATTCTACCTGTAAGTTGTGTCCATGTACTCCACGTTCTTCTTGCAAGTGAACTACCCATTAAAACATGATTTCCTTTACATCACAATGTATTTTGAGACGACTTCACTGGGTTCCCATTGAGAAGCTGGAGAAATAACTCGGCTTATTTGAATAACAAACTGTTCATGTACGCTTAATAACTTTCAATTGAAGCACAGATTCGACTTCACAGCCGCTACCAGTGGAATTTACCGATACATCTGTGCTGGTTTAATGTCAACACAGATAGGATATCTAACGTGATTGAAAACATGTTCCCGATTTACCTCTCTTACTCGCTTGCCCTCTTGCGTTATCCGAGCTTTCAAATACGTATCATTTCCAATATTCCAATATACATCATCAACCATGTTAGATCCACTGCTGTGTTATTATTGTATTCTAATATTATGCTAGTTTATTCAGGCAAGCGTCACTGAATCTCAAGACTTTTCTTGCAGGCGAGTCCTGCCAAGTTTTGTTTTCAGTAGGGGGTGATGTTTCTATGTATAATTCCAATTGAGTAATTTGGAGGTCAATGTGTGGCATTGGGATGTTTGTCCAATACCAGTTATATATTTTGTTTTAGCTATAGGAGAATACCGAGGAAACCCATTCAGAACAGGGGGAGAACATACAAACTCCACACAGAGAGGCGCAAGAGTTGGGAATTTAACCCAGGGACTTCTTGCGCTGAGGCATGAGCGTTACCACTCCACTGCGCCAGTGAAGGTCTCCCCAAGCTGCCATCATCTTAGACATGATGGTGCAAGGGTAGATGTAGGTGAAAGTGATTGTTCGGAACCATTGCGTAAGAGCAGACGCCTTCTTGATGTGACCGTTAATACGTACAACACGCGGCGCTATCTGTACAAACTTTGTCAAACTGAAGACATAATTGAAAGATATTTATATTACCAGTTGTGATTCACTAATTGTCATATTCAAATAAAGGCTATGGTGCACAACCAAAATGTGCACTTGCCGATTCAGCAATGGGGAGACAAAGGTGGTTGGGTATGCACGGTCCTGGCCACACCAACACTTCGTGTGCAATCTCCAACATAATAAATGCGCATTAACAGCAACTTACCGTCCATGTTGTCTACTCGGGGTATGGAGTAGTGTCGCAATGGTTAGAAATGGTTAGCGTAATGCACTGTGAACCTGATTGCCCTGAGATGAATTCCCGGCCAAGGCTCACATCAGTGACGGGTTCACATCACATTGCTACTCCTGACGCGGTTATCTGGCTTGATCACGTGAATGTGAAATTGTAGTTGTTGCTCTGCATTCACATCAGCCATACGACAGAAGAAGAATAAGTGACGGGTGACATCTGCACTGGTCTCGGGCACCCTCTTCACCAGCCCGCACTGACCAGCATGGCGAAGTATGGTACAACAAATCCCCATGTCTTATACAGGCGTGGGGAGGCCTTCAAGATGATTGTGACCCGAATAGACCCAGCCACTGGCTTTGTGGTCACTGGGCAAGTGTGGCACCAATGGGCAACTACTGTGGAATATATCGATCTCCATTCAGCATCTGTTCATAGGTGGGGCAGCTGCGGCATTTCACAGACAGCACCTACGTGGTTAGAGGCACATAATGGCCAGAACACAAACTTCATGTTCTATCGAAGAGCACCTATAACCGATATGTGAGGCTCTGGGTTCGTGTGCCGGGCCTTCAGCTGTCGCGTTCTCACGGTGAAGTGGCCGGGCGTGTAAACTCGCCAGTTCCGTTCAATTTCCTCACTTTCACCGGGCGGGCGTCATGGCAGGCGTCTGTATATCTGATGATTTGGAGGTGGAGTTGGTGGATCACATAGAGATCAGCACATGCTGTGATATTCCCATTGTGTTAGGCTGCGAGGTGCCCGGTAAGTGGCAGTATGGCGAGTAGGTTGCGGATCTGTTTGGATTTTTCACATCAGCGTAACGATCGTGGCGAGCGATATCTGAACTGGTCTTGGCGACCACCTTGGTCCAACCACCAAACAACCCCACAATTGGCACGGCATGGGGACACCTTCATGCAGCAGCGGATTTACAAAAGGCTGATTATTAGTAGTAGTGTGTATCCAACCAATCATATTTCCAAATCTGCAATGTGCAAGTTCATAAATGTGTAGTGAGTCCAACTGAGTCGCAGACGCTAACTTGGAATGCCAATCTAACCACGCTACGGCAGAACTAGACACGGTTCGCTATCCCGGTCCGGACCACAAGCTGGGTCCCGGACCGCGTGGCTAGAGACTTCTTCTCCCCGACGTGGATCTTCGAACACCAACACTTGAAGAACCCCGAGCTCCTCACGGAGCTCTCGTTATATGCTCCCAGGCTGGGGCTGGCTCCGCCCTTAGCCCCGCCCACCTTTCAGGCTCCTTGGGCCCCTTCTCGAACGTTCCCGAGAGCTCTCCGGGACCACGTGACCGCCCCTCGGCCCCCGTCTACCGGTGGCCCACCTCCAACATCGTCTGGTCACGTGACAACAGGTCAGCCAGAGTATCATGCCCCAGCGTAACCCTGGCTGGCTGACGCTCACTCTCGCTCCCTCACTGGGAGCCGGCACCCCACACTACTCGCGGTGCCAGTGCTCACCCAACCACCGCTAGTGTTGGTACTGCAGCCCGCAACCCGGGATGCCCGCAATGACAACATCACCGGCCGTGACTTCGCAAGTCCCGGCACCATACAGTGACAAGTACAGTCACTACAAATGTGAATCCAAATTTCAAGTGACTGCACAAATGAGCAATGAGCAGTGCTCATCTCTGTTGGTTCTCCTGACAGAGTGGTGGACATTCCACATTCTTATAGTGGAGACCAGTCTCTCCATGAGATGACCACCGTTGACTTTCCACAAATCATGGTGAAGAGGTTATAATGGCCAATGCTCTTCATGCAATTTCACATCTCTTCTGCCAGATTCCACAGATGTTGCAGAGTCAACAACGGGCACCAAGTTCACCTCTTACATCACCACATTCACTCGTTACACAGTCGACACGTCCATCAAGGACCACTCGTACAGTCTCATCTCCACCAATGTCAAGATTTAGGGCATCCCCTTAGTCACTAAACTCTTGGTGCCACTGCAATGCATACCTCAACAACCTGTCATCCTCCACCCTGCACACGTGCCCCACCCATCACAACCTCTTCATGAATACATTTACCGATTTTTCCTTTTGCATTCTATTCCAAACTTCCAGATTGTTTACCCTGTCAACCATGAAGATTCCTAGCATCCTCCGCACATACCTAAACTCGAAGGGAAAACGCTTATTTTCTAATTGCTTGTCTTCCCATAAAGTAGTACTAATTATATCGATTCCAGTGGGATGATGGTACTGGGCTGAGGCAACAACGAGCCACTAGACACATCCCCCACCCAAACAGATATCATAACACTCCTTTGTGATTTACCCAGAATAGCCTCGCTGACTCTCGTTATTTTTCTATCAGTAAATACTTTGGAATATAGTCTATTGGTGCTGGCATGTGCCCAATGCATATGTTGCACAACTTGCACAGGAGGTGGTGTGTGGACATGCTGAAATTTGTGCTAAACATTTAATCAAAGTTGAATTTGAGGTGTAATTCTAGCCACAACACTAATGCTAAGCATTCATCCCGAAATTCATGCATGTATGTGTGTGTCTCTGCTCGGTAGCATACGCCCTACGTATATAATATCCACATTCATTTGAGTAATGATTAGAAGAGCCTGTGTCCTCACATAGAAAGTAGTGAATGGCCTGAATTAAACTGTTATTTCTCTACACGGTCCAACTGGAGTGGAGGGCATTTGGTCCATTGCCACCATCTTCTAATTTTAACAATATGTGTGCTAAGGTGTGCTGCTCACAAACAGCAGGAAGACGCAACTCCCATCATCGTTTACGTGCATGTGATGTGATGACCACATTGCATATACAATGCTGTCAGCCTTGAACGTGTGCCCGTATTATTCTTAAGAACACTTGTTGGGATTACCACATTTTCCAACTTGAGTTGGTGGTCAAACAACAATACTATATTATGTGTTCATAAAGAGCACTTCTGCAGTAACGTGTACATATAATGCATCAATTTGTATCATCAGTTCTGGAAGAACGCTGGGGCACTAAGTGGAACAACGCGGACGTCCGAAATAAACACTTGATTCGACACCCAAAAATTGCTTTGACATTCTTCGAATACACTGGAAAAAGCATCAACCGCATCAAGACATCGACACACCGATGCACGCATCTATTTCATGAATTAATCTATATATATAAAAGGGAAATTTGTGAATGTGTCTGTTCAAAATGTTTAGCATACTTCCGGACATGCAACAAACTTGAAATTTGGCATGTGGGTAGCTTCCAGATTATACACAATGCAAAACGTATAAAAATAGACTTTTGTATTTTTTTTTTTGGGGGGGGGACGCAATAATGGATATATTTTGCACGGCAAGTGAGCGGTGACGTCACATTTGTGATGTCACCCGCATGCGGCAGCGTCACGCAGTGTGCCTGCTAACGTCACGCATCTCCCCTCCACCCTCCGCGTAGGCCGTGTATTAATCCAAGACAAGAATCCAAGTCTCGGGCGAAGCCGGGTAGTAAAGCTAGTGGAAATATAAAAGACAAGTGACAGTAGTGCAATTGCTGCCATGCAACTCAAAATATGGACCACATTGTAAAACCCACTGTAGTCAGCGCTCCTTCCACGGAGGAAGAGGAACAGCAAAATACACAAACTCTCTCTCCTGAAGCCGTCTCGTCGTGGCTATCAGACCTCGACATTGTTATCTCGCACCTGAACGTATTGCCATACGCAAGAATAGAATACGTATCATGTTAGAAGTAATTGTATCTCTTCTCAATTGAGCAATGGGGCATCAATCATTTTTGGTGGCTCTGAACCAGTGGTGGAAACTCCACATTCCCTTGGTAGGGGGGACTACTCTATTCATAGCATGACCACTTAATTTCTATAAAGAAGTATATACTAATTTTATTGACCCTGAAGAGGAGATAGGTTGTCGATCTCTAGAGTGTGACATAATTGAGTCACTTTACTCTAAATGTGGATTTTTTTTACATGAAGGCAGAGTTAAATTATTAAAGTTAGAAGTGGCTGCATATTTGTTTAGGCTTTCGTCGAATAGCGCTGATGCATGAATGTGCTCCTTGTACCAAACACACAACACACAAGTGCATGCATGCTTTCTAGAAAAAAAGGTTGGTATAAAGTTTCAATACCGCTTTTATAAATAGGTGTCTAGACGTTATAATTAGTCTTAAAATTATATTTTGTTACTTGTACATGTAAATGTTGAAGCAGTGGCGCCGTGGTGGTCGGCGCACTGCACGATGAACCGAGCGAGCTATGTTCCCAGCCGCGAATAAGATCAGTAGCGAGTGATGTCTAAATTGGTCCTGGGCCCCCACTTCACGGACCCACACAAACTATGGTGACGTATGGTGAAAATAATCAACAAAGCATGGGGAGGCCTTCATCTAGCAGTGGATTGACCAAGGTTTGATGATTATTACTACTATAGTATCATTGTCAAGAGCTTAACAATGCAATGCGTCTCGCAGAAAGGATACCTTCCCACAAAATAGTACTAATTTCATTGGTCGTTAATGGTTTATGGGCTGAGATTTCTCTCGACAGGGACTCGATCTTCTTCTGATGGTGAGTGCGTTGCTCTGACCATCGTTGCCCATTCTTTGGAAATCAGGTGGGCATTTCACTGTGCTCATACCAGGTTAAAGACATACCTCAACCAACGTGCAGCCCATCATCACTCCGGGGTCACTAAATTACTACCACTTTGTGTAATTTCAGCAGTGGTTCTCTTGTTAAAAAACTGGGCACCCCGTTATAGAAATGTGGAATTTCCGATTGGTCATTTGGACCACCGATGGAGATGAGCAGCAACCAACCACCTATTTAGGTATGTGGAGACATTTGACGCTTACAATTGTAAAAATATGCCATGCAGTATGCCTTTAGGCGTCCTCTGGTCTAACACTGCTATGCAGTACGCCGTTTGGCGTCGTCTGGTCTAACACCGTTTGAGACGAGGCTCAAAAGAAAGCTGTCTCTGGTGTGGACCAATCAGTTTCCAGGACAATGCATATATTATCAGAGTGTTTTTTGTTTTTAGCATTCTGACCACAAGCATTGTGGTTAATGCAGACATGATTCCTTGTAAAAAAAATTCAGTTTGGTGTTTTAACATCTTAACATCTGTTTTGTTGCAAAACAAGGGGAAAAACTTATTATCATATGCCATGCATTATTATATTCTAGTGAGTCAACGTGTATACTCGAATAAATGTGGGCTTACATCGCGTTATGAGCTTAAACGTTTACATTTTCCGCTGAGGTTCGGGGAGACATTGACGGCCATTTAAGGGACGGGAGTGAGGGGGATAGGAGGCGGGGTGGGGCTGAAAAGGGATGTTTGTGCAAGAGATTGCAAAGATTTGGCAGTGAAAAGGCACTCCCTAAAATCTAACGAACCACTCTCTTGGCAGCAGCTTTGCCTACGCCACCATCGCAGGTCGGACCTGCTGATGCACTTGAGCCGAGAGTGACTGTCATCTGTGCTGGTAAGCTCCTCGTGCGATTCATGATCCATTCATGACCCGTGATTCATCAGCTGACAGACAATGCACTTTATTGGTCGTCAATGCATTATGGGCTGACACATGATGCATTTGTTTTGAAGGAGACGCATCTTATCGGGTCAGTTGGTCGTTTAGAATCAACATTCAGGCATCGAGTGCTGTTAAAGGATGTTGCATGGAAGCATAGCCGAATTTTCCTACTCGAATATTTCTGGAACGCTGCTCGGCTGACGTAGAATTATTATCGGCGTAAGGCACTGCCACTAGACTATAATATCAATAATCATATATGATTGTGCCTAGTATTCCTATGATCCTATGAAGATAAAATAGGTTTAATGAGGACAAAATAAGGCGAGATGTATGTGGCGTATCAACAATAACCATGCAAAACAGCGTTCTTGGACTGTTCAGGTTGAAAAAGAAATAACGTTTGGTCATCATACGAACACGTAATTTGTCAGTGCAGGTAATTACATTCACATATTTTCATCATCTCGAGTCACACTGATGTGTTCAGTTTTATCCAGGTCAGGCACTTCACAGTAGAGATGTTATCTACCTCGCCTGGTATACAGGAGGCCGTGGGTTTGATCCCGACCCTGACGCCTGCATATTTGGAGTTTGCATGTTCTCCCCGTGGTCGTGTGGATTTTTCTCCAGGTCCTCCGTTTTTCGTCCAGTAAAGATTCAACATGCGTTGAGAGTATTTGGCTGCTATAAATGTCCGCATCATAAGCCACTTCGTTGAGCTATCATTTGTAGCCCCGGTTGCTTCTGAAAATAGCTATATAGCTCAGTGGGTCTTATTTGCTAAAAATACCTACTTTTTATTTAATTTCAGTTTCATTTATTTATTTAGTATAGCCCTGTGAGCCATTCGGTTCTTGGATCGGGTGCATAGTTATAGTTTACGTGTATGTGTATCTCGTATTCACGGCATGTATCCCACGTGTGTGTGTGTACACGTTCCTTCACCGTAGGCACCGAGAAAGTGGCTCAATGTATTTATTTTTGTACTGGCCGGTTCGTTGTACCTTAAATGTTATCCTTGGACATCCTAGCAAACGCGATGTTCCATCGCAAGTGATAATCCAGGTGATAAATAAGATTAACGTATGTTTGTGTTATCATATATGTTTGTATTTTAGTTTCACACGTGATTGGAATTTGATTTGTTAAATCATAGCGAGACACAAGTACGTAACTTAATGCTCCTATGCATTATCAGTTGTTTTTGTTATTTTCCTTTCAGACGGTTTCAATATAGAATAGGATCCCATTAGGATGGAATGCGCCTTGAAAATGTAAATTATTACAGGACTGCGTGCTGTACCTTACTCGGAGATATGTGCAACTAAGTATTAATGAAGGGTAAATGTTCAGTCTTTGCAACCTACTTGCTCACACCACTGCTCCACAACGGGGAGCTCAAGAGAAAATAATAGACGGAAAATCTATCTCCATATGTCATACAAAGATTATTGTGGACCAATGTTTTTTTACGCATTATATGTTAAGCAGGCACATGTTGGACGTACCGGTTGAACTCTTTTGAGCTTCATCAGCAGTGAGGCGTACTCAACTAAAACAACTCTTTCTGTGCTGGGTTGCCAAAGATTATGGGTGACGGCAAATATGCGTTATCCATGAGACATACTAAACCTTGACTTAAAACGTTCGTGACTGCAGGAATTCATATTCTTGGTTCTTTCGGTAAAGTCACGTAGATAGAATCTACGTGACTATCTATGTGACTTTACCGAAAGAACCAAGAATATACATACTAAACCGTAAACCATATTTATATAGAATTTAATATCGCCTCAACTTAAGGGCGTATCAAAACATTGTATACTAAAATAAAATTCAAAGACAAAATAACGGTCAAGTAAAAGCCATGAGAAAATAATGAGCCTTGCACTCCCTTCTAAACACACTGAGGCTCGTAGCGTGCCGGATCACCGCGGGCGAGGCATTTGAGATCTTTGGGGCAACACTTGAAAAGCCCCCCACCCTCCCCCACCAGCGTTGAGCGCAAGAGCCGAGGCTGGAAGAGTAGTAGTAATGTCCTGCTCTGAAGAGCGGAGCGTATAAACCCCAGTCGTATGGCAGATCAGTCGGGCCCGCACGTACATTGGTCCAAGACCATGCAGAGCTTTCTTGTGCCACAATGGCTAGCTCACACTGGATGCGAAAGCTTACTGGACGCCAGTTGCAAATACAGTGACGTTCTATACCGCTGAAGCAATTTGTTTGTGATTTGCCAGTGTCGAGACCTTTAAGCAGTCACAATGGAAAGTTTGTCTTCCTATTGTCTACTATTTTTTGACGTTTCCCAAAATACGTGAGCGTGCAGTCAAAAATGTCGAGCATTTCCTTTCGAGATTGAGATGAAGCTGCATGTATATTGAATGTAAACGCATGCTTTATTGTACAGTATTGTATATCTCATTGTGTCGCCAATCCACATTTGTATGACGGGGACCATGACATTCTGAAGCAAAATTACGAACAGTCATGTGTTGACTTCAAATCCCTGTCCGAGACTGATTCATACCATCATACCATGTAGGTAGTTAAAGCGAGTACAACATTGTCGGATGTAAACATCTGTCATTCTATGGATAGACTAGCCCCCGTCATGGGAATGTTGAATGTATGTTATTGTCTCGGAAAACGAGTCCCTTACAATGCTTTGTCTTAAAATGGTATCTTGGTGCGCGTCACAGACTGAACACTTTCCAGGAGAGTGCTGCTTCGGGATTTGAGTCCAATCTTTGGAATATTTAAAATGTGGGAGGAAAACGTGGTATCCGGAAGAAAAAAAACCCCACGCATACGAGGGAGACAATCAGTCAACAACCACTCGCTGTATCCACTTGCTGTACTGCCATCTCCCGGCCACCTCGAATAATTTGACAGCACGCAATATCTGCGTGTTCCGCCAACCCCACCTCCAAAGCGCTTTCAAGAGCAAGACTTACCGTGTTCTCCGGATTATATGACACGAAAGATAGACAAAGTAAAGCTGGACACACATTTATTGGACGCACCTTCAACTTTCCATTTAAACATACGGGGGGTAAATAATGCGTGTTATTGGAATAATACGGTAATAACTCACACTAGTTCAGTGTTCATAAAGTGGGGTTTATTTCCCAATACGCGGATTATGTGGGGGCTGCTAATTCGGTACATAAAGTTCATGTATACAGGGTGACCCAAAAAAAACGGGCCCCAACTCTAATTAGGCCCCGTTTCTTAGTGTTTTGTCCGAATGAAATGAAACTTTGGTCATAACTAGTTTATTATATTCAAAACATCAAATCAAAACACTAGGGTCTTTGGCCTTTTTTTCTCCGTTCTACAGCATGTGCTCTAGATGGCCTCCATTTAGCTCCGTGCATTTCTTGAGGCGCAGCACGAAGTTGTCCATGACGTTCTTACAGACTGAATTGGTAATGGCTCTCATCTCCTCCCTGATGGTTTCCTTGAGTTCCGTGATGGTTCTGGGTTTCCCTGCGTAGACTCTGTCCTTAAGATAGCCCCAAAGAAAAAAATCTGGGGGGCTTAGGTCCGGGCTATGGGGTGCCCACTCAAAATCAGTCTTGAGACTGATCACTCGGCCTCCGAAGTTCTCTTTCAGCCAATCTCGGGACAGGTTTGAGGTGTGAGAACTTGCTCCGTCTTGCTGGAACCAGAACTTGCTCATGAGCGACGGGTAGAGGGTCTGGAGCTCACTCTTGAAGGTTTTGAGGACCTCCACATACCGCTCCTTGGTGACTGTCACTGCTACGCCAGATTCTTCGATGAAGATTGGTCCGATGATGCCTCTGGCCGAGATTGCAGCCCACACCGTGCACTTAGGAGAGTGCAAGGGCTTGGTGGCTACTTCATTGGGTCTGGAGGACCCCCAGAAGACATTTGTCTTGGAGTTCGCCTTTCCGTCAAGATGGAAGTGGGCTTCATCTGAGGTCCAAAGGAGGTTAAGGAAACTTGGTGTCTCCTCGATCTTCTCGAGCATCTTGACTGCCATAGCGCTCCTCTGCTTCTTGTCTGAGGCTGTAAGGGTCTGCAGCGTCTGTATTTTGTATGGGTAAGCCCTGATATCGTTCACCAGCACTCTCCTGCAAGTCTCACGGGACATACCGAGGGACTGACTTCGCTTACGCACAGAGCGTTTCGGACTCTGCTGGAGAGACTCTCTCACACTTTCGACCAGCTCGGCTGTTCGCTTCTTGGGACGTCCCGAGTGGCTTGGACGGTTCTCACTGGCAGCGTTGAGGTTCTCCACGGTCCCATACTTCTCGAAGTGGGCCACCCAGTTCTGAATTCTGCTTTTGGATGGAGCCTTTTCACATTCGAACTGACGCATGAAACTGTCCTGGGTTTTCTTAAACGAGCCTGTCTTGTAGTAAAATTTAACACAGTGTATTCTTTGTCCCAGCTCCCACTGGGGTCTTGGTGTACTCACGGTCGTTGATTCTGCCATGTCCTGTAAAATAAGGGCAATCGACTGCTGGACGAGGGCCTCCCCACTGTGTGTGGGTCGTCTGTTGGTGGGGGATATTTTTTATTCTTGGTTATCTTGGTAAAGTCACGTAGAAGGGAAATAATAAAATAATAAAAATTAAACATAATAAAGAAAATTCTCACGACGTTTCGGCCACAACGCAAGCAAATTAGGACGTTGTCTTTCCGACAGCTCTGTTTCTTCACCTGAGGACGGCTGCTTGCGTTGTAGCTGAAACGTCGTGAGAATTGTATTTTATTATGTTTTATTTTATTATATTATTTCCCTTCTACGTGACTTTACCTAAAGAACTAAGAATATGAATCCCTGCAGTCACGAAAGCTTTAAATCGAAAGATAGTTTTTATTATTACACGCTTTTATTTAACTCACTCTGTCTGTTGTTGTTGTCGTATCCTCAAATCTTGTAACTCCATTTTAACCCATTTCCCGATGTGGTATCGACTGCAAACTTCGTATACTTATGTCTTACTGATGACAATACTATATTCTATCATAAAAACATATTTTAAACAATCTTTTTACACGCTTTCTATTAACTCTGTCTGTTGTTGTTGTCGTATCCTCAAATCTTGTAACTCAAGTTTAACCCACTTCCCAATGTGGTATCGACTGCAAACTTGGTATACTTATGTCATACTGATGACAATACTATATTCTATCATTACATTTTTTTAAACCATCTTTTTATAGGTTAAATATTTCGCCTTGGGTCTAATTGTCCACACTCAACTGACGTTGGCTGTAAATCACCATGGCCCCTTACGTTATGGTAAGCTTTGTGGCCACTTCCTGGAGTTGTGGAGTTTTACCATTACTCGTACGGTACATTTCATTAAAGCGTGTTTAAAAAAAGTATTTTTAAATATTACTTATTCACCGCGATGGTCAGGACGGGTGGGTGAAGTTGGGGTTGTAATACAGAATCGTTTTTTGCTGCACTGCCCCCTACTGCACCGACACGCATACTAAACCTGCGTCCTTGCGCACTGTTCTATCCTTCCCAAGGGCACATTTCCCTTCCACGTAGCCTTAACAAACTGTTGGGGCAACTATAGTGAACGAGCACCGGATGAAAGCCGGGAGGGCACACGAGGGGTGGGTGGCCAGCACCACGCCCGGCCTCTTTTGTGCGGTGTGTATTTTCACACCGCACCAGATATTCACTTCTTTGAGGCTGAGTCGACCTAGGGGAGGCCCGGCACCGCTTCAGATAATTGTCACTGATGTTGGCCGTGAGAGGGACTCGAACTCGGGTCGCTGGGTTCATGGCGCCCCACGCACTAATAATGTTTTAAAAAAATGGGTATTGTTTATTTTTTAAGTTCATATTTGATCTATTATTGATATGTATACATTTTCTTCAATCGCTTACAAAACTCGTCCAAAAACCCTGCACTAATTGAGACGAAACATAACTGATGAATGTTCAAAGATTGCACTTGTAACCTTAAAAAAAACATCCTAAATTAATTTCAAAACATAATTCATGTACGTATTAATGCTGGCAGACAGTTTGAACATTTGTTAAAATAAATTCAATAACCTTGTGATTTGTTAAAATAAATATGACCTCATGTGTCCTGACTGTTGGGCGACCCTGCATATGCAAAATGTTTGCGATGCAGAAAATGTGGATTCTTCTATATCCACCGCAACAAACTTCGTAAATGAACACAGCAGCAGTGTCACCTCATCATTACACGTGCAACCGACGCTAGGACCCATGGGGGGGGGTCTACATTAATTTGTCCCCCCATCCCCCCCACCCCTCACCCCCATCCCTCACCCCCCACTCCCCATCCCTCACCCACCATCCCTCATCCCTCACCCCCTCCCCTCACTCCTCACCACCATTTCTCACCCCCATCCCTCACCCCCAACCCCCATCCCTAACCCCCAACCCCAATCCCTCACCCCCCCACCCCCATCCCTCACCCCCCCACCCCCCCACCCCCATCCCTCACCCCCCAACCTCAACCCTCATCTCTCACCCCCCACCCTCAACCCCCATCCCTCACCCCCCCACCCCCCATCCCTCACACCTCCCCACACCGTAATTGGAAACGTGTCGACCTCCTTCCTCGCGGCGGCGGCGACGTCACGGGCAGCGTGTGCGAGTCGGAGTTACAACACAAAAACGATCCCGAGAGCAGCCGCTGCCGCTGCTTTGCTCCTGCGGACCGGGTAAGCGGTGGCAGGCGGAGGGGAGAGGAGGAACGCATCGCAAAAGAGTGGCCGGAAATCCGATGTCTCGCGCGAATTGATGGAATGGGATGAGTTTCGTCCGCTTAAGCCGCGTGGTTTCTTGGTGGGTTGGGGGGTGTGCAAGTGACATTGCGGCTGTGTGTTGAATACCCTTCGTGGGCAGGATGCTGTGCCCTCTGAAAACTGAGCAGGCCTCGCCGGTGTGTGCGTGTGTGATGGTGGTGACGGCGGCGGCGTGCGTTGTGTGCAAGGCGACCTCGGTATGTGCTCGCTAACAGCACGAGTTTCCCTCTGTAAGCGACAGCCATCGCCCGCGTTGTTGGTGGTGATTTGCCATTCAATGTACGGCCCTGGCTTTAATCGACTGCTGACAAGGCCTGTGCCCCCCCCCCCACGTGTTTCTCGTGGGGATGATTGACCTTGCTATACTGTACTTCACGCGGTTTAGTTGGTGGCGGGTAGGGGAAGTGCCAGGAACCAATTAATATCACTCGCCACTGATGTTAGCCGTGAGAGCTGCACTCGAACTTGGACGCCGCAGTGCGCTTTTACCGCTGCGCACCATTGCCCCAGCCACGCGTTTCGCTGTGCCGAGTTGACCTGTGCCGCAACGAGGACACTTGCCCTCTGCCTGTCCCGGCTCTCACCTTGCCTGGGTTCGACTGGGCCTCGATCATTTGCCAGTGCGGTGGTGCTCTGGGGAGACAAAGGCGGTCGGGGCTTGGCTCCAGCCACTGGTAAGCCCCGCGCCTCCTCCCGACAGTCCACACGGGTCCACGTGTTAACCCGACTGTGGCTCGTACTTAATAGGTGCTCGCAAACAGCGCCACGTGTTCCATGCAGTCCGTAGCAGCAGTCCGCCCACCTGCGTGCGTGGTTTATCATCAAACTGTTGCAGCTCGGTGTCAATGCGCCGCTGTATGAACGGGTTGATTATTAGTTCGGCCTTGACGTGAATGCTTTTTTGCTCTATGCTCATGAATTGTACAATTGTTGCGAGTCCTTTTGTCAATACTGTATTAAATCCTTTGCAAAGCGCATTGATATTTAAGTGGAGAATCATTCCTTCTGTGACATTCTGCCATGATTTCATTTCTCGGTGCGTGCGACACACACAAAACACATCGTCATGTGCTGCGTGTGAATAGGAATTAAACCGGGAAAATGTCAAAACTGGGTGGTTTTTAACTTTTGCCGACAAAACTGGATCCCAAATGTCAAAACTGGGTGGTCTTGGAAAACGACAGGCAAAACAGGATGGTGCTTTTTGATATGACAAAACTGGGTGATGTTCAATGTGGACAAATGTCAAAACTGGGTGAAGAAGGTGTACGATTTAATGTATCATTTTGTACACGTTTAGGTCCTTGCGTTATTCATCCATATGTCGCCACAGATTTAGAGCGTTCCAAATGATGTTTCTCGTGGCTCATGTTCCATACCTTGCACCACAAACTTCCCGTTTGCATACTGGCACAGTGTGCCAGCTCGCTACTACAGTAACACTTACTTGCCATATGTATACTGGCACAGTGTGCCAGCTTGCAACTACAGTAACACTTTCAGCTCGCGAACATACACAAACTTGCCATTTGTATACTGGTACAGTGTGCCAGCTTGCATGCTACACCTACTACAGTAGAACAACGGTAGATAGTGTTTGCGTCGAAGTATGGTGCTGCACACTTAGAACAAAACATGTTTGTTACATATATATAACTACTTCGACGGGCAAGAGCGCTTGTTGTGGCCCTTGGCGCGACAGAAGGAGCACCGCGTGAGGCCCAATGGGCCACCTTTGCCACGTTTGCGAATCCGACGCTTCTTCGGGCGGCCAGCCTTCTTCTGGCGAGGAGGTGGCATCATGGTGTTGTCGCGTTGCAGCTCCTCGGCAATGGGCAGCTCGATACCGGCAACCGAGGTCCATGTCGTGTTGATGGCAGAGACTTGGTAACACACCGCACATGCGTCGTAGAGCTCGGGCATCCGCCCAAACGCCATGAGGGCACGAATGTAGTGCCGACACGGCAAGCCCATCTGCTTCATGTACCCGCACGTGCATGACCGAGAGCTGAGATCGACTCGGCGCTTGGCAGAGGCGTAGGCGTCTGGATCCTTGACGTATGCACGCGTCGAGGTACTCTCGTAGACCTTGTACCTCGGGGCCAACGCCTGCTGAGCGTCGATGAGTCCTTGAGCGTACGGCGTAATGACACGCCCTTGAGCGGCCCACTTCTCGGCGTCGCTGCGGTGGGCAAAGGCCATCGTCATCATGTCTTCCATGTGGTGCATGAGGAAGTGGAAGGGGTCCATCTCGCGAGCCGGCAGGGCCTCGCTGTTCGTGGACTCCACAAAGTTCGTCGTGCGCCAGCCGTACAATGGCGTCGTGTGCAGGTGCGGGTAGAGCGCCCACGTGTGGGGGTCGATCTTGTTGTAGTACGTGGCCGCCGCAGGCAGAGCTACGCCCAAGCAGCCCAAGGAGCTGCGGAACGCGGCCTCGGAGGCGCACCCTTGGGCATCGTAGATGATGCCTTGGAGGTCGGGCGTGAACGCGGAGCCGATGTTGTCCACGCCGTTGCAGATCAAATGCCGCGTGCAGTGGATGAGCATGAGGTCCTTCCAGTCGGAGGCTAGGATGCCCGTGCCACGATCGCAGAAGACCGGCGTACCGTCGAGCTCGATGTCGTTGGTCGTGCAGCAGTTGAGAAACCAGTCGTAGGCCGCTGCCGTCTCGGACGGCACCAGCGCCACGGCGAGAAGGACGTTGCGGTTGTTGCCGTCGCGCCCAACGAGGACGAGCATGGTTCCATTGTAGGCGCGCGCCTTCATGTGCGACCCGTCGATGCCGACGACGCGTTGAAGACTTGGCTGTAACGAGCGTGCGATCGGGTTGCAGATGAACGCACCCCAGAAGATGCCCGCATCTTCTCGCACACTGCAGGTCGTCGCGTTGAGCTTGCCGAACGTCTCCACCAGCGAGTTGATGAACTCGAAGCCTGCATGGGCCGCACTCTCGTTCGCCGCGATGCACGTGTCCTTGGCGCGGTACATCATCCGGGTCGGGACAATGACGTGAGCAACGACGGCGACCTGGGCAATGACAGTCGGTGCGGAGGTACGGGGGTTGGCGCGAAAGGCCGAACGGGCTGTCGTGTTCGCCTCCACTTGGCGCTGCGTGATCTTGGTAGTGCCTGTGCAGCCGTGGTGATCCGTGCACAGCGCCGAGACGCGGAAGCCGCGTCGTTCCCCCGTGAGCTTCGTCAGCTTCACCTTGAAGGAACAAGGTGTTGAACTAGAGCAGACGATGGCAACGTGCCGTCCGCCGCTTCGCTTGAGGTCAAGGACCGCGCGCTTGCCTTGTTGCAAAGCAAAGTCTTGGATGCCGTGGATGGCCTCGCGGCGCGTGGTAAAAGTCTTCTTGGGGTGGAGGGTTGCCATTCGAATGTGAGCAAGGTGGCAGTGCACCCGCCTGGTCGCAAGCCCGCCCCGAGCTCACTTCCGAGTCCGAGCCGTAGCTTGAAATGTTGGTCGTTGGGGTGCTGGCACACTGTGCCAGCGTACAAATATCAAGTGTGTGTAGTTATATGGTGCTGGCACACTGTGCCAGCATACTAATACCACGTGTTTAGATGAATGGGGTGCTGGCACAGTGTGCCAGTATACAAATACCAAGTGTTTGGATGAATGGGGTGCTGGCACACTGTGCTAGTATACAATTATCAAGTGAATTTGACAAATGTCAAAACTGGGTGCACCCTGAGTGTCCAAAACTCAAGTTTTTGGCCACCCAGGGTGCACCCAGTTTTGACATTTGGGATCCAGTTTTGTTGGCAAAAGTTAAAAACCACCCAGTTTTGACATTTTCCCGAATTAAACCCATGGGCAACAATGACCCCCTCCCCCCTTCCAATTTCGTTGGGATTTATGATTTTTTAAATTAATTAAAAACCGATTCCGAACCTTTTAGTCCATCGGTTGTGCTGCCAAATCGCATCCCCGACCGCTCTGCCCACATCTGAGCGAGTTGTTGCGGTGGCCTAAGTCCCTCCAATGCCCATTTCTCGTGATACACAAACATCCCGAGTGCTCTCCCATTGGCATTAACATCGCGGGCCCCCTTGACAACGCGGGGAGTGGGGGAGAGGGAACACTTGGAGCACAACTACACAAACTCTCTCCCGAAGTCCTCTCGTTGTGCTCAGCAGACTTCGGCATTGGTGCAGCCTGTTTTCCTATAACGCGGCGGTAGTTGTGTTCTTGAAGAACACCGCGTTATGGAAAAATCGCGTTGTAATGAATAATGTAGGGATGAAACGCAGTCCGCGATAACACGTGAGATGCGTACGCAGGCCGAACAAAGACTGAGGCGCGTGGGTAGCGTCTAGAAGCATCCAGCAGCATCCCAATGCCTTGTGTCATGTCACGCGTTGTGCGATGCCACTACTCGCGCGACGTGGTTCCATTCACTCGATCGCGTTATATCCAATTCGCAAACAGCGTTATAAAAAAATGTGTTCCCAAATACATTCGTCGCGTTATATATCCAATTCGCGTTATGAAAACAACACGCAGCGTTATGTGAGAACAGACTGATATATAGCTCCTGAACATATTGCTGTCATCACACGCAAGAAAATAATGTTCTTGCGAATGTGCCACCTCTTGTACAACTAGTAAATTAAAATACTCTTTTCAGTAATTCATGGGTGTAACAACCATGAAATGTGAACACGATTAAATAAATATGTCGCCACAAATGTCTGAGCAGATCGCTTGAAAGTCAAATACAAATCAATGTCAGACGCTGGTGACACTACACAGAATGGCCGCTTGCTACCTGTCCTGATTTGACCCAGGCAGTCCGCGAATTAGCATCTTTTGTGTGTGTTGGGTGGCAGTAATTGTTTTGTACCGAGGTCTGATGTGTTGAATTTTATTGTAGTGTGTTGCATAGTTTTATGGTAGACTGACTGAGAAATAAGTCCCGGTTTTATCTTTGGAAAAGGTGGCAACTCAAACAAAAGACCAAATGGTGGTGGCAGTGCAAAATATTGAATAGCCAAGGTCATTGGGAATACCTCAGTAGATTGGGGAGTTAAATATATTTATATAGAAGAAGAATATTGGAATAGAAGCAGATGCTGCTATTTAGAACCACTATCCATCAAAACCCAGACTCGGGAATACAGAGAGTATTTTAAAAAAACGCAAGTAAACTTAAGCACTGCAACACAGCGTGGTGATACTCTGTGTGCTTAATAGTGGTCAACATTATAATGATCGTGCTGTCGAGAGCCGACTGCAATTCAGACATCTCTCAGTCGGCGTTTATCAAGCAGACTGCCACAAGGCTCATACTGACCTATCCAGTGAAGCTGGCATTTACGACAAAAACAGATTCAGAAAGATCAAGAAAAGCCAGGTTTGCAAGGGTTTGTGCCTCTTTAAACATGCGATTCGCAAAAATAGCAAAGTTACACAAAATGGGAAATCTATTTAAACGTGTACATTTGTGTTAGGTTAAAGAAGATTAGGGCCACAGTTTATCAGTAGTTTTTTTTAAACATGGCGTTGTTGCTAGATTTTTGCTAAAAAAAATAAATGGGAACAAATGAGTGGATAGATTAGCGTATTATTCACGTGATTTGAATAACTTTTACGTCGTCGAGTCTTACGCACCCAATTTGATGCGTGTATCGTGAGGATTGACCTTGGTTGATAGTTTGGTGCCTCATTATTTGCACCAATCCATTATTACATGCCTACTAACCTGCGATGACCAGTGTAATGAAGTATGGTCAACTAACCCTCATGACAGCCATGGTGTTTCTGGAGGCTGTGAATGTTGTAGAAGACAAGTGGCGAAGTCTTAGAAATACAGAGACACTCGCACACGAGTATCAGCTTCTCTTCTCGACCCCCTTCACTCGATCAAACTTCACCTCCACATTAAAGTCACCTTCGCTTACTAGTTTCTGCTCCCACGACCCCTTAATCTCCCCGTCATAACCACCACCGTTACTGTTCCCCCTTCTCATTCTCATTATATGGCTATCACTCATTGCCCAATCATCAATCCATCATCATCATCATTTACTGGTATTAATTTCCCTTTCACCGAATTCACGCATCACAGATTCGCCCATTGCTTCCTCTCTATTTCATTCACCTCACCACCATTACATTAATATGTTTTACCATTGTTAATTCTTTGTAAAGCGCCTTGGTTTAAGTCACGACATGAATTTCCTTTAAGATAAGACTAATGTGCAGTACAATTAGAAATGACCTTGGCAAGGTGACCCAGTGGCAGCCTTATCTACAGCAGAGTAACAGGGGAACCTTAGCTTTTACTACAGCGCAGCGGATGATAGTTGTGCTCGTGTCCTGAGGTCACACTCTTGTTGTTAAGAAAAGTGAGTAGTCTTGGGCGCAGGACAGGTCACTGGAAGAGATGATTGCCAGTGGGTGAGACTAGCAGATCACTGGAAGCCAAAGCAGGAAACTCGCCTGAGAGGCCATCCACCGCGGAGATGGAGCGACGAAGTCGACTCGTGTGCAGTTGCTAGCATCACATTGTTACATCGCAGGACTGAGAGATGTTCTACGTAGCGGGGAAACCTTTATCCAGTAGTGGATTGATCATGGCTGATGATGGCAGGAGTGTGCATTTGGTCTTCTCGTGAAGGTAGACGGAGTTCGTCTACATCCAAAGAGGCTCGCCGTCGCTGCCTTCCCAGTGACTTCGGGACACGTGGCTCTGTGTTTTGAGTGCACGAACATCGCCCGCCCGCACTTTGTTTTAACTCTCCCAGGCGCATTTGATGTGCAGCCCAATTGCTCTACAACTAAAATAACTGGCACATGAAAACCCAGTATTATTGTTGAAATAATTAAATAAACGACCCAGCACGTACAAGGTTATTTTCCCACAGAGCCGTGAACGCTCTATTCGGTACTGTGTGTGAATACAGTTAGTCCATCAACATGTGGCATGTGGTGGGGTAAAGTGTGGGTACTCACACCTTTTCAAGATGCCTGGCCAGGGAGGTAAAGTATGGCAAAATACCCTCTTAAAGGAGATCTCTCCTCTAGTGGAGGCCCTTCTGCCAGCAGTGGCCTAAGCATGAAATGTCAGGGCTGCACGTGTACCCTATTACTGCACGTGTACCGTAAATTAGTTTTTGTGTTTCGATTGTTGTCCTTCCCCCGCACTCCTGATTCAGGGCCACCCATTTAGTACGGACGCATGGAGGGGGGAGGGGGGGGTTAACCCAAATGCGTACGCTTGCGTTTGGGGGGTCTACTGACAATGTACGCACGCATAGGAAACTAATGTGCAGTACAATTAGAAATGACCTTGGCAAGGTGACCCAGTGGCAGCCTTATCTACAGCAGAGTAACAGGGGAACCTTAGCTTTTACTACAGCGCGGCGGATGATAGTTGTGCTCGTGTCCTGAGGTCACACTCTTGCGGACATGCCAAGGGCTGCCTTGTTTGCACTGTACGCCCGTCCTGCACGTCCACAGCCGCAGCGGGGCGATATTTAAGTCCAGCGCTTCCATAAACACAAAAAAATCCAGGATGTGGATGGAGTGGAGGGGGATGGGGGGCTTTCTGGTTAATTCTCGTTGACGTTTCCCCCATCGCAGCTGTTCAAGGAGCAATCTGGCCACGTGGTTGTACAGTAGGAAAATTGCAAGTTTATCCTAGTCGGGAGTTGACTCGACGAATCATCATCCATATGTAGGGGTTGATAAAATCAGTACCACTTTGTGGGACATCAACGGTGGTTGACTTATGACAGACTGGTCATGTCATATGAATGTGGCATTCAGAATGCTGTTCTAATGCTAGGCCACCAATAGGGTCCTATCATAGAAATGTGGAATTTACTCTGCAAGTTTAATGCAAGACCGGCATTAGGAAGGAGTGCCACCCAGTTGCTGTGAGAATCCCGAAAATAAGTTTATTTATCTCATGACATGACAATGACATGAACATTGCTCTTTCAAAAGTCAAATTGGTTTTTTGCACAATTGAGCATGGGGTGGTGATAACATCCTGTTCATAGCGCCAGATCCAGTGGTTGAAATTACTCTTTCCAATGGCCGGGGGTGAGTTTATCCACAGGATTTCGCTGCACCACATGGGTTAATCAAAACATATTTGGGAAAGTAAATCTCTAACAAAAAACCCCAGCCGCACACGTGCTCGCCTGTGAGGAAATGTGCAGTTCCTACTCGACCCCAGTTTTTTTTAGTTCTCCCCAGAATAACCCAGACCAGATCTGGATGGAATAGTTCACAATGTCTCTTAAATTTACAATAACTTCAACACAGGTCAAGTACACAACTCCCCCGGCTTAAAAGAGTATTGGGGATGGCGCTCACCTCCATTGGCAGCCCCGAGCCAGCAGTGAAAATTCCACATTTCTGTGGTGGGGGACAGACACCCACGGTTGACTTTCAACCAAAGTGGCACTCGTTTTATTCACTCTGCAAGGGATGATGGGCTGAGTTGACCCCTGAGTGAACTTTGAAGTTGCAACCTTGTAATTTAGAGTCTGCTACTGTAAGTACAGTGCTCCCCGCTTGGGTAACAACATAATTATTGGTGTCCCATGAATTATTTACAGCGCTTTGCAACGTCTTGCGAGTTGAGGTAAATTGAGGACTGTTTACTTAAAGCGCTGTTGGCGAAATGTTGTACTCTAAACACAGTGAGGCCAGGTCATATATCAGAGCTCACTGACCGAGTGTGTCCGTCCTTCCAGAGGCTTCTACACTAATCCTCATGCAAAGCTGTCTTGTGATTAGTACATGATCAATGGTGTTTGATTCGTTAAATTATATAGAGGTTTATTGTGTGTATGTTGAACTTCTTTCGCACTGTACGCAGCCAACTGTGCTAATAGGCTCATAATGTTTATCTGAGACACAAGCCAGCTCCGCTTAGACCTTGTGTTTGAATCTGGTTTTCCGTCACCAACCAGGTTTTCAAGTGCAGAGCGGATTCTTTTTTCAACCTGATAACCAATGACTGCAAGTGTGCTCAAAAATTGGTTTTAATTGCATGACCGCAAGAGGTAAAGCTTTGGAAGCAGACGCAGGCGTAACCACGAGCTCAAATGCACAGTTGAAAGGGATGCAGTCGAGTTGTTGTGAGACAGACCCGTGAAGGACACTGGGCCAAGGCCAGGAGGTATCCATTGCGAGTTGTTTCATGATAAGTGTTACTCTGCGCTCTGTATTGTATTAGGAACAGGAATGGATTGCAGTCATTTCCATGTTCGAGTCTTTAACAAAAAATCGAATGCAAATAATCGCCATTTAGTTAAATAAAAGTAGTGCTTTGTGAATTGTATTCCAATCAAAACTTGTATTGATAAGCTGGATCAAAAGTATACATCTTATTAAAACATGTTCTATCTGTGTATTATGACCTTTATACAGTTAAACATGCATTTCAGACGCAGCGTAACAGTGGTGATCATTACAGAGAAGCAAGCTTTTGGAAAGTGGAACTTAACTCAAGTTGTATGAATAGATTTTGATTTAAGCAAATTGAATTATTCCTCCTTATGGGGTACACAGTGACTATGTGGATGCGACTGGTACGGTGGGGATCTACAGGGCGACTGCTTTTGTGAGCATCGGGGAGGCCCTCTGCTTACAGCCCTGAGCCAGTGGTGCAAATTGTACATCTCTATTGCCAGGGTGCGTTCTAACAATAACCAGGGCTGAACAGTACAATCATTAATGGAAACGAATTAATAGTAAATATTAATTTAAAAAATTGATGCCCTTTATAAATCCACTGCTTCGTGAAGGCCTACCCATTCCGTGCCGTTTTGCTTGACCATAATTTATCACGCGTCGGTCAGTGTGGTGTGGTGAAGTGAGTAGAATCCAGGACCCGTTCAGAGGACCTGTTCAGATATCACTCGCCACTCATATTAGTGGCCAAGGCTGGAAATCCAACTCGAGACGTCGTGGGTTCATGCCGCAGTAGGGAATGCACCGTGCTCCTGCCGCACTCCCAATGATGGTGCCGGCATGATGCATCATTTCATGCTCACGGTAATCTCAGCTTTGCAATGAATAGATCAGCAACTGTGCTATTGATGCAGTACACCTCCATACACGACTCGAGTTCTCACCGAATATATCCTGGGTCCAGTGGGCTAGCTATTACACACAGTAGCATCCCTTTTTGACCTTTACCCTTTTTTTTACCCGGTCACTTGAAGACTGGAGTGGGCAGCACGCGGCTAGTAGCCAGGAGAGGAATACTGCCTCCGTTGAGTCGCCAGGTGTACAGTGTATGTAGGTGGACACCTTGTGCCAATTGTAATCTCAATGTGATTCTCCAACTCTCATGCTGAGTGACTCTGGTATCTCTCTCCCCTTTGCTGCGAAGGACTGACCGCGGTACGCAGGGACACGCGCGCCGCCATGTGGGAACGATTCGCCTCTCAGCCCGGAGAGGACCATGACGGCTCCTCTGACAAGTTCTCCGCTACGGAGTCCATAATCATGAACGGTACGTGCCGGGAGGGTTATTTTAGAGACAGTCCTCCTGTGATTGCTCATTGCGGATTACTCGGGCTTCTGTTAGCACGATAAGAAAATTAGGGAAATATTTTTTATGTAAGTTGGGAGTGGGTGAGGAGGTGTAATCTAACCACGGGACAGCCACTGTTGATATCCCACAATTTGGTTCCTATTTTGTTGACCCCTGAGAATGTGAGTTGAGCACTCTAACCAGAGGTCTCAATCATACTTATACAATATTAATGTGTTCTCTCTTTGCTCATTAATGAGTGCATATCACCCGCTATGGCATGTAGATGAGAAACATACACATTAACGAATAAATAAAAAATCAAAGAAGTATTGAGAGATTAATGTGATAGACAGAAATAGGAACATGTGGATTAGAAAACACAAGTAGATTAAATGAGTCTTGTTGTTAAGAAAAGTGAGTAGTCTTGGGCGCAGGACAGGTCACTGGAAGAGATGATTGCCAGTGGGTGAGACTAGCAGATCACTGGAAGCCAAAGCAGGAAACTCGCCTGAGAGGCCATCCACCGCGGAGATGGAGCGACGAAGTCGACTCGTGTGCAGTTGCTAGCATCACATTGTTACATCGCAGGACTGAGAGATGTTCTACGTAGCGGGGAAACCTTTATCCAGTAGTGGATTGATCATGGCTGATGATGGCAGGAGTGTGCATTTGGTCTTCTCGTGAAGGTAGACGGAGTTCGTCTACATCCAAAGAGGCTCGCCGTCGCTGCCTTCCCAGTGACTTCGGGACACGTGGCTCTGTGTTTTGAGTGCACGAACATCGCCCGCCCGCACTTTGTTTTAACTCTCCCAGGCGCATTTGATGTGCAGCCCAATTGCTCTACAACTAAAATAACTGGCACATGAAAACCCAGTATTATTGTTGAAATAATTAAATAAACGACCCAGCACGTACAAGGTTATTTTCCCACAGAGCCGTGAACGCTCTATTCGGTACTGTGTGTGAATACAGTTAGTCCATCAACATGTGGCATGTGGTGGGGTAAAGTGTGGGTACTCACACCTTTTCAAGATGCCTGGCCAGGGAGGTAAAGTATGGCAAAATACCCTCTTAAAGGAGATCTCTCCTCTAGTGGAGGCCCTTCTGCCAGCAGTGGCCTAAGCATGAAATGTCAGGGCTGCACGTGTACCCTATTACTGCACGTGTACCGTAAATTATTTTTTGTGTTTCGATTGTTGTCCTTCCCCCGCACTCCTGATTCGGGGCCACCCATTTAGTACGGACGCATGGAGGGGGGAGGGGGGGGTTAACCCAAATGCGTACGCTTGCGTTTGGGGGGTCTACTGACAATGTACGCACGCATAGGAAATGGGGGAGGGGGGGGCGGTGAAGCCTCGATAATTTTTGTCTACATTGGCCTTCAAATGATCGTCCGGCGGTGGACTCTCTGTTTGCTTAGACACGTTAATATTATTAATTCTTGATCGTTTCTGCGTGGATTAAATATCAGCCGTTCTATAGGATTCGGGGGGGGGGGTGGGTGTAAAAAGTACGCGTGCATACAGGGAGGTGGGGAGGGGTCAAGTTTTGACAGATTTTTGCGTACGTACTAAATGGATGGCCCCCTTACATACAGTGCGAGAGAAGGTCCACATACATAGTGTGTGAACGTGTGTGTAATTGTATATTTACAGCCTAATTCAAACTGAATAATATCTGGGTCGGTGGTAGACTGGAATAGGTGGCACGTGACAAGAAGCCACAGCCATAGCAAGAAGCATTCTTCACGTGAAAGTATTTTCCGGGTTACCGACTCGGACAGACAAAGTTCAAATTAAGGCCCATGTGTGCAGGGAGCATTGTGTTGCAGTGATTAGTACAAACCCGGAAAGCCAAGTTCGATTCCCACTTGCAGCCAAAATATCTTAACCAGTCCAGGGCCTGCCCTAGGTTGACTCAGCCTCAAATTAGTACCTGGTGCAAATGTGTAAATATCGCCAATTTGGAAACGAAGGTGGCTGGGCAAAGTGCTGGCCACCCACTCCCTCGTGTGCCGTGTTGGCCTTGATAGGTGTCGGCTAACAGCACTTGCCCCAACAGTCTGTTAAGGCTATACAGGGGTTCCTTGTCTTAAATCTGAATGTATGCCTGTGTGTGTGTGCGCGCATTGTGTAGGCTCCCAAGAGAGGTTGCAGCAGAAGCTGGGAGGAGGAAGCGAAGGATGCAGAAGACAGCGGTGCTGCTCGGGGATGGAGAGCCCACGCTGTCTCAAGTGGGCCGTGCTGCTGCTGTACCTCCTTTGCAGCGTGCAGTTCACACTCTGGTTCACCACCGGTATGACACACGTTCACACACACACACATAGACAACGATCCCCCATATAGCCCTTAACAGGCTGTTGGGGCAAGTGCCGAGAACCTATGAAGGCTGGAACAGCACACCACGTGTGGCCGTCTTTGTCTTCCCAGTGCTGATGTTTACTACACACCGCACCAGGTACTCACTTAAGGTTGAGTCAACTTCAGGGGAAGCTCAGGACCGGTTCCGATATTCGCTATCAATGTTAGTCATGGCCGGGAATCGCACTCAGTTCGTTTGGTTCATAGAGCAGTGCATTCACCACCACGCCACCACTCCCCAATACTGTACATACTCCTATACAATGAAGACACAGATCCCCCGTACAGCCTTAACAAGTCTGTTGGGGTTCTGTTAGCAAGGACCTATGAAGGCCGGGCACACAGACATACACAGGCATATGCAGTACATGCACTTGGACACACACATACACGCCCACACTAGGGGTATAAATTAAACATTCACAAAAGAGGAGTGTGTGTGTCTGTTGATCGGCCAATTCCCACAAAGTTCTACTTGTGTCTCGACTCCAGAGGAAGAGTAAAATCTAGGGGTGAAAATTCCACATCACCAATAATTTACAGCCCTTTTGCAAATCCACTACTGGATGAGGGTCTCTCTACATAGGGGATTATTTTACCATACTTGACCATGTTGGTCAATACAGGTTGTTGAAGGTGAGGAGCATAGATGACAGAGGACGGTTCAATGACTAATTTTGCTGATGAAATAGTATGATGATAATTATTTCCATCATATGATGACACTAAAAATAGGATGTTGACAATAACACCAGTGGAAATAATTATAATATGAGGATGATGATAATAAGTCAACCACCGACCCTGTTTTGAACTCTTGAACCAATCAGCTGCTCTGTAGGTACTAGGTGGATTACTACACTGTAGGATCGCGAGAGATGGTGACGCCTTGTGGAGGCCTTCATCCAGCAGTGGATTGATAATTGCCGATGATGGCACCATCACCTTCCCCCAACCCACCCCCTGTTATCTCCACCACCAGTCTCGCTGTCATCGCGTTACGCCATCGACGCTGGCAATCGGGCGCCGGCAGAGCAAGCGGCCGCCCTGGACGGCGTCGGCGGTGGTGGCGGCGGCAGCGTGGTGCGCGCCGTCCATTTGCTTCGGCACGACGTGGCGCGCGTCTCTGAGCGCCTCGCCGTCGCCGAGAAGGCGGCGAGCACGCGTACGATGCGGCTGCAGCAGCTGGCGCTGCTCGCGCAGGCGACGGAGGAGCGGCTGGTGCGGGCTCGGGAGGACGCCGCCGTCGCTGCCCGACGTTTCGACACGGCGCTGGCGGAGCTGAGAGCTGAGGCACGAGACGGCGCGAGGGCCGCACAGGACGGAGGCCGCGAGGAGGCGGCGGCGCTCGCGGCGCGCATCGCCAACCTCACAGCCACCGTGTGGGACGTGCGGCACGGGGTCGCGGAGCTGCGCGATGACGTGGAGGAGGTGCGCGCCGTCGACCGCTGGAGCGCCGCACTGGCGGGAGCGGTGAACTTGACCTTGGCGAGAGGTGAGGGCCGATGGATGAGGGAGATGCGCGTGCATGCATGCGTACATCCGCGTGTAACGGCTTGCGTGCGTGCACACGCTTGCCTCTTTACATCTCCAGGTGATCCACAATGCCACTGCCAGACTTCTCACACGCACCGTTAAATGAAACTACATCAGCACAGAATACGGTCCCTCCTGGCTTCCGAATCTAATCCCTCACTCTCAACACCTGCACCCAGCATCCCACAGCTTAACGAATGGATCTGTGCATCTTATGGTTTTGGCTGCAGGACCACCTGGGCCCAAAGGAGACAGAGGGGACCCTGGTCTCCCTGGCGAGAGGGGACCGCAGGGTTTCAAAGGGGATGCTGGAGAGAGAGGTACACTGCGTGTTTTTGCTTCGTTTTTCACACCGCTAGGCTGCCTCTCCGTATGTTCGAGGTAAATGACTGCTTTAGTTTGCGCGATAACGCGCGGCAGTGGGTGTAATGCACACTGCTGATCCAGCGCCGCCTCCACCACTGGACTTTTTATTTCCACCACTGGCTTCGGGTTGCTATTGGAGGTGAACACTGCCATTCGCTTACTTGAACAGGGAGACGCTCCATTTGGGTGCCGGCGTTTGCAAAATGTTATCTCCCTTGCCTAGTATGCAGGAGGTCGTGGGTTCGATCCCAACCCTGATGCCTGTATATTTGAAGTTTGCATGTTCTCCGTGTTGTCGCGGTAATTTTTATCCAGTTCCTCCAGTATTTTTTCCCTCCACATTTAATAACATGCGTTTAGATTATTTGTCTGCTATAAATTTCCACATGATAAGCCACTTCGTTCAGCTATCATTTGTGGCCAGGTCGCCTTTGAAAATGAGCTAATAGCTCAGTGGGTTTTATCTGGTAAATAAACTGGTTTAGCTATTTTTTTAGATTCTTGCCAAACCACAGCCAGCTGTGCTATTTCGCAAGGTGATTGTGGCCAGAATAGACTCAGCCCACTGGCTTTGTGGTCACTGGGGGGTGGGTCTGGCAGCAATGAGCAACGACTGTGGAACCTGCTGACCTCCATCCAGCACCGTGCATAGGTGTCGCAGCTGCGGATTTTCACAATCAAACAGGGCCTACGTGTTAAGAAGCTCATAATGGCTGGCACCCGAACTTCATGTTCTATTGAAGAACACGTGTAACCGATATGTGAGGCTCCGGGTTCGTGTGTCCTTCTTTCAGCTGTCGCATTCTCACGGTGAATTGGCTGCATGTGTACATTTACCAGTTTCATTCAATAACAATGGCACAACTGACATGGAAGGGGGACACCTTCATGCAGCAGTGGATTGATGAAGGGCTGAGAATTATTATTTACTTGCATCGTTATTTTATAAGATGTGCAAGTCCACTGAATTCTTTAAACATCAAGATTTTAAAATTATGCATGTCCTTGCTAAAGGCATCGTAATTGTTGAAGAACAGGTGTGAAATGTTTATTGTATTTATTTATTCTGCCAACAAACCAAGCCCTTCGGTTTTGAACCAGCTGTGGTTGCATTCGTTTCGTATCTCGTCTCGGATGACGACAAACGTTCTTTCGTATCCAACTGTATTCCAGGACCCCAGGGCTTCCCGGGCCCCCAGGGACAGATGGGACTCCGAGGCCCCATGGGTCCTCCAGGGATGGCTGGGCCGCCAGGTAAGAGAAAGGAATCGCTGATCCACATCTAACGGGGATCCTAGTCCATTGTAGCGACTACGAGAAGTGTAGCTCGGAGGGATGGGGAGTGGGGTTGAATTGTGTGTGGCCGGCGCTCTGCTAAGTGGGCGCAAGGCGACGTGGCATTGCGGTGAGAGTACCCGACTCGCAATTGGCAGACGGTAAATTTATATCTCATTCAGGGACTGATTCATCCCAATCTTTGCCACCGCTCCAAGGGTGGTAAAATGAGTACCACTCTGTGGAAAGTAAATGGTGATCTTCCTGAAGATCTAGTGGATGCCACCATGAGATGTAATATTTCCATCTCTAGCTGTGTGGTCCGTAAAAATTATTACAAATTTGTGGAAAGCCAACAGTTGTCATCGTTTGGAATGGCTGATCCCCCCACCCCCCCTCCATTATAGGAATGTGGAATTTCCACGACTGGCTCAGAATCATGAAGAGAAATGAACTCCATCCCACACTTAATTGAGTAGGGAGACACTTTTAATGGGATTTGTCATCTGTGAAAGTAACATTTGCCGGATGTTGACTTTGTGTATTAATCTCATTCGGATGATTCGATTCCCACTCACGCTCGCTCAGTAATGGCTTTGGATGCAGAGCACTAACACGACGAGAGCCAATGTGAGAGTCGTTTTGGCGTTCGCGAAGTAACAAGCGCAGAGCAGCGCTCTTACTAACAAGTTGTGAAATATAACACAGCTTATAAGCCGTCAGTCCCACACATCAATCGTACGTGGAAATATTTTAACTTAAGGAATTTAAAATCGTGATGTCCAACATAATACGGTATGTCGTGTTTTAACATTTGCTTTTCAGAAAAATTTGTTCATAGACTACACACTGCAGTATAGCTGTCAAGGTGGCTCTGTTTCAGCAGCAGATGCTCAATCAATCCTGTGCTGTGTTCAGTTGGCAAAGGCATGATTAGCTGAATATGCGATTACTCATGATGAATGAGTGGTGTTTATCACATTGTCGAAAGCCAATGTTTAGAAAAACAGACAGACCTCCACAAAGTTAAGCCTAACTTTTAAGCGAATTCAAAAGGCCGAAAGCCCACAAAGGATCTTGGGATCGTAGATAACAATCGCATTTAGGTTTAACAAGCTGCCTTTGCAGGATTCCATAGTTTTCTCTTGCCAGGAGAAATAACAACCACAATTCTCTTTCAGTAGGATCCTGGGAAAGTGGGATTTTTGACCAATACCATTTGGATATTTTTTGGGAGGAAACTGCAACGTACAAGAAACACTCGCATGTCACTCATGCATGGAAATAGCACTCAATCTCTGATTGCACACTTGCGGTTGGGAAATGCCCACGTTGTGGTGCTGATGATCACAATCAAAGATTATAACTGTACACTACAGCTGTGACAGTTCTGTTGACGCCAATAGCAGCATAGAGTCCCGATCCCGGTTGTAAAAAGGCGTTTGACTTTACAATGCCTCTCTTGGTTTTTCCGATAAAGTCATGTAGATAGAAAATGAAAATAAAATTTATATTGAAAAATAAATAAAAAATAAAAGCAAAAAACCACGATGCTTCGATCGCAACACAAGCGGTCTTCATCATCGCTCTGCCTGACTTTACCGAAAGAACCAGGAATATGAATTCCTGCAGTCATAAAAGTTTTAAGTCAAAATGCCTCTCACTGTTGGCATGTGTGGTTTGGATTTAAATATGCAATGATGCCTTATATATAATTCAGTGGACAGCAGAGGGCAGTACAGCAAAATCCATTGTTTTACTGTACTATGCTCCCACTCTATGCTCCCCGCCTTTGCTAACCCCGCACTGAACAGCGGCGGAGTGTCAAAGGGTCGTACGTTTACATTATGTCATGGAGAATTAGGATCCAGCAGTGCCTTGCATAGTGCGCTGTTTAACATGTTGGTACTGTTCTCTAAAAGAGAACCCAACATCTGTACTGCAGCAGCTTCCTGGAGTGGATTGCCACCTCCTGTCAGAATGGAGCCACCTTAGCAGGCGTCATGATAGCCCTTGAAAGTAATTGGGGGTGAATTTACAGACCGACCCACGCACAGACAAACAAACATTAAACACGTGAATGCTCTGCCTGTTTACACAGCCCCGCTGTCAGAACAGGGGCTCGAACCGGTGACCGAAGAACATAGAGTCGAGTTTGTCGACATGCAAACCCAGATTGCGCCCATCCCCGCCAGCGTCACTCGTAAGGGGACCGAGCGTCGCACGTTGCACGCTTTGTCGAGGTGGCACTGCTACTTGCTTGATAGCTCCGGTGCAAATAAAACGATGGTTTGGGAGCTTAACGGTCGTTTTCCCCTGTGATTTAGAATGTATTCCACACACTTTCCCCCATCGCGTTCCATTCATCTCTGAAACGATTTAGGTTCGATTTTGAAAGCGATGGGCAGAGTTTTAAGCATATGAGCAACACCAAGATTGACTAATGAGAGAGAGCTTTGTGTTGACTTCTGACCGATGGCGTCGTCCTATAATTTTTTTCCATTTGTGTTATTCATGGTTATAGTTAGCGTCAGAGTGAGAACTACAGTGTTAATATTCATGCTGCAAACCATGAATAAAGTATATTTAATTTAGCACTTTCAAAGCTGAACAGATAATACTAAGAACCTTCATGAAGGATGTAAATGTTATTAAATAATTACATCTTTGGAATTAAATCCACTTAATTATTATAATGGAAAACATTTTGGTGGGATACTTTCCGAAATACATGAAAACGACTTTCAGCTCAAACCACAACTTTTTGCATCGTGTGGCCCACTCATGGTGAGGATCAATGGGAGCTCCCGATCTTTGTGCTGCAAGTGGGTGGTTTCGTTAAATAATTGCAGTGCAATGTCCCGTTACATGAATGCCTACATCAGTGTGTCTCCATTACCTTCTGGTTAAGCACATTGCTCTATAGGGATATTTGTTCATTTATCTTATTTCCTTTCTCATCTTTGCCTCCCTCCACTCCCATATTCACATCGCGTAACTCAAGCTTCCCACTTTTGAGAGCATTTGAAGGCGTGGATGCAAATTGTCTTTGTTTTTCAGTGCAAAGAATATTTTTTTTCTGACGAGAAGCTATGGGTTTAAAAATAACAATGCATCCGAGTAGAGACATTGTTTGAGGATCTGACATTTATCTGAATTCCATGGTAAGATGATGCCAACAGTACAGCCTTGGGCCTGGTGGTCAGAGTGCACTTGCAAGTTTATATGGAGTTGATGGTTTGATTCCCACTACCATTGTCTGGCAATTTATGCAAAGAATTACCAAAGCATGATGTTTGCTGTGAGGTGGACTGTTAAAGGCCATGTAACCTCATCAATCACAAGAGTAAGAAATTATGTTTAGAATCAGAAGTCTGAATCAGAAATGAATTTCCCCGAGTGAAGCCCCATTGAGCTAAGAAGCTCTTTTAAAAGGGTGACTCAGCTGGAAAACAACATCAACGCATTCCTGAGTCTCAAGCCTAGTTGCAAGTGTTACTTTACTCGTAAAACAATGAAAATGATCAACTTTGAAGATGCATTTAATCCATCTCTTGCGCAAGTGACACAAATCCCCTGATGTGTTTTCGACCACCGAAAGACAACATGTTTTACTATACAGAAGTAAGGTTTCCCTGCTTCCAGCGCTGCCTGCTTTGTTTGCAGCACATTCCCCAACCGTGCCTCTCGCCAGATGCACCCCCTGGCCCATCGGCTGCGCTGCAGAAAAACCCACTGCCTTCCTGTAAAACACAGTCCGTTTGCATCCGGGTGTTCATAGGCCTCAACTGCTGTTTCATGCACGCGTTTGTTCGGCATGCTGGCTTCTTCCCCGATCTTTACCCAATCCGTGTGAGCCCCTGGAGGGTACTAACCGTGTGAGTACAATTAATGAATGAAATGTGGACATTGATTTAAATTAAGCTTAATTGCTATTGGCCTTCATTTCAGGGCCACCTGGGCTGAAGGGAGAAACAGGTGAGATGAAAAATGTGTTGATTCTGTATTGTGTGTGCGTGGTTTTATTTATGCCATTGGTGCCCTGAAGCCAGCAGGTGGCGAGATCTTAAAATAATTACAGCTTCGTGGGATGCCAACAGTAGCTGTCTGACAGAGTCACTTGTTACCCCAAAGGGAAAGTAGAATTTCCACCACTGGCCCAATGAATATGCTGCTTCTGTATCTCCATGTGTCCCTCATGTGTCCTATGTATCTCTTGTGTGTCCATCCCATGTATCCCACACAACCCAGCCGTGTCTCCTGTCACCAGATATCCCCCATGTTTAATTTTGATCTCATGTCTGAGGTGTTTCTGCTTCGGGTTTAATGTGTGTCCTATGTTTCACCCACATTCTTCATGTCTCCGTGTATCACCACATCGTTCGTATCCCAATGTCCCATGTACTCCCACATCACATACGCGTGTCCATGCGTTCCCATCTCGACCATGTTCCATTCAACCTTGGTCCCCACGCGGCATCCTACAAATCTCTCAAACGCTCTCTCTTCTCCCCATTGTTCTCCATATCCCCCGTCACCCCGGCCTCTCCACCGTGTTCCTGTCCCCCCCCGCACACCTCGCTCGTCAGGTGGAGCGGAGTGCGGCGTGCGCCTGGTTGGGGGCGCAGGCCCCCACGAGGGCCGGCTGGAGGTGCTGCATAACGGGATCTGGGGCACCGTGTGCGACGACGAGTTCGACTTGGCCGACGCGGACGTAGCCTGCCGCTCGCTCGGCCACCGTGGTGCCATCAACTTCCATGACAGCGCTCGATACGGACAGGGTGAGCCGTGTGGCACGCGGGTTGCGGGGGCGCGGGCACAGACGAACCCGTGGACTTGGAAGCCCCATTGTCTCGTAGACTGGCATGGTCACAGTCTCGTGGGCTGGACAGTCTCGCAGTCCTGCTTCAGACGGTCAGGTGGGGTGGTCGCCTGGCCAGTTCGCTCGTGTTGGTTGCCCGTGAAGGTTTAATATAGAAATCTGTGCGAGTTTCCCGGGAGTTCTTGTAACTGGCTGTCACTGAACTGTAGACTCAAGTCGGAAACAATTCTGTAAAGCTTTGAATGCATAAGGCATAGCTTCCTCATAATGGTCTTCACGCTCTAGAGATGGTGTAAATACCGTATGTAGATATGCTGGCAGCATGTAATCCTGCCGCGGTTGCCAATCAGGTCGTCGGTAACATCATGACTGGCGATCAGCGTTGCTGGCGATGTACACAGCTGCTGCAGCCACAGTTACCGCGAGTGACACCGCGTCATTTGCGCCGTGTATGCCGCGTCGCAGGTGAGGGCCCCGTCTGGATGGACGCGCTGGAGTGTGACGGCTCGGAGCGCTCGCTGTCCGACTGCGCCTTCTCCGGCTGGGAGATCAGCGACTGCAATCACGACGAGGACGTGGGCGTCGTCTGCCAGGCCTAGGGGCAGCGGCAGTCGCCAGCGCCAGCTCGGTGGTGGTGGTAGCCCGGTGGTCATGGCTTTCCCAATGCTGTGAGACCAACCATGACCCCTGACCCTGGCTTGTCTTCACGTTCTCTGACCTTTGTACTGATGATTGTTCTCTAAATCCGACCCATAACCTTTAAAGTAAGTGACATCAGTGACCCTAACCTTGACATTAACCACAGTTCTGTGGCCAGTTGCATAAATCAGAGTAAGTTAATCTTTTTCTTAGCTTACTGCACTGGTTCACATTACAAAATAAATGAAAATCACGACCTTGGGCTGTTTCATGCACCGTGACCAAACCTTATCTTCCAATTAGCCCTGAGCTTATTATACATAATGTCATTGACCGTACCCTTGACTTAAAACTGCAGCTGCAATTCCAATTAGGCCAGAGCCTTGACCTTAAACCTGAACATAAGACTGACATGGAGGTATACCAGTGACACTCATACCTGTCAACCCATATGGTTTACCCCATATTCTTGTACAGGGAAATTTAGTTTTCAAGTCCATACGGCGTACAGCCGTTTCAATTCCGGCCAAAAAACATAATCTGTTTGTGTTTCTTCCTTGTGATGGGACTTTGTAGGATGAATGTTGAGATTTATTAGGGCACGGGGTGACCAATAAGGTCTGAAGTGGTCTACAATAAGGTTAGGCACTGATAAGGGGGGTTAACAGGTATGGACACTTGACCTGTACCTTAATCCAAACGTATGATTCTAATGGACCCTTGTAAGTTCAGTCAATTGTCATCTCTCAAACCCACACTTCCTCCCCAAAAAGCCAACCGTATTCACAAGCAATCCCGCAGCCTTCACAATCGATCCAAAACGCCCGGCTCTGTAAACCCCCCTGCTCGGCCAATCCCCTCTCCTAACCACCACCAGGAAACCATGAGACACCAATGCACATATCCAAGGTGCAGATTTCGGGTCAGTATTATGGCAATGACAGATGACTAGAGAAAGCGAGGCAGTAGACTGGAGGAGGTGAGTGGTGCATGCTGTCATAAAGGCATTGGGGAACGTAGCACTTGTTGACTATTTTCTGGAGATAGGAGCGTACGATTTAAAGGTTTGTTAATTTATTGGTGCTAGCCCTTCCCTGCTGCAGCATAATGGTAATCTCCAAAACCTTTGTTGTCATGGACTCTTACCAATGATTTAAGGCAGTCATTCCAATAGTTTAATATGAAAGCTTATCACTTCCCTCCTTCTCGGCTACCTGGCAATTGAAAATTATCATATCTCCAGGTGGCCAGGTGGCTTCGAGGTCAGAGTATTATGCTGGCAACGCTGAGGCCGTGGGTTAGAATCCTGGCGGCAACCTCTGACTGAGGCAGGTTCTCAAGTGTAATGATTTGGTGGTCTCGGACTGGTCAACTTAATATGGAATTTCAGGTAAATTCTAACTTTTGAGAATTATAAATATCGGTTGACTGCCAAGCACCGACAATTTTGCTCTGTAGTATTGTTTGCGTCAGAGTGTAGGTCACCTGAAGAGAGATTTCACCTGAAATAGTTCTGTGATATCTTCTTGCGCTGACCATTCTTTGAACACAGGGTAATGCAACTCTGTACAGCAGTTTTACACGGATTTGTTGTCTCTTGACATGAAACACAGTCTGGCAAAAATTCAGAGAAAAGACAACATTTCTATATTTTTAACAAATTATCCCATCTCTTCAACTACATATCTACCCTGGTGCTGATTGTGAAGCCGTCAGCAACCCCGGTGCTCGCTGGGAGCCACAGCGTCAGCGAGCGTGAGTTTCTCGCTCCGCGCCGCTGCTTGCAACTTGAGTGGCAGCACCATGAGTTCGCTCGCGGTGGCCACGGTAAAAGTCGTGCGGAGGAATCGAGCCCCTGGGCTATGGTTTACTGTTGCGCCCCCTTTCCCCGGTTGGGTCATCATGAGCAGGACGAGTGTATGCGGGTATTTGGGTGTACGCTGGTATTAATTGGCATCAGGCAATTGGACCCATGCTGTAGCAATTGTAAGAAGCGAAGAGCACAAGATAACTGGAGCTCTCCGGAGTGTTTTCGGGTCATGCTGCATGCTGTCCGACACGGTGTCCAACATTTCGGTACATGTGCTGGGAGCTTTTTCAGTCTGTTCCTGAAGAAGCTGCCAGCCAGAGTCGTGAAACGTCGGACATCATAGGTTTACCATACACTGCATAAAGAAGCTCCTCCGGCCACGTGGAGAGAACTGTCGTACGTGGTGCCAAACAGTGCGCGGCACCACCCAAAAACATGTTGGGAGAGCTCTATAACTGCGAAAACCTACGCGTTGTGAGTTGACTACGGTTTCCTTAGCTATCCTACCCCCGCCCCCGTTTGCCCACCCTAGCCATTATCACTCGCGCAGTTGTTTTGATTGACTCCCATTTATCCGGTGATGCTGTGTTGGTGCAGCAAGCGGTGGTTGGAACTCAGTGCCTTATTGATGGGGATGAGGTTCGAATGCTGTCTTGGCTTAGGCTGCCTCTTCAAACGGCTTAATTTCTTGGAAGTCAAATGCAGAGGCCCAGGAAAACCCCACTTGAGTTAAAATCCGGTAAAGTTTCTCCCACCCGGGTTTGTGCAGGTGTTTGTAGGAATTAAAAGTGTATCAGGTGGTAACCGTAGCATTTACTTACGGGGCACGGTGGTTCCCGGAGAATCGTAGCAGGATCTTTAAGCTATTGTTACATTAATTTACACCTCAAAATGTTGGGGGTGTTTGGGAGAATTCGGGGCGAGGGAAGAACACGTTGGGAAATGGGGATTATTGCGGATTAGCTGTGTGCGTTTAAAAAAAACTAATACATTACCACCCACGTTTAAACGAATCGCACCCTGTCCACTGCATGAATCAAAGAGTGAACAAAACGATGCACAACTTGCCCAAACGTGAAGTTGGGTAGCTTGCTTAAAAACCCCACGAGGTAGGGGTTAGTGAGGTGTAATCCAACCTGTTTGATGAGATGATGGGGAATGAACGCTACTGACCGAGAGTTCTGCTGTGGAGGGATGGAGGCCACTGTCATCGTCCCAACAAGGAGGATGCGTTACTCGAGCTGGGTTAAGGAGAGAGGGTAAACGTGCTTGATGATTGGATGGCCCATGTAAACAAACGAAAGAATCGGCTTAACACGTAGGCTTTTGCGACTAATATCCATAATACGTATACATGTGTTATTAAACCCGCCACCACCCGACAGCCAATTAGAAAGGTTTGTCATGTAAACAAAACATGCCAATTCGTTACTAGTGCAGCACACCTGTGGGGACTTACTAACGAATTGGCATGTTTTGTTTATGTACCTTACTAATTGACTGTCGGGTGGTGGCGGGTTTAACAACACATTTACGCGATCTAACCCAAAAAACGTCTATTATAAACGAAAAAAATCCTTGCTCTCTCTGCCAGTTGTATGTAAAAAAATGTCTCAATTGTGAGGTCCCCGTGAGAGCAAGGTTTCCCCCACTAAAGTCTGTCCTCACAGTGAATCACGTACTCTGCTGACATATCAGACAGGCGCACAAGCCGTACATACACACATGCATATACAACACACAGAGACATACAATACTCGCTCATGTACAGTATATGTCAAATATAAACATTCTCACACGTAAATGCACCTTCACAAACACACAAAGATCTCTTTAGCCTTGAAGGGGCAAGTGCCGTTAGCGAACACCTATAAACGCCAGCACAGGACTGACCCAGTGCTAGGTGGGGATGTCCAGCCACCACAAATTCATCCCCACGTGTTTGGTCGTGTCCAGTTGATGAGACCGTTACTTCGGGCCTGAGCAAATCCTGCGTGCACCAGTGCTGCCCCGGAATAATCTGGGAGCTTCACAGCTCGGACAAAGTGGCTCCTCCACTCTGTGCGTCTGTGAGGGGGTTCGCTGGTTCGAACCCAGGCTCCCCGGCGATTGCCAAGGGCAGCCCTGGGTGCTTGCGGGCACCGTTACCTTCTTGCGCATCCAGCCGTTATGAAACTCTCTGATGGAGAATGCACCGTTATACTTCGGGACGATCCTTTGCAGTGGCCCCCAATTCTCTGTGTGAACCCACGAGATCGTTTGTTCCATCCCGTTTATTAGCAGCTGCCGGTATGCAGTGTGCGGCGGGCCTTAATTTAGTTAGATAAACATACCATTGCATATTTAGCGTGTTAGACTATAATAACCCGGTCTACACGTAGCGACTATACAGAGCGATTTTCATTTGACGGAACGCCTGTTCAAGCTAGCGATTGGCCCTGATCGTCGTTTGGTATTGGGCAACGAGGTAACGATGTGATGTCCCTTACTAGGGCAGTGTCACTTCATATGCCATCGTGTTCCGGTGTCATTGCCACACGTCTGCGGCCAGGTAATCAAGCTGCGCACGCCTATTGCGTTTTTGTAGCCAGGGACTGTAGCATTACGTTGCCATCCAGATTGATGGCGACTCCCGTTGTTCGCCCTGTAACAGTGTGCCGCGTGTGGACCGGGCCCCCCGAATCTTCATTTAATCGTGAAACGTGTTTGTGTATCGACCTTGCCAATGGGCGTAAGTGCAATCGCGGTCGCGGCGTCAGTGTGCGAACGTCCCGACTTGCAACTGGTAGCCGTTGGCCGTCTGGAGTGCAGTGCCGGAAGCTCTTGTTTTTTTTTTTTCCCAAGTGTTGAGGCTTGGACCCTAAATATCTGTGATGGAGAGAAGCCCTTGGCAGCTGCCAGTTGGTGCCCTCGACGCAAAATGTCTGCGTGCGGAGCGAAACAAAGCGAGGCATGGGTTGAGCCACCAGTAATGCACAATTGAGGGATGCCACATTGCACGTGCCACTGACCAAGCCAATAGCACACGTGGGTGCTTTAAGTATTGGTAATGGTGGTAACGGCTATGGATTTAGCACAGTTGGCTTGAGCAATGGATTGACCTCACTTTGAATATAAACTTGAGATGGCTCGTTTTACGTTCCTTATGCCGATATATTATGTCTGGCAATGGGCCACACGTTTCTTTTTAGGTTGAAATTTTTAATGTGGCTGAGGTGGCCAGACGGCTCATGGGACTGTAATGGCAATGTCGGAGATTTTTGGTTCAAAACCCCGGCTCCCACCCGTGATCAAACACCCCATCTCAAGTGTAGAAAGTTTGGTGGTCTTAACCCAGTCATCAATGAACACAAAAAACATCTTCCAGTGTAAATGTTACTCCTTATTTTGGCGTAGCCCTAATTTGGAGGCTAAAGTGGACCAATATCTTGGATGATTAGCATTCGACAGACCACTCTTTTACAGAGCATTAACGAGTGCCATCTAGTTTTAGATTTGAGGAGCAGTTAAAGTGACTCAGTAGTTCTGCAGTGTCAACTTCCGGAGCCGTTCCATGACATGACATGAGGCTCTGCCGCCTGTAGGTGTTTTGGAAGATAACATCTCCATCGGACAACATGACTAATACCACAGTGAGGTGTAAAATATAGCCATGTGTTTATACATTCCCAAAATGACTTGGGAATCTGGAACGGCCTCGCACGCATAAAATTGCCAGAGGGCATCTTAGATACACTCTTGGATAGAATTGAGTCCCTTAAACACACTTAGCCTGGGAGATGTTTTTTTTTTAATAAGCTTCCCTTGGTGTTTGACGTAAGTTCATGGTACATTTTAAGACCATGTCGTTGAACACCTGTTGGTCAAAAGCAGACATTTTGTGTCGTCAAAGTTGATGGCTGCCCCGGGGTATTTCTTGTGCCTTGTTTATGGTTCCTTTAAAAATGAAAAATAAAACTGAATGAGCCACGGTACTGCACATCCACAACTATTTATACAACATGTTCCGATATTTCTTAATTTAAATTTTTAAATGTAGTATTTCAAAATAGGAGGCTGCTTACTAGAAGCCTCTAAACAGCCTTGGAATATTTTAAAGGCAAGAGTTGCAAAGCACGACTAAAGTTTTGATGGCGAAGCTGTTTTGTGAATGGAAACGTAATACTTCGACATATTTAGTATGAATCTTTTGGTAAATATAGCCAATGTCAAACATACACACTACATATGTCAGTGGTATATTCAAGCCAGGATATTCTGGATGGCTGGGTGTCCCAGCAGTTAGAACGCTTACCAGAGCCAATTTGCATCGAAGGTATGGTTCCTGATACAGCCCCACAGGATTTACCAAACGGCTCCATCTGCTTTGAAGTGGACACTAAAGGCCCACATCTTATATTAGCTGAGAATGTTCTCTGTTAAAATTTCAGTTGGGGTCGAATTGGGGTCAACTTAGCCGACCATTGGACTTCCAGGGTTGATTAAACCAGTGCCACTTCATTCAGCGACGTCAGCTGTCTATCATTGAAATGACTCTACCCTGTCATAATAACATGGAATGTCATACCACTGGCTCATGAACAGCAGAGATGAGCACCGACTAATGCTCGGTTTTATCATGGAGACAATTTTACTCCATTATATGTACGTGTGTGGTGTATACAGTCTAGAATAAGAGGCGAAGAAGTTATGCTGGCTTTCAATTTGACGATTGAACTAAAACTGCTTCGTTAATTTGTGATGAGCAGTGATTTCAACAACATGATTTCCGCCAAACAAAGCTGTTTTACAAAAATCACGTTGCGTGAATTTGTTCAAGCTTTGCAACGCTTCCCTTGAAAATGTATTCCTTTTGCGTTGTTTTTGCAAGCAATTGTGCGTTTTTTTGAATCTTTAGCATTGAGTGAGTAACAACAAATGCACGACGTGTGTGTGTGTGTGCGCACAAGGGAACGTTGTCTGATAATCTCGTTGATCTGTACTGGTTGAAAGCGAAATGTGCTTTGTTGCGATAACGATGATGTTGGCAACCATGATGGTGATTCCGCTGATTTTAAAGGCAACGCTACTAATGTTTAGATCTGGTAGGTAAGATTGAGATTACGTGACGAATCGGCCAACTGAGCCTTACTTAAAACTCACTTGATTTTAATAACAGCAGCAACTGTAACATCTGCACGGGAGCCTGTGGCGGTGTTCCGGGTTACGCTGTGCAGTCCTGTAGTTGTGGGCATCAGCTCACATCGTTTACATCTGATCAGTGAACTCTGTCAATTGAGCCAATGGCCAGCAACAGCTCTAACATCAGCTTTTGTAACTGAAACAATTGTATTCAGGCCTTTTTGACTCACCCCCAACAAGGACGTTGCGGTTTTCCCGTGATCTCTATGAACTGGGCTGTTTCTTAATCCCGGCTCTGCCGCCTACCACCATGGCTCCAGTAACAGTTCACTGTGGTTCTTATTTCGATTTAAAGCTTTCGTGACTGCAGAGATTCATCTTCTTGGTTCTTTCGGTAAAGTCACATAGAAGGGAAATAATAAAATAATAAAAATAAAACAATAAAATACAATTCTCACGACGTTTCGGCCACAACGCAAGCAGCCGTCAGGTGAAGAACAGGTCTGTCGGAAAGAGTGTCAGACACTGTCTTTCCGACAGACACTGTCTTTCCGACAGACCTGTTCTTCACCTACTGCTTGTGTTGTGGCCGAAACGTCGTGAGAATTGTATTTTATTATGTTTTATTTTTATTATTTCCCTTCTACGTGACTTTACCGAAAGAACCATGAAGATGTGGTTCTTATGTCTGTGAGTGCCACTGGCTGCCCACGCGGTTGTTTAAAGTGCGAGGGTTGCCGCGCAAGTTGCAAAGACGCAATGGTGCACGCGATGAATGGCTGAGCCTTGTTCTTTGACATCAGCGCCCCTCACTCATTGCTCGAGAAATAAAACTCAAAAAATATTGCACGACCACGGGCCACGTCTGTATTTATTTTGTGCGTCTTTGATTGGGAGTGGTGGCACACATCCCATTACATTCCAGAGCTTTGCGGGCAAGGGTGGGTTGATCGCATGACCTTGTGATATTTACAAACCCACTGGACGGCGAGTTTCCCGGGAATTTGCAGTACAACAAGTGGGCTTGTGTCTCTGCTGACCTTGTTAAGATCCTCGCATGTGTGGGTATTTCCTCGATGTATTACCATTCTAGTGTGCGATTACACATGGTTTGGCAATGACAGATGGGTGGGCCTTTAACTTTATAAAGCCTCAGCACTCAGGTCAATTGACGTTCTCCAAGACTCAATTTCAGTTAAACTCAGGTAAAGATTCTCCCTCCCAGATGTGCACGTTTCAGGCAATGGCCCTTCGTAGCAAATAAACGCATATGCAATGAAGAAGGGACCTTGCCCGAAACGTCACCTATTGTTTCCTTTTAAGGCCGTGTTATTAACGTATGTGTTGAGTGTTTTTGGGTTTATGGTTGGGATGAATATCTGCAGGGGGACGTTATTCTCCACGAGACTCTGCTTCTTTCCCCGGATCTGGAGGGACAGCAGACGCCCCAAAGAATGAAAGCTGCTCATTTGCAGTCGCAGCCCTGACTGCGCCAGCCGTGTAAATTCCACAGTCCCGTGGCGGGGACTCATTTCCACGTAGGACAACCGATGTTGACTTCCGCAGAGTGGTGGTGCCGATTCCACCACTGATCGAGTTAAACTCGCAGCTTCCGATGGTGGGTCTCGCTTGGTGGCTTTGAGCACGGTGATGGTGGATGCTGCGTTAATAGCTGCGGCGTCCTCGTGTTGCACATCATTTGTACAACACTGGCAATTCGGTCCCTGGGAGTTAATGTCCGGTTTATTTCAATGAAGCGGCCTCGGGATCTGACCTTTTGATTCCTGCGCTGTAATCTACAGTGTTTTCAAATCTGTTGCTAAAAATATATGGTACGTGCAGTCGTGAACGGTTGTTGCTTGGTGACTACGTTAAGCCATAGGCTTGGTGCAACCATCGACCGCATTAGAACATAACCAGGCCGATGCACACATCTAAATGGAAAATTAAAGACAACCACAGTCGTTGCGATTGTGGCCATACACCCCAAACTATGAACCACACAGTAAACCCATAGAGATTCATAGAGATAAATGAAGATCCATTTGAGATCCATTACGTTAAAGACAAGCCACAGTAGTGCAACTCTGGTCATGAAATCCAAACTATAAAACTGATCGATTAGGACGGTTGGCAAACACGGTGCGAAAAAAGTTCAACACACATACACGTGTAATGCGGGCGAAAGCGACCTTCCGGATGTGACGTCACGAGGAGGCGGAGCCAGGTGACGTGGGTGAAAGGTTGGGGTCTTTAAGCGGGTAAACCGGAAAGAGAAGGCAGTCGGGGTGTGAATGGAAAGGTGTGGGGCCACGCGGGCGTACGAGCCGAGGGGGCACCGTCGAAGCGGGAGCCAACCCCGGGAACAGTAGGGAGCTACTGGGAGGTGTAAAGCTGCAGATAGAGATAGGCAGTAAGGCTGTGTGTGAGGGGCAGCGGGGTGGCTGCCAAGAGTCGCAGGAGCGACGAGAAGGCGAGACAGCACGAGGCTGTCAGAGCTGCAGCAGGAACAGCCAAGGGAGCTGTGTGGGAGTACAGTAGCGGAGCTGCTGTGGGGCTGCAAGAGCGACAAGAACAGCAGCGGGGCTGCTGATGGTGACTGGAGTGACATCGGAACCAGCACTGAGAGAATAAGAGAGACAGCCGTGTGGGAACGCAGTACGGACCGAATAAAGGACACTGAGCCAGAGATCGTGGTCAAGTCTTTTATTACACTGAGGTCAGAAGTGAAACGGCATGTCTAAGCAAGTAAGGAAGAAAATTCCCCCGGCGCCAGTATCGGCTTCTTCGTCCGACGACGACGAATTCCCTCCGACCACGGATTCTGCTGGGGTGGTGGAGGAGAGCCCTGCTGAGGCGAGCACGGGGACAGGCGTGGAAGATGTCGGCGCGATGGCGGGTCCGTCAACAACATCGGACGCTGAGCAAAGATGGCAACAGGTGGCAGAACAACTGGAGACACTCAAGGACGTCCTGGCGCATCTATGTCACCTCGTTACGCCAAGGACGACGACGGAACGAGAAGGTGCTCCACGGGCCGCCACGTTGCCTGCCCTGCCGCCGCCATTGGCCACGCGGCAAGAAGACGCCATCTTGCGCGCTCCGCGGCGCCAAACCGCCATCTTGGCCACGCCGCGGGCCGACGCCATTTTGAATTTGCCTCCAGAACAACCATCATTGGAAGACGGCGTAAAGAGGAGTCGGAGTCGCCACCTTACTACAGTTAAGGAATTCTCTATCGGGGGCGATTGGAGCGCTTTCGCCTGCCGATTTTTGGCGGCGGTTCGTTCAGCAAGATGGACCGATGCGGAGGCTTTGGAAGTGTTGCCGACTCTACTGGACGACGAATCTGTTCGATTTTTCCGTTCCATAACGGCCGATAAGAAGAAGACTTTATGTGGAGTTTTTGAGGAAATGGCCGACGCCTATGAGCCACCTGACGACGCGCATCGGCGATTCGCTCAACGACAACGAGCACCCGAAGAATCGCCCGTGGCGTTCAGGGGTGCGGTGTTGGAGCTGGCCATGGCAGCATATCCTGACACGCCACAGGATCTGCTTGAGCCTCTCATATTGGGAAAAATGCTGGAGCTGTCTCGGGATCTGGGGATCCCCATGCCTGTGTGTGGGCATGAGAAGCTCACGTCCCGGGCGGCAGCAAAGTGTCTGGATGCGCAGTTTAATCTCCGTCGCTGGAAGCAAGTGGCGGCATGGACGGGTGGGCCCGTCAAGGAAGGAGGCGCGATGGGGTGGGACCCCACAAGGGCGATCTATGTGCCGGATGAGCGGGGTCCTCGGGAGCTGACGGCCGCCTCCTCTCCATGGTCGGGACGCGGAAGGCCGGGGCCGCGCGCTACGCCATCGGGACGGGGCCGCCGGGATGCAAGACCTGCGCTTCGGCGCAACGAGGCCGATTGCTTCCGCTGCGGCCGTAGGGGCCATTACGCCAAAGATTGCTGGGCCCGCTTCCCGGGTCCGCCGCAGCAGGAGCCCACAACACCGGACAAGCCGACCAAGGAACCTCCGAAACAGGCATGTCGGCACGCACCAGACACTCGGCAAGGCTTTACACCTCACCCACCACCTTTGTTGCGCGATCCTATTGTTGTTGTTAAAGAAAGGCCATCGACGGGGCCTTGTCATTCAGTTACGCAGTGGCGCAAATTGGCACGGAGAGTTGTCGCGGCCGCTACGGGTTCGTCCACTGTACCGGGGTCTATACAAGGTGTGGACGTGCGCATTTTGGTCGACTCGGGAGCGTCTGCGACTATTATATCGGATGTCATTTTCCATCTGTTGGGCATTCCGCCGGGGGCTGTGCGTCCGGTTTATGGGTCTTGCGTCGCTGCGAACGGGGGTAGTATGGGTATCGTGGGCCAGGTGGATGCTAAGATATCTATAGGGGATGTGTCGGCTTCGGGCGTTGTGTTAATATCGAGATCTTTGGCGGTTCCTTGCTTACTAGGCACGGATTTTTTGGCAAAGATGCCCATTTTGATTAAAATCAATGAGAATTGTATTGAATTGCCGGGGGGCCGTCGGATCTCGTTTCTGCCGTCGCCCTGGGGGCGACCTGCTTCGGCCGTACAGGTGCAGGCGCTGTCCGTCGCATCTGTGGACATCCCACCTGGTTCACAGATGCTTATACCCTTGCGGTATCGGAAGCCCCTGCCCAATCGGCTAGGAGCAGTAGGGGTCTTGTTGTCGCCATCCGCCACGATAACAACAGGATTGGCGTTAGTTGGGGCACAGACCATCGTCCGGCCGGATCAATTACCGGTTTTACAGGTGCTTAATGCGGGGGTGGAAAACATCCGTGTTCCGGCCGGTACGGTTGTGGCACATGCCACTACGGCGTTTGCGACGCACGATTGCCCGCATCGCCGGGGAGTGGTCGCTGGTGTTTCCGAGCCAAGGGGTTCGGATAATCGTTGGATCGCTACCTTATGTGACGAAAATTCTTCCCTGTCCGTGGGGCAACGTGATGCGCTGCGTAAATTGTTGCTGACGTATTCGGATGTGTTCAGCTCCGACAATTTGGATTTGGGACGCACATCGTTGCTTTCCCATCACATTGAGACGGGCGACGCTGCCCCTATTCGGTTAAATTCGCATCGGATGAGTCCAGCGGAGGGAGAACACGTTCGGGGGGCGGTGGAAGACATGTTGGCTGCGGACATTATATCGCCATCTAACAGCCCATGGGGCGCTCCTGTGGTCTTAGTTAAGAAAAAGGATGGCAACTTGCGATTTTGTGTTGATTTCCGCAAATTGAATAAGATATCGGTGGCAGATGCGTACCCCCTGCCGCGTATGGACGACTCCCTTGACGCATTGTCGGGGGCTAAGTTCTTTTCCACACTGGACCTCTCTTCGGGATTTTGGCAGCTTCCCCTTGACGAGTCCTCACGGGAGAAAACCGCATTCCGTACGCCGCAGGGGTTATTTCAATTCAACTGCCTCCCGATGGGATTGAATGCGGCCCCTGCTACGTTTCAAAGGTTGATGGAGCTCGTTTTGACGGGGTTGCAGTGGGAGACGTGTCTTATATATTTGGACGATATTATTGTGTTCAGCCGCACATTCGAGGAACATTTAACGCGGCTGGAGACAGTGTTCACGAGGATGCGCTCTGCCAATTTGAAATTCAAACCAAAGAAATGCCACCTACTGCAACGGTCCGTCCGTTATTTGGGGCACATTGTGAGTGCAGAGGGGGTGTCCACGGATCCGGAAAAGACGGCGTGCGTCCGGGATTGGCCGACTCCGGCCTCCGTGGGGGATGTTCGGCGGTTTTTGGGATTTGCCTCGTATTACCGAAGATTTGTGCCGGGGTTTGCGACGATTGCGAGGCCCTTGCATCTCCTTACGGGTAAAGGACGGAAATTTGTTTGGGGAGAGCCGGAAGAGGCGGCCTTTCGGAGTCTGCGTGATCTATTGGCTATGGCCCCGACATTGGATTATCCCGATTTTGATCGCCCTTTCATTCTTGATACGGACGCGAGTGACACAGGTATTGGGGCGGTATTATCACAGTCTAAAGGGGGCGTAGAGCGCGTCGTGGCGTATGGTAGCCGAGTCTTGTCGCCTGCGGAAACACGCTACTGTGTCACTCGTAGAGAACTTTTGGCGGTTGTTTTTTTCCTACGCCAATTTCGACCGTACCTTTACGGTCGTTCGTTTATTGTGCGTACGGATCATGCGGCCTTGCAATATGCACTCAAAATGGACCAGCCATCGGGACAGTGGGCACGTTGGTTGGACACGCTGCAGGAATTTTCCTTCCAAATTCAACATCGGAAGGGAGTGCGCCATGCGAACGCTGACGCACTTTCCAGATTACCAGGGCGCGCCCCTTGTAAATGTGCGTCGGGGACGCATAGGTGTTCGCCGATTCTGAACCCCCCTCAGCCGCTTACGTTGGCCGTCGGGAAGTCGGATACTCCGATGGAACCGGGACCGACTGATGGGGTTTTGAATCTGCCGCGGTCTGTCTGGATTCGGGAACAGATGATGGACGAGTCGTTGTTGTCCATGCGGAAGCGGTCTATGAGGGACAATGGGAGTCCGAGTTCGGCTGTGGGGCCGCGAACCGCTCTCCGAGATGGTCTGCTTATGTGGCAAGAAAGGTTCCAGGAAAGCTGGCGTGTGGTGGTACCAACGTCCTTGCGATTTGAGTTGATTAGAACTCTCCATTGTGACACACTATTGCATTTAGGGGTGCAGAAGACTTTGTTGACGTTACAACGTCATTATTTTTGGCACGGCATGGTGACAGATGTCGTAGGGCACGTGCGCGCGTGCCCTGAATGCGCCCGGCGTAAGCCGCCTAAACATCCTTACGTGCCGCCTCTCCAGTCGATTCAGGTGTCTCGAGTCAATGAATTGGTGGCACTGGACATATTGGGACCCTTCCCACCATCGGCGAGGGGAAATAAATATTTGCTGGTAGGGGTTGAGTATCTCTCCCGTTGGCCGATGGCCTGGCCGTTGCCCAATCAGTCGGCCGCGGCCATCACCGACGCCTTTTTGTTTGGGTACATTATGGACAAGGGGGCGCCTGAGAGACTCCTCACGGACCAGGGCCGAAATTTCTCTTCTAAATTATTGGCTGAAGTGTGCGCAGGCCTTGGGACTAAGAAAATACGGACATCTCCATACCATCCGCAGACGGATGGTATGGTTGAGCGGCTGAACAGGACATTGTCTGCCATGCTTTGCCATACTGTGAGTGAACAGCAATCAGATTGGGATCTGCACATCCCCGGAGTGCTTTCGGCGTACAGGATGACGCCCCATGCGGCTACAGGGTATTCGCCGTTTTACCTTATGTATGGTCGGGAAAACGTGCCTCCGGTGGATGTGCAATTGGGTACTGGGGTGAAGGGACCTCGTAAACCACTCCCTGAATACATTCAGGACACGGTTCGCCGGGTTACGGAGGCGCGGGAAAACGCCCGCGTGGCTACGGCCAAAGCCCAGGCCCGGAACGAGCGGTATGCTCGGCGGTCTGAGGGGGAGTGCCCCTGGAAGGTGGGAGACCTGGCCTGGCTCCATTGCCCGCAGGTGCGGCCGGGGACCTCTCCTAAATTGCACAAACCTTGGCATGGTCCTGTGCGCCTCATTGAGGTTCCCAATCCACAGTCGGCGCGTGTTCAGATTGGGTCTCGCCGTTGGTTTGTTCATACGTCGCGGTTAAAACCATATGTTGCTCCCCTACGTGATGCGTCATCTCCCAATGTTGCCTTGCCGGGGTCTGTTGCTGCTGACTCTGACTCTTCCCCGCCTGCGTCCATTGATCTTGCTAGAGCGCCTGTCGTACCTGTTCCAGACAGGCCGACCGTGACACCGCGGGGGAGGAGTGGGCCTGTTCGGAGGGCGCCTGCCAGGGCTGCGGGACCTTCAAGCCCGGCGACCCTTCCGACCCCGCTGCAGGCGCATTCGCGGAATACGACCAAGACTGATTCGTCAGGGACACGAGACGTCGGTGGACTTCCAATCGCAGCAGGGGAATTACCCCCTGTCATTCCTCGTGTTCCATCGCGTCCCCGTTCTACAAGTGGGCCGCCGACCGTCCGGGACGGGCCGGCGACCCGCACTCGTTCCAAATCGCTTACGTTTCGTTGATTGTATGTTGTTATTGTTCTTGTTCTTGCCGTCGTATTTATCGCATGCTTTCGTACGTTCGTCGATGTTACTTGTGTTGTTGTTCTTGTTGTTATATTGCATGCTTAGTGTCCTTTAAGGGGGAAGGTCGGTTCACCGCATTACGCTTTGGTATTGTTCAGCCGAGGTCGGCTGGGTTTTTTCTATGGGGGAGGGTGGTGTAATGCGGGCGAAAGCGACCTTCCGGATGTGACGTCACGAGGAGGCGGAGCCAGGTGACGTGGGTGAAAGGTTGGGGTCTTTAAGCGGGTAAACCAGAAAGAGAAGGCAGTCGGGGTGTGAATGGAAAGGTGTGGGGCCACGCGGGCGTACGAGCCGAGGGGGCACCGTCGAAGCGGGAGCCAACCCCGGGAACAGTAGGGAGCTGCTGGGAGGTGTAAAGCTGCAGATAGAGATAGGCAGTAAGGCTGTGTGTGAGGGGCAGCGGGGTGGCTGCCAAGAGTCGCAGGAGCGACGAGAAGGCGAGACAGCACGAGGCTGTCAGAGCTGCAGCAGAAACAGCCAAGGGAGCTGTGTGGGAGTACAGTAGCGGAGCTGCTGTGGGGCTGCAAGAGCGACAAGAACAGCAGCGGGGCTGCTGATGGTGACTGGAGTGACATCGGAACCAGCACTGAGAGAATAAGAGAGACAGCCGTGTGGGAACGCAGTACGGACCGAATAAAGGACACTGAGCCAGAGATCGTGGTCAAGTCTTTTATTACACACGTACAACCACCGCTGTAGTCTGTGCTGCATCCATGGAGGAAACGGAAAACTACACAAACTGTCTCATTACGCCCTCTCGTTGTGGCTCGCAAACCTCGACATTGGCATTTAGCTCGTGAACTCTGCTGCCATCGGACGCAAGAATAGAAGAGCGCAGTGGTTCTCAGTGTGGCCCGCGACGCTCCTCCAGGTAGTCCGCGGGGCTGTAATGCAAATGCAGGTTGATCCGTAAATAATGACAATTTTTCTAACTTTTTTTTGGGACATTAATGCATATTTTACTCGTGATATTTAATAACAAAAAATGAAGTTGGGTAAACTACCCTGATTAAACTACCCAAACCCTAGGGGGCCGTCCATTAATGACGTCACGCACCTAGTGGGGGGTCAGATGTTTGTGACGATGTGTGACAAGGGGGGAGGGGGGGGGGGTTGAGAAATGTGACGTCACATCAACATGCGCAATTTTAAATAAATATTAATTAAATAGAATTGTTATAACAACACTAATTTTGATAAATTTTCATTATTAACTCTGATTATTTAAATTTACTAAGGTCACCTTTTATTTATTCCATGAAGGAGCATTTTGCTTCTCCATTAGTTAGACGTTGAATTTTTTCAAGGGAATTTTATGCTAAATTTCAGCTTTCCAACGCCTCCTTTTTAAATTCTTTATAGTAAGTTCGCTTGCTTGCGTGCTTGCGTGCTTGCTTGCTTGCGTGCTTGCTTGCTTGCTTACGACCGTACAAATCTTTCGGTCGTTTTTTAACCCACTTCCCGTGATCCAATCGAGCTGACATTTTCCACACAGACTCGTTGTGCGAGACAATTAATGTTCGTGAAATTTTTTTTAATTTTTTTTACACTTTTTTGGAAAAAATTGTTATTTTACATTTATTCAAGTAGAACTCATTCATGGCTTTGGCTGAACGTCACAGTGTAGGAGCCCAGAGCGTAACCCCTCCACAGGCCGTGGCGGAGTAGCGTAGTTGGTAGCGCCATCGCTTCCCATGCCAAAGGTCATAGGATCGATCCCCACGTCCTCCACAGGCGAATATATTTTTAAATCCTTTATATTAAGTTCGCTTGCTTGCTTAGGACCGTGCAAATCTTTCGCTCGTTTTTTAACCCACTTCCCGTGATCCAATTAAGCTGACATTTTTCACACAGACTCGTGTGTGACAATTAATTTTCGTGAAATTTTTTTCTCCAAAATTTTACACTGTTTAGGGAAAACAAATTAAATATTTAATTACCAATTGCTTAATACTGGCAGACAATCATCTGACCCATAGGTGGCAGCCATCTCAAGCCAGAGAACGAGAAGACTCTAACAGCCACACATATAAAGGATTTATAGTGAAAAACTTAGTTTTTACGGGTTATACTTGTTATACATGTTTTCTCCTACAACATCAGTGCAGCGCCACATTAAATACGCGCTACAATGACAATAGTTTAAAGTGATTTGAAGCATGTTTTATTTTGAAAATGGAAATATGTTTTGGGGGGGGGGGGCAAAGCTTTGTTACGTCATATTTGAGGGGGGGGGGGGTCTGACTTTTTGTGACGCCGTGTGACGAGGGGGGGACGGGGGGGTCAAAAATCGGCCAAAATCGCGTGAGGTCATTTATGGACGGCGCCTAGGATCTAAATACTCATCATGGAGAAGCAAAAACACCTTATCGCTGCGTGTTAAACAACATGTTTATGTTCCGGCAATATTAATCATTTAGCATGAGTGGTATTGAGAGACGTAAGTGAATGCGTTATGTCACCAGGGGTGTGGGGCTGGGTGGTCCACGGAAATGTTTCCATCGGCTGAGTGGTCCGCGAGTCAAACAAGTGTGAGAAACACTGCAATAGAGGCAACAATGCCCCCTGCTGGTAACACGTTGTAACCGCTCTGATAAGAGCCTTAAGGCACCCAGTTTAAACAGATTCGGCCGTTTCTCCCGCTGACTTCTGCGTCTTCGATGGATTGTTTTAGTTTGGCTGTTTCATCGGCTGGCATTTACACTGAATCGTAACAACGTTAAGCATGACTTGGTGTTACTTGGGCATCTTGCAGCAACCAACAATTCTTAGAAACACTGAAGTTGCTCGACACGTATCGCTAGAATCGCTTATCACGTACCACCACTGTGGCCCTCTCTTGGATCAAACCCACGTTTCTTTTTATAACATAAAGATATTATTTTTACATCACAGGTTTGTAAATTCTACCGGTTGAGCGATTTCAAATTTCGCATGACACTGCTAGACGTTAAGTAGATTAATATACTGTACAGTAGATACAGAACCGGCCCTAGACCTTTGGGGGCCCTAAGCAAAATTTGGTTGGAGGCCCCTTTGATGTAGGATTTGTTTCACCCACTAGCTAGCAGTGACTCTAGGGCGCCCTCTGCTGGCCACGGGGCCCTTTGCAATTGCAAGGGTCGCTTAGTGGCTGGGCCGGCTCTGAGTAGATATATTTTTACCAGGTAAAGTCCACTGAGCTATTAGCTATTGTTCAGAGGCGACCTGGCCCCATATGATAGCTCGTCAAAGTGGCTTAAATCACATGTGAGAATTTATAGTAGCCGCTAAATAAACTAAACGCGTCTTTCTAAATGTGGAGGGGGACAAACCCGGAGGACCCAGATAATAATCCACGTGATCACCATGGGGGAGAGATCACGGAAACTCCAAATATACAACAGGCATCGCCAGGGTCCGGGTTTGAACCCAGCTCCTCGTGCATAGCTGGTGAGGGAGATAACATCTCGCCACTCGGCGCACGTCACCGATCTGAAGACCTAAAGTCAGGCGGTTTCACGTTTCAAATGTATTTTGTTAAACCAGGATATACTCCAAGAGAGCAGGATAGGAGTATAATTTGCAATAGTGACCTGGGGCATTAATCTGCAGTAGGGGGGGCGATGATTCCTGCAGTGTATAATCACAATTGGCACATTTGAACTCTGGAATTGCACACAATGGCCTACTCTTCCGAATGACGCCAGAGTATCTTTAACTGATGTCCTGTTTTGCTAAGGTGGCTGATTTGGGAACATTTTGTTGTTTTCTGAGAATCTACATCCGTCATTTTAGTTTGTTTATCACCCAGATCTGGCAACACTCATGAACGTTGAGCTCACTGCATCCAAATCTGAGGGATGATTATTGTATTAATATTAGCAATGTCCGGTGATTTAACCAAAGCATCCCCGATATAATTGGTCATTACCAAATAAGATACAAAAAACCCAATAACCACAAGCCACGTCAAGTAGTTGAAAACATTGTAAAGTCAGTCACACAGTGCTGAGCTTCAGTACATCGTTCAAGTTTCCCATGCGCTGTGTGAGGAACACAAAACAACACCTCGTGGCATAGCTACGACGGGAGATTGCTACAACAGATGGCTTCCTCGGCGAGACGTTCCCTGAGACTGATACCGAGCACCACACAGGGCACACGCGGTCCCGTCTCCGCAGTCTTTTATTTCCCTCGCACTGTTGTTTCCTTCGCCTCCACTTCTAGTGGGCGCCTCTGAGAATTTCTGCAAGGATCTCAAATGTCAGGCGCACGGCGAAGTTGGCCCCTATAAATAAACGCATCACTGGCGACGAAACTGAGATGACCCGACGGCGTCACTTCCACTCCCAACCACGCGCTGGAAAAATAAACACTCGGTGTAAACACATGCCCGGACCAGTGTGGACGCGCACACGCATAACACAGACACGTGACGTGCCGGGATTGTGCGGTCCAGATTGCCCAGAAAGCAAGGCGTCCCGTGGTCCGTATATAACGACGCCGCATCAGACGGCGCCAGCAACAAATAGTAGCTGAGCACACAGCCACACACGGGGCCAGAGCGCGCCCAGCGTAGGGCCAATCGTCTTTAAAGAAGCCCTTTTTCGCCTACTTATCCCCCCCCCCCCAGGTGCAAGCGTCGGAATCTTGACAAGTTCGCGGGAGAGCGAGGATCAGGATGCGTGCCCTGCAATGAACTCTCAAGGTATGGTGGTGACCTAACCTACGTTCGCCAAATGCTCAGTGGCAGCAGTTTGGTTAGATTTTTGATTGTTAAGTGATGCTGCAGCGGTGTGATGGTTTGCATGCCTGATTTGTAATCCAGAGGCCGTCGGTTTGATTTAATCTGCCACAGCCGTTGAAATTTGTCCATACGGCAGTATAAATGGGCACACCAAAGTTAGCCACTGTGGCGAAATGTTAACTCTCTAGTATGGTATACAGGAGGTCGTGGGTTCGATCCCGACCCTATATGTATACAGTTTGCAGTCGCGTGGATTTTTCTCCGGGTCTTCCGGCTTTTCCCTCCATATTTAGGAACATGCGTTTAGATTATTTGGCTGCTATTAATGTTAACATGATAAGCCACTTAGTTGAGCTATCATTTGTGGGCAGGTCGCTTCTGAAAAAGCGCTATATAGCTCAGTGGGTCTTTCCTGGTACAATAAAAAAGAGTTTAGTTAATTGGTAGGTCGCATGTGGTGGGACAAAATGTGGGTACGTTCCACCATGGAAGAGCAGGTCAAACACCCTCTAGAGGGGGATGTCGAGGATTCCCTAAAGTGGAGGCCCCTCTGCGTGTGGCTTGAGAAGGAAATTGCAGGGCTGCGCATTTACCTTCGGCTGTTAGCTGTAACAGGCCAGTTGACTCGAGGAGGGGGGCTCATAATGGTCGTATCGGGGTAGTGAGTCACCATCCCTGAGAGTAGGGGTTTGAGTCCAGGTTTCAACCACCTGTGATTAAAACAAGTTATGAAATTAGTTAAATGTTGGTGTGACTTAATATGGTCAAAGCGATCTTTCGGTGATAAATATATAGGATGATTGACATGTTTCAAGCACCGTTTTTAAAATAAGTGTTATTGTCTCAGCTAGATCACCAATGACTGCACAAAGTAAACAATTGAACGTAGTTTGTTTACATCATCCTAACGTAAGCCTAAAATACAGAAAATAAACAGTAATCTGACGGCGCATGTGTGCCAAATAACTCTTCACATAGCGTGGGGAAGCACGATCTCGAGTTGGGATAATATGGCCAGTGCTCCTTGAAGGACACGTTGACTGCGTAACAATGGGAAGACCTGACTTTTAGTGGGGGTCGTGGTGATACTGTATGAGTGGGCCTCAAACACTGGGTATCAACTGCAGGATCCAGCAGAAGGTAGGACGCGATGGTGGTGGTGGTGGTGGTGATGAGGATGACCTCTTGATGCGACTGTTGTGTAATAACGGATTGTATGTTGTTTTTTACGGCCACAGATTAAAACAAAAATAGCAACACGTCAATAACAGCTTCAGAGTCGCCAGCAACACGGCCAAACACGTCTGCCCGTCCTATATTTAGGTAGACGGGCAGGCGGGCAGGGGTAACGTGACGGGAGACTCGGAGAGGGAACCAAAGTACTGTATATGATGCGGAGTGCCGTGGGTGTTTTTGGAAAGCACACCAACTGCTCTCCTTATCCCGCATCCATAGGCAGAGTTTGACTTCTATATTTGGGGGCGGGGGAGGGGCAGATGTTCGCTTTGGCCTTCACATTAGGAATCGCGGGCGCAAAAAATAAATGTATTTATTATTAATCTTAATGGTAAACTACTGAAAATTAATTAATAAAAGTGTCCAGTTAGTGGGGGGCCCTCCTGTGCCCCCAAAACTCCACCAATGCCCGCATCTCAGTTGTGTTCCAACTCAACGATTTTTTTTCTCTCTTCTGGAAATTTCGCTGCTAATGTTGAGATATCGTAATTGCAAATAAATGATCGATATTCACGAACGCTGTCTTCACATAGCCTAGGCTGACAATACCGAAATTTAGATTAAAAAATCATTTTATAATGTTTTGCAAACAGAATGTCAAGTCAAATGTCAATGTGTTAATCTTGCTCAGTGATAGAAATTCAACGTTCTAATGCCCTTAGGGCAACCACTGTTGACTTCCCCACAAAGTGGTATATTTATTTTAATTACCCCGTAGGGAGATGGGTTCAGTCAACCTTCAACCAGGATTTGAAATCGCAATCTTCTGCTTGCAAACTGCCCGCTCTACCACTCAGCCACCAGGACGAATATAAAATATAAAAAGTTTAAGAATAAATAATTCAGAATATGATAGGTATTACACATTGAAAATGTAGTGTAATAGCATGTGATTAACGTTACCAGCCTCTGGTAATATGATTACAGTAATGGATTGGGTTAGCTCGTGCTCCTGTCCACGTGCGCTCGATCAGACAGGGCCGGTGTCCTGGTAATGTCTGTGACGTCACGCTGCACGTGGTGAAGGTCAGATGCGTTGAGGAATGCAGAGCACTCGGGTAAACACGCACGTGAACTCGGGAGAGGAGCGCAGTGACCAATTTGATATTTAGAATGGATTTATATTCGGTTACTTCATTATTTTCGCCAATCATTGACTTCTAGGAAGTGGCTTAACAGGGAGATAATATTTTTAATCCTGCAACAACAGTAGAGCCGTGTTGCGGCTCTGCAATTACCCAGCTCCAGCAAAATGATTATAATAAACGCTGGTTCAATCACCGAAAAGGAATACAGATTTGGTGCACGGATTTATGATCGATTTTCTGTAATGGATGGAAGTAGCACTTCCTAAAACAACACGACCATTACCTCCATTCTTTTAAGATTGGTCATAGCCCAAGATTCCTACTATTTATTTTTCTGTTATAAGACAGCACAAACAGTGATAATTGCGCTGTTTTATATTTGTTCAAACCGCATCTAAATGGACATGTTATTTTTGTATTTCACTTTCAGAGTTCACCAGCACCAGAGCAACTCTTCTTCGAGCGCCACATGGCACAACCAAGAATAGAACACGCACATAAATAACACCATAAAGCCATTAAGTACAATTTCATTGTAGAATAAATAATCTTCACTTGGAACCCTTTGAGTGAGGAGTGTAACTTTACCTCGTGTCAGAGAACGTTCCAGAAACATGACTTCACAGAACTACTTCTGAGGTCGCTTCGATAGACGTGTCGCTCACACTAGTTGGGACACTTTAGTGCACGGTAGTTTCCAGCAGTGAGTCAAGCCACCGTGAACGAGACAATGGAGGCACAGCCACCGCTTGCGTCTCCCACTTCCCCCGCATCTCTCATCACGGACATCTGTAATGTCTCCACGGACGACTCGTGCCACGGGTGCCCAGAGACCTTCATCTTCCGCTCGTCCTCCCCGGCCTTGGAGCTGCTGCCTCAGATGAACGAGTTCCGTCTGCAGGGCATCCTCACCGACATCTCCCTGCACTGCGGCGCTGCCGAGTTCCGCTGCCACCGCGTCGTGCTGGCCGCCTGCTGCCCCTACTTTCGGGCGATGTTTTCCCACGGATTCCGCGAGGGGCTTGAGGACTCAGTGCGACTGGGCTCCGTGCCGGCGCGCACCCTCGCCTCGCTCCTCGACTTCGCCTACACGGGCGAGGTGTCCATCTCAGAGGAGAATGTCGGCGAGCTGCTGCAGGCCGCGTCCATGCTGCACTTCAGGGAGGTGGAGGGGGCCTGCTGCTCGTTCCTCGAGCGCCGGCTCAGTCCCCAGAACTGCCTGAGCCTCATGGCGCTCGCCGACACTTTCGGCTGCCCGGGGCTGTGCGGCAGGGCGCGGGCGATGGCATTGAGTCGCTTCAGGGAGGTGGCGGAGAGCGGCGCGGCACTGGCGCTCACGGGGGAGGAGCTCGCGCGCTACCTGGAGGACGACCAGCTGTGCGCGGACGAGGAGACCGTCTTCCAGACCATCGTGGCGTGGGTTCGGCACGACCCGGGCAGCCGGCTGCAGCACCTCGAGCGACTCTTCATGAAGGTTCGTTCGCTCGAGCGATTGATTTTTTGTTTAAATCGCTCGGTCGGTCGTTTATTTGTTCACGCCACGCTGGACGTGCAGGGGATGATTGAGCACAAGGAAAGATAACTTTTATAAAATGTCGAATAGGGGGGGGGCAGTGACAGAGGTGGAGCTAGAGTTAGAGGTAGGGTCCAGGGGTAGGGCCAGTGCTAGAATCTGGTTTGATAGAGCTCGGCTTACGGCTCGTGTTTGGTTAGCTTGTTAGGTCTAGGTCAGTGTTTCTTAACCTTTACTCCAGCCTTGCACCCTTTTGGTTCTCAATCGTAAAACAAATGTACGTTAATAAATACATAGGTTTGATGAAAAAAAGTAGTTGTACTTATGTGCTCTTGCTTAATTTGTGTTTTGATGATTTACCTTCGATTTTTTTTTTGGCAATGTCTCGCACCCCCAGAAAGGGCATCTCGCACCCCATGTTAAGAACCACTGCTCTAGGTGAAGGCTGCTGGCTGAGCGTTTTTTGTCCTAACGGTTTGCCCACCATTGCCATTATTATGATCTCTGTTTGAAATGGTGGCCAACTTTTGGTTCTAAGGTTATGTGGGAACTTCACCGGGAGCAGCGCCACCGCAAAAACCTCAGCAGTCGCATCTTTAAATTGTACTCACTCTTCACTTCTCACGTTTACAGCAGACACCTGTAATCCGTTACTCTGAATGCAATTGCATGCAACCTCTTGAGCTATCATCAGGGTGTCCTGTATAATGTGACAGCACAGAAAATGGGTTCTGATTGCTAATGTGTTGTCTCATCATATTTGTGGGTTTGTTCTGGATATTCTCGTTTTCTCCCACGTAAAAAAAAAACCTTTATATGTATAAAACAATTTACCTTGGTCCAACATCCCAATGCTAGTTCTTCCTGAGAATATTTTTTAGATTCGGGACACTGAAAGGCGAACACTTAGTGTGTAACTGCTTGGCAGCAGATAGTGTGAGATGGTCACCTACCAAGTCAAGTCAAAATGTTTCCCTAACCAAAGAGCGTTGGGCAGCACCCTCTTCATCGTGGCCCTGAAACAGTGGAGGACTTTCCACATTCCCATGGTGGAGAAGAGTTTCACTATGGGATGACCAGTGCTGACTTCCCATGAAGTGATACTTTATCTGCCCCATAGGAACTGTAGTTGCAGAACCAAATGTAATGGGGTGGTTGTTTTGTGCAATCATTGGTGACCAGTTTGTGACCAACAACTCACTATGCACGGGCGGCTGCTTGTATTAAATCCCAGGATCTCAGCCATGCCAAGTCAGCACCCTGATCTTGGAGCCACCCGGCCACCTCAATACCGCAGCGTTCTTAACTAGCGCGCACACTCTCGCACGTGCATGCTGCGCAGGTCCGGCTCGAGTACGTGGACCCACAGTTCTTGGCCGTGTTCGTGGCCCGCGATCAGTTGGTACGCGCGTCTCCTCCGTGCCGCGCCCGCGCCGACAACGCCGTCGCCAAATTGACATCCCCGCAATACCACCAGCGCCACAACAACTGCCACAACTCCGAGGATGATTCCTCCTCTTCCTCCTCCTCTTCTTCGCCGCCCGGCTGCTCCTCACCGCCTCCACGCCACTGCTTCCTGCGTGAGCACCTGGTGATCCTGGGTGGCCGTGCGGACGGCGCCCGCACCACGCGCTCCGTGCTGCTGCTGGAGACCGCCACGCTCGAGGAGCAGCCACTGACCTCCTGGCTGAGCCTCCCCAAGCTGCCCGGGCGCTACCGCCAGCCGTCGGCCGCCACGCTGCACGGCGCCGTCTATGTGACGGGCGGGATCCGTGTGGGGCCGGGAGCCTCGCTGGGGGCGCCGTGCACCGACGTACACCGCTACTCACCACGAGCCGCCGCCTGGAAGCCCGCGCCGCCGCTGCTCGCACCGCGGTACGGGCACCAGAGCGTGGCGGTGGGAAGCCGCCTGTACGTGCTCGGTGGCGTTGGCGGTGGGGGCGGCGCCAGCGGGGAGGCGGCACTGCTGTCGGTGGAGCGGTACGAGTCGACCGAGGGCGAGTGGCGCTGGGCTGCGCCCATGCCCGTGGCCGTGGGGCAGCCGGCTGTGGCTGCGGTGCAAGGACGCATCTACGTAATCGGCGGAGAGGAGCTGCGGTCCAAGACGCCCGCGCGCATCATCCAGGTATTTTAAATGTTTTTTGTTGATGTCGTTCCACCCCACCCCCACCAGGATTTTAGGCTGATTGTGCGACCGATTAACAGCGATGCCTCCTGTTATGAGATGGATCCATTGGGATCTCTCGCAAAGTGGTGCGAGCCCACCCGCCTTGTTAGAAGATGGCCCGCAGAAGGATACTAAAAGTGACCTCCGGAACACGTGGAAGGGGGCAGCATTTTAGTGCATGGCTGCCACATTAGAGTAGCGAGTGCAGCGTTCATTGCATGGCACTCAAACTAATGTTTTTCATTTTCAGAGCCGGAATTTTGCCAATTTAAATGCAGAACCCGATTTAATGTTGCGCACTTAATCAGGGTATTTATCTTTGTGTGTGTGTCTATGTACGTGTGGATATGTGGCCTGTAGATTTATAACACAGAGTGCGACGCGTGGTTCAGACTGGAGACGCGGATGGTGAAGAACATCAGTGCCCCCGCTGTGGTCGTGGATGATAAGATCATCGTGATTGGCGGTGCGTGGCAACTCAGAGAGGAGTTCGAGTCAATGTCAGAAGTGTCCCTTTGCTAAACTGAGAAACAGGGTGGCTCTAAACCAGAGGTGGTATTAACCATTCCCACAGTGCATGTGCCGTTCTTAGAATGCAAGGATATCATGAAGGAAAGCACTGTGATTCACGGAAACAGATCTTGGCTCCCAGTAGGGGTGATGTTGGTATGTGGTTTTTCCAATTAGGTAATTGTAGTACTCGAGGGACGAGTATAAGTGACTGGTTGAATAGTCATTTAGCATCAGATGAAGGAATACTACTAATGGCTGGTTGGTTAGTGTTGGAGGTAGGGCTAGTATTCATGATTGGTTGGCTAGTTGGTTCATGTTAGAGGTATGGATAATATTGTTGATTGACTAGTTAGTGATAGAGGGAAGGGCTAGTACTAGTGGCTGGTTAGCCAGGTGGTTAAAGTCAGGGGTAACGATAGTGTTCGGTTGGCTCGTGTACTCTCCCCCACAACCACATTTCAATGCTTGGTCTTTTCCCGAGTTAACCAATTCGATGTATGATGCAGCACAGCATCACCTGGCCTGATAAACGTTCGACAGATCGCCCGTTTGATCGAACGCCCCTGACTGGTGCGCGTGGTGCAGGTTACACGCGGCGTGTGCTCTCCTACGACCCGGCATCAAACCGCTTCTCGCGGCTGGCCGACCTGCGGGAACGCCGCGCGCATCACGCGGCGTGCGTCCTGGATGGCCGCGTCCTCGTGTCAGGCGGCAGGGCCATCACGCCCACGCCCAGCGTCGTGGACTCGGACTCGCTGGAGCTGTACGACCCAGCCGTGGACGCGTGGGCGCCCGCGGGAAGACTGCCGTACCGTCTCTTCCACCACTCGTGCGTCACCCTGCGCAGCCCCCTGCTCCTATTCGACGGCGCCACTTGAGAATGTGATCGCAGTGTCAGCCGTGGTGTAAAGTTACAACAACTAAAGTGCCTGGGAAGCTCAAGTGGGACGCACGGAGAGCTGGGAGCGCCTCCTGCCGTTAGCCCCACCCACTCTTTAATAGCCACGCCCACTCAACCACTAGCCTGGCCCACACAGTGAGCAAGCCTCCTGCCCACTCTCTAACATTAGCCCTGCTCACTGCTCACGGGCCTCGCCTGCTCCTCTGCCAGCCTTGCGCACAAATCGGGCAGCCCGCCCTTTGCTCATGTCATGAGTCGAGCATGAGGCCAGGACATTTGAAAGATCCTGATTTGCGCATGTGCTTCGAGACACGAGGACATCCTTTCTAAAATAAGGGAATTCCTGGCAAAACCAGGACGTTCAGCTGTTTTAATGCAGTGGCGCAGGTCTGTGACATGACAGTGCATTATGCAGATGCCGTCGCTCGCTGTAAGACTCAAATTGATGCAAGGCATGATGGGCAGCATATTGCAGTACAGCAAGTGGGTTCTGGACCTGCCTGTATGCCATTTGAGAGTGTTTCTGTCGAAGAGGAATTTGCCAAACATCTGAATGTAGGACCTGTCTGACAGCAATGTCTTGAGACTAAGTGAGGCTTTTCTAGATAATAAACATTTGTCTACATTATTAATATTAATGTAGGAGTTATATTGTACACGTGGAGTTATTGTTCTTCCCAAAAATAATTCATCCACGATTGGAATCGTCACTTTAAGTTATGGCAATCAAATTGTAGTGTTTGTGGTGGTGGAGAATCTTGACATCACTAATTCATGTTAAACGAATGTGTACACAGTAATATTGCTTTCAAGTGGAGTATGATGATGAAGTGCAGTGTTGTAGAGTACAAACGTGACGGTTCAGTACTATCGCATTCAATGTTACAAGCGGAGTCAACAGTATTTCGATTTTCAGATCAACAAACAATCATACTTGTGTCCATTACGCAAGCACTCAGTATTGCTGATAAATAACGTATGAACGACGCGTCCTTATACAGTATTGTGTAATAATGGAATAGTTTGCACATAGGTTAGACTAGTTAACTCACAATTGAAAAGCTGGAAGTGAAAATCTGCCCATAATTTCTCCGTGAGTTAATGAGAGACGTGTCACTTTGTACGAAGCACGTATTTGGGAATGACACCCAATGACCTGTGAATGTGGAATTTCCACCTCTGACTCTGGGTCATGGACAGATCAATACAGGAGTTATATATGGCTCTGGGCCATTAAATACTGGACATCTGTGAAAAAGAGCTTGATATCTCATCGTTTTCCTCCAGTATTAACAAAGATTCTGAGATATGAGGACCATCCCATGTGCCCGTTTGGGCAGGGAGACGATTTGACTTGGCTATGCACAATGATCCTCATGCTTTGGATTGGAACTCAACTTTCTGATTTTCGAGCACTCTGCCAGAGCGACACCCAGTGGCACAAGGTGAAACCTAGTGCCTCGATTATTAATATTGACACGAATCGCCACAGTCAGTAGAGTTTGAGTAATTCCAATAAACACACACGAGCATTTTTTGCATTTTATAAGTGTTGTTATATTCCATATAATTGTAGTACTTTGAAAGTATTACATTTTATTAGAATTTATGCACAGCATCTGCGGTGTTTGCTTAGTTTTTTTTACATATTTGTATTGTTCATTGTAAATTGATGTGTTAGATGTAGAAGTAATGGACAATGCATTGGACACGAAATTTTGTACAATGCGGACACACTGCCAGTTGTAAACCACACCAATCGTGAACATCCAATATTTAGGCTCTGTGGAGATTTCATTCTTGGCGCAGGGGTCTTCAATTAAGATCAGTATTTCCCGATTCTTGATGGACAACCGACACACTTTGACCTTTGGCTTGACTTCAGTCTTACATGCTGCCACTGCAAGTGTTGTTAGGTGAGCAGCAGTGCCGTATTATCCTAGTAGCAAAAGTAGCATATGCTACGGGCCCTGCGCTAAATGCTTTCAAGCTATGCTATCAATTTCAGTTCAGTGATTCTGCACTTGGTCTATTACTATAGTACTATTACTACCTTCAACATTTATGAACGCCTGAGTGTTTAAGGTTAACGATTTGTCGTATTATCTTGCTGTATAGCAATTGAAAAAATACAATTACTTTACTATGCAAGTAAAAAATGTGTGTTTTAATATTTTTGTGTTTAAAAAAATAAAAATTAGGGCCCCTTTATAACATGTGCTACAAGCCCCGCACTCGCTCACTGATGAGTAGCACCTATTTAGGCTCAGACAATACCTGGAGGGGTGTGGGCAACAACACCACACACAGTCCATCCTTATGCAACTCCGCATTGCTCATGATGATGTTGGTGGCCCCCAGGTCAGGTTTCTACTCCAATTCCCACGGTTGCTCTGCATCACCAGGAACTGAACCCCCTGAACACCACTGCCACCGCATAAAAAAAATCTCCGTTTTATAAATGATTTCTAGTACTGTATATTCAAAATGCACTGTTATTTTACAATAACCTTGTGAAATATTAAACAAGGCATTGTAGATTCGGCAAAAAGTTCAACTTAGGACAAGCTCAGTGAGACAACTACCGGATATGATCAGCAGAAACTCATTGCGACTGCTAATGGCTGAGTTGTGCTCTTCCTGCCATATTGATTGTGGTATTGCAATTCGTGTATTTACAGCCCCTCAGACCGAAGTTTTGCTTTGCAGGCATGGGTGCATAGCTAGTGACTGGCAAGTGTTCAGTGAGGAGTGAGAACGGGAGTCGGTAGCGTCTAGAAAGTGGTGAGTGTTAAGTGAGCGATGCACGTCTTTTTAGTGTGTCGGATGAGTTGCAGGTTAGTGGTGTCTGAAGGTCAGCCGAGTAGAGATGGTTAGGCGAGTCGTATGTACTGTATGTTGAACTTCTTTCGCACCATACATAGCCTAGCAGTGCCTGGTGAATGAGTACTGTACCGTGTCCAGTGAGTGCAGGATGAGTGGTGAGTAGCGTGTTTGGTGAATCGTGACTTTGTGTTAGGTGTCTGGTGAATGTGCACTAACGTTCACTAGTAGTTTACATAAATCAGAATGTTGTTCGCATTTTTTATTTTATTTTTCACCAATCAAAACTATACACCAGCAGATTAGAAATGTATAGAGCTTAATGCAGTATGACGAATTCAGAAAACACATCAGATGCATGAATCATTTACAAATACATTTTCTTTACAATGCTGTATCACCCTGAATCAACTGCCTTTCCACAATACAGCATTATATCTCGTGATCCAATCCAAACTCAATTGCTATTGGAAGAAATTGCACAATTGCTACCTTTCCTTGACCTACATATTAAAGCCTCAATGACAATAATTAAATGTAATATAAGTTCCTGGATATGTAGGGGCTGTACATGTGCAACAAAGAAACCATTAATAGGTGGTCTAATAGTCCGGTGAGCTTGCAACTCCAACTGTGGCTTGGGAATATATAATTTGTAAACTGAATGGATGATTTTGATTTAAAGCTTTCGTGACTGCAGGGATTCATATTCCAAGAAGATGAATGGATGATGTTTAAATTTAGCATGTATCATCAGTCGAAGAGTAGTGTATATGCAATATTGTTTAAGAATGTCTTCACAAAGGTAAAGGATTTTAACTTGGTATGCAAAGTGTAGTGTTATGATGGAACTTCAATTAAAAAAATGTTTCCAAATTGTATTTTCAGTACTGGATGTGCAATATACATGTTGGTATTCCAAATAAATGTTTTGTTGTCAAAATATAGAACTGTTCATCATCTGATCTAAATGCCATATTGTGACAGTGTCATTAACACTAATAACATGTCTGGCATAGCCACACAAACTCACTGACTAGAACCACCCATCCTATGCTCACAGGCCCAGTTCCACATTAAACAGGCCATACCAATAGCAAGGAACTGTAATTCTTGGGTTAGTGGTAGCATTGATATAAAGAGCGTGATGCTTTAAGCCTGTGGCTTCTTGAATGCGGCAATTGTGGCATTAACTCCGCTGTTGATGCTCTGCTCTCCTTCGGCGAGCTTCGGGGCTTCACGGTACACGCTCATGACCTGCGGGAGGAACGGGAAATGGGTGGTGTTTGAACGTCAGTACCTACAGATAAACGAACATGATTGCAATTATACCTTGCCGATACCAGCCACACTGAGTCTACATGCCACCTTTGCATTGTCATCGATAACGATAAATAGGTCATCACACTGAGCCATCGCTTCTTCTATTGTAGTCAACGCCTGACCTATCTTGTGGTTTAATTTTTCCATTTGGTTGTTTTGCTTTTCATGGTAACATGTCCATTTCAATCCTCCACACATGCCCCATCCATACAACCTTTCCCTGACTATGCACCTACATTGGTATTTACAACAATTTCAACATTGACAATGATATTGCCATTGAGAATTAACAATAACAGTATTGATATTGATAGTGACGAGCTATTGAAAATGTTTTTGACTGTACCATTTTACTACAATATTGATGTTGACAGCGAGGTAATGGTAAGAACATTGACATTGATAGCCTCGGCACTCACGGTGCTGATCCAGCTGTTGTAGGCTGACACACGGGTGAACACGGTGGGCTTGCGGATCGTGTTGCAGCCCAGAGATGAGACGTAGCTGGTGATTCCCTGCACCACCCAGGCATTGTCCCACCGCTGGCAGTTCAGTGGGCCACCTCCATCACCCTGCGATGCAAAGCAGAGCACAGACATGCATCCACGTTAACTCTGGGTAAAAACTTGATATGATGGCAGGTGCCAGCAAGGGTAAGTACAAGAGCTTGGAGCTCTTGTATCGATATCTGGATGAGAACATTTAGTAAGTGTGCTTTCGGACCGTGTTGCTAATTAACAGAGTAATATCGCACAACCCCAAGGCCTGATCCCTTCCAAAACACCTTACTGTGTCTTGCCCCACACTACTCTGGTAGCTATACATACGTGGCAGGGTCTGGAAAAGTAAAAATATGACAAGTGACAACTCAATACGTACCCTGTTGGTTCTGGCGTTAACTTGGTCATCATTTTCTTTTCTTGTTTGTTATTTATTGATTTAATGCAGTCATGCATACACTGTGAAATTTTAGTCAAATCTTAGTTTCCATGGATTTCATTTAGTAATTCTCTTAGACGAGGCGATTAAAACAGTCACACTATTTGTCGACTCGAGTTATTAAATGGGTTGAATGTGCGCCCCCTTCGCTCCCCCTTAATTACCAGGTCAGCCAATCAGTGATCTCAGTGGTCACAGTTATCACCATGCTTGGTGATTGTTGTCCACTCACAGTCACTGTTGACTAAATTAAGATGTTAAAGAAACATTTTGTTGACAACTATTCTCATCAGTAATTTTCGTTAAGGAATTGATGCGGGTTGGCTCGCGTTGCGCTCGGTACGCACATAGCACGCAGAGCGGGTGCTGCCCCCCGCGCAGATAACGCTGCTCCTCAGGCTGCTCCCCCACCAGCTGGGCTGGCTGCACGTCGCGTAGTCCACCACGGGCAGGCTGGCCTGCTGCAGCGCGCTGGGGAAGGGGCCGCTGGCTGCTCACGCGCAAAGAAAATGTGGAGACGGAGAGCGTTGGTGAAAGCATCGGGGTTCGGTGGCGTTAACAGGCGCTCCCCAAGCGAACTGCCCAACTCTCAGTGCTCAAAGGAGAAAAGCCACGTAGCAACACCGCCACCCTATTGGCATCATTATGCCCACGTGTAGGTGGATGCTGCATTCCCCTTCTGGTGGACAGGGACAGCTGCCAATGGGGTCCCCTTGGCTAGGCTGCCGCAGGGTGCCTCAAGATACATGGAATTGGATGCAAAGTATACATAGCTCTGCCTCATCTTGTGTTTAATGCACACTGAGTGAACGGTACTCACCGTCGAGGGATCCCCAGCCCGTGGTGTAGCACGGGTAGTTGTTGGACAGTATCTGGTTGGCGCTGGGCAGGCAGGCGAGGCGCACCTTGCTTGAGAGAGCCACGGGCGACGCAATCTTGAACATGGCGATGTCGTACCTGTGGGGGATCGAGACAGGGGCAGCCGTGATGCGACGCTCAACAACGAACATAACACCAAGCAATGGGGGTTCAGCGCTGTGCACCTTTGGTGATGTGGGAGATCAATATCGCAGATCCTATTATCTGTTATAATACTCCACTGATGTATGGTGGGGAAATGACGGATAATAGGAAGAATTGGACCATGGATAATATGAGATTGTGTGGACGCCACATCTCCCACAATAACTATATTCCAGTTATTGGATTATCAGAGGCATTGTAGGAGAGGAAGCAATAGCATTGTGTAGCATCTGTCTGTCTCTTTGTCAAACAAAGAATGGGCATGTGCTGGAAACAGTGTACGAGTACAAATCAAGACAACTCATCGCCTTGCCATTAACACTGCCTTCTATAATATAATGCAATTCTACTGTTTACAAATAATCCTTAACTGAAATATGATATTCAAATTATGCGTTCTTTCGTTTTACGGCAATGTCCATGATAATCTTTGTTTAAAAATAATCTGTCTTTTGTCTGTTGGAATGTCTCTATGAATGTTTGTCTCCATGTATGTGTATCTGTTGATTGCAACTGAGAATGTCACGGTGTCACGGAACCAGCGCGCCCGTGTGTGTTCTCACCCATTCGCCGGCATGCTGGGATTCCAGTAGCTATGCCAGACGGCCAGGCTCAATGGAGGGGTGACCTCCCCGAACTCGGATGTGGACACACTGTGCTTTCCCAGCACCACCCTGTAGCTGTAGCCACTCCTGCACGTTGTGGTGGATGTGGGGAGAAAACAGAGCGACGGAGGTCTTAATCACTTACACCTGTAAACATTGCAGTGAGGAATTAATAAACAGAAATTATGCGAGTTACTGCATGGTATTTTCACTGCCACATTGCGGCATCGTGTAAAGGTCATTTATAGAGGCTGCCTCTTTGCTCCAAAGATCCACTGCTCCACCAATGGTGGCTGCAATGTGGTACAAGAACATACTCTACAACACCTGGGCCCCGGTGCAGTTGCACCGCCTGCACACACGAGAGCGACGCCACTGGTGCCGTGACTCACGTGAAGCAGCTCGCAGAGGTGAGCACCCATTGACTATCAATGAGGGTTCCTCCGCAGTAGTTGACCCATCTTCCTCCAGAGTACCTCTGCACGAGCGCCTGCAATGCACACACAGCGTGGCGGTGGTGATTACGGTAGTTTTTTCGGAATGAGTCCAATTTCTATATCGAATAATACAGTACTAACTTAGCCCTTTTGTAAATCGACTCACAAATGCTTGCCAGAGCTGGTTGTGAAGAGATTTAACCTGGGACTAGTTAGGAGTTCGCTCACAACTGACGTTAGCAGTCGCTGGGAATGTAGCTGTCATGCCGCCGCCACGAAGCCGTTCAGCAGGCGCCCCATCTCCGACCTCGCCACCACCAAGCGACGGAGCCGACCCCGCGTCCCCCTCACCTCACATGAACACACCCGCATGCATTTCCCCCCCCCCCATAGAGCTCCTAGGGGAGGTCACCTGGCCGACCGGTTTTTATCCGAGAAGCCCTTACCGGGATTAAACTTTCACGGTTTCCGGCGACCAGGGAATTGGACGACCTCCCCCGACGCTACCTTGCACCGCGGCGCTGCGACCGGCCTTAAGATTGCAAGGTCGCAGCGAGGGGCCACTCGGCCACCGCGGGTGAAACGCATCCCACACACCCCACACACGCAAGTATCGACAGGGCAGGCAGAGGGAATAAGCATTGTGATGGAGGAGCATCATTAGAAAACACGCAGCGCATCTGAATTGCATAATCGGGCACCCCCCCGCACAGGGAGCGGAGGGACGGCATAATTACGCTCGGGCACGCAGGCACCATTGTTAGGGGAGTTAAAGGATAAGGCTGTTAGTATGAGTAATCGGGAGAGCGGGGTCACGCGGGGAGCCATGCACAAATTCCCACGGCGCACCTTTGTGACGGACGCCGCCGCATAAACTGCGATAATGGGGGAGGCTGCATGAGAAAGGGATTGATTGGAATTTGCGCCGCGCAGGTTGAGCATTAATTAGCATATCAAAAGCGGATTGATTGGAATTTGCGCCGCGCAGGTTGAGCATTAAGTAGCATATCAAAAGCGCCCGGAACCGCGGTGTGCGTGCCAGAGGGTCGCGAGCCTATTGTCCAGAGCCGCATTCCCTTTGAGGTAGGGAGGATAAATAGTGGGCGCAAAGGGGAAATCGGGCTCTCTTCTCTCCAGCGCCAGGCGACAGGACGCTCTCCAGTCCAGCGACCCAAACGTCCGTGAGACGCATCGAGGCACGCTGCTGTGATGCCGCCGCCACGAAGCCGTTCGGCAGGCGCCCAAACCCCCGACTTCGCCACCACCAAGCAACGGAGCCAACCCCGCGTCCCCCTCACCTCACCTCACACGAACACACCCGCACGCATTCCCCCCCCCCCATAGAGCTCCGAGGGGAGGTCACCTGGCCGACCGGTTTTTATCCGAGAAACCCTTATCGGGGTTAACTCTCACGGTTTCCGGCGATCAGGGAATTGGACGACCTCCCCCGTGCTACGTTGCGCCGCGGCGCTGCGACCAGCCGTAATATGGTGTGGTCGCGGCATGGGGCATTCGGCCACCGCGGTTGAGGTGCATTTTCCCCCCACACACACCCCCACGGGTCGACGGGGCAAGCAGGGGAGGGACGGGACAGCACGAATAGCGGGACCGCAGGAGCTGTTGCGCATAGTCATGGAGGGTTGGGATAATTACGCTTGAGCGCGCAGGCACCATTGTTAGGGGAGTTAAAGGATAAGGCTATTAGTATAAATAATTGGGAGAGGGGAGGCGCGCGAGGAGCCATGCACAGCTTCCCACGACGGGCCTTTGTGATGGACACCGCCGCATGAACCTCGATGAGGGGGGCCTGCGTGAGAAAAGGATTGATTGGAATTTGCGCCGTGCAGGTCGCTCATTGATTAGCGGAACAAAGGCACCGCGGAGCTGCCTGGCCCGGGCGAGGGGGGCGCGTGCCATTGTTTGGAGTTCACGCCGCGCGGACAAAGGATTAATTAGCATAGCGAAGGCGCACGGTGCGTGGGAAGGGGGTAGGGGTCCGGGAATCAGGATAAATGGGAAGCGCAAAGGGGAAATCGGACGGTTCTCTCCAGGCCAGCGGACCCGCAGCAGCTCCAGCCAGCGACCCGGACGTCCGTGCGACGCATCGAGGTGCGCTGTTAGCACCGGGAGCAGCGAACCACCGCGGGCACCAAACAGTGAGTGGGGAGGTGAAGTAGGGTAGCGTAAGCCGATACATAGGGAATAGGTACAGGTTCGGGTGGAATAGGCCAGCCTCGTCGACTCACTGATTCCACATCAATTCGCAGGTAGCATATAATAAATCATTAATAGCGAAGCGTGGTCTCGCGTGATCTTGTTGAGCAGTGTGTCGCGTGGGGAGCTGCGCGTGTGTGCGTGCGACCACCCCGTGTGCGATACAGGTGCGCGATCATAACGCGAGTTGAGTTGGAGTGCGCGGAGCGGCGTGTGTGTGTGTGGGCGTGCGTACGTTCGCTCCGTGTGGGTTGCAGGCGCGCGATTAGGACAGGGAGGTATCGTAGTAGGGAGGGGCAGAATACTACTCGGTAATTAGCCATGCCGGCTACGCGGACCCGCGGGGGAGGGGAATCCTCGGGCGATGGTTCCCACGCCACGGGTGAGGAACCTAGCAGCGGGGGGGCAATTGATGATGCTAGCCCGGCCGTTAGCATTATCGAGGGAGGGATCTCGGGGGCTAGCGACCCCCACACAGTGGTGTCAGAAACGGGACGATCCCCCGCACCCCCAAGGGAAAGAGGCCCCCCAACCCAGATTAAAATCAAATGCACATTTACGGGCAAAGGAATTCCAACATGGAAATCGTTTGCCCGCAGCATCAGGGGAGCGAAAAAGGTTAATGGGTGGTCAGATGAGGAGGCGTTGCAGCAGTTAGAGCTACATTTAGATGGGCGGGCAGCAGACTTTGTAGAAGCGTTGCCCGCAAGCGCACAAACCCAGTGGGAAAAATTAATGTGCGAACTAGAACGGCGCTTCGGCGCCTATGACGAGGAGGATGCGCAGACGGCCTTAGAGGCACGCCGCCGCCAACCCGGCGAAGATTTACGAGATTACGCCGAGGATGTACGCATGTTGACCCAGCTCGCGTACCCAGAGTACGAGGCCAAAATAATTGAGGGCCTCGCCGCCGGTAAAATCCAGCGATATTTGGCACACACCTCGTGGTGGCAGCCAAATGTCGACGGTACACGCCTCTCCTTTAACACCCTCGTCGAGCGCGCGCGCAAATGCGAGAAACTCTCGGGTGAGCGCGCGCAGCCTCGAGGGAGGGGACGAGAGTGCGCCGTAGCGAGCCTACTTTCCGACGAAGAGGAAGAGATCGCCATCGCAGTAAGGGGACGGGCAAGGGAGCCCCAGAGACCCAGCGAGAAAACCCCGGGGTGGGTAGCTGGGTTACAAGCCGGTATGGGAGATATGATAAACCAAGTAGGTGAGAGGGTAACCCAAATAGACGATAAAATGAGCCGAAATATGGTTAAGCTACAGTGTACCGTTGAGACTGAGATGGGGGAACTACGCTCGACAGTAGGGGGACTAGCCGGGAGGGTGTCCCAATTAGAGTCCGATTTGGGACAACTGCGTACTGGGGGAGGGAGAGGGAGCGGACAGGGGACCCGCTACGGAACCGCCCCCCCTCCCCGGGCATGTTATATGTGCGATCGCCGAGGGCATTTAATGAGGGACTGTCCTGAAATCACCCGAGCTAGGCAGACGCGGGGGTTAAAACTCCAACGCCCCCTAGAGAGCGGACCAACTAGGGGTGCAATCGACGCGGTCCCGATACAAATAGACGATGATGAGAGTAATGGCGAGCGAGTGATCTCCACACAGGTTCCAGCAACAACGCCCACGGAAACGGTGACTCCTGGCGACTGGCTACGGGAGCTGGTGGCGGGGATCACGGGGGCCACGTCGCTGGTGGAAGGGGAGGTAAACGGAGTGCGTACCCGAATTCTGCTGGACACGGGGGCGGTGGCCTCGCTCGTGAGCGCAGCGCACTGCAGCGCGATCGGGGTCGACGTGCGTCACCTGCAGGCACCGGACCGCGCGCTGCACACGGCGAGCGGAGCCGGAATGGGGCTGCTGGGGAGAGCCACCCTAGAGGTCCGCATAGGCAGTCAGGTGTGCAGCCAGGAGTTCTACGTGTCGAGTGCGTTGTGTCACGAGTGTATCGCAGGTACCGACCTCTTAGAACGGCTGGGACTCAACGTGCAACCCCGCCAGCGATGCGCCACCATGGAGAGCAACGGCGAGCGGATACCGTTCCTGGGACGAGAACCAACGCGCCCCCGCTTCGCACCTGTGGTCGCTATCCTGGCGACGGCAGTCACCATCGGCCCGCTCACCGAGATGCTGGTGCCGGTGGCAACATCCCCCACCGACCCCGCGCTCCGACCATCAGGAGAGGTAATGCTAACTCCTCACCCGGAGTTGGCAAAACGGTATGGGATAGTGGGATCCGCCACGTTGGTAAACGCAGATGGGGACCGATTGTTTATGCGGATGTTTAACCCCCACAGTACCCCAGCGATACTGCGGCGGCGCACCCCGATAGCCACCGTACACCCCCTGCACGCACGCCACTCTAACGACTCGGTGTTTGCACTCTGGGCTGAGGACCCCGGGCGTCCTGAGGGTGACCAGGACCTGGCCTGGCGAGTCGGCCCGACTCCCCGAGCCGAGGTCGTTCCCCTGCTCGACGCGTTACATGTACCATGGGCGGATTTACCTAAGGGAGAGGCCGATCGGCTGCGCGAGTTACTGCGGGAGTATGCCGACGTATTCAGTGAACACGACTCGGACGTGGGTCGGACCGATCTTGTTAAGCACCAAATTGACACCGGTGCAGCCCGACCCATCAAACTCCCTGCGTACCGAGTGGGCGCACCCGAACGCGCCCAGATCAAAGAGGCAGTTGGGGACATGCTTCGCGATAACATAATTCAGCCCTCGGCGAGCCCCTGGTCAGCCCCAGTGGTACTAGTAACGAAAAAGGATGGGTCAACCCGGTTCTGCGTCGATTACCGTAAACTAAATGCAGTCACGCTCGGCGATGCCTTCCCCATACCCCGCATCGACGACACCTTCGACAGCCTCGCCGGAGCGCGGTATTTTTCCACACTCGATCTCGCGTCCGGGTACTGGCAGGTGGAGATGGCGGAGGAGGATCGGCCGAAAACCGCATTCACCACCCCGATGGGACTATTCGAGTTTCGAGTACTCCCGTTCGGACTCACCAATGCGCCTGCGACGTTCCAGCGGCTGATGGAGTTGGTGATGCGGGGCTTGCAATGGGAACAGTGCTTGATTTACTTGGACGATGTGATAGTGTTCAGTAGATCTTTGTCTGAGCATTGGTCCAGGCTTCGAGAGGTGTTCCAGCGACTGCGAGCGGCTCATCTCAAGCTCAAGCCACGTAAGTGTTACATCGCACAACGCGAGGTGGGGTACCTCGGGCATCGCGTCAGCGAGGCAGGCGTGCACACCGATCCGGAGAAGGTACGCGCCGTAGTGGAGTGGCCACGGCCAAGGAATCTGACGGAGATCAGATCATTTTTGGGGCTCGCCACCTATTATCGTCGATTTGTAAAGGGATTCAGCGAGATTGCACGCCCCCTCACCCAACTCACCTCCCCTAAGCACCCCTATCAGTGGACGGGGGCCTGCCAGACGGCCTTCACCACTCTCAAAGACCACCTCACCCACGCCCCCACACTCGCTTTCCCCGATTTTACCACCGATTTTATTTTGGACACCGACGCCTGCAGCAGCGGGCTGGGCGCGGTGTTGTCACAGGTACAGGATGGGGCGGAACGAGTCATCGCGTACGCCAGCCGGACCTTGAGTGGGGCCGAGCTGAACTATTGCGTGACCCGCCAAGAGTTGTACGCCGTGATTTTCGCATGCAAACAGTTCCGGCCGTATTTGTACGGCAGGAGATGTCGCGTACGCACTGACCATTATGCTCTGCAGTTCCTTCTTACATTCAAGGAGCCGCGGGGGCAGATGGCCCGGTGGTTGGCGCAGTTGCAGGAGTACAACCTGCAAATCGAGTATCGGGCTGGCCGGACGCATGCAAACGCGGACGCCTTGTCGAGGCGACCCACGTTGTACGCCGAGACAAGGGCGGAGGAGGCCTGCCCGTGTTTCACGGGGGGACGCTGCCGGCAGGCAACGGACCCCCGAGCGGCCGCGGCCACTGACCCCCCCCCAGCGAGAGAGAGTGCAGTGTGCGCCACAGAGGCCCTCACAGGTGGCACCGAGGATCCCGTCGACCGCCCGGCAAGCGCGGGACCCGCGGCTCGGGACCCGATCGGACGGATCCAGGAGGACGTCGGCTGCGCCTTCCCGGGCCTGAACGACGAGCAGCTGAGACAGACCCAGCAGCGAGATCCCGATCTGGCGGCAGTGGAGGCGGCCCTGCGGGAGGAAAAGAGCGCCCTACCAGGACCCTGGAGCGGTTTGTATGCCCGGTTGTGTGTGCAGAACGGAGTGGTACGGGAGTTAACCGAGGCCGGCCAGCCGGGGTGCATCTGTGTTCCTGCCCAGGTGCGACCCCAGCTGCTTCGGCTGGTGCATGACCACCCACTCGGGGGCCACGATGGGGAACGACGCACTCGAGAGACCCTGCGTCGCCAGTATCTCTGGCCCAAATTGGCACAAGACGTGGCGGCCTGGGTACAGGGCTGCCGCGCCTGTCAGCAGTGCGGGCCGAAACCGGCACGATACCAGGTGCCCCTAAGGCCGTTCCGCGTCAGCCGCACGAATCAGCTGGTCGGGATTGACCTACAGGGGCCATTCCCGCGATCCCATCGAGGCAACCGATATATCCTTGTCGCAGTAGAGTATTTCACCCGCTACCCCGTGGCAGTGGCCATCCCTGATAAAACGGCCTTGGTGGTGGCCCGGGCATTCGTGGAACACTACGTACTTAAGCACGGGATCCCAGAACGAGTCCTCACCGACCTGGGTAGCGAGTTCGAGGCCGAGTTGTTCCAGGCACTGTGCCGAGAGTTCGGAATCCAGAAGGACCGAACCACAGCGTACCACCCCCAAGCGAACGGTATGGTGGAGCGCATGAATCAGACCCTAGCGGGGAAACTCAAACGTATGGCGGCCGCAAATCAACGGGATTGGGACGAACACCTCCCCTACGCCCTTTTCGCCTACGCCACCACCGTACACACGTCGACGGGACAAACCCCGTTTTTAATGATGTTCGGCCGTGAGTCTCGTTTACCCGCAGATCTGCTATTCGGCGTCCCTTCCCCCCAGCCGGAGGAGGGAAGCCGCCCCGTGGAACACCTGTTGGAGACCCTGCGAGAAGCCCGAGGCCGAGCATACCCGCAAGGGGAAGCCGCGCATCGGCGGCAGGAACAGGGCACCCGACCCCGCATGGAACCCCCCTTATTCCTGACAGGTGCTAAGGTGTGGCTACACACCCCTCGCGTCGGGGCCGGGCAGGTGGGGAAACTGACGACCTACTGGCGGGGACCCTGGACCGTGGTGCGGCAGATATCCCCCTGGACGGTACTAATCTATGGCGGGGAGAGGGATCGAGAGACGGTGGTCAACGTCCGCCGCTTAAAACCGTGGAAAGCGGCCCCGGCGAGAGAGGACCCCGTCACCCGAAGGCCCCGAAATCCCGGAGTACCCGCACCCCTCGTGTTGGGGGGCCTCGCACACTACATGGGCCCCGCCGGGCCCCCGAGACGCCCCGATCCAGTCCGGAGAAGACGCGGACGACGGCCACTAAACCCTTCCGCTGCTGAGTTTGTGCCCCAGCCCACAGGTGCCGGAGGACGGGGAGAGCCGCTGGAGTGGAGGAGGAGACCGCCGCAGGAGCTACAGAGGACGGAACCACCCGCCCCGAGGCCAGCCACCAGGTCCGGACGGATCCCCCGGACCCCGCAACGTTTCCTCGTGGGCGCGGCCCAAGCGAGGTGCTCCAGTCAACCCGGGACGGGGACTGGCACCTCGGGGGGCTATGTGATGCCGCCGCCACGAAGCCGTTCGGCAGGCGCCCAAACCCCCGACTTCGCCACCACCAAGCAACGGAGCCAACCCCGCGTCCCCCTCACCTCACCTCACACGAACACACCCGCACGCATTCCCCCCCCCCCCCATAGAGCTCCGAGGGGAGGTCACCTGGCCGACCGGTTTTTATCCGAGAAACCCTTATCGGGGTTAACTCTCACGGTTTCCGGCGATCAGGGAATTGGACGACCTCCCCTGTGCTACGTTGCGCCGCGGCGCTGCGACCAGCCGTAATATGGTGTGGTCGCGGCATGGGGCATTCGGCCACCGCGGTTGAGGTGCATTTTCCCCCCACACACACCCCCACGGGTCGACGGGGCAAGCAGGGGAGGGACGGGACAGCACGAATAGCGGGACCGCAGGAGCTGTTGCGCATAGTCATGGAGGGTTGGGATAATTACGCTTGAGCGCGCAGGCACCATTGTTAGGGGAGTTAAAGGATAAGGCTATTAGTATAAATAATTGGGAGAGGGGAGGCGCGCGAGGAGCCATGCACAGCTTCCCACGACGGGCCTTTGTGATGGACACCGCCGCATGAACCTCGATGAGGGGGGCCTGCGTGAGAAAAGGATTGATTGGAATTTGCGCCGTGCAGGTCGCTCATTGATTAGCGGAACAAAGGCACCGCGGAGCTGCCTGGCCCGGGCGAGGGGGGCGCGTGCCATTGTTTGGAGTTCACGCCGCGCGGACAAAGGATTAATTAGCATAGCGAAGGCGCACGGTGCGTGGGAAGGGGGTAGGGGTCCGGGAATCAGGATAAATGGGAAGCGCAAAGGGGAAATCGGACGGTTCTCTCCAGGCCAGCGGACCCGCAGCAGCTCCAGCCAGCGACCCGGACGTCCGTGCGACGCATCGAGGTGCGCTGTTAGCACCGGGAGCAGCGAACCACCGCGGGCACCAAACAGTGAGTGGGGAGGTGAAGTAGGGTAGCGTAAGCCGATACATAGGGAATAGGTACAGGTTCGGGTGGAATAGGCCAGCCTCGTCGACTCACTGATTCCACATCAATTCGCAGGTAGCATATAATAAATCATTAATAGCGAAGCGTGGTCTCGCGTGATCTTGTTGAGCAGTGTGTCGCGTGGGGAGCTGCGCGTGTGTGCGTGCGACCACCCCGTGTGCGATACAGGTGCGCGATCATAACGCGAGTTGAGTTGGAGTGCGCGGAGCGGCGTGTGTGTGTGTGGGCGTGCGTACGTTCGCTCCGTGTGGGTTGCAGGCGCGCGATTAGGACAGGGAGGTATCGTAGTAGGGAGGGGCAGAATACTACTCGGTAATTAGCCATGCCGGCTACGCGGACCCGCGGGGGAGGGGAATCCTCGGGCGATGGTTCCCACGCCACGGGTGAGGAACCTAGCAGCGGGGGGGGCAATTGATGATGCTAGCCCGGCCGTTAGCATTATCGAGGGAGGGATCTCGGGGGCTAGCGACCCCCACACTGCGAGTACGGGATCAACGAACCGCCGTGGGCATCTAACAGGGAGTAAGAAGGTGAAGTAGGATATCGTAAGCCGATAAATAGGGAATAGGTCCAGGGGAAGTAGGATAGGCCAGCCTCGTCGACTCATACTGACATAACATTAAATTACCAGGTAGCAGATAATAAATCATCAATAGCGAAGCGTGGTCTCGCGTGATCTTGTCGTGCAGCGTGAGCGCGTGGGTGAGCGTGTGTACGCAGTGGTTCTGTAGTGCTGCGGCTCGCCTCGGGGGAGCGCGGCGCAGAGCGGTGCGAGAGTGGGTGTCGCGTGTGTTCACTCCGTGTGTGATACAGGTGTACGATCATAACGCGAGTAGTCAGTGTGGAGTTGGAGCGCACGGAGCGGTGTGTGTGTGCGTACGTTCGCTCCGTGTGGGTCGCAGGTACGCGATTAGGAAAGGGAGGTATCGTGGTAGCGTAAAGGGGGACATAATACTACGCGGTATCCAACCATGCCTACTACGCGGACCCGCGGTGGAGGGGAATCCTCGGGCGACGGCTCCCACACCATGGGAGAGGAACCTAGCAGCGGGGGGGGGGCGATTGATGATGTTAGCCCGGCCGTTAGCATTATCGAGGGAGGGATCTCGGGGGCTAGCGACCCCCACATAGCACATGCAGCCTGGTTCGTCGTGCAATGCATGAAACACTGCGCTTCCACTCTCCCATTGCCATATACAGTGACTCATCCAATGTCTTTGCGAAGAATGGAATATCTGAACATGTCATGTTGCACACATATAGCCCTTTTGTCAATACACTGCTGGATGATGGCCTCCACGTGGCATGTACAACAATGGATGCTGCTGCACTGAGATCGACTGACAATGCAGCGTGTGGCTGTGATGGCTGTTATTCAGCCTCTGCCGTTACCTGCCAAGGCCAGGAGTTGGCGCGAGCCTCGACGCCGTTCACCACGCGGATCTGGGGATACGCTGCGATCCCACAGCTCTGAGCAGAAACCTCAGCTGTAAGGAACAATAGCAAACACGCACAAATCTATACACAATAGCAAACACGCACAATACTATACACAATAGCACTAACGCACACAATAGCACAAACAATACCACACAAGTCTTCCTGATGTGTTTTTGGGTTGAACCTTGTACTGTTCTGCATGATGTCCGATGTTTCACTCCACGTTACAGGAGCTTCTTTTACATATATTGTTTTATTTAAAACCCGAAACCGCGATCATGACAAAGGGCATATCACCGTACATGCAACGTTTGCATATCCAGGTTTTGTGCCCTCGGGTAATTTTTTTCTCCTCAACCTGGGGCTATTGTGGGTATGTCGGGATCCTTTTATAACCCATGTGGTATAACCAAATTAACGAGTGACGTGAAAAAGGAGAGAAATTGGAGCCCAGATCCGCCCATTCCCCTCCTAGGAACTACTCTCATTCAGAGCATATTGAAAATAATGTGAGGCCTGTGGCATGTTCCCCACCTCCTCACCATTTCTTCTGGTTCCCCTGTTCGGATTCATCATCGTATTGCCCTCATGTGATCCGTATTATTTAGGGTTATAAACTAAGGTGCTCCATTGCGACCATAGTGTATGATGATCGACTCCAATGTCGCCAGGAAGGGGGTTTGGGGTCCTTCCAATGAGCTAAGTTAGTTTTCCTCGCCATGGTATTTAAGGCTTGGGGTCACGTGTTCTGGTGTTTGGATATCCCCGCAGGATTCAGGCCCCACAGGGGGGAATACACAGAGGGCCCAACATTCGTGCCACAGATAATATTAAAGTATTTGCCAATGCCCTGGAAGAATTTAGCGATATCCGGGCACAGTCAAAACGCATGTAGGTATGTCTGGTGCCAGGAACTTCTTCTAGAACTCAGTCCAGTTCCTGAAGAAAATGGAATGGTTGCTACACTTAATCAAATGCGTGCATTCTAATCACTCAGCAGCTCAAGGTGTCAGAAAGAGGAGCACTCACCTCCAACCAGCAGGGCAGCGCAGACAAGAAAGGCGAGCATGGTTGATCGATGACTCTCCAATTTGCTGGAGATTGAGCTTCTTGATCACGAGTGAATCCTCTCCACTGCCGTGTCTCACAGTTGGGATTTCTTGACTTTTATACAGAATATGCTGCACACGTGAGACCTCTAAAGGCAAACAGAATTAGGAGGTCCAACTGGCGAACGCATTCATATGCAAATGTAAGGTTGATTTATTCCAAATAAAGACGTTGCAGTGTCTCTACTGTCAGTAGGTGGGAAGTGGTGGACTATTCATGTTTTATTTTTCGAGGGCTTTCAACGTTGTGTAGGAAACGTACACATATATCCAATGTTGTGTCGTTATGCAAACACAGATTACATCCTGGTTGGTATTTGACTCCGCCTATTATTTCCAAGTGGTTGATAAAACGAGTAATACCTAGTAGTACCTCTTTGTGCGAATGTAATAGTGGTAGTTTTACAGGGATACTGTCTCCCACCATAAGTATGGGGAATCATCACCACTGGCTTTTGGCCACCACTGAAGTGAACACTGCCCAACACTGGTTGAACAGGGAGACACTTACCTGGCTTTCAATTTGAAATGTCATTCTGTTCACCTTATTTGAAGGGCATTTAGTAATTCTTATTTTCTTTTTCAATTAAAACGGGTACAAAATATAGCTGTTATGATAAAGTGTTTTAAAAGACAACAGAGAAGATGCGTTTATTAGACTAAATATTGTCTTTGGGGTATACCTGGACCTTTTAAACATGTTTGCTTTTAAGCTTGCCATTCTAAAGTGGAATGCTTGTGGACCAGTAGATATTTGAGAATCTTCCACACGTGATGCGATACAAAATGGCCAGGAGATGTCCATTAGTGGAGAGCATCGAGTGTTTTCCCACATGCCTACGTGCTGGTTTACTTATAGTTTTTGGGTTTCCTTCCAACACACCAAGTACTCATTAAAGGATTTGGTGAAACATCCCAATCGAGCGTTTTCCACTTCTTCGCTAAAGCAGCAGATGTTGCACTACAGATTCCAAAGAACTGGAAATCGACTGTGTGCAGCGCACACAGCCGTGACCTCGTGGCCTCATGTGGCATACCGGCATTGGGTTTCTCAAAGCGGAGCGGTGCACAAACAAGCCACACACTCTACACCTCTTTATTCCTCACACCGCACGAGTCTGCCAGGAGTTGTGCTCTACATTTATGCGCCAATTCCCAAATGATGTAAAGGGAGTCCCTGGGTTACGGAAGGTTTAGGTTCCTGAGAACGATCCGTCCCCTGAATTTTCCATATGTCGGAAACTGAACAATTTTCCCACAAAATCAGGATTAAATCCCATAACCGGAAATAGTTGTACCTCCCCTACCCGATTACTAGGTTCGTTTCCTCTCAGTATTTCACTTGGGTGTGGAAATAGTTAAAGGATGTTAGCTTTACTGTGATGCGTGCATGTATAGCATTAGCTATACATGCACGCTTCACAGATAAGAAATGTGCTATTATATTCAAAAGTAGAACATATGGCCCGGTTTCATGACAAAAAATGCAAACAGATATATATCATTTGTGCGTAGTGTATTATCACGACTAATTGGCTGTGTCGGGTGGTGGCGGGTTTAACGACACATTTATATTTACGCGATCTAAACCAATAAAACCACTGTTATGGATAATATTGGTCGCCAAAGCCTACGTGTTAAAGATAATGTGTATACACCTGTAAAAGCAGCAGGCCAGGAATGCACACATTCGCTCAATAATGCACGAACAATGATAATAACGTGCAAAATTAGGATATTGGCTCTTGGATTAACAGAAGAATGCTGTCATGTGATTACCCCATAAAAGGTAGAACAACATACTTCGGTTTGTTCATGCGTGAGACTCATGTACAGAGATAAACTAAGGCAACTGAAATATTCTCGGGATTCACTATGCATGCCTGAGTCACAAAGGCAGTGGGAGAGTCTTTGGGAACAGCTGTTGAAATACGGCGCAAGCTGCAATCTTGTTGCCGCCAGAGGGCAGCACAGACAAACGGTTGTGGCTAAACAGCCACGCGGTTGCAATTTAAAGGCAAAAAAAAACATCTAAATTAATATTTACTTTGTTTGGCTCAAATCGCGTGATCACATTGCTAATATGTACCTTACACCCTTATCCACCCGAAACAATTCGAAAAAGTTAAATCAGGTGAACAAACGCGCAGATGTTTATTACTGCAGCACACCGGTATGCTGAAGAGCAATGCACAACATTTAACAATTATATTCGACGTGTTCGCTGGTAATCACATCCAGCATCACCGGGTGATCCTCAGAGTTGAACTCTTGCAGGAGATGATGATTGCCAGAGTTTAACTATTTGTTTCCAGCGTGCTTTAAAGTTCCTGTGGTGTTGCGATTTCTCGTCATTTGCAGGATTGAACTATAAAAGTTTGTTTGGCCACGTTACCATGTAAGGAGTTGGAAACGATGAGGAGTAATGTTGATAGGTTAACTCCTGAGAGCGAGATTCACACGTTGTGTAGGCACAGAGTGGCCCGGCCGGATCACACGGAGCTTTGGTCGTACAGAATTTGTCAAAAGAGCGGTATTTGCATTCAAAGGTGCAGGAAATAAGATGAGTGCACAAATAACGAAGGAAGAATTAGACACAGGCACATGCCATTTTCATTTGCTCAAGATGCACGCGATTTGACAGTTTGTCAAATGTCATGACATTCGCAAGATAGCACGTCATTCGTTCATCATGCATAGTCAGCGAAGGACCGTTGTGCCAAACGTGTGACCTGTTGCGACAACATTCACATAAACTGCTCTTGCTAACACACACTGGCGTCTCAAGTGATTTGTTTGATCCACGTATCACGGGGGCGACCACGGGGGTGGCGCCATGCGTTTGAGGGTCGCAGTCCAATTCGAATGTCGACCGCCAACCGCCAACTTAAGTGCGCAATTTGCTGGAGATTGCGTGTTAAGACGAGGCGACGTGTCCAAAAAGTGACACCACGTCTCCATCGAACGAAGCTCTCGATCGATAGGAGACCAGTCGCAGATACAATGGTGACATTTCTGACAAAGTCGAACCATCGGGTGCCAAGAAGGCATCTTTGGCATCGCATACGGAAGGACTACAACCGATCCAAATCAGCTTGCACCTGCACAAAGAAAAAAAAGCGTACATTTAAGATCATGACAACATAAAGGCCACCTTTAAAGCTAAATATAATTGTTGTTATGTAATATCCTTTGAATAAAAAACAATATTTAGGTTTAAAAATATGTTTTTTTCTCTCCTGCAATTAATTTGAATGGTAATTTATTTAAAATATTCACAACTCTTCTTTATGATCTGCCCAAGTGTAAGTAACAATGGTATGGCTACATCTGCTCCCTCCTCTTAAATGAACATCTATCTGTTTACCATATTCAGACAGCGAAGACAACTCGGTGGCTACCAAGGTAACTACATTTCTAGTGCTGGTCTTTCAAATGAAAGCACATTGCATACAGAACACACAGTTCCTGACAGCAGGGCAGCGTGTGATTAATGGCGTTTGATACGCCAGGTAGACTCATTCAAATTAGATAGGCAAACGCAAATACACACCAGGACATACCAGTGTCTCACAGAAATGCTTCCTGCATGCAAACTATCCTTAGAAATAAAACAAATGTTCCTCCAGCCCTAGCAATGTCAACGGTTTATACACGGAATTTGAAGCAGTTGGCAATGTTTGCATCGCTCATATAGTTTCTGCTACGAATAATAAATAACTCAGATATGCGAGCAAACAAATTTGTATTCACTTTTATAATTTGATAATTTGCATGATACAGGTCAGTGAGTCTTATTATCTGAGTTTCCGAGTTGATGTGGCGGGTGGGGGAGGGATACTATCATCCTCGTTTTTACCACTCACGTTATTTTATTTTATTTAACACAGGTAAAAGGATGCATTCATGCTTTTGGTCATCACTGCAGGGTCACCCATCCACACATAAATGCATCTGCTGGAATAGGTTGGATTTGGTTCTAGTTTGACATATTGTTAATGGATCATATAACCTATTGACACTCGGACAAACTCTATAGTCTAACCAGTCGTTAAGCTCATTAAGCCATGTCCACGAGAATTACATTTTGCAAGAGACTTATCGAAGCAGTAATGCTGATGAAATTATCAATAAATTGTGTTAACTTTAAAGCTGCTTTATGTCATCCTTGTGCACGAGCCTTGAGTATTGGCAACAATAAACAATGCATAGATACCCAATGCAGAGCCGGACACGAGTACTCATGGGGCTCTCAGAGTTCCAGTTTCTGAATGAAAAACTCCACAAATAACTATTTGTTGAGCGAACTGGCTGCGGGACCACCTACGCAGGAACCTTCATAGCGAGCGCTGTACACACATACAGCATTTGAGAGCACTTCATTGTTTAAAAAATTAACCCGTAAAAACAAAGTTTTTCACTCTAAATCCTTTATATGCGTGGCGGCTAGAGTCCTTTCGTCCTCTGGCTTGAGATGGCTGCCACCTATGGGTCAGATGATTGTCTGCCAGCATTAAGCAATTGGTAATTAAATATTTAAAAAAAATTCCCTAAACAGTGTAAAATTTTGGAAAAAAAATTTCACTAAAATTAATTGTCACGCACAACGAGTCTGTGTGGAAAATGTCAGCTCGATTGGATCACGGGAAGTGGGTTTAAAAACGACCGAAAGATTTGCACGGTCGTAAGCAAGAAAGCAAGCACGCAAGCACGCAATCAAGCAAGCAAGCGAACTTAATATAAAGGATTTAAAAATATATTCGCCTGTGGAGGACGCGGGGATCGATCCCGCGACCTTTGGCATGGGAAGCAAGGGCACTACCAACTGCGTTACTCCGCCACGGCCTGTGGAGGGGTTACGCTCTGGGCTCTTACACTCTGACGTTCAGCCAAAGCCATAAATGCGTTCTATTTGAATATATGTAAAATATTTTTTTTTTGCCTAAAAAGTGTAAAATTTTGGGATTTTTTTTTCACGAACAATAATTGTCTGGCACAACGAGTCTGTGTGGAAAATGTCAGCTCGATTGAATCACGGGAAGTGGGTTATAAAACGACCGAAAGATTTGCACGGTCCTAAGCAAGCACGCAAGCAAGCAAGCACGCGAACTTAATATAAAGGATTTAAAAAAAGGTTAAAAACAAGTTTTTCAATGCACACACTTTTATTGGCACTAAAGTAAAAAAATATATATTTTACCACGGAAATTAATACAATTTGACGTGCTAAATAAAAGTGGGTGGCTTGCATAAAGAAAATTATGGTAATCAACGTACATTATACATGCACCTAATCCATGCACATTGTTCTTGTATCCCCTTTCATTTGTGTACACTAAAATAGCAGTACCTGTCATTGTCTACTCACAGGTAATCCCCATTAACGTATGGTAACCTGGATAGACATGCATGTAAACAATGTATTATACTGGTAGGAACCTCCTGGTTACACCAGCCCACAGGGGATTATTGTGTCCGTCCGTCCGTCGTGCATCCAAAAAAGGGAGGGGTGGGGCTGGGTGGAGAGGGGAGGGTGGGGAGGGGCTGGGAGGGGAGGGTGGGGAGGGGCTGGGTGGGGAGGGGAGGGTGGGGAGGGGCTGGGTTGGGTGGTGGCTGGTGGGAGGAGTGGGGCTGGGTTGGGAGGGGCTGGTCACCCCGTGGTGCCCTTATAAAACTCAACGTTTAACCTACTCACGCCGGCTTGTGCCCGCCCTCACAGTCGGCCATATTTGCGGAATACACCATGCCGCCGTTGACCCTGGCCATTGACCGAGCAACCCAACGTTCCTACCAGCTCCCTCCGCAGGAATGTGTTTTAATTATTCGTTTCCAAGCAGCACTAAGTGTATAGCTATCCGAACGGTTCAAAAACAGATTTCTTCTTTGGTTTTTTCGGTAAAGTCACGTATAAAGATAAAATAATAAATTAAATAATAGCATACGACGTTTCGATTGCAACACAAGCAATCATCATCAGGTATAATGAAATAGCGACATAGAATCTAACCAGAGAACTATAGACAGACATATAAGCAGACAGATATCACCAAGATACATAGAGAGAGCAAACCCAGGTACAGAGAGGGGTGATCGTCTCTGTACCTGGGTTTGCTCTCTCTATGTATCTTGGTGATATCTGTCTGCTTATATGTCTGTCTATAGTTCTCTGGTTAGATTCTATATCGCTATTTCATTATACCTGATGATGATTGCTTGTGTTGCAATCGAAACGTCGTATGCTATTATTTAATTTATTATTTTATCTTTATACGTGACTTTACCGAAAAAACCAAAGAATAATTCCTGCAGTCACGAAAGCTCCAAAATTAAAACAGATTTCTCTCAATTTCGATAGATTATCCAATTAGTCTTAGCCAGTTGTAACTAATTTTGCACGTAACTTTAACAGTATCAAAATCAATTGAGTGTCCTTGTTGGCACGCGTGTTCTACCACTACCGACAGTTATATTTGGGAGTATTTAATATTCCTTTGCTGTTCTTTTAGTCTCGTGGTGATCATTCGTCCTGTCTGCCCAACATAGCATTTTCCACAAGAACAAGTAATCCGATACATACCTTCTGTTGATAGATTCGGTAATACAACTTTAGTACCAGATGTTAGTTTCTATATTTTACGTCCCATGTCAAATCTGACTTGTTTTTCCAAAATATGGCTAGTTTATGATTTACTCCTGCAGGGCATGGTTGGTGTATTTAATGTAGGTCAGTAATGTTTGTACAAACAATGATTATGATGTCCAAATCCTGTAGCTCGACTTTGGGTCATTGGGACAACTAGCGGGTGATATTATCCGCAGAAACTCATTGCGACTGCTAATGGCTGAGTAGTGCTCTTCCTGCCATATTCCACAGAGTATTGCACTTCATGTAGTGACGCTTTTAGTAACTATTCGACTACAGCCCTTAAAACAGGAATTGTATTAACTAGTGACTGATGAGTGTTCAGTGAGTGGTGAGAGCAAGAGTAAGCAGCGTCAAGCAAGTGGTGAGTGTGAAGTGAATGATGTATGTCAGTTTTAGTGTGTCAGATGAGTTCCAGGTGAGTGGTGATTGTCTGGTAAGGTTCAGCTGAATAGTGATGGTCAGGCGTGTCGTGAGTGTGGTGAATGTAAGTATTGGTTGAGCGCAAGATGAGTGGTGAGTGGTGTTAGGTGTCTGGAGATACGTCCACTGGTCATTTAATAAAATCTGAATTTTCTTTGCATTTTTTTTTATTTTGCACTAATACAAAATACTGTATACACCATAAGACCAGAAATATATGGAGCTCACTGCAGTATGATGAATCCAGAAAAACACATCAGATATATTAGTAATTTTAAAATACATTATCTTTACAATGATGTATCACCCTGAATCAACTCTCTTCCCACAATACACCATGATATATCCTGACCCAATCCTAACTCAATTGATATTGGACTGTACATGTGCACCAACCAAACCATTTAAAGGTAGTCCAATGGTCCGGTGAGCTTGTAGCTCCAATTGTTGCTTGAGAATACATAATTTTTAAACTAAGTGGATAATGTAAAAATGTAGCATTTATATGCAATGTTGTTTAACAATGACTACACAAAGGTAGCGTATTTTAAATTGGTGTGTAAAGTGCAGTGTTATGGTGGCACTTCAAAGTTGCTAACTGTCTGATCTAAATGCTAAATTGTGTCAGCGTCAATAACATCGGTAACATGTCTGGCATGGCCATACAAAGACACTGAATCGAACCACACATTATATGCTCACAAGCCTAGTCCTACATTAAAACATGCAATACCCGTAACTAGAAACTGTAATTATAGTATTAGTGGTAGCATTGATGCAAAGAGCGTGAAGCTTTAAGTCTGCGGCTTCTTGAATGCGGCAATTGTGGCATTAACTCCGCTGCTGACGCTCTGCTCTCCCTCGGCGAGCTTCGGTGCTTCACGGTACACGCTCATGACCTACGGGAGAAACGTGGAATGGGTGGTGTTAGAACGTTAGTGCCTACAGCTAACGAACATGATAGCATTCATACCTGATACCAGCCACACCGATTCTACATGCCACCCTTGCATTGTGATCGATAAAGATACATAGGTCATCACACTGAGCCATCGCTTCTTCTATTATAGTCTAAACCTGACCCATCTTGTGGTTTCATGTTTCCATTTGATTGCTGACCACTGGGTTTCACTGTCAATGTCTGTCTTGGTAACACTCCCATTTCAATCCTACACATATGCCCCATCCATACAACCTTTCCCTGACTAAGTACGTGGTTGTAGGTTAAGTCACACATACATTGATATTTACAACAATATCAACATTGACAATTATGTTTCCATTTATAAGACCAATAACAAGAATCACATTAACAGTGACGTGTTGTTGAAAATAATTTTGAATGTACCATTTGTATGACAATTATAATGACATTGCTACAGTAATTGCATCAATATTGACATTCACAGCGAGATCATGGTAAGAACGTTGACATTGACAGCCTCGGCACTCACAACGCTGATCCAGCTGTTGTAGGCTGATACGCGGGTGAACACGGTGGGCTTGCGGATCGTGTTGCAGTCCAGAGATGAGACGTAGCTGGTAATTCCCTGCACCACCCAGGCATTGTCCCACCGCTGGCAGTTCAGTGGACCACCTCCATCACCCTGTGATGCATACAAGAGGATAGACATGCATCCACGTTAACTCTGGGTAAAGCAGAAATGGGATATGGTGGTAGGTGCTGGCAAGGGTAAGTACAGGAGCTTGTAGCTCTTGTATCGGTATCTGGATGAGACAATTTAGCAAGTGTGCTTTTGGACCGTATTGCTGTGTATTGCCCCGCACTCCTCTGGTAGCTAGGCACACGTCGCAGGGAAACGTCCAAATATGACAAGTGGCAAATTAATACGCACTCTCTTGGCTCTGGCATTAATTTAATCAACGTTTGTACTTTTTTCGTTTGTTCTTTATGGATTGAATTTAGTCATGCATAAACGTATTCTGTGGAATTTTTGTCAAATCTTGGTGTCGGTGGATTTCATTTAGTCATTCTCTTAGTCTAGGCGACTAAAGCAGTCACACTATTTGTCCAGTCTGAGTTATTAATTATTGGGGTGGGATGTGCGCCGCCCCCCTCCGCTCTCTGGGTTTTTTGTTTTCTCTCTTTGCCTGTGTATTTAGTGTTCTTTTTCTGTCTCCACTCGTTTTTTGTCGTTCTTATGTTCTGCTCTGTCTGTGTGTCTCCGTTCCTCGTGTTTTGTGTTTTGTCTCTCTTTGGAATTTTCACACTTAAATTCTAGCTTAGCAATCTTTGAAATACGTAATCGACCGGCTATGCGTTAATTGTGTGTTGACCGACTCTCTGTCTTGCATTACATTACATTTCGATATTTTGCTAGATTTTTTTTATTTAATGTGTCACTCTCCCGTTCTCCTAATTTTCAAGCTTGCTTACTTTACCACCCGTCGTCCTACCCATTGACATGTTAATTTTTTCTCTAACCCCCTCCCTCTCTCCGCCCCCGCCCCCTCTCTCTATTTAAGGCCTCGTCACAGAGACTGTCTCTTTTTTTGTGCCTATGTGTTGCTCTCTCTATGTATCTTGGTGATATCTGTCTGCTTATATGTCTGTCTATAGTTTTCTGGTTAGATTTTTGTTGCTATTTCATTTATACCTGATGATGATTGCATGTGTTGCAATCGAAACGTCGTATGCTATTATTTAATTTATTATTTTATATTTATACGTGATTTTACCGAAAGAAACAAATTCCTGCAGTCACGAAAGCTCCAAAATTAAGATGATCAGGTCAGCCAATCAGTGATCTCAGTGGTCACAGTCATCGCCATGGTTCGTGATTGGTGTCTACTCGCAGTCACTGTTGACAAAATTAATAATCCAAATTAACATTTTGTTGACAACTATTCTCATCAGTCATTTTCGTTAAGGTATTGATGTGGGTTGGCACGCGTTGAACTCCATAAGCACATAGCACGCAGAGCGGGTGCTGCCCCCTGCACAGATGACGCTGCTCCTCAGGCTGCTCCCCCACCAGCTGGGCTGGCTGCACGTCGCGTAGTCCACCACGGGCAGGCTGGCCTGCTGCAACGCGCTGGGGAAGGGGCCGCTGGCTGTTCACGGGCACAGACAACGTGGAGATGGGAGAGCGTGGGTGAAAGTATCGGAGTTACGTGGCGTGAACAGGTTGTCCCCAAATTAACCATTACTCCCCAAGCGAACCATTAACAGGTGCTGGCCAAGTGAACCGTCCGTGTCTCCATGCTCAGAGGGGAAAAGCCACATAGCAACAACACCATTCTACTGAAAGGCTACTTCCCACTCTTGACTATGCAGAGTTGTGTTCAATTTTTCAACTAGCTATGCCAGACGGCCAGGCTCAATAGAGGGGTGACCTCCCCGAACTCGGATGTAGACACACTGTGCTTTTCCAGCAGCACCCTGTAGCTGTAGCCACATCTGTAGGTTGTGGTGGAGGTGGGGAGATAACAGAGCGACGGGCGGTCTTAATCACTTACACCTGTAAAGATAATTGGTGCGAGTTAATGCTTGGTGTTTTCACTGGCACATTGCGGCATCGTGTAAAGGTCATTTATAGAGGCTGCCTCCTTGCTCCGAAGATCCATTGCTCCAACCTTGGTGGCCGCAATGTTGTACAGGAAAATACTGTACAGGACCTGGGCCCCGGTGCAGTTGCACCGCCTGCACACACAATAGCGACGCCACTGGTGCCGTGACTCACGTGAAGCAGCTCGCAGAGGTGATCATCCATTGACTATCAATGAGGGTTTCTCCACAGTAGTTGACACATCTTCTTCCAGAGTACCTCTGCACGAGCGCCTGCAATGCACACACAGCGAAGTGGTGGTAGTTACGGTCATTTGTCTAAGATTTCGTCAAATTTCTATATCGAATAATACAGTCCTAACTTAGCCCTATTGTCAATACACTGTCTCACAATGCTAACCAGAGCTGGTTCTGAAGGGGTGTAACCCGGTACTGGTTCGGATTTCACTCGCCACTGATGCTAGCAGTCGCTGGGAATATAACCCATGTAGCCTGGTTCATAGTGCAATGCTTAAACTACTGCGCGTCCACTCTCCCATGATCGTGCGAAGAATGGAAGATCTGAACATTTCATGGTGCACACATGCAGCCCTTTTGTCAATCCACTGCTGGATGATGGCCTCCACGTGACATATACAACAATGGATGCTGCTGCACTGAGATCGACTGACAATGCAGCGTGTGGCTGTGATGGCTGTTATTCAGCCTCTGCCGTTACCTGCCAAGGCCAAGAGTTGGCACGAGCCTCCACGTCGTTCACCACGCGGATCTGGGGATTCGCTGCAATCCCACAGCTCTGAGCCGACACCGCAGCTGTGAGGAACAAAGGCGCACGCACACAATAGCACACACAATTCTATGCAGTACACACAATAGCGCACACGCACACAATAGCAACAAAAAACACAATCCCACTCACATTATCTCTGATGCGTTTTTGGGTTGTACCTTGTGCTATACTGTATGATGTCCAATGTTTCATTCCACGTCGCAGGAGATTCTTGTACATATATTGTTCTATTTAAAAACCCAAATCAGCGATGAGGGCATATCAACGTACATGCAGGATTTGCATATCCAGGAGTTGTGCTCTCTATGGTAAAACATTTTATCCCCTCAAACAGGGGCTATTGAGGGTATATCAGAATAATTTTTTAAACCATGCGGTATAACCAAAATAACGAGTGACGTGAAAAAGGAGAGAACTTGAAGCTCAGATCCGCCCATTCCTCTTCTTGGAACTACTCTCATTCAAAGTATATTGAAAATAAGGTGATTCCTGAGGCCTGTTCCACCACCTCTTCACCATTTCCTCTGGTTCCCCTGTTCGGATTCATCATCGTATTTCCATTAGGTGATCCGTGTTATATGGGGTTATTAACTAAGGTGCTCCATTGCGGCCAGATAATATAATGATCGACTCGAATGTCTCCAGAAAGGGAGTTTGTGGTCCTTCCAATCACCTAAGATAGTTTTCCTCGCCGTGGTATTAAAGGCTTGGGGTAACGTGTTCTGGTGTTTGGAAATTCCCGCAGGTTTCAGGCCCCATAGGGAGGAATCCACGAAGGACCTAACATTCGTGCCACAGATAATATGAAAGTATTTGACAATGTCCTTGAAAAAAATTGCAATATCCGGGCACAGCCGAAGGGCATGTAGGTATGTCTTGTGTGAGGAGCTTTTTTTAGAACGAAGTACAGTTCCCGAAGAAGATGGAACGGTTTCTCCACTAAATCATATGCGTGCATTGCAATCACTCAGCAGATCAAGGTTTCAGCTAGAGGAGCACTCAACCAGCAGGGCAGTGCAGACGAGAAAGACGAGCATGGTTGATCGATGACTTGGAGCTTCTCAATCACGAGTGGATCCTCTCCACTGCCGTGTCTCACTGCTGGGACCTCTTGGCTTATATACATAATCTGCTGCCCACTTTGGACCTCTATGGGCAAACGGAATAGGGAAGTCCAACTGGCAGACACATCCATATGCACATGTAAAGTTGATTAATTCCAAATAAAGACGTTGCAGTATCTCTATTATGAGGTGAGAGTCCGCAGGTGCGAATTGGTTGGCTATTCATGTTTTATTTTCGAGGGCTTAAAACTGTGTTAGAAACGTTGTAGACATTTAGCCAACGTTGTGTCTTTATGCAAACACAGAAGATCACATCCTGGTTGGTATTTGACTTGGCCTATTATCTCAACTGGTTGATAAAATTAGTAAAATATGTACCACTTTTTTGGAATTTAACAGTGGTAGTTTTACAGGGATACTGCCCCCACCATATGTACGTGGAATCTCCACCACTGGCTTTTGGCCACCAGCGAGGGAAACACTGGCCAACACTGGTTGCACAGGGAGATACTTGTTTGGCTTTTATATTTGAAATTTTACGTGTTGTTCACCTTGTTTGAATGACATTTGGTTATTCTTGATGTTTTTTTATGGATACAAAATGTAGTTGTGATGATAAAGTCTATCACGTATGCACCTTATGAAGCTAGACGTGATAATCGTAGGTGCGGGGGAAGGACAACAAACACAAAAAGCAGTTCTATAGAAAAGAAGCCATTCTAAATAGACCGCAGCAAGGTTAGGTAAAAGTTCAAAAGCAACGAGCCTACGTTTACCTTACCTTTTACCCTTACTCCATACAAATTACCCGATTACAGGGTAATTACTGGGGTACTACACATGACCATGACAAAGGTTTATAACAGGTAAATGCTAGGTAGAACGCTTTATTCATATAGAATACTCTCGAATCGGGCGTTGAGGCTGTCGACGACACCATCCTCCATAACTTCCTCATCCCAGTCGTCTTGGTCGATGACGATCTCATCAACAACCTGATCAAGTTCATCATTGCCGTCGTCCTGGGATGAACGACGGGCAATAAGATCCTACGCCGCTCCGGCCCAGTTAGACCTTCAGGCAGCTGGCTGCGATCCACGAGCGCAAGCACATGGACTGGATGAAGAGCATCGAGGACAGTGACTGGCAAACACATGTGAGCTCCCGCCCGGCTCTGCTATTCGTGCGTTCTCAGGGAGTTGTTGTCGCCGGCGCTCCAAAGTAGTAGCAGGCCATCTTGTAGTGGGCAGGGAGCAGATCTTTGCGGAGAGACCACCACTGCATTACGTCAAGGAAGGCGCTGGCGGTCGTGACGCCCATAATCATAAAACGATCGACTTCATCGCCGTCATTGATGAAGCTGCCGACGTTGCTGAATAGGGTGCTGAACAGTGACCCCTCTTCCATATGAGCAGCGTCTGCCGTCGGCGGGATCGTGAGCACGTCCGAGTAGCGATGCTGCAGGACAGAGCGGATCGTGGCCTTCAGTGTAGCCAACTCGTCTTGGTCTGTCGTTTTCGGCAGCTGTGGATTAAAGTAGGATGCCACAATGGCGGGTTCCTGAACCAGGAAGTCGTGGTACCACACCAGCTCGGCCTTCATCCTGTCGCAGTCAAGGTCTCATCGATCGCTCTAAGAGCAGCTTCATCACGATTGCAATGACGGAGCAGGTGCTCCATCGCCAATGGCACGAGATCCAATGTCGACTTCCGGTCCGCTGCCAATGAGGTCATGACTTTGTGCGGCATTCGCAGGAATGCTGTCACGCCCTCGATGTTTGCCCACTGCAGTTCAGAGAAAGCACTGACGCCGATCACATCCTGGAAGCGCGCCATAATAATGTCCAATGGGACACGCTTTTTGATGGCGTCGTTGCCCATGTCAAACGTCGAATTCCACCTGGTCGGCAAGTCCTGGTGAGTCGGCTCCTTACTGGCGAGCTTGGCAATCTCGGCCTCACGGCGGTACGACTGCCGGACGACCTTGCTGTGCCTGATATAGTTCGGCGTTGGTCGACTTGATCAGTTTGAGAACTTGGACGATGCTGATCTGGACCGAATGATCCGCGCAGCGAATATGGTGGTAAGCCCGCAACTGCTCATATCCGGCATCCGCGTTGACCAGGGCAAACAACGTCTTGACAGCACTGATTGCATCGGAGCCATTGTCGCTGGTGACAGCGAGCAGCTTGGTCGAGACATTGTGGTCGAGACAATAAAATAATAGAAATAAGTTACGAGAAAGCAGTCCCCCGCTCCTGTGCAAAATGTTGTGAACCAGGCAGCTCTTACTGAGCGTTAGCTCCCCCGTGCGTGCGTGGTAGTGATATTGGTCATGGGGTGTGCACTGCAGTGCTTCTCAACTTTTTGAATTCCAAGGCACCGCGCACGCTTTCGGGCTGGCTCGATCTTCGCGGTACACATGCAAGTAAAACATCACGATGGGGCCCGGGTGGCTGGGTCGGAATTCCTCGACTGATCTTATCGAGAACAAGGAAATCAAATGGTGCTGAAATCTGTGACAAGAATTTTCCCAGCTGCATGAGTGCATTCGTGTCTGTGAATTTGTTCATATCTCTGCGGGTCTGTGTCTCTGTGTCTGTATATTTCCGTGCATGTGTAGGAGTTTATCTGTGGTTGTGTCTCTTTGTATCTCAGTATTTGTGTTTCTCCATATGTGTCTCTGTATTTGTATGCTTGGTGTGTTGAAAGAGCCTGAGAAAATCTGAAGAAACCCCCCCCCGCCCCACGACGGCGTGTGGGAAAATTGACTTAATAGCCTCTATTGTGTGTGCACGCTATTATTCCTTACAGCTAATGGAATCGATAATCAATTTGTTGTATTGATATTTCTTGGCCATTTTTGATCGTATCAGGTTGGAAGTGTTTCAAATATCTACGTGATGCACCAACATTCCAGTCCAAAATGCCAGATCGTAGGCGTGTACCACTGCATCCAGATTGAAAGGCAAACAAAAAGGTTAAACTGGTCCAGTGACTGTATACCCCAAACAAAACATTTAGGCGAATTAACTAATATTCCGTGTTGTCTTCATAATAACAACTACATTTTGTATAAATTTTAATAAAAAAACACAACGATTACTCAATATGTTTCTAATAACATAATGACCTAGCAAATTAAAGCCAAGTTAAAGTGACTCCCTGTTCAACCAGTGTTTGTCAGTGTTCAGCTCCGCTGGTGACCTTAAGCCAGTGGTAGAGATACGCCATACCTACGGTGGGGGGCAGTATCCCTGTAAAACAGCCACAGTTATATTGCAACAAAGAGGTAGATACTTTACTCATTTTATCAACCAATTGGAGATAATAGGCCAAGTCAAATACCAACCAGGATCTGATCTTCTGTGTTTGCATAACGACAGAACGTTGGGCACACTGCTACGTTTCCAACGCACAGCTTTGTAAGCCCTCGAAAAATAAAACATGAATAGCCCACCACTTCCCACCTGCTGACGCCCACCTGATGATAAAGATGCTCAAACGTCTTTATTTGGAATGAATCAAGTATTCATTTGCATATGGATGTGTCTGCTAGTTGGACTTCTCCATTCTGTTTGCCCTTGGATGTCCCACGTGGGCAGCAGATTCTGTATATAAGCAAAGAGGTCCCAGCAGTGAGACACGGTAGTGGAGAGGATCCACTCGTGATTGAGAAGCCCCAAGTCTTCAAGAAGCTCAAAGTCATCGATCAATCATGCTCGCCTTTCTCGTCTGCGCTGCCCTGCTGGTTGCAGGTGAGTGCTGCTCTTGCTGTCACCTTGAGCTGCTGAGTGATTGCAATGGACGCATTTGATTAAGTGGAGCAACCGTTCTGGCTTCAGAAACTGGACTTAGTTCTATCGGAAGCTTCTGGTACGTGGATTAAAACATTTGAGATAATGCCGAACAGCACAACATAACATTAATCTCTCGGATAGTAAACAGAGATTCATATATATGTGTGTGTGCTTTTGTGCGGTAGGGCGAGCGGTAGGGTAGCGGTTAGCCTCCTGCGCTACGAACCTGGCGGCCCAAATTCGATTCCCGCTCTTGGCCAACACCAGTGACGATTATCTGAACCGGTTCTGGGCCTCCCCTAGGTCGACTCAGCCTCAAATGAGTACCTTGCCACTAGGGAAACAAAGGCGGCCGGGCGTGGTGTTGGCCACCCACCTCTTAATGTGTCGTGCAGGCCTTTATAGGTGCTCGCTAACAGAACTTGCTCCAACAATCTGTTCAGGCTATACGGGGGATCTTTGTCTTAGTGTGCTTTTGTATGTGTGCTAATAGTTTAGTGTACTATTGTGTGTGTGCTATTATTCCATATAGCTGAGGTGTCTGCTCAGAGCTGTGGGATCGCAGCGTATCCCCAGATCCGGGTGGTGAACGGCGTGGAGGCTCGCGCCAACTCCTGGCCTTGGCAGGTAACGGCAGAGGCTGAATAACAGCCATCACAGCCACACGCTGCATTGTCAGTGGATCATAGTGCAGCAGCATCCATTGTTGTACATGCCACGTGGAGGCCCCCATCCAGCAGTGGATTGACAAAAGGACTCTATAATGGGTGAGTGGAAGCACAGTGGTTTACGTATTTCACTATGAACCAGCAGCTACATGAGTTCCACTCCCAGCGACTGCTAACATCAGTGGCAATTAAATCCGAACCAATCCCGAATTCCATCCTTTCATAACCAGCTGTGACTAGCATTGACGAATATTGAGGCATGGTCATACCGACAGTGGATTGACAAACAGGCTAAGATAGGACTTTATTACTAGATATATAATTTGTAATTAATTTTGGAAAAATGACAGTAACTACCACCACTTTGCTGTGTGTGCATTGCAGGCGCTCGTGCAGAGGTACTCTGGAGGAAGATGGGTCAACTACTGTGGAGGAACCCTCATTGATAGTCAATGGGTGCTCACCTCTGCGAGCTGCTTCACGTGAGTCACGGCACCAGTGGCGTCGCTATTGTGTGTGCAAGCGGTGCAACTGCACCGGGGCCCAGTTGTTGTACAGTATTTTCCTGTACAACATTGCGGACACCAAAGGTGGAGCAGTGGATCTTGGAGCAAAGAGGCAGCTACTATAAATGACCTTTACACGTTGCCGCAATGTGGCAGTGAAAATACCATGCTGTAACTCGCACTATTTCTGTTTAGTAATTCCTCACTGCAATCTTTACAGGTGTAAGTGATTAAGACCGTCCGTCGCTCTGTTATCTCCCCACATCCACCACAACGTGCAGGAGTGGCTACAGCTACAGGGTGGTGCTGGGAAAGCACAGTGTGTCCACATCCGAGTTCGGGGAGGTCACCCCTCCATTGAGCCTGGCCGTCTGGCATAGCTACTGGAATCCCAGCATCCCGGCGAACGGGTGAGAACGCACATGGGCTACGTGACACCGTGACATTCAGAGTTGCAATAGACAGACATACATATACTCACAAAATTGTTAATTGGCACTGCCTTGAAGTGCACAAAATATCAAATTTTAATATAACTAGAATTTTGGCGACCTGTGGCCGCCTTATTCTAACTCCTGCCTACATATGAAATCTAGACTCTATTTAATGTAGGGTGTATAGGCATATATGCCTACAAAACAAATGTCTTTTTTTGGGGGGGGGAGTGAAAATAATTGGGAGGGGGGGTCGACAATTGTTGTAAACTTCTCGGGGGAGGGGGGGGGGTTCACTTTCTCTATCTCTTTGATTTAGCCTCCTTCTGAAAGGCTCTAATAATTTAGTTGACGGACAAACAAACGGACACATGGAACGCCGGGCTTTTATAATAGATATTTTAGGGAATGGTCATTTTCAACTGTAGAATTTTATAATAGAAGGCAGTGATAATGACAAGGCGATTAGTTGTCTTGATTTGTACTCGTACATGCTGAACCCCCATTGCTTGGTGTTATGTTCGGTGTTGAGCGTCGCATCACGGCTGCCCCTGTCTCAATCCACCACAGGTACGACATCGCCATGTTCAAGATTGCGTCGCCCGTGGCTCTCTCCAGCAAGGTGCGCCTCGCCTGCCTGCCCAGCGCCAACCAGATACTGTCCAACAACTACCCGTGCTACGCCACGGGCTGGGGATCCCTCGACAGTGAGTACCGTTCACTCAGTGTCCATTCAGCCCAAAGTGACAATTTCCCCTGCAGATTAACGAGATGAAGATGGCTGAGAAACTGTCACAAGTCACATTCTAGGGTTGACTCAGCCCTTAATATTTTGGGGGTTGAAAAAATGAACACAACTCTGCATAGTCAGGAGTGGGAAATAGCCTGCCAGTAGGGTGGCGGTGTTGCTATGTGGCCTTTCCCTTCTGAGCATAAAGACAGCGACGGTTCGCTTGGGGAGCACCTGTTAACGCCACCTAACTCAGATGTGTTCAACAACGCTCTTCATCTCCACATCGTCTGTGCGTGTGAACAGCCAGCGGCTCCTTCCCCAGCACGCTGCAGCAGGCCAGCCTGCCCGTAGTGGACTACGCGACGTGCAGCCAGCCCAGCTGGTGGGGGAGCAGCCTGAGGAGCAGCGTGATCTGCGCGGGGGGCAGCACCCGCTCTGCGTGCTATGTGCGTATGGAGCGCAACGCGAGCCAACCCGCGTCAATTCCTTAACGATAATTATCGTTGAGAATATTTGTCAGCAAAATGTTTCCTTTAAATCTTAATTTAGTCAACAGTGAGTGGACAACAATCACCAAGCATGGTGATGACTTTGACCACTAATATCACTGACTCGCTCACCTGTTAATGTTGGGGGAGCGAAAGGGGTGCACATTCACCCCAATAATGAATAACTCGAGTCGACAAATAGTGTGACTGTTTTAATAGCCTCGAATAAGAGAATGACTAAATTTAATCCACAGACACTAAGAATTTACCAAAATCAAAACACAGAATAAGATAATGCATCACTGTATTAACTCAAGGAATAACAAAAAAAAAACAATACAAATGTTGACTTGTCATATTTGGTCGCCAGACACTGCCATGTGTGTCTAGCAGCCAGAGTCGTATGGGGCAAGACACAGAAAGGCGTTTTGGGCAATGGGAGGGATCAGGCTTCGGGGTTGTGCGATATACCTCCGTTATTTAGCAACACGGTCCGAAAGCACACTTGCAAAGTTTGATCATCCAGACACCGATACAAGAGCTCCAATCTACTGTACTGAACCTTCCCAGCACCCGCCACCATATCCCGTTGCTGCTTTACCCAGTGAACGTAGATGCATGTCTATCCTCTTGTATGCATCGCAGGGTGATGGAGGTGGCCCACTGAACTGCCAGCGGTGGGACAATGCCTGGGTGGTGCAGGGAATCACCAGCTACATATCATCTCTGGGTTGCAACACGATCCGCAAGCCCACCGTGTTCACCCGTGTGTCAGCATACACGAGCTGGATCAGCGCTGTGAGTGCCGATGATGTCAATGTCAAATTGTCAATGTTATTTCCATGATCTTGCTGTCAATGTCAATATTAATGCTATTAATGTAGCGATGTCATTGTTATTATCATCAAAATCATTGTTAATACCACGTCACTGTCAATGTCGTTATTGTTATTGCTCTCATGAATATCAATTTTATTGTAAATTGTTATATTGTAATTATCAATGTAGGTGTCACCTACAACCTTTAAATTAATCAGGAAACCGTTATACGGATGGGGCATATGTGGAGGATTGAAATGGACATGTTACCAAGACAAGCATTGACAGTGGAATCCCGTGGTCAAAAACTAAATGGAAACATTAAAACCACAAGATGAGTCAGGTGTTGAGTGCAAATGGAAGCGATGGCACAGTGTGATGACCTTTTAATCGATCATAAAGCAAAGGTGGCATGAGTAATCAGTGTGGCTAGTTTCGTCCAAGGTATGATTGCCATCATGTTCGTTATCTGTAGGTACTGACTGTCAAACATTACCCATTTTCCGTTTCTCCCGCAGGTCATGAGCGTGTACCGTGAAGCCCCGAAGCTCGCGGAGGGAGAGCAGAGCGTCAACAGTGGAGTCAATGCCACAATTGCCGCATTCAAGAAGCCACAGGCTTAAAGCTTCACGCTCTTTACATCAATGCTACCACTAACCCTAGAATTACATTTTCGTGTTACTGGTATTCCTTGTTGAAATGTGAGACCGAGCATGTGAGCATAGAATGGGTGGTTCGATTAACTGAGTTTGTTTGGCCATACTAGACATGTTACCAGTGTTAATGATAACAGAATTTGGCACTTAGATCAGATGTTGAACAATTCGTTATTTTGAATTTTTTTGGCAATACCAACATGAAAACTTTACATTCAATATTGAATATACATCTTTTAAATTGTATGTCCACCATAACACTGTCCTTTCCATACCAAGTTAAAATCTTCTATTTTTGTATAGACACTGTTAAAAAGAATATTGCATATACAATACCATTCGACTGATTATAAATGCTAAATTTGAACAAGCAACTAAATTCGCAAATGATGTGTTCCCAAGCAACAGTTGGAGCTGCAAGCTCACCAGACCATTGGACCAACTTTAAATGGCTTGTTTGCTTCACATGTACAGACCCTACATATCCAGTGTATTGAATCTCTTGAAATAAATGTCATTTAAGTTTCAATATATAGGTCAAGGTCAGGTAGTATGTGCAATTTTTTACAATATCGATTGAGTCAGGATTGGATCATATCATGGTGTATTGTGGGAAGAGAGTTGATTGAGGGTCCTACAGCATTATAAAGATAATGTCTTTTTAAATGATTAATGCCTTTGATGTGTTTTGTTAATTTGTCATACTGCAAGTGATCTCTATATATTTCTCATCTCATGGTGTATAGTTTGGATTGGTGCAAAATAAAAATGTCAACAAATCTAATTGAATTAAATGACTAGTGGACTGTTGAATGTATTGTGTTGTGAAAAAATATCTAATAAAAAAAACATGAAAAAAGTACGAAATTACGTAAATTAGGCTAAAATAATTAAATTTGTGTGCAATTAATGTTAATTGATGTTAATTGAGTGATTCTCGCTTAAACATTTGCTGATTATGATTTTAGTGTAAATTCGTCCGGTCTCAGGATTCAGATCTTGCGCAGGATACAGTTCTTATTATTATGCATGAACTTAGGAAGGAACCACTCAGACTCTTCCGTATTTAGCAACTTTATTATCTAAAAACACTCTAATATGCGAACACAGAATTACATCACAGAAAAAAATCTGTGCAAACTGTTAATTCTACGTTTCATATTTCTGGGAGGTATTGAGCTTCATCCAGGCCCAACTGGAAAGAACTCGATAAATTCTGTACATTTTTCTAGCAGAAAAGGTGTCTCTATGTCAACATCAGAGGGCTCGTAATTAAATTAAGTCAACTAAAACCAGAAGTGGCTAATTTGGACCCAGACATTTTTTGCCTAACAAAAAGTTTCTCAGTCCTGCCATGAATGACTTGTAGATGACGATTGATATCTACAACTATTTTTGGCAAGACCGAGGGTCTGAAGGGGGTGGAATTGCGATCTATGTACGTAATACTATTGCATGTTCATGAGCTCACTCCTTGTTAAAAAAAGTGTTGCTTTGAAGGTCTGGCTATCAAAATCACTTTCCCGAAAAATGAACAGATATTAGTAGTGTGTTGTTATAGACCGCCTAGTGGTAAACATGTTGAAGCTGCATCCGCACTGAGAGAGCTTTTTGGGGGCCTTTCTAAAGGTGAAATAGTTATAGTGGGCGATCTGAATTGGAATTGGATGAACCCACCGGCTGTGGCCACAAATTTTAATGATTAATTTAACCCATTTCAATTAATAAATGTCCCAACAAAACAAAACTTAAACAATCCGGGACAATCCTCACTGCTTGACATCCTATTGACAAATGCCCCACACAATTTCACTTGTGTTCTGGGTAATCATCTTAGCGATCATTCCTTCATATTTGGGGTGAGATCATCGGCCAAACCCAAAGTCCCCGCCAAATTTGTTATGAAGCACTCCATGAGACATTTCAGCATACCGGCATTTACAAATGATGTATTTCACTTGGATATTGACAAGGTTTGTGATATCCAAAACCTGACTACGGCTTGGGAGACCTTCAGATCAACATTTCTCCAAATTCTTCACAAACATGCTCCGTTGGTTAAATTTAAAATTAAAGGCAACCGTCCACCATGGTTTGATCCTGTAATTACTAAGCTAATGAAAACTAGGGACAAGGCTTGGGCATCTGCTCATGAAAGTCACTTGGTAAATGACTGGCTAGAATACAAGATTTTAAGAAATAGATGCGTCAAAAAATTATATGACATGCAATAAATGTTTATTTTTCTTCAACTCTTCCAGAATCACATGGCAATGCCAGGATCTTCTGGAAACAATCAAATGCATTGAAAAGACATCCATAACAGATAATCAACCTGTTGCATTAAACCGAAATGGGGAGTATTTTTCAGATCCCCAAAAAATAGTCGACAATTTTTACCTTCATTTTCGGAAGCTGGTGACCTTTTGAAAATGTTTTGGGAGTAACCCCAGCTAATTTCGGAAACCACCGACCAAACACTAAAAAATAAATTAATTTCCAGCATATGCACGAAAATAATGTTCTAAAACAACTGTCCAACCTCAAAGGATCCTCCGCTACCGGAGCGGACAGTATTCAAGTTTTTGCCTTGTTAAGTGTTGGTCACCTAATATAAAAACCGATAGCCCATATTTACAACCTATCCATCAAAGAAGCATCAGTTCCTAAGGAATGGAAACACTCCTATGTTCGTCCACTTCACAAAGGAGGCCCGAAAGATGATTCAAATAACTTCCGACTGATCTCCATTTTGTCTCCGTTAATGACATTTTTGGAAAAATTACTAAACTATCAAATTAGCAGTTTCTTGTCGGAAAACAATATATTGAAAAGAAAACAATCAGGTTTCCGAAAAAAAATAGAGCACCGCATCCGCTGCATTAGACTCTCTCAATCACATTTACAGTAGTCTTGATAAAAAGCAGTACTGCGCCAGTCTTTTTCTTGACACATCAAAAGCTTTTGATACAGTAGACCACAACATCTTGCTAAGTAAACTAGGTTTACATCGTTTCTCCGAACACTCAGTAAAATGGTAAAAAGATTACCTCTCTTTTCGCACCCAAACTGTCTTCACAGATGGTTGGAGGTCAAACAGTGTTAATATAACAAAAGGGGTTCCACAGGGTTCAATCATCGGCCCCCTCTTGTTCTCTCTTTATGTTAATGAATTAGGCACTGACCTGGATCATTCCATGGTAAATCTTTTTGCAGATGACACGATACTAATTACTGCTGGCCGCTCTCCTGATGACGTGATTGCTAGGCTCCAGGGTGATTTCAACAAAATACAACATCAGCTGGTTGCTCTTAAACTCGTCCTGAATACCGCCAAAACCAAGGTACTATGCTTCTCACCAGGACTAAAGCAGAACGTGATTTTTCCCCAATTACATTCAAAAGATAATGATCAAATAGCGTAAGTCAAAATCTGTAAGTATCTTGGGGTCATCCTGATTCAAAACTGAATTTTCAAGAACACATTGATTATATTGCTAAAAAGAAAAAAAGAAAAATTGGTTTTCTGTATCGACACATATACTGTTTGGAATTGATAAAAGCAACCATAATGCCCCTACTTGATTACTGTGACATCGTTAATAAATCAGCACCCAGTACTGTTCTGAAAAAGCTTGACTCAATATATAATTCGGCCTTATAATTTGCATTGAACTGCCCATATAGGACCCACCACTGCGATCTCTACATTGGGTCAAACTTAACATCGCTTAATGATCGTCGTCTTATGCATCAGATATTATTTATTTACGATGTACTTACAAAAAAATCCGCAGATTACCTCATGCATCTCCTTATTGTTTCGGAAAACAAATATGAGCTAATATCTTCGCTCATTTACCAGCTTCGCATTCCTAATTGCCGTACAAATACTGGAGAAAGGGCTTTTGCTATAGATGCCCCCAGGGTCTGGAATGCTATTGCAAATAAACTCCAGCTTGGATCGTTACCAACAAGACAATCACTCAAAAATGCTCAAGGGGAGTCGTACAACCATAGCTGCCACTGATATCCGGTGGCCTGAAATCAATAATATAGCGATAGATGACCGATGTATGAAATTATTACGTATTGTGATTATAGTGCGCTGCTACTGCTATTGTTAATCCGGCTGTTATGGATTGACTTATGCAGCTATCGAAGGATGCTAGGTTTAGTGATGTATGTTGTGTGTGTCGCTATTGTAAACTTTTAATCACATTTGTTGCGAAAACTGTTACGTTGGGGCTTGGTTTGGCCCGATCTTTTTTTATTTAGTATAGATTTTTACTTAAAATTTTGATCTGTATTGTATTATGATTGTTATTGGGATCAAACATCGAAATGGAATTTTTTGCACTTTTGTACGCAGCATGGACGGGTTGTGCTTTTTCTGTAGGATTTTATTGTTAACGTATGTGATGTTTAGATTTGTGTACAATAAATTTTAGGTGTATCTTGTAATTTCATTGTTTGTTGCGGTTGAACACAACTCAAGAGCCAAATGGCTCACAGGGTAAATCGGCGATAGGGCAATCGACTCATGTCGACGAGCTGTACACGATGCACTTTTCAAAGCTGCATTTTTCGATAACCAATTTTTATACTAATGTTTGGCGTTTCGACTGATTTCGGATTGATTGGTATCCCAGTCAAGGAATTAAGTACACCCCTGGAAAAAATAGTGTCCCAGAAATTAAATATTTAATTGCCTCGGCCATTTTGTATTATTTGGTAACCCGGGGTACCGCCATAAGAATCATTTCACCCACCAGAGGGCAGCAGAGACAAACGGCTATGTTTAAACAGCCACACGGTAGTGATTTCAATTCAAACACTAATCTACCCTAATATGTATACTGTTTGCTTAAAATAGCGACTGTAAATTGCTAATTTGTCCCGTATCCCTTCTCCACCCGACACAATTCAAAAAAGTAAAGTCGTGTGAATAAACACACAGATGTGTATTACTTCAGCACACCGGTATTCTGACGAGCAATGCATAACATTTAACAATTCGTCTCGACGTTTTCGCTCGTAATCACATCCAGCATCACCAGGCCATTTCCAGAGTTGAACTCCTGCAGGAGATGATGATTGGCAGAGTTGAACTCTTTGTTTCCAGCCTCCTTTAATGTTTCTGTGGTTTTGCGTTTTCTTGTCATGTGGAGAATTTTAATATTAAGGTTTGTTTGGCGACGTTGCCCTATAAAAAGTTGGCGACGCTGAGAGGTAGAGTCACAACAGTGAGGGTGTCGTTCACTGCCCTGGTTTTTGAGCTGTAAAAAGCAAGGCTTCCAACTTCTGTGCATTTTTAACACTTCGGTTCCCAAACTAATTTGAATACATTCATATTATAGACACACAGACACATACTTCGAATAGGAACATATTTTCTGATCGAAACAAATCAACCACAAGATCCCTTTCTTTGTCGATTGTGCTTTGTCAAACTTTAGATATGCATAAAAGCTAGATTTTTGTACAAATGTTGATACGTTAAATCCTAAGAGTGTGATTCACATGGTCTGTAAGCACAGAGTGGCCCGGCTGGATCACACGGGGCTTGGTCATACAGAATTTGTCAATAGAGTGGTATTTGCATTCAAAGGTGCAGGAAATAAAATGACTGCGCAAATACAAAAGGAAGAATTAGATAGAGGCACATGTCCTTTTAATTTGCTTAAGATTTGTGTGAGTTGACAGTTTGTCCAATGTCATGACATTTGCCAAAGAGCGTTTCATTCATTTATTCATCACAGACGGTCGGTGAAGGACCGTTGTGCCAAACGTGTGACCTCTTGTGACAGTATTTGCAAAAACTACTATTGCTGCTATACATTGGTGTCTTGAATGATTTGTTTGATCCACGTATCACGGGGGCGACCACGAGGGTGGCGTCATGCGTTTGAGGGTCGCAGCCCACATCGAACGTCGACCGCCAACTGAGGCATGCAATTTGCTGGAGTTCGCGCATCAAGACGGGCGACGCGCCCAAACAGTGTAATCCGTTTCCCTTGAAATAAGCTCTCAAACGATAGGAAGCCGGTCGCAGATGTAGCCGATCCAAATCAGCTTGCACCTGCATAAAGGAAACAAATGACACATTTAAAATCGTAACAAAATGACCATATTTGAAGCAACATACAATTGTGGTTACGTAATGTCCTTTTAATAAAAATACATAGAGGTTTAACAACAAATAATATCTGGACATTATGGACTTGATTTGAATATTCATTTATTGAAAATATTTTCTATGATCTGCCAAAGTGTAACTAACAATGCTACGGCTACATCTGAACCCTCCTCAAATACCGACACTGGTTTTCCCCTGCAATTAACATCTATTGGTTTACCATATTCAGACAGCAAAAATAAAAATAACTCAATGGCTACCACGGTAACTACATTTCAAGTGCTAGTCTTTCAAATGAAAGCACATTGCATACGGAACACACAGTTCCTGACAGCAGGGCAGCGAGTGTGCTCAATCGCATTTGATACACCATGTAGACTCATTAAAATTAGATAGGGAAACGGAAATACACCCCAGGTCATACCAGTATCTCACAGAAATGCTTCCTGCATGCAAAATATCATTGGAAATTAAAATATTCTTCCAGCGCTAGCAATGTGTGTTAAGTTTAAACTTTAAAGCTGTGTTCTGTCACGCTTGTGCACGAGCCTTGAGTATTGGCAACAATACACAATGCATAGATACCCAATGCAGAGCCGGACACGAGTACTCGTGGGGCTCTCAGAGTTCCAGATTGTGAATTCAAAAACTCCACAGATAACCATTGTTGGCCAAACTAGCTGTGGGACCACCCACGGAACCTACTCTGCGCAGGTACCTTCGTAACGAGCTCCTGGCGCGGCCCATGAGAGCCACTCCTCGTCCCTTTGCGAGTTCCGCCTGTCCCCCGGTTGTTGCAGGAGGGGGAGGCGACTAGGGTGAAGGCTCCATTCCGTAGGGCGAGGCAATGCTGAGTAGGTGACAGGAGGGAGAGGATCCCCGACAAGCACGAGGGAGATGGTTGCCTACGTGACCGCACGGTCACCTCAAGTGCAATGTTAATAGGGTGGAAACATGAGGCGGGCGCACCTCCATTCACCCCCAGCACATGCTGCTGGTTCCCTTGGGGTAACACGGTACGCCCCAGGAGCACAACGCTGAGCTGCAGAAGGGCAAGAAATGCGCGCAAACGAGCTGCGGTCTGACGCCATGTGGTAGCCCGACCTCGCCTGAAGAAAAACGCATGCAGCGCACCATTTTCTGCAGTGGTGGAGGGAAGACCATCTGGGCTGTGGAGTCTGATGAGCCCGTAGGAGCCAATAAGTGGTGGATGGGAGTGTAGAGATGATAGTCAAACACAGGAGTAATAAATGCGATATTTCAGATAGCGCTGTGTACTTTACTAGTAGATCCCTTAGGTAGTTCTTTGAAAAGTGTCGAAGTATTTGCGTCACCCGTTTCACGTATGGTATTTTTATTAAATCCTTTATATTAAGTTCACTTGCTTGCTTGCCGTGCAAATCTTTCGGTCGTTTTTTAACCCACTTCCCGTGATCCAATCGAGCTGACATTTTGCACACTTTGTGCGTGACAATTTATTTTCGTGAACATTTTTTCCAAATTTTCCACTTTTTAGGAAATTTCTTTTTAAAATATTTAATTTAAAATACCAATGTGATAAAAATGAAACTCTTACTCAAGAAAAACAGAAATGAATAATAAAATAAAACCGATGCCACGCATATAAAGGATTTATAGTGAAAAACTTTTTTTACGGGTTAATTTTTTTAAGTACCATATGCTCGTCTTTGAATCTATTGACTGCCATACCCCCACCTTATCTCACCTATCTCGTTTCCTTATATTTCTCCTCTCGTCCTCAAACGTATATGTCTCTCTCTGTCCCTCCTCCCTGTGCCCAATCTCGTTTTCGGTCCCACTTGCACCCTTCCAACGGAATAAACTTACAATGTTCACGAACCTTCCATTCTAATCTTCAAGCTCACCCTTTTCTCCATTGCCCATTTTCTTCCCCTGCCCCTCCACATGAGGAAAGGTGCTCTATAAATTTAAATAAGAAAAGGAAGATATTTTGTTATAGTAAGGATTAAGAGTAGTATGTCAGGACAGCTGGCACTCTGCCCTTTGTATTTTAATTGACTGGTTACATTTCACGATCCACCAAACCCACGATAGTAGGCCACCATCTACCTCTCACTGGTATTTGTGAGAAGTGAAGAACCTCTTCACGCGTTGCTTTGTTATGAAAATCTCCAAACTTGCTCCACATGCAATGGGGGTGGATACATTTGTAATGCGAGCGTAAACGGGGTTCGCTGCTGGGCTCTGGCCCAATCATACGGCCCGGGGTATTGGGGGGCGGAGCCCAGTATGGGAGGGCCCACCGTTCACCTTGGGTCCAATCGGAAGCGAGGTGAATGGGGGTGGAGCCAGCAGGGCGCTATGGGAAGGCCGGATCTGACGGTCCGGAAGGGGAGGAGACAGGATCACGTGGTAAAAGGGATATAGGTGGGAGCCCGGAAGGGCTCCGGGTCAGTTGTTGGAGTGAAGAAGCTGGACCCCGTTGGGTGGCCGGAGGGGATCCGCGCCATCAGCCACGTGGCTGGAGGAGCTTCGGCATACCGTCGGCCAGTGGTGTGCGGAGTGGGGGAGCGGAAGGACTGACGAGGAAGTGCGTGAGGGGAGCGCGTGAGGAGACGCTGGTCTGCTGTCAGGACCAGCGGGGTGCGAGCAAGAAGCTAAATAAAGAGCAACGGAGACCAGCAGTGTGTGACGAAGTCTATTTATTACACATTCTTAAAATGGTATTACCCTCTTGGTATGGGCAGGGTGCAATTATTGTAGAGCGGGTAACAGTATGAGTGTGTTGGAGTTGCTTTGTCTTGGTTGGACAGACTAAAGTCTAGAAAGGAGATGCTGTTTTCTGTTATTGATCAAGTAAATTTTATTTCTGGATGAAAATTGGAAACAAATTGAATGAATGTGAAACAGTCCACGCAAGTCGTTCGACGAACGAAACTTTATTTTTCCAGCAACACCAACAGGGACACTTGTACGGCATAAACACATTTACGGGAAACCAGCGTTGTCTATGGTTTCACTATAATGCAGTTCTTTCATGAGGAAACACTTCACACAACATGGACCTCGCCTATATTAACGCGAAACGTGCCCCGTTATAATGCAGTTTCTGAACGGTTGACGGGCTATTTTTTTAGCTGAGCGGTTTGATGCAGGTCGCAGAATGATACAGTTACATGGTGTCTGGCGATCTTATTTTGTGTTTATCGTTATATTATGCTGAACGCGGTACTTAACATGCCTGCACTGCCTCTAAAAATATATCAAATTCATCTTTGAAGTTAGAGGCAATGTCCACACAATCATCGATGTACAGTATCTTCCAAAGAAGTCATGAGGTTTGGTGTGTTTATAATATCAGGATATATTGTTCAAATACCTTGAAAATTAGGTTGGAATAGCTAGGACCTATGCGTGTGCCCATAGCCACACCACTGGTCTGGATGTAGTGGCATCCGCTGAAGGTGCAATTATTGCGGGTGAGCAGGAGTTCGGACAACATCAACAGTGTTGTGGTTGAAGGGGTCTGTTCAGCCTGGGTGTTGGATGAAAAGTGTAAGAATCTGGAAGCCATCAATTTTGGGAATGACGGTGTACAACTTGTGTCCATTGTGAAAACCATACGTTGAGGACCTGTGAATCGAAGGTTCTTGAAGAGCTGCAGTGTATGGTTGGTGTCTTTAATGTAGGTCGGTAATGTTTGTACAAATGTAATGAGAGTGCCATCGCCTGGATTATCAGGGGGGTATATATATTAATTATACAGTCCATGCTTATCCATAGTGGGGTTTATATCTGGGGGAAAGGTGAGAGGCGGTTCCACCAGGGAAGCCTCTGGAACGATCGGGAAGGTTTCAGGAGGGGTGTGGCCAGAGGTGGGACTTAGTCCCGGGTAGGGGGATATAAACGGGTCACAGAGCAATGCAAGGGGTTGGTGCTGAAGGCTGAAGAGGAGCCCCACCGCTGCTGCCCTGCCACCTCCATCAACCACGTGGCGGCTCGTCCTCCAGCCGCGCAGCCACTCCCTAGCGCACCGTCAGCCAGCGGTGCGTTGGAGAGCGGATGAGCGCCACGTGGCGCGGGGCAGCGTAGCCACACGAAGAGTGGACGTCCGCATAACGGAAGAGACGGAGACACGTGGCTGTACCGAGCTTTTATTGAATAAACAACCGAGGTTACTTACCGTGTCGGAAACCACTCATTGCGCAAACAAAAATTATAATGTCCAAATCCTGTAGCTCGACGTTGGCTCAGTGGGACAACTACCGGGTGATATTATCAGAAGAAACTCATTGCGACTGCTAATGCATGACGAGTGCTCTTCCTGCCTTATTAAACGTGGTATTGCACATCCCCTCATACCGACATTTTATTTGCATTCATGTATGCATAGCTAGTGATTGGTGAGTTCAGTGAGTGGTGAGAATGAGAATCAGTGGCGTCAAGCAAGTGGTGTTAAGTGACTGATGGATGTTGGTTTAGTGTGTCGGATGAGTTTCTGGTGAGAGAGTCACCTGAATAGCGATGGTCATGTGTGCCGTGAGTCTTTAGTAGCATGGTGAATGTGATTATTGGGTGAGCCCAAGATGATTTGTGAGTAAAGAGTCGTGAGTAGTGACCTTGTGTGAGGTGTCTGGTGAATGCGCACTAACATCCTGTTGTATATATGCATTTTCCAAAGAATAATATTAAGAGTGATGTGGCCTATTTTTTACGTTCTAAAAAATGCAGTAACGGAGGCCTGTGAACTTCTGCCTCGAGACAACAAAGGCCAAAGGATCACCCTCCACTGCCTCTCCCCTTCACAAAAAAATACACCTGGAGATTAAATTATCGCAAACTTTGGCTTGGCAAAGTTGTAAAGTTGAATTGACCACCACCTCATGGGAATATTTTCAAACATCATGGTATTAAACATTAACTTGATATAATGTATTGTTACGTGATGATGTAGCTCAGGAAGTTTTGAATACGACTAGTTCCATGTTTTATTAACACACCTATCTATACATGAGTGCCATGAGATTTGTGTTAGCCATTTGAACTTTATAACGAATTATGGAAGTTTTGTATTGAAGTAATGATATACAATACGAATTATGTAACTTCTACACGACCAAAATTACATGTATTCCAGGGGTGTAATCAGAGCCTGCCCAACCGCCTTTGTGCTCCCAGTGGCTGTCATTACATGCTGCAGCAGGAATTCATTTCTAAGCATGAGCCGACCTATTGAGGGGGGAAGGCCGTTTCACAATAAACAAGGATACAGACACACCACACTTATGGACAACATAGAATATCTACGTCCACAAGCCTTGAGAGGACCCCCAGAGGAAGGGTGGAAGTATGGCCGGAGTGACAATCACTCGATCAGGATATTCGGGCAGCCAGATAAAAAGGTCCATAAAAAACCCACCACATGTGCAAAGGTGAGAGAAGCTTCGGGCCTTGATGTGGCTTAGGAAAATAATTAAATAAACTAGAACAGACACAAGACACATACCTGGCGGACAAAAGGTTCACGACCTCAAAGGAACATCTGCGTTTTTGTGAGAGGAAAAAAAGTCATAAGGTCAGCAACTGACCAATAATGACAGCGGAGCGGAGAAGAAATTCAAAAGGCCAACAGCTAACCCAAGGAAGCAAAAGTCCGGAAAATGTCGGGGAAATATTGGATATATGAAGGAAGCCAAACCACACAAACTAGTCTTGCAACGGCAAACTCCAGGGGGCACACGTGTAATGATGGGTTTCACGACGGTGGAGACGAATGTTGGAGGAAACACGTTTATTAACACACAGCTACGATACAGAGCGTAGCGAACCCTTAAACACTTGAAGGGGTTACGGCCCCTTCACCCGCTGCCTAAGGAGGTACCACCTCCGGACTGACGTGCCCTACTACTGGGGCCACGGTCTCTGGGTCCTCCGGCGAGGGGTGACCTATGGGAGGCTGCTCCGAATCAACCCAGCTAAGGGACAGGTCCTGACCACTGGCCCGCTCGGTCCCGGCCCTTACAAAGACGTCGGGCCTCAAGGGTTCTAGGGTCACACCACTGGCCCACTCAGAACCGGCTCTTAGAAGGACGGCGGGTCAGGTGAGTGCCAGGGTTCTAGCTAGCTGCGCTTCAGTCTTCAACTGGATAGCTGGTCTTCAGTTTTCCATTGGTCGCGGACCCGTCCAAAGGTCCGGCTTTTATACACCTCCCAGGTGTGTCAGCCCCTGGCCATGCCTCTCTTCCAGAGAGTTCCAGGGGGGGTTTCGGGGGATCCTATGACACCCCACAGCCCCCTCCTATTGGGAGGGGTCTCGGGGGATCCCAGAACACCCCGCAGCCCCCACCTGCTTTGGGGCTGGGGAATGTCGTGACCCACATGCTGTTGCAAGGTACTGCCCCTGATGGGCCTTGTCTGCTACTGCAGGTAAGTACACGCAGCCCATTTACAACGCTACACACGTAACCAGCCAAGTGTCAAGAGTCTTGCTCCGGGGTATGGTCCTCGAAATCAACCGTAAGTCGAGTCTTATAGAGGCAAACAGCTCTGTATTGCTAAGTGCTGAGTTCTGCGTTGACAGACTCTGAGTATCACTGAAAGTTTTATTCTATGTTATGTTTTGAGTCACTTACAGAGTCAAGGACTGCGATAAATTGTACTGTAGTAAGCTATAAAAGTTGTGAGAAGCTAAGAGGTGTGCGAAGGCATTTTAATAGAACTGTGTGATCAGCTAAGACGTGTGAAAAGTTAAGTGGAGATTGGCGTTATATTTACTACTACTAGCTTTACTACCCGGCTTCGCCTGGGACTTGGATTATTGTCCAGGATTAATTTCATATTCCCTTATATTTTACTCAAAAACCCAGAAAAAAATATGCTTGCAAGAAAGAAAAAAGCTGAAACAAATCAATTTAACTAAATCGAATGTCAGAGCTCAGCGTTCGAGAGTTTGTGCTGCTTCAAACAAACAGATATATCTTCTGTTTTAAATTTAAGAGCGAGCTGAAAATAGTCGAGTTGACTTAGAAAATGGAGACAGCTTTGCCGCGCATTTGTGCGGGATACACGGCCTACGGCCTACGTGGAGGGTTTGGGGGGGGATGTGTGACGTCAGCAGGCACACTGCGTAATACTGCCGCATGCGGGTGAAATCACAGATGTGACGTCACCGCTCACTTGCCGTGCAAAATGAATCCATTATTGCGAATTGTGTACAGTCTGGAAGCTACCCACATGCCAAATTTCAAGTTTGTTGCATGTTGGGAAGTATGCTAAACATTTCGAAAAGACACACATATTCACAAATTGCCCTTTTATATATAGATAGCCTAGAAATGAGTGTAACGTGCGTGGCGTCACTCCACATGCCGCACCCCCCCCGCCGTCATTAATAATAAATACTGAATATAATAGCACATTTCTAGTCTTATGCAAATATATACATGCACCTATCACAGTACAATGAAAAATACCTTAACTATTTTCACACATGAGTGCAGTACTGAGAAAAAACGAATCGAATAATCGGGTAGGGGAGGCACAACTATTTCCAACTATGGGATTTAATCTTCATTTTGGGGTAAAATTGTTAAATTTCTGACATACTGAAAATTCTGGTGACGGATCGTTCTCGGGAACCTAACCCTTCCGTAACCTGGGGACTGCCTTATATAGCTTGGGAATTTGTGCAAAAATGTAGGACAAAACTCCTGGCAGACTCGTGCATTGTGGGGAATAAAGCGGTGGAGAGCGTGTGGCTTGTTTGTGCGCCAGTCCACTTGGGGAATCCCAATGCTGGTATGCCACATGAGGTCACGGGGTCACGGCTGTGTGTGGTGCAAACAGTTGATTTCAAGTTTTTTGGAATCTGTAGTCCAACATCCGCGGCAGCGACTTTTTTTCAGTGAAAAAGTGGAAAACGCTCCATTGCGATGTTTCACCAAATCCTTGTTGCATGTTGGAAAACACTCGATGCTCTGTACTAATGGACTCCTGGCCACTTTGTATCATATCACATGTAGAAGATTCTCAAATATCTACTGCTCCACAAACATTCCACTCTAGAACGCCAAGCTTAAAAGGCAAACAAAAAGGTGAAAAATGTCCAGGTATACCCCAAAGACAATATTTAGTATTATAAACGCATATTCTTTGTTATCTTTGAAAATACTTTATCATTACAACCACATGTTGTATCAGTTTCAATGGGAAAAAATATATAAGAAATAAAAATGTCCTTTAAATAAGGTGAATTAAATGACATTTCAAATTGAAAGAAATGTAAGTGTCTCCCTGTTCAAGCAGTGTTGGGCAGTGTTCACTTCGCTGGTGGCCAGAAGCCAGTGGTGACGATTCCCCATACTTATGGTGGGGGACGGTATCCCTGTAAAACTACCACTATTACATTCCAACAAAGAAGTACAGACTTTATTAATTGTATCAACCAGTTGGAAATAAAAGGCTGAGGCAAATACCAACCAGGATGTAATGTGTTTGCATAACGACGCAACTTTGGACATATGTCTACAAGGTATCCAATACACAGTGTTGAAAGCCCTCGAAAAATAAAACGTGAATAGCCCACCGCTTCCCGCCTGCTAACACCCACGTGATAATAAAGATGCTGAAACGTTATTATTTGGAAAGAATCAAATTTACATTTGCATACGGATGTGTCCGCCAGTTGGACTTCCCTATTGTGCTCGCCCTTGGAGGTCTCATGCGGGCAGTAGATTCTGTATAAAAGTAAAGAGATCTCAACAGCGAGACACGGCAGTGGAGAGGTTTTACGCGTGATCGAGAAGCTCCAAGTCATCGATTAACCATGCTCGCCTTTCTCGTCTGCGCTGCTCTGCTGGTTGGAGGTGAGTACTCCTCGTGCTGACACGTTGAGCTGCTGAGTGATTGCAATGCACGCATTTGATTTAGTGGAGCAACCGTTAAATCTTCTTCAGGAACTGGACTCAGTTCTAGAAGCAGCTCCTAGCACCAGACATACCTAAACGCCTTTTGGCTGTTCCCGGATATCGTAAAATTCTTCCATTAATTGCCAAATACTTAAATATTATCTATGGCACGAATGTTGGGCCCTCTGTGGATTTTTTCCAATGGGGCCTGAACCCTGTGGGGATGTCCAAAAACCAGAAAACGCGACCCCAAGCCTTTAATACCACGGCGTGGAAAACTATTTTAGCTAATTGGAAGCACTACTAACCCCCTTCCTGGAGACATTAGAATCGATTATTATAAACTAAGGCCGCAATGGAGCACCTTTACTTAATAACCCTATATAACACGGATCACCTGAGGGCAATACGATGGGATCCAGGAAAAATGGTGAGGAGGTGGAGGAACAGGCCTCGCCTTATTGTGAATATACTCTGAATGAGAGTAGTTCCTAGGAGGGGAATGGGCGGATCAGGGCTTCAAGTGCTCTCTTTTACACGTCACTCGTTATTTTGGCTAGAACACATGGGTTATAAACGGATGCCGATATACCCTCAATAACACCTGGTTGAGGAGAAAACAATTACCCAGAGCGCACAACTCCTGGATATGCCAATCCTACATGTACGGTGATATACCCTCTGTCATGGTTGCGGTTTCGGGTTTTAAATAAAACAATAGATGTAAAAGAAGCTCCTGTAACGTGAAGTGAAACATCGGACATCATGTAGAACAGTACAAGGTTCAACCCAAAAACGCATTAGAGAGATTTGTGTGATATTGTTTGTGCTATTGTTTGCGTTAGTGCTATTGTGTATAGTATTGTGCATGTTTGCTATTGTGTATAGTATTGTGCGTTTATGTTATTGTCCCTTACAGCTGAGGTGTCTGCTCAGAGCTGTGGGATCGCAGCGTATCCCCAGATCCGCGTGGTGAACGGCGTCGAGGCTCGCGCCAACTCCTGGCCTTGGCAGGTAACGGCAGATGCTGAATTACAGCCATCACAGCCACATGCTGCATTGTCAGTCGATCTCAGTGCAGCAACATCTATTGTTGCACATTCCACGTGGAGGCCCTCATCCAGCAGTGAATTGACAAAAGGGCTGCATGTGTGCACCATGAAATGTTCAGATCTTCCATTCTTCTTAATGACGCTGAATCAATTACTATAATGGGAAAGTTGAAGCACAGTGTTTAACGCACTGCACTATGAACGAGGGTACCTGGGTTACATTCCCTGCGACTGCTAACATCAGTGGCGAGCGAATTCCGAAACAGTACCGGATTACAACACTTCACAGCCAGCTGTGACTAGCATTGTGAGGCAGTGGATTGACAAAAGTTCTAAGTTCGAACTGTATTATTTGACAATAAAATTGGACTGAGTCCTGGAAAAATGACAGTAACTACCACCACTTCGCTGTGTGTGCATTACAGGCGCTCGTGCAGAGGTACTCTGGAGGAAGATGGGTCAACTACTGTGGAGGAACCCTCATTGATAGTCAATGGGTGCTCACCTCTGCCAGCTGTTTCACGTGAGTCACGGCACCAGTGGCGTCGCTATTGTGTGTGCGGGCGGTGCAGCTGCACCGGGGCCCAGTTGCTGTACAGTATTTTCCTGTACCACATTGCGACCACCAAAGGTGGAGCAGTGGATCTTTGGAGTAAAGAGGCAGCCTCTATAAAGAATCTTTACACGTTGTGTAAAGGTCACAAGGTGTTAAAGTGAAAATATCATGCTGTAACTCGCACTATTTATGTTTAGTAATTCATCACTGCAATGTTTACAGGTGTAAGTGATTAAGACCGTCCGTCGCTATGTTTTCTCCCCACATCCACCACAACGTGCAGGAGTGGCTACAGCTACAGGGTGGTGCTGGGAAAGCACAGTGTGTCCACATCCGAGTTCGGGGAGGTCACCCCTCCATTAAGCCTGGCCGTCTGGCATAGCTACTGGAATCCCAGCATCCCGGCGAATGGGTGAGAACGCACATGGGCTACGTGACACCATGATATTCAGAGTTGCAATAGACAGATACAACAACAACAACCAGCCATTCGCCACTAAGTGGCGGTGACGTCACCACGACGCTTGTGCCAGATACACATACATACATTTAAACAGTCATGCATATGATAAATTCAGACCGACAAGACACAGATTAAATATTTTTAACTCACAAAGCTCCTCATTGACACTGCCTTGAAGTGCCAAAAAAAAATCTAATTTTAATATAACTAGAATTTTTACGACCTATGGCCGCCTTTTTCTAACTCCTGCCTTCAAATGAAATGTAGATTATTGAATGTGGGGTGTATAGGCATCCAAAAAAAATGGATATTTTTTTTGGGGGGGGAGGAGTGAAAATAATTTGGGGGGGTCGGCAATTGTTGTAAACTTGTTGGATCAACTTTTTACCCCCACATCTGGGGGGGGGGGTTCACTTTCTCTATCTCTTTGATGCAGCCTCCTTCTGAAAGGCTCTAATAATAATTTAGATCACAGATAAACAAACGGACAAATGAAACGCTGGGCTTTTATAATAGATATTTCAGGGAATGGTCATTTTTCAACTGGAAATTTTATGATAGAAGGCAGTGATAATGACAAGGCGAGTAGTTGTCTTGATTTGTACTCGTACGCGCTGAACCCCCATTGCTTGGTGTTATGTTCGGTGTTGAGCGTCGCATCACGGCTGCCCCTGTCTCAATCCACCACAGGTACGACATCGCCATGTTCAAGATTGCGTCGCCCGTGGCTCTCTCCAGCAAGGTGCGCCTCGCCTGCCTGCCCAGCGCCAACCAGATACTGTCCAACAACTACCCGTGCTACGCCACGGGCTGGGGATCCCTCGACAGTGAGTACCGTTCACTCAGTGTCCATTCAGCCCAAAGTGACAATTTCCCCTGCAGATTAACGAGATGAAGATGGCTGAGAAACTGTCACAAGTCACATTCTAGGGTTGACTCAGCCCTTAATATTTTGGGGGTTGAAAAAATGAACACAACTCTGCATACTCAGGAGTGGGAAATAGCCTGCCAGTAGGGTGGCGGTGTTGCTATGTGGCCTTTCCCTTCTGAGCATAAAGACAGCGACGGTTCGCTTGGGGAGCACCTGTTAACGCCACCTAACTCAGATGTTTTCACCAACGCTCTTCATCTCCACATCGTCTGTGCGTGTGAACAGCCAGCGGCTCCTTCCCCAGCACGCTGCAGCAGGCCAGCCTGCCCGTAGTGGACTACGCGACGTGCAGCCAGCCCAGCTGGTGGGGGAGCAGCCTGAGGAGCAGCGTGATCTGCGCGGGGGGCAGCACCCACTCTGCGTGCTATGTGCGTATGGAGCGCAACGCGAGCCAACCCGCGTCAATTCCTTAACGATAATTATCGTTGAGAATATTTGTCAGCAAAATGTTTCCTTTAAATCTTAATTTAGTCAACAGTGAGTGGACAACAATCACCAAGCATGGTGATGACTTTGACCACTAATATCACTGACTCGCTCACCTGTTAATGTTGGGGGAGCGAAAGGGGTGCACATTCACCCCAATAATGAATAACTCGAGTCGACAAATAGTGTGACTGTTTTAATAGCCTCGAATAAGAGAATGACTAAATTTAATCCACAGACACTAAGAATTTACTAAAATAAAAACACAGAATAAGATAATGCATCACTGTATTAACTCAAGGAATAACAAAAAAAAAACAATACAAATGTTGACTTGTCATATTTGGTCGCCAGACACTGCCATGTGTGTCTAGCAGCCAGAGTCGTATGGGGCAAGACACAGAAAGGCGTTTTGGGCAATGGGAGGGATCAGGCTTCGGGGTTGTGCGATATACCTCCGTTATTTAGCAACACGGTCCGAAAGCACACTTGCAAAGTTTGATCATCCAGACACCGATACAAGAGCTCCAATCTACTGTACTGAACCTTCCCAGCACCCGCCACCATATCCCGTTGCTGCTTTACCCAGTGAACGTAGATGCATGTCTATCCTCTTGTATGCATCGCAGGGTGATGGAGGTGGCCCACTGAACTGCCAGCGGTGGGACAATGCCTGGGTGGTGCAGGGAATCACCAGCTACATATCATCTCTGGGTTGCAACACGATCCGCAAGCCCACCGTGTTCACCCGTGTGTCAGCATACACGAGCTGGATCAGCGCTGTGAGTGCCGATGATGTCAATGTCAAATTGTCAATGTTATTTCCATGATCCTGCTGTCAATGTCAATATTAATGCTATTAATGTAGCGATGTCATTGTTATTATCATCAAAATCATTGTTAATACCACGTCACTGTCAATGTCGTTATTGTTATTGCTCTCATGAATATCAATTTTATTGTAAATTGTTATATTGTAATTATCAATGTAGGTGTCACCTACAACCTTTAAATTAATCAGGAAACCGTTATACGGATGGGGCATATGTGGAGGATTGAAATGGACATGTTACCAAGACAAGCATTGACAGTGGAATCCCGTGGTCAAAAACTAAATGGAAACATTAAAACCACAAGATGAGTCAGGTGTTGAGTGCAAATGGAAGCGATGGCACAGTGTGATGACCTTTTAATCGATCATAAAGCAAAGGTGGCATGAGTAATCAGTGTGGCTAGTTTCGTCCAAGGTATGATTGCCATCATGTTCGTTATCTGTAGGTACTGACTGTCAAACATTACCCATTTTCCGTTTCTCCCGCAGGTCATGAGCGTGTACCGTGAAGCCCCGAAGCTCGCGGAGGGAGAGCAGAGCGTCAACAGTGGAGTCAATGCCACAATTGCCGCATTCAAGAAGCCACAGGCTTAAAGCTTCACGCTCTTTACATCAATGCTACCACTAACCCTAGAATTACATTTTCGTGTTACTGGTATTTCTTGTTGAAATGTGAGACCGAGCATGTGAGCATAGAATGGGTGGTTCGATTAACTGAGTTTGTTTGGCCATATTAGACATGTTACCAGTGTTAATGATAACAGAATTTGGCACTTAGATCAGATGTTGAACAATTCGTTATTTTGAATTTTTTTGGCAATACCAACATGAAAACTTTACATTCAATATTGAATATACATCTTTTAAATTGTATGTCCACCATAACACTGTCCTTTCCATACCAAGTTAAAATCTTCTATTTTTGTATAGACACTGTTAAAAAGAATATTGCATATACAATACCATTCGACTGATTATAAATGCTAAATTTGAACAAGCAACTAAATTCGCAAATGATGTGTTCCCAAGCAACAGTTGGAGCTGCAAGCTCACCAGACCATTGGACCAACTTTAAATGGCTTGTTTGCTTCACATGTACAGACCCTACATATCCAGTGTATTGAATCTCTTGAAATAAATGTCATTTAAGTTTCAATATATAGGTCAAGGTCAGGTAGTATGTGCAATTTTTTACAATATCGATTGAGTCAGGATTGGATCATATCATGGTGTATTGTGGGAAGAGAGTTGATTGAGGGTCCTACAGCATTATAAAGATAATGTCTTTTTAAATGATTAATGCCTTTGATGTGTTTTGTTAATTTGTCATACTGCAAGTGATCTCTATATATTTCTCATCTCATGGTGTATAGTTTGGATTGGTGCAAAATAAAAATGTCAAAAAATCTAATTGAATTAAATGACTAGTGGACTGTTGAATGTATTGTGTTGTGAAAAAATATCTAATAAAAAAAACATGAAAAAAGTACGAAATTACGTAAATTAGGCTAAAATAATTAAATTTGTGTGCAATTAATGTTAATTGATGTTAATTGAGTGATTCTCGCTTAAACATTTGCTGATTATGATTTTAGTGTAAATTCGTCCGGTCTCAGGATTCAGATCTTGCGCAGGATACAGTTCTTATTATTATGCATGAACTTAGGAAGGAACCACTCAGACTCTTCCGTATTTAGCAACTTTATTATCTAAAAACACTCTAATATGCGAACACAGAATTACATCACAGAAAAAATCTGTGCAAACTGTTAATTCTACGTTTCATATTTCTGGGAGGTATTGAGCTTCATCCAGGCCCAACTGGAAAGAACTCGATAAATTCTGTACATTTTTCTAGCAGAAAAGGTGTTGGTATTCTCTATGTCAACATCAGAGGGCTCGTAATTAAATTAAGTCAACTAAAACCAGAAGTGGCTAATTTGGACCCAGACATTTTTTGCCTTACAAAAAGTTTCTCAGTCCTGCCATGAATGACTTGTAGATGACGATTGATATCTACAACTATTTTTGGCAAGACCGAGGGTCTGAAGGGGGTGGAATTGCGATCTATGTACGTAATACTATTGCATGTTCATGAGCTCACTCCTTGTTAAAAAAGTGTTGCTTTGAAGGTCTGGCTATCAAAATCACTTTCCCGAAAAATGAACAGATATTAGTAGTGTGTTGTTATAGACCGCCTAGTGGTAAACATGTTGAAGCTGCATCCGCACTGAGAGAGCTTTTTGGGGGCCTTTCTAAAGGTGAAATAGTTATAGTGGGCGATCTGAATTGGAATTGGATGAACCCACCGGCTGTGGCCACAAATTTTAATGATTAATTTAACCCATTTCAATTAATAAATGTCCCAACAAAACAAAACTTAAACAATCCGGGACAATCCTCACTGCTTGACATCCTATTGACAAATGCCCCACACAATTTCACTTGTGTTCTGGGTAATCATCTTAGCGATCATTCCTTCATATTTGGGGTGAGATCATCGGCCAAACCCAAAATCCCCGCCAAATTTGTTATGAAGCACTCCATGAGACATTTCAGCATACCGGCATTTACAAATGATGTACTTCACTTGGATATTGACAAGGTTTGTGATATCCAAAACCTGACTACGGCTTGGGAGACCTTCAGATCAACATTTCTCCAAATTCTTCACAAACATGCTCCGTTGGTTAAATTTAAAATTAAAGGCAACCGTCCACCATGGTTTGATCCTGTAATTACTAAGCTAATGAAAACTAGGGACAAGGCTTGGGCATCTGCTCATGAAAGTCACTTGGTAAATGACTGGCTAGAATACAAGATTTTAAGAAATAGATGCGTCAAAAAATTATATGACATGCAATAAATGTTTATTTTTCTTCAACTCTTCCAGAATCACATGGCAATGCCAGGATCTTCTGGAAACAATCAAATGCATTGAAAAGACATCCATAACAGATAATCAACCTGTTGCGTTAAACCGAAATGGGGAGTATTTTTCAGATCCCCAAAAAATAGTCGACAATTTTTACCTTCATTTTCGGAAGCTGGTGACCTTTTGAAAATGTTTTGGGAGTAACCCCAGCTAATTTCGGAAACCACCGACCAAACACTAAAAAATAAATTAATTTCCAGCATATGCACGAAAATAATGTTCTAAAACAACTGTCCAACCTCAAAGGATCCTCCGCTACCGGAGCGGACAGTATTCAAGTTTTTTGCCTTGTTAAGTGTTGGTCACCTAATATAAAAACCGATAGCCCATATTTACAACCTATCCATCAAAGAAGCATCAGTTCCTAAGGAATGGAAACACTCCTATGTTCGTCCACTTCACAAAGGAGGCCCGAAAGATGATTCAAATAACTTCCGACTGATCTCCATTTTGTCTCCGTTAATGACATTTTTGGAAAAATTACTAAACTATCAAATTAGCAGTTTCTTGTCGGAAAACAATATATTGAAAAGAAAACAATCAGGTTTCCGAAAAAAAATAGAGCACCGCATCCGCTGCATTAGACTCTCTCAATCACATTTACAGTAGTCTTGATAAAAAGCAGTACTGCGCCAGTCTTTTTCTTGACACATCAAAAGCTTTTGATACAGTAGACCACAACATCTTGCTAAGTAAACTAGGTTTACATCGTTTCTCCGAACACTCAGTAAAATGGTAAAAAGATTACCTCTCTTTTCGCACCCAAACTGTCTTCACAGATGGTTGGAGGTCAAACAGTGTTAATATAACAAAAGGGGTTCCACAGGGTTCAATCATCGGCCCCCTCTTGTTCTCTCTTTATGTTAATGAATTAGGCACTGACCTGGATCATTCCATGGTAAATCTTTTTGCAGATGACACGATACTAATTACTGCTGGCCGCTCTCCTGATGACGTGATTGCTAGGCTCCAGGGTGATTTCAACAAAATACAACATCAGCTGGTTGCTCTTAAACTCGTCCTGAATACCGCCAAAACCAAGGTACTATGCTTCTCACCAGGACTAAAGCAGAACGTGATTTTTCCCCAATTACATTCAAAAGATAATGATCAAATAGCGTAAGTCAAAATCTGTAAGTATCTTGGGGTCATCCTGATTCAAAACTGAATTTTCAAGAACACATTGATTATATTGCTAAAAAGAAAAAAAGAAAAATTGGTTTTCTGTATCGACACATATACTGTTTGGAATTGATAAAAGCAACCATAATGCCCCTACTTGATTACTGTGACATCGTTAATAAATCAGCACCCAGTACTGTTCTGAAAAAGCTTGACTCAATATATAATTCGGCCTTATAATTTGCATTGAACTGCCCATATAGGACCCACCACTGCGATCTCTACATTGGGTCAAACTTAACATCGCTTAATGATCGTCGTCTTATGCATCAGATATTATTTATTTACGATGTACTTACAAAAAAATCCGCAGATTACCTCATGCATCTCCTTATTGTTTCGGAAAACAAATATGAGCTAATATCTTCGCTCATTTACCAGCTTCGCATTCCTAATTGCCGTACAAATACTGGAGAAAGGGCTTTTGCTATAGATGCCCCCAGGGTCTGGAATGCTATTGCAAATAAACTCCAGCTTGGATCGTTACCAACAAGACAATCACTCAAAAATGCTCAAGGGGAGTCGTACAACCATAGCTGCCACTGATATCCGGTGGCCTGAAATCAATAATATAGCGATAGATGACCGATGTATGAAATTATTACGTATTGTGATTATAGTGCGCTGCTACTGCTATTGTTAATCCGGCTGTTATGGATTGACTTATGCAGCTATCGAAGGATGCTAGGTTTAGTGATGTATGTTGTGTGTGTCGCTATTGTAAACTTTTAATCACATTTGTTGCGAAAACTGTTACGTTGGGGCTTGGTTTGGCCCGATCTTTTTTTATTTAGTATAGATTTTTACTTAAAATTTTGATCTGTATTGTATTATGATTGTTATTGGGATCAAACATCGAAATGGAATTTTTTGCACTTTTGTACGCAGCATGGACGGGTTGTGCTTTTTCTGTAGGATTTTATTGTTAACGTATGTGATGTTTAGATTTGTGTACAATTAATTTTAGGTGTATCTTGTAATTTTATTGTTTGTTGCGGTTGAACACAACTCAAGAGCCAAATGGCTCACAGGGTAAATCGGCGATAGGGCAATCGACTCATGTCGACGAGCTGTACACGATGCACTTTTCAAAGCTAAATTTTTCGATAACGAATTTTTTATACTAATGTTTGGCGTTTCGACTGATTTCGGATTGATTGGTATCCCAGTCGCGGAGTTAAGTACACCCCTGGAAAAAATAGTGTCCCAGAAATTAAATATTTAATTGCCTCGGCCATTTTGTATTATTTGGTAACCCGGGGTACCGCCATAAGAATAATTTCACCCACCAGAGGGCAGCAGAGACTAACGGCTTTTGTTAAACAGCCACACGGTAGTGATTTCAATTCAAACACTAATCTACCCTAATATGTATACTGTTTGCTTAAAATAGCGACTGTAAATTGCTAATTTGTCCCGTATCCCTTCTCCACCCGACACAATTCAAAAAAGTAAAGTCGTGTGAATAAACACACAGATGTGTATTACTTCAGCACACCGGTATTCTGACGAGCAATGCACAACATTTAACAATTCGTCTAGACGTTTTCGCTCGTAATCACATCCAGCATCACCAGGCGATTTCCAGAGTTGAACTCCTGCAGGAGATGATGATTGGCAGAGTTGAACTCTTTGTTTCCAGCCTCCTTTAATGTTTCTGTGGTTTTGCGTTTTCTTGTCATGTGGAGGTTTTAAATATTAAGGTTTGTTTGTCGACGTTCCCCTATAAAGAGTTGCCGACGCTGAGAGGAAAAGTCACAACAGTGAGGCTGTCGTTCACTGCCCTGGTTTTTGAGCTATTAAAAGCAAGGCTTCCAACTTCTGTGCATTTTTAACACTTCGGTTCCCAAACTAATTTGAATACATTCATATTACAGACACATAGACACATACCTCGAATAGGAACATATTATCTGATCGAAACAAAGCAACCACACGATCCCTTTCTTTGTCGATTGTGCTTTGTCAAACTTTAGATATGCATAAAAGTTAGATTCTTGTAATAATGTTGATACGTTAACTCCTAAGAGTGTGATTCACATGGTCTGTAAGCACAGAGTGGCCCGGCTGGATCACACGGTGCTTGATCATACAGAATTTGTCAATAGAGCGCTATTTGCATTCAAAGGTGCAGGAAATAAAATGACTGCGCAAATAAAAAAGGAAGAATTAGATAGAGGCACATGTCCTTTTCATTTGCTTAAGATTTGTGTGAGTTGACAGTTTGTCCAATGTCATGACATTTGCAAGAGAGCGTTTCATTCATTTATTCATCACAGACAGTCGGCGAAGGGCCGTTGTGCCAAACGTGTGACCTCTTGTGACAGTATTTGCATAAACTGCTATTGCTGCTATACACCGGTGTCTTGAATGATTTGTTTGATCCACGTATCACGGGGGCGACCACGAGGGTGGCGTCATGCGTTTGAGGGTCGCAGCCCACTTCGAACGTCGACCGCCAACTGAGGCATGCAATTTGCTGGAGTTCGCGCATCAAGACAGGCGACGCGCCCAAACAGTGTAATCCGTTTCCCTTGAACTAAGCTCTGAAACGATAGGAGGCCGGTCGCAGATGTAGCCGATCCAAATCAGCTTGCACCTGCATAAAAGAAACAAATGACACATATTTAAAATCGTGACAACAAAATGGCCATATTTGAAGCAACATACAATTGTGGTTACGTAATGTCCTTTTAATAAAAATACATAGAGGTTTAACAAAAAAAATATCTGGACATTATGGACTTGATTTGAATATTCATTTATTGAAAATATTCTCTATGATTTGTCAAAGTGTAATTAACAATGCTACGGCTACATCTGAACCCTCCTCAAATACCGACACTGGTTTTCCCCTGCAATTAACATCTATTGGTTTACCATATTCAGACAGCGAAAACAACTCAGTGGCTACCACGGTAACTACATTTCAAGTGCTAGTCTTTCAAATGAAAGCACATTGCATACGGAACACACAGTTCCTGACAGCAGGGCAGTGAGTGTGTTCAATCGCATTTGATACGCCATGTAGACTCATTCAAATTAGATAGGGAAACGGAAATACAACCCAGGACATACCAGTATCTCACAGAAATGTTTCCTGCATGCAAAATATCCTTGGAAATTAAAAATATTCTTCCAGCGCTAGCAATGTGTGTTAAGTTAAAACTTAAAGCTGTGTTCTGTCACACTTGTGCACGAGCCTTGAGTATTGGCAACAATACACAATGCATAGATACCCAATGCAGAGCCGGACACGAGTACTCGTGGGGCTCTCAGAGTTCCAGATTGTGAATTCAAAAACTCCACAGATAACCATTGTTGACCAAACTAGCTGTGGGACCACCAACGGAACCTACTCTGCGCAGGTACCTTCATAACGAGCTCATGTCGCCGCCCATGAGAGCCACTCCTCGTCCTTTTGCGAGTTCCGCCTGTCCCCCGGTTCTTGCAGGAGGGGGAGGCGACTCGGGTGAAGGCTCCATCCCGTACGGCGAGGCAAGGCTGAGTAGGTGACAGGAGGGAGAGGATCCCCGACAAGCACGAGGGAGATGGTTGCCTGCATGACCGCACGGTCACCTCAAGTACAATAATAAGAGGGTGGAAACATGAGGTGGGCGCACCTCAATTCACCCCAAGCACATGCTGCTGGTTCCCTAGGGGCAACACGGTGCGCCCCAGGAATACAACGCTGAGCTGTAGAAGGGCAAGAAAGGCATGCAAACGACCTGCGGCCTGACACCATGTGGTAGCCCGACCTCGCCTGAAGGAAAACGCATGCAGCGCGCCATTTTCTGCAGTGGTGGAGGGAAGACCATCTGGGCTGTGGAGTCTGATGAGCCCGTAGGAGCCAATAAGTGGAGGATGGGAGTGTTGAGATGATAGTCAAACACAAGAGTAATAAATGAGATATTTCAGATAGCGCTGTGTACTGTACTAGTAGATCCCTTAGGTGGTTCTTTGAAAAGTGTTGAAGTATTTGCGTCACCCGTTTCACGTGTGGAATTTTTATTTTAAGTACCTTATGCTCGTCTTCGAATCTATTGATGGCCTTACCCCCACCTTATCTCACCTATCTCGTTTCCTTCTATTTCTCCTCTCGTCCTCAAACTTATCTGTCTCTCTCTGTCCCTCCTCCCTGTACCCAATCTCGTTTTCGGTCCCACTTGCACCCTTCCAAAGGAATAAACTTACAATGCACACGAACCTTCCGTTCAAATTTTCAAGCTCACCTTTTCTCCATTGCCCATGTTCGTCCCCTGCCCCTCCACATGAGGAAAGGTGCGCTATAAATTTAAATAATAAAAGGAAGATGTTTTGTTACAGCCAGGATTAAGAGTAGTATGTCAGGACAGCTGGCACCCTGTCCTTTGCATTTTAGTTGACTGGTTACATTTCACGGTCCACCAAACCCACGATAGTAGGCCACCATCTATCTCTCACTGGTATTTGGGAGAATTGAAGAACCTCTTCATCGCGTCGCTTTGTTATGAAAATCTCCAAACTTGCTCCACATGCAATGGAGGTGGATACATTCTTAAAATGGTATTACCCTCTTGGCATGGGCAGGGTGCAATGATTGTAGAGCGGGTAGCAGTATAAGTGTGTTGGAGTTGTTTTGTCTTGGATGGACAGACTAAAGTCTAGAAAGGAGATGCTGTTTTCTGTTATTGATCAAGTCAATTTTATTTCTGGATGAAAATTGGAAACAAATTTAATGAATGTGAAACAGTCCACTTGAGTCGTTCGACAAAGGAAACTTTATTTTTCCAGCAACACCAACACGGACACTTGAAAGGCATAAACACATTTACTGAAAACCAGCCTCGTCTATGGTTTCACTATAATGCAGTTCTTTCATGAGGAAACACTTCACACAACAAGTACTTCGCCTATATTAACGCGAAACATGCCACGTTAGAATGCAGTTTCGGAACGATTGACGGGCAATAGTTTTAGCTGAGTGGTATTATACAGGACGCAAAATGATACAGTTTCATGGTGTCTGGCCATCTTACTGTGTGTTTATCGTTATATTCTGTTGAAAATATTTTCGCTAAACGCGTTTTTCGCTGAACGTGGCACTTAATGTGCCTGAACTGCCTCTGAAAAATGTATCAAATTCCTCTTTGAAGTTAGAGGCAATGTCCACAGAATCATCGATGTACAGTATCTTCCAAAGAAGTCAGGAGGTTTGGTGTATTTGTAACGGGTTCCGGAGACACTTGTAGAGGTAACTTCTTTATTACAACACAACACTCCAACAGTCCTGATACTCTGTTACAGCCTAGGTACACAGCCTAGGTACACAGCCTAGATACTCTACTCTGGCTACGCTCTGGAACTCGCCCTCACAAGGTCGTAGAGTCGGGAGTTCCAGAGTCCCACCACTCGCTCTCACAACATCCCAGGGTCTTCAGATGGCTGGTCGTGGGTCTTGGGTCTTGAGTTACAACTGGCCCCGATCGTCTAGGGAGCTCCCCTTTTTATGCCTAGTCCAACGAGGGGTGGGGCCATGTGCGCCACCAGACATCCCACCGAGCACACACAGCCCCCCCCGTTGGCGGCGCCAAAAGGCTTAAGCGCCTGGGAACCCACCGCCTGGCGCCCAGAGGCTTAAGCGTCTGGAACCCCTGGGAACCCAGCGCCTGGCGCCCAGAGGCTTAAGCGTCTGGACCCGCCCGGGAACCCAGAGCCCCCAGCAGCCCCTCCCTTCTTATGTCACTACATTACCCCCCTCTACGTAGCCTCCAGCCGACCCGGCTGTCAAAAAAAAAAATACAATTGTACAATAAATTATTTGTTAACCATCAGAATGAGTGTGTGACAAATCAAGAAAAAAAATGAGCAGAAAGCGCCTCTCCCCCTCCTGTGGTCACCGATGCAGAACAACACTGTATAAACACATATATGCAGGATGAACGCACGCCCCAATCGCCCACTATACATGATGGCAAGGTGAGTGGCGTCGCGTTGGGACGAGAGTTCGTAGGCGGGGGTCATGAAAATCTTTGAGTTTTGAGCGAGTCCGAGTGGCAGGTCCATCGGTCGCGACGGAGGCAGGAGGGGACCGACGACCCGCTGTTGCGCTTGTGTCCTGGGTCGCTGATCCCGCGGGCAAGCTTGTTCCCGCTGGGTCGACCGTGGCGGGTTTCATTCCCAAGGCACCTGAGGGCGGGACAGCGGGACCTGCCCGAGAGTTAGAAGCAGCATCATCGCGGCGCGGCTCGTCAGACATGTCGCGCTCTCGGCCCCGGAGAAGTGAAGGAGGTGTGTAGGGTTGAATGTAAGGTTTTAGACGTGACGGGTGCACGAACCAACGTCGCTTGCCATGCTGGATCCCGACACACTGCGGGCGGAAAACGCGAATAATAACAACCGGGCCTCTCCAAGGCTTAAGCAGTTTTGAGGAAGTAGCCAATGGTACCTGCAGGCAGTGGAGCCAGGCGCGGTCCCCTTTTACCCAAACGTGGCGGGACGTGCGGAGATTCCGCAACCGCTCGTTGGCAAGCTGACGGGCTTCTGAGTTATTTTGAGCAGCCTCCCGGGCATCCACGAGACGACGCACATTAGCACGGATGTGGTCAGCAATCTTAGCCTTAGGTGCGGGCTGTTTAATGTGCAATTGTACGTCGATTGGGGGGCAAACCTCCCTACCATACATAAGATAGAATGGCGAGTACCCCGTGGCAGCATGGGGCGCCATTCTATAGGCGGCCAACACACCAGGTATGTGGAGATCCCAATCAGTCTGTGACTCAGACACCTGGTGGCTTAGCATGGAGGTAAGTGTCCTATGTAATCGCTCGACCATACCGTCAGTCTGGGGGTGATATGGCGAGGTGCGAATTTTGTGTGTCCCTAGTAGGTTGCACACATCCCGCAACAGGGTGGAAGAGAAATTTTTCCCTTGGTCGGTCAGCAGGCGTTCGGGAGCACCCTTATCGAGGACGTAGCCCTTGAAAAAGGCTTCTGTAATGGCTGCTGCAGACTGGTTGGGGAGTGGCCAGGCCATGGTCCATCGGGTAAAATATTCGACCCCAACCAAAAGGTACTTACTACCCCGAGGAGTAGCAGGAAACGGACCCAAAATATCCAATGCGACAATCTCATTGACCCGGGAAACCTTAATGGATTGGAGCGGCGGGCAGGACGGCCTAGCAGGTGGTTTCCGCTGTGCACATTCTGTGCAACCTTGCACAAGGTCAGCCACATCGTTTGACATGCCCGGCCAGAAAAATTCCAATTGGATTTTAGCTAGTGTTTTTTGAACACCCAAGTGCAAGAGGCGACTGTGGGTTTCCCACATAAGTCGCCCCCACAGGGAGGTGGGCACCACCAATGTGTGGGATTGGGACCCCCCATCCCAATGCATGAGGACACCTTCCCGGATGACATATGATACGGGGCCCCCCTGCCCCCTGTGACCCTGGGCATCCCTAGCGCGGCGTCTCAATTTGAGGAAGGAGACGTCTTCCATCTGAAGACGTCCCCAGTCATCCAATCCGAGGCCCAGCAATGCGTCCTGCGGAACTTGCGTGGAGGGAGCCCCGTGGTCCCCGACCCCATCCCCGGCCGCGGCCGCAAGGGATGGGGGCGGTACCCCGTCAGGCTGCCTACAACGCCCCGCACCCAAAAAACAAGCACAGCGCCCATTGTTCGGCAGTCGCGACAACTCGTCGGCATTCCCGTGTTGAATCCCCTTGCAGTAAATGACAGTGAACGCAAAGTCCTGGAGGATCTCGAGCCAACGCGAGAGCTGTCCAGATGGTTGGTCCACTCGCAAGGCGTATTGTAGTGCCGCGTGGTCGGAGCGTACTGTGAAATGCCTGCCATACACGTATGGCCTGTACTGTTTTATGAAAAAAACGATAGCAAGCAATTCGCGGCGCGTCACGCAGTAACGTTGCTCCGCGGGCGACAGCACCCTGCTGCCATAGGCGATGACGCGCTCCACTCCATTGACAATTTGCGACAGCACCCCTCCAATTCTGGTGTTGCTGGTGTCTGTATCCAGAATGAACGGAGTGGTAAAATCTGGATAAGACAGGGTAGGAGCATCAACCAGTGCTTTTCGGACGGCATTGAACGATGCCTGTTCTAACTCTCCCCAGCGGAATTTGACCCCTTTGGCCGTTAATGCGTGGAGGGGCTTCGCGATGGATGCGAATCCCGCAACAAATCATCGATAATATGAGGCGAAGCCGATAAAATTCCGCACCTCCCCAACAGAGGTAGGAGTTGGCCATGAGCGCACGCAATTTGTCTTTTCGGGGTCCGTGGCAATTCCCGAGCGGCTGACAATATGGCCCAAATAACTAAACGAATCCCTCATGAGGTGGCACTTTTGCGGTTTGAATTTGAGGTTAGCCGCTTGCATTTTAAGGAAAACTGCCTTCAATCGCGTGAGGTGTTCATCAAATGTTTTGCTGAACACGATTACATCGTCGAGGTAGATTAGGCAAGAATCCCACTGGAGCCCAGCAAGGACCAGCTCCATCAGGCGCTGGAACGTCGCCGGGGCCGAGTGAAGACCCATGGGAAGTCTGTTGAATTGGAACAGTCCCTGCAGCGTGCGAAAGGCCGTCTTTGGTTTGGATGCGTCATCAAGGGGTAGCTGCCAAAACCCCGAGAGGAGATCCAAGGTGGAGAAGTAGCGCGCACCTGCTAAGGCATCGAGCGACTCGTCCATCCTGGGAAGCGGGTAGGCGTCGGCCACAGAAATTTTATTAAGTTTCCTGAAGTCAACACAAAAGCGGAGGCTCCCGTCGTGCTTCTTAACAAGAACGATCGGCGCCCCCCATGGGCTATTTGATGGCGCAATGACATCGGCCGCCAACATATCGTTGACGGCCACCCGTACATGTTCCTTTTCGGCCGGACTCAAACCGGAATGGGTTTTGACGAATTGGAGCGGCATCACCCGTGTCGATGTGGTGGCTTAGCAATTTAGTGCAGCCAATGTCGAATTTGCTTTGACTGAAAACGTCGGCGAAATCGCTCAGCAGCGTGTGTAATTTAGCATGCTGTAATGGTGACAAATCGGCAGAAGTGGAGCAAAGCGCGTCGAGCCTTCCTGTGTCAGGACCTGGCTTGGCAACGGAAGAGGACTCGCACCCTACATGACCCACGATCACATCTTCTGGCGGGGCTGGCGTCGCGTGAGCAAGAACCATTCCCTGACAGATAACGGCCGTGTCCAATCCCGCGTTAAGGACCTGGATAAAGGGGTCGTGGTCGCTTCACACGAGTGTTTGTGCACACACGAGGTCCGACACCCGCTCAGCTGAACGCGAAGGCCCGAGTTGGCTGCCCCATCGCCGCTTGCTCCTCAACATCGCCGTCAGGACTGAAGGTACGTGGCTTACTTCTTGTCTCCATTGCCACTTCTGACGCCAAATGTAATGGGTTTCGGAGACACTTGTAGAGGTAACTTCTTTATTACAACACAACACTCCAACAGTCCTGATACTCTGTTACAGCCTAGGTACACAGCCTAGGTACACAGCCTAGATACTCTACCCTGGCTACGCTCTGGAACTCGCCCTCACAAGGTCGTAGAGTCGGGAGTTCCAGAGTCCCACCACTCGCTCTCACAAAATCCCAGGGTCTTCAGATGGCTGGTCGTGGGTCTTGGGTCTTGAGTTACAACTGGCCCCGATCGTCTAGAGAGCTCCCCTTTTTATGCCTAGTCCAACGAGGGGTGGGGCCGTGTGCGCCACCAGACATCCCACCGAGCACACACAGCCCCCCCCCCGTTGGCAGCGCCAAAAGGCTTAAGCGCCTGGGAACCCAACGCCTGGCGCCCAGAGGCTTAAGCGTCTAGACCCCCTGGGAACCCAGCGCCTGGCGCCCAGAGGCTTAAGCGTCTGGACCCGCCCGGGAACCCAGAGCCCCCAGCAGCCCCTCCCTTCTTATGTCACTACATATTTATAATATCAGGATATATTGTTCAAATGTCTTGAAAATTAGGTTGGAATAGCTAGGACCCATGCGTGTGCCCATGGCCAGTCCACTGGTCTGGATGTAGTGGCATCCGCTGAAGGTGCAATTATTGCAGGTGAGCAGGAGTTCGGACAACATCAACACTGTTGTGGTTAAAGGGGTCTGTTCAGCCTGGGTGTTGGATGAAAAGTATAAGAATCTGGAAGCCATCAATTTTGGGAATGACGGTGTACAACTTGTGTCCATTGTGAAAACCATACATTAAGGACCTGTGAATCGAAGGTTATTGAAGAGCTGGAGGGTATGGTTGGTGTCTTTAATGTAGGTCGCTAATGTTTGTACAAATGTAATGAGAGTGCCATCGTCTAGATTATCAAGGAGGCATATATATTAATTATACAGTCCATGCTTATCCATAGTGGAGTTTACATCTGGGGGAAAGGTGAGAGGCGATCCCACCAAGGAAGCCTCTGGAACGATCGGGAAGGTGCCAGGAGGGGTGTGGGCAGAGGCAGGGCTTAGTCCCGGGTAGGGGGATATTAGCGGGACACAGAGCAATGCAAAGGGTTGGTGTAGAAGACTGAAGAGGAGCCCCAGCGCTGCCGCCCTGCCATCTCCGTCAACCACGTGGCGGCTCGTCCTCCAGCCGCCCAGCCACTCCTTAGCGCACCGTCAGCCAGCGGTGCGTTGGAGAGCGGGTGAGCACCACGTGGCGCGGGGCAGCGTAGCCACACGAAGAGTGGACGTCCGCAAAACGGAAGAGACGAAGACACGTGGCTGTACCGAGCTTTCAATGAATATACAACTGAAGTTACTTACCGTGTCGGAGACCACTCATTGCACAAACAACAATTATAATGTCCAAATCCTGTAGCTCGACGTTGGCTCAGTGGGACAACTACCGGGTGATATTATCAGAAGAAACTCATTGCAACTGCTAAAGAATTACGAGTGCTCTTCTTGCCATATTAAACGTGGTATTGCACATCTCCTCATACCGACATTTTATTGGCATTCATGTATGCATAGCTAGTGATTGGTGAGTTCAATGAGTGGTGAGAATCAGAATCAGTGGCGTCAAGCAAGTGGTGTTAAGTGACTGATGGATGTTGATTTAGTGTGTCGGATGAGTTTCTGGTGAGGTCACCTGAATGGCGATGGTCATGTGTGCCGTGAGTCTTTAGTTGTCTGGTGAATGTGAGTATTGGGTGAGCCCAAGATGATTGGTGAGTAAAAAGTCGTGAGTGGTGACCTTGTGTGAGGTGTCTGGTGAATGTGCACTAACATCCTGTTGTATATATGCATTTTCCAAAGAATAATATTAAGAGTGATGTGGCCTATTTTTAACGTTCTAAAAAATGCAGTAACGGAGGCCCGTGAACTTCTGCCTCGAGACAACAAAGGCCAAAGGAGCACCCCCCGCTGCCTCGCCCCACACCAAAAAAGACATCTGGAGATTATTTTTTCACAAGCTTTGGCTTGGCAAAGTTGTAAAGTTGAATTGACCACCACCTCATAGAAATATTTTCAAACATCATGGTATTAAACATTAACTTGATAGTATTTATTGTTACGTGATGATGTAGCTCAGGAGGTTTTGAATACGACTAGTTGCATGTTTAATTAACACACCTATCTATACATGAACGCTATGAAATCTTGGTTAGTCATATATACTTGATAACGAATTATGGAAGTTTTGTATTGAAGTATTGAACCAAAGGATCATTCAGAAGATATACAATAAGAATTATGTAACTTCTTCACGACTAAAATAACATGTATTCCAGGGGTATAATCAGAGCCTTCCCAACCGCCTTTGTGCTCCCAGTGTCTGTCATTACATGCTGCAGCAGGAATTCATTTCTAAGCATGAGCCGACCTATTAAGGGTGGAAGGCCGTTTCATAATAAACAATGCTACAGACACACCACACTTAGGGGCAACTTAGAATATCTGCGTCTACAAGCCTTGAGAGGACCTTCAGAGGAACGGGGGAAGTATGGCCGTAGTGACAATCACTGGCTCAGGATATTTGGGCAGCCAGATAAAAAGGTCCATAAAAAAACCACCACATGTGCAAAGGTGGGAGAAGCTTCGGGCCTTGATGTGTCTTAGGAGAATAATGAAACAAACTAGAACAGACACAAGCCACACACCCGGCGGACAAAAGGTCCACGACCTCAAAGGAACATCTGCGCTTTTGTGAGAGGAAAAAATATCGTAAGGTCAGCAACTGACCAATGATGACTGCGGAGCAGAGAAGAAATTCAAAATGCCAACAGCTGACCCAAGGAAGCAAAAGTCGGGAAAATGTCAGGGAAATATCGGATATAAGGAGGAAGCCAAACCATACAAACTAGTGTTGCAACGGCAAACTCCGGGGGGCACACGTAACCAGCCAAATGTAAAGAGTCTTGCTCCGGGGTATGGTCCTCGAAATCAACCGTTCGGTGTCGAGTCTTGCAGAGGCAAACGGCTCTGTGTTGCTAAGTGTTGAGTTCTGCGTTGACAGACTCTGAGTATCTTTGAAAGTTTTATTCTACGTTATGTTTTGAGTCACTTGCAGGGTTAACTACTGTGATAAATTGTACTGTACTAAGCTATAAAAGTTGTGAGAAGCTAATAGGTGTGCGAATGCATTTTCATATAATACTGTGATCAGCTAAGAGTTGTGATAAGCTAAGAGGTGTGCGAAGGCATCTATATATATGTAGGACCTGAGATGACACGCGCAACGCGGTTGGTTGCGGAGCAAGCTTGCAATGGACAGTGGGGGGCAACTGAGGACATAGAGTTGTGGTTACGCCAATTAAGGGGGGAGGTCATTAAGAGACGCCACAGGTGTTAAGGGTAACTGAGGACGCAGGCCGGTGATTGGTCGAGAGGGTAAGTGTCTACAAAAACAACATCACGTGACATCACGTGAGGCTGGGGGCCTGGGGGCGAGTAGCGAAGCGGGGGATGACATCATTAATTGGGGATGATTGGTTTGGGGATAAAGGAGTGAGCATATGGAGATACGGGGGTCGATTGTGAGTGTTGGAGTCGCAGTTGGAGTTAGCGATGGAGTCGCAGCTGGAGACGGTGCCTGGGACAGAGACGGAGCAACAGAGAGTATAGTATAAGGTAGCAGTGGATAAGAGTGTATAGTATAAGGTAGCAGTGGATAAGAGTGTATAGTATAAGGTAGCAGTGGATAAGAGTGTATAGTATAAGGTAGCAATGGACAAAGATAATCTATATATATAAAATCGCAAATCTGTCTGTCTGTCTGTGTGTGTGCCTGTCTGTCTGTGTGTCGCCGGACCATACGCAGTTTCATTGGACGACCGGCGCGGAACACGGTGGTTGCTCCTGGCAGCGGACGCCATTTTTAATTCCCGTTAAAAATATGCGCACGCATTAATACGCGACTCTGAGGTAAATTCATCAAAGTTTCACGTCCTCTTCACTCCCCCCCCACCCCAATGTGTGCAATTACTATTATAGGGTCGGTAGATAATACAATTATAGCGATTAGACAGTATTATTGTAGCGCGGGGGGGGGGGTAACGGCCCCAGTACCCAGCCTCAGCCGGGTGGGCAATCTAGGCGAGGCCGGAGGCTCTGCACGGTACTAGGCCTCGACACCCCACCCGTGTCAAGCGACGACTTTGTGGTATAAACTCGATATACCCAGCATTGCCCGGGGGGAAAATACATTTAAAATCTTCTGAAAACTTTCAAACATTACATACCAATGAAAAAACAACTGTGTAATTACTTTTAAACCCGACGCGCCAAGAATCGATTCTTTAAATGTTTACTGTACAAATAGTCATTAAGCTGGGTGAGCGTACTGCCAGTCTATAATGTAGACTGTAGCCTGGTTATTAAGCTGGGTGGGTGTACTGGCAGTCTATAATGTAGACTGTAGCCTGGTTATTAAGTAAAGTGAGTCAATTTGTAACACGTAGGCTTTCGCGACCATTATTCATAAACAACGTTATTGGGTTTAGATCGCCTTATTTATTAATGTGTTGTAACCCTCCACCACCCGACACGGCCAATCAGTAAAAAAGTGTCACGTTGATAAAAGACTAATAGTTCACTGCTTTAGCCCACCGGTGTGTTTAAGCGTGAAACCACAACAATTACCATTTCAGAGTACGACGTTTCGCTGATGCTGGATGCAATTACCAGCGAAACGTCGTACTCAAAAATTGTCTGTCATGGAACATTATGAAGGCAAATAGACAGAGACGAGTGGGCCGCCTCTCCTTGGCCTCTCCTCGCTCTTCTCTCTCTCTCTAGCAAGCGTTCATCATATGCGTCATACAAAGATAGATAAAGTCGTGCGCTTACCAACGTAATCTAATGTCTGTCCCTGCGACTTGTTGATTGTGATAGAGTATGCGGAGAGAATGGGAAATTGTCGCCAAACAAATGGCAAAGTCGTGTCAGTGGGGGCCAAGTCGATTCTGGGAATCGATTGGGGGAATCAACACGAATCGCATCCTTCTGCAGATCGATTCCAACGTAATCGAACGGCTGTCCGTGCGCCTCCGTCGTTCAAACCTACGCGCCTCCTGCATGAAAACGACGGGAAGTGCAGATCCCCTCGCAAAAAAGTGTCGAAAGGCTAACGAACGAAAGCAAAGATGGTTGGGAAAGCAAAGTCAGGAGTCCCTCAAGAGAATTCATACATCACATGAAAAAACAACTGTGTAATTACTTTTAAACCCGACGCGCCAAGAATCGGTTCTTTAAATGTTGACTGTACAAATAGTCATTAAGCTGGGTGAGCGTACTGCCAGTCTATAATGTAGACTGTGGCCTGGTTATTAAGCTGGGTGGGTGTACTGGCAGTCTACAATGTAGACTGTAGCCTGGTTATTAAGTAAAGTGAGTCAATTTGTAACACGTAGGCTTTCGCGACCATTATTCATAAACAACGTTATTGGGTTTAGATCGCCTTATTTATTAATGTGTTGTAACCCTCCACCACCCGACACGGCCAATCAGTAAAAAAGTGTCACGTTGATAAAAGACTAATAGTTCACTGCTTTAGCCCACCGGTGTGTTTAAGCGTGAAACCACAACAATTACCATTTCAGAGTACGACGTTTCGCTGATGCTGGATGCAATTACCAGCGAAACGTCGTACTCAAAAATTGTCTGTCCGTCTGTGTACGCTCGCTTGCGAGGGATTTGCTGGGAGGCACGTCCCGTGCCCCGCGATGGGAATAGGCATGTCAGTTTTTTTATCCGTCACCTTTAAAGTGGTTTAATGATCGATTTCGTGTTATTCAACTTTATTTATTTATTTCATTTGTGTATATATGTAAGGTTATTAAGAAATATATTTTTCACCCGGGCAACGCCGGGTACTTCTGCTAGTACAATATACGGTAGCAGTGGATATAGAGAGTACGGACAGAGTAGCAAGGACGGAGCGAGTACAGCGTAGCGAGCAGCAGAGTGACGGACCTGAGTGGAGAGAGAGCGAGCGAAGCGGCGAAGCGGAGCGAGCGAACGGAGGAACATTGAACGATGTTGTCGGAGATGTGAACTATATGCGAAATAAAAGGAACGAGAAAGACAAAGAAGTTGTCGCGTCAGTAAGAGTCCTACATATATAAACGCCGAGCTTTATCTGTGATGAACGCTGCACTTCCCGTGGTTTTCATGCAGGAGGCGCGTAGGTTTGAACGACGGAGGCGCACGGACAGCCGTTCGATTACGTTGGAATCGATCTGCAGAAGGATGCGATTCGTGTTGATTCCCCCAATCGATTCCCAGAATCGACTTGGCCCCCACTGACACGACTTTGCCATTTGTTTGGCGACAATTTCCCATTCTCCCCGCATACGCTATCACAATCAACAAGTCGCAGGGACAGACATTAGATTACGTTGGTAAGCGCACGACTTTATCTATCTTTGTATGACGCATATGATGAACGCTTGCTAGAGAGAGAGAGAAGAGCGAGGAGAGGCCAAGGAGAGGCGGCCCACTCGTCTCTGTCTATTTGCCTTCATAATGTTCCATAACAGATTTTTTTTCACTTCCAGTAACAAATTATGGACGAGGACGAAGATCCCCTCGCAAAAAAGTGTCGAAAGGCTAACGAACGAAAGCAAAGATGGTTGGGAAAGCAAAGTCAGGAGTCCCTCAAGAGAATTCATACATCACATTGTGAATTTCAACAATGTTACAATGCCGACACCTACATGATGCCGAAGCAGTTGCGCGAGATGTTTGCTTTCATCAGGACCATAAATTGGATTTAGCTCTCGACTACATGCGAAGAGATGCCGACGACACCGCCATCAACAAAGCACTTCACGACATCAACAGCGTCCTGCTGCAGCACGGATTCTCTTGCAAAGAAATTGGATTGCCAACACCAAAGGGAAACCCACTGGAAGAAGATGTGTATGACTAAGTTGAGGAAGCAAACGATGGTGCACGACGTCTCGCGATGCTCAACGAGAAGCAGCTCGACGCGTTCAACAAGATCATCATGGCTGTCGATGACGAGAATGTGATGAACCGATGCTTCTATCTCGACGGTCCCGGAGGTTCGGGCAAGACCTTCCTCTACACAACTCTCATGGCGTACATCGGGGTCGAGGACAAATTGCACTGCCATTTGCAATGACAGGCATCGCCGGCACAATGCTCAAAGGAGGACGTACTCTTAACAGTGGATTGAAGCTTCCAGTTTCCTTGCTCGACACTTCAGTCTCTTTCATGCGGCCTGCATCACTACACGCCGAAGTTCTGCAAAAAGCTTCGCTCATCATCATCGATGAAATTACTATGCTGCCAAAGAACGGACTTCGCTGCATTGACAAGCTCTTGCACGAGGTGATGGGCAACGATAAACCATTTCGTTGTAGGCGGCGACTTCCGACAGACTCTTCCCATTATGCAGCGAGGAACACGATCAGACATCATTGAGTGCTGTATGAAGGCAAGCCGGTTGTGGAAGAACTTCACGCAGCTCATGCTTACAACAAACATGCGCAGCGAGGGACAAAATGAGCACAACAAATGGCTCCTTAAAGTTGGAACAGGCACCTTTCCCCAGTGCTGGGAATCTTCAAAGAGGGCACAATTCAAATCCCCGAGCAGATGGTAGCAACGGATGATCTCATCAAATACATCTTCGTCAGCATTGCAGACATGTCTATAGACGACTTTTCAAAGTTAAGGCGAGAATCAGGAATTTTTAAGCGAGAATCCATGTGTAGCGCTGTAGATGGACTGCACTTACCTGCAGTGGTAGACAGGGCCCATCAGGGGCGGTACCTCGTACCGGCAGGGGGGGTCGCTGCATTCCCCAACCCAAAAGCAGGAGGGGCTGCGGGGTGTTCAGGGATTCCCCGAGACCCCTCCCAACGGGAGGGGGCCGCGGGGTGTTTTAGGATCCCCGGGGACCCCGCCCCTCCGTTGGGAAGGGGTATAAAAGCGGGCCTCTCCAGAGGTTCGAGGCTAGTCCAAAGTCCAAGAAAGAAGCCAGAAGACCAGCCAGCCTAGGATCCTGGGACCCCTAGCCCCGCTGTCCTCGTAAGGGCCGGGGCTCTGTGGGCCAGTGGTGAGACCCAGGGACTCCCGGCCTGATGTCCTTGTAAGGTCCTGGTCCGAGGAAGCCAGTGGTCGCGACCCGTACCTTGGATGGGTCGGGTCAGGTAGCCTCCCCTAGGTAGTTTGTAGCCGGAGGACCTGAGAGCGTAGCCGGTGTTAGGCACGTTGGGATCGGAGGCTGCGTTCCTAGGCTGTACAGAGGGCTGTTACTGTTGTGCGTTATATATAATAAATATGTGGCCTCTACGAGTGTCTCCAAGAACTCACTACAATTGTATTATCACGTTTGGTAATACACTCCTAGATCACGAAGCCAAGCATCACACACACACAATACATCCCCCTAGCCAACGAAAGAACCAACAATAATACACGTAACTACACACACACATTGATCATAATACAAACCCACACACATTAATAATAATACACATACATCTTCTTGGTTCTTTCGGTAAAGTCACGTAGAATGGAAATAATAAAATAATAAATAAAACATTATACGACCAGGTCTGTCGGGGAGACGCTGTCTCCCCGACAGACCTGGTCTTCACCTGAGGACGGCTGCTTGCGTTGTGGCCGAAACGTAATGAGAATTATTTTATTATGTTTTATTTTATTATTTTATTATTTCCATTCTACGTGACTTTACCGAAAGAACCAAGAAGATGAATCCCTGCAGTCACGAAAGCTTTAAATCGAAATTTAATACACATACACTCAGCACACAAACACGTTGATAATACACATCATACACATACATTTTCACTTAACATTTTACACGCATTTTATCACACATAATTCATCACGTTACCTTTACACTCAATTAACACCAATTAACATTAATTGCACACACATTTCATTATTTAGCCTAATTTGCATAATTTCGTATTTTTTCTTTTATTATATACTTTTTTCACAACAATACATACAACAGTCCACTAGTAAATTCATTCAATCAGATTTGTTGGCATTTTTATTTTGCACCAATCCAAACTATACACCATGAGATTAGAAATATATAGAGCTCACTGCAGTATGACAAATTAACAAAACACATCAAAGACATGCATCATTTAAAAATACATTCTCTTTACAATGCTGTATGACCCTCAATCAACTCTCTTCCCACAAAACACCATGATATGATCCAATTCTGACTCAATCGATATTGTAAGAAATTTCACATACTACCTTACCTTGACCGATATATTGAAACTTAATGACATTTATTTCAAAAGACTCAATACACATTTAAAGGTGATCCAATGGTCCGGTGAGCTTGCAACTCCAACTGTTGCTTGGGAATACATCATTTGCAAATTTAGTGGCTTGTTCAAATTTAGCATTTATAATCAGTCGAATGGTATTGTATATGCAATATTTTTTTTAACAGTGTCTATACAAAAATAGAAGATTTTAACTTGGTATGAAAAGGACAGTGTCATGGTGGACGTTCAATTTAAAAGATGTATATTCATTACTGGATGTTAAGTTTTCATGTTGGTATTGCAAAATATTTCAAAATAACGAATTGTTCAACATCTGATCTAAATGCCAAATTGTGTTATCATTAACACTGGTAAACATGTCTGGCATGGCCAAACAAACTCAGTTAATCGAACCACCCATTCTATGCTCACATGCTCGGTCTCACATTGAAACAGGGAATACCCGTAACAAGAAAATGTAATTCTAGGGTTATTGGTAGCATTGGTGTAAAGAGGGCGAAGGTTTAAGCCTGCGGCTTCTTGAATGCGGAAATTGTGGCATTAACTCCACTGTTGACGCTCTGCTCTCCCTCCGCGAGCTTTGGGGCTTCACGGTACACGCTCATGACCTGCGGGAGAAACGGAAAATGGGTGGTGTTTGAAAGTCAGTACCTACAGATAACGAACATGATAGCAATCATACCATGGACGAGACTAGCCACACTGATTCCTCATGCCTCCTTTGCTTTATGATTGATTAAAAGGTCATCACACTGTGCCATCGCTTCAATTTGCACTCAACACCTGACTCATCTTGTGGTTTCAATGTATCCATTTAGTTTTTGACCACTGAATTCCACTTTCAATGCTTGTCTTGGTAACATGTCCATTTCAATCCTCCACATATGCCCCATCCGTATAACGTTTCCCTGATTAATCAAAAGGTTGTAGGTGACACATTGATATTTACAATATCAACATTGACAATAACATTAATATTTATAAGAGCAATAACAAAAACGACATTGACAGTGACGTGGTATTAACAATGATTTTGACTACCATTTGCATGATAATGACAATGACATCGCTATATTAATAGCATCAATATTGACATTGACAGCAAGATCATGGAAATAACATTGACAATTTGACATTGACATCATCGGCACTCACAGCGCTGATCCAGCTCGTGTAGGCTGACACGCGGGTAAACACAGTGGGCTTGCGGATCGTGTTGCAGCCCAGAGATGATATGTAGCTGGTGATTCCCTGCACCACCCAGGCATTGTCCCACCGCTGGCAGTTCAGTGGGCCACCTCCATCACCCTGTGATGCATACAAGAGGATAGACATGCATCTCCGTTAACTGAGTAAAGCAGCAACGGGATATGTTGGTGGGTGCTGGCAGGTTCAGTACAGGAGATTGGAGCTCTTGTATCGGTGTCTGTATGATCAAACTTTGCAAGTGTGCTTTCGTCCGGACCGTGTTGCTAAATAACGGAGTTATATCGCACAACCCGAAGTCTGATCCCTCCCATTGCCTAAAACGCCTTTCTGTGTCTTGCCCCATACGACTCTGGCAGCTAGATACACGTGGCAGTGTCTGGCTACCAAATATGACAAGTCAACATTTGATTTGTGTTAATAAAGTCATGCATTAACTTAGTCTGTGGGGATTTTAATACATTCTTAGTGTCCGTGGATTTAATTTAGTCATTCTGTTACTCGAGGCAATTAAAACAGTCACACTATTTGTCGACCCGAGTTATTATTTATTGGGGTGAATGTGCGCCCCCTTCGCTCCCCCTTAATTACCAGGTCAGCCAATCAGTGATCTCAGTGGTCACAGTTATCACCATGCTTGGTGATTGTTGTCCACTCACAGTCACTGTTGACTAAATTAAGATGTTAAAGAAACATTTTGTTGACAACTATTCTCATCAGTAATTTTCGTTAAGGAATTGATGCGGGTTGGCTCGCGTTGCGCTCGGTACGCACATAGCACGCAGAGCGGGTGCTGCCCCCCGCGCAGATCACGCTGCTCCTCAGGCTGCTCCCCCACCAGCTGGGCTGGCTGCACGTCGCGTAGTCCACCACGGGCAGGCTGGCCTGCTGCAGCGCGCTGGGGAAGGGGCCGCTGGCTGCTCACGCGCACAGACAATGTGGAGATGAAGAGCGTTGGTGAAACATCTGAGTTAGGTGGCGTTAACAGGCGCTCCCCAAGCGAACCGTCGCTGTCTTTATGCTCAGAAGGGAAAGGCCACATAGCAACACCGCCACCCTACTGGCAGGCTATTTCCCACTCCTGACTATGCAGAGTTGTGTTCATTTTTTCAACCCCCAAAATATTAAGGGCTGAATCAACCCTAGAATGTGACTTGTGACAGTTTCTCAGCCATCTTCATCTCGTTAATCTGCAGGGGAAATTGTCACGTTGGGCTGAATGGACACTGAGTGAACGGTACTCACTGTCGAGGGATCCCCAGCCCGTGGCGTAGCACGGGTAGTTGTTGGACAGTATCTGGTTGGCGCTGGGCAGGCAGGCGAGGCGAACTTTGCTGGAGAGAGCCACGGGCGAAGCAATCTTGAACATGGCGATGTCGTACCTGTGGGGGATTGAGACAGGGGCAGCCGTGATGCGAAGCTCAACACCGAACATAACACCAAGCAATGGGGGTTCAGCGCGTACGAGTACAAATCAAAACAACTAATCGCCTTGTCATTATCACTGCCTTCTATCATAACATTTCCAGTTGAAAAATTACCATTCCCTGAAATATCTATTATAAAAGCACCAGCGTTCCATGTGTCCATTTGTTTATCTGTCATCTAAATAATTATTAGAGCCTTTCAGAAGGAGGCTGCATCAAAGAGATAGAGAAAGTGAACCCCCCCCCGCAGATGTGGGGGTAAAAAGTTGATCCAACAAGTTTACAACAATTGCCGACCCCCCCAAAATATTTTGACTCCGCCCCCCCCCAAAAAATACCCATTTCTTTTGGAGGCATATATGCCTATACACCCCACATTCAATAGTCTGCATTTCATTTGAAGGCAGGAGTTAGAAAAAGGCGGCCATAGGTCGTCAAAATTCTAGTTATATTAAAATGAGATTTTTTGGCACTTCAAGGCAGTGTCAATGAGGAGCTTTGTGAGTGAAAAAGTTATAATCTGTCTCTTGTCCGTCTGAATTTATCATATGCATGACTGTTTGAATGTATGTGTATCTGGCACAAGCGTCGTGGTGACGTCACCGCCACTTAGTGGCGAATGGCTTGGTTGTTGTTGTTGTATCTGTCTATTGCAACTCTGAATATCATGGTGTCACGTAGCCCATGTGCGTTCTCACCCATTCGCCGGGATGCTGGGATTCCAGTAGCTATGCCAGACGGCCAGGCTTAATGGAGGGGTGACCTCCCCGAACTCGGATGTGGACACACTGTGCTTTCCCAGCACCACCCTGTAGCTGTAGCCACTCCTGCACGTTGTGGTGGATGTGGGGAGAAAACAGAGCGACGGACGGTCTTAATCACTTACACCTGTAAAGATTGCAGTGAGGAATTACTAAACATAAATAGTGCGAGTTACAGCATGATATTTTCACTTTAACACCATTACATTACGACCACCTTCGGTGGTCGTAATGTAGTACAGGAAAATACTGTACAGTAACTGGGCCCCGGTGCAGCTGCACCGCCTGCACACACAATAGCGACGCCACTGGTGCCGTGACTCACGTGAAACAGCTGGCAGAGGTGAGCACCCATTGACTATCAATGAGGGTTCCTCCACAGTAGTTGACCCATCTTCCTCCAGAGTACCTCTGCACGAGCGCCTGTAATGCACACACAGCGAAGTGGTGGTAGTTACAGTCATTTTTCCAGGACTCAGTCCAATTTTATTGTCAAATAATACAGTTCGAACTTAGATCTTTTGTCAATCCACTGCTTCACAATGCTAGTCACAGCTGGCTGTGAAGGGGTGTAATCCGGTACTGTTTCGGAATTCACTCGCCACTGATGTTAGCAGTCGCAGGGAATGTAACCCAGGTACCCTCGTTCATAGTGCAGTGCGTTAAACACTGCGATTCCACTTTCCCATTATAGTCAATGATTCAGCGTCATTAAGAAGAATGGAAGATCTGACTATTTCATGGTGCACACATGCAGCCCTTTTGTCAATCTACTGCTGGATGAGGGCCTCTACGTGGCATGCGCAACAATGGATGCTGCTGCACTGAGATCGACTGACAATGAATCGTGCGGCTGTGATGGCTGTTATTCAGCCTCTGCCGTTACCTGCCAAGGCCAGGAGTGGCGCGAGCCTCGACGCCGTTCACCACGCGGATCTGGGGATACGCTGCGATCCCACAGCTCTGAGCAGACACCTCAGCTGTAAGGAACAATAGCAAAAACGCACAATACTATACACAATAGCAAACACGCACAATACTATACACAATAGCACTAACGCAAACAATAGCACAAACAATACCACATAAATCTCTCTAATGTGTTTTTGGGTTGAACCTTGTACTGTTCTACATGGTGTCCGATGTTTCACTCCACGTTACAGGAGCTTCTTTTACATATGTAATAAAAGACTTGACCACGATCTCTGGCTCAGTGTCCTTTATTCGGTCCGTACTGCGTTCCCACACGGCTGTCTCTCTTATTCTCTCTGTGCTGGTTCCGATGTCACTCCAGTCCACATCAGCAGCCCCGCTGCTGTTCTTGTCGCTCTTGCAGCCCCACAGCAGCTCCGCTGCTGTACTCTCACACAGCTCCCTTGGCTGTTCCTGCTGCAGCTCTGACAGCCCCGTGCTGTCTCGCCTTCTCGTCGCTCCTGCGACTCTTGGCAGCCACCCCGCTGCCCCTCACACACAGCCTTACTGCCTATCTCTATCTGCAGCTTTACACCTCCCAGTAGCTCCCTACTGTTCCCAGGGTTGGCTCCCGCTTCTGACGGTACCCCCTCGGCTCGTACGCCCGCGTGGCCCCACACCTTTCCATTCACACCCCGACTGCCCTCTCTTTCCGGTTTACCCGCTTAAGGACCCCCTACCTTTCACCCACGTCACCTGGCTCCGCCTCCTCGTGACGTCACATCCGGAAGGTCGCTTTCGCCCGCATTACACATATAATGTTTTATATAAAACCCAAAACCGCAACCATGACAGAGGGCATATCAGGGGTTGGCATATCCAGGAGTTGTGCCCTCTGGGTAAGTTGTTTTCTCCTCAACCAGGGGTTATTGTGGGTATATCGGCATCCGTTTATAACCCATGTGGTCTAGCCAAAATAACGAGTGACGTGTAAAAGAGAGCACTTGAAGCCCTGATCCGCCCATTCCCCTCCTAGGAACTACTCTTATTCAGAGTATATTCACAATAAGGCGAGGCCTGTTCCTCCACCTCCTCACCATTTCTCCTGGATCACCTGTTCGGATTCATCATCGTATTGCCCGCAGGTGATCCGTGTTATATGGGGTTATTAAGTAAAGGTGCTCCATTGCGGCCTTAGTTTATAATAATCGATTCCAATGTCTCCAGGAAGGGGGTTAGTAGTGCTTCCAATTAGCTAAGATAGTTTTCCACGCCGTGGTATTAAAGGCTTGGGGTCGCGTTTTCTGGTTTTTGGACATCCCCACAGGGTTCAGGCCCCATCGGAAGGAATCCACAGAGGGCCCAACATTCGTGCCATAGATAATATTTAAGTATTTGGCAATTAATGGAAGATTTTTACGATATCCGGGTACAGCCAAAAGGCGTTTAGGTATGTCTGGTGCTAGGAGCTGCTTCTAGAACTGAGTCCAGTTCCTGAATAAGATTTAACGGTTGCTCCACTAAATCAAATGCGTGCATTGCAATCACTCAGCAGCTCAACGTGTCAGCACGAGGAGTACTCACCTCCAACCAGCAGAGCAGCGCAGACGAAAAAGGCGAGCATGGTTAATTGATGACTTGGAGCTTCTCGATCACGAGTGAATCCTCTCCACTGCCGTGTCTCGCTGTTGAGATCTCTTTGCTTTTATACAGAATCTACTGCTCACATGAGACCTCCAAGGGCGAGCACAATAGGGAAGTCCAACTGGCGGATACATCCGTATGCAAATGTGAACTTGATTCTTTTCAAATAATGACGTTTCAGCATCTTTATTATCACGTGGGTGTTAGCAGGTGGGAAGCGGTGGGCTATTCACGTTTTATTTTTCGAGGGCTTTCAACGCTGTGTATTGGATACCTTGTAGACATATGCCCAAAGTTGCGTCGTCATGCAAACACATTACATCCTGGTTGGTATTTGCCTCAGCATTTTTTTTCCAACTGTTTTATAAAATTAATAAAGTCTGTACTTCTTTGTTGGAATGTAATAGTGGTAGTTTTACAGGGATACCGTCCCCCACCATAAGTATGGGGAATCGTCACCACTGGCTTCTGGCCACCAGCGAAGTGAACACTGCCCAACACTGCTTGAACAGGGAGACACTTACCTTTCTTTCAATTTGAAATGTCATTTCATTCACCTTATTTGAAGGGCATTTTTAGTTCTTATATATATTTTTCCCATTAAAACTGATACAAAATGTAGTTGTAATGATAAATTATTTTCAAAGATAACAAAGAATATGCGTTTATTAGACTAAATATTGTCTTTGGGGTATACCTGGACATTTTTAACCTTTTTGTTTGCCTTTTAAGCTTGGCGTTCTAGAGTGAAATGTTTGTGGAGCAGTAGATATTTGAGAATCTTCTACATGTGATATGATACTAAGTGGCCAGGAGTCCATTAGTACAGAGCATCGAGTGTTTTCCAACATGCATATGTGCTGGTTTACTTCTGGTCTCGGGTTTCCTTCCAACACACAAAATACTCATTAAAGGATTTGGTGAAACATTGCAATCGAGCGTTTTCCCCTTTTTCGCTGAAAAAAAGTCGCTGCCGTGGATGTTGCCCTACAGATTCCAAAGAATTTGAAATCAACTGTTTGCACCACACACAGCCGTGACCCCGTGACCTCATGTGGCATACTGGCATTGGGATTCCCCAAGTGGACTGGCGCACAAACAAGCCACACGCTCTCCACCGCTTTATTCCCCACACTGCACGAGTCTGCCAGGAGTTTTGTCCTACATTTTTGCACAAATTTCCAAGCTATATAAGGCAGTCCCCAGGTTACGGAAGGGTTAGGTTCCCGAGAACGATCCGTAACCAGAATTTTCAGTATGTCAGAATTTGAACAATTTTACCCCAAAATGAAGATAAAATCCCATAGTTGGAAATAGTTGTGCCTCCCCTACCCGATTATTAGATTCGTTTTATCTCAGTACTGCACTCGGGTGTGAAAATAGTTAAAGTATTTTTCATTGTACTGTGATAGGTGCATGTATATATATGCATAACACTAGAAATGTGCTATTATATTCAGTATTTATTATTATTGACGGCGGGGGGGTGCGGCATGTGGAGTGACGTCACGCGTTACACACATTTCTGGGCTATCTATATATATAAAAGGGAAATTTGTGAATATGTGTGTCTTTTCGAAATGTTTAGCATACTTCCCAACATGCAACAAACTTGAAATTTGGCATGTGGGTAGCTTCCAGACTGTACACAATGCAAAAAGTATAAAAAAAACTTGACTTTTGTATTTGGGGGGTGGGGGAGGGGGGCGCAATAATGGATACATTTTTCAGCGGTGACGTCACATCTGTGATTTCACCCGCATGCGGCAGCGTTATGCAGTGTGCCTGCTGACGTCACGCACCCCCCCCCCCCCAAACCCTCCACGTAGGCCGTAGGCCGTGTATCCCGCACAAATGCGCGGCAAAGCTGTCTCCATTTTCTAAGTCAACTCGACTATTTTCAGCTCGCTCTTAAATATAAAGCAGAAGATATATCTGTTTGTTTGAAGCAGCACAAACTCTCGAACGCTGAGCTCTGACATTCGATTTAGTTAAATTGATTTGTTTTAGCTTTTTTCTTTCTTGGAAGCATAATTTTTTCTGGGTTTTTCAGTGAAATATAAGGGAATATGAAATTAATCCTAGACAAGAATCCAAGTCCCAGGCGAAGCCTGGTAGTAAAGCTCGTAGTAGTATATATAACGCCAATCTCCACTTAACTTTTCACACGTCTTAGCTGATCACACAGTTCTATTAAAATGCCTTCGCACACCTCTTAGCTTCTCCAAACTTTCATAGCTTACTACAGTACAATTTATCGCAGTCCTTGACTCTGCAAGTAACTCAAAACATAACATAGAATAAAACTTTCAGTGATACTCCGAGTCTGTCAATGCAGAACTCAGCACTTAGCAACATAGAGCTGTTTGCCTCTATAAGACTCGACACGGTTGATTTCGAGGACCATAACCCGGAGCAAGACTCTTGACAGTTGGCTGGTTACATGTGTAGCGTTGTAAATGGGCTGCGTGCACTTACCTGCAGTAGCAGACAAGGCCCATCAGGGGCAGTACCTTGCACCAGCATGTGGGTCACGACAATCCCCAGCCCCAAAGCAGGTGGGGGCTGCGGGGTGTTCTGGTATCCCCCAAGACCCCTCCCAATAGGAGGGGGCTGCGGGGTGTCCTAGGATCCCCCGAAACCCCCCCCTGGAACTCTCTGGAAGAGAGGCATGGCCAGGGGCTGACACACCTGGGAGGTGTATAAAAGCCGGACCTCTGGATGGGTTCAGGGCCAATGGAAAACTGAAAACCAGCTAGCCAGTTGAAGACTGAAGCCCAGCTAGCTAGGACCCTGGGACTCACCTGACCCGCCGTCCTTCTAAGGGCTGGTTCTGAGTGGGCCAGTGGTGCGACCCTAGAACCCTTGGGGCCCGACGTCCTTGTAAGGACCGGGACCGAGCGGGCCAGTGGTCGGGACCTGTCCATTAGCTGGGTTGAGTCGGAGCAGCCTCCCATAGGTCACCCCTCGCCGGAGGACCCAGAGACCGTGGCCCCAGCAGTAGGGCACGTCAGTCCGGAGGTGGTACCTCCTTAGGCAGCGGGTGAAGGGGCCGTAACCCCTTCAAGTGTTTAAGGGTTCGCTCCGCGCTGTATCGTAGCTGTGTGTTAATTAACGTGTTGCCTCCAACATTCGTCTCCACCGTCGTGAAACCCATCATTACACGTGTGCCCCCTGGAGTTTGCCGTTGCAAGACTAGTTTTGTGTGGTTTGGCTTCCTCCTAATATCCGATATTTCCCCGACATTTTACGGACTTTTGCTTCCTTGGGTCAGCTGTTGGCCTTTTGAATTTCTTCTCCGCTCTGCGGTCATCATTGGTCAGTTGCTGACCTTATGATATTTTTTTTTACTCGGTCGTGAACCTTTTGTCCGCCGGGTATGTGTCTTGTGTCTGTTCAAGGTTATTTAATTATTTTACTAAGCCACATCAAGGCCCGAAGCTTCTCCCACCTTTGCAAATGTGGTGGTTTTTTATGGCCCTTTTTATCTGGCTGCCCGAATATCCCGAGCGAGTGATTGTCACTACGGCCATACTTCCACCCTTCCTCTGGAGGTTCTCTCAAGGCTTGTGGACATAGATATTCTAAGTTGCCCCTAAGTGTGGTGTGTCTGTAGCCTTGTTTATTGTGAAACGGCCTTCCCCCCTCAATAGGTCGGCTTATGCTTAGAAATGAATTCCTGCTGCAGCATGTAATGACAGCAACTGGGAGCACAAAAGGCGGTTGGGCAGGCTCTGATTATACTCCTGGAATACATGTAATTTTGGTCGTGGAGAAGTTACATAATTCGTATTATATATCTTCTGAATGATCCTTTGGTTCAATACTTAAATACAAAACTTCCATAATTCGTTATAAAGTTCATACTGTATATACAACAAGATGTTAGTGCACATTCACCAGACACCTAACACAAGGTCACCACTCACGACTCTTTACTCACCAATCATCTTGGTCTCACCCAATACCAGAGGTGTGGACTCGAGTCATGTGACTTGGACTCGAGTCAGACTCGAGTCATGAATTTGATGACTTGCGACTCGACTTGGACTTGCATAACAATGACTTTGTCCCACCTATGAGATGTGGACTCGAGTCATGTGACTTGGACTCGAGTCAGACTCGAGTCATGAATTTGATGACTTGCGACTCGACTTGGACTTGCATAACAATGACTTTGTCCCACCTCTGCCCAATACTCACATTCACCATCCTACTAAAGACTCCCGGCACACCTGACCATCGCTATTCAGGTGACCCTCTCACCAGAACCTCATCCGACACACTAAACCAACATCCATCAGTCACTTAACACCACTTGCTTGACGCCACTGATTCTCATTCTCACCACTCACTGAACTCACCAATCACTAGCTATGCATACATGAATGCCAATAAAATATCGGTATGAGGGGATGTGCAATACCACATTTAACATGGCAGGAAGAGCACTCGTCATGCATTAGCAGTCTCAATGAGTTTCTGCTGATAATATCAACCAGTAGTTGTCCCACTGAGCCAACGTCGAGCTACAGGATTTGGACATTATAATTGTTGTTGTAAAACAAACATTACCGACCTACATTAAAGACACCAACCATACTCTGCAGCTTTTCAATAACCTTCGATTCACAGGTCCTCAATGTATGGTTTTCACAATGGACACAAGTTGTACACCGTCATTCCCAAAATTGATGGCTTCCAGATTCTTAGACTTTTCATCCAACACCCAGGCTGAACAGACCCCTTCAACCACAACACTGTTGATGTCCGAACTCCTGCTCACCCGCAATAATTGCACCTTCAGCGGATGCCACTACATGCAGACCAGTGGTGTGGCCATGGGCACACGCATGGGTCCGAGCTATTCCAACCTAATTTTCAAGGAATTTGAACAATATATCCTGATATTATAAACACATCAAACCTCCTGACTTCTTTGGAAGATACTGTTCTTCGATGATTGTGTGGACATTGCCTCTAACTTCAAAGAGGAATTTGATAAATTTTGTAGAGGCAGTGCAGGCACGTTAAGTGCCGCGTTAAGCGAAAAACGCGTGTAGCGAAAATATTTTCAGCACAATATAACGATAAACACAAAATAAGATGGCCAGACACCATGAAACTGTATCATTCTGCGTCCTGCATCATACCGCTCAGCTAAAAATATTGCCACAGTAATATGGCCAGATATATAACCTAGGGTACGCCACCACGTAACTGTATCATTCTGCTTCCTGCATCATACCGTTCAGCCGCTCAGCTAAAAAAATAGCCCGTCGTCATTATAACGGGGCACGTTTCGCATTAATATAGGTGTGGTCCATGTTGTGTGAATTGTTTCCTCATGAAAGAACCGCATTAAAGTGAAACCATAGACAAGGCTGGTTTTCAGTAAATGTGTTTGTGCCCTATAAGTGTCCATGTTGGTGTTGCTGGAACAATAAAGTTTCCTTCGTCAAACGACTTGTGTGGACTGTCACACATTCATTAAATTTGTTTCCAAATTTCATCCAGAAATAAAATTCACTTGATCAATAACAGCAAACAGCATCTCCTTTCTAGCCTTTAGTCTGTCTATCCAAGACAAAACAACGCCAACACACTCATCCTGCTACCCGCTCTACAATCATTTCACCCTGCCCATACCAAGAGGGTAATACCATTTTAAGAATGTTTCCACCCCCATTGCATGTGGAACAAGTTTGGAGATTTTCATAACAAAGCGACGCGATGAAGAGGTTCTTCACTTCTCCCAAATACCAGTGAGAGGTAGATGGTGGCCTACTATCGTGGGTTTGGTGGACCGTGAAATGTGACCAGACAACTGAAATACAAAGGACAGGATGCCGCCTGTCCTAACATACTACCCTTTAATCCTGGCTGACACAAAACATCTTCCTTTTCTTGTTTAAAATTTATAGAGCACCTTTCCTCATGTGGAGGGTTCGGGGAAGAAAATGAGCAATGGAGAAAAGGTGAGCTTGAAGATGTGAATGGAAGGTTTGTGTACATTGTAAGTTTATTCTGGTGGAAGGGTGCAAGTGGGACCGAAAACGAGATTGGGCACAGGGAGGAGGGACAGAGAGAGACATATACGTTGGACGACGAGAGGGGAAATGGAAGGAAATGAGATAGGTGAGATAAGGTGGTGGTAAGGCCATCAATAGATTCAAAGACGAGCATAAGTTGCTTAAAATATAAATTTCATACGTGAAACGGGTGACGCAAATACTTCAACACTTTTCAAAGAACCACCTAAGGGATCTACTAGTACAGTACACAACACGATCTGAAATATCGCATTTATTACTCCTGTGTTTGACTATCATCTCTACACTCCCATCCACCACTTATTGGCTCCTACGGGCTCATCAGACTCCACAGCCCAGATGAGTTTCCTTCCACCACTGCAGAAAATGGTGCGCTGCATGCGTTTTTCTTCAGGCAAAGTCCGACTACCACATGGCGTCAGACTGCAGCTCGTTTACGCGCATTTCTTGCCCTACTGCAGCTCAGCGTTGTGCTCCTGGGGCGCACCGTGTTACCCCAAGGGAACCAGCAGCATGTGCTGGGGGTGAATGGAGTCGCGCCCGCCTCATGTTTCCACCCTCTTAATATTGCACTTGAGGTGACCGTGCGGTCACGCAGGCAACCATCTCCCTCGTGCTTGTCGGGGATTTTCTCCCTCCTGTCACCTACTCAGCCTTGACTCACCCTACGGGATGGAGCCTTCACCCGAGTCGCCTCCCCCTCCTGCAGCAACCGGGTAACAGGCAGAACTCGGAAGGCTCCATCCCGTAGGGTGAGCTAGTTATGAAGGTACCTGCGCAGAGTGAGTTCCGTGGGTGGTCCCACAGCTAGTTTGGTCAACAATGGTTATCTGTGGAGTTTTTGAATTCACAATCTCGAACTCTGAGAGCCCCACGAGTACTCGTGTCCGGCTCTGCATTGGGTATCTATGCATTGTGTATTGTTTCCAATACTCAAGGCTCGTGCACAAGGGTGACAGAACACAGCTTTAAAGTTTAAACTTAACACACATTGCTAGCGCTGGAAGAATATTTTTTATTTCCAAGGATATTTTGCATGCAGGAAGCATTTCTGTGAGATACTGGTATGTCCTGGGGTGTATTTCCGTTTCCCTATCTAATTTGAATGAGTCTACATGGTGTATCAAATGCGATTGAACACACTCGTTGCCCTGCTGTCAGGAACTGTGTGTTCCGTATGCAATGTGCTTTCATTTGAAAGACTAGCACTTGAAATGTAGTTACCGTGGTAGCCACTGAGTTGTCTTCGCTGTCTGAATATGGTAAACCAATATATGTTAATTGCAGGGGAAAACCAGTGTCGGTATTTGAGGAGGGTTCAGATGTAGCCGTAGCATTGTTAGTTGCACTTTGGCAGATCATACAGAATAGTTTCAAGAAATGAATATTCAAATCAAGTCCATAATTTCCAGATATTTTTTGTTGTTTTACCTCTATGTATTTTTATTAAAAGGACATTACGTAACCACAATTGTATGTTGCTTCATATATGGCCATTTTGTTGTGACGATTTTAAATGTGTCATTTGTTTCCTTTATGCAGGTGCAAGCTGATTTGGATCGGCTACATCTGCGGCCGGCCTCCTATCGTTTCATAGCTAATTTCAAGGGAAACGGATTACACTGTTTGGGCGCGTCGTCCGTCTTGATGCGCGAACTCCAGCAAATTGCATGCCTCAGTTGGCGGTCGACGTTCGAAGTGGGCTGCGACCCTCAAACGCATGACGCCACCCTCGTGGTCGCCCCCGTGATACGTGGATCAAACAAATCATTCAAGACACCGGTGTATAGCAGCAATAGCAGTTTATGCAAAAACTGTCGCAAGAGATCACACGTTTGGCACAACGGTCCTTCGCCGACTATCTGTGATGAATACATGAATGAAACGCTCTCTTGCGAATGTCATGACATTGGACAAACTGTCAACTCACACAAATCTTAAGCAAATGAAAAGGACATGTGCCTCTATCTAATTCTTCCTTTGTTATTTGCGCAGTCATTTTTTTCCCTGCACCTTTGAATGCAAATACCGCTCTATTGACAAATTCTGTATGACCAAGCCCCGTGTGATCGAGCCGGGCCACTCTGTGCTTACAGACCACGTGAATCACACTCTAAGGAGTTAACGTATCAACATTTTTACATGGATCTAGCTTTTATGCATATCTAAACTTTGACAAAGCACAATCGACAAAGAAAGGGATCGTGTGGTTGCTTTGTTTCGATCAGAAAATATGTTCCTATTCGTTTTGGAACCGAAGTGTCAAAAATGCACAGAAGTTGGAAGCCTTGCTTTGTACAGCTCGAAAACCAGGGCAGTGAACCACACCCTCACTGTTGTGACTCTACCCCACAGCGTCGCCAACTCCTTTTGGAGAACATCGCCAAAAAATCCTTAATATTTAAAATCTCCACATTACAGGAAAACGCAAAACCACAGAAACATTAAAGGAGACTGGAAACAAAGAGTTCAACTCTGCCAATCATCATCTCCTGCAGGAGTACAACTCTGGGAATCGCCTGGTGATGCTGGATGTGATAACGATCGAAAACGATGAGACGAATTGTTAAATGTTGTGCATTGCTCGTCAGAATACCGGTGTGCTGAAGCAATACACATCTGCGTGTTTATTCACCCGACTTTACTTTTTTGAATTGTGTCGGGATACGGGACAAATGAGCAATTTCCAGTCGCTATTTTAGCAAACAATATACATATTAAGGTAGATTAATGTTTGAATTTAAATCCCCACCGTGTGGCTGCTTAACAATAGCCGTTTTCTTGGTTCTTTCGGTAAAGTCACGTAGAAGGGAAGTAATAAAATAATAAAAATAAAACATAATAAAATAATTCTCACGACGTTTCGGCCACAACGCAAGCAGCCGTCCTCAGGTGAAGAACATGTCTGTCGATAAGACAGAGTCTGAATGACACGTCCTAGGCTTGGAGCGTCTATTTAAGCTGGGAGGGAGGAGGAAGAGCGCCTTGACAAAAGAATTTGCATATGAAGAGGAATTTAGCATATTTATGGGAAATGCAGGAATGCGACTAGTGCTACTTGTGAAATGCGTAGGAGGTGGGCGGGGGGTTTTCAAAGTCATATTATGCCCATGCATTATGCAGGATTAGCAGCATCAAAGGGAGGGGGTAGGGGTAGCATTAATAAAGGGAAGGAATGTTAATAGTATGTAGCTGCAGTAACTAAACAACCACGTAAAAAGCTAAAGTATAAACTACATAGTATCATCAGTATGCTAAATATACTCTCAATAAGCTGAGCTACTAACCGTAAGTAATACATTACAATTCTAGGTCGCAAATAATATAATATGCTTCCAGCTAAACTTTTTTAACTTTTTCCTTACATCACACGGGTCTATCCCGTACTATATGCTGCAATAGACAAACCCAACATTAAATTGTATACTGTATTACTATACACTACCCTATGTCTTAGAATAATACATAGTGTAATATTACACTATGTATTATTCTACCCATCCAACTGTATACCACACTGCTGTATATTCACTATATAATTACGATACTATATATTACCTTATACATTGTATTAAACATTACACTTTAATACTATTTATTATTATACAATATGCTATACACTATACCATTGACCGTCGCGTGAAAGGTACTTAGAGGAAGCAACGAAATATGTCAATGGGAGAGTGGTGGTAGGAAGCTTGCAGCGGAGCAAAGAATCCATTCCCTGCGGAGAATACAAGATATATAGTCAATGTCAGTGAGTGGAACGCGGTCTGAAAGTCACCGTAAACGTGGACACAATCAGTTAAGATCCGAAATGGTTTATTACGTCCTTCCAATGATTGCTAAGCCGGAATCCATCTTCTCGGTTGAATTTGTCTCTGTGTTTGTATATGTGGATCGCCTCATGAACGAATCTCTCATGGTAGCCAGATGGCTTGCAGATAACCTCTGTCTTGGAGAAGTCAATATCATGTGAACCTACTGAATTGTAACAGTGATCTGCCACGGCTGAGGTGTTTGTCCTACCGTGTTTCAAGTCTGCTTTATGTTCACGGATGCGGTCCGAGACATGTCGTTTGGTTTCTCCAATGTAACTGCTACCACAGAGGAAACTTAGTTTGTAGATGCCAGGGTACTGTATGTCTGGAACCACATCTTTTACAGACGGGACCAGATCACGGATTTTATGTACTGTGTTGAATCGGACCTGGATCTTGTGTTTAATCAGGATTTTGGAGATCTTTTTTGTGACCCCAGCAATGTAGGGTAAGGTGATGGTCTTGAGAGGCTCCTCAACAGGATCCTTATTGATGGTTGGAGTGATGGCTTTGCGGATTGTGTAGTCGGAGTAACCATTAGCCTTAAGAGCTTGGCGTACGTGTTTGAGTTCACTGGCAATGTGTTCCTCGTCGGAAATGCATTGGGCTCTATGGTATAGAGTCTTGATGAGGGAATTCTTCTGGGATGGATGGTGGTGGGAATCCGGTTTTAGGTAAGCATCCGTATGGGTGGATTTCCTGTAGACAGAGTGGCTCATTGAACCATCAGGTCTCCTTTTAATTAGGACATTCAAAAAGGGTAGCTTGCCATCTTTTTCGACTTCCATGGTGAATCTGATGGCTGGGTGTATGGAATTGATGTGGTCGAGAAATTGGTCTAGAGCAGGCCGGCCACGTGGCCAGATGACAAAAGTGTCATCTACGTACCTCTTCCATAAGGTCGGGCGTAGAGTGGCATAGGGTAGTGTATAGTAATACAGTATACAATTTAATGTTGGGTTTGTCTAAGGAAGCATATAGTACGGGATAGACCCGTGTGATGTAAGGAAAAAGGTAAAAAAGTTTAGCTGGAAGCATATTATATTTTTTGCGACCTAGAATTGTAATGTATTACTTACGGTTAGTAGCTCAGCTTATTGAGAGTATATTTAGCATACTGATGATACTATGTAGTTTATACTTTAGCTTTTTACGTGGTTGTTTAGTTACTGCAGCTACATACTATTAACATTCCTTCCCTTTATTAAGGCTACCCCTACCCCCTCCCTTTGATGCTGCTAATCCTGCATAATGCATAGGCATAATATGACTTTGAAAACCCCCCGCCCCGCCCACCTCCTACGCATTTCACAAGTAGCACTAGTCGCATTCCTGCATTTCCCATAAATATGTAATGCGGGCGTAAACGACCTCCTGGAAGTGACGTCATAGGGGGAGGAGTTACGTCACGTGGGGGAGAGGGTAAGGGTCTATAAGGGGGGTAACCGGAAGCAGTGGGGAGTGATCGGAGACTGGGAAAGTGGGAGGCCACGCAGGGCGAAGGGTGAGGAGAGAGTGGCGAGATCGCCACACACCCGAGCCACGAGGATCGGCACCGTCGGCCAACGGTGACTGACCCCCGGGCAGCAGGAGCAGCGAGGAGGCTGCAGAGAGCAGCGGGTCTGCAAGGGAGGAGTCGGGCAGCAAGGGTCTGCACGACGAGACAGCAGCAGGTCTGCTAGGAGGGAGTTGGGCTACGTGAGCGACAGCAGCCTGGGGCTGCAGAGCAGAGAGTATATAGGGGAGTGCCGTGAGGGAAAAGAGATCGAACCCAAATAAAGGACACAGGACAGAGAGAAGCGTCCGAGTCTTTTATTACACTGGTGTCAAAAGTGTAACGGTATGGCTAAACAACTGAGAAAAAAGAATATTCCGTCTCCGGCATCGGCTTCATCTTCCGATGACGATGACCTTCCTCCTGCGGTGGACCCGACTCCGGCAGAGGAGGAGATTCGTGCTGGGACGAGTGCGGGTCCAGGGTTCCAAGATGTCGCCGCGTCGGCGGACCTGTCTGCACCAAAGGACGCGGATTTAAGATGGAGTCAGATGGCGGAGCAACTTGAAACTCTCAAGAACGTACTTGCACAGTTGTGTGAGCTCGTCACGCCGAGGACGGCGTCGGAAGGCGATGTTGGTGGTCCGCAGGAGCCCGGTTTGTCTTCGATGTCGACGCCATCAGCCACGCGGCACGAAGACGCCATTTTGGGCGTGGCGCACGACGAAAGGCGGCAAGCCGCCATTTTGGGCCCTCCGCGACGGAAGGCCGCCATCTTGTCGACACCACGCTGCGACGCCATGTTGAACATGCCACCGGAGGAGTCAGCGGCTGGAGAGAATGCGCCAAGGCGTCGCAGTCGTCACCTAACGACTGTCAAGGAATTCTCCATCGGGGGCGATTGGAGTGCGTTCGCCTGCAGATTTTTGGCAGCGGTACGCTCGGCGAGGTGGACTGACGCCGAGGCATTAGAAGTTCTTCCGACTCTCCTTGATGACGAGTCCGTTAGATTCTTTCGCTCTATAAAAGCCGCGAAGAAGAAAACATTGCGTGGTGTGTTCGACGAAATGGCAGACGCTTACGAGCCGCCGGATGATGCTCATCGCCGGTTTGTGCAACGACAACGCGCACCCGAGGAGTCTCCTGTGGCGTATAGGGGCGTGGTACTGGAGCTGGCAATGGCCGCATACCCGGAGATGGAGCCTGACCTGTTGGAACCTCTCATCCTGGGGAAGATGCTGGAGTTGTCCCGGGATCTCGGCATTCCCATGCCGGTGTGCGGTCACGAGAAGCTCACATCCCGGGCTGCGGCTAAGTGTTTGGACGCGCAGTTCAACCTGCGCCGGTGGAAGCAAGTTACGGCGTGGACGGGTGGGCCCATCGTCGAAGGGGGAGCTGTGGGTTGGGACCCCAAGAAAGCAGTTTATGTGCCGGACGACAGGAGCCCGCAGGAGCTGTCGGCTGCCGCTGCTCCGTGGCCAGAGCCGCGGGCTGCGCCGCCGACACAGCCGCGTCGGGACGGGGCGCCCGCAGCAAGGCGCAACAACATCGACTGTTTCCGCTGCGGGCGTAAGGGCCATTATGCCAGGGACTGCTGGGCCCGCGTCCCGGGTCCGCCCCAGCAGGAGGCCTCGACAGCGGCCGCTCCAAGAAAGGATTCGCCAGCACAGACGAGCCGGCCGTGACGCGGCAGGGGAAAGAAGACCCAGCTCGGGGTGCGCCTACCACGGCTGCGGAACCTTTGAGGCCCGCAGCCCTTCCAACCCCGCCGCGGACATGATTGCGGGACGCCTCTGATGCTGCGCCTTCGAAAATAGGGGACCGGGACGTTGCCAGGCCTCCAATAGCGACAGACGAACTTCAGCCTGTCGCTCTTAAAACCCTGCCATGTTCCCGCTCGGCGGGAGGGCCACCGACCGTCCGGGACGGCCCGGCGACCCGCACCCGCTCGAAATCCCTCACATTTCGTTAATTATTGTGTTGTGTTCTTATTCTTTCGGTATATTATGGTGTGTTCTGTGTCCTTTTTCGTATTCGGTCGTGTTCGCTCGCATTGCTTATTGGAGTTGTGTTCAGCCGAGGTCGGCTGTATTTTCTCTACGGGGGAGGGTTGTGTAATGCGGGCGTAAACGACCTCCCGGAAGTGACGTCATGGGGGGAGGAGTTACGTCACGTGGGTGAGAGGGTAAGGGTCTATAAGGGGGGTAACCGGAAGCAGTGGGGAGTGATCGGAGACTGGGAAAGTGGGAGGCCACACAGGGCGAAGGGTGAGGAGAGAGTGGCGAGATCGCCACACACCCGAGCCACGAGGATCGGCACCGTCGGCCAACGGTGACCGACCCCCGGGCAGCAGGAGCAGCGAGGAGGCTGCAGAGAGCAGCGGGTCTGCAAGGGAGGAGTCGGGCAGCAGGGGTCTGCACGACGAGACAGCAGCGGGTCTGCTAGGAGGGAGTTGGGCAACGTGAGCGACAGCAGCCTGGGGCTGCAGAGCAGAGAGTATATAGGGGAGTGCCGTGAGGGAAAAGAGATCGAACCCAAATAAAGGACACAGGACAGAGAGAAGCGTCCGAGTCTTTTATTACAAATATGCTAAATTCCTCTTCATATGCAAATTATTTTGTCAAGGCGCTCTTCCTCCTCCCTCCCAGCTTAAATAGACGCTCCAAGCCTAGGACGTGTCATTCAGACTCTGTCTTATCGACAGACATGTTCTTCACCTGAGGACGGCTGCTTGCGTTGTGGCCGAAACGTCGTGAGAAATATTTTATAATGTTTTATTTTTATTATTTTATTACTTCCCTTCTACGTGACTTTACCGAAAGAACCAAGAAGATGAATCCCTGCAGTCACGAAAGCTTTAAATCGAAATTTAATAGCCGTTTGTCTGTGCTGCCCTCTGGTGGGTGAAATTATTTTCATGGCGGTACCCCGGGGAACCAAATAATACAAAATGGCCGAGGCAATTAAATATTTAATTTCTGGGACACTATTTTTTCCAGGGGTGTACTTAACTCCGCGACTGGGGTGCCAATCAATCCGAAATCAGTGCTACCCTGCGATATCGAAATGCCAAACATTAGTATAAAAAAAATCGTTATTGAAAAATTCAACTTTGAATATTGCAGCGTGTACAGCTCGTCGAGATGAGTCGATTGCCGCATCGCGAACATCAACAAACTAAAAATGACTCCATTTGCGACATTATGCGAGAGCCGGCATAGTACCCCGGGGTACCGCCGTAAGGTTCAAATGCTAACAGGAGGCAACAAGACAGCAGCTTCATCCGCGTTTTAACAGCTGTTCCCCAAGGCTCCCCCACTGCTGAGGCAGCCTTTGTGAGACTCAGGCATTGCTAGTGAACCCCGATAATATTAAAGCTAGTTTGTCTCTCTTCATGAGTTTCGTGCATTAACAACTCGAAGAATGTTTTACTACCTTATGCGGGGTAATCACATTACAGCATTCTTCTTTTCATCCAGGAGCCAACAACATCTTTATTTTACACGTAATCATCATTGTTTGTACATTATTTAGCGAATATGTGCATTCCTGTCCTGTTTATTTTAAATGCTTATATATTATCTTGATTTACAACCTGATGTTTTGTATTATGTTAAATATACATTAAAATAAACTTAACATATTGTATGTACAGTGCCAATGAGTGTGGAATACATGCTCAGATCTCAAATTGCCAGGAAAACCTATCACAACAGACTAGTTAATATAGACTGGAATCCTATAGATTTGACAACAGACAGAGGTGTATATCATCGCATGTACAAAAGATATCAGCTTTCTTCAGACCAGTAATGGAATGGGACGAAAAAATTGGTCTATACATTGTAAACACACCGGCCCAAATTCTAGCTATGGAAAACCTAGGTTTGCAAATAGTCTTTGGGGGTTCTAGATTTGAAGCTTTCGTGACTGCAAGGATTCATACTCTTCATTTGCATATGAAGAGGAATTTAGCATATTTATGGGAAATGCAGGAATGCGACTAGTGCTACTTGTGAAATGCGTAGGAGGTGGGCGGGGGGTTTTCAAAGTCATATTATGCCCATGCATTATGCAGGATTAGCAGCATCAAAGGGAGGGGGTAGGGGTAGCATTAATAAAGGGAAGGAATGTTAATAGTATGTAGCTGCAGTAACTAAACAACCACGTAAAAAGCTAAAGTATAAACTACATAGTATCATCAGTATGCTAAATATACTCTCAATAAGCTGAGCTACTAACCGTAAGTAATACATTACAATTCTAGGTCGCAAAAAATATAATATGCTTCCAGCTAAACTTTTTTAACTTTTTCCTTACATCACACGGGTCTATCCCGTACTATATGCTGCAATAGACAAACCCAACATTAAATTGTATACTGTATTACTATACACTACCCTATGTCTTAGAATAATACATAGTGTAATATTACACTATGTATTATTCTACCCATCCAACTGTATACCACACTGCTGTATATTCACTATATAATTACGATACTATATATTACCTTATACATTGTATTAAACATTACACTTTAATACTATTTATTATTATACAATATGCTATACACTATACCATTGACCGTCGCGTGAAAGGTACTTAGAGGAAGCAACGAAATATGTCAATGGGAGAGTGGTGGTAGGAAGCTTGCAGCGGAGCAAAGAATCCATTCCCTGCGGAGAATACAAGATATATAGTCAATGTCAGTGAGTGGAACGCGGTCTGAAAGTCACCGTAAACGTGGACACAATCAGTTAAGATCCGAAATGGTTTATTACGTCCTTCCAATGATTGCTAAGCCGGAATCCATCTTCTCGGTTGAATTTGTCTCTGTGTTTGTATATGTGGATCGCCTCATGAACGAATCTCTCATGGTAGCCAGATGGCTTGCAGATAACCTCTGTCTTGGAGAAGTCAATATCATGTGAACCTACTGAATTGTAACAGTGATCTGCCACGGCTGAGGTGTTTGTCCTACCGTGTTTCAAGTCTGCTTTATGTTCACGGATGCGGTCCGAGACATGTCGTTTGGTTTCTCCAATGTAACTGCTACCACAGAGGAAACTTAGTTTGTAGACGCCAGGGTACTGTATGTCTGGAACCACATCTTTTACAGACGGGACCAGATCACGGATTTTATGTACTGTGTTGAATCGGACCTGGATCTTGTGTTTAATCAGGATTTTGGAGATCTTTTTTGTGACCCCAGCAATGTAGGGTAAGGTGATGGTCTTGAGAGGCTCCTCAACAGGATCCTTATTGATGGTTGGAGTGATGGCTTTGCGGATTGTGTAGTCGGAGTAACCATTAGCCTTAAGAGCTTGGCGTACGTGTTTGAGTTCACTGGCAATGTGTTCCTCGTCGGAAATGCATTGGGCTCTATGGTATAGAGTCTTGATGAGGGAATTCTTCTGGGATGGATGGTGGTGGGAATCCGGTTTTAGGTAAGCATCCGTATGGGTGGATTTCCGGTAGACAGAGTGGCTCATTGAACCATCAGGTCTCCTTTTAATTAGGACATCCAAAAAGGGTAGCTTGCCATCTTTTTCGACTTCCATGGTGAATCTGATGGCTGGGTGTATGGAATTGATGTGGTCGAGAAATTGGTCTAGAGCAGGCCGGCCATGTGGCCAGATGACAAAAGTGTCATCTACGTACCTCTTCCATAAGGTCGGGCGTAGAGTGGCATAGGGTAGTGTATAGTAATACAGTATACAATTTAATGTTGGGTTTGTCTAAGGAAGCATATAGTACGGGATAGACCCGTGTGATGTAAGGAAAAAGGTAAAAAAGTTTAGCTGGAAGCATATTATATTTTTTGCGACCTAGAATTGTAATGTATTACTTACGGTTAGTAGCTCAGCTTATTGAGAGTATATTTAGCATACTGATGATACTATGTAGTTTATACTTTAGCTTTTTACGTGGTTGTTTAGTTACTGCAGCTACATACTATTAACATTCCTTCCCTTTATTAAGGCTACCCCTACCCCCTCCCTTTGATGCTGCTAATCCTGCATAATGCATAGGCATAATATGACTTTGAAAACCCCCCGCCCCGCCCACCTCCTACGCATTTCACAAGTAGCACTAGTCGCATTCCTGCATTTCCCATAAATATGTAATGCGGGCGTAAACGACCTCCTGGAAGTGACGTCATAGGGGGAGGAGTTACGTCACGTGGGGGAGAGGGTAAGGGTCTATAAGGGGGGTAACCGGAAGCAGTGGGGAGTGATCGGAGACTGGGAAAGTGGGAGGCCACGCAGGGCGAAGGGTGAGGAGAGAGTGGCGAGATCGCCACACACCCGAGCCACGAGGATCGGCACCGTCGGCCAACGGTGACTGACCCCCGGGCAGCAGGAGCAGCGAGGAGGCTGCAGAGAGCAGCGGGTCTGCAAGGGAGGAGTCGGGCAGCAAGGGTCTGCACGACGAGACAGCAGCAGGTCTGCTAGGAGGGAGTTGGGCTACGTGAGCGACAGCAGCCTGGGGCTGCAGAGCAGAGAGTATATAGGGGAGTGCCGTGAGGGAAAAGAGATCGAACCCAAATAAAGGACACAGGACAGAGAGAAGCGTCCGAGTCTTTTATTACACTGGTGTCAAAAGTGTAACGGTATGGCTAAACAACTGAGAAAAAAGAATATTCCGTCTCCGGCATCGGCTTCATCTTCCGATGACGATGACCTTCCTCCTGCGGTGGACCCGACTCCGGCAGAGGAGGAGATTCGTGCTGGGACGAGTGCGGGTCCAGGGGTCCAAGATGTCGCCGCGTCGGCGGACCAGTCTGCACCAAAGGACGCGGATTTAAGATGGAGTCAGATGGCGGAGCAACTTGAAACTCTCAAGAACGTACTTGCACAGTTGTGTGAGCTCGTCACGCCGAGGACGGCGTCGGAAGGCGATGTTGGTGGTCCGCAGGAGCCCGGTTTGTCTTCGATGTCGACGCCATCAGCCACGCGGCACGAAGACGCCATTTTGGGCGTGGCGCACGACGAAAGGCGGGAAGCCGCCATTTTGGGCCCTCCGCGACGGAAGGCCGCCATCTTGTCGACACCACGCTGCGACGCCATGTTGAACATGCCACCGGAGGAGTCAGCGGCTGGAGAGAATGCGCCAAGGCGTCGCAGTCGTCACCTAACGACTGTCAAGGAATTCTCCATCGGGGGCGATTGGAGTGCGTTCGCCTGCAGATTTTTGGCAGCGGTACGCTCGGCGAGGTGGACTGACGCCGAGGCATTAGAAGTTCTTCCGACTCTCCTTGATGACGAGTCCGTTAGATTCTTTCGCTCTATAAAAGCCGCGAAGAAGAAAACATTGCGTGGTGTGTTCGACGAAATGGCAGACGCTTACGAGCCGCCGGATGATGCTCATCGCCGGTTTGTGCAACGACAACGCGCACCCGAGGAGTCTCCTGTGGCGTATAGGGGCGTGGTACTGGAGCTGGCAATGGCCGCATACCCGGAGATGGAGCCTGACCTGTTGGAACCTCTCATCCTGGGGAAGATGCTGGAGTTGTCCCGGGATCTCGGCATTCCCATGCCGGTGTGCGGTCACGAGAAGCTCACATCCCGGGCTGCGGCTAAGTGTTTGGACGCGCAGTTCAACCTGCGCCGGTGGAAGCAAGTTACGGCGTGGACGGGTGGGCCCATCGTCGAAGGGGGAGCTGTGGGTTGGGACCCCAAGAAAGCAGTTCATGTGCCGGACGACAGGAGCCCGCAGGAGCTGTCGGCTGCCGCTGCTCCGTGGCCAGAGCCGCGGGCTGCGCCGCCGACACAGCCGCGTCGGGACGGGGCGCCCGCAGCAAGGCGCAACAACATCGACTGTTTCCGCTGCGGGCGTAAGGGCCATTATGCCAGGGACTGCTGGGCCCGCGTCCCGGGTCCGCCCCAGCAGGAGGCCTCGACAGCGGCCGCTCCAAGAAAGGATTCGCCAGCACAGACGAGCCGGCCGTGACGCGGCAGGGGAAAGAAGACCCAGCTCGGGGTGCGCCTACCACGGCTGCGGAACCTTTGAGGCCCGCAGCCCTTCCAACCCCGCCGCGGACATGATTGCGGGACGCCTCTGATGCTGCGCCTTCGAAAATAGGGGACCGGGACGTTGCCAGGCCTCCAATAGCGACAGACGAACTTCAGGCTGTCGCTCTTAAAACCCTGCCATGTTCCCGCTCGGCGGGAGGGCCACCGACCGTCCGGGACGGCCCGGCGACCCGCACCCGCTCGAAATCCCTCACATTTCGTTAATTATTGTGTTGTGTTCTTGTTCTTTCGGTATATTATGGTGTGTTCTGTGTCCTTTTTCGTATTCGGTCGTGTTCGCTCGCATTGCTTATTGGAGTTGTGTTCAGCCGAGGTCGGCTGTATTTTCTCTACGGGGGAGGGTTGTGTAATGCGGGCGTAAACGACCTCCCGGAAGTGACGTCATGGGGGGAGGAGTTACGTCACGTGGGTGAGAGGGTAAGGGTCTATAAGGGGGGTAACCGGAAGCAGTGGGGAGTGATCGGAGACTGGGAAAGTGGGAGGCCACACAGGGCGAAGGGTGAGGAGAGAGTGGCGAGATCGCCACACACCCGAGCCACGAGGATCGGCACCGTCGGCCAACGGTGACCGACCCCCGGGCAGCAGGAGCAGCGAGGAGGCTGCAGAGAGCAGCGGGTCTGCAAGGGAGGAGTCGGGCAGCAGGGGTCTGCACGACGAGACAGCAGCGGGTCTGCTAGGAGGGAGTTGGGCAACGTGAGCGACAGCAGCCTGGGGCTGCAGAGCAGAGAGTATATAGGGGAGTGCCGTGAGGGAAAAGAGATCGAACCCAAATAAAGGACACAGGACAGAGAGAAGCGTCCGAGTCTTTTATTACAAATATGCTAAATTCCTCTTCATATGCAAATTATTTTGTCAAGGCGCTCTTCCTCCTCCCTCCCAGCTTAAATAGACGCTCCAAGCCTAGGACGTGTCATTCAGACTCTGTCTTATCGACAGACATGTTCTTCACCTGAGGACGGCTGCTTGCGTTGTGGCCGAAACGTCGTGAGAAATATTTTATAATGTTTTATTTTTATTATTTTATTACTTCCCTTCTACGTGACTTTACCGAAAGAACCAAGAAGATGAATCCCTGCAGTCACGAAAGCTTTAAATCGAAATTTAATAGCCGTTTGTCTGTGCTGCCCTCTGGTGGGTGAAATTATTTTCATGGCGGTACCCCGGGGAACCAAATAATACAAAATGGCCGAGGCAATTAAATATTTAATTTCTGGGACACTATTTTTTCCAGGGGTGTACTTAACTCCGCGACTGGGGTGCCAATCAATCCGAAATCAGTGCTACCCTGCGATATCGAAATGCCAAACATTAGTATAAAAAAAATCGTTATTGAAAAATTCAACTTTGAATATTGCAGCGTGTACAGCTCGTCGAGATGAGTCGATTGCCGCATCGCGAACATCAACAAACTAAAAATGACTCCATTTGCGACATTATGCGAGAGCCGGCATAGTACCCCGGGGTACCGCCGTAAGGTTCAAATGCTAACAGGAGGCAACAAGACAGCAGCTTCATCCGCGTTTTAACAGCTGTTCCCCAAGGCTCCCCCACTGCTGAGGCAGCCTTTGTGAGACTCAGGCATTGCTAGTGAACCCCGATAATATTAAAGCTAGTTTGTCTCTCTTCATGAGTTTCGTGCATTAACAACTCGAAGAATGTTTTACTACCTTATGCGGGGTAATCACATTACAGCATTCTTCTTTTCATCCAGGAGCCAACAACATCTTTATTTTACACGTAATCATCATTGTTTGTACATTATTTAGCGAATATGTGCATTCCTGTCCTGTTTATTTTAAATGCTTATATATTATCTTGATTTACAACCTGATGTTTTGTATTATGTTAAATATACATTAAAATAAACTTAACATATTGTATGTACAGTGCCAATGAGTGTGGAATACATGCTCAGATCTCAAATTGCCAGGAAAACCTATCACAACAGACTAGTTAATATAGACTGGAATCCTATAGATTTGACAACAGACAGAGGTGTATATCATCGCATGTACAAAAGATATCAGCTTTCTTCAGACCAGTAATGGAATGGGACGAAAAAATTGGTCTATACATTGTAAACACACCGGCCCAAATTCTAGCTATGGAAAACCTAGGTTTGCAAATAGTCTTTGGGGGTTCTAGATTTGAAGCTTTCGTGACTGCAAGGATTCATACTCTTCGTTTTTTCGGTAAAGTCACGTAGGTAAAAAAGTGAAATAAAAATTAATACAAATTAAATACTAAAAATCACGACGTTTCAGAGGCAACACAAGTCTCCGTCATCAGGTGGGACCGTCACAGCCAGATTTGCTGTATCAAGTGAGGCAGGGATTCCAAGATGCAAGTTCTTAAATACAAGTTAAGGGGGAGGAGAGGGGGGGAGCTTATTAGAATGTGGTAGCCAATGAATGTCACGTATTGGGAGGGGGGGGGCTAAAAGAGAGCACGAGGTGTAAGTAGACGTAGACGTGGACGTGTTTGTGCGCAAGCCCCTGTTGGTGCACATGATAACGTATTGGAAGGGGGGAGGGGCTAAAAAAGCACGAGGTGTAACTGTACGTGGACCTGTTTGTGCACAAGTACCTGTTGGTGCACATGATAGAAGAGAGGAAATGCCCATGTTGTTTTTACCAGTGTTGGCTGACAATCAAATACGAAAAAGGAGAGTACTGTTAAACGCTGGGGATGTTAACATGCGGTAAAGTAAAATAGTGCCTGTCAGATAAGATGGTCCAAAAATGTGTAGTTAAATCTTTTTTGCATGGTTAATAACATCTTTCCAATGATTACTAAGTTTGTACCCATCATCACGGTTGAAATTATGTCTGTGTTTGTATATCTGAATGGCTTCGTGTACAAACTTTTGATGGTAGCCAGAGGGTTTGCAGAGCACCTTGGTCTCGGAAAAAACAATATCATGAGAGCCCACCAACGGCGGAAGACTCAATTTTGCCGTGTTTCAAATCTGACTTGTGCTCGCGGACACGATCAGAGACATGACGTTTAGTTTCCCCAATGTAACAATCACCACAGCTGCAACTAAGTTTATAGACTCCAGGGTATTGCAAGTCAGGGATGACATCCTTCACAGATGGAATTAGATCACGGATTTTATGTACTGTACTACATCCTTCACAGATGGAATTAGATCAGGGATTTTATGTACTGTACTACATAAAATCCGTGATCTAATTGCATCTGTAAAGGATGTCATCCCTGACTTGCAATACCCTGGAGTATATACACTGAGTTGCAGCTGTGGTGATTGTTACATTGGGGAAACGAAACGTCATGTCTCTGATCGTGTCCGCGAGCACAAGTCAGATTTGAAACACTGCAAAACTGAGTCTTCCGCCATTACCGATCATTGCTACAACGCGGTGGGCTCTCATGATATTGTTTTTTTCCGAGACCAAGCTGCTCTGCAAACCCTCTGGCTACCATCAAAGGTTTGTACACGAAGCCATTCAGATACACAAACACAGACATAATTTCAACCGTGATGATGGGTACAAACTTAGTAATCATTGGAAAGATGTTATTAACCATGCAAAAAAGATTTAACTACACATTTTTGGACCATCTTATCTGACAGGCACTATTTTACTTTACCGAGTGTTAACATCCCCAGCGTTTAACAGTACTCTCCTTTTTCGTATTTGATTGTCAGCCAACACTGGAAAAAACAACATGGGCATTTCCGTTCTCTTCTATCATGTGCACCAACAGGTGCTTGTGCACAAACAGGTCCACGTACAGTCACACCTCGTGCTCTCTTTTACCCCCCCCCCCCATACGTTCCATTCATTGGCTACCACATTCTGATAAGCTCCCCCCCCTCTCCTCCCCCTTAACTTGTATTTAAGAACTTGCATCAAGGAATTCCTGCCTCACTTGATACAGCAAATCTGGCTGTGACGGTCCCACCTGATGACGGAGACTTGTGTTGCCTCCGAAACGTCGTGATTTTTATTATTTTATTTTTATTAATTTTAATTTCATTTTTTTACCTACGTGACTTTACCGAAAAAACTAAGAGTATATATAGTCTTTGGGGGATGCCGAACATGAGACTTAATGTCAACTGAGACCATAAATACGCAATGAAGCGTATACATTAGAGGTAATAAAATATTGTAATTTTAAACAAATGTATAGTTTTACTCTGCTCACATTTGCCCACACATATCGACCCACCGGCCCAGTCCACCTGCTCAAAATAACTGAACGCGACCATTGTGTCGCTTGGACCACCAACTCAAAGAGTGGAGCAAACGTGGCCACCGCAACAGGCAACACAACTGTAGACTGGTGTCATCCTTGATATGACGCATCAATAGTCATCACTCTTCGCTGCTGGCATATGCCTCGAGGAGCCCTACATATGAAGAGGGATAATTACATTTTACTATGAGGAACCCGATTAGGAAAATACTTAAGGCAACAATAATTCTAATCATGTAAATATTTTTAACAGTAGCTTTTCAAATGCCATTGGAAAAAAACCGCACAATATATTGACTACCTTGAATATAATTCATTTATTTGTGCAAAATTATTCCGCAATTTTCAAAATGCACGTACGCAACATTACTGTTATTGAAAACACAGTTTACCGTACAAAAAACTGAATTCACTTTTATTAAATTCCACAGTCGTGACAATACACTACGCACAATTAATATATCTATTTTTATTTTTCGTCACGAAACCGTTCCAGATGTTTCTACTTTTGAATATAATAGCACATTCCTAGTCTTATGCAAATACTATAGACATGCACCTATCACAGTACAATGAAAAATACTTTAACTATTTTCACACAACTGAGTGCAGTACTGAAAGAAAACTAATCTAGTAATCGGGTAGGGGAGGCACAACTATTTCCAGCTATGGGATTTTATCTTCATTATGGGGGAAAATTGTTCAATTTCTGACATACTGAAAATTATGGTTACGGATCATTCTCGGGAACCTAACCCTTCCGTTACCTGGGGACTGCATTATATAGCTTGGGAATTTTTGCAAAAATGTAGGACAAAACTCCTGGCAGACTCGTGCAGTGTGGGGAATAAAGCGGTGGAGAGCGTGTGGCTTGTTTGTGCACCGCTCCACTTGGGGAATCCCAATGCCGGTATGCCACATGAGGTCACGGGGTCACGGCTGTATGCGGTGCAGACAGTTGATTTCAAGTTCTTTGGAATCTGTAGTGCAACATCCGCAGCAGCACTTTTTTTCAGCAAAGAAGGGGAAAACGCTCGATTGGGATGTTTCACCAAATCCTTTAATGAGTACTTTGTGTGTTGGCAGGAAACCCGAGAACCAGAAGTAAACCAACACATATGCATGTTGGAAAACACTCAATGCCCTGTACTAATGGATGCCTGGCCACTTTGTATCGCATCACGTGTGGAAAATTCTCAAATATCTACTGCTACACAGACATTACACTCTAGAACGTCAAGCTTAAAAGGCAAACAAAAAGGTTAAAAAGGTCCATGTATACCCCAAAGACAATATTTATTCTAATAAGCGCAGATGCTGTGTTATCTTTGAAAATACTTTATCATTACAACTACATTTTGTATTCGTTTTAATGGAATATATATATATATAAGAACTAAAAATGTCCTTCAAATAAGGTGAATAGAATGAAATTTCAAATTGAAAGAAAGGTAAGTGTCTCCCTGTTCAAGCAGTATTGGGCAGTGTTCACTTCGCTGGTGGCCAGAAGCCAGTGGTGACGATTCCCCATACTTATGGTGGGGGACGGTATCCCTGTAAATCTACCACTATTACATTCCAACAAAGAAACACGGACTTTACAAATTGTATCAACCAGTTGTAAAAAAAAGCTGAGGCAAATACCAATCAGGATGTAATGTGTTTGCTTAACGACACAACGTTGGGCATATGTCTACAAGGTTTCCAATACACAGCGTTGAAAGCCCTCGAAAAATAAAACATGAATAGCCCACCGCTTCCCACCTGCTATCACCCACGTGATAATAAAGATGCTGAAACGTCTTTATTTGGAAAGAATCAAGTTCACATTTGCATACGGATGTGTCCGCCAGTTGGACTTCCCTTTTGTGTTCGCCCTTGGAGGTCTCACGTGGGCAGCAGATTTTGTTTAAAAGCAAAGAGATCCAAACAGCGAGACACGACAGTGGAGATAATTCACTCGTGATCGAGAAGCTCCAAGTCATCGGTTAACCATGCTCGCCTTTCTTGTCTGCGCTGCTCTGCTGGTTGGAGGTGAGTGCTCCTCTTGCTGACACGTTGAGCTGCTGAGTGATTGCAATGCACGCATTTGGTTTAGTGGAGCAACCGTTCCATGTTCTTCAGGAACTGGACTCAGTTCTATAAGCAGCTCCTGGCACCAGACATACCTTAACGCCTTTTGGCTGTACCCGAATATCGTAAAATTCTTCCGTTAGATTGCCAAATACTTAAATATTATCTATGGCACGAATGTTGAGGAAAACTATCTCAGATAATTGGAAGCACTACTAACCCCCTTCTATGAGACATTAGAGTAGATTATTATACACTCTGGCCGCAATGGAGCACCTTAGTCAATAACCCTATATATCACGGATCACCTCAGGGCATTACCATGATGAATCCGAAAAGGGGATCCAGAAAAATGGTGAGGAGGTGGAGGAACAGGCCTCGCCTTATTGTGAATATACTCTGAATGAGAGTAGTTCCTAGGAGGGGAATGGGCGTATCAGGGCTTCAAGTTCTCTCTATTACATGTCACTCATTATTTTGGCTAGACCACATGGGTTATAAACGGATGCCGATATACCCTCAATAACCCCTGGTTGAGGAGAAAAAAATTACCCAGAGGGAACAACTCCTGGATATTCCAACCCTACATGTACGGTGATATGCCCTCTGTCATGGTTGCGGTTTCGGGTTTTAAATAAAACAATAAATGTAAAAGAAGCTCCTGTAACGTGGAGTGAAACCTCGGACATCATGCAGAACAGTACAAGGTTCAACACAAAAACACATCAGAGAGATTTGTGTGGTATTGTTTCTGCTATTATGTGCGTTAGTGCTATTGTGTATGGTATTATGCGTGTTTGCTATTGTGTATAGTATTGTGCGTGTATGCTATTGTCCCTTACAGCTGAGGTATCTGCTCAGAGCTGTGGGATCGCAGCGTATCCACAGATCCGCGTGGTGAACGGCGTCGAGGCTCGCGCCAACTCCTGGCCTTGGCAGGTAACGGCAGAGGCTGAATAACAGCCATCACAGCCGCACGATTCATTGTCAGTCGATCTCAGTGCAGCAGCATCCATTGTTGCGCATGCCACGTAGAGGCCCTCATCCAGCAGTAGATTGACAAAAGGGCTGCATGTGTGCACCATGAAATGTTCAGATCTCCCATTCTTCTTAATGACGCTGAATCATTGACTATAATGGGAAAGTGGAAGCGCAGTGTTTAACGCACTGCACTATGAACGAGGGTACCTGGGTTACATTCCCTGCGACTGCTAACATCAGTGGCGAGTGAATTCCGAAACAGTACCGGATTACACCCCTTCACAGCCAGCTGTGACTAGCATTGTGAGGCAGTGGATTGACAAAAGATCTAAGTTCGAACTGTATTATTTGACAATAAAATTGGACTGAGTCCTGGACAAATGACAGTTTAACCACCACTTCGCTGTGTGTGCATTGCAGGCGCTCGTGCAAAGGTACTCTGGAGGAAGATGGGTCAACTACTGCGGAGGAACCCTCATTGATAGTCAATGGGTGCTCACCTCTGCCAGCTGCTTCACGTGAGTCACGGCACCAGTGGCGTTGCTATCGTGTGTGTGCAGGTGGTGCAACTGCACCGGGGCCCAGTTGCTGTACAGTATTTTCCTGTACCACATTGCGACCACCAAAGGTGGAGCAGTGGATCTTTGGAGCAAAGAGGCAGCCTCTATAAATGACCTTTACACATTGTGTAATGGTCACAAGGTGTAAAAGTGAAAATACCATGCTGTAACTCGCACTATTTATGTTTAGTAATTCCTCACTGCAATATTTACAGGTGTAAGTGATTAAGACCGTCCGTCGCTCTGTTATCCCCCCACATCCACCACAACGTGCAGGAGTGGCTACAGCTACAGGGTGGTGCTGGGAAAGCACAGTGTGTCCACATCTGAGTTCGGGGAGGTCACCCCTCCATTGAGCCTGTCCGTCTGGCATAGCTACTGGAATCCCAGCATGCCGTCGAATGGGTGAGAACGCACATGGCTACGCTGGCTACGTGACACCGTGACATTCAGAGTTGCAATAGACAGATACACGTACATTTAAACAGACGTGCATATGATACATTCAGACAGACAAGAGACAGATTTAATATTTTTTACTCACAAAGCTCTTCATTGACACTGCCTTGAAGTGCAAAAAAAATCCAATTGTAATATAACAAGAATTTTCGCAACCTATGGCCGCCTTTTTCTCACTCCTGCCTTTCAATGAAATTTAGACTATTGAATGTAGGGTGTATAGGCATATATGCCTCCAAAAGAAATGTAATTTTTTTTTGGGGGAGGGGGAGTTTAAATAATTTGAGGGGGAGGGGGTCGACAATTGTTGTAAACTTGTTGGATCAACTTTTTACTCCCACATCTTGGGGGGGGGGTCACTTTCTCTATATCTTTGATTCAGCCTCCATCTGAAAGGCTCTGATAATTTAGTTGACTGACAAACAAACGGACACATGGAATGCTAGGCTTTTATAATATATATTTTAGGGAATGGTAATTTTTCTACTGTATAATTTTATGATAGAAGGCAGTGATAATGACAAGGCGATTAGTTGTCTTTATTTGTACTCGTACACTGCTTTGAGCCCATGCTTTATTTGACAAAGAGACAGATCTACACAATGCTATTGCTTCATCTCATACTATCCTTCCAATAATAATCCAATAACTGGAATATACACGAGATGTCCTCATATCCATGACAAGCTTACACATCTGTGGGAGATGTAGCCATCACACAATCTTCTATTATCCATGGTCCTATTATTCCTATTCATTATTTATTCCCCACGAAAAAGTGGAGCTAAAATAGCAGATAATCGCTTCTGCGATGATAATCCCAAACAAAAGTTGAGGAGTTCTCCTGTGCACAGCGCTGAACCCCCATTGCTTGGTGTTATGTTCGGTGTTGAGCGTTGCATCACGGCTGCCCCTGTCTCAATCCACCACAGGTACGACATCGCCATGTTCAAGATTGCGTCGCCCGTGGCTCTCTCCAGCAAGGTGCGCCTCGCCTGCCTGCCCAGCGCCAACCAGATACTGTCCAACAACTACCCGTGCTACGCCACGGGCTGGGGATCCCTCGACAGTGAGTACCGTTCACTCAGTGTCCATTCAGCCCAAAGTGACAATTTCCCCTGCAGATTAACGAGATGAAGATGGCTGAGAAACTGTCAAAAGACACATTCTAGGGTTGACTCAGCCCTTAATATTTTTGGGGTTGAAAAAAGGAACACAACTCTGCATAGTCAAGAGTGGGAAATAGCCTCCCAATAGGGTGGCGGTGTTGCTATTGTAATAAAAGACTTGACCACGATCTCTGGCTCAGTGTCCTTTATTCGGTCCGTACTGCGTTCCCACGCGGCTGTCTCTCTTATTCTCTCTGTGCTGGTTCCGATGTCACTCCAGTCCACATCAGCAGCCCCGCTGCTGTTCTTGTCGCTCTGGCAGCCCCACAGCAGCTCCGCTGCTGTACTCTCACACAGCTCCCTTGGCTGTTCCTGCTGCAGCTCTGACAGCCTCGTGCTGTCTCGCCTTCTCGTCGCTCCTGCGACTCTTGGCTGCCACCCCGCTGCCCCTCACACACAGCCTTACTGCCTATCTCTATCTGCAGCTTTACACCTCCCAGTAGCTCCCTACTGTTCCCAGGGTTGGCTCCCGCTTCTGACGGTGCCCCCTCGGCTCGTACGCCCGCGTGGCCCCACACCTTTCCATTCACACCCCGACTGACTTCTCCTTCCGGTTTACCCGCTTAAGGACCCCCTACCTTTCACCCACGTCACCTGGCTCCGCCTCCTCGTGACGTCACATCCGGAAGGTCGCTTTCGCCCGCATTACACCACCCTCCCCCATAGAAAAAACCCAGCCGACCTCGGCTGAACAACACCAAAGCGTAATGCGGTGAACCAACCTTCCCCCTTAAAGGACACTAAGCATGCAATATAACAACAAGAACAACACACAAGTAACATCGACGAACGTACGAAAGCATGCGATAAATACGACGGCAAGAACAAGAACAATAACAACATACAATCAACGAAACGTAAGCGATTTGGAACGAGTGCGGGTCGCCGGCCCGTCCCGGACGGTCGGCGGCCCACTTGTAGAACGGGGACGCGATGGAACACGAGAAATGACAGGGGGTAATTCCCCTGCTGCGATTGGAAGTCCACCGACATCTCGTGTCCCTGACGAATCAGTCTTGGTCGTATTCCGCGAATGCGCCTGCAGCGGGGTCGGAAGGGTCGCCGGGCTTGAAGGTACCGCAGCCCTGGCAGGCGCCCTCCGAACAGGCCCACTCCTCCCCCGCGGTGTCACGGTCGGCCTGTCTGGAACAGGTACGACAGGCGCTCTAGCCAGATCAATGGACGCAGGCGGGGAAGAGTCAGAGTCAGCAGCAACAGACCCCGGCAAGGCAACATTGGGAGATGACGCATCACGTAGGGGAGCAACATATGGTTTCAACCGCGACGTATGAACAAACCAACGGCGAGAACCAAACTGAACGCGCGCCGACTGTGGATTGGGAACCTCAATGAGGCGCACAGGACCATGCCAAGGTTTGTGCAATTTAGGAGAGGTCCCCGGCCGCACCTGCGGGCAATGGAGCCAGGCCAGGTCTCCCACCTTCCAGGGGCACTCCCCCTCAGACCGCCGAGCATACCGCTCGTTCCGGGCCTGGGCTTTGGCCGTAGCCACGCGGGCGTTTTCCCGCGCCTCCGTAACCCGGCGAACCGTGTCCTGAATGTATTCAGGGAGTGGTTTACGAGGTCCCTTCACCCCAGTACCCAATTGCACATCCACCGGAGGCACGTTTTCCCGACCATACATAAGGTAAAACGGCGAATACCCTGTAGCCGCATGGGGCGTCATCCTGTACGCCGAAAGCACTCCGGGGATGTGCAGATCCCAATCCGATTGCTGTTCACTCACAGTATGGCAAAGCATGGCAGACAATGTCCTGTTCAGCCGCTCAACCATACCATCCGTCTGCGGATGGTATGGAGATGTCCGTATCTTCTTAGTCCCAAGGCCTGCGCACACTTCAGCCAATAATTTAGAAGATAAATTTCGGCCCTGGTCCGTGAGGAGTCTCTCCGGCGCCCCCTTGTCCATAATGTACCCAAACAAAAAGGCGTCGGTGATGGCCGCGGCCGACTGATCGGGCAACGGCCAGGCCATCGGCCAACGGGAGAGATACTCAACCCCTACCAGCAAATATTTATTTCCCCTCGCCGATGGTGGGAAGGGTCCCAATATGTCCAGTGCCACCAATTCATTGACTCGAGACACCTGAATCGACTGGAGAGGCGGCACGTAAGGATGTTTAGGCGGCTTACGCCGGGCGCATTCAGGGCACGCGCGCACGTGCCCTACGACATCTGTCGCCATGCCGTGCCAAAAATAATGACGTTGTAACGTCAACAAGGTCTTCTGCACCCCTAAATGCAATAGTGTGTCACAATGGAGAGTTCTAATCAACTCAAATCGCAAGGACGTTGGTACCACCACACGCCAGCTTTCCTGGAACCTTTCTTGCCACATAAGCAGACCATCTCGGAGAGCGGTTCGCGGCCCCACACCTTTCCATTCACACCCCGACTGACTTCTCCTTCCGGTTTACCCTCTTAAGGACCCCCTACCTTTCACCCACGTCACCTGGCTCCGCCTCCTCGTGACGTCACATCCGGAAGGTCGCTTTCGCCCGCATTACACTATGTAGCCTTTCCCTTCTGAGCATAAAGACAGCGACGGTTCGCTTGGGGAGCGCCTGATAACGCCACCTAACTCCGATGTTTTCACCAATGCTCTCCGTCTCCACCTTGTCTGTGCGCGTGAGCAGCCAGCGGCCCCTTCCCCAGCGCGCTGCAGCAGGCCAGCCTGCCCGTGGTGGACTACGCGACGTGCAGCCAGCCCAGCTGGTGGGGGAGCAGCCTGAGGAGCAGCGTCATCTGTGCAGGGGGCAGCACCCGCTCTGCGTGCTATGTGCGTCCGGAGTTCAACGCGAGCCAACCCTCATCAATTCCTTAACGAAAATAGTTGTCAGCCAAATGTTTCCTTTAAATCTTAATTTAGTCAACAGTGAGTGGACAACAATCACCAAGCATGGTGATGACTTTGACCACTGACATTACTGACTGGCTCACCTGTTAATGTTGGGGGAGCGAAAGGGGCGCACATTCACCCCAATAATTAGAAACTCGAGTCGAGAAATAGTGTGACTGTTTTAATCGCCTCGAATAAAAGAATTACTAAATTAAATCCACGGACACTAAGAATTTACTAACATCCCCACAGACTAAGTTAATGCATGACTATATTAACACAATATAAATGTTGACTTGTCATATTTGGTAGCCAGACCCTGCCACGTGTGTCTAGCTGCCAGAGTCGTATGGGGCAAGACACAGAAAGGCGTTTTGGGCAATGGGAGGGATCAGGCTTCGGGGTTGTGCGATATAACTCCGTTATTTAGCAACACGGTCCGAAAGCACACTTGCAAAGTTTGATCATCCAGACACCGATACAAGAGCTCCAATCTTCTGTACTGAACCTTGCCAGCACCCGCCACCATATCCAGTTGCTGCTTTACCCAGTGAACGTAGATGCTTGTCTATCCTCTTGTATGCATCACAGGGTGATGGAGGTGGCCCACTGAACTGCCAGCGGTGGGACAATGCCTGGGTGGTGCAGGGAATCACCAGCTACATATCATCTCTGGGCTGCAACACGATCCGCAAGCCCACTGTGTTCACCCGTGTGTCAGCCTACACGAGCTGGATCAGCGCTGTGAGTGCCGATGATGTCAATGTCAAATTGTCAATGTTATTTCCATGATCTTGCTGTGAACGTCAATATTGATGCTACTAATGTAGCGATGTCATTGTCATTATCATGCAAATGGTAGTCAAAATCATTGTTAATACCACGTCACTGTCAATGTCGTTATTGTTATTGCTCTTAATAAATTAATTTTATTGTCAATGTTGATATTGTAAATATCAATGTAAGTGTCACCTACAACCTTTTAATTAATCAGGGAAACGTTATACGGATGGGGCATATGTGGAGGATTGAAATGGACATGTTACCAAGACAAGCATTGACAGTGGAATCCAGTGGTCAAAATCTAAATGGAAACATTAAAACCACAAGATGAGTCAAGTGTTGAGTGCAGATAGAAGCGATGGCACATTGTGATGACCTTTTAATCAATCATAAAGCAAAGGTGGCATGAGTAATCAGTTTGGCTAGTTTCGTCCATGGTATGATTGCTATCATGTTCGCTATCTGTAGGTCCTGACTTTCATACACCACCCATTTTCCGTTTCTCCCGCAGGTCATGAGCGTGTACCGTGAAGCCCCGAAACTCGCGGAGGGAGAGCAGAGCGTCAACAGTGGAGTCAATGCCACAATTGCCGCATTCAAGAAGCCACAGGCTTGAAGCTTCACGCTCTTTACATCAATGCTACCACTAACCCTAGAATTACATTTTCTTGTTACTGGTATTCCCTGTTTTAGTGTGAGACCGAGCATGTGAGCATAGAATGGGTGGTTCGATTAACTGAGTTTGTTTGGCCATGCTAGATATGTTACCAGTGTTAATTGTAACACAATTTGGCATTTAGATCAGATGTTGAACAGTTAGTTATTTTGAAATGTTTTGGCAATACCAACATGTATATTTACATCCAGTACTGAATATACATCTTTTAAATTGAAGTTCCACCATAACACTGTACTTTCCATATCAAGTTACTTTTTCTATTTTTGTTTTGACACTGTCAAAAAAATATTGCATATACAATACTATTCGACTGATTATAAATGCTAAATTTGAACAAGCCAATGATGTATTCCCAAGCAACAGTTGGAGCTGCAAGCTCACCGAATCATTGGACCACCTTTAAATGGCTTGTTTGCTTCACATGTACAGTCCCTACATATCCAGTGTATTGAATCACTTGAAATGAATGTCATTTAAGTTTCAATATATTGGTCAAGGTCAGGTAGTATGTGCAATTTCTTACAATATCGATTGAGTCAGGATCATATCATGGTGTATTGTGGGAAGAGAGTTGATTGAGAGTCATACAGCATTGTCAAGAGAATGTCTTTTAAATGATGAATGTCTTTGATGTGTTTTTTTAATTCGTCATACTTCAATGAGCTCAATATATTTCTAATCTCATGGTGTATAGTTTGGATTGGTGCAAAATAAAAACGTCAAAAAATATTATTGAATGAAATGACTAGTGGACTGTTGTATATATTGTTTGGTGAAAAAGGTACATAATGAAAAGAAAAATATATAAAATATGAAATTATGCAAATAAGGCTAAAATAATGAAATGTGTGTGCAATTAATGTTAATTGATGTTAACTGAGTGTAAGGTTAACGTGATGAATAATGTTTGATGAAAAATGTGCGTAACATGTTACTTGAAAATGTACGTGTATAATGTGTATTATCAATGTGTGTGTGTATGTGTATATGTATGTACCGAGGGAATTTCCATTTGGTAGAGATATAATGGGAGGCTGATCGATGCCCGGGTGCGATCAAGGGATGGCTCCCTATTGGTCAACCACGTTATGCACGCCGATGATTTGGTAATAGCTGCTCATTAAGAAGAGGAGTTGGATACGCTGCTGCTGAGACTGGAGCGTGCCACTAAGAGGTGGGGCTTTACAATCAGCCACACCAAAACTAAGCACCTGCCTGGGTATTTTGTACCATGGGACACTCCACCCACACAACTCCCAATCAGTGATGGGGCAGTTGTGGAGAGAGTGGAGAGTTTCCCATACCTGGGCAGTGTGCTTGTGACCGGCTCCAGTTTAACAGCTGAGGTCTCACTCCGAATCAGTCGAGCGGCAATATCTTTTCATCGGTTGCATAACGCTATGTGGAAGCTACCTGGTCTGTCGCTCTGCACGAAGCTTGAGGTCTTCTCGGCCACAGTAATTCCCTCCCTTCTCTACGCTAGCGAAACGTGGACCCCCCTAATGGAGCATTTTCGCCGGTTAGAAACATTTAGGCTGGCCTGCCGACGATCCATCCTGGGTTTAACCAGGCTGGATTGTGTGAGGAGCTCACAAATCCTTGAAAGATCTGGGCAAAGTCCCATCGGTGAGCTCTTCCGACAGGCAAGGCTGCGTTGGCTGGGTCATGTAGCCCGTATGCCCAGCCACCGCATGCCTAAACAGCTTTTGTTCGGCCGAATCGAGGGGGCTAGGTGGGCGTGGCACGGGCGAGAGAAGAGATGGAGTGATGTGGTACAGGAGGCCGTGGAGCTGAGTGGACTTGCCAATGACTGGTACCAGCGGTGTCAAGATTGGCCTCTGTGGAGAAGGCTCGTGAAGGACGCTACTGGGCAGTTGGAGGCAGTCGCCCTCCAACAACAATGGAGGGCGGAGGAGCGACGCTCACAACAACCAGCAGAGCGCCGGGTGGCTAAAGCACAGCAAGTTGGCACAGTTGGGGCCACAGGTGGTGCATCAGCCAGTCATCTCGGTCATCTCAGTCAGTTGACCCGTGGCACCTGGGTCTGCCCCGTGACCTCCTGCCAGCGGGCGTTCGACACTTCACGTGGCCTCAAGGTGCACATGGCCTGGCACAAGCGTCGTGGTGACGTCACTGCCACTTAGTGGCGAATGGCGGCTGTTGTTGTATATTGTCTGGTAAAACAACCCCCTACTTCCTCGTGGTGCTGGACAGGCAATGCTGTCGTGGACAGCGCTGTGGGGGGGAGGGCCAATTCCAATTGGCCTTTCCCCTCATAGCGTCTGTGACCACCACAGCGGCTAAATGGGAGCTCTGGATGGGTGCGAGGTGCTGGTAACCCCTCCACCTTCAATTAATTACCACTAAACTACGACCTACAAATGTAATTAACAAGCTTGTGCCGGAGGCCCTGGGGGGACAGGCATCAATGACGTCTCCTGGCCAAACTCCATTTGGCGGAGCCAGGAGCTTTAATCTTTACCCTTGGGGCACCTCCAGAAACAACAAAAGCCACTATGGATGGCCACGTGGAATGTTCAAACGCTCACTGCGGAGGAGAGGCTCCCACTTCTCTGTCAGCAGCTGGATCAGTATCGTCTGGATCTCTGTGGCATTCAGGAGGGCCAGTGGACCGGTTCTGGCTCCTGCCACTATGAGGGGTGGACAGTCCTCTTCTCGGGGCAGGAGACTGCCCAACAACAGGATGTGGTTCTTCTTCTGAACAAAAGAATGAAGGGAGCGTGGGAGCGTGGCGGTGAGGTGTGGGAAGCTGTAAGCCCCAGGCTACTTTGGGCTCGCCTTCCCATCAACCAGAGGCGAGGAGTGGTGGTCGTTGTTACTTATGCCCCCACCAAAGACGAACATCCGTGGAATGATGCAGGCAAGGCCGATGAGTCAGATGCCTTCGATGACCTCCTGTCACAGGTGTTGGCTAAAGTAGCCCCTCGGGATAGAGTCATCTTGTTGGGTGACTTCAATGCCCGAGTTGGTCATGATGCTGGCACCTGGTTTGGAGTGATTGGAAGACATGGGCCAGATCAGCTCAATAACAACGATAGGAGGCTTCTAGATTTTTGTGCAGCCCATGCACTTGTAATTACCAACACGCTGTTCCGGCATCGGCGCATCCACACAACATCATGGATGCATGCCGGGTCCAAGCAAGAACATCTGCTAGACTACATAGTGACGGACCAGCAGATGCGAGCCCATGTCCTTGAAACCAGGACCTACCATGGAGCTGATCTACCCTCTGACCATCGACTAGTCATCTGTAAGATGTGCCTGCCATTCTTCCACTCTGGTGGTGGGTGTACACCCAGGACCCCATTCAAACCTAAGGTGGCCTGGTCTCAGCTAGCTGATGAAAGTTGCAAGGGAGAATTTCATCATCGCTTGTGGCTGGGGTTGGCATCGTCCCCCACTCCAGCAGATGTCGAGGGTAAATGGGCGAGGTTTCGGACTGTGACTCAGGCAGCTGCAATGGCTGCTTTAGGTACGTGGTCCAGACCTCCCCAGATAGAGGCGTAGCTAGGGGGGGGGGGCAGGGGGATACATATGGCCCCGGGCGCCAAGGTAAAGGGGCGCCAAAATGAGGCTTACAACGTTACATTATAACTTATTGCGGTGGGCGCGGCAGCCTGAAACTACTGCACAAATCTACACCTCAACCTAAAAGTTTATATATCCCGCCACACACAGCCTACATGTCGTGTAATTACATGTTGGTACGCGCGCCTATTAAGAACATGAAAGAACGTCCCAAACAACAGACAGGCGCAGTCTTTCAGCCTTAGTCACTGGCCTGTTTTTTGGCGGCGGAAACTATGACGGCCTATTTTTAGTTCTTATTAGTGACACCACGCTCCAAACGGCTGCAGCAGCCGGAGCAGCCCACGCACGTCAACATAGCGTGACCTTCATTTAGCAGCATTTACTACAAGGCTCACTTATACGTGTACGTCGCTCGTACCTTATATTTGAACTGACCCAACAGCCGAGCCATGCTCGCTGGCGGACACTAAGTGAGAGTGTTACTGTGTTAGCTAGACCACCGTGCCACGACTACAAGCCACCGGACGAGTGTCAACCTCGGCGGGTAAGTCTATGCCGTTACATGGCCGCGTACGACCGACAGTATAAGCTTATAGGCGGTGGCGTCCAAAGCGGCGACCTATTTTGGTTACTTGAACAACAAGAGGTATGTTTTATGATATTTTTTTATAAATAAGTTAATATATATTTTTAATATAGAATAAAATGTATTAAATTGATATTTTTAAATATCTGCAGCATAATCTGCCTTTAAGTGTATATTTCATGTACTTTTAATCTGCATGTATAGCCTAATTATTATAATAATTATTTAGTGTAGTAGCACTATGCCAGTGCCACTATGTTATTGTCTAGGCCTACACATATTTTTTCACTTCAGTGATATAATAATATATTTATAATTTTTGTCAGCCATGTCAGGAAGAAAACGAAGTGGAGCTCAATGTCGTAAAAGAAAAGAAGAAGCTTAAATGGCATCAAAAAAGTCAAGTACATTACTGGCTAGCTTTTAAAGAAAGCCAAGAAGAAAGAAGCTGAAGCTGCAAACTCCAACTCTACAGAATCAGAAGATGGCGGCTATCAACCACCTATTTCAGAGCATGTAAACGAGAAGGTTGAAGACATTGAGGACTCGGAGAAAAACATGGTTCAGACAGATGTTACTGTCTATGCTAAGGAAGACTCCGAAAACACTGAAGACCAGGGCGTCCTCGTTGAATAGGTTCAACATGATGATGAACTTGTTGACAGTAACGGGGAAGATGATATAGAATAATCTTCTGATAGAGAAGCTGAAAATACTCATTATAATGCTGTTCCTGCTGTACTCAGGTTTCACGATGTTGGCAACTTAGAATTTGATAAAACGACAAAGCTATCGAAAATATCACAGCCTCTTCGCAATGAAATGATTACTCTCGGATCCTTGCCTTTTCAGCACAGAGACAATCTATCATCAGTATCCAGAGAACGTTCAATTACATCAGCATGGTTAAAACGCCGACTAGCAAACGGAGAGGAAGTGAATCGTTCGTGGCTATTATATTCACCAATCAATAAAGCTGCTTAATGTTTCTGTTGTCTATTATTTACATCATCGAGTTCAAACTCACGAGCTTCGTTTGAGTTAACAAACAGTTTCAACAAGTGGAGAAAGCCAGAAAAACGAAATTCTCATGAAAACAATCCTAGCCACCGCACGCACAGCTTTTACTACATGGAAGGAAGCCGAACGAAGGATAATTGATGGTACTGGAATTGACGCAGTGGTTCAAGCTCAGATTCATTTGGAAAAACAACGTTGGCGAGATATATTGCAAAGAATACTCACCTGTATTAAGTTTCTGGTTTCACAAAATTTGGCACTACGTGGCCATGAGGAATATTTGAATGCGGATGAGGATAAAAATGTTGGACACTTTCTCGCGCTGATCAAATTCGTTGCTCAATATGACCAATTGTTAGCAAAACACGTACAGCACGCAGGAGAAAATCCGGGATCAGTTTCTTATTTGTCACCGGAAATCCAGAATGAATTTATCCACATACTTGCGTCGACTGTAAGGAACCAATTGTTGAGTGATATCAGAAAAAACAAGTACTACGGTATCTTACTTGACTCAACTCCTGATCTAGGACATCGGGAACAGCTTTCTCAGGTCATAAGATTTGTGGATGTGGATTTTCAAACTAAAAAAGTAATTATCAAAGAATCATTTTTAGGTTATGTCGAGATATATGCAAAAGATGCAGCAAGCCTGGAAAGAGTCATCGTCGAGACTGAAATCTGACAACATACCTCTAGCCGACTGTCGGGCACAATGTTATGATAATGCTGCTGTGATGACTGGGCATATATCTGGCCTTCAACAACGAATATGTGACAAAAATCACAGAGCATGGTTTGTCAATTGTGACAACCACAGCTTAAACTTAGCAGGAGTACACTCAGCTAAACAGGATCCACTTGTCGTCACATTTTTTGGAACAGTTGAAAGTATATATTTGTTTTTCTCTCGTTCAACCATTTGTTGGGAAGAGTTAAAAAAAAGCTGTGCCCATCACAGTGTAGAGGTGTTACGGGAGGGCGAACAAACACACTGGGGGTGGTTATGCCCGCACGCGGAAGGATGCTTACATCCACGTCCGCACCGTTTAGCCTGGGGGGCTAAAACGGCGCTGGGATTCCCCACGGCCCCACCCCTCGGTGGGGGAGTTGCTATATAAGGCGGAGAGCCGGTGGGCTCGGGGTTGAGTGTTTAGCTTAAACCAGCGAAGAAAGAAGACCGGCTAGATAGGCCCTGGGACTCCACTGGATCGCTGTCCTTCTAAGGACCGACCAGGGCAAGCCAGTGGCGTGGCCCCGAGAGCCCAGAGCCGATGTTCTTATAAGAGCCGGTCTGGGGACTCAGGGTGCCGTAATCCCAGCTTGACCAGAGCTGGGTCAGCTAGCCTCCCCTAGCCCTGTAGTGGAGGACCTGGGAGTAGGCTAGCCGGGACAGAGATTGTGGGATCTCCCTGTTAGGCGGGTGAAGGGGCCGATACCCCTTCGAGAGTTGTATATCTCGGCCTGTATATACAACTGAAGTTCAATAAATAAGTGTGCCTCCGACTACGTCGTCCAAGCCTCCTTGAACCTACTACAACAGTAAAGCGGGAGTCTGAAACACGCTGGAGTGCACGATCAGAAGCTGTTAAAGCTATCTATGAAGGACTGGATGAACTAGTAGGGCTGCTAGACAAATTATTGGAGGATGTAACTATGACGCCTGAAACCAGAAGTGATGCAGAGCAGTTACAGGCATGCGTATTAAATTTTAACTTCATAGTTTTATTACATTTCTGGAATGTAATTCTGTGTTCAGAAGCGCTTACAGGATCCTACTATGAATTTCAATGAAGCAGCAACTGATCTTGAATCTTTAGAGCATGAATTTGTCAAGCTTCGTGATGATTTGAGCCAAGTTGCTGTAGAAAACGCCAAAACAAGATGCTCAGCCTGGGGGATCGATATGGACAGAAGAATTAGGCGACGTCGGAAGATGCCAGGAGAACTGGCAAGAGATGCAAGAGTGACCAAAAAGATCTCCAAAATTCTAAACAAACATAAGATCCCAGTCCGATTCAGTACAGTGCATAAAATCCGTGATCTGATTCCATCTGTGAAGGATGTCGTTCCTGACTTACAGTATCCTGGAGTCTACAAATTGAGTTGCAGTTGTGGTGATTGCTACATTGGAGAAACGAAACGTCATGTTTCTGATCGTGTCCGCGAGCACAAGTCAGATCTGAAACACGGCAGAACTGATTCTTCGGCCGTTGCCGATCATTGCTACAACTCGGTGGGCTGTCATGAAATTGTCTTTTCCGAGACCAAGGTTCTCTGCAAACCTCCTGGCTACCATCAAAGGTTTGTACACGAAGCCATATAAATATACAAACACAGACATAATTTCAACCGTGATGATGGTTACAAACTGAGTAATCATTGGAAAGATGTGATTAACCATGCAAAAAATATTTAACTACACTTATTCGGACCATCTTATTTGACAGACAACTATTACAGGTTATTGATAGAAAGCCAGGCTTGTTTTACCATGTTTAGTTGTTTCTTTTTCACACTATTGTTATGTAGGCCAGGCTTAGTCACAAACCGTACCTCTCCATAACAAAGGCTCAGCCTCTTAAGCCTCACCTTACCATATTAATAAAAAAAGTGTGCCGTACTTGGCCCTTCCCCCCTCTCCAACCATTATATATACGGAGTGGTAGCTCTTGCAATCTCTCATTTACTTGATACAGCTGTCGTGGCTGTGACGGTTCCACCTGAAGACGGAAGCTTGTGTTGCCTCCGAAACGTCGTGATTTTTATTTTTATTTTGTTTTACTTTTATTATTTTAATGTTTTACCTACGTGACTTTACCGAAAAAACCTAAGAATATGAATCCTTGCAGTCACGAAAGCTTCAAATCGGTAAATACTTACCACGCGACCTTGGAATGGCAACCCGATACGAAACAAACACTGTTAAACAACGTTATTCGTACCGATGTCAGTCACTTGGATAACATAACTTTTCCATTCGATAGCTTGGACATTTCATGCATTCTCGATATTAGTGTATAACTCCAATCCAGTGGCGGCTCCTGCAAAATCTCTCAGGGGGGGCAAATGTCTGGATGATTGATAAGGATAAGGTTCACCCATGCAATGGATAAATTAACAGCTTAAGCATGTAAAGGCAACTTCACTTCTTTAATATTAATAAAAAATAAAGTGACTCTTACAATACATCTTGTTTGATTCTATACTCACTATTAATACAATCCACTCAAGTTTCTTTTATTAAAGATTCCACTAGGTGGCGACTATTTATATTGTTGGATGAAACGTGCTTACGTATGATGACGTAAGCACGTTAGTGCGAGCCCTCCCGGAAGCCATAGAGAATGCATTGCAGCGCCCCCCGTTCGAAAAAAAACATCTTTGAATGTAAGTCTATGGGGCCACTCGGGGCGATTCTCAGCCGGAGTGAAATCGCCCAAAAAGAGGCGGTACTCCACAGAACGTGACATGACGCTTATTGGACTATATCCAGAGGCACAGTGACGGCTAGCGTGACTGTGGTTGAATGACATTGGTGGTGCGTCGCCCAATCGCCCTAATGAAGAAAACGCCCCTGCTCCAATCTCCACTTAACTTCTCACACGTCTTAGCTGATTACAGAATTTCATGAAAATGTCTTCGCACACGTCTTAGCTTCTCACAACTCTGAGCTGATCACAGTATTATATGAAAATGCATTCGCACATGTAACCTGTGTGGTTATGTACTTGTTAAATGGTGCATATTTTCGCGCTTCAGTATTATAAGAACCTCTTCACTTTATTTAGAACATATTTTTGACAAAGTGCTGAGGTGATGACCAGTGTAATGGAGAGACTTCACATGAACACGATCACTGATCGATTCAATTTGGTTTGATCGATTCGGTGTGATCGAGTCGGGATGTTACGTCACTGATTTTAGAAACGGCTCGGTGTGGCGCAGGTGAGACGCTGAATGAGGGAGCTCCATAAACATACAACTTGTATTCATATTCTTAGGTTTTTTCGGTAAAGTCACATAGGTAAAACATCAAAATTAATGAAAATAAAATAAAACATTAATTTTGATGTTTTACCTATGTGACTTTACCGAAAAAACCTAAGAATATGATTCCTTGCAGTCACGAAAGCTTCAAATCTAGAATTAATACAACTTGTAACCGTAAAATTAACACTCGAATCTAAATTCATTGATGAGGATAAAGTAATAATCAGTACTAATGTGCGTACTACCCAGAAACCTTTACAATGAAGGTTTTAGAGATTAAAATTGTTTGTGAGAGTTTAAAAAGGTAAATTTTGGTGTAAGTACCAATAATATTTATTTGAAGCTTTCGTGACTGCAGGAATCCACACTCTTTGGTTCTTTCGGTAAAGTCAGGTAGGTATTATTTTTTCTACCTAAGTGGCTTTACCGAAAGAACCAGAGAGTAAGTACCAATAATTCAAAATCTGTTATTAATCCCATATACGCAGGGATTTGATCAGTGATGCGCGGGGCGTGAAGTTAACAGCACATTTGGTCGTTTCAAGTATGATATTAATTTATTTTGAATATTGTGTAAACGGGCGGGGTTTGCGTGGGAAAGTTAATGGGAGGACGTTACTCGTGTGAGGCATGTATCATACTTTTTTTGTAGCGTGTTTGAGTGCACAGGGAAGTTGTCTGTTATAACAATCAATGGATGACTGGAATACTGGTGATGAAACAAAAATATGTATTTTGTGATCAGTTGCTTTATGTACGTATCGTTTAATTATACAGTAGTATTAAGTGGTAAAGCGGAGGGCTCAAAATGGCCGCTTGGCAGCTTCTGAGTTAAAATGTACAGATTCGCATGTTGTTGTGGATTTGAGAATCGGTTCGGCGTGTCGAAGATGGTCCGACATACTCGTGTGCTGGAGAGGCTGGTTCAACAAACCCACCATGTGTGAACGGAGTCTCCTCCTGAATTCCTTGTGTCCAAGCGTGGAGAGCAAGAAAATCACGCTGGAGAACTATCGTTTTTTTTATTTTGTTAATTATTGTTGACCACTCCCACTGTGCCCAAGAGGACGATCACGGCCAGGAAGAACCGAGGCACAGTAGGCGCGAGTCACACACACCTCTTAGCTTCTAACAACTCTTATAGCTTAGTACAGTACAACTTCTCGCAGTCCTTGACTCTGCAAGTGACTGAAAACATGACGAAAAACGTAGAATAAAACTTTCAGCGATACTCAGAGTATCTCAGCGCAAAACTCAATAATTAGCAACAGAGTCCTTTGCCTCTGCAATACTCGGCACTTATGGTTGATTTCGAAGACCATACCCTGGAGCAAGACACTTGACACTTGGCTGGTTAAGTCTGCCCCTCGGAGTTTACCGTTGAAAGACTATTTTGTGTGGTTTGGCTTCCTCTTTATATCCGGTACTTTCCCGACGTTTGCTTCCAGCTGTTGGCCTTTTGAATTTATTTTCAGCTCCGCGGTCGTCATTGGTCAGTTGCTGATCTTTTGATTTTTTTGCTCTCACAAAAGCGCAAATGGTCATTTGAGGTCGTGAACCCTTTGTCCTCCGGGTGTGTGTCTTGTGTCTGTTCGAGTTTATTTAATTCATTTACAAAGCCACATCAAGGCCCATGTGGTGGGGTTTTTAATGGACCTTTTTATCTGGCTGCCCGGATATCCTGAACCAGTGATTGTCACCTCGGCTATACTTCCCCCCTTCCTCCGGAGGTCCTCTCAAGGCTTGTGGATGCAGATATTCTTAGTTGCCCCTAAGTGTGGTGTGTCTGTAGCCTTGTTTATTGTGAAACGGCCTTCCCCACTCTTTAGGTCGGCCCATCCTTAAAAATGAAGTCCTGCTGCTGCATGTAATGACAGCCACTGGGAAGACAAAGGCGGTTGGGCATGCTCTCATTATACCCCTGGAATACGTATTATTTTGGTCGTGGAGAATTGACATCATTCGTTTTGTATTTCTTTTGATCCTTTGGTTCAATACTTCAAAACAAAACTTCCATAATTTGTTATCAAGTTTATATGCCTAACCCAGATCTCATGGTACATATATATATAGGTGTGTTAATAAAATATGCAACTTGTCGTATTCAATACCTCCTGAGCTGCATCATCACGTAACAATACATTATATCAAATTAATGTTTAATACCATGTTGTTTGAAAATATTCCGATGAGGTGGTGGTCAACTCAACTTTACAACTTTGCCAAGCCAAAGCTTGTGAAAAATTAATCTCCAGATGTCTTTATTGCGTGGGGACGAGGCAGCGGTGGGTGCTCCTTTGGCCTTTGTTGTCTCGAGGCAGGAGTTCACAGGCCTCCGTTAGTGCATTTTTTAAAATCCAGGCATAAAAAAAATAGGCAACATCACTCTTAATAAAAAAAAATTGAGAAAAGGCATATATACCACAGGATGTTAGTGCACATTTACCAGACACCTAACACAATGTCACCACTCACGATTCTTTACTCACCAATCATCTTGGGCTCCCCCAATACTCACATTCACCATACTGCTAAAGACGCACGGCACACCTGACAATCGCTATTCAGGTGAACCTTTTCAGAAACCACTCCCCAGAAACTCATCCGACACACTAAACCAGTCACTTAACACCGCTTGATGGACGCCACTGACTCTCATTCTCACCACTCACTGAACTCACCAGTCACTAGCTATGCATATATTACTGCAAATAAAATATCGGTATGGGGGGATGTGGTCGAGTACTGTTATTCGGAACGTCACTACACGAAGTGCAATACCACGTTCAATATGGCAGGATGAACACAACTCAGTCATTAGCATTCGCAATGAGTTTCTGCTGATAATATCACCCGGTAGTTGTCCCACTGAGCCAACGTCGAGCTACAGGATTTGGACATCATAATTGTTGTTTGTGTAGTGTTGTACATACGGACTCTTCAACGTCTTTTGTAGCACACACTTTTATTCGTCTTATGAACACAGTCCCTATGCACTGAGGGGTATACGGTCCCCTCACCCGTTACACTCAGAACGTACAAGCCTCCGCACCCTGCAGGCTACTTAATATCCTGCTCTTTCAACGTCCTCTGACTGGACCTAGGGAGATGTCTCCCCGACCACTGGTTACTCTGAACCCTAGCCCTTATAAGGGCTGGAGGGCTTGGTCCAGGGTCCTAGGCTTCTTCCGCCGTCTTGGGTCTTCGTGTAGTCGAACTCCCCGAGAGCTCTGAGCGCTCTGGCTTTATACTTGTTCGTGGCCGGGTTGTCCAATCCCCGGCCACCTTGTGGAACCCTGTGATTGGTCGTTCCCAATCTGCTTTTCGATCCCAATTCACCCTATCTGACCATGACCATTTGGTCGCGCGGGAAAACCTTGTTTACGGTCAGCTCTCACAGCTTGTGAGACCCTGACCGTTAGTTTGAGCGGGAAAACCTTGTTAACGATTTGCTCTCCCAGTTTGTGAACATCGAGTAGTTAACTCTACTACATCACCCTCCCCTTCGGAAGCCTCAGCCGTCCCGGCTGTTACAAGCAGAAAATCCCCATCAATGAATCAAAGTGTGTGTGCCACAACCAACAAGAACAGGAACACCCAACAAGAACAGGAACACCCACTATAAATACCCCCCCCATCAACAACGCAACATATGTACATGGTCAGAACCAATCACAAATAACGACATTCGCGACGCACAACGCATGCAGCATTCAGCTGCCGCAAAAAGAAAAATGGGCAATCAAGAAAACCGACGCGATCTAGCCCGTGTGTATTTAGCGGGCCCGTCGTAGGGGATGGGTGCCCTTTTCCGGGCTGCAGGCTGACCAGGCATCCTGGCAAAAATGTCAGCAGGGGCAGGAGGCCTCTCTGCGGAGACCCTCGGAGCAGACGGGTCGGGCAGCCTGGCAAACATGTTGGGCGGGTCAGGCATCCTGGCAAACATGTTGGGTGGGTCAGAAGGTCTCTTTGCAGAGACTCTTGGTGTAGACGGGTCAGGCATCTTGGCAAACATGTTGGGTGGGTCGGGCATCCTGGCAAACATGTTGGGTGGGCCCAGAGGCCTTTTTGCAGAGACTCGTGGCTCGCCCGGCTCCCTCAGTCCCGCATCATCTGCGGGAGGAATGACACGTCTGCGCTGTGGGTTAGGTACTAACGGGGCGACATCCTGCTCGTCGGGCATATCACACGCTCGGCCCTCGTGTTTTGAGTGTGACGCAGAGCCGCGCGGAGCAACAAATGGCTTCAGACGAGAGGGGTGCACGAACCAGCGACGTCGTCCCCAACGGATTTTAACACATTGTGGGCGCATTATCTCGACCACCTCAACCGGACCCCGCCATGGTTTAAGGAGTTTAGCCGATGTGGACACCTGCACCTGGGGGCAATGAAGCCACGCCATATCACCTGGAGCCCACTGATGCACGGACGTGCGAGGGGCTTGCAACCTTGAATTAGCCGGCTGGCGGGAGGCGGAATTTTCGATCGCCGCATCACGAGCCTCAGACAGCTTTTGTAGGTTGAACCGCAAATGGTCAGTGAGCTTCGATGACTGTGGAAGCTGCTCTATCCCAAGCCACACATCAGCGGGGGGGAATGGCCTCCCTGCCATACATTAGGAAAAATGGGGAGAACCCTGTCGCTGCATGTGGCGCCATGCGGTAAGCAGCGAGGACCCCTGGGATCTGCAGGTCCCAGTCTACGTGGGATTCGTCAACCTGATGGCATAGCATAGAGGTGAGGGTTCTATGCAACCGCTCCACCATGCCATCTGTTTGGGGGTGATAGGGCGAAGTGCGCACCTTCTTAGTGCCCAACAGGCGGCATACCTCACTCAGCAGGGTACTTGAAAAATTTCTTCCCTGATCGGTCAGCAACCGTTCTGGAGCGCCCTTGTCCAGCACATAGCCTTGAACAAAGGGGTCCACCACGACTGCTGCCGACTGGTTGGGGAGGGCCGAGGCCATAGGCCACCGTGTAAAATACTCCACCCCAACCAGAAGGTACTTGTTACCACGAGGCGTTGTAGGGAAAGGCCCCAAAATGTCGAGAGCAACCAGCTCGTTCACACGGGATACCGTGATGGGCTGCAGCGGTGGGCATGCCGGCTTCACTGGAGGTTTACGTTGCACACATTGGGTGCAGCCCGTTAAAATATCAGTTACGTCGCGAAGCATGCCCGGCCAGTAAAATTGTAATCTTAGCAACCCAATGGTTTTATGCACACCCAGGTGCGACAATCGCTCGTGTGCCGCACACACAGCCGAACACCGCAAAGCCGATGGCACTACAATTTTGTACTGGCAAGAATCAGCATCCCAATGCATGAGCAGACCGCGGCGCATGGCAAAAGAGTTCGATTTACTTGAACGTGAGGACGAATCACATGCGCGACGACGCAGAGGCAACAATGACGCATCGTTCATTTGGTGCCGACCCCATTCATCCAACGTTATCCCCAGCAAGTCGTCACTTGCTGGCGGATTTTCGTGGTCCGCACCCGGCGCAGGATCGGAAGGAAGGGCAGCAAAAACCGTTTCAGGAGGTGCAACCGGGCGTACTATTTGCGGTTTGCACCGGCCAGAACCCGTGAAACAGGCGCATTGTTCTGACGGGAGGCGAGATAGCGCGTCCGCATTACTGTGCTGTGTACCCTTACGGTAAATCACCATAAAATTGTAGTCCTGGAGGACTTCAAGCCATCGGGAGAGCTGGCCAGACGGTTGGTCAATGCGCAAAGCGTATTGTAACGCAGAGTGATCGGAGCGCACGGTAAACCGTTGACCGTACAGGTATGGCCTGTATTGTTGTATAAAGTAAACAATGGCCAGCAGCTCGCGTCGGGTTACGCAATAACGTTGCTCTGCAGGGGACAACACCCTGCTTCCATAGGCAACCACCCTCTCAACGCCATCAACGATTTGGGACAGCACCCCGCCGATCCCGGTGTTACTGGCATCGGTGTCCAGAATAAATGGCTTTGCGAAATCGGGGTAAGCCAGGGGCGGTGCTGCTACAAAAGCGTTCCGTAAGGAGTCAAATGCGGCCTGTTCTACGTCTCCCCAATGAAATTTCAGCCCTGTCGCTGTAAGAGCGTGTAGTGGCTTGGCGATTGTAGCGAAACCAGCCACAAAGCGTCGGTAGTACGACGCGAACCCGATAAAACTGCAAACATCCCCAGCAGAGGTGGGGGTAGGCCATTGGCTGACACATTTAGTCTTTTCAGGGTCTGTGGAAATACCCGAGCGGCTGACTATGTGGCCTAGATAGCGCACAGACTCACGCAGAAGGTGGCACTTCTGCGGTTTGAATTTGAGGTCCGCTGCTCGCATCTTTTCGAAAACAGCGCGCAACCGTTCAATGTGTTCGTTGAACGTGCGGCCAAAGACGATAACGTCATCAAGATAGATAAGGCATGAGTCCCACTGGAGCCCAGCGAGGACCAGCTCTATGAGCCTCTGAAACGTCGCTGGAGCCGAGTGGAGCCCCATGGGCAATCTATTAAACTCGAAAAGGCCCTGTGGTGTCCGAAAAGCAGTCTTTGGCTTTGACGCTTCGTCGAGGGGGAGTTGCCAAAACCCTGACAGAAGGTCTAAAGTGGAAAAATAACGCGCCCCTGCCAGAGCATCCAATGACTCATCCATACGTGGAAGAGGATATGCGTCAGCCACGGATATTTTATTAAGGCGCCGAAAATCTACACAGAATCGAAGACTGCCATCGTGCTTTTTGACCAGCACTATCGGAGCACTCCAGGGGCTGTTGGAAGGAGAAATGATATCAGCCGCCAGCATGTCGTCAACTGCCCATTTAACATGCTGTTTCTCCGCAGGGCTGAGCCGAAACGGGTTTTGGCGGATAGGGGCAGTGTCACCAGTGTCAATGTGGTGACGCAGCAGCTTGGTGCAGCCAATATCAAATTGTGATTTGCTGAACACATCCGAGAATTCCCGCAAAAGAGCTCGCAATTTACTCTGCTGTGACACGGATAAATCGCCGGCATCCGCGCAAAGAGCGTCAATCCATCCCTCGTCTACGTTATGAGGGCGAGGTTGCTGACTGTTCGCTACATGTCCAACAACCCCGGTCCCCAGGGGCGCCACTGTCGCTTGAGCGAGCACTGTCCCCTGTGGAATGACGGTGTCGGACAAACCGACATTCAAAACTTGCATAAATGGCTCCCTGTCGCCCGCTACAAGAGTCTGTGCGGCCACCAACGATAGGCTCTTAACTGCTGTGTTGGAGGGTCCCAATAAAATGCCATTTACCGAGGCGGTGGGAGCGAGCGGTTTCTATAACTGCAAGGGTACGAGCATTTGTGCCCCTGGCGGAATGCGTACGACGCAAGCCACAAAAGCCTGTACGGAGGCATTTTCCGTCCGTGAATGCGTGGTTGCGGGTAAAAATGCCATCCGCCGGCCCGACGGAAGTTCAATACATCCCTGATCGATAAGGATTTTAAGGGGCATTTTGGCAAGAAAATCGGTTCCCAGAAGGCACGGCACCGCAAGGGAAGAAGATACAAAAACAGGGCCGGCCAATTTAATATCACCAATGGCAATTTGCGCCCGAATTTGCCCGAGAATCCCTAGCGAACTTCCATTTGCGGCAAAAAACGGAACGGAAACCTTTTCCAATGAACGACATCGCACGGGCAGTATGTTGTAAATTAACTCGGAGATGATAGTGGCCGATGCACCGGTATCGACAAGCACGCGCACTTCTACCCCCTCGATCGAACCAACAACCACCGAGGAACCCGCCGTCGCTGCAACCACTCTATGGGCCAGCTCTGACCACTTTCCGGGTCGTAGTGGTCGTGAAAAGTCGCCCGAACGCCGCGCGTCATACGCCGTATTTCGAGCGAAGTCAATGGTGTGTTGTGGTGTGTATGAGGACCGAGCGTGAGGGGTGGCGCAACTCGCCTGGTTATGCTGCGCCGCTCTGGAAGCTCTGTAGTCCCGGTCTCGGGATCCGGAGAAGCGGCGGCGAGGTGCACGGCAGTCGGAAGAAACGTGGCCTCGGCGGCCACAGTTGAAGCACGTCACGTCGCCGCGGGGGAAGGACCGTCCCCGCTCCCGGACGTCGCGGCGTCCGATGCGATCCGGTGATCGCTGGAGCGTCGTGCTGAACGTCGAGAAGGCTCGATCTGGAGAGCGAGCGTTGTCCCTGCTGGCAGGCCCCACTGTCGTAGCTGATGCAGTGATGGTCTCGTCCTGGTCGAGCATCAAGTGAGCATGAATGCTCCGGGCAGCTCGCAGTGAGCACATATCTTCATCATCCACAGCCTGGATGATAAGGCGCAGTCCCCTCGCCATCTCCAACAGCTTCTGTAGGACGAGTGCGTCGATAGCCTCATCGTCCATGCGGGGGTAAGCCGCTCTTGCCATGGCGAGTAGCGCGGTGCGGAACGCCAATGGCGACTCCCTTGGCTTGCACCGTCTCTCGTAGAACTGGTGGCGTGTGGCGGAAGGAGGTCCGTAGACATCAGACAGCCACCGAAGTGCTGCTTGTAGAGTCGCCCTTTGTCGCTTGGGAATGGAGATGAGTGCAGCGAGAGAGTCGTCGTCCAAGGTGGCTGGCAGAGCACGAAGTGCTTGTGCATCCGACCAGCCCACCATCTCCTGGTGGCTGAGGAAGCGACGCTGAAATGCCGCCCAGTCGCCCCCTGTTGACGAGAATTCGCGAAAGACAGGCAGTCGTTGCTGTAGAGCAGCTGTGTCGTCGTCTTCGTCAAGGTCGGACTCGGTTCTAAACGCAGCGATTGCTTGATCGACAACATATACTGTACGGCGTCGCAGCCGTGATGACGCGGTGTTGCTGGAGGGTCCTGCAGAGGCAGCGTCGCTCTCTGATGACGCGGTGTGTCGTGATTGGCCCCCGGAGGTCCCAGCATGCACTTGGCTTCCGCCTCCACGTGACCCATCGGCGGGAAAGACGACCTCTTCCGGGTTTGCGATGGCGGAGACGTTTGCTGTCGGCCGTTCCTCTCCGCCCGCAGCCCCCAGGGTAAGTTGCTCCAGGATGGCTGCTGCAGCGTGCAGCAGCTGGGCGAGACGGGCGTGAGCAGCCTGGGTGACATCGTTCGCGGCAGTCGGCTGCACTGCTGGTGGTGGGACGGCTGGAGACACGCCAGCGTCTTCAGCGCCGCCCTCAGCACCCACGGGTGAGTCGGAGCTTGCATCTTCGGGACTTCGCGTGCGGTTCGTTCGTCTTGTTTCCATCTTCTGATACCAAATGTAGTGTTGTACAGACGGACTCTTCAACGTCTTTTGTAGCACACACTTTTATTTGTCTTATGAACACAGTCCCTATGCACTGAGGGGTATACGGTCCCCTCACCCGTTACACTCAGAACGTACAAGCCTCCGCACCCTGCAGGCTACTTAATATCCCGCTCTTTCAACGTCCTCTGACTGGACCTAGGGAGATGTCTCCCCGACCACTGGTTACTCTGAACCCTAGCACTTATAAGGGCTGGAGGGCTTGGTCCAGGGTCCTAGGCTTCTTCCGCCGTCTTGGGTCTTCGTGTAGTCGAACTCCCCGAGAGCTCTGAGCGCTCTGGCTTTATACTTGTTCGTGGCCGGGTTGTCCAATCCCCGGCCACCTTGTGGAACCCTGTGATTGGTCGTTCCCAATCTGCTTTTCGATCCCAATTCATCCTATCTGACCCTGACCGTTTGGTCGCGCGGGAAAACCTTGTTTACGGTCAGCTCTCACAGCTTGTGAGACCCTGACCGTTAGTTTGAGCGGGAAAACCTTGATAATTGGTTTTTTTATCCTTCTATCTGGCAACAAAACTGACATCTTTTTACAAGGAGTCATGTTTGCATAGACCGCAATACCTGCAGTCAGAATACAAACAAAAGAACATAACTCTGATAATGTGCACTGTCCTTGATGTTGATTGGTCCACACCCGAGACAGCTTTCCTTAGAGCCTAGTCTCACATGGGTTGGACCATATGACGCCAAAAGGCGCACAACTCAAAGACAATGCACCATCAGAGTATGAGAACTCGGGGCAAGCATCAACACTATGGGAACCTCATTTGCCAGTAAAAATATGATAATTGGTGTCAGTTTTGTTGCCAGATAGAAGGGTAAAAAAACAATTATCATATTTTTACTGGCAAATGAGGTTCCCATAGCGGGAAAACCTTGTTATCGATTTGCTCTCCCAGTTTGTGAACATCGAGTAGTTAACTCTACTACATTTGTACAAACATTACCGACCTACATTAAAGACACCAACCATACCCTGCAGCTCTTCAAGAACCTTCGATTCACAGGTCCTCAACGTTTGGTTTTCACAATAGACACAAGTTGTGCACAATAACCAGCTGTAGGTCTCCATCAATCAAAGCATTGTACCTTGTTCCACACACCAACACTGCTGACGGTGGAGGTGGACAAGAAAACACAAATCAAGTCATGACCCAAAGTGGTTCATGACATCTTTCCAATGATTGCTGAATTTAAAACCGTCGTCTCGGTTTAAATAGTGTCTGTATATATGGATGGCTTTGTGAACAAATCTTTGTTGATAGTCAGTCGGCTTTCAAAGTACCATCGTCTTAAAGAAATCGATTTCATGTGAGCAAGCCACATTAAATTGATGATCAGCCCCTCCAGAAGTATTGGTCCTGCCGTGTTTCAGATCTGCCTTATGTTCTCGAACACGGTCTGAGACATGTCGTTTGGTTTCCCCAATGTAACTGCTGCCGCAGATACAACTTAGTTTTTAGACGCCGGGATATTGTATGTCAGGAATCTTGTCCTTCACAGATGAGATCAGGTCACCAATTTTATGCGCTGTGTTAAATCGGACCTGGATCTTGTGTTTGTTCAAGATTTTGGAAATATGTTTGGTTATCCCTGCTATGTAAGGTAAGGTGATGGTTTTAATTGGATTTTCAGATGGCTCCTTTCTCACGGTTGGGGTGATGGCTTTGCGGATTGTGTAGTCAGAATATCCATTCGCCTTCAGAGCCTGGTGTATGTGTTTAAGTTCACTGGTCAGGTGTTCATGGTCGGAGATACATTGAGCTCTATGGTGTAGCGTTTTGATGAGGGAATTCTTCTGGGATGGATGGTGGTGGGAATCAGGTTTTAGGTAGGCGTCAGTATGGCTCATTCAGCCGTCTGGTCTCTTTTTAATTAGGACATTCAAGAAGGGTAGCATGCCATCCTCTTCTACCTCCATGGTGAATTTGATTGCTGGGTGTATGGAATTGATGTGGTTGAGGAATTGTTCCAGAGCCGGTCGACAATGTGGCCAGATGACAATTGTGTCATCCATGTACCTCTTCCACAAGGACAGGCGTAGAGTAGATACCTGAATGGCATCCGTCTCATATTTGTCCATGAAAATGTTGGCCACAACTGGAGATAAGGGAGAACCCATTGGGTGCCTTCAGTTTGTAGAATGTTCCATTCCAAGTGAAGTATGTATTGGTGAGGCAGTATCTCATCAGGGCTGGTACTGGTATCGGGCACAGGAACTTTGGTGAACAGAGAAACTACATCGAAACTAGTGAGCAGATCACCTGGGGACAGTGAGATGTATTTTATTTATGATACCAGGTGAGCTGAGTTAAGAAACCGAATCTGGACACACTGTGGCCGCACGACTCGAACCACATCAACCGGCCCCTTCCATGGTTGCAGCAATTTGGGAGATGTTCCCACTGGCACCCATTAATCCTGGCTGTAACAAAACATTCCTTTTATATTTATAGAGCACCTTTGCTCATGTGGAGGGGCAAGGGAAGATAATGTACAATGGAGAAAATGTGAGCTTTAAGATTTGAACGGGAGGTTCATGTACAGTGTAAGTTTATTCCAGTGGAAAGGTGCAGGGAGAACCGAAAACGAGATTGTGTACAGGGAGGGACAGAGAAACAGATATGTTTGATGACGAGAAGGAACAGAAGGAAACGAGATAGGTGATATAAGGTGGGGGACAGCCATTAATAGATTGAAAGACGAGCATAATGTACTTAAAATACAAATTCCATACGTGAAATGGGTGACGCAAATTCTTCGACACTTTTCAAAGAACCACCTAAGAGATTTACTCGTACAGTCTGAAACATCGCCTTTATTACTCCTGTGTATGACTATCATCTCTACACTCCCATCCACCACTTATTGGCTGCTACGGGCTCATCAGACTCTGCAGCCCAGATCGTCTTCCCTCCAGCACTGCAGAAAGTGGCACGCTGTACGCGTTTTTCTTCAGGCGAAGTCGGGCTACCACATGGCGTCAGGCCGCAGCTCGTTTGCACGTCTTTCTTGCCCTTCTGCAGCTCAGCGTTGTGCTCCTGGGGCGCACCGTGTTGCCCCAAGGTAACCAGCAGCACACGCTGGGGGTGAATGGAGGTCTGCCTGGCTCATGTTTCCACAATCTTAACTTTGCACTTGAGGCGACCGTGCGGTCACGCATCTCCCTCGTGCTCGTCGGGGATCCTCTGCCTCCCGTCACCCTCTCAGCCTTGCCTCGCCCTACGGGGACGGAGCCTTTCCTGGAGTCGCCTCCCCCTCCAACAACCGGGGGACGGGAGGAACTTAGAAGGGGGACGAGGAGTGGCTCTCATGGGCCGCGACAGTAGCTCCACCTCTTAGGAACGTAGCACAGGGATGCCCAAACTTCCCGCGCCTACGAGCAGCATAGTAAATTATTCATACAGCTGAGAGCCACATTGAAGGAGTGAACGTTTTTAAAACAATGAAGTGTTCTGAAATGCTCTATGTGTGTACAGCGCTCGTTATGAAGGTACCTGCGCAGAGTGGGTTCCGTGGGTGGTCCCACAGCTAGTTTGGTCAACAATGGTTTTCTGTGGAGTTTTTGAATTCATGCATTGTGTATTGCCAATACTCAAGGCTCGTGCACACGGATGACACAACGCAGCTTTAACGTTTTAACTTAACACACATTGCTAGCGCTAGCGCTGGACGAATATTTTTAATTTCCAAGGATAGTTTGCATGCAGGAAGCATTTATGTGAAACACTGGTATGTTCTGGTGTGTATTTGCGTTTGCCGATTTAATTTGAATGAGTCTACATGGCGTATCAAATGCTATTGAACACACTCGCTGCCCTGCTGTCAGGAACTGTGTTCCGTATGCAATGTGCTTTCATTTAAAAGACTAGCACTTGAAATGTAGTTACCGTGGTAGCCAACGAGTTGTCTTCGCCGTCTGAATATGGTAAACCGATAGATGTTAGTTGAAGGAGGGAGCAGATGTAGCCGTAACAGTCACTTACACTTTGGCAAATCATAGAGAAGAGTTGAGAATATTTTCAATAAATTAATATTCAAAGGAAGTCCATAATTGCCAGTGAAAATTTTACATTTTTTGTTAAATCTCTATTCATCTTGTTTTTATTGAAAGGGCATAATGTAACAACAATTGTACGTAGCTTTAAAGGTGACCATTTTATTGTCACGATCTTAAATATAGTGTAAATAATATTTTCTTTCAGCAGGTGCAAGATGATTTGGATCGGCTACAGTCCTTCCGTATGCGACGGTAGATGCGCGTTGCATCTGCGACTGGTCTCCTATCGTTTGAGAGCTTAGTTGGAGGGAAACGGACGTCACTTTTTGGACACGTCGTCCGTCTTGATGTGCAGACTCCAGCAAATTGCGCGCTTCAGTTGGTGGTCCACGTTCGAAGTGGGCTGCGACCCTCAAACACATGGCGCCACCTTCGTGGTCGCCCCTGTGATACGTGGATCAAACACATCATTCAAGACACTGGTGTATAGCAGCAATAGCAGTTTATGCAAATGCTGTCCCAAGAGGTCACGCGTTTGGCGCTATGGTCCTTCGTCGACTATGTGTGATGAATAAATGAATTAAATGCTCTCTTGCGAATGTCATGACATTGGACAAACTCACGCACATCTTAAGCAAATGAAAAGGACATTTGCCTCTGTCTAATTCTTCCTTCGTTATTTGCGCAGTCATTTCATTTCCTGCACCTTTGAATGCAAATACCGCTCTATTGACAAATTCTGTTACACCCAAGGCCCGTGTGATCCAGCCATGCAACTCTGCTTACAGACCGTGTGAATCACACTCTCAGGAATCAACGTATCAACATTATTAAATGGATTTAGCTTTAATGCGCATATAAAGTTTGACACCACGTATTCGACAAAGAAAAGGATAATGTGGTTGCTTTGTCTCGATCAGATAGTATTTTTATATTCCAGGTATGCGTCTGTATGTTTGTAATATGAATGTATTCAAATTAGTTTGGGAACCAAAGTGTCAGGAATGCGCAGAAGTTGGAAGCCTTGCTTTTTACAGCTCAAGAACCAAGGCAGTGAACCATGCCCTCACAGTTGTCACTCTACCCCTCAACGTTGCCAACTCCTTACAGGGCAACATCCCCAAACAAACCTCAACATTTCAAATCTGAAAATGGCGAGAAAGCGCAACACCACAGAAACATTAAAGGAGGCTGGAAACTAAGATTTCAATCTGACAATCATCATCTCCTGCAGGAGATCAACTCCGGAAATCGCCCAGTGATGCTGGATGTGATTACCAACGAAAACGTCTAATATAATTGTCAAATGTTGTGCATTACACTTCAGAATACCAGTGTACTGAAGCAATAAACATCTGCGTGTACGGCACACATTAGCAATGTGCTCACGCCATTTTAGCCAAACAAAAAACATGTATTAAAACATTTGTTTGCTTTTAAATCACAACCATGTGGTTGTTTTGACATATTCGTTTGTCTGCGATGCCCTCGGGTGGGTGAAATGCTAAGAGGCAACAAGATTGCAGCTTATGCCGCGTTTTAACAGCCGTTTCCCAAGGTTCTCCCTCTCCTGAGGCTGCCTCTGTGAGAATCAGGCATTGATAGTGAACCCCGAGAATATTAAAGCTGCATTAGTTTGTCTCTGTAAATGAGTCTCGTGCATTAAGAACCCGAAGGATGTTGTACTACCTTGAACGGGTTAATCTTCTGTTAATCCAGGTGCCAACATCTTTATTTTGCACGTAATTATCATTGTGCATTATTTAGCGAATGTGTTCATTCCTTTCCTTTTGATTTTACAACCTTATATATATAAAAAATCTTAATTTACAACATAATTTGTTGTATTATGTTTAATATATATTTAAATAAACCTAAAATATTGTATGTCAAGTGCCAATGAGTGGGCGGCCCATGCTCATTTCAAATTTACAAGAAAACCTATCACAACAGAATAAGTTAATGTAGGCTGGAATCCAATAGATTTGACAACAGAAAGAGGTGTTTCGCATCGCATGTACAAAAGCTCTCAGCTGTATCCAGACCAGTAATGGAATGGGACTAAAAATCGGCCCAGGCATTTGTAAACACACCGGCCCAAATCCGAGCTATGGAGAAGCTATAATTGCGATGTGACCCATTCGCGTGATTTTGCCATGCGATCTCATTGACCTATTTGGGCTGGTCCAAAAACAACAATGAGACCATAAGAAGCTTTGTGGCTACCGAATATGGGACTTCAGCAATGACGTCTATGGCGAGGTAGTAAACATATTTTTTATAAAAAATATATTTTTGTTACTCTGATTACATTTAGAATATCGCCACAGATCAGCCGATCGGCCCTCAGAACTTAACCGGTCCACCGACCGGGCATTTGCCCAGACTGCCCTATGGCCAGTCCCATGGCCAGTCCGGGCCTGATACAGTCCACCAACTCAAAGAATGAAGCAAACGTGGCCATCCCAACAGGCAAGACAACTGTAGACTGATGTCATCCTCGATGTTACTCATCAATAATGATCACTGTTCGCTGCTGGCGTATGCCCCGAGGAGCCCTACATATAAAGAGAGATAATTCCGTTACATTATGAGGACCTCGATTTGCGAATAATTCAAATCTGTAACTGTTTTGACATGAACTTTTAAAATGCCGTACGACAGAAAACGCACAATTTAATGACTGTCTTGATTATAATTCCTTCACTCTTTGGTTCTTTCAGTAAAGTCACGATGAACGAAAAGCAATTAAATAATAGAATACGACGTTTTGATTGCAACACAAGCAATCGTCATCAGGTAAGAATGAATGAGAAAACAAACATAGAAAACTTAGAAATGTAATGCAATACAACACAGAGAGTCGGCTAACACAACAGTCAACACCCTACCTGGTTGATTACGTTCTTCCAAAGATTGTTAAATTTGAGAGAGACAAAACACAGACACGGAGACACATAGACAGACACACAAGCAGAGACAACACAGACACAGAGAGAGACACACACATGGGCACACAGAGAAACAACGCCTCTGTGTCGAGGCCTTAAATAGAGAGAGGGGGGTGGGGCAGAGAGAGGGGGGGGTACATTATCATGTCAATGAGAGAGTTGTGTGGACATCCTTTATAATTCCTTTATTTGTCCAAATTTATTCCACAATATTAAAATAAACAAAATTCCAAAATACAACATTTTACCGTCCTGGTTTCACTTTAATTCAATTCCACTTTGGTGACAATACACTACGCACAATGAATATATCTAGTTGGATTTTTTTTATCATGAAACCGTGCCATATTTTTCTGCTTTTGAATATAATAGCACATTTCTAGTCCTAGGCAAATACATTCCTATACATGCACCCATCAAAGTACACTTAAAATGCTTTAACTATTTCCACACCCGAGTGCAGTACATCGGTTGGGAATTGGCGCATAAAGGTAAGACAACTTCTGTCAGACTCGTGCCGTGTCGGGAATAAAGAGGTGGAAAGATGCGTGGCTTTTTTGTGCGCCGCTCCGCTCGGGGAAACCCAATACCGATATGGCACGAGGTCACGGGGTTACGGCCGAGTGCGCTGGAGAGTCGATTTCTAGTTCTTTGGAATCTGCAGCGCAACATCCGTGGCAGTGACTTTTATTTATATACTTCTTACCCTTATGCTATTTGTTGCGCGCGGTTGCAATTTACTTCACTCGGTCTGTGTTACCCGATGAAGTCGTGACGGGGTTTTTTTCCAGTTGCTCCGAATCTGATAAACCGATGTTAACTTAAGGGGAAAACCAGTGTGGGTATTTGAGTAGGGAGGAACTGTCGCCACAACGTTTACTTCCACTTTTAATATTTTCAACATATTTACCTTAAATGTGTGGACCTTCGTTGTAAGTCCATAATGGCAAGATAAATTAAATTAGATTTTTAAACCTCGATACGTGCTGTTGAATAGCGATTATGTAACCACCCCTTCACGAATTTCATGACATGTAACAAACTCTCAAATCACGCACATCTTAAGAAAATTAAAAAGGACGTGTGTCTCTGTCTCATTCTTTCTTGCTCATTTGAATGTAAACGCCGCTCTTTTTTTCGACAAATTCTGTACGACCCAAGCACCATGTGATCCAGTCGGGCCACTCCGAGCTTACAGAGGGTGTGAATCACTCTCAGGATTCAACTTATCCAATCGTCTGGGTCAATAAAACGATTAAATCAACAGTGCTTGTCCTCTTCTCATTCATAGCATGGCTCCTGTCCAAGGATCTGAGCCTCAACATGTTTGTGCCTGTTGCTCGGCACCCTCACCGCCCCACAAAAAGACCTGTGCTTGCAGCAGCCACTGCTTGCTTGGCAATTCGGCGGCCCATTCAGGCGGCCCTGTACTACGATGAAATTGGACACCCGACGAACTCACCCATCAGACATGTACCCCATAACATGGAAGAAAGTAGTCGTGTGTTTGGTTGAATGGGTATCATCTTTGCCCACATGTGGTATCGTGGATCGTGAATCGAGGTAAATTGCATCGATTCAACTAAATTCGATCCGGCATTCGAGTCAACGTTGATCAGTCGATTCATTGCGATTCGTTGGAAATCGATTAATTGACAAACGATACTTTCATCTGTTATTTCCGACTCTCTGAGTACATCAATAAGCTAAATATATGTGTGGCAGCCAAGGCACAGGATTCCCACCACCCCCGGTGGCTGGGGACCTTCTCACATTGACATGCTAATCTCTCACATTTACATACAAATTCCTTCTCTAGCTCCGCACACTTACCCTTGGGTGAGGCAGCCTAGGCACAGGATTCCCACCACCTCTGGTGGCTGGGGACCTTCTCACATTCACATGCTAATCTCTCACATTTACATACAAATTCCTTTTTTATCTCCTCCCACTTTTCATTGGGTTGAGCCCACCAAAATCCGATATAAACTCTTGTTGCAGCAGCTCTTTCTCCTATGTCAGCAGTTATCCCGCTGTATCTGTTCCACCTGATGACGGTCGCTTGTGTTGCGATCGAAACGTCGTGATTTAATTTATTTTATTTTATACCAATGTGACTTTACCGAAAGAACCAAAGAGTATGGATCCCTGCAGTCACGAAAACTTCAGATCTAGAATATTTCCAAGGTTATGCAAAAAGTTTATTTTATGTACGTGCATTGAGCAAAAGAAGCAAGAAAATGAAATAATATTTGTCTGCACGCAAAAAAAAGTAATTTATTATTTACAAGGTGATTAATTAAATAATAGGTTTCTATCTACGTGAGGTTCGCGAAAAAAGCAACAACAAAAAAGTTATCTGCACACAAACAAAATGATTATTATATTTCTAAACCAATTGTTTTAACATAATTTGTCTATGTCCGTGAGTTTAGCGAAAGAAGCATTACAATTGTACTTAACCTTACCGTGGTGAGGCCTAGTCCCGTGCAGAACCCGTGGCCTCGCCTAGATTGTGAAACCGGCCGAGGTGGCTCCCTGGCAGGCTGTAGGCTGGACCACTTCCCCCGCCCGCAATACAATAATTCATATTGAAGCGTTATATAATATGAATGTAGGGACTCTATAGCAGTAACTGCACGCATTGGGGTGGGGGGGGGGGTACCTACAAGACTTTACGGTTGGAGAGCTAAGCACGCGACCACACACAAACCAACACACAAACCCTGCCACAAACCCACACACATTTTTTTACTTTTATATAGATAGATTGGTGGCTAGGCCTCGGCAAGGTAAGGTAAAAGTTAAAAGGTAAAAACAACGAGCCTACCTTTACCCTACCTTTTACCTTACCACAATACAATCACTCTACCCTACCTGTTACCCGTTAGCAGGTAAGGTAAACGGTAAAAGGTAAAAAAGCAACGTGCCTACCTTTACCCTACTTTTTTCCTTTACCCCATACAAATTACCCGATTACAGGGTAATTACTGGGGTACTACACATGAAAAAGGTTTATAACGGTAAATGCTAGGTAGAGCGCTTTATTCACATAGAATACTCTCGATGATTCCAATTTTACACGCTTTCGTTTAACTCACTCTGTTGTCGTTATTGTTGTTGTATCCTCAAATCTTGTAGCTCAATGTTAAACCACTTCCTAATGTGGTATCGACTGCAAACTTGGTATACTTATGTCATACTGATGACAATACTATATTACTGTATATCATTATATATATTTATTTTAACATTCTTTTGTATATGTTATGTTTCGGCTTGGGTCTAATTGTCCTCGCTCAACTAACGTTGGCTGTAAATCACCACGGTCCCTTACGTTATGGCAAGCCTCGGGGCCACTTCCTGGAGTCGTGGAGTTCTGCCATAACTAGTACATTTAATAAAAGCGGTTTTTAATAAAGTTTTTTCTAATATTACTTATTAAATGGAGGCCACGGACTGCGCCACGGAGCTTTTAGCGGAAAACAAGGTACCGTATTTACCGGGTAATACTTTGCGCTATCTTTACCTTACCCGTAATTCTTTCGAGCTACCTTTACCCTACCCTTTACCTTACCCCCTTTACCTTACCCCTTGGCATGTCGACACCTTTACCCTTTACCTTTACCCTTTTACCCGGTAAAAAGGGTAAATTACCTTACCTTGCCGAGGCCTATTGGTGGCCCACACAAATGTTGCGAAACTTCCTTCCAATGTGCCATACCCGGACTGGCCAGGAGACGGCGATAGAACCCACAGTCAGTTTAACACGTAGGCTTTCGCCACCAAAAGCATCCATAATACAGGTTTTTGGGTTAGATCGCGTAAATGTGTCGTTAATAATATATATTTTAAAAAAAATTAAACACGCTTTTATTAAATGTACTAAAAAGTTAAAAACCAAATTTTATTTTATCCAGCAGTAGATCGATCGTCACATCGTAAACATGAATGTACTTTAGTAATGGAAGAACTCCACGACTCCAGGAAGTGGACCCGAAGCTTGCCATAATGCAAGGGACCGTGGGCAATTACAGCCAACGTTAGTTGACCGTGGATAATTACACCCAAGCCGAAACATAACATATAAAAAATAATGTTTTAAAAAATATATTTTATGATATAATATCAGTATGACATACGTATGCCAAGTTTGCAGTCGATACCACATTGGGAAGTGGGTTAAAATTGAGTTAGAAGATTTGAGGATACAACGACAACAACAACAGACAGAGTGAGTTAAATAAAAGCGTGTAAAAAGGTGGACTTAACAATTCTGGATGTCGCCTGATGAAGCTAGTTGTAATTACTGGCGAAACGTCATAGTCAGATTGTTAATGCTGTAGCTTGGCTCTCCAACACACCGGTGTGCTGTACTAGTGATGAATTGCCATGTTCTGTTTACAGGACAATCCTTACTAACTGGCTGTCGGGTGGTGGCGAGTTTAACGACACATTTATATACTTACGCGATCTATCCCAAAAAACCTGTATTAGAGCCCACAGTGTCCACGTTTTGTCAATTCTCCCTCCAGTTTTATGAGTGGAAGTTTGCCGAATCAAGTCCTCGACTCCCAATAAAATCACGAATTCAACTGCCTGTCAGAAGTTGACGCAACCTTTTATATTCATGGGGTAATCGAAGGACTTAATTGTCTTGGTATGGTCTGGGACCGTTGTTGTTTTTCTGCCTTGCCCAAGCTTGCATTTGGTCTTGGGAAACCTGCAGGAATGTAATGTATGTATCTGTGTTAATTTATTTATATTTATGAGTAACTTTTTCAACCTTCTATCTTGCTCTCATATAGTTGTTTGTATTGTTGATTTCACTCACTGATGTATATCAAAACGAGCTTCATAGCTCATCAGATTTCTCCAGTCAAAATTAATATTTAATATGTTTCTGAACATAACTTTGCATACAGTCAACAGTGATCATACTGTGGGTCTCCATCATAGGACTGTGTAATTTCCAACAATCAGCATTACTTAATATGTATACCTCCCATGCAACACATTTCGTGGTACCCTTTGATCGTCCAGCCACGGGGATCCCCAGTGGCAGCTATCCCTGTGACAATTGGGCATTAGTCTGCCAGTAAGGGAGCGATATTGCAATGTGGTCGAAGGGTGTGGCCACAGCAGTGGCTGTTTGAGTACCTTACAGGAGGGACAGTGGGAATAGAAGAGCCGATAGTCATGTAAAAGGAAGGTTTTACCATTGGTCGCGACAGAGTTTTTCAGAATGGCCATGGGAGGGCAGGAAATGAGCCACAGAGATGTATGTATGTTGAACTTCTTTAGCACAGTACGTAGAAGACCGTGCTAATTGGGGGTGTGGGAGAAGCACAACAAACTAAACACACAACGCAGTTCTAAAGATATGAGTGTTCAAACTAGACTTAAAAGTACCTAGCTCCAGTGATTTCCAAATATCGAAAAATGAGCATTCCAAATGTTTGCAGATGGGCATCTGAAAGCACGCAATACAGTGACCGTCTTTGTTTGATGGTTAGCCAAAAGCCTCTGCGAGGATGACTGAAGTTTGCGTGCTGGTTTATGCTCCTTGACATCAGCAAGGCATTGTGGTTAATTTATGGAAAGCACTTTGTGTGGAATGAGTGCGACGTTATAATGCATTCGTTGGGCAACCGGAAGCCACTGCAACTCAGTGAACACTGGACATACATGGTCGGATCTTGCAGTACCCATCACGACACGTGCCAAAACATGTTGTACACTCTGCAGCTTAGTAAGTTTTTGCCAGACATCTTGTAGAGTAGTGAGTTGCAATAATCGAGCCTTGTCGATACTGTGCTACACACCACGATATTGTCTATGTTATGACTCAATAGTCTAATGTGTCGGTGAGTCCTCATATGAAAATTGCAGGACCTGACTATATTTTGCACCTTGTGGTCAAACGACATATTCTGATTGAGTATGGTACCGAGCCTCTTTAGATAAATAGAAAACTCAATAATGGCATCTGCGACTGCCACGATCCTCCCACAAACGTTTTCGCCTGAGCCTGAGTGCCAATCAGCAGAACCTCCGATTTTCCTGGATTAAGCAGCAACTGGTTTCGTGAAAACCACATGCACCACTCACGTGCAATCTTCGAGGTTACCGAGGCTCTTCATGTCTAACTTTGACTTCACTGTGGTGCACAATTATGTAGCATCAGCATATTTATGGAACTTGATAAGATGCGATAATATGACATCTGCGATCGGAAAGACATATGTTGAAAATAGGAAGGGCCCGAAGATGGACCCCTGTGGTATGTCAACTAGGTACGGCAAAGGTGATGACTGTTTGTCACCCTGCTTGACGAACTGTGATCGACAATATGGGAATGAATGAATCCACTATAATGCCGAAATCAATACAACAAAACTTGATCGTAGCTGCTCTATGGTTTCGAAGATGGCTCAGACATCGAGGTCAGCCAACACTGTGGTGCACCGGTCACACATGATCCTGTAGAGGTCATCAGCGATCTTTAATTGAGCCGTCTCAGTGCTGTGGGACTTCCGGTGCCTCAACTGAAACGGGTTGACTTTGTTTGTCACAGCGATTTGGGGAAGTAACCGCTTCAGACAAAGGTGATCTATGTCCTTTTAAATCTTGCTCAGGTTTGAAATCGGGCGATCGTTTCTGGGGTATCTATGGCTCAAGCCAACTTTTTTCAGGAGCGGTGTTACCTCCGCCATTTTGAACCGGTCTGTGAAACAGCCCTCGCTGAAGGAAAGATTTGCCAGGTGGATAATCAATGGCACAAGCACGTCTGAGCATAATTTGTGAATCGACGTGTGGATGTAATCGACCGGCTACGTCTTATTTGGCAACCGTGCGATGAACATTGACACCTCTGCCACCGACATTGGTGCCAGGGTTTTGAGTGTTGCAATGGTTCCAGGTTGAACAAACTCAGATGGCAGACTGGGAGAATGAATTGCCTTCAAGTTAGAAACTGTCATTTTGTTCGTCACTATTTTATTGGCAAAGAACGTCGCAAGTACTTTTCAAAGACCGGGTTGACTGTTTGGAGTGCAGCAGATCCTTCACATAGCACCACCTCGCATGGGAGTTATGAGCCGACTCATTAACATGCAGAGCATAGAACGATCTGCGAGACTCAATAATGAGGCAGTTGGAAGATCTACAGGTGGCTCTGTAAGCAAGTAGGACAGTCTCGAAACTAGCTATCTTCCAAAGACGCTCCAGCCATCTCCGGTGGCAGCCAATTATTGCGTGCTTTCCCTGTTCTTTTTGTGCTTATTAGGATGGGCACGAGTTCATCAAGAACAGCATTAATGTCAACTTCTAATTGAGCTGCAAAGGAATCGACCATCGAAGCAGGACTTAGACACGCTGATGATGACCGGATCTTCTGATGGAAAGCATCATGGTCCAGTTGTTTCCAGTCCCTGGAAAAGCGATAGGGCCGTGTAGCGACCAATGCAAGAGTAGGCGATGGAAGGGTGGGAATTAGGGAACAAACTGGGGACAGGGGGAAGGCATTTATCGGCCCAGGAAAGCTTAGCCCATTATAGAGACAACTATGGGATGAGGCCAAGAGTGTGATGGGAGAGTCATTAGGTGGATAGAGCGGGCCAGGACAGTGGAAAGGAAATGCCCACTACAAAAGCTCTGAAAGTTTGCTTTTGTTAGCACTTGTTGATGCTGTCATCTCCAGCGAAACGTATTGTATTTTTTTTACCTTTGCTTTGCTTGCTTTTCAAAATTCCGTTTTTATGAAACACTAAATCCATTAACATATTTGCACCACGTGGCAACGTACTTTTAACTGGCTCTGTCGGGTGATGGAGGATCATACTTAAACATGTACGTATCTAGACGATGATCTAACCCACAATAAACGAATTATTAATCATGTTCCTCGTGAAAGCCTACTTATGAAATTAGTTTGTGATTATTATTTTCAGGGATTACACGCGTGTTCAAATGAAGCGTCTGAACCTTATTTGACAACTTAATTTCACATTGTTAGCGCTAAATGAAAAAATAAGAATCGGTTTTACCATTTCTGGAAATAAAAGTTGTGTTAAGATGTTCAATCACCAAACAGAAACCTTTTGCAAGGAATCAAGTCTGCATCAACTACACGTACGTGTGGTGAACATGTAAACACACGTGCTCTGATAAATATACATTGCTTTTAAACTGCTTAACTTAAAACTTAAATAATGACGGTTGTGTCAAAGTGACTGTGTTCAACCAAGCACGGGACAGTCGTAATCATGTTCAATGTTGGCTCTAAGCCAGTGGTTGAAATTCACCATTACTATTACAGGGGCTAGCATCCCTCAAAGTGTGATACTCATTTCTATAAAGGTGTAATAAACGACTTCCACGACACGTTGATACTTGCGTCCTTTATTAGTTATGACTGCTCGGCTCCGCTCTCTCTTTAGATGGTCACCCTCTCTCTCTCTCTTGCCGCATGCACACGCTCTCTGCTCCTCCGTTCCCGCGCGGCTTCCCTCGCTCTCACTTCCCCGTGCACCACTGGTCGACGGCATGCCGGGAATCTGGAGAGCTTCGCCCACGGCTGCCACGTGGTCGGTGGCTGACGAGATGGCGGAGATGCAGTCTGGACCAAGGCTTCCACACCGAACCCCGAGTCCTCCTCCTGTCTCTCCTTATATCCCCCCTTCAAAACCTTCTCGATGGTTCCCGTACCCCTGAGCTCTGCCCATGAACTTTGGCCCAGATCGAACCCGGGGCCCTGATTGGCTATGACCGATGCGGCAATGCCTATGCGGCCCTCCGTATGCCGGTGTGCTTTCTCATTACATCGCCCCCCCTCCCCGGGAGAAAAAAACTAGCCGACCTGGCTAGGAAGAAGGTAAAACCAGATAATGGGAGAGCAATACCGAAGATTCTGACGAGCATAAAAACAACAATTAACAGAATGAATAAAATTTAACGCGACGAACGCAACACAAGAACGAGCGTGAATAAGAGGAATTAACGAAACCGGCCGGACTTGGAATGGATCCGCAACGCCGGACCGTCCCCAACATCAATGTGCGGCCTCGCAGGCCCTGACGCAGCGGGAGGTGGAAGTGCCGCCGGTGCAGCGGCGGATGCGGCCGACGTAGGGCCGGCTCGAGCGGAGTCATCAGCAGCAGAAGTCCTCAGGCCCTGGGCGGCTGTGGTCGGCAAAGCAAAGTCCTTCAGGAGATCAACCGGCAACTGGGTTGACGCATCGGACACATCAGACGCCGGCATGCCAATCGTTGGAGATGACGAACCGACACGGGGAGAAAATAATAGTTTCAACCGGGACGTGTGGACGAACCAACGACGCCCGGATGCGCACACACTGAGGATGCCGAATATACACCAACTCCACAGGCCCCTGCCACGACCTGTGCAATTTTGGAGAGGTGCTCACAGGCTCCTGAGGGCAATGAAGCCAGGCCCGATCACCCACAGACCGTCGCACACAACGCTCGTTCCGAGCTAGAGTCTTGGCCGTGCTAATTCGCGCTGCCTCCCACGCCTCAGTAATGCGGCGTATGGAGTCGCGAACATGTTTGGGCCCTTTTACGGCCGTCCCCAATTGTGCCCCAATGGGTGGCACGTTCTCCCGCCCATACATAAGAAAAAAAGGCAAGTATCTGGTAGAAGCGTGTGGGGCCATCCGGTAGGTGGAGAGCACGCCGGGCATATGCAAATCCGAATCGGCCTGTTTTCACTGACAGTGTGGCAGAGCATGGCGTCAAAGGTACGATTTAGTAGCTCGACCATCCCATCTGTCTGTGGATGGTAGGGCGAAGTCCTGATCTTTTTAGTGCCCAATGCGTCACAAACATCGCGCAGTAGTTTGAACGAAAAATCACGACCTTGATCCGTGAGCAATTGTTCCGGGGCACCCTTGTCCATAACGTAACCATTCAAAACCGCGTCGGTAATAGAGGACGCCTATTGATCTGGCAACGGCCACGCCATTGGCCATCGGGAAAAGTATTCGACTCCCACCAAAAAGAATTTATTGCCCCGGTGGGTGGGTTGGAATGCCCCAGAATGTCAAGAGCCACCAACTCGTTAATTCGTGTAACAGAAATAGATCTTAAGGGCAGAATATATTTTTGCCACGGTGGTTTCCGTCGAGCACAGTCAGGGCAGCCGCAGATAACGTTAGAGATCTCGGCCGTCATGCTAGTGTAATGCGGGCGAAAGCGACCTTCCGGATGTGACGTCACGAGGAGGCGGAGCCAGGTGACGTGGGTGAAAGGTAGGGGGTCCTTAAGCGGGTAAACCGGAAGGAGAAGGCAGTCGGGGTGTGAATGGAAAGGTGTGGGGCCACGCGGGCGTACGAGCCGAGGGGGCACCGTCAGAAGCGGGAGCCAACCCTGGGAACAGTAGGGAGCTACTGGGAGGTGTAAAGCTGCAGATAGAGATAGGCAGTAAGGCTGTGTGTGAGGAGCAGCGGGGTGGCTGCCAAGAGTCGCAGGAGCGACGAGAAGGCGAGACAGCACGAGGCTGTCAGAGCTGCAGCAGGAACAGCCAAGGGAGCTGTGTGAGAGTACAGCAGCTGAGCTGCTGTGGGGCTGCAAGAGCGACAAGAACAGCAGCGGGGCTGCTGATGTGGACTGGAGTGACATCGGAACCAGCACAGAGAGAATAAGAGAGACAGCCGTGTGGGAACGCAGTACGGACCGAATAAAGGACACTGAGCCAGAGATCGTGGTCAAGTCTTTTATTACACTAGGCCAAAAGTAATCCCTTTGCAGCGTGAGCAAGGTTTTCTGCACGCCCAGGTGCAACAAATTCTTGGCATGCAACACTCGAACCAATTCGTGCCGGAGCGCAACGGGAACCACCACACACCATCGGCCAACCAGATCCTCCCTCCACATCAAAAGGCCGTCCTGCAACACCAGTCGTCCTGCGTCGTCCGCCGCAGAGGAGTCAAGCAAGTGATCAGCACGACGCCGCAAGGAAACCAAGGAGTCGTCCAGCAGTTGCTCGCACACCCATACACAGCGTGGAAGATTGAAGACGCCATCAGCCAGCCCCGGACTGGCATGCACCACGGGCTAAGCCACCACGGACATGACAGGTCGAGAAGGTGGAGGGACCCGTGTGCACTGATTGGTGCCCGACGAACATGCGCACGGGGAACTGTGTGACAATCTAGAGAGTGCGTTCGCATTGCTGTGCCGAGAGCCCTTATGGTAAATGACGTCGAAGGAGAACTCCTGTAAGGTCTCAAGCCAGCGAGACAGTTGGTGGGTGTCGTACCAGCCCTAGGGATGGGCTCGGTGATCACTGGGACAGTGCAGTAGCACCACGCGTGGCGTGTAGTGCTGACTCCTACAAGATGGAGTGTGGGAGTGTCAGCCATGGCACTCAGGATGACACTGGAAGGCACGTGACCAGTAAGATCTACACAAGGGCCCCAGGTAGGGGGCTTGAGGGTGGTCACATGTCAAGGTAGATCCTACGGGAAGGGTCGAGAAACAGCATGAGGTTTCTTGAAGGTGGTCGTGGCCAAGGGCGGGGCCAGCAACGACCCAGCAGCATATAAACCGGGGTCAGCACAGGGACCGGGGTTCAGCGTTGCTGCCGTCATCTGAAGATCCACGATCTACATTCTACGTCCAAGAAGAAGTCATCAACACGTGGACGAGGACTCCAGCTAGGGTCCTGTCCGTTGTAGCTACTCCCAGTAACAAGCGTAGTTAGCCTAGGTTATCTGGTGAAGGGGCAATAACTCCTTTGTGCTATGTGTTGGTGTTAATAAATATGTGTTGCCTCCAAGAAGTACGTCTGCGACTCCGTTGAATCCACTACACATATAATGAGTGAGTTCAATGTCCAATTAGTATAAACTACATATTTTTTTATTTAAAGCTTTCTACTATGTAGTTTATATGAAGTATAAAGTATAAACTACATAGTATCATCAGTATACTAAATATACTCTCCAATAAGCTCAGCTACTAACATTAAGTAATACATTACAATTCTATGTCGCAAAAAATATAATATGCTTCCAGCTAAACTTTGTTCTCTTACATCACACGAGTCTACACCGTACTATATACTGCCATAGACAAACCCAACATTAAATTATATACTGCATTAATATACACCACCCTATATCTTATACATTGTAATATTACACTATGTATTATGCTACTCACCCTAATGTATATTACACTGCTGTATATTCACTATACAATTACGATACCATATATTACTTTGTACATTGTGTAGTAAGTTCGAGGAGACGAGGTCGGAGTTGAGGCACACTCTCTTTATTAACTCAGTGACAGGCACAATAGTTGAAGGGGTAACGGCCCCTTCACCCGTGCTATGGGGAACCCACCCTAGTACTAAGCCCTCTGTCCTGTTCCCCAGTCCTCCTCTAATGGGCTACGGGAGGCTGACTGATATGGCCCTGGTAAGCACAAATCTCGGCACCAGCTAAGCCGGCCTTGCCCTGACAAGGGCAGAGGTCCGGGAGCTCTTGGGCCGCGCCGCTGGCTTACCCAGCTCGGCCCTGACAAGGGCAGCGAGACAGGGGAGTCCCAGGGCCTAATCTCCGAGTCTTCGATCTTCACTGGTCAGCTTCGTGTCGAACTGGCCTCGAGCTCTCTGGCTCCCCGCCTTTTATAGAGATCCCCTCAGAGGGGCGGGGTCGTGGGGGATAACGGATGCGGACGTCGGTGTGACCACCCGTGTGTGTGAGTGCAGACACCCCTGTGTTTCTCGTCCGCCGTTTCTTCCGTAATAACCCCTACAATTGTATTAAAAATTAACATTTTATACTATTTATTATTATACAATCCGCTATACACTGTACCATTGACCGTCGCGTGGAAGATACTAAGAGGAAGCAACGATATATGTCAATGGGAGATTAGTGATAGGAGACTTGCAGCGAAGCAAAGAATCCATTCCCTGCGGAGAATACAAGATATATAGTCAATGTCAGTGAGTGGAACGTGGTCTGAAAGTCACCGTAAACGTGAACACAATCAGTTAAGATCCGAAATGGTTTATTACGTCCTTCCAATGATTGCTGAGCCAGAATCCATCTTCTCGGTTGAAATTGTCTCTGTGTTTGTATATGTGGATCGCCTCATGAACGAATCTCTCATGGTAGCCAGATGGCTTGCAGAGAACCTCTGTCTTGGAGAAGTCAATATCATGTGAGCCCACCGAATTGTAACAGTGATCTGCCACGGCTGAGGTGTTTGTCCTACCGTGTTTCAAGTCTGCTTTATGTTCACGGATGCGGTGCGAGACATGTCGTTTGGTTTCTCCAATGTAACTGCTACCACAGAGTCAAATTAGTTTGTAGACGCCAGGGTACTGTATGTCTGGAACCACATCTTTTACAGACGGGACCAGATCACGGATTTTATGTACTGTGTTGAATCGGACCTGGATCTTGTGTTTTATCAGGATTTTGGAGATATTTTTTGTGACCCCAGCAATGTAGGGTAAGGTGATGGTATTGAAAGGCTCCTCAACAGGATCCTTCTTGATGGTTGGAGTGATCGCTTTGCGGATTGTGTAGTCGGAGTAACCATTAGCCTTAAGAGCTTGGCGTACGTGTTTGAGTTCACTGGCAATGTGTTCCTGGTCGGAGATGCATTGGGCTCTATGCTATAGAGTCTTGATGAGGAAATTCATCTGGGATGGATGGTGGTGGGAATCCGGTTATAGGTAAGCATCCGTATGGGTGGCTTTTCTGTAGACAGAGTGGCTCATTGAACCATCAGCTCTCCTTTTAATTAGGACATCCAAAAAGGGTAGCTTGCCATCTTTTCCGACTTCCATGGTGAATCTGATGGCTGGGTGTATGGGATTGATGTGGTCGAGGAATTGGTCTAGAGCAGGCCGGCCATGTGGCCAGATGACAAAAGTGTAATCTACGTACCTCTTCCATGAGGTCGGGCGTAGAGTGGCAGTCTGGATGGCATCAGTCTCAAATTTATCCATGAAAACGTTGGCTACAACTGGAGATAGGGGGGAGCCAATTGGGGTGCCCTTAGTTTGTTTGTAGAAAGTTCCATTCCAGGTGAAGTATGTATTGGTTAAGCAGTGTCTCACCAGGGGGGGTACCCCAGTATTCATTCCTTGATGAACCAAGTCTTCAATGATTGCGATGGTGTCAGGTACAGGAACTTTGGTGAATAAGGAAACCACATCAAAACTGACAAGCAGGTCGTCTGGGGACAGGGGAATCCCCTTGATTGTCGATAGCAGGTCAGTAGAGTTTTGTACGGCAGAGGTGGTTTTTCCAGTGAAAGGCCGCAGGATTTCAGACATCCCTGCAGTCTTGAAAGCTTTAAATCGAAATTTACACCAGGGGTGGTTATGCCCGCACGCGGAAGGATGCTTACATCCACGTCCGCATCGTTAGCCTGGGGGGCTGAAACGGCGTTGTGATCCCCCACAGCCCCACCCCTCGAGGGGGGAGTTGCTATATATGGTGGTGAGCCGGTGGGCTCGGGGTTGAGTGTTTAGCTTAAACCAGTGAAGAAGGAAGACCGGCTAGATAGGCCCTGGGACTCCCCTGGATCGCTGTCCTTCTAAGGACCGACCAGGGCAAGCCAGTGGCGTGGCCCCGAGAGCCCAGAGCCGATGCTCTTGTAAGAGCCGGTCTGGGGACTCAGGGTGCCGTGATCCCAGCTTGGCCAGAGCTGGATCAGCTAGCCTCCCTTAGCTCTGTAGTGGAGGACCTGGGAGTAGGCTAGGCGGGATAGAGATCGTGGGATCTCCCTATTAGGTGGGTGAAGGGGCCGATACCCCTTTGAGTGTTGTATAACTTGGCCTGTATAGAGTGGAATGTTTAATAAATAAGTGTGCCTCCGACTACGTCGTCCAAGTCTCTTTGAACCTACTACAACTGGAGTCAGAAGTGGTCTTCTAAAGATGGATACAAGACGGACGGCTCGTACCAAGGAACCTGGGGAGGAGGACACCTCGGCCGACTCGGAGCCTGAAATTGCTGAAGGCGAATCCGAGCAACCGGGGCCAAGTCCACCGACACCGCAGCGGCCGGACGGGTGGGAACCGTCGGCTGACGGACTGCGGGTGGCTAATTCCCGCCAGGAGAAGCTACTCTACTCGGCAGCCGCCACGTTTGAGGAAATCACTCGCCTTGGGGTTGGAGGAGCAGCACGGGGCGACGTTGGAAGACACGCAACGCCAGTTCCCGCCATTTCAACGGGCCTGGAGGTTGGATTTGCCGCCATCAGTACAGTGGGTGCTGAGGGCGGGGCCGGGCTACATCATGTGACCGACAGTCGCCGACCAGAAGCGGCCACGTCATCAACAGCGGCCAGCGACGGTGAACGCCAATCAGCGGCCAGCGCGTCACCAGCAGTGCGACCGCTGATGGCGCCCGCCGTTCCCGCTGATACTGTACAGATTGGCGGGAACGACGGTTGGCGATCTACGGCTGCGGAGGCCTCGTTCCAGCAGCGATTGCCGGTCCTCAAAGAGTTTGTGGCAGAAGACGGCTACTGGGGAGCCTTCCAAAGACGTTTCCTCGCCCACCAACAAATGTCGCGATGGACGGACGACGAGGCGCTACGTGCACTGCCGGCGACGTTGGACAGTGACGCCCTCGCCACCCTCACTACGGCGCTGAGATCAGCGTGCGCCACGCTGCAGGTGGCACTTCGACTCCCGTCTGCAGTCTACGGACCACCTTCTGACTGCAGACAACTGTTTTATGATCGTCAGCGGGGCGCCAAGGAATTGTCCCTGGCATACCGCACGGCTCTCCTGGCCCTGGCGAAGACGGCTTTCCCGCGAATGGACGAGGAACGGGTGGACGCTATGGTGGCTGAGAAGATATTGCTGTTGGCGGACGATCTGGACATCATGGTCTTGGCGCAAGACGACAAGGAGATGTGTTCCCTGTGGGCCGCACAGCACATCCACGCAAACTTGCTGTCCCAACGTTGCAAGGCGGCAGCCAGGCATACCTAGGCTGCAGCCACCCTCCCATCGGAAGAGGTCTGCGCTGTGGGTCGCCCAACGGAGTGGAGATCCGGGGGCCGGCCAGCTCGGGATGGGCCAAGCCACCAGGATCAACCCAAGCCGACTGGGGTGCTCACACGGTGCTACAACTGTGGCCTCCGGGGCCATGTGGCTTCGAGATGCTGGGCTCCTCGACAGCGCGGTGCGATGCCTTGGCCAGACGACACGCCTCTACCCAAGGCTCTGCAGCGAACTCCGGCAAGTCGTGGCACCCCACATGTTTGGCCTACGCACACACCTGTGACACGCTCATGCACTGCAACGGACGGGGTTCAGAAATCGGCTGTCGTTGCGTCGAAATGTGCCGCGATGGGAAGGGCTCTCTAACCGGGCCAGTGGTCTGAGTTGGCCCACCGCGTTGTTGCCGCGTCGGCGGGGTCGTCGGTCGTTGTGGGGCATATTGATGGGGTTGAGGTGCGGGTCTTAGTTGATACGGGAGCATCGGCGACTATTGTGTCCGATTTAATTCCTAACATTCTCCCTGTTCAAAGCCGTCCTTTGCTTCCTGTTGATGTTCCGTGCTATGCTGCCAACGGTGGCTCGCTGGGCATTATCGGACAGATCCGCACGCAAATTTGTATTGGGGACATCAAATTATCCGGGCCGGTATTGGTCTCCTCCTCCTTGGCAGTTCCGTGCCTGTTGGGGACGGACTTCTTGGCCAAAATGCCGATTCGAATCTTGATCGACCAAGGTTGCATCGAACTCCCGTCGGGCCGACGTATGATGTTATTGTCCTCCCCCGCTACTGTCCGTATGGCATTTGCGACGGTACAAGCTCTTGTTACGAGGACGGTACGCGTACCGCCGGGTGCTCAGATGCTCGTGCCTCTTAGGCTGCGTCGACCATTCGCTAAGGGGATTGGGGATCGGGGTGTTCTGTTGGGACCGTCTAGGGCCGGGGTCAACGGACCTGATTTTATAGCGGCCCAGACCATTGTGAAAGGGGACCGGGACCCCTTCATCGCGGTCCTCAATGTTGGGTTCCGAACAGCTGTGGTTCCTCAAGGGACCGTGCTTGCACACGCAACGCCAGTACCCTGTGAGGAACCGGTCGTTGGACATATGAGCACCGCTCCTCCGTCGAAACCGAATTCGGACCATGATGAGGGGTGGCTGGATGCGCTTTGTGCGGGATCATCGGACCTGTCCGACTCACAGCGTGATAAGCTATGAACCCTTCTGCGCAATTTTTTGACGTCTTTAGTCGACACAAATTTGATATTGGCTGTACTAAACTGCTGCGACACCATATTGACACGGGTGACAGCGTGCCAATCCGCCAAAATCCTTTTCGGTTGAGTCCCGCTGAAAAGGATCATGTCAAATCGTCCGTAGATGACATGCTAGCTGCGGATATTATATCCCCTTCTACCAGCCCTTGGGGTGCACCCATCGTGTTAGTTAAAAAACACGACGGCTCCTTGCGGTTTTGTGTTGATTTTCGTCGGCTAAATAAGATTTCCGTAGCCGACGCATATCCGCTACCTCGGATGGATTAATCGCTTGACGCCCTGGCGGGGCGCGGTTCTTCTCCACATTGGATTTACTGTCAGGGTTCTGGCAGCTCCCTCTGGATGATGAATCTAAACCTAAAACAGCTTTCCGTATGCCGCACGGCCTATTCAAATTTAACCGCTTGCCGATGGGGCTCCACTCAGTGCCGGCAACTTTCCAGCGATTAATGGAATTGGTCCTGGCTGGGTTGCAATGAGATTTTTGTTTGATTTACTAGGACGATATCATCGTCTTTAGTAAAACATTCGATGAACACCTCCAGAGTTTGCGGGCTGTTTTCCTCAAAATGCGGGCTGCTAATTTGAAATTCAAGCCGCAGAAATGTCATTTGCTCCGCGAATCGGTGCGGTATTTGGGCCACATTGTCGGACGATCAGGTATTGCCACAGATCCCGCCAAAACGCAATGTGTCAGCTCCTAGCCGACTCCCACCGCGGTGGGGGAGGTCCGGAGTTTCATTGGTTTTGCATCTTATTACCGACGGTTTGTCGCCGATTTCACGACGATTGCTAAACCCTTACATGCCTTGACATCAATGGGGGTCAAGTTTCACTGGGGACTGGAGGAGGAGGCTGCTTTTCGCTCCCTTCGGGACGCCCTAGTTGGGACTCCGCCATTAAGTTATCCCGACTTTTCGAAACCCTTCTTGCTCGATACGGACGCAAGCAACACGGGCATTGGGGGCGTGCTTTCCCAGGTTGTTGGGGGCGTAGAGCATGTGGTAGCATACGGCAGTCGGGTTTTGTCTCCGGCGGAACAGAGGTACCGTGTTACCCGTCGGGAACTATTGGCAATTGTTTACTTCATTCAGCAATATCGCCCATATCTGTACGGTCGCCATTTCGCCGTCTGCACAGATCATGCGGCGCTGCAGTACGCCTTGCGGGTTCAACAGCCATCGGGACAATTGTCCTGAGATTCTCCAAGATTGGAGATTCTCCAAGATTTCGATTTCGAGACTACATATCGTAAGAGCGTTTGCCACACGAACGCAGACGCTCTGTCGCGTTTGCCGCCCACCTCCGAGTGTGCTTGCCTCCTGGGTTTGGGGCATTGCAGACCTCCAAATATAATCTCTGATTCGGTCCTTGCGGCCGCAGCTAATGCGCCTTCAATTGAGGGTCCTATTGAGCAAGAAGAGAGGGATTCTTTGCTGGGATTGTCTGTTGTGGAGTGGGGGCGCCTCCAAATGGAGGACACCTCCCTCCTCGCGTTGCGCCATCGCATCGGGGGATCTGGTCGGGGGGTGGAAAATGTCGACTCGTGGGGGTTGTTCCAGGGTCTCTTGATGTATTGGGACGGGAGATCCCGCCGCCACCGGCTGGTGGTGCCTTCCACACTGAGGGGTAGAGTGGTGTGGGCTGCTCACGAGCGACTCCTGCACCTGGGGACTCACAAAACCCTTGCCATGCTCCAGCTGGATTTTTCTTGGCCGGGCATGGCAAGGGACATGGATGATCTTGTAGGGTCTTGTACTCAGTGCGCGCAACAGAAGCCACCAGCAAGGGGGTCCAACCCACCATTGCAGTCTATCAAGGTTTCCCGGGTTAACGAACTCGTCGCGCTTGATATTTTGGGCCCATTCCCGCTACACCTAGGGAAAATAAATACCTATTGACCGGGGTGGAATATTTTACGCGATGGCCTATGGCCTGGCCCCTCGCCAACCAGTTGGCAGCAGCCATCGCGGAGGCCTTTGTCCAGGGCTATGTCCTCGACAAAGGTACTCCGGAGCGGCTGCTGACCGACCAAGGGAAAAATTTATCGGGTAAACTTCTCCACGAGGTGTGCGAGCTCCTGGGTACAAAAAAAATCCGTACCTCCCCATATCATCCGCAAACTGATGGGATGGTGGAGCGTCTGCATCGGACTATCACATCCATGCTGTCTCAACAGGTGTCTGAATCCCAGACCGACAGGGACCTTCATATTCCGCGGGTTTTGGCAGCCTACAGAATGGCTCCTCATGCAGCGACCAGATTTTCGCCTTTCTTCCTAATGTACGGTCGCGAGGCTAACCCGCCTATCACGACTCAGCTGCGGATCTCCGCGCCGCATGCGAAATCCAAATTGGCCGACCATGTCAAATTCAACATCTCTAAATTTACAGAGGCACGGGAGGCGGCCATCCAAAATTCAGACCTCCGCCAGAGGGCGAATGAAAGGCTCAAGCTGGGCTGGGTACATGTACTCCAGTGGAAACCGGGTGACAAGGCGTGGTTGCACTGTCCCCAAGTTCCGCTGGCGACCTTGTCTAAACTATTGCGGCCGTGGCGGGGGCCCGTGGAAGTGGTGCAGGTCTTGCGGCCACAATGTGTACGTATCCGGTGGGAGAAGCGTCAGTGGTTCGTGCACCCCTCGCGGTTGAAACCGTTCGTTGCGCCCCATGTTCCTACCACACATACACATGGCCAAACATGTGAGGGGTCTACCGACTCCCGGAGTCCGACTTCGCTGCATTCGCCTGACTTGCCACCGACTGTTCAACCTCCAGGTGCACCAGGATTGACGTGCTCGCGACCGCCAACCCCTCCCGGGCGGGTCAGGGGTCACTCGTCAGCGAAGCCAGACACTCTCGCACCCGAACTATTGACACCCACCGCTGGGCCGGCCGGGGCTGACCCTTGTGACGGTCCCGCTGCAAGAACGCGCGCCAAAACGCGCAGACTTATGTGAGGTCGGCCGCTCGTGCAGCCCTTGCTGGGGTCGCGGGGTGGGGGGTCCTTGAAATTGTATATATGTTGGTTTCTTACGGGATGGGGTATTTATTGGGGGCGGTATGTCGGGTTATTTTTTTCTCTCTCGGTAGTGTTGTTGTTACTGTTGTTGTTCTTGTTGTTTACGCGAGGCACACACGGGTTTAGGGGGGATGCATCTTTATTGTGAATTTTGTTGTAGCCGGGACGGCTGCGGGGTGTACGGGGGGGGGGGGGGGGGGGGTGATGTAGAGGTGTTACGGGAGGGCGAACAAACACACCAGGGGTGGTTATGCCCGCACGCGGAAGGATGCTTACATCCATGTCCGCATCGTTTAGCCTGGGGGGCTGAAACGGCGCTGTGATCCCCCACGGCCCCACCCCTCGAGGGGGGAGTTGCTATATAAGGGGGTGAGCCGGTGGGCTCGGGGTTGAGTGTTTAGCTTAAACCAGTGAAGAAGGAAGACCAGCTAAATAGGCCCTGGGACTCCCCTGGATCGCTGTCCTTCTAAGGACCGACCAGGGCAAGCCAGTGGCGTGGCCCCGAGAGCCCAGAGCTGATGCTCTTGTACGAGCCGGTCTGGGGACTCAGGGTGCCGTGATCCCAGCTTTGCCAGAGCTGGATCAGCTAGCCTCCCCTAGCTCTGTAGTGGAGGACCTGGGAGTAGGCTAGCCAGGATGGAGATCGTGGGATCTCCCTGTTAGGCAGGTGAAGGGGCCGATACCCCTTCGAGTGTTGTATACCTTGGCCTGCATAGAATGTAACGTTTAAGAAATAAATGTGCTTCCGACTACGTCGTCCAAGTCTCTTTGAACCTACTACACACGTTTCAGGAGTCTTGGCCCCATACAGGATGGACTCACATGCTTCTACGGGATTCTCCTCGTGTTTTATCATGTACAGGTGGGATAATGAACCTCCCATTGATGCACAATTGGGTATCGGGCCGGATTAGGTAGAGAGCAGCCATGCCCGTTCCCCTACAGGTCATTCTGCGTCGTGTCTCTGAAGCTTGCGAAGTGGCCAGAGAAAACACTGCCAAGATGCAAGCTTTTAATGGCGTGAGCACGTGCTTCCGTGGGCAATCGGGGACAGGGCCTGGTTATACTGCCCTCAGGTGCTGCTGGGTACGCCCCCCAAGTTACATCAGCCATGGCAAGGTCCCGTCGAGGTGGAGGAAGTCAGGAGGCTTCAGTGTGTGAGAATTCAGGCGGGATGACGCCATTGGGTCGTTCACCCGTCGCGCCTGAAACCATATGTTCAGTCATCTGTTGACAGCTCACCTCCAAGCCCTGTGCGGCCAATGTCTGGTGTGTTCAACGAGCCGGGGAAATCGGCCAAGGACATTGTGCCTCAGGAAAATGCGTTGTTCCGACCACAGTTTCCAAGTCCCTGAAGCCCAGGGAAGCCGCCACGTGTGATGAACCGCTAGCTGGAGCCCAGTCAAATTCCTCAGAAGAGTCTAGGGATGAGCCTACCTCTTTAAGACTTTTGTGCAAGCCCCCATTGCCTGGAGAGGCACAGAAATACGCCCAAAGCGATGGACTGGCGTCAAGGACCCAGTCAAAGTGTTTACGATTCCGCTAAGCGGATCTCCCATGGTCATGGCGGGTTGTTTTTTTTTACATGCGGGGTTTTTCTGCCCTAAAAAGCGTTGGGTGTCATGTTATTTTATGCAGTTCGGCTGCGCTGTTCGTCGGTTGTCGGGTTGTTTATTTATGCAGTTCGTCTGCCTTAACGTTCGTCAGAGGTCGGATAAAAGTTTTTATTACCGATGCGGTTCTTTGGCCCTCACGCGGTACACTGTCATTATGAGCCGAGATGGCTGATTTGTTTCAAAAAGGGGGGGGTGGGGTGAGGTAGAGACAGTGTGGGGGTAGAGACAGTGCGGTTTCAGGAACTGTATGTGGCCCTGTGGTCACGAGGGGTAATCACGGAAGGGGAACCATCTGGGAAGTTTGGGAATGGGCTAGAGGGTTCGAGAAAGGGGTCGTGGCCGGGGGCGGAGTGAGCGCCATGCCGGGAATAAAAGGAGTCGAGACGCAAGGTTCGTGGCTGCCGTGGGAGTGGGTCGACTGCCTTCACGCCATTGCTGTCTTCACGCTGTTGCTGTCTTCACGCCATTGCTGTCTTCGCGTCGCTATCTTTGCGTCGTCGCTGTCTTCACGTCATCGCGACTTGCGTGCCATCCCTGGTCCAAGTTAGCTGTGCTTTATCCCTGGCCCAAGTGATCTGTGCGTTATCCCTGTCCAAGTTACCTGCGTGAAGCGCCCTAAATAATAACTAAGAAACCTCTACAGTTCAAATTGGCCGAGTTATTACACTTATCCTAAACTTCACTAGTATCACATGACGTTATGATCCCTCTACAAAATCTAACCAACCCAAGGTCTCGTGATGTCATGATCTCCATTTGGTCCCTCGACATCTCGTGACATCATCACCCTTCCTCCTTACAACATCACCCCATACTGGTGTGTCATTAATATGCCTCTCAACACCCCTGCATCTCTGATGCCATCAACCCCTTCACCTCATCCAAAACTCGCGTGATGTCATCCCGATGCATTAAAGACAGGCACACACGTGAAAAAGCGTATTATTTCTAGATTACTCAAGTGTGATTCTGTATTTTAGTGACATCCTTACGTATCATAGCAATGCAGATGAACGCCAAAAGAATAATCTGAGAATCCTTTATTTACGTGTATGGTTAATGTGGTATAACTTCCACCAGTCAATTCAACAAACCAGATATTTTATTTGTACTCCAATTTGCATTTACACCAAGCCAAAATTGAATCAGCTGTCGTCCCACAATAACACATGATGTTCCATTCCCTACTAAACTATGACAATGGAAGAAATTTTACTCATGCTACCTCGGCCTCATCCTAATATTTCAGATTTAATCAATAACTTCTCAAGTGATATAAATGGCACTTTATGATCCAGTATGCATGCTGGTTTTATTGCCACTTTATTTTGTCACCAAATATAAAGATAACTACTTAACATCCGATAATCATGCAAAATGGAGTCAGTCTTCTTGACAGTGGTCACATGAGCAGCATTTACTATCATAGATGATGACATGTATAGCAATGTGACCACACAAACTCACTGCATTGAACCACCCATCCTATCCTCACATGACCAGTCCCATATTAAAACTAAATACCCGTAGCAAGAAACTGTAATTCTAGGGTTAGTGGTAGCATTGATGTAAAGAGCATATAGCTTTACTCCTGTGGTTGACTGAATGCAGCAATTGTGGCATTGGCTCCGCTGTTGACACGCTGCTCTCCATTGGCGAGCTTTGGAGCTTCACGGTACACGCTCATGACCTGCGGGAGAAACAGAGAATGTGTGGTGTTTAAACGTCAGTACCTACAGATAAACAAATATGATAACAATCATACCTGGCCAATACCAGCCTGATTCCTCATGCCAATCCCACCTGTGCATTGTGATCGATCAAGATAAAGTTGTCATCATCACACCTTGCCATCGCTTCTCCTATTGCAGTTAACACCTAGATCCCCAAGTTTTACGATGATCTTGCACCAACTTCTGGTGTACAATTTTCCTTTTGATTGCAAACAACTGGAGCCCACTTTCAATGCCTGTCTTGGTAACATTGATATTGACAGCATTGACAATTATATTGACATTTACAAAAGTTATAGCAATTATTGCATTGACAGTTACATTATTTTGGCCATTGTTTTTGACCCTAATATTTAGAGTAGAACTTCGATTATCTGCTCTCTGTGATGACACAATCTTTTGAGTTGTAAGGTATGTTGCATTTATAGACTTGTCTAATAAGTCTCAGCTATTGAATAATATTTTTAAAAAGACCCACATAGCAGATTTGCTCCACGTGGATGCAGTTGTTGATCACATATGCATGTCCCCTAAAATGTTCTAATTGTTTATACATTAGCAGTATGTACTCTCCACATCACCGCAAAATAATTGGAACTCTACTGCATATTGTTAATAGCAATGATATTTCAACAGTATTACATGTTAAAAGTGACAGCCTTATGATGTTAATAACTTGGACAGTGGCAGCCTAAACACTCACGTTGCTGATCCAGGTGTTGTAGGCTGACACACGGGTGAACACGGTGGGCTTGCGAATCGTGTTGCAGCCCAGAGATGAGACGTAGCTGGTGATTCCCTGCACCACCCAGGCATTGTCCGACCGCTGGCAGTTCAGTGGGCCACCTCCATCACCCTGTGGTGCATAGCAGAGTACAGCAATGCCTCACATTAACATTGGATCAAGAAGAATTGGATTATGGGAGTGGGTGGCTGTGATAGCAAATGCCACCATGCCTCTCCAAACTTGTGTGTCTTTGCTAGCATGCGTTAGGCTTTGTAAGAGTGTGGGCATCGAGCTCCTGTCCGAAAGTTTTGAGTTCCTGTAGTAACAGGTGTCTGTGTGAGCCAACACTCGTCAAGTGTGCTTCAGAGCCATGGTGCTAAGTAACAGAGAGGTATCGCAGAATGCCAAGGCCTGATTCCTTCTGTCCCCAACTCTACTATGCTGCCTTTGGTTTTTCCATACACGTGGCACGATCTGGGAGGGCCAACGTGACGAGCTACAGTCAACTAACGCCATGTTGGCTACAGTATTCGTTTATCTACCATCTTTTATTCATGTCATCGTCTAAATATCTGGATTTTATTTTGAGAAACTCTCTTAATGTACGTGAATAAACCCGTAAAATCTGAATTTACTGTTAGTTATACAAAAAAAACTGCAACTAAATTGTCAATAATGAGATATATAAGTAGAGTTATTGACGAATGTGTGGAGCTTTTCGTCATGTATACGTGTGTACCACTACCAACACAGCATCGCCAAATAACTGGGTTATTGAATGTTGATGCGGAGGGTGCATAGTAAATATTTGAAAAATGCAAGTATAGAAAACTACCGTTATGGACTTCCTCAAAAATTCCAATGGGAAATTTTACAAAATGGCTCGCGTTGCGCTCCGAACGCACATAGCACGCAGAGCGGGTGCTGCCCCCCGCGCAGATCACGCTGCTCTTCAGGCTGCTCCCCCACCAGCTGGCCTGGCTGCACGTCGCGTAGTCCACCACGGGCAGGCTGGCCTGCTGCAGCTCGCTGGGGAAGGGGCCGCTGGCTGCTCACGCGCACAGACAACGTGGAGATGGAGAGCGTTGGTGAAAGCATCGGAGTTTGGTGGCGTTAACAGGCACTCCCCTATCGAACCGTCCCTCTCTCCATGCTCAAAAGGGAAAAGCCACATAGCAACACCGCCACCCTACTGACAGACTACTGCCCACTATTGACTCTATGCAGAGTTGTGTTCATTGTGTCAACCCTAGAAAGATTAAGGACCGAGTCAAACTGCAGGGGCAATTCACACATTGGATTTAAAGCACTCCCCATAACTCTATCTCCTTCTGTGTTTCATTGACAGTGAGTGAACGTTACTTACTGGACAGGGATCCCCAGCCCGTGACGTAGCACGGGTAATTGTTGGGCAGGATCTGGTTGGCGCTGGGCAGGCAGGCCGGGCGCACCGTGCTGGAAAGAGCCACGGGCGACGCAATCTTGAACATGGCGATGTCGTACCTGTGGGGGATCGAGACAGGGTCAGTCGTGATGTGACGCTCAACACCGAACATACAACAAGCAATGGGGATTCAACGCTGTGCACAGGAGAACTCCCCTTAACCCGGGTGATGTGGGGGATACATATCGTGGGGTTATCCATGATTTGACTCTGCACTTATTTGTGGGGACAGATTCATGAATAATGGGAAGAATAGGACCACGGGTAATAAGACGAATTGTGGACAATACAGCTTCTGCAGATAATGGAGCCATGAGTAATAGGGTCAAATACATGAGTTCTACTGTACATTTTAGTCATTGTATTATCGTAAGCATTGTATGAGATGAAGCAATTGCATTGTGTCTCATCTGTCTGTATCTTTTCATACACAGAATGGGCATGGGCTGGAAACAGTGCGTAAGCACAAATCAAAACATCTCATCGCCTTGTCATTAACACTGCCGTATAACACTAAATGTTACTTCTGAAGAATAATTCATCATTGCCTGACATTCCAATTATACTTTGTTTTACTGAAAGGCAGTGTCAATGACGTGCTTCGAGAGGGAAAATAAATGTCTGTCTCTTTGCGTCTTTGTAGAATGTATTTGTACATGTTTGTATATATGTATCTGTCTATTGCAACTCAAAATGTCACGGTGTCACGGAAACAGTGCGCCCGTGTGCAGTCTCACCCATTGGTCGGGATGCTGGGATTCCAGTAGCTATGCCAGGCGATCAGGCTCAATGCAGGTGTGACTTGCCCCGACTCGGTTGTGGACACACTGTGCTTTCCAAGCATCACCCTGTAGCTGTAGCCACTCCTGCACGTTGTGGTGAATGTGGGGAGATAACAGAGCGACGGGCGGTCGTAATCACTTACACCTGTAAAACATTGCAGTGAGGAATTAGTAAACAGAAATGGTGCGCGTTACAGCATGGCATTTTCACTGCCACATTGCGGCATCGTGTAAATGTCATTGATAGAGGCCGCCTCCTTGCTTCCAAGATACACTGCTCCAACTTTGGTGGCCGCAATGTGGTACAGGAAAATACTCTACAACACCTGGAACCCGGTGCAGTTGCACTGCCTGCACACACGAGAGCGACGCCACTGGTGCCGTTACTCACGTTTAGCAGCTCGCAGAGGTGAGCACCCATTGACTATCAATGAGGGTTCCTCCACAGTAGTTGACCCATCTTCCTCCAGAGTACCTCTGCACGAGCGCCTACAATGCACCCGCAGAAAAGTGGTGGTTGTTACGGTTTTTTTGTCAAATTTCTATATCTTGCAATACAGTACTAACTCAGCCCTTTCGTCAATCCACTGTCCATTTGACCAGGCCTCACAATGCTAGTCACAGCTGGTTGTGAAGGGGTGGAATCTGGGACTGGTATGGATTTCACTCCCTACTAATATTAGCAGTCGCTGGGAATGTAAACCATGTAGCATGGTTCGTCGTACGGTGCATAAACCATTGCGCTTCCACTATCCCATTAAAGTCACTGATTCAATGTCCTTGAGAAGAGTGGAAGATCTGAACATTTCATGTTGCACACATGCAGCCGTTTTGTCAGTGCACTGCTGGATGATGTCCACCACGTGGCATTTAGAACAATGGATGCTGCTGCACTGTGATCGACTGACAATGCAGCTTGTGGCTGTGATGGATGTTATTCAGCCTCTGCCGTTACCTGCCAAGGCCAGGAGTTAGCGCGAGCCTCCACACCGTTCACCACGCGGATCTGGGAATACGCTGCAATCCCACAGCTCTGAGCAGACACCTCAGCTGTGAGAAACAAAAGGACACGCGAAACAAAAACAAAGATCTCCCGTATAGCCTTAACGAACTGTTGGGGCAAGTGCAGTTAATGAGCACCAGTTGCGGCACACGAAGGGGTGGGTAGCCAGCACCACGCCCAGCCGCATTTGTTTTCCGAGTGGCGATGTTTACACATCGTAGCAGGTCCTCATTTGTGGTTGAGTCGACCTAGGCGAAGTCCCAAAACCGACCTTGATAATCGTCACTGGTGTTGGTCGTGAGCGGTCATTGAACTCGGGTCGCCGGGTTCGTAGCACAGGACGCTAAGCGCTACACTACCTCTCCCATGTGCATACACACTATAGTACACACACAATGATTGTGATATGTTTTTGGGTTGTATCTTATCCATTTTGTGTCATGTTTTATTCCATGTACTAGCAACCTCTTCTATAACGAAGTCCAGTTCCTGAAGAAGCTAGAGCGGTCACTCCACTAAAACAATGTGTGCATGGCAATCACTCACCTCCAACCAGCAGAGCAGCGCAGACGAGAAAGGCGAGCATGGCTGATCGAAGAACTGGAATTGATTGAAGACTTGGAGCTTCTTGTGCACCAGTGTTTCCTTTCCACTGCCGTGTCTCACTCTGGGCCGTCTTGGTTTTTATACAGAATCTGCTGTCCACGTGAACCCTCAGATTGCAATCAGAATACTTCCCTATCTGCAAAACTGCCCAAATCAAGTTGGCATGCAAATTACAAATTCAGATATATTTTTTTTCAACATGAAAATTAGGTGTTCTTTTTCTCTATTGGTGAGCAGTAAGGGATATATTGTTTATCCTGCTGATAATACCAAACCAAATTTAAGGACAGAGTTTTGTATCGGTTAGGTTTTAGTGGGAAATGTGGAGCTGACCGATGGTTGACAGATCTGGTCACTCCCATAAATGAGCTCCTTAGGCAGGCAAGGCTGCGTTGGCTGGATTATGGAGCCCACATGCCCATCCACTGCATGCCAAAGCAGCTTCTGCTTGGCTGGATAGAGGAGGCTAAAAGAGCATGGCACGGGTAGATAAATTATGGACTAATACTGTATAGGAGGATGTGGAGCTGATCAGACTAGCCGATGACTGCGGAGGATGCTCGTGAAGGACACGACTGGAGAGTTGGAGGCAGTTGACCTCCAACAACAATGGAGGTCAGAGGAGCATCGCCCAAAGCAACGAGTGGAGCGCCAGGTGGACAACGAGATGCATGCGGCATTGTGAGCATTTGTGTTTAACTGCTGTGCGTGTTGAGTGTGTTACATTATTATACAAAAACACACACACACAAAACATACACGGTAAATAAATCGTTCTCATAGTCGTTGCATTCACATATTCCAACCGATGTAACACTTCTAGATTTGAAGCTTTCATGACTGCAAGGATTCATACTCTTAGGTTTTTTCGAAAAAACCTTAGAGTACAATGTAATACTCTCCGGGCATTACTTTTCAACGCGGAAATGATCATCGTAGCAGTGTCAAACCGAATAATGTATTGTATTAATTTTGTAAACCGTGTGTAAACAAAACACGCGTTCGACTAACACACGTTGGGCAGGGTTTTCCTCTATTTAGTATTTTTTTCTGGGCTTAAAAAAAGCTATGTGTTGGAAAGTTCCATATGTATACCAGAAGTGGTATCATTCTTGAAAAACTACCATCAATCTTAAAAAAAAATCACAGTCGATATCAGATGGTGGCAAACTCAAAATCCTGGTTGGTGGCTGACTGAGCTCATCATCTCCTCTCTGGTTGATAAAATGAGTACCACGAGACTGGTAGATTTATTGAGAGACTGAGGAGGATTTACAGGACAGTGTGTAGAAGCAGTCACCATTTGAGGTCAACATTACCAGACAAACCTAAAAAACTAAGAATATTACCAGACACTTGTTTAAGCAGGGAGATACTTCGGCTTGGCACCCAGAGGTCGGCGACCCAGGGATAGACCTGAAACCTAATGCCAGATAGTGGTGATGATGATAATGAAAATGTTAAATTGGTAGCAAGCATTGTGAGCTGCGGTGGCATTAACGGGATTGACCAAAATCATCTCTTGCGTGGCGATGTCATGAATGGCCACATTATAGGGAGACATAAGTGGCCAGGTGTGTACGCGTTTCTATCCATACCCCACTCTCGTGTGTCGTCCTGACCTCAGCAAGTAGTCAATGACAGTACTTTTCCAAGTCTCTCCGGAAATATTACATTAGAGTTATTTTGTCTATGCATAGAAATGTTTGATTTGAACCAGCTAATTTCTGCACTCGAGCAGGTATTCATGTGATAGAGTTTTCTAAAAAGCATCACCCATCATGACTTTCAAAACTGTTTCCCCATTGTCCTCAGGCAAACTTGGTTCATTTGAGGCCACATCCTCTAACCCCTCACTTGTATTCATAATAACCTCTCTGTCCTAGTCTAGAATATTCAACTTCCTTTGTTAACATTTGCTTCCTTGACTCCAACCTATTTCACACAACGGTAGTACTCTGACCAGTTTAATGATCAGCATCAGAGTCTATATTTATCCTGGAGAAATCGGATGGTCTATGAAGCTCTTTTTCATATATTTGCAGTATAGGTGGGTTAGGAAGTTACAACAACAAACAATAAAAACAACGATTGGAGTGCAAATTATAAGAAAGGTAAGTAAATCACGAAAAATGTATACGTAAAATAGATAAAGTATATACGCCCAAGTTGCACAAGTACACCAGTTCCCAAACTTGGGCAAGGCAGCAAAACAACAGCTTAAACGTTCCCAGATTACACCAAAACAACAGATGGTCCCTCAATAAAATTGCTTATTAAATTTTACTATTGATACATGTGTTGTGCTAAAGTTTTCCTTCGTCAATTTATTTCACCAACATCAATTAACAGTGGCCCACATGCTCTCCGCTCACTCGCCGCATTCCGCCGGCCTCACTCGCTTCGCGTCTCCGTCGATTCTCCTCTCCGCTTCCCCCGTCACAGTTCAGCCGCTCTCCCGCGGCTCTCCCACCTCTCTGCAGCCACCCTCTATCGGCTTCTCTGTCACACTCTAGCCACTTACTGCTGGCTTCGCCGTCACACTCTACGCTACTCTACGCGTCGCTCACTCCGCTGCTACCCTATACTTCTCCACTGCTACCCTATACTTCTCGACTGCTTTGGCTCCAACCATCTTGTTCTCCTCCCAGGCGCGAACCCCCGTCAGATCCAAATCCCCTGTATTTATGCCCGACCCAATTAACTTCCAATTGATTAATCGGCGTCCCTCCGACGCCCCCCACCCCCGCTCCTAGCTCCCCTCCGCCACCTGTTGTTTTTCCAGACATTGTGGCGTCAGACCCCGACAACAACACCCACCAACCAATCACCGTCTTGCGTCCTTAATTTTCCTCACCCCTTCTCTGGCCTACCTTTCCCAGCCTTGACAACAACAACCACATGCCCCCGCTGTACTGCGCGCACACGTGCGTACAATCTCCCGCGCGTGGCGCGTATTTAAACCACTACACATGTGTAAGCATGAAAGTTACAAATCACGTTAGCAATCACAAACGATCATTGTGTAATAAAAGACTTGACCACGATCTCTGGCTCAGTGTCCTTTATTCGGTCCGTACTGCGTTCCCACACGGCTGTCTCTCTTATTCTCTCTGTGCTGGTTCCGATGTCACTCCAGTCGACATCAGCAGCCCCGCTGCTGTTCTTGTCGCTCTTGCAGCCCCACAGCAGCTCCGCTGCTGTACTCTCACACAGCTCCCTTGGCTGTTCCTGCTGCAGCTCTGACAGCCTCGTGCTGTCTCGCCTTCTCGTTGCTCCTGCGACTCTTGGCAGCCACCTCGCTGCCCCTCACACACAGCCTTACTGCCTATCTCTGTCTGCAGCTTTACACCTCCCAGTAGCTCCCTACTGTTCCCAGGGTTGGCTCCCGCTTCTGACGGTGCCCCCTCGGCTCGTACGCCCGCGTGGCCCCACACCTTTCCATTCACACCCCGACTGCCTTCTCCTTCCGGTTTACGCGCTTAAGGACCCCCTACCTTTCACCCACGTCACCTGGCTCCGCCTCCTCGTGACGTCACATCCGGAAGGTCGCTTTCGCCCGCATTACACCACCCTCCCCCATAGAAAAAACCCAGCCGACCTCGGCTGAACAACACCAAAGCGTAATGCGGTGAACCGACCTTCCCCCTTAAAGGACACTAAGCATGCAATATAACAACAAGAACAACACACAAGTAACATCGACGAAGGTACGAAAGCATGCAATAAATACGACGGCAAGAACAAGAACAATAACAACATACAATCAACGAAACGTAAGCGATTTGGAACGAGTGCGGGTCGCCGGCCCGTCCCGGACGGTCGGCGGCCCACTTGTAGAACGGGGACGCGATGGAACACGAGAAATGACAGGGGGTAATTCCCCTGCTGCGATTGGAAGTCCACCGACATCTCGTGTCCCTGACGAATCAGTCTTGGTCGTATTCCGCGAATGCGCCTGCAGCGGGGTCGGAAGGGTCGCCGGGCTTGAAGGTACCGCAGCCCTGGCAGGCGCCCTCCGAACAGGCCCACTCCTCCCCCGCGGTGTCACGGTCGGCATGTCTGGAACAGGTACGACAGGCGCTCCAGCAAGATCAATGGACGCAGGCGGGGAAGAGTCAGAGTCAGCAGCAACAGACCCCGGCAAGGCAACATTGGGAGATGACGCATCACGTAGGGGAGCAACATATGGTTTCAACCGCGACGTATGAACAAACCAACGGCGAGAACCAAACTGAACGCGCGCCGACTGTGGATTGGGAACCTCAATGAGGCGCACAGGACCATGCCAAGGTTTGTGCAATTTAGGAGAGGTCCCCGGCCGCACCTGCGGGCAATGGAGCCAGGCCAGGTCTCCCACCTTCCAGGGGCACTCCCCCTCAGACCGCCGAGCATACCGCTCGTTCCGGGCCTGGGCTTTGGCCGTAGCCACGCGGGCGTTTTCCCGCGCCTCCGTAACCCGGCGAACCGTGTCCTGAATGTATTCAGGGAGTGGTTTACGAGGTCCCTTCACCCCAGTACCCAATTGCACATCCACCGGAGGCACGTTTTCCCGACCATACATAAGGTAAAACGGCGAATACCCTGTAGCCGCATGGGGCGTCATCCTGTACGCCGAAAGCACTCCGGGGATGTGCAGATCCCAATCCGATTGCTGTTCACTCACAGTATGGCAAAGCATGGCAGACAATGTCCTGTTCAGCCGCTCAACCATACCATCCGTCTGCGGATGGTATGGAGATGTCCGTATCTTCTTAGTCCCAAGGCCTGCGCACACTTCAGCCAATAATTTAGAAGAGAAATTTCGGCCCTGGTCCGTGAGGAGTCTCTCCGGCGCCCCCTTGTCCATAATGTACCCAAACAAAAAGGCGTCGGTGATGGCCGCGGCCGACTGATCGGGCAACGGCCAGGCCATCGGCCAACGGGAGAGATACTCAACCCCTACCAGCAAATATTTATTTCCCCTCGCCGATGGTGGGAAGGGTCCCAATATGTCCAGTGCCACCAATTCATTGACTCGAGACACCTGAATCGACTGGAGAGGCGGCACGTAAGGATGTTTAGGCGGCTTACGCCGGGCGCATTCAGGGCACGCGCGCACGTGCCCTACGACATCTGTCGCCATGCCGTGCCAAAAATAATGACGTTGTAACGTCAACAAGGTCTTCTGCACCCCTAAATGCAATAGTGTGTCACAATGGAGAGTTCTAATCAACTCAAATCGCAAGGACGTTGGTACCACCACACGCCAGCTTTCCTGGAACCTTTCCTGCCACATAAGCAGACCATCTCGGAGAGCGGTTCGCGGCCCCACAGCCGAACTCGGACTCCCATTGTCCCTCATAGACCGCTTCCGCATGGACAACAACGACTCGTCCATCATCTGTTCCCGAATCCAGACAGACCGCGGCAGATTCAAAACCCCATCAGTCGGTCCCGGTTCCATCGGAGTATCCGACTTCCCGACGGCCAACGTAAGCGGCTGAGGGGGGTTCAGAATCGGCGAACACCTATGCGTCCCCGACGCACATTTACAAGGGGCGCGCCCTGGTAATCTAGAAAGTGCGTCAGCGTTCGCATGGCGCACTCCCTTCCGATGTTGAATTTGGAAGGAAAATTCCTGCAGCGTGTCCAACCAACGTGCCCACTGTCCCGATGGCTGGTCCATTTTAAGTGCATATTGCAAGGCCGCATGATCCGTACGCACAATAAAAGAACGACCGTAAAGGTACGGTCGAAATTGCCGTAGGAAAAAAACAACCGCCAAAAGTTCTCTACGAGTGACACAGTAGCGTGTTTCCGCAGGCGACAAGACTCGGCTACCATACGCCACGACGCGCTCTACGCCCCCTTTAGACTGTGATAATACCGCCCCAATACCTGTGTCACTCGCGTCCGTATCAAGAATGAAAGGGCGATCAAAATCGGGATAATCCAATGTCGGGGCCGTAGCCAATAGATCACGCAGACTCCGAAAGGCCCCCTCTTCCGGCTCTCCCCAAACAAATTTCCGTCCTTTACCCGTAAGGAGATGCAAGGGCCTCGCAATCGTCGCAAACCCCGGCACAAATCTTCGGTAATACGAGGCAAATCCCAAAAACCGCCGAACATCCCCTACAGAGGCCGGAGTCGGCCAATCCCGGACACACACCGTCTTTTCCGGGTCCGTGGACACCCCCTCTGCACTCACAATGTGCCCCAAATAACGGACGGACCATTGCAGTAGGTGGCATTTCTTTGGTTTGAATTTCAAATTGGCAGAGCGCATCCTCATGAACACTGTCTCCAGCCGCGTTAAATGTTCCTCAAATGTGCGGCTGAACACAATAATATCGTCCAAATATATAAGACACGTCTCCCACTGCAACCCCGTCAAAACGAGCTCCATCAATCTTTGAAATGTAGCAGGGGCCGCATTCAATCCCATCGGGAGGCAGTTGAATTGAAATAACCCCTGCGGCGTACGGAATGCGGTTTTCTCCCGTGAGGACTCGTCAAGGGGAAGCTGCCAAAATCCCGAAGAGAGGTCCAGTGTGGAAAAGAACTTAGCCCCCGACAATGCGTCAAGGGAGTCGTCCATACGCGGCAGGGGGTACGCATCTGCCACCGATATCTTATTCAATTTCCGGAAATCGACACAAAATCGCAAGTTGCCATCCTTTTTCTTAACCAAGACCACAGGAGCGCCCCATGGGCTGTTAGATGGCGATATAATGTCCGCAGCCAACATGTCTTCCACCGCCCCCCGAACGTGTTCTCGCTCCGCTGGACTCATCCGATGCGAATTTAACCGAATAGGGGCAGCGTCGCCCGTCTCAATGTGATGGGAAAGCAACGATGTGCGTCCCAAATCCAAATCGTCGGAGCTGAACACATCCGAATACATCAGCAACAATTTACGCAGCGCATCACGTTGCCCCACGGACAGGGAAGAATTTTCGTCACATAAGGTAGCGATCCAACGATTATCCGAACCCCTTGGCTCGGAAACACCAGCGACCACTCCCCGGCGATGCGGACAATCGTGCGTCGCAAACGCCGTAGTGGCATGTGCCACAACCGTACCGGCCGGAACACGGATGTTTTCCACCCCCGCATTAAGCACCTGTAAAACCGGTAATTGATCCGGCCGGACGATGGTCTGTGCCCCAACTAACGCCAATCCCGTTGTTATCGTGGCGGATGGTGACAACAAGACCCCTTGTGCTCCTAGCCGATTGGGCAGGGGCTTCCGATACCGCAAGGGTATAAGCATCTGTGAACCAGGTGGGATGTCCACAGATGCGACGGACAGCGCCTGCACCTGTACGGCCGAAGCAGGTCGCCCCCAGGGCGACGGCAGAAACGAGATTCGACGGCCCCCCGGCAATTCAATACAATTCTCATTGATTTTAATCAAAATGGGCATCTTAGCCAAAAAATCCGTGCCTAGTAAGCAAGGATCTCGATATTAACACAACGCCCGAAGCCGACACATCCCCTATAGATATCTTAGCATCCACCTGGCCCACGATACCCATACTACCCCCGTTCGCAGCGACGCAAGACCCATAAACCGGACGCACAGCCCCCGGCGGAATGCCCAACAGATGGAAAATGACATCCGATATAATAGTCGCAGACGCTCCCGAGTCGACCAAAATGCGCACGTCCACACCTTGTATGGACCCCAGTACAGTGGACGAACCCGTAGCGGCCGCGACAACTCTCCGTGCCAATTTGCGCCACTGCGTAACTGAATGACAAGGCCCCGTCGATGGCCTTTCTTTAACAACAACAATAGGATCGCGCAACAAAGGTGGTGGGTGAGGTGTAAAGCCTTGCCGAGTGTCTGGTGCGTGCCGACATGCCTGTTTCGGAGGTTCCTTGGTCGGCTTGTCCGGTGTTGTGGGCTCCTGCTGCGGCGGACCCGGGAAGCGGGCCCAGCAATCTTTGGCGTAATGGCCCCTACGGCCGCAGCGGAAGCAATCGGCCTCGTTGCGCCGAAGCGCAGGTCTTGCATCCCGGCGGCCCCGTCCCGATGGCGTAGCGCGCGGCCCCGGCCATGGAGAGGAGGCAGCCGTCAGCTCCTGTGGACCCCGCTCATCCAGCACATAGATCGCCCTTGTGGGGTCCCACCCCATCGCGCCTCCTTCCTTGACGGGCCCACCCGTCCATGCCGCCACTTGCTTCCAGCGACGGAGATTAAACTGCGCATCCAGACACTTTGCTGCCGCCCGGGACGTGAGCTTCTCATGCCCACACACAGGCATGGGGATCCCCAGATCCCGAGACAGCTCCAGCATTTTCCCCAATATGAGAGGCTCGAGCAGATCCTGTGGCGTGTCAGGATATGCTGCCATGGCCAGCTCCAACACCGCACCCCTGAACGCCACGGGCGATTCTTCGGGTGCTCGTTGTCGTTGAGCGAATCGCCGATGCGCGTCGTCAGGTGGCTCATAGGCATCGGCCATTTCCTCAAAAACTCCACATAAAGTCTTCTTCTTATCGGCCGTTATGGAACGGAAAAATCGAACAGATTCGTCGTCCAGTAGAGTCGGCAACACTTCCAAGGCCTCCGCATCGGTCCATCTTGCTGAACGAACCGCCGCCAAAAATCGGCAGGCGAAAGCACTCCAATCGCCCCCGATAGAGAATTCCTTAACTGTAGTAAGGTGGCAACTCCGACTCCTCTTTACGCCGTCTTCCAATGATGGTTGTTCGGGAGGCAAATTCAAAATGGCGTCGGCCCGCGGCGTGGCCAAGATGGCGGTTTGGCGCCGCGGAGCGCGCAAGATGGCGTCTTCTTGCCGCGTGGCCAATGGCGGCGGCAGGGCAGGCAACGTGGCGGCCCGTGGAGCACCTTCTCGTTCCATCGTCGTCCTTGGCGTAACGAGGTGACATAGATGCGCCAGGACGTCCTTGAGTGTCTTCAGTTGTTCTGCCACCTGTTGCCATCTTTGGTCAGCGTCCGATGTTGTTGACGGACCCGCCATCGCGCCGACATCTTCCACGCCCGTCCCCGTGCTCCCCTCAGCAGGGCTCTCCTCCACCACCCCAGCAGAATCCGTGGTCGGAGGGAATTCGTCGTCGTCGGACGAAGAAGCCGATGCTGGCGCCGGGGGAATTTTCTTCCTTACTTGCTTAGACATGCCGTTTCACTTCTGACCCCAGTGTAATAAAAGACTTGACCACGATCTCTGGCTCAGTGTCCTTTATTCGGTCCGTACTGCGTTCCCACACGGCTGTCTCTCTTATTCTCTCTGTGCTGGTTCCGATGTCACTCCAGTCCATATCAGCAGCCCCGCTGCTGTTCTTGTCGCTCTTGCAGCCCCACAGCAGCTCCGCTGCTGTACTCTCACACAGCTCCCTTGGCTGTTCCTGCTGCAGCTCTGACAGCCTCGTGCTGTCTCGCCTTCTCGTTGCTCCTGCGACTCTTGGCAGCCACCTCGCTGCCCCTCACACACAGCCTTACTGCCTATCTCTGTCTGCAGCTTTACACCTCCCAGTAGCTCCCTACTGTTCCCAGGGTTGGCTCCCGCTTCTGACGGTGCCCCCTCGGCTCGTACGCCCGCGTGGCCCCACACCTTTCCATTCACACCCCGACTGCCTTCTCCTTCCGGTTTACGCGCTTAAGGACCCCCTACCTTTCACCCACGTCACCTGGCTCCGCCTCCTCGTGACGTCACATCCGGAAGGTCGCTTTCGCCCGCATTACAATTGTATAACGAGATATATTTTGGAAAGATGACCTGAAGGATGCATCGGTGGCATTGTAGCAAGAAAGTCGCTGGCCTAATGTATCTGTCCAAATTTTGCATTGTTATCCCCTTTTACGTGTGAGTTTTCTCCGAGTACTCCAGCCTTCTCCTATCTTCAAACATTCTGTAAAAGAAATTAGCCAAACAACCCAAGCAGCATTCAACTGGAAAGAGCCTTGAGGCTTACGAATGCTATTGTGGCTAAATTATTTATTACAACGTTGATTTACTGGAAATATCATACATCGCAAGTGTATTTTTTTTATCTTTTGTGTTTAAATGGCAGGTTATTGTATTGCCTATTAGTTGAATCGCAGATCGCAAGTTCAAATCTTGGTCATTACCCCGCCCCACCCCCATGCAGATCATCTCAAGGTGCCAGAACTAAGGAGAGTTGTAGATGCTTACAAACTGATTGCACACCAAATGCGATGTTTAAAAACAATTAAAAATTGATAAAAATTGATTGAGTATTTGTTCTTGTTTGTTCTCTTCATTTGCGAAATTCTCAATCTCTCTGAAAATAAAATATTAAAGGTTGTCCTATGTTGCCGAATTGCGAGTGCATTGATAATATATCTAGGTAAGATGTTCAACCTTGGTGCAAAACACCAAATTTCCGTTAAGTTATTCTCAATTTCAGCTGCCTTTCTTGTAATAACAAAATGTATACCACTAGAACTTACATAATTACAGATTGTAACATAATTGATTAATAATTCTGGCAAATGCAGAGGCTACGAAATGTGTTACTGCTTAAAAGATATCAACAATGTTTCACGTTAACATTTTCTACTAAATGACACCAAGTGCAAAGGACTGAGTTGATCCATGTTTTACAACTTCTGCAGCATCTTGAACACATTGTAACCACTCCCCTTGCTATTTTATTTGTTTTAAAGACCAGGGGTCGGCTCAGCCCATCATCATTTCTGGGTTTATTAAATTTGCTAAACTTTGTGTACAATCAACAGTTGATGTACTAAGGGGAGTCTGGCTCCCCACTGCAGCAATGTGGAATTTCCACTCCTGGACCGGGACTGCCAAAGAAGAGCACTGCCCAACTGTTTATGACTTGATTTCGATTTTTTGTTCACTGCAAACATTTCTACAGGCCGCAATTATACATTTATTATGAATGTAATCTGTTGGAGATTCTGATTAAATGTCAGATGGTGTTTGGTGCGTTGTTTTAATATGTGAAGCGCTGACCGTTTCTCTACTTCCTACCCCTCTACATCTTCCGGCATCTGGCCAAGCGAAAATACGTCATCCAAGTGAATGCATGCAAATTACTTGGAAAACATAGATGGGACATTATGAACAAGATAAGGCAGCCTGGAACCTGAGCGTGTGCAACACAATCAGAGCAGATAGTGGTCTCTGTAGGGAAGTCACGATACAAGTGACCCAGCAACATAGTGGTTCCTTCTGTGAAAATTTGCATGTGTGTGGAAATGCCCATTTTTTTATGTTTAGAACTAAGCAATGGCATGGAAACCAAAGACATGTGTGGAGGTTAGGACATGTGTGGTTTTGTTTATAGCGACCTTGGAAAAAAATCACATTTGGTGGAATTAATATGTAACTACAGCCCTTGGTCAATCGATTCCTGGATTAAGGCTTCCCTGTGCCGTATCAGTCGTAGTTAGATTATATTCGCCACGTTAGTCAGTGCAGGCTGGAGAAGCAGAGGGGTCCAGGACTGGTTCACACTGGACTCTCCGCTGATGTTAGCAGTGGCTGAGAATCAAACTCAGTTCCACTGGGTCCGTAGTGCAATGCGCTAACCACTGCTAACATTCTAAATGTGAGTGCGGTCCTCTGTCCACCGTGCTATTATCGAATGTCAATGCACACACGAGCATTGTTTAGAGAGTGACGTAAATCACTGGTATTCAGATCATAGGTGCAAATTAGAAGAACAGTGATCTTGTTGCTTTCTGTTCTCTGGAGATGTAAGAATATGTAAAACTAGCAATAACATGTGGAACTTCTGTGGTAAACCTGTGGAGATTTGCAGTACTGTATAAGAAGGATGTACGCGTTCTAGATCCAGATCTGTGTCGTAGTTCTGATGCTGGATCGCCAGATATATATGTCAAGCTGTTTCATATATAAGTGACAAGTTGAGGCCACCTTAAAGTAACTGTTCTGTCCATTATGTGCACTCTCTGGCACTAAATGACAGAATGCACAGGGATGGAATTGATAGCCTGGTTCGGAGACTTGGCCACATAACCAGGGAGAGGCAGGGCCAGTTATTTCATAAGACGCAGTCTCCACGCTGAGCTCCATAATGTTATGTTAATCCATCATATTTGCAGCCCTTGAGACACAACACTTGTGAGTAATCAATATTTTTTCTGGTGTAGACTTCACGAGTGTATGGTTAGTGCCACGTAATGAGTTTAAAGATGTAGTGCACACTGCATGTATTAAACGTGCTCCAATATGAGACCTATTCAGGCGTAAGCCCAACCAATTCATTCATTTGGTTACAGACTGAGAGCAACTGTGAGACACTCTTGAAAATAGCCGCCCTGAATAATTCTTGAAGAAACATCCAACGCTGCCTGGGGCGAGGATGATGAAGTGTACCTTGTGGTATGCCCGTGTTGCAATGCTTGGTCGGTGATCTTTCAGCCAGTACTGTTAATATACCACAGAGATGAAGTTTGGCTAGCATCTACTTTGACATTTACCACTATTTGATGTAGCAGCATAGTGGCTGTGAATTTAACGAGGGAGTTCAATGTTCAATTAGCTAACGACTTTTATGTTTCGATATAACAGTTTTACCCTGAGATAGGTCCGTCTCCACCCCGTTGGGAAGACGGCCACGCTCATTAAAAGTATCAAGTTTAAAAGATCAGCCCGAGTTCTGACTTTGTTTATGAGCCAGGGTCTACAGTAATCCCTTGCCAACCGCGAGGGTTAGGTTCCTTAAAGCCCTCGCGGTTGGTAAAGTGTAGGGGCCTGTGGGAAATAGGGGCTTGGGGGAACCATGGCCGCTGTCATGCTCACCATAGCTTTAATAAGTTGCATATTTATTCACTAAACACCGAACAAAATACAGTACATTACACAATAGCATATATTAACTTTACATACCTTTAATATTAACGGTTTAGATGACGATGACAACGAGTTGATGTGGGGAGGGCTGGTTAGAATAACTAAGGGGGGGGGCTCAGCCCACCCTCCCCCTCTTCCTCCGGGCCACAGACGCAACACTCTCATCGTCACCACTCGCTGCACGCTTCAGCTCCGTGATTACGGGCAAAATGAATGTGTACTCTACAGTATGTACGACAAAACAGTCGGACAGCAGATCAAATTTGATTCATTCCGCGGTCAAAATTATGTATACTCTACTTTGGGTGCAAATAAAAGTGTGTGCATTGAGAAGCTTTTTTTCCCCCTAAAATTTCTACAGCTCAAGAACCAGGGCAATGAATCACGACCTCGCTGTTGTGACTATATACCTCAGCGTTGCCAACTCCTTAACATGAAAACGTCGCCAAACAAACCTGAAAAGTTCAAAGCTGCAAATGGCGAGAAACTCTACACCACAGAAACAGTAATGCCGGCCGTAAATAACGAGTTCAACTCTGGAAATCATCATCTCCTGCAGGAGTTCAACTCTGAGTAATCGCTCTGTGATGCTGGATGTGATAACCAGCGAAAACGTTGAAAACTAATTGTCAAATGTTGTGCATTGCGCTTCAACATTCCGGTGTGCTTAAGCAATTAACATCTGTGTTTGTACTCACGCGATATGACCAAAACGAAATCAATATTAACGAATACATATCTTGTTTGTGTCTTGAAATCACGATCTCGTGGCAATTTCTCCACAGCCGTTTGTCTGTGTCGCCCTCTTGCAGGGGGACATTCTAAGGAGGCAATAAGACTGAAGCTTGCGCCATGTTTTAACAGCAGTTGCCCAGGGTTCCCACTCCTCAGGCTGCCGTTACGAGACTCAGATATTGATAGCGAACCCCGAGAATATTAAAGCTGCCTTAGTTTGGCTCTGTACGTGAGTCTCGTGCATTACACGAGATAATTATAGACACGCCACAGATTTCACCTGAATCTCTTACTCTCTGCTCAACAACTGTATAAATATTGTGAAATTGATTGCTCCATATGTTACATAGGAGAATATGTGATGCCGCCGCCACGAAGCCGTTCGGCAGGCGCCCAAACCCCCGACTTCGCCACCACCAAGCAACGGAGCCAACCCCGCGTCCCCCTCACCTCACCTCACACGAACACACCCGCACGCATTCCCCCCCCCCCCCCCCCCATAGAGCTCCGAGGGGAGGTCACCTGGCCGACCGGTTTTTATCCGAGAAACCCTTATCGGGGTTAACTCTCACGGTTTCCGGCGATCAGGGAATTGGACGACCTCCCCCGTGCAACGTTGCGCCGCGGCGCTGCGACCAGCCGTAATATGGTGTGGTCGCGGCATGGGGCATTCGGCCACCGTGGTTGAGGTGCATTTTCCCCCCACACACACCCCCACTGGTCGACGGGGCAAGCAGGGGAGGAACGGGACAGCACGAATAGCGGGACCGCAGGAGCTGTTGCGCATAGTCATGGAGGGTTGGGATAATTACGCTTGAGCGCGCAGGCACCATTGTTAGGGGAGTTAAAGGATAAGGCTATTAGTATAAATAATTGGGAGAGGGGAGGCGCGCGAGGAGCCATGCACAGCTTCCCACGACGGGCCTTTGTGATGGACACCGCCGCATGAACCTCGATGATGGGGGCCTGCGTGAGAAAAGGATTGATTGGAATTTGCGCCGTGCAGGTCGCTCATTGATTAGCGGAACAAAGGTACCGCGGAGCTGCCTGGCCCGGGCGAGGGGGGCGCGTGCCATTGTTTGGAGTTCACGCCGCGCGGACAAAGGATTAATTAGCATAGCGAAGGCGCACGGTGCGTGGGAAGGGGGTAGGGGTCCGGGAATCAGGATAAATGGGAAGCGCAAAGGGGAAATCAGACGGTTCTCTCCAGGCCAGCGGACCCGCAGCAGCTCCAGCCAGCGACCCGGACGTCCGTGCGACGTGTCGAGGTGTGCTGTTAGCACCGGGAGCAGCGAACCACCGCGGGCACCAAACAGTGAGTGGGGAGGTGAAGTAGGGTAGCGTAAGCCGATAAATAGGGAATAGGTACAGGTTTGTGTGGAATAGGCCAGCCTCGTCGACTCACTGATTCAACATCAATTCGCAGGTAGCATATAATAAATCATTAATAGCGAAGCGTGGTCTCGCGTGATTTTGTTGAGCAGTGTGTCGCGTGGGGAGCTGCGTGTGTGTGCGTGCGACCACCCCGTGTGCGATACAGGTGCGCGATCAAAACGCGAGTTGAGTTGGAGTGCGCGGAGCGGCGTGTGTGTGTGTGGGCGTGCGTACGTTCGCTCCGTGTGGGTTGCAGGCGCGCGATTAGGACAGGGAGGTATCGTAGTAGGGAGGGGCAGAATATTACTCGGTAATTAGCCATGCCGGCTACGCGGACCCGCGGGGGAGGGGAATCCTCGGGCGATGGTTCCCACGCCACGGGTGAGGAACCTAGCAGCGGGGGGGCGATTGATGATGCTAGCCCGGCCGTTAGCATTATCGAGGGAGGGATCTCGGGGGCTAGCGACCCTCACATATTGGTGTCAGAAACGGGACGATCCCCCGCACCCCCAAGGGAAAGAGGCCCCCCAACCCAGATTAAAATCAAATGCACATTTACGGGCAAAGGAATTCCATCATGGAAATCGTTTGCCCGCAGCATCAGAGGGGCTCAAAAAGTTAATGGGTGGTCAGATGAGGAGGCGTTGCAGCAGTTAGAGTTACATTTAGATGGGCGGGCAGCTGACTTTGTGGAAGCTTTGCCCGCAAGCGCACAAAATCAGTGGGAAAAAGTAATGTGCGAACTCGAACGGCGCTTCGGCGCCTATGACGAGGAGGATGCGCAGGCGGCCTTAGAGGCACGCCGTCGTCAACCCGGCGAGGATCTGCGAGATTACGCCGAGGATGTACGCATGTTGACCCAGCTCGCGTACCCAGAGTACGAGGCCAAAATAATTGAGGGCCTCGCCGCCGGTAAAATCCAACGATATTTGGCACGCACCCCGTGGTGGCAGCCAAATGTAGACGGTGCACGCCTCTCCTTTAACACCCTCGTCGAGCGCGCGCGAAAATGCGAGAAACTCTCAGGTGAGCGCGCGCAGCCTCGAGGGAGGGGACGAGAGTGCGCCGTGGCGAGCCTACTCTCCGACGAGGAGGAAGAAATCGCCATCGCAGTAAGGGGACGGGCAAGGGAGCCCCAGAGACCCAGCGAGACCACCCCAGGGTGGGTAGCCGGGTTACAGACCGGCATGGGAGATATTGCTGGCCGGGTAGACCAAATGGACGGTAAGATAACCCATGTAGGTGAGAGGGTAACCCACGTAGGTGAGAATATGACCAAACTGCAATCCTCCGTTGAGACCATCCGATCCGAAATGGGGGACCTACGCGCCACGGTAGGGGGGTTATCTGGAAGGGTGGCCCGACTAGAGGCGGAGGGTGGACAGCGGCGTAATGGGGGGGGAGGGAGTGGGCAGGGGGCCCACTACGGAGCCGCCCCCCCTCCTCGGGCATGTTATATGTGCGATCGCCGAGGGCATTTAGTGAGAGATTGTCCTGAAATCACCCGAGCTAGGCAGATGCGGGGGTTAAACTCCAACGCCCCCTAGAAAGCGGACCAACTAGGGGTGCAATCGACGCGGTCCCGATACAAATAGACGATAATGAGAATAATGGCGAGCGAGTGATCTCCACACAGGTTCCAACAACAACGCCCACGGAAACGGTGACTCCTGGCGACTGGCTACGGGAGCTGGTGGCGGGGATCACGGGGGCCACGTCGCTGGTGGAAGGGGAGGTAAACGGAGTGCGTACCCGAATTCTGCTGGACACGGGGGCGTGGCCTCGCTCGTGAGCGCAGCGCACTGCAGCGCGATCGGGGTCGACGTGCGTCACCTGCAGGCCCCGGACCGCGCGCTGCACACGGCGAGCGGAGCCGGAATGGGGCTGCTGGGGAGAGCCACCCTAGAGGTCCGCATAGGCAGTCAGGTGTGCACCCAGGAGTTCTACGTGTCGAGTGCGTTGTGTCACGAGTGTATCGCAGGTACCGACCTCTTAGAACGGCTGGGACTCAACGTGCAACCCCGCCAGCGATGCGCCACCATGGAGAGCAACGGCGAGCGGATACCGTTCCTGGGACGAGAACCAACGCGCCCCCGCTTCGCACCTGTGGCCGCTATCCTGGCGACGGCAGTCACCATCGGCCCGCTCACCGAGATGCTGGTGCCGGTGGCAACATCCCCCACCGACCCCGCGCTCCGACCATCAGGAGAGGTAATGCTAACTCCTCACCCGGAGTTGGCAAAACGGTATGGGGTCGTGGGATCCGCCACGTTGGTAAACGCAGATGGGGACCGATTGTTTATGCGGATGTTTAACCCCCACAGTACCCCAGCGACACTGCGGCGGCGCACCCCGATAGCCACCGTACACCCCCTGCACGCACGCCACTCTAACGACTCGGTGTTCGCACTCTGGGCTGAGGACCCCGGACGTCCTGAGGGTGACCAGGACCTGGCCTGGCGAGTCGGCCCGACTCCCCGAGCCGAGGTCGTTCCCCTGCTCGACGCGTTACATGTACCATGGGCGGATTTACCTAGGGGAGAGGCCGATCGGCTGCGCGAGTTACTGCGGGAGTATGCCGACGTATTCAGTGAACACGACTCGGACGTGGGTCGGACCGATCTTGTTAAGCACCAAATTGACACCGGTGCAGCCCGACCCATCAAACTCCCTGCGTACCGAGTGGGCGCACCCGAACGCGCCCAAATCAAAGAGGCAGTTGGGGACATGCTTCGCGATAACATAATTCAGCCCTCGGCGAGCCCCTGGTCAGCCCCAGTGGTACTAGTGACGAAAAAGGATGGGTCAACCCGGTTCTGCGTCGATTACCGTAAACTAAATGCAGTCACGCTCGGCGATGCCTTCCCCATACCCCGCATCGACGACACCTTCGACAGCCTCGCTGGAGCGCGATATTTTTCCACCCTCGATCTCGCGTCCGGGTACTGGCAGGTGGAGATGGCGGAGGAGGATCGGCCGAAAACCGCATTCACCACCCCGATGGGGCTATTCGAGTTTCGAGTACTCCCGTTCGGACTCACCAATGCGCCCGCGACGTTCCAGCGGCTGATGGAGTTGGTGATGCGGGGCTTGCAATGGGAACAGTGCCTGATTTACTTGGACGATGTGATAGTGTTCAGTAGATCTTTGTCTGAGCATTGGTCCAGGCTTCGAGAGGTGTTCCAGCGACTGCGAGCGGCTCATCTCAAGCTCAAGTCACGTAAGTGTTACATCGCACAACGCGAGGTGGGGTACCTCGGGCATCGCGTCAGCGATGCAGGTGTGCACACCGATCCGGAGAAGGTACGCGCCGTAGTGGAGTGGCCACGGCCAAGGAATCTGACGGAGATCAGATCATTTTTGGGGCTCGCCACCTATTATCGCCGATTTGTAAAGGGATTCAGCGAGATTGCACGCCCCCTCACCCAACTCACCTCCCCTAAGCATCCCTACCAGTGGACGGGGGCCTGCCAGACGGCCTTCACCACTCTCAAAGACCACCTCACCCACGCCCCCACCCTCGCTTTCCCCGATTTTACCACCGATTTTATTTTGGACACCGATGCCTGCAGCAGCGGGCTGGGCGCGGTGTTGTCACAGGTACAGGATGGGACGGAACGAGTCATCGCGTACGCCAGCCGTACCTTGAGTGGGGCCGAGCTTAACTATTGCGTGACCCGCCAAGAGTTGTACGCCGTGATTTTCGCATGTAAGCAGTTCCGGCCGTATTTGTACGGCAGGAAATGTCGCGTACGCACTGACCATTATGCTCTGCAGTTCCTTCTTACATTCAAGGAGCCGCGGGGGCAGATGGCCCGGTGGTTGGCGCAGTTGCAGGAGTACAACCTGCAAATCGAGTATCGAGCTGGCCGGACGCATGCAAACGCGGACGCCTTGTCGAGGCGACCCACGGTGGACGCCGAGACAAGGGCGGAGGAGGCCTGCCCGTGCTTCACGGGGGGATGCTGCCGGCAGGCAACGGACCCCCGAGTGGCCGCGGCCACTGACCCCCCCCCAGCGAGAGAGAGTGCAGTGTGCGCCACAGAGACCCTCGCAGGTGGCACCGAGGATCCCGTCGACCGCACGGCAAGCGCGGGACCCGCGGCTCGGGACCCGATCGGACGGATCCAGGAGGACGTCGGCTGCGCCTACCCGGGCCTGAACGACGAGCAGCTGAGACAGACCCAGCAGCGAGATCCCGATCTGGCGGCAGTGGAGGCGGCACTGCGGGAGGAAAAGAGCGCCCTACCAGGACCCTGGAGCGGTTTGTATGCCCGGTTGTGTGTGCAGAACGGAGTGGTACGGGAGTTAACCGAGGCCGGCCAGCCGGGGTGCATCTGTGTTCCTGCCCAGGTGCGACCCCAGCTGCTTCGGCTGGTGCATGACCACCCACTCGGGGGCCACGATGGGGAACGACGCACTCGAGAGACCCTGCGTCGCCAGTATCTCTGGCCCAAATTGGCACAAGACGTAGCGGCCTGAGTACAGGGCTGCCGCGCCTGTCAGCAGTGCGGGCCGAAACCGGCACGATACCAGGTGCCCCTAAGGCCGTTCCGCGTCAGCCGCACGAATCAGCTGGTCGGGATTGACCTACAGGGGCCATTCCCGCGATCCCATCGAGGCAACCGATATATCCTTGTCGCAGTAGAGTATTTCACCCGCTACCCCGTGGCAGTGGCCATCCCTGATAAAACGGCCTTGGTGGTGGCCCGGGCATTCGTGGAACACTACGTACTTAAGCACGGGATCCCAGCACGAGTCCTCACCGACCAGGGTAGCGAGTTCGAGGCCGAGTTGTTCCAGGCACTGTGCCGAGAGTTCGGAATCCAGAAGGACCGAACCACAGCGTACCACCCCCAAGCGAACGGTATGGTGGAGCGCATGAATCAGACCCTAGCGGGGAAACTCAAACGTATGGCGGCCGCAAATCAACGGGATTGGGACGAACACCTCCCCTACGCCCTTTTCGCCTACGCCACCACCGTACACACGTCGACGGGACAAACCCCGTTTTTAATGATGTTCGGCCGTGAGTCTCGTTTACCCGCAGATCTGCTATTCGGCGTCCCTTCCCCCCAGCCGGAGGAGGGAAGCCGCCCCGTGGAACACCTGTTGGAGACCCTGCGAGAAGCCCGAGGCCGAGCATACCCGCAAGGGGAAGCCGCGCATCGGCGGCAGGAACAGGGCACCCGACCCCGCATGGAACCCCCCTTATTCCTGACAGGTGCTAAGGTGTGGCTACACACCCCTCGGGTCGGGGCCGGGCAGGTGGGGAAACTGACGACCTACTGGCGGGGACCCTGGACGGTACTAATCTATGGCGGGGAGAGGGATCGAGAGACGGTGGTCAATGTCCGCCGCTTAAAACCGTGGAAAGCGGCCCCGGCGAGAGAGGACCCCGTCACCCGAAGGCCCCGAAATCCCGGAGTACCCGCACCCCTCGTGTTGGGGGGTCTCGCACACTACATGGGCCCCGCCGGGCCCCCGAGACGCCCCGATCCAGTCCGGAGAAGATGCGGACGACGGCCACTAAACCCTTCCGCTGCTGAGTTTGTGCCCCAGCCCACAGGTGCCGGAGGACGGAGAGAGCCGCTGGAGTGGAGGAGGAGACCGCCGCAGGAGCTACAGAGGACGGAACCACCCGCCCCGAGGCCAGCCACCAGGTCCGGACGGATCCCCCGGACCCCGCAACGTTTCCTCGTGGGCGCGGCCCAAGCGAGGTGCTCCAGTCAACCCGGGACGGGGACTGGCACCTCGGGGGGCTATGTGATGCCGCCGCCACGAAGCCGTTCGGCAGGCGCCCAAACCCCCGACTTCGCCACCACCAAGCAACGGAGCCAACCCCGCGTCCCCCTCACCTCACACGAACACACCCGCACGCATTCCCCCCCCCCCATAGAGCTCCGAGGGGAGGTCACCTGGCCGACCGGTTTTTATCCGAGAAACCCTTATCGGGGTTAACTCTCACGGTTTCCGGCGATCAGGGAATTGGACGACCTCCCCCGTGCTACGTTGCGCCGCGGCGCTGCGACCAGCCGTAATATGGTGTGGTCGCGGCATGGGGCATTCGGCCACCGCGGTTGAGGTGCATTTTCCCCCCACACACACCCCCACGGGTCGACGGGGCAAGCAGGGGAGGGACGGGACAGCACGAATAGCGGGACCGCAGGAGCTGTTGCGCATAGTCATGGAGGGTTGGGATAATTACGCTTGAGCGCGCAGGCACCATTGTTAGGGGAGTTAAAGGATAAGGCTATTAGTATAAATAATTGGGAGAGGGGAGGCGCGCGAGGAGCCATGCACAGCTTCCCACGACGGGCCTTTGTGATGGACACCGCCGCATGAACCTCGATGATGGGGGCCTGCGTGAGAAAAGGATTGATTGGAATTTGCGCCGTGCAGGTCGCTCATTTATTAGCGGAACAAAGGCACCGCGGAGCTGCCTGGCCCGGGCGAGGGGGGCGCGTGCCATTGTTTGGAGTTCACGCCGCGCGGACAAAGGATTAATTAGCATAGCGAAGGCGCACGGTGCGTGGGAAGGGGGTAGGGGTCCGGGAATCAGGATAAATGGGAAGCGCAAAGGGGAAATCGGACGGTTCTCTCCAGGCCAGCGGACCCGCAGCAGCTCCAGCCAGCGACCCGGACGTCCGTGCGACGTGTCGAGGTGCGCTGTTAGCACCGGGAGCAGCGAACCACCGCGGGCACCAAACAGTGAGTGGGGAGGTGAAGTAGGGTAGCGTAAGCCGATAAATAGGGAATAGGTACAGGTATCGGTGGAATAGGCCAGCCTCGTCGACTCACTGATTCAACATCAATTCGCAGGTAGCATATAATAAATCATTAATAGCGAAGCGTGGTCTCGCGTGATCTTGTTGAGCAGTGTGTCGCGTGGGGAGCTGCGTGTGTGTGCGTGCGACCACCCCGTGTGCGATACAGGTGCGCGATCATAACGCGAGTTGAGTTGGAGTGCGTGGAGCGGCGTGTGTGTGTGTGGGCGTGCGTACGTTCGCTCCGTGTGGGTTGCAGGCGCGCGATTAGGACAGGGAGGTATCGTAGTAGGGAGGGGCAGAATACTACTCGGTAATTAGCCATGCCGGCTACGCGGACCCGCGGGGGAGGGGAATCCTCGGGCGATGGTTCCCACGCCACGGGTGAGGAACCTAGCAGCGGGGGGGCGATTGATGATGCTAGCCCGGCCGTTAGCATTATCGAGGGAGGGATCTCGGGGGCTAGCGACCCTCACAAATATTATGATGTGTAAAACGTGTATTGAGATTTCTGGAAGGCATATGTAGGCTTTGAAGCAAAGTGGGACAGTACTAATGTTGTATTCTAGCCTTCTTCCATCATTGAGATATAATGAATGAAAACACACCAAGAAGCAGCAGGCTGCAAAACACCAGGTGTTGTTGAGTAATGAACTGAAGGAGGGCTAGGATGGCAGAATTTGCAACCTTGCTTCAAGGAAAGATAAGGCCTGATAAACGACACCTGTCACCTGTGCTGGGCAGAGACAGTGGGAGAGTCAGCCAGACAGAGTTAAGGCAAAAAGCCCAACCATCTATGACCTCAGCACATGGGCGAATAATGGGGCAGTGTCAACTCGAAGGCAATGAAAGGAAGCAGAGGCGCCTTTGTCAAAATCACAACCACAGAAAGCCAGGAATCATCACTGATTGTGTGTTTAGGGATTCCGAGCTAATTGGAACACGTGCACACAGGGAGGAGAAATACGCCTTGTTCTCCTGCAGCTGAGGGAGCCAAGATAAACCCAGCTCAAGGTTGTGTACACAGGGGAGGGAGCTGATCCTGAAATTAATCACACTCCCAGAGCAGAAGGTTCTCCCAGAGCAGAAGGTTGGATGACCACAGTGAAGGGTGTTGTGCATCTCTCAAGGCTGCAGGCTCAGCTGAACAGCGAGGCTGCGGGGGTCACCAGAAGTTCGTGTTCGCCTAGTTAAGTCAAAAAGCTCAATTATTCTGTATTGCTATTAAAGTTACGTTAAAGTCGGAATTTAACAACAGGGTAGGCTAAAGTTATTGATATGAAATGTTATTTCCATACTTTAATACTTTATATACAACTCGACCCGAAGCATAACGGGATGAATCACCACCAGGTCGAATATAAAATACATAATAAAAGAGCGATGTTAAACCCAGGGTCGGAGAGAAGGGAGATCCCGGCCGTCTTTGTATCCCCGCAGCGCGGGATATGAGTGTGTATACGCTCGGGGAAACACCTCCACTTGAGTCAAGCACCACGATGGGAAATGACAGACCTTAGGTTACATACAGAATCATAACTGTGAAATGGTAAGGGACAAATGTTAAAACTTTTACCCATTTCTTTGTGCGTCAGTGAGGGTCGGAGGGAGTGCCCCTCCCTCCAGGTGGTGCAACACGGACAAAAGACGCCTATGAGACGATTTGTAACGTCTGTGTTTTGGTTCATGAAGAAGGCCAAACAAGAGATAATATCGCACCCAGACAGAGAGACGACCTCGAGGCAATTTGTAACACTTGACTGTTTGCTCGTGGATTTTATGGAGGGAGTATGACAACGGAATATACCGTGGGTGATGCACACAAGGACACACGGACGTACGGACACACACATGGACCCACCTACCTACGGACAGATCCTGACACAGTAAATCAAAAGAAACCCCGCCTTGTGGGCAGGGTCTAAAGGGATTTTTCGGCATAAAAGAAAGGACTCTGAGCATTGGAAACCAGTTCGACCAGGAGGGTCAACTCATCAGCCGAGTTCGACCAGTGGGTCGGCTCAGGAGCTCGACCGGGAGGGTCGGCTCAGGAGTTCGACCAGGAGGGTCAACTCATCAGGAGTTCGACCGGGAGGGTCGACTCAGGAGCGAGCTGCGACCAGCGGGTCGGCTCGGCTCATAACCAGCTCGACCGAGAGGGTCGACTCAGGAGCGAGCTGCGACCAACGGGTCGGCTCGACTCTTCAGCTCGTCTGGGACTCAGCCGAGTTCAGCCGGCTCTCGGGGCTCGACTCAAGCGGCTCCCCATCTCCTCTGCAGGCGGGCAAGACCCGCTTGACAGCTCAACTCGGCCTGCGTGGGCCAACCTCTGCCGAGTCGGAGGTCTCTGCTGCCGCCAGCGTCGCGGTTTGGCGACGAGGCGACGACCCAACACTGCACGCTGCGAGCGAGCTGTGGGCGCCACCTACCGACCGGGTTCCGAACTACGACAGCGTATCAACAGGCATCCGAACCAATTCACCACGGTGACAGAGGAGCGACTGATACGTATGACGCGCACCGCCCCCTCACCACACGACCACCAGGCGTCTGTTTGACATAAAGAACCGACTCCGAACACTGACTATTCAAGACAACTCTTACCACTCAAAAACACTCGAGACCGAGTGATGGCCATCCGTCGTTTATAAGAGTGTTCGTAATTTTTATCTTTAATACTTAGTGGGCTGTACTCTTAATCGCATAAATTCCCAACAGATCCATCAATACGAATTGATTCTTGGCACCTCCTTCCGCCAAGCCACGCTCACGTGGGGAGTGGTGGCCACCAGATCCTTATCAGGTGATCTGGTCCCAATTAGTAAACTTGATAAGATAACGATCTTCGGAAAAGGAGCACCGTCGCAGGCCCTTACTCCGAGCCATTCTGTTGTCAGATAACCTGCCGATGTATCTGTTGAGATTGGTGCCTTTAAGAATAATAACTGTTTTTGATTGTGTTTTTCATCACCGCATAATCTTTCAAGTATCTTTCAGTCATAATCGCCGCACGTACTCGCATCCTCTACAGAATATTCAACTGTCCCGTGACCCAAGGTGCTAACAACGTGATAAGGGTTGCGTATGATCAATAAGGAGGGCGATACTGCGTGAACAATATTGAGTATAATAATTCATTAACGTTAAGGTTTTTCTTAGCATAGTATTTGCATGTTTTAACGACTCTCTCTCACTAACAACCATCGCGTTATGCGGGATACATGTGCCGTTGTCAAAGTGAAATCAGACAATCGTTGATGATACTGTATTGATGCCGTGTTGACGTTCCGGGAATGAGAGTTCGCATACTATATCATAGTTGAGGTTGAATTAGTAATACATTGATTAATACAGAAGTGGTTGTGTGATTCTTTCCTGAAATCTATGCATAAGATCTGCTTCTGCGTTGAGATCTGAACTTGGTGACCTTAATAAACACACTAATACATATTCAGTAAATGTTAAAGCGATAACGGGGTGAACCGGGGACCTAAAAATAAGCGAGAATGAGACGAACCTAGACAACGATGCCGAGTTAATCTAAGTTAATCTTGCATACTTACACCACACCTGCATAACTGCATACGATTAATTGCCTTATTCCGATCGATAACCCACCCTCGTCACCGAGGCGGGGTCTGGTTATCATAACGACTTGCATTATCATAATTACACCCACTCGCATAATTACTACGATTACCTCTCGAATTGGCATAATTAAATGTGCATAATTACATAAATTAACATATTTCCGGATAATTACACATTTGGCCAAATTTCATTTGATTATTATTATTTTCACTGAATATTCATAACCCACATATACAACATAATAATTTCACCCACGCACGCATACAACACATCAAAATTTTGATACCCAACATATACAACATAATGGGGGCTCGGGTCCGGGATTTCTCGCAGACAGTTTATGCATGAATTCAGGAACGAATCACTGTTGTGTTAATCAAAGTGTTGTGAACTAACGTTGCCTTGTGATTATAAACGGGGGTATACACGCGCTCTGAAGTGAAATACCAGAGTAGCAGAGTATAACAAAGACAGCTGGGCTGAGATTATTTGCTCGAGTTGAACTGACGCATCCTGTGATACAATTGTTTATAAGTACTCTGAAAAGAAAGGTCAAAGTAACTCCTGCCACTTGAGATGATATGATTAAGAATAATTTTTGAATGGGTGACGGGGTACGGGGAACTCGTATTAAAACGTACCGACCAATCTGTTACAAAGCAGTACAGTCAGAGAGACATATGGGAAGGGAGCTGTATCGATAACACGAACACACCTCGGGGGAAACTAATTGACTGGATAAAATGTAACGAAGGCGAACACGATGCAAAAGCTGCAGAGAAAGCAGGACAGGACTCATTCCTCCTCACACAGGCATACAGACAGGGATGGTGGAATAAAGGAAAATTCGGAAAGGAAACAAGAGAGAAATCGTCTCTAATAAACGAGGAAAAATGTCCTCACACCATCGTAAGGGAGGAAAAATCAGGGCTCGCGACACCAGCGAAACTCACAGACGTGGATCCACAGAATAAAGATGGAAGTAACATTAAATCACACTCATTCGAGAGAAGGGACGGAGAGATACATATGCAAACAAAAACATGTGAGATTGACAACTTCACAGATAGAGGGAAGCAAAATGTTAAAGTAAAGTCGACAGGACGTGCTCCGCTAAGGGCAGAGGCAAAAACTGAAGGGAAATGGCAACACGAGCGACACGGCATTGGGCGCGCACACAGAAAATGCACACCGATTAATCACGCCCGACACAGAACAGATAAAAGTGACAGATTGCCTTATGATAACTTGTTTGATGATGACGCTGACGGCGATCAACTTTCGGAATACTTATTCAACAATAAAACCCTTAAATTGATGGACAAGGCTCTAGTCAGAATTCCCGATTTTGACCCCCACAATAAGACTATGGATATCCACACACATATCGCGACAGTAGAAGAGGAGGCAATGATTAGAGGGTTGATGAGACGGGATGAAAAAGCGAGTTTGTTGAAACGAAGCTTAAATAAAGATTCTATCCCATGGGTAAAGTCACTACCACACAAGGTTAGAAATGATTTTAAACAACTGAGCCTGGCAGTGATTCGGAAGTTTGGAGAATATTCGACACTCACTGAGGGGTTTTATGCTGTAAAATCGATGACCCAGGGCATGGACCAAGATCCACGTGACTACCTCGTACAATTTAAAAGAGCGTATTACGCAGGCGATGTGAATCAATACCACGAAGGAGATAAAATGTTCAAAATTATGTTTTTTGAATCCTTGAGCCCAGAGATTACAGAAAGGGTGAGAATGGTTTTGAATTCAGAAACCGCATCCTTACGCCGCATAGAGAGCAATGCGTACATGGCATGGTTATACAGAGCTAAGAATCATAATTCGGATCCAGAAGACAGGGAGAGGGATAAAGAACCCAGCCTCTCAGAGAGGAATAAAAATCACCGAGCAGTCCCACAATGCAGGACGGAGCAAACACGCACGCACACATGGCAAAATAACCCAGAGAGAGGTTGGCACGAGAATGAGAGCGGCACAAAGCCGAACATTCAGAGGAATCGCAGGAGGGGGAGGTTCAGAACAGAACCATACCAACACCCCATGCCACGACACACACGAGGCCAAAGTTGCACTCTAAGATGGCGAGATAACCATCCAGCGGGAAGGTACACAGACTGCGGAGGTATGGATGCGAACATGCAGGAGAATCGTAGGAGGGAGAGGTTCAGAGCAGAACCATATCAACACCCCATCCCACGACACACGCAAGGTTCAAATTACGCACAGAGATGGCAAGATAACCACCTAGCGGGAAGGTGTTACACAGACCGCGGAGGTATGGATGCGAACATTCAGAGGAATCGCAGGATGGGAGGTCAAACACAATCGATCCAATTCCGACCAATTCCTCCACCGGCTATACCAGGAGGGAATAGAGGAATAACACAGAATGCGGTCCAAAGACATGATAAACAACCCACAGTGAGCGCGAGCGAGCGGCCAACACGCGCCCCACCCGCCGAGGTATTAAACCCGAAGCTCAATGAGAAATACAGGCAGGCTGCAAGTGACAGTGCTCCCGTAAATGACGCGCGGATCGAATACAAGGACAGGGTTGCATTGAAGCGTGATCGGACAGTACAAAAACAGACAGCAGGGACACGCCCTGAGGAGCGCAGGCATGAGCCTTTGAATGGGAAATATCCAAGGGAAACCAAAATTTATGTGGATCGGAGTGCTAAAATGGAGACGAATGTCCATGACGTATCGGGAATGGTGTTGGAATCCAACACACTCGTAAAAACAAAGAGGGCAACATTACGAGGGACAGAATTAAATCGACACACTGACTCGGCAAATGTGCATGTAATCGCAGAGAGAGCGAATGCCAGTGATGACGGAGTACAGAAGTTGGTTGTGTGCGCGAATTCTGATTATGTGCAGCACAATTTTACACCACACACTCCCACGACGCGAGAGAGTGAGAGGGGAAATTACAAACGAACCGGAAAACCGTGATCGAATGATCAAAGTGATAAGTGGTAAACCAGACACTCAGAACTTGGTAAAAAGATTGCAAGGATGTAACAGGAGGAAAATAACGCAAAAATGCGTTCGAAACCGCTACCTAGCGTTTCCCAGGATTTAACAAAAACAAAAAAAATTAATATCCGTCGGAGTTATGAGGGATGAGAACCATGTAACTGGTGATATCGATGTTAAAGTTTATTTCTTTTGCTTATTTCAAATGTAACCTTGTTAAGATTGTGATACATATGCGCGCGCTTTGGAAGGAATGCGTTATGGATTAGTACCGATGTTTAACGTTGTGTTTTATTTCTTTTGCTTATTTCAAATGTAACCATGTTACGATTGTGATACATATGCGCGCGTCGTAAGAAATAACCGCCGAGAGTGAGGGCGGCTTATAGATTCATAACACAAAAAAAGGGGCATTTACTTGGTTTGGAAATTCGCCAGTGGCCAAATCGACCCCTGATAATTATTCAAACGGGCGGATTGTTGTGTCTATCCTTTTTTTTTTATTAAGAACAATTCTAAAAAATATAATAATTTTTTTAATCTATATATATACCTTTTTTAATTAATTAATGAAAACAACTCACTTCTCCTCACAAGAACACCAGGAATCCATGAAACATGGAGGGCGGTTAAAATGTTGAGAGTTCGGTCACAAAGAGGTCATGGACATCCAAATGGACAAAAGATGTATGGACTAGCCTCCCAAGACATCTGGAGATATACAGATAAGGGCAGAATAAATAACGGTTGAAACTTCGCGTTTTCTTAACGTTTTCCTTACCGAAAAGTAGAAACTTAACAAAGATAATTAACCAACAAACAATAATTTTATTATTATATGTTTCCTACCTACACGACCTTCCAAAAAAAAAAAAAAAAAAAATAAAACTAAAGAGTACGAATTCCAGAAAGCTTAAGTGGAAACATAATAACGCTTAACCTTAGGACATAAAAAAAATTAACTCAGAATAAACACCAATCTCTGGGGAACTAAACTAATGGGCATATCACACTACAATAATGTGTAACATGTTTTCCAGGAAATGGCAGCCCTCCTGCTCACGCTCCTGCTAACGTACCTTGCCAAGCTAGAAGGGAGCCAAGGCCTGATGATGCCACCCAAGAATAACCGTAGAAACTATCTTTTAACGATATCTCCTATAACACGTAGTCAATAGAATAATTTCTCCCTCCCTTATCGTTTTACCTTCCTTTAGAATATTTTTTTTTTCCTCTCTCTTGTCACATATAACCATGTTAAGTTGTAACACGTACGCGCGCGTTGTAAGGAAATAGCAGCAAAACTTGAGGACAATCGATGGTTCATGATGGAAGAAGGGTATACATATTTTTTTAAAAATAACCCGTGGCCATTTGACCACTGGTCATTTTTAAAAGGGCGGAATGTTGTATTCTAGCCTTCTTCCATCATTGAGATATAATGAATGAAAACACACCAAGAAGCAGCAGGCTGCAAAACACCAGGTGTTGTTGAGTAATGAACTGAAGGAGGGCTAGGATGGCAGAATTTGCAACCTTGCTTCAAGGAAAGATAAGGCCTGATAAACGACACCTGTCACCCGTGCTGGGCAGAGACAGTGGGAGAGTCAGCCAGACAGAGTTAAGGCAAAAAGCCCAACCATCTATGACCTCAGCACATGGGCGAATAATGGGGCAGTGTCAACTCGAAGGCAATGAAAGGAAGCAGAGGCGCCTTTGTCTAAATCACAACCACAGAAAGCCAGGAATCATCACTGATTGTGTGTTTAGGGATTCCGAGCTAATTGGAACACGTGCACACAGGGAGGAGAAATACGCCTTGTTCTCCTGCAGCTGAGGGAGCCAAGATAAACCCAGCTCAAGGTTGTGTACACAGGGGAGGGAGCTGATCCTGAAATTAATCACACTCCCAGAGCAGAAGGTTCTCCCAGAGCAGAAGGTTGGATGACCACAGTGAAGGGTGTTGTGCATCTCTCAAGGCTGCAGGCTCAGCTGAACAGCGAGGCTGCGGGGGTCACCAGAAGTTCGTGTTCGCCTAGTTAAGTCAAAAAGCTCAATTATTCTGTATTGCTATTAAAGTTACGTTAAAGTCGGAATTTAACAACAGGGTAGGCTAAAGTTATTGATATGAAATGTTATTTCCATACTTTAATACTTTATATACAACTCGACCCGAAGCATAACGGGATGAATCACCACCAGGTCGAATATAAAATACATAATAAAAGAGCGATGTTAAACCCAGGGTCGGAGAGAAGGGAGATCCCGGCCGTCTTTGTATCCCCGCAGCGCGGGATATGAGTGTGTATACGCTCGGGGAAACACCTCCACTTGAGTCAAGCACCACGATGGGAAATGACAGACCTTAGGTTACATACAGAATCATAACTGTGAAATGGTAAGGGACAAATGTTAAAACTTTTACCCATTTCTTTGTGCGTCAGTGAGGGTCGGAGGGAGTGCCCCTCCCTCCAGGTGGTGCAACACGGACAAAAGACGCCTATGAGACGATTTGTAACGTCTGTGTTTTGGTTCATGAAGAAGGCCAAACAAGAGATAATATCGCACCCAGACAGAGAGACGACCTCGAGGCAATTTGTAACACTTGACTGTTTGCTCGTGGATTTTATGGAGGGAGTATGACAACGGAATATACCGTGGGTGATGCACACAAGGACACACGGACGTACGGACACACACATGGACCCACCTACCTACGGACAGATCCTGACACAGTAAATCAAAAGAAACCCCGCCTTGTGGGCAGGGTCTAAAGGGATTTTTCGGCATAAAAGAAAGGACTCTGAGCATTGGAAACCAGTTCGACCAGGAGGGTCAACTCATCAGCCGAGTTCGACCAGTGGGTCGGCTTAGGAGCTCGACCGGGAGGGTCGGCTCAGGAGTTCGACCAGGAGGGTCAACTCATCAGGAGTTCGACCGGGAGGGTCGACTCAGGAGCGAGCTGCGACCAGCGGGTCGGCTCGGCTCATAACCAGCTCGACCGAGAGGGTCGACTCAGGAGCGAGCTGCGACCAGCGGGTCGGCTCGACTCATCTTCAGTTCGACCGGGAGGGTCGACTCAGGAGCGAGCTGCGACCAACGGGTCGGCTCGACTCTTCAGCTCGTCTGGGACTCAGCCGAGTTCAGCCGGCTCTCGGGGCTCGACTCAAGCGGCTCCCCATCTCCTCTGCAGGCGGGCAAGACCCGCTTGACAGCTCAACTCGGCCTGCGTGGGCCAACCTCTGCCGAGTCGGAGGTCTCTGCTGCCGCCAGCGTCGCGGTTTGGCGACGAGGCGACGACCCAACACTGCACGCTGCGAGCGAGCTGTGGGCGCCACCTACCGACCGGGTTCCGAACTACGACAGCGTATCAACAGGCATCCGAACCAATTCACCACGGTGACAGAGGAGCGACTGATACGTATGACGCGCACCGCCCCCTCACCACACGACCACCAGGCGTCTGTTTGACATAAAGAACCGACTCCGAACACTGACTATTCAAGACAAGTCTTACCACTCAAAAACACTCGAGACCGAGTGATGGCCATCCGTCGTTTATAAGAGTGTTCGTAATTTTTATCTTTAATACTTAGTGGGCTGTACTCTTAATCGCATAAATTCCCAACAGATCCATCAATACGAATTGATTCTTGGCACCTCCTTCCGCCAAGCCACGCTCACGTGGGGAGTGGTGGCCACCAGATCCTTATCAGGTGATCTGGTCCCCAATTAGTAAACTTGATAAGATAACGATCTTCGGAAAAGGAGCACCGTCGCAGGCCCTTACTCCGAGCCATTCTGTTGTCAGATAACCTGCCGATGTATCTGTTGAGATTGGTGCCTTTAAGAATAATAACTGTTTTTGATTGTGTTTTTCATCACCGCATAATCTTTCAAGTATCTTTCAGTCATAATCGCCGCACGTACTCGCATCCTCTACAGAATATTCAACTGTCCCGTGACCCAAGGTGCTAACAACGTGATAAGGGTTGCGTATGATCAATAAGGAGGGCGATACTGCGTGAACAATATTGAGTATAATAATTCATTAACGTTAAGGTTTTTCTTAGCATAGTATTTGCATGTTTTAACGACTCTCTCTCACTAACAACCATCGCGTTATGCGGGATACATGTGCCGTTGTCAAAGTGAAATCAGACAATCGTTGATGATACTGTATTGATGCCGTGTTGACGTTCCGGGAATGAGAGTTCGCATACTATATCATAGTTGAGGTTGAATTAGTAATAAATTGATTAATACAGAAGTGGTTGTGTGATTCTTTCCTGAAATCTATGCATAAGATCTGCTTCTGCGTTGAGATCTGAACTTGGTGACCTTAATAAACACACTAATACATATTCAGTAAATGTTAAAGCGATAACGGGGTGAACCGGGGACCTAAAAATAAGCGAGAATGAGACGAACCTAGACAACGATGCCGAGTTAATCTAAGTTAATCTTGCATACTTACACCACACCTGCATAACTGCATACGATTAATTGCCTTATTCCGATCGATAACCCACCCTCGTCACCGAGGCGGGGTCTGGTTATCATAACGACTTGCATTATCATAATTACACCCACTCGCATAATTACTACGATTACCTCTCGAATTGGCATAATTAAATGTGCATAATTACATAAATTAACATATTTCCGGATAATTACACATTTGGCCAAATTTCATTTGATTATTATTATTTTCACTGAATATTCATAACCCACATATACAACATAATAATTTCACCCACGCACGCATACAACACATCAAAATTTTGATACCCAACATATACAACACTGTGGCGCCCATCTCGCCACAGTGGCCAGATGTTAACTACCTCGCTTGGTATACAGGAGGTCTTGAGTTCGATCTAGACCCTTACGCCTGTATATTTGGAGTTTGCATACTCTCCCCGTGGTCGCCTGGATTTTTATCCGTGCGGTTAAATTATTTGGCTGCTATAGATTTCCACATAAGCAACTTCGTTGAGCTATCATTTGTGGCCAGGTCACTTGTGAAAAAGAGATATATTGCTCAGTGTGCTTTACCTGGTAAAATTTTAAAAAAGTTAATCGTTACAAGTAGTCATTTTCTCAAAGGGTAACACAGTGACTGATTGTGCCATGCAAGCAAGGGTACCACCATATTTTATTTGATAGGTATGTGATATCGTAGAAAAATCTGGACAACATACTGTTGTGCAAAAACACCAGGGCAATGCCTCGCTCACTTTGGAATCTGTTAAGAGACAGGCATATATCTTCGATTAATAAAAAAAACACCCTCCTTATTTGTTTATTGACAATGTATTGGTTCACATAAACAAGCGTGCCTCCGGCATGTACTCTTCATCTCACAACTATTTTCATTTGTCAGTGTATTGACTACCGTTCACTTGCACTCGCGCGCAATTGAGATTCGTCTTAATTTCTGCCTAACTCTTGCCAGTTAGTGCACGGTTTGAGTACACAAGTCCGATTTATATATTGAATACTACTAACAGTCCTTTTGTCAACACATTGACTGACTGACCATGCTTCACCATGCTTGTCAGTGTTATTGGTGCTCAGTCTCGGTTTGAATATCACTCGCCAGTGATGTTTGTTATGGCCGGGAATTAAACTCAGGTCACGGGAATCATAGTGCAGTGCCGTAACCACTCCGACTCCGCTCCCCACCAGTATCATGACACTTGCTACCACAGACCGGCCAGCACGGCAAAGTGTGGTTAAAAAACCCCTCAATGACTGCCATGGCGTGGAGAGGCCCTCATCCAGCAGCATATTAACAAAGGGCTGTTAAAAAATATATATGTATGCAAACTACAATATAATTCCACTAAACGTATATTTCCAAGGTTGCTACGGAGAAATAAAAAACGTGCACTACTCAAATTACTTTATATTAAACGAATGTCTTCACATATGCACATTAACTAGGAACCTTCATTTCCTTGTGTAATCACAAGGCATTTGTGATATAATCACCTGATTTAGCTTTGCTGATGTTCCTGCCTATGCGCAAGTTTAATGCTGCATCATCTAGTTCCTAAACACTGCGTGCTCAAACATTTCCCATGACGGACACCGCATGAGGAGGCCTGCATCCAGTGATAGACATAAAGCTGAAATAAATGTGTAGGATCAAATTGTACTTTTCGCATTTTGGCTATATGTTGTCTAAAACTGGTTAGACAAGGCCATACAGAAGGACATCTCTGGTGTAGGCCGATCAGTTTCAAACACAATGCATATATTATCAGAGCATGTTTTGCCACAAGTACGTGCGGTTAATGCAGCCTTGATGCCTTGCAATAGGTGTCTATTTGGAGTTTGAACATTTTAACACCTGCTAATGCCAATAAAGTAAAACCTATTATTGTTTCATCGCTGAAATAATTATAACTGATCATATAGCAGGTGATATTGGTTGAATGTGTTACAGGAACTTTAATAATAATCCACTTTACCTTAGGAAGCCTCACTGAGTCTCAGTACTCTTTTTCAGGAGGGTCCTGCTAACATCGGGGTGTTTCATAAATTTTCTTAGTGGGTGGATATTTGTGGGAGGAAACGGGAGAACCTGGAGAGAACCATCCACGCCGTGGGGCAGCCATTGGGGAAGATCTGTTCAAACGTGGCGCAAACCCACGGTACTATCGTAACATTGTGCGGGACGCCTCCTTTTCATAATCACACCCCCCCCCCCCTCCGAGGGCATCACGAACCAGTTTTAGTGTGCAAATAAAATAACGTGAGTGGATAAAGCAGGATAATAGAATCTTCCCCCCTGCCTTGCATTATGTAACTTCTGACCTACCTCTCCTGGACATTTGTGGGGGGAAAAAGCTCCGTAGGTCATCATGCATTTTTATAGTTGCATTATACAAACTATAAAAATATAAACGTGCATGGAACCTGTTGTATCGGAAACTACCTCAGGCAATGCAAATATTATATTTTGTTTCAAGTTCCATGTATAAAGGATGAAAGCATTTCTTGTGCTGGAGGTATATATATATATTTATTTCATTACAAAGGATAATTTACATGCAGGAAGCATTTTGTGAGATTCTGGTATGATCGGGCGTGCATTTATGTCTGCCTATTTAATTTATACCTGCCTGACATGTCAAACGTTCATGATTGTAGTTGATATTAGTCGTGCCCTGCAGTCGGGAACCGTCTGTCGCAGAGGCTCTGTGATTTGATGTGCTTGACTCGCACTCGAAATGTGACGGGCAAGAGTCATCTTGCCCGTCTGAATAAACTTAACGGATGTGCTCACTTACGGGGAAAACCCAGTGTGGGTATTTTGGCAGGGCTCAGTTGTAGCCATCGCATTGTTACTTACACTTGGCCAGATCGTAGTGAACAGCTGGAAATTTGTATAGGTGCTTTGCATTTGTTTTTTAGACTTTAACCAAGCCTATGCTTTTGTATGGAGAGATGGACTAAACGAGTTCTAGGTTATTGTGGCATCCACAGTAAGACAATCAGACTCTTGCAGAATGTTTAATGGGACTCGGGATTTTGTGCAGCTGGGGGGGGGGGCGAACACCAGAGAAAATTGAGATGAGCATTGATATTGCAATAAAATGTCCACTCTTCAATCTGTAATATTGGATATAACAGGAAGAATGTGTTGCTCCACCTATGTTATGTATATATGTTCACTGATGTACTGGTAAATAATCTCGAGTGCGTAAATGACTTAAGTTTATCCACCACATTGTGGATTACAAAAATAATCATGGCCAACACCAGTCACGATTATTTGAACTGGTCCTGGACCTTCCCGAGGTATACTCAGCCTCAAATGAGTACTTTGTGCGATGTGTAAATTTTTCACTTGGGAGACAAAGGCGTCCGGGCGTGTGCTGACGCTGATCTTAATAGGTGCTCACTTACAGCGCTTTCTCCAATAGTGTATTAAGGCTATACGGGGGATCTTGGTCATTGTTCACAGATAGTCCTTGCCTTACACTGCACTCCACGAATATTACCGTCACTCTGGCAGTTTGTAAAAATAAGCAACGTTTAAAAGACGTAAACATATCATAAGCCATTTCACAATGTGATATTTTGAAATTTAATATTTGTCTCTCCATAGTAAGTCCATAACAAGACAAAAATTGGCAGTGGCTTTTTAAAACTCTATACATATTTTTATTATTGAATAGGGATTACATTACCACAATTTTAGGTGACTTTAAAGGTGCCAATTATGTGGTCACAATCTTAAATATCAGTAAAAAATAAATGTGTGCAGGTGCAATGCTCTCTTGCAAATGTCATTCTATTTGACAAACTGTGAAACCACGCACATCTTAAGCAAATACAAAGGAGGGCATGTGCCTGTGTCTAATTCTTCCTAAATTATTTGTTCAACCATTTAATATCCTGCTGCTTCGAATGCAAACGCCGCTGTATCTTTTGACAAATTCTGTACGACCCAAGCCCCATGTGATGTCACCCGACGCGACATCTACGCGAGCAGGGTGAGGGAATTGGTTGGCCGGCGCCACCCGAGGTCTTGCCGGGCGCCACCCGAGGTCTTCCCGGCGCTGCGAGTGCTGTTCCAGAGTAGCCCCCTGCCTCTGTCAGGCCCTCGTGTGCTCGCAAACTCCTTCGGGGGCGCATTGCGCGGCCCCCTACCACTCCGCCCGGCCTGGTTGCGGCCTCAACCGGCCTGCCCGCAGCAGGTCTCCATCTCGTCCTCAGGTTCCTCATCCCCTGTATAGAACAGTCCTTCCCCCAAGTGAGGACCTCCTGGGGTGGGGTACTTGCCCCCCTACTCTAAGTGCACATGCGTGTGCGCCACAGGTTCGTCATCTCACACCTCAGCTGGGCAACCACTCCACACCTGACGACCTCACACAGGGATTCATATTCGACACCCCGCTTCGTTGAGCCTGAGACGCCCATGTGATCACCAGTTTACATATGAGTGTGTCTACGTAGGTGGAGGATATCTCTACATGTATATGGGTGTATCCGTGCGCGTATGTCGCCTCCAGGTGCACCCTTGAGGTGCCTCAAGGCACAAGCGTCAAGGTACCGTCACCGCCCCCTAGTGGTGAGCGACTGCTGGGGTCCCTCTCTACAGGGTGCTTCAAATAAATGTTAACACTTATATGGGACTATTGTTATTAATGTGTATTGGTGATACAAGCTGGGGTAAGAATCGTGTGCCAGCGCGTAGTGATTGGCTGTGTGTGTTGGTGACGCGCGCTGACGGTGAAGGATCATGGGTTAGCGCGGGGTCATGGGTTGTGAGGCAGTGATTGGCTGGGTATCGGTGACGCGCGCTGACAGCGAAGGGATCGTGTGGAAGCGCGTGGGGATTGGTCAACTAAGGGGGTGCTCACGTCGTGGTCCGCATACGCTCCGTCTCCCGGGAGGGGAGGCTATATAAGGCGGTGCGCGCAGGCGCACGGGGAGTTGGTGACCAGTGAAGACAGAAGACGGAGGAGGAAGAGATAGGGCCCTGAGGCACCTAGTCCCGCTGTTCTTGTGAGGACCGGGGCCCTGTGTGGCCCAGAGGCGGGACCTTGGGACCCGGGGCCGAACGTCCGTGTGAGGGCCGGCCCGCTGGACCCAGAGGTCGAGACCCACGCCCAAGCTGGGGTGGGTCTGTAGCGCCACGGACGCTACAGGGCTGGAGTGCCCGGGAGTGTGTACCGTGAGCTGTAGTAACCACGCGTGTCAAGTGAGCGTGTAGCGTGAGCTGTAGTAACCACCAGTGTCAGGTGGAGTGTGTAGCGTGAGCTGTAGTAACCACCAGTGTCAGGTGGAGTGTGTAGCGTGAGCTGTAGTAACCACCAGTGTCAGGTGGAGTGTGTAGTGTGAGAAATAGTGACCACACGTGTTATTGAAGAAGACAAGTGAAAATAAAGTGTGCTACCCGTCAAGTAGTTTCCCGCCGTCATTCCGAATTCTTCAACTGGTGTCAGAAGTGAAACAGTCTTCCAGGCTTGGATGCAAGGAAGACTCTTCGGACTCACGGGATTGACCGCGAGGATAACCTCGACGACTCGGGCCAGCTGGCATCAGGGGGAGAGGACGAGGAGATGCCGACGCCGCAGTACCCACCGGGGGCGCCCGACGAGCGGCTGGGGGCTGGTGCCGGACTCCGCGAGGCGCACTCCCGTCTGGCAGAGCTGCTACTCGCCGCGGCGTCCATCCTGGCGGAGATCACCACGTCGGGAGGAGCGGGGACGTCGGCGGACATTCGACAGGCTCGCCCCGCTGATTCCCGCCAAAATGACTTGGCAGTTCCCGCCATTTCAACCACGCGGACATCTTTTGGCGGGAACAGCGAGCAACACGTGGCGGGAGTTCTCCAAGCGCGCCCGCTTACGTCATCAGCGCGCGCTACGGACCGCCATCAGCCACCCGCCATAGGGGCCGCCATCTTGCAGACCGACGGTAGGGCGGAGAGGAACCACGTGGCAGAGGACGACTTCATCTTCCAGCAGCGCCTTCCCACGTTGACAGCCTTCAAGGCGGAAGGCGGGGACTGGGGCGCATTCCAACGCAGGTTTCTGGCGCATCAAGAAATGTCGGCCTGGTCTGACGCTACGGCGCTGCGGGCACTGCCTGCCATGTTGGACGACGACGCGCTCGCGGCCTTCAGGTCAGCACAGAGGTCGGACCGCTCCACGCTTAAGGCTGTGTTGGGCCTCATGGCCAAGGTCTATGGACCCCCTTCGGCTTGTCGCCATCAGTTTTACGAGCGACGGAAGGCGGACACGGAGACCGCGCTTGCCTACCGCACGGCGTTGTTGGCTCTCGCCGACGCCGCGTTCCCTCGTATGGACGATGAGGGCCAGGATGCAATGGTCTTGGAGCAACTGCTCAAGTTGACGCAGGACCTGGGGGTCCCCATCAACACGGCCGACGAAGTCGACATATCTTCCTTGCGGGTCGCAACAAGTATACAGGCGCACGTGGTCCTCAAGCGTAAACAGGGGGTCGTCTGCACTGCTGCCGTGGGCTCAGCTCCGGGCCCGGTGGTCACCGAGCCCCAAGTCGTCTGCCCACGGGAGGAAGCGTTCACCGCTGGACGACCGGGGGACTGGAGGTCCGGGGGTCGTTCGCCTCTGCGATCGGCCCGCAAGCTGGAGCAACCGAGACCTCCGACGTCCCTCATCACGTGTTACAACTGCGGCCTCCGGGGCCACGTGGCGTCCGGTTGCCGCGCTCCACGTCAGCGCGCCATGGGACCTCGGCTGGACGACGACCAAGGCCCTAAGTCGTCCCTACTACCCCCGGCAAGTCGCGGCACTTCACATGCTCGGCCTACATGCACGACACACATGGGCCGTCGCTTTGCGGCGGAGGAGGGCCGATTAGGGGTCGGGGATTCGGTTCGGAGAGGGGGGTTCGTGCGGGACCGAGGGGACATTAAATGGTCTGAGTTGGGTCACAGAATAGTGGCTGCGTCGGCGGGTTCATCGGTCGTTACGGGATTCATAGACGGGGTCGAGGTCAGGGTGTTAGTGGACACGGGGGCGTCGGCTACTATTATTTCAGACCTCATTTACAACATTCTCCCTGTCCAATGTCGACCTCTGCTTCCGGTGGACATGCCATTTTACGCGGCAAATGGGGGCTCGTTGGGCATTGTCGGGCAGATTCGGGCGTCCATTTGCATTGGGGATATTAAATTGTCGGGACCTGTTTTCGTCTCCTCTTCCTTAGTGGTTCCTTGTCTGTTGGGCACAGATTTTTTGGCTAAAATGCCCATTAAAATTCTCATCGATCAACGTTGCATTGAGCTACCATCGGGTCGCCGTATTTCCTTTTTGTCGAATCCTACGGAAATTCGGACGGCGTGCGCTACGATACAACCGCTGGCGACACAGACCGTGCACGTGCCCCCGGGTTCGCAGATGTTGATTCCCCTCCGGTTGAGGAAGCCATTGGATGGGGAGACCTCGGAACAGGGCGTGCTTTTGGGTCCATCAAATAGGGCTGTCGGAGGTCTGGATTTGTCGGTGGCTCACACGTTGGTTCGGGCTGACAAGGACCCGTTCGTTATGGTTCTAAACGCTGTTTCGCGGCCGGCCGTTATTCAGCAGGGCACTGTGCTCGCTCACGCGGCACGGGTCCCTGCGGAAGAGCGCCTTGTTGCGCATGTTGATCCAGTCCCGGCGCAGAAAATTCGATCGGGGGAGGACCTTGAATGGGTCGATTCGCTGTGTGCGGACTCAAAGGATTTGTCAAGGGTACAGTTGGGTGCGCTGCGTGCTTTGCTGATAGAATTCTCTGATGTGTTCAGTAAGCATAAATATGACATTGGGTGCACGGACCTGTTGCGCCACCATATTGAAACAGGCGATGCGGCACCGGTCAGGCAGAATCCCTTCCGCCTGAGTCCTGCTGAGAAGGAACACGTTCAGTTGGCCGTCAACGATATGCTGGCGGCCGACATCATTTCGCCTTCTTCCAGTCCTTGGGGAGCACCTATCGTGCTGGTTAAAAAGCAAGACGGGTCCTTGCGATTTTGTGTAGATTTCCGTCGCCTGAATAAAATCTCCGTGGCTGACGCGTATCCGCTCCCCAGAATGGACGAGTCCCTCGATGCATTGTCTGGTGCGCAATATTTTTCTACTCTTGATTTATTATCGGGATTCTGGCAGCTGCCACTCGACGACGAGTCTAGACCTAAGACAGCATTTCGGACTCCAGGGGGCCTGTTCCAGTTTAACCGGTTACCCATGGGACTTCACTCCGCTCCCACGACGTTTCAGCACCTTATGGAGTTGGTTTTGTCGGGTCTGCAATGTGATACTTGCTTGATTTACCTAGACGATGTCATTGTTTTCAGTAAAACGTTTGAGGAACACCACCAGCGGTTGAGGGGGGTGTTCTTGCGGATGCGATTGGCTAAATTAAAGTTTAAACCGGCCAAATGCCATCTTCTTCGAAAGTCCGTGAGATACTTGGGCCACATTGTCGATTCTTCGGGGATCTCTACCGATCCCGCGAAGACGAACTGTGTCAGTTCATGGCCAACGCCCACATCGGTTTCTGACGTACGCAGTTTCATTGGTTTTGCTTCCTACTACCGCCGATTCGTTGAGCATTTCACCACCATTGCAAAACCCTTGCACGCTCTAACGGCAAAAGGAGTCAAGTTCCGATGGGGACCGGAGGAGGAGGCCGCGTTCTGCTCCCTCCGGGACGCCTTGGTGGGTGCCCCGCCCTTACGTTATCCTGACTTTACAAGTCCCTTCTTGCTAGATACGGATGCTAGCAACACGGGCATTGGGGGGTGCTCTCACAGGTCGTTGGGGGAGTCGAACGGGTGGTCGCCTATGGTAGCAGGGTTTTGTCGCCGGCGGAACAGCGCTACTGCGTCACCCGTCGCGAGTTGCTGGCTATTGTTTTTTTTTGTACAGCAATTTAGACCGTATCTCTATGGCCGTCATTTTACGGTCCGGACGGACCACGCGGCGCTTCAGTACTCGTTGAGGGTCGCCCAACCCTCGGGCCAATTGTCACGGTGGTTGGAAGTCCTCCAGGACTATCAGTTTACGACCACTTACCGTAAGGGGTTGCGCCACACTAACGCGGATGCCCTGTCGCGATTGTCGCCTTGTCCCAAATGTGCATGCTTAATGGGGTCGGCGCGCTGTAAACCGCCAGCTGCGGTAAGCGTGGGTGCGTTGGCCGCGACCGTGGATGCGCCGATTGGTGACGTTCCCGCTACCCCTGAGGGAGGGGACTCGCTGCTCTCACTGTCTTTGATTGAGTGGGGCCGCCTCCAAATGGCTGACAGCTCCCTGCTAGCATTGCGTCGCAGGGTGGGGGGTCCCGAGGAGGGCCGGAAGCGAACTGGCTCCTGGCTACTCAAGCAGGGCCTGCTAATGAGATGGGACAATTTGTCCCAGCGGCACGCACTCGTGGTGCCTTCCGCTATGCGGGGAAAAGTTGTCCTGGCCGCACACGAACGCCTCTTGCATTTGGGGATAAACAAAACGCTTGCTCTGCTTCAGCATGACTATTATTGGCCGGGGATGGGGAGCGATGTGGTAAATATACTAAAGGGGTGTGTAGACTGCGCCAGACGGAAACCCCCGCCCGTGGCGTCAAATCCACCGCTGCAATCTATTCAGGTCTTGCACACTAACGAGCTCGTTGCGCTCGATATTTTGGGGCCTTTTCCAGTCACGCCTAGGGGTAACAAGTACCTGTTGGTTGGTGTGGAATACTTTACCCGGTGGCCTATGGCGTGGCCACTCGCCAACCAGTCGGCAGCGGCTGTGACGGACGCCTTTGTCCAGGGCTACGTTCTGGATAAGGGGGCTCCCGAACGATTGCTGACCGACCAGGGAAAATATTTTTTCGAGTAAATTGCTGCAGGAGGTGTGCGACCTTTTGGGTACTAAGAAGGTGCGTACCTCCCCGTACCACCCACAGACGGACGGGATGGTGGAGCGACTCCACAGGACTTTGACTTCTATGCTGTGCCAGCAGGTGTGCGAGGCACATGTTGACTGGGACCTGCAGGTCCCGGGGGTCCTCGCCGCGTATAGAATGGCCCCCCATGCAGCAACGGGATTTTCCCCATTTTATCTGATGTATGGTCGGGAGGCCGACCCGCCCATGGAAACTCAGCTGGGTCTTTCCGCGCCACAAACGAATTCAAAATTGGCCGAACATATTAAATTTAACATTGCTAAGCTGACCGAGGCGCGGGAGGCCGCACGGCTTAATTCGAGGTCTCGCCAAATCGCCAACGAGCGCTTGCGTGCATGGAATGTGTCCGTGCACGACTGGAAACCGGGCGATAGGGCCTGGCTGCACTGCCCTCAGGCACCTTTGGCTACGTCGCCTAAATTGTTGAGGCCATGGCGGGGACCCGTGGAGGTCGTGCGGGTTGCACGCCCCCAGTGTGTTCAGATAAAATGGGGAAAGCGCCGTTGGTACATCCACCCCTCCCGGCTGAAACCGTTCTCGCCTCCGTATGGCCTACCTTTGTGTCGTGAGGACCGAGCATGTGACGTGACCGACGACCCGAGGGGGGAAATGTCTCCGCCTGATCTTCACATGTCTCCGCCTGATCCGCTCCCAGGTGGCTCGGAACTGACAGCTGCCGACCACCGGCGGCCGGATCCCCGCGACACGGCCGGTCCTTCCAGGCCCAATCCGTGCCTTCCGGGGCTGCCGGAGCCACCAGACGGTCGTCAGCGTCCCGTCCCGTACGATGGACCGGCCAGGCGGACTCGCGCAAAGTCGCGCAACTTTTCCTGACCAACTGAATGAGGGGCCGAGGCGGCCGGAGCGTCTCGTCACTGCGTTCCCCATCCGCTCGATCGCTCTATCACCCCGGTTGAGGAGCGAGCGGAGGGGGAGATCGATAGTTACAGAGACACTGGACACGTTTTTTTCTTGGAATTACTTTTATTGTGTTGTTCGTCGGTTTTTACATAGCTTGTTGTCTGGTGTTGTATGTTGTTGTTGACTTTTTATTGTGTTGTTCGTCGGGTTGTACATAGGTTGTTGTCTGGTGTTGTGTCGTTGTGTTGTTGTTGTTGTGTTACGGGGCACACTGGGGGGTGGGGATTTTGTTGTTGTTACTATTGTTGTTGTTGTGTTGTTTAGCAGCCGGGCCGGCTGCGAGCTATGTGGGAGGGGGTGATGTAGTGGTCATACAAGCTGGGGTAAGGATCGTGTGCCAGCGCGTAGTGATTGGCTGTGTGTGTTGGTGACGCGCGCTGACGGTGAAGGATCATGGGTCAGCGCGGGGTCATGGGTTGTGAGGCAGTGATTGGCTGGGTATCGGTGACGCGCGCTGACAGCGAAGGGATCGTGTGGAAGCGCGTGGGGATTGGTCAACTAAGGGGGTGCTCACGTCGCGGTCCGCATACGCTCCGTCTCCAGGGAGGGGAGGCTATATAAGGCGGTGCGCGCAGGCGCACGGGGAGTTGGTGACCAGTGAAGACAGAAGACGGAGGAGGAAGAGATAGGGCCCTGAGGCACCTAGTCCCGCTGTCCTTGTGAGGACCGGGGCCCTGTGTGGCCCAGAGGCGGGACCTTGGGACCCAGGGCCGAACGTCCGTGTGAGGGCCGGCCCGCGGGACCCAGAGGTCGAGACCCACGCCCAAGCTGGGGTGGGTCTGTAGCGCCACGGACGGTACAGGGCTGGAGTGCCCGGGAGTGTGTACCGTGAGCTGTAGTAACCACGCGTGTCAAGTGAGCGTGTAGCGTGAGCTTTAGTAACCACCAGTATCAGGTGGAGTGTGTAGCGTGAGCTGTAGTAACCACCAGTGTCAGGTGAGTGTGTAGCGTGAGCTGTAGTAACCACCAGTGTTAGGTGGAGTGTGTAGTGTGAGAAATAGTGACCACACGTGTTATTGTGGAAGACAGGTGAAAATAAAGTGTGCTACCCGTCAAGTGGTTTCCCGCCGTCATTCCGAATACTTCAAATGTAAAAAGAACAGATAATACACTGTAACATGATAACAAATGTATGTTAATACATTAAATAAGTCAAAGAGTCTACACTTGTTCTCCATAATTGTCAACACAAGCCTAGAATCTTCTCCAGGCATTTGTTGACAACCTGAAGACCGCCCCTTGCCAACACACAACCCCTAATCCTCTGTCCACTCGAGGTCACGCGGCCTTCGCACGGCCCAGGGAGACGGTTCATCGGCGTGAACACCCTGTGCACGCCTTGCTGGCGGCAGGGAATATTTTCTAAACTGAGGGACGACCCTAGATTTGAAGCTTTCGTGACTGCAAGGATTCATATTCTTAGGTTTTTTCGGTAAAGTCACGTAGGTAAAACATCAAAATTAATTATAATAAAATAAAATAAAGATCACGACGTTTCGGAGGCAACACAAGTCTCCGTCATCAGGTGGGACCGTCACAGCCAGATTAGCTGCATCAAGTGAGGCAATGATTCAAGATGTAATCCCTTAAAAGCAAGTTGAGGGGGGAGGAGAGGGGGGGGAACTCATCAGAATGTGGTAGCCAATGAATGGAACGTATCGGGAGGGAGGGGGGCGGGGCTCAAAGACGGCACGGAGTGCGACGTACAACGCATCGGGAGGGGGAGGGGGGCGGGGCCAAAAGGATGGGCGACGGCGTGGACGCGATTGTGCGCAAGCGACTACTGCTGCACATGCCAACGCATTGGACAGAGATGGGGGAGGGGAGGCCTGATACACATGATAGAAAAGAACGAAAATGCCCATGTTTATACCAATGCTGGCTGAACAATGAAGAGAGTACTGTTAAACACTGGGGATGTTAACACTCGGTAAAGTAAAGTAAAATAGTGCCTGTCAGATAAGATGGTCCAAAAAAGTGTAATTAAGTCTTTTTTGCGTGGTTGATAACATCTTTCCAATGATTACTAAGTTTGTACATAAGATCCAAGTCCGATTCAGTACAGTGCATAAAATCCGTGATCTGATTCCATCTGTGAAGAATGTCGTTCCTGACTTACAGTATCCTGGAGTCTACAAATTGAGTTGCATTTGTGGTGATTGCTACATTGGAGAAACGAAACGTCATGTTTCTGATCGTGTCCGCGAGCACAAGTCAGATCTGAAACACTGCAGAACTGATTCTTCGGCCGTTGCCGATCATTGCTACAACTCGGTGGGCTCTCATGAAATTGTCTTTTCCGAGACCAAGGTTCTCTGCAAACCTCCTGGCTACCATCAAAGGTTTGTACACGAAGCCATACAGATATACAAACACAGACATAATTTAAACCGTGATTATGGGTACAAACTTAGTAATCGTTGGAAAGATGTTATCAACCACGTAAAAAAGACTTAATTACACTTTTTTGGACCATCTTATCTGACAGGCACTATTTTACTTTACTTTACCGAGTGTTAACATCCCCAGTGTTTAACAGTACTCTCTTCATTGTTCAGCCAGCATTGGAATAAACAGGAGCATTTTCGTTCTTTTCTATCATGTGTATCAGGCATCCCCTCCTCCCTATCTGTCCAATGCGTTGGCGTGTGCAGCAGTAGTCGCTTGCGCACAATCGCGTCCACGCCGTCGCCCATCCTTTTGGCCCCGCCCCCCTCCCGCTCCCGATGCGTTGTACGTGGCACTCCGTGCCGTCTTTGAGCCCCGCCCCCCTCCCTCCCGATACGTTCCATTCATTGGCTACCACATTCTGATGAGCCCCCCCCCTCTCCTCCCCCCTCAACTTGCTTTTAAGGGATTACATCTTGAATCATTGCCTCACTTGATGCAGCTAATCTGGCTGTGACGGTCCCACCTGATGACGGAGACTTGTGTTGCCTCCTGAATCGTCGTGATCTTTATTTTATTTTATTTTTATTAATTTTGATGTTTTACCTACGTGACTTTACCGAAAAAACCTAAGAATATGAGGGACGACCCGTTCTGGTCGTGCCCTCTCATAGAGTTAGTTACCGTCCCTAACAACAGCACCAACTCGCGCGCACACACACAAACGCACCATCAACAATTTAAAAACCGAGACGATATGGATTGTATAACATTTAATATCTCATCCTCCGGTTTGGCTGTGCTTAGAGAGGCTTTCTGGTGTGCCTCGACGTCGTTGTGCATGGCGACGGTGGCATTCGCACCCAGGAGTTATCTAGTATTAAATTGATGGCTCTATATATTACAGAGGATAACATTATATGATGCAAAACGGATATTGAGATTTTTTTCGAATCATGTAGAAGCTTTGAAACAAAGTGGTACAGTACTGTGGCGCCCACACAGTAACACAGTGACTGCATGTGCAATGCAAGTGTAATGAACGACTTCCGCGACATGTCGTGTAGAGGGTACTTCTTCTTTATTACTCACATTGGGCACAACACAGGCCAACACTTATTCTTCCTTACACTAAGTACAACACTAGGTATTAACGTCTCTACTGGTTACACACAGCCGATCCCTTGGTGTGGTCCCATCGCCCTCACTCGGCTACGCCGCTGGCTGGCGGCGTGACGATGAGGGCGATGGAAACCACGCAGGAGATCTTCCACGTGGCAAGACGACAGAGAGATGACGACGAGCAGCGACGCAACCAGGACCCAGACCCCACACATGAGCCCCGAGCCCCGGGTCCGGGAAAACACTGGATGATCTGCACTAATGGACTCTAGAATCAAGTTGCCGTACTGATATCTTTTGGCCACTTTGTATCAGATCACGTGTGGAAGAATCTCATATATCTACATGGTCCACCAACATTCGACTATAAAATGCCGGATCACAGGCATGTGCCACTGCGTCCAGCTTAAAAGGCAAACAGGTATATCCCAAGCACAACATTTAGGCTGATGAATGAATCTTATATGTTGTCATAGACATACCACTTCATGATAAAATGTTGTAACTATCAAAATTAACAAAAAAAGGTCAAGAATCTTTATTTGAAGCTTTCTTGACTTCAGGAATCCATACTCTTTGGTTCTTTCAGTAAAGTCACGTAGGTAGAAAAAGAAAGAAAAAATAATTAATCAGAACGTTTCGATCGCAACACAAGCGATCGTCCTCAGACGGAAAAAATAATCCAGCAGTAGAACTGCTGAGCCAGGAAGAACACAGCGAGAGAGCTTCTACAACAAGAGGTTATATATGTTGGCCAAGGGCAAGCAGGCGGAGTCCGAGCTGGAAAGGAGTCCCATCCCTGCAAGTAAGCACATCAGTTGTGTTAATGGGGAGATTAGGAAGAAAGAGATTATGGAGAGAGATTAGCATGTCAAAGTAAATGAGCTTCCGTCGCCGCATAGGAGTACTATTGCCGCATATGCGCACAGCAGCAGTGTTAATGGGAGACAAGCACTATGTTGATGGGAGAGATTAGGCAGAGGGATTAGGGAGATTAGCAAGATAATGTCATGTCTATGTGTAACACAAGCTGCGGCGCTGCCAACTGCGCTGTGAGAGGCAAGCGCGTCAACGCAAGAGAACAACCGCAACGGTGGTCGCGCCAGTGAGACACACAGCCCATCACACAGCCTACACCATCGATACATCGAAGCTAAGGGAGCAGAGGTGGCCATGTTTGTGAGACCCCAGCCCCTTAATGCAGAGGCACCCAAAAGGGCAATGCAACTCAGAGAGTTCGAGATAACAGCCAAACGACAGGAAGGATGGAAGCACCATAGCAAGATACAACTTTACTTGGTTAATAACGTCCTTCCAATGATTGCTCAGCTTATACCCATCTTTTCACTTCGCATTAAGAGATAAAATGTCCACATCTGCTTGGGACCTTGTAGATTACATGACTGTTTCTTCTGCCGCGACAATGTCAACCAAATATAAGTTAACCTGATTGCTAAATTCAACATCCTGTCAATAAAGAAGCCAGATCCACACGGGAAAAAGTTAAATGTTAACAAGATTGTTATCAATCAGAGTAACAGCCCAATTTCTGTTGGCCTAAAATCGGTACTAGCTAGAGGGCTGAATTTTGCAGTCACCCCCAAATACATCCCAGTGGATGATATCATTGCCCAGGATGACGTAGCCCTCAAAGGTTTGGGACACATCCCAGCAGACGTGGCAAGATCTTAAATCGCCGCCATCCTCAAAAACACTAAGACATCCATTAGTAACATCAGCAGGGACGAGCGCTCTGAGCTTGCTCAATTGAAAAAGAGAGATGACATTGTCATCTTCTCAGCCGACAAGGGCAATGCCAAAGTCATCATGGATTAAAACCACATACAACAACAACATCCAGGACCTTCTTAATGATATGTCAGTTATACCAAAATCAACGAAAATTCTACCAACCGTCTGGCAACAAAAAAAACAATATCATCACTAATCCGACTTCTTTAATCGAACCGACCAAGCAGCTCTAAAACCTTGGGCTTGATAGACCATCAAGAATTATGGCCTTCCAAATATCCATAAATAAGGTACTCCACTCCGTCCTATCGTATCCACCATCAACTCACCTACCTACAAACTGGCACAATTTCTGTCTGAGACCCTGCTTCCATTCACGGGCAAGACCAGTATTTAACTCAGCTCACTTGGTTTCTCTAATCAAGGACATTTCACTGTCTCTAGATGATTTGCTTACCAGTTTCTTTGTAATCTCTCTGTTCACCAAGGTACCCCTACCTGACACAATAGCAATCATTGAATACTTGGTCCAACAGGGACTGAATCCTGATGTACCAACTTTGGTGAGGCACTGCCTTACCAACACTTACTTCACCTGGAATGGTACATTCTACAAACAAAATGAAGGTACCCCTATGGGTTGTCTCTTATCACCAGTGGTAGCGAATGTTTTCACGGAGAAATTTGAAACAGATACCATCCTGACATCCACCCTACGTCCTTCCCTGTGGAAGAGATACGTAGATGACACTTTCGTCATCTGGCCACATGGCCAACCAGCACTGAACCAATTTTTCAACCACATCAATTCCATACACCCTTCCATCAAATTCACAATGGAAGTGGAAAATGATGGCATGCTACCATTCCTGGATGTTTTGATCGAGAAGAGGCCTGATGGCTTGTTGGGACATTCTGTCTACAGGAAGGCAACCCACAATGATTCCTATCTAAAGCCTGATTCCCACCACCATCCGGCCCAGAAGAATTCCCTCATCAAAACTCTACACCATAGGGTCCACAGCATCTCAGACCAGCGCCACCTAGCCAGTGAACTGGAGCACGTACACCAAGCCCTCAAGATGAATGGATACTCAGACCGCAAAATCCGCAAAGCTGTATCCCCAACCACGGGGAGACAACCATCTCAGGACCCAATCAAAACCATCACCTTGCCATACATAGCAGGTGTTACCAAAACTATTTCCAAAATCTTGAACAAACACAAGATCCAGTTCCGATTCAATACAGTACACAAAATCCGTGATTTGATTCCATCTGTGAAGGATGTCATTCATGACATGCGATACCCTGGCGTCTACAAACTAGGTTGTGTCTGCAGCAGCAGTTACTTTGGGGAAACGAAACGACATGTCTCGGACTGTGTTCACGAACACAAGGCAGATTTGAAACACGACAGAACCAATAACTCTGCCTTGGCTGATAATTGTTATAACTCTGTGGGCTCGCACAATATTGTTTTTTCCGAGACCAAGGTACTCTGCAAACCTTCGGGCTACTATCAAAGATTCGTCTATGAAGCCATCCAGATATATAAACACAGAAACAATTTCAACCGAGAAGATTGGTATAAGCTGAGCAATCATTGGAAGGACGTTATTAACCAAGTAAAGTCGTAACTTGCTGCGGTGCTTCCATCCTTCCTGCCGTTTGGCTGTTATCTCCGACTCTCTGAGTTGCATTGCCCTTTTGGGTGCCTCTGCATTAATGGGCTGTTGTCTCACTAACATGGCCACCTTTGCTCGCTTAGCCTCGATGTATCGATGGTTCTGGCTGTGTGGTGGGTTGTGTGTCTCACTGGCGCGACCACTGTTGCGGTGGTTCTCTTATGCGGCGACGGAAGCTCATTTACTTTGACATGCTTATCTCTCTCCCTAATCTCTCTCCCTAATCTCCCCATTACCACAACTGATGTGCTTGCGTGCGGGGATGGGACTGCTTCCCAGCTCGGACCCCGCCTGCTTGCCCTTGGCCAACATATATAACCTCTTGTTGTAGAAGCTCTCTCACTGTGTTCTACTTGGTTCAGCAGTTGTACTGCTGGATATTTTTTTCCCACATGAGGACGATCGCTTGTGTTGTGATCGAAACGTCGTGATATATATTTTTTTCCTACCTACGTGACTTTACCGAAAGAACCAAAGAGTAAGGTTAATAATGTAAAAAATGGGCTTAAAATAAGGAAAATAAATGAATGCATTACATTTCAAATCACTAAAAGCCAAAGAAAAGTGTCTCCCTGTTCAACCAGTGTTTGGCAGTGTTCACTTCTCCTGGCGGGCCTAAGCCAGTGATGGATATTCCCAATACTGTGGTGTGGGGTATCTGCCTATAAAACTACCAACCAGAATAAGAGCTTGCGATCCTCCCATAGCGTGTGTTTTGCATAATAATATAACTTTTTGAACATGCTGCTTCATTTATAAAAGTTTTATACGCCTAAAAATACTTTAAATTCCACCACTTTTCTCCTGCTGACACCCACCTAAATATCAGACACGATGGCACGCGTTAATTTGAAACGTAAATAATTTGAAATTTGCATGCGGTTTTGGTTGAGAGTTGGACTTCCCTATTCTGTTTGCCCCTGGAGGACTCACATGGGCAACAGATTCTGTATAAAAGCCAAGAGGTCCCAGCAGTGAGACACGGCAGTGATCAAGAAACTACAAGCATTCAAGAAGCTCCAAGTCATCGATCAACCATGCTCGCCTTTCTCGTCTGTGCTGCTCTGCTGGTTGCGGGTGAGTGTTGCTCTTGCTGACACATTGAGCTGCTGAGTGATTGCAATGCACGCATTTCATTTAGTGGAGCGACCGTTCGAGCTTCTTCAGGAACTAGACTTAGTTCTAGAAGATGCTCGTATGGCACTTCCGCTTTTATTTCAGTCCGCTTTCATTGACTGGTGGACACCCCCCTCTTTTCTCCCGACTCTCACTGAAACAGCTACTGATGTATTTAACCCATATGCAATAATATGCAAGCTATCACTGTTTCGATATGATTTCAGTTGCACCGTGTATTGGGTTTTAGAGGAAGACAGTCTCACAGTTACAGTATTAATAAACGTAAAGGTACAATAATCACAATGAAATTATCATGCGTTATGAGTCTTGCTTTCATGCCGGCCCATCGGTATAGGTCTCTAGGATTTCCTCAAAGGTGGTGGATCGCGCATCTGAATGCTCCATTGATACGATAGCATGAATCGGGCTCGGTCCATGGTAGACCACAGGTAAAAAAAAAATTGTTCTTAACATGTTATACTTGTTCGTCTGTTTATTCGGGACTCCTTGTGACCGACTGGGCCCCTATGGGACGCATACGCTGCATACCCCAGAGCTGCACCCCTGAGTACATTTGTAATAAAGGACTCTTTCACTGTGTCTGTCTCCGTTGTCCTTTATTCGGGTTCTTACAACTTGTCCCACACGGCCCTCGCTCAGAGCCTCCCCGCTTGGCAGCTCGACAGCTGCCGTCGCTCCCGTAGCCTTTCTCTACTCCGATGCAGCTGCGCTGCAGGTTCCATTGTGCAGTCCTCCGGCTGCTCTCACTGCAGCTCCCCCGCTGCTCCCCGTTCCTCCTTTGCTCGGTCACCGCTGGCCGACGGTGCCGAGTCTCACCGTGTGGCGATCTCGCCACTCTCCACTCTCCGCCCTGCGTGGCCTCACCCTGTCTCTATTCCCATACTCTCCTCCCGTCTCTTCCGGTTCTCTCCCTTAAGACCTTACCCCTCTCTCTCACGTGACCTAACTCCTCCCCCAGTGACGTCATATCTGCGAGGCCATTAACGCCCGCATTACACATTTATGCGTGTGTGTGCTTTTGTTCCTCACAGCTGAGGTGTCGGCTCAGAGCTGTGGGATCGCAGCGTATCCCCAGATCCGCGTGGTGAACGGCGTGGAGGCTCGCGCCAACTCCTGGCCTTGGCAGGTAACGGCAGAGGCTGAATAACAGCCATCACAGCCACACGATGCATTGTCAGTCGATCATAGTGCAGTAGCATCCATTGTTGTACATGCCACGTGGAGGCCCTCATCCAGCAGTGCATTGATAAAAAGGCTGCATGTGTGCAACATGAAAATTTCAGATCTTCCACTCTTCCCAATGACATTGAATCAGTCACTGTATTCCGAATGTGAATCAGAATGTTTTTATATTGGAGAAATCCGATTCGCTTTAAAGCTCTTTTTCACAGATGTCCAGTAGGGGCAGGTCAGAACGTTACAACAACACACAACGCAAAAACACAACAAGAGTGCAAAGTATAGGAAAGATAAACAAATCACTTTAAAATATATATATATAAATTAAACGAAAATATATGTTTTATCTTACCAGATAAAGCCCACTGAACTATTTCTTTTTTAGATACGTCCTGACCACAAATGATAGCTCACCAAAGTGGCCCATCATGTGAAAATTTATATCAGCAAAATAATATTGATGTAAGTTTTTAAATATGGAGGGATAACCATGAGCACCCAGGGATAAAATCCACACGACCACAGGGAGAACATGCATACTCCAAATGTACAGGTGTGAGGGTTGGGTTTGAACCCCTGACCTCCTGCATACCAGGAGAGGAATATACCTTCACATCACTGTCGGGTCCCTCAAATATAAATATTATTTTTAATAAAGTTTCGAAGTTCATATTGTATTTGTACTTCAATTCCCATGCTTGAGAAAGGCAGTAAAATAACAGCAAAACAATCCCAGAACACACCAGGACAACACAGATTTCATTAAATTGTACTTTGGGAGAGCGGAGGCACAGTGGTTGACGTACTGCACTACGAACCGGGCTACATGGGTTATATTTTCAGCAACTGTGGCGAGTGATATCTCAACCAGTCCTGGATTACACCCCTTCGCAACCAGCTCTAACCAGCATTTTGCATTGACTCAAGGGCTAAGTTATGACTGCATTATTCGATATAGTAATTGGAGTCCTGGACAAATAACAGGAACGGCCACCAATCTCGCTGTGATTGCATTGCAGGCGATCGTGCAGAGGTACTCTGGAGGAAGATGAGTCAACTACTGTGGAGGAACCCTCATTGATCGTCAATGGGTGCTCACCTCTGCGAGCTGCTTCACGTGAGTCATGGCACCAATGGAGTCGCGAGTATGTGTGCAGGCAGTGCAACTGCACCGTGGCCCAGGTACTGTACAGTATTTTGCTGTACCACATTGTGGCCACCAAGGATGGAGCAGTCGATCTTGGCAACAAGGAGGCGGCATCTATCAATTACCTTCACACGATGCCACGTGGCAGTAAATCGCAACATTTCTATTTAGTACTTCCTCACTGAAATGTTTACAGATGTAAGTGATTAAGACCACCCATTGCTCTGTTATCTCCCCACATCCACCACAACGTGCAGGAATGGCTACAGCTACAGGGTGGTGTTGGGAAAGCACAGTGTGTCCACAACCGAGCCGGGGGAGATCACCACTCCATTGAGCCTGGCCGTCTGGCATACCTACTGGAATCCCAGCATCCCAGCAAATGGGTGAGAACGCAAACAGGCACACTGGTTTTTGTGACACCGTGACAGAATTGCCATGGAGAGACAAACATAGAAACATAAAGTGTCATTTAGACAAACAGACAAAATATAAACACTATAAGTAGACAAACAGACATGCATACAGAGACATACAGACAGGAACTGTAGGGTCTGCAAAAACTCCTATTATCCGTGGCCCTACTCTTCCAATTATACATGATTATCTGCAATTTTATTCCTATAAATAATAGGAGTAAAATAGCAGATAATATCATTTGCGATATTGGTCCCCCACATCACCACGGTTAGGGGAGAGTTATCTGCAAAGCGCTGAACCCCCATTGCATGGGGTATGTTGGATGTGGATTAGGCCCAGACTAGCCATAGGGCAGCATTCCGGGCAAATGCTCAGTGGGCCGGTACATTCCGAGGGCTGGTGAGCCGGTTTGTGTGGAAAAATAGCAAATGTGATCGGAGTAAAAATAAAAAAAATGTTCTTACCTCTAATGTCTAAGCTCCATTGCTTAGTTGGCATTAAATCCTATATTTGGCAGCCAAAAAGATTATTCTTCACCAGCCCATTTGTTTTTTGCATCTGCTGTTGTATACTATCCCTTCTTCCAAAATTGATATATAATGAATGAAAACACACCAAAGCGCAGCAAACTGCAAAACACCAGGGGTTGTTAAGTAATGAACTGGAGGGAGCAAAGATACCCAAAAAGGCCAAGGAATTAAATTATTAAATAAGTGGGGCAGCTCAAGGCTGTGTGCACAGGGGAGGGAGCTGATTTAAACAACCCTGCACGTCTGAACGTGAGGGGGCCTTTGACCTGAAATTAAGAATAACACTCCCAGAGCAGAAGGTTGGGTGGCCACAGTGAGACGAATAAGAGTGTTGTATATCTCTCAAGGATGCAGACTCAGCAACAACAAGGCTGCGGGGGTCACCAGAAGTTCGCGTTCGCCTAGTTAAGACAAAAAGCTCAATTATTCTGTATTGCTATTAAAGTAACGTTAAAGTCGGAATTTAACAACAGGGTAGGCTAAAGTTATTGATATTCACACCCACTCCAATTAAACCAGGCCACAAGTTACGCCTACTGAACCATCACCATCATTAAGTCAATATGAAATGTTATTTCCATACTTTAATACTTTTTATACAACTCGACCCGAAGCATATGACAATCAGAACCTTCCTAAGTCAAAATTGAATCGCACCCAGACAGGAGCGAATAGTCGATATAAGGTTGAAGAGGGAAGGAAATTAAGAGCACGGCGAACTGCAAACGTAAGCAAAAAGCCGGGAACGACACCAACCCAGCGACCCACCAGCCCAGCAACAGCGAGTCGGGCTTCGACAGGCCATAAAAGTAGAAATAATAACTCCCGGGGTCAGGGGACACAAGAAGAAGCAGGCATTCTAGATTTGAAGCTTTCGTGACTGCAATGATTCATATTCTCAGGTTTTTTCGGTAAAGTCACGTAGGTAAAACATTAAAAGTAATGAAAGTAAAATAAAACAAAACAAAAATAAAAATAAAATTCACGACGTTTCGGAGGCAACACAAGTCTCCGTCATCAGGTGGGACCGTCACAGCCAGATTAGCTGCATCAAGTGAAGCAATGATTCAAGATGTAATCCCTTATAAGCAAGTTGAAGGGGGGAGGAGAGGGGGGGGGAGTTCATCAGAATGTGGTAGCCAATGAATGGAACGTATCGGGAGGGAGGGGGGTGGGAGGGGGAGGGAGCCAACAAAACATTTGGCGACGGCTTGGACGCGGCTGCTGCGCACGCCAACACAATGGGCAGAGAGGGGGGAGGGGAGGTCTGATACACATGTGTAATGCGGGCGTAAGCGACCTTCCGGATGTGACGTCACGGGGGGTGGAGTCATGTGACGTGGGGGGAAGGTTCGGGTCCTTAAGCGGGTAAACCGGAAGGGGAAGGCAGTCGGGGTGTGAGCGGAAAAGAGTGAGGCCACGCGGGCGAGTGTGGAGAGGGGGGGGCGCCGACGGCCATCGGGAGCCAACCCCGAAGATAAGAGGAAGCTGCGGAGTGGTGTGCAGCTGCAGAGGAGACAGCCAGAAGGGCTGCGTGTTAGAGGCAGCGGTGTGGCTGCCAGGAGGAGCTGCGGAGAGAGAGAGAGAGACAGCAAGAGGCTGTCAGAGCTGCGGAGGGAGAGGAGTTGCAGCGAGTACAGCCAAGAGGGGCTGTGTGAGAGAAACAGCAGCGGAGCTGCTGTTGTGGATCGGGCCGACATTGGAGTCAGCACCGTGGAGAAGCTACAGAGTAAAGACAGCCGTGTGGGTGTACAGCACGAACCGAATAAAGGACACTGAGCCAGACATCGTGGTCCAGTCGTTTATTACACTGGTGTCGGAAGTGCAACGGCATGTCGAAACAAGTGAGGAAGAAAGTTAATCCGGCGCCTGCATCGGCTTCTTCGTCCGACGACGACGAACTCCCTCCAACCACGGATCCTGTTGGGGTGGTGGAGGAGAGCCCGGCTGAGGCGACCACGGGAACGGGAGTGGAGGATGTTGGCGCGGTGGCGGGTCCGTCGACATCATCAGACGCGGATCAACGATGGCAAGCGATGGCGGTACAACTGGAGGCACTTAAGGACGTCCTGGCGCATCTATGCCATCTCGTCGCGCCAGGGACGATGGATGATTCAAGTGGTGCTCCGCGGGCCGCCACGTTGCCTGTCCTGCCGCCGCCATTGCCCACGCGGCAAGAGGCCGCCATTTTGCGCGCTCCGTGGCGCCAAACCGCCATCTTGGCCACGCCGCGGGCCGACGCCATTTTGAATTTGCCATCACAACCACCACCATTGGAAGACGGCGGGAAGAGGAGTCGGAGTCGCCACCTTACAACGGTTAAAGAATTTTCCGTCGGTGGGGACTGGAGCGCGTTCGCCTGCCGCTTCTTGGCGGCGGTACGCACAGCAAGATGGACCGATGCGGAGGCTTTGGAGGTGTTGCCGACTCTCCTGGACGACGAATCTGTCCGATTCTTCCGTTCCATAGCGACCGATAAGAAGGCAACTTTATGTGGTGTTTTTCAAGAAATGGCCGATGCTTATGAGCCACCAGATGATGCGCATCGGCGATTCGCTCAACGACAACGAGCACCAGAGGAGTCGCCCGTGGCGTTCAGGGGTGCGGTGCTGGAGCTGGCCATGGCAGCTTATCCTGAGACGCCACAGGACCTGCTCGAGCCTCTCATATTAGGGAAAATGTTGGAGCTGTCTCGGGATCTAGGGATCCCCATGCCTGTGTGTGGGCATGAGAAGCTAACTTCCCGGACGGCTGCTAAGTGTCTCGATGCGCAATTCAACCTCCGTCGCTGGAAACAAGTGACGGCGTGGACGGGGGGGCCCGTCAAAGAAGGGGATGCGCTGGGGTGGAACCCTGCGCAGGCTGTCTATGTTCCGGATGACCGGGGCCCTCAACAACTGACGGCCGCCTCCGCTCCATGGACGGGACGCGGCGGGCCGAGACCGCGCGCGGCGCTACCAGAACGGGGCCGTCAGGAGGCGAGGCCTGCGCTTCGGCGCAACGAGGCCGAATGTTTCCGCTGCGGGCGTAGGGGCCACTACGCCAGAGACTGCTGGGCCCGCTTCCCGGCTCCGCCGCAGCGGGAGGCCTCGGCACCGGTCAAGTCGGCTAAAGATCCTCCGAAACAGGCATGTCGGCACGCACCAGACACTCGGCAAGGCTTTACACCTCACCCATCACCGTCGTTGCGCCATCCTAACGTTGCGGTTAAAGCATGCCCTTCGACGGGGCCTTGTCGCTCGGTCACGCAATGGCGCAAGTTGGCACGGAGAGTCGTCGCGGCCGCTACGGGCTCGTCCACTGTACCGGGGTCTATACAAGGGGTGGACGTACGCATTTTGGTCGACTCCGGCGCGTCTGCGACTATTATTTCGGATGTCATTTTTCATCTGTTGGGCATCCCGCCGGGGGCTGTGCGTCCGGTTTATGGGTCGTGCGTCGCTGCGAACGGGGGTAGCATGGGTATCGTGGGTCAGGTGGATGCTAAGATATCTATTGGGGATGTGTCGGCCTCGGGTGTTGTGTTGATATCGAGATCTTTGGCGGTTCCTTGTTTGTTAGGCACCGATTTTTTGGCTAAGATGCCCATTTTGATCAAAATCAATGAGAATTGTATTGAACTGCCGGGGGGCCGTCAAATCTCGTTTCTGCCGTCGCCCTGGGGGCGACCTGCTTCGGCCGTACAAGTGCAGGCGCTGTCCGTCGCATCTGTGGACATCCCACCTGGTACACAGATGCTTATACCCTTGCGGTATCGGAAGCCCCTGCCTGATCGGCTAGGAGCAGTAGGGGTCTTGTTGTCACCGTCCGCCGCGATAACAACCGGGTTGGCGTTAGTGTGGGCACAGACCATCGTCCGGCCGGATCAATTACCGTTTTTACAGGTGCTTAATGCGTGGGGAGAAAACGTCCGTGTCCCGGCCGGTACGGTTGTGGCACATGCCACTACGGCGTTTGCGACCCATGATTGTCCACATAGCCGGGGAGTTGTTGCTGGGGTTTCCGAGCCAAGGAGTTCGGATGATCGTTGGGTTGCTCATTTATGTGACGAAAATTCTTCCCTGTCCATGGAGCAACGTGGTGCGCTGCGTAAATTGTTGTTGACATATTCCGATGTGTTCAGCTCCGATGATTTGGATTTGGGCCGCACTTCGTTGCTTTACCATCACATTGAGACGGGCGATGCTGCCCCTATTCGATTAAATTCGCATCGGATGAGTCCTGCGGAGCGAGAACACGTACGGGGGGCAGTGGAAGACATGTTGGCTGCGGACATTATATCGCCATCTAACAGCCCATGGGGCGCTCCAGTCGTCTTGGTTAAGAAGAAGGATGGCAAATTGCGATTTTGTGTTGATTTCCGCAAATTGAATAAGATATCGGTGGCAGATGCGTACCCCCTGCCGCGTATGGATGACTCCCTCGACGCATTGTCGGGGGCTAAGTTCTTTTCCACACTGGACCTCTCTTCGGGATTTTGGCAGCTTCCCCTTGACGAGTCCTCACGGGAGAAAACCGCATTCCGTACGCCGCAGGGGTTATTTCAATTCAACTGTCTCCCGATGGGATTGAATGCGGCCCCTGCTACATTTCAAAGATTGATGGAGCTCGTTTTGACGGGGTTGCAGTGGGAGACATGTCTTATATATTTGGACGATATCATTGTCTTCAGCCGCACATTTGATGAACATTTGACGCGGCTGGAGACAGTGTTCACGAGGATGCGTTCTGCCAAATTGAAATTCAAACCAAAGAAATGTCACCTACTGCAACGGTCCGTCCGCTATTTGGGGCACATTGTGAGTGCTGAGGGAGTGTCCACAGATCCGGAAAAGACGGCGTGCGTCCGGGATTGGCCGACTCCGGCCACCGTGGGGGATGTTCGGCGGTTTTTGGGATTTGCCTCGTATTACCGAAGATTTGTGCCGGGTTTTGCGACGATTGCGAGGCCCTTGCATCTCCTTACGGGTAAAGGACGGAAGTTTGTTTGGGGACAGCCGGAGGAGGCGGCCTTTCGGAGTCTGCGTGATCTATTGGCCACGGCCCCAACATTGGATTATCCCGATTTCGATCACCCATTCATTCTTGATACGGACGCGAGTGACACAGGTATTGGGGCGGTGTTATCACAGTCTAAAGGGGGTGTAGAGCGTGTCGTGGCGTATGGTAGCCGAGTCTTGTCTCCTGCGGAAACCCGCTACTGTGTCACTCGCAGAGAACTATTGGCGGTTGTTTTTTTCCTACGGCAATTTCGACCATACCTCTACGGTCGTTCTTTTATCGTGCGTACGGATCATGCGGCCTTGCAATATGCCCTTAAAATTGACCAGCCATCCGGACAGTTGGCACGTTGGTTGGACACGCTACAGGAATTTTCCTTCCAAATTCAACATCGGAAGGGAGTGCGCCATGCGAACGCTGACGCACTTTCCAGATTACCGCGGCGCGCCCCTTGTAAATGTGAGTCGGGGACGCATAGGTGTTCGCCGATTCCGAACCCCCCTCAGCCGCTTACGTTGGCCGTCGAGAAGTCGGACACTCCGATGGAACCGGGACCGGCTGACGGGGTTTTGAATCTGCCGCGGTCTGTCTGGATCCGGGAACAGATGATGGATGAGTCATTGGTGTCCTTGCGGAAGCGGTCTGCTAGGGACAATGGGAGTCCGAGTACGGCTATGGGGCCGCAAACCGCTCTCCGAGATGGTCTGCTTATGTGGCGGGAGGGGTTCCAGGAACGTTGGCGCCTGGTGGTACCAACGTCCTTGCGATTCGAGTTGATTAGAACCCTCCATTGTGACACTCTCTTACATTTAGGGGTGCAGAAGACCTTGTTGACGTTGCAACGTCATTATTTTTGGCACGGCATGGCGACAGATGTCGTAGGGCACGTGCGCGCGTGCCCTGCGTGTGCACGACGTAAGCCGCCGAAACATCCTTACGTGCCGCCTCTCCAGTCGATTCAGGTGTCTCGAGTCAATGAATTGGTGGCACTGGACATATTGGGACCTTTTCCACCATCGGCGAGGGGTAATAAATATTTGCTGGTAGGGGTTGAGTACCTCTCCCGTTGGCCGATGGCCTGGCCGTTGCCCGATCAGTCGGCCGCGGCCATTACCGACGCCTTTTTGTTTGGGTATATTATGGATAAGGGGGCGCCTGAGAGACTCCTCACGGACCAGGGCAGGAATTTCTCTTCTAAATTATTGGCGGAAGTGTGCGCGGGCCTTGGGACTAAGAAAGTACGGACATCCCCATACCATCCGCAGACGGATGGTATGGTTGAACGGCTGAACAGGACATTGTCTGCCATGCTTTGCCATACCGTGAGTGAACAACAATCAGATTGGGATCTGCACATCCCCGGGGTGCTTTCGGCGTACAGGATGACGCCTCATGCGGCTACAGGATATTCGCCGTTTTACCTTATGTATGGTCGGGAAAACGTGCCGCCGGTGGATGTGCAATTGGGAACTGGGGTGAAGGGACCTCATAAACCACTTCCTGAATACATTCAGGACACGGTTCGCCGAGTCACGGAGGCGCGGGAGAATGCCCGCGTGGCTACGGCCAAAGCCCAGGCCCGGAACGAGCGATATGCGCGACGGTCTGAGGGGGAGTGCCCTTGGAAGGTTGGGGACCTAGCCTGGCTTCATTGTCCACAGGTACGTCCGGGGACCTCGCCGAAATTGCACAAACCCTGGCATGGTCCCGTCCGCCTCATTGCGGTTCCCAACCCACAGTCAGCACGCGTCCAGATTGGGTCTCGTCGCTGGGTTGTGCATACGTCGCGCTTGAAACCATATGTTGCTCCCTTACATGATGCGTCATCCCCCAATGTTGCCTTGCCGGGGTCTGTTGCTGCTGACTCTCCCCTGCCTGCGTCCATTGATCTTGCTAGAGCGCCTGTCGTACCTGTTCCAGACAGGCCGGCCGTGACATTGCGGGGGACGAGGGGCCCTGCTCGGAGGACGCCTGCCAGGTCTGCGGGACCTTCGAGCCCTGCAGCCCTTCCGACCCAGCTGCGGGCACGGTCACAGGACAAGCCCAAGACTAACTCTTTAGAGACACGGGACGGCGGTGGACTTCCAGCTGCGACAGGGGGATTACCCCCTGTCATTCCTCGACTTTCATCGCGTTCCCGTTCTGCGAGTGGGCCGCCGACCGTCCGGGACGGGCCGGCGACCCGCACACGTTCCAAATCGCTTACGTTTCGTTGATTGTTGTTGTCTTGTTATTTTTTTCTTACAGTTGTATTTATTGCATGCTTTTTGTACGTTCGTTGATGTTAATTGCGTCGTTGTTGTTGTTCTTGCTGTTACATTGTATGCTTAGTGTCCTTTAGGGGGGGAAGCTCGGTTCGCCGCATTACGATTTGCTATTGGTCAGCCGAGGTCGGCTGGGATTTTTCTACGGGGGAGGGTGGTGTAATGCGGGCGTAAGCGACCTTCCGGATGTGACGTCACGGGGGGTGGAGTCATGTGACGTGGGGGGAAGGTTCGGGTCCTTAAGCGGGTAAACCGGAAGGGGAAGGCAGTCGGGGTGTGAGCGGAAAAGAGTGAGGCCACGCGGGCGAGTGTGGAGAGGGGGGGGCGCCGACGGCCATCGGGAGCCAACCCCGAAGATAAGAGGAAGCTGCGGAGTGGTGTGCAGCTGCAGAGGAGACAGCCAGAAGGGCTGCGTGTTAGAGGCAGCGGTGTGGCTGCCAGGAGGAGCTGCGGAGAGAGAGAGAGAGACAGCAAGAGGCTGTCAGAGCTGCGGAGGGAGAGGAGTTGCAGCGAGTACAGCCAAGAGGGGCTGTGTGAGAGAAACAGCAGCGGAGCTGCTGTTGTGGATCGGGCCGACATTGGAGTCAGCACCGTGGAGAAGCTACAGAGTAAAGACAGCCGTGTGGGTGTACAGCACGAACCGAATAAAGGACACTGAGCCAGACATCGTGGTCCAGTCGTTTATTACACATGATAGAACAAAGGAACGAAAATGCCCATGTTTATACCAATGCAGGCTGAAAAATGAAGAGAGTACTGTTAAAAATAACTGGGGATGTTAACACTCGGTGAAGTAAATTAAAATAGTGCCTGTCAGATAAGATGGTCCAAAAAGTGTAATTAAGTCTTTTTTGCGTGGTTAATAACATCTTTCCAGTGATTACTGAGTTTGTACCCATCATCACGGTTGAAATTATGTCTGTGTTTGTATATTTGTATGGCTTCGTGTACAAACCTTTGATGGTAGCCAGGAGGCTTGCAGAGAACCTTGGTCTCGGAAAAGACAATTTCATGAGAGCCCGCCGAGTTGTAGCAATGATCGGCAACGGCCGAAGAATCAGTTCTGCCGTGTTTCAGATCTGACTTGTGCTCGCGGACACGATCAGCAACATGACGTTTTGTTTCTCCAATGTAGCAATCACCACAAATGCAACTCAATTTGTAGACTCCAGGATACTGTAAGTCAGGAACGACATCCTTCACAGATGGAATCAGATCACGGATTTTATGCACTGTGCTGAATCGGACTTGGATCTTATGTTTGTTTAGAATTTTGGAGATCTTTTTGGTCACGCCTGCTATGTATGGTAACGTGATAGTTTTGGTCGGAGTTTCATGTGGTTGTTTCTGTGTGGTGGGAGAGACAGCTTGGCGGATAGTACGGTCAGAGTATCCGTTCATCCTGAGGGCCCGATGTACATGTCTTAATTCATCAGTCAGGTGGTGTTGGTCAGAAATGCCATGGGCTCTGTGGTATAGCGTTTTGATGAGAGAATTCTTTTGAGATGGGTGGTGGTGGGAATCCGGTTTCAGGTAGGAATCTGTGTGGGTGGCTTTCCTGTAGACAGAATGTCCCAAGGATCCGTCAAGCCTCCTCTTAAACAGAATATCCAAGAATGGTAGTTTACCGTCTTTCTCCACTTCCATGGTGAATCTGATAGATGGGTGTCTAGAATTGATGTGGTCCAAGAAGTGGTTCAATGCTGGGAGGCCATGTGGCCAGATGACGAAAGTGTCATCCACATATCTCTTCCACAGGGAAGGACGCAGGGTGGATGTCTGGATGGCGTCTGATTCAAACTTTTCCATGAAAATGTTGGCTGTAACTAGTGACAAGGGGGAGCCCATAGGGGTACCCTCATTCTGTTTGTAGAAGGTGCCATTCCAGGTAAAATAGGTGTTGGTGAGGCAATGCCTAACCAGCGCAGGTACATCAGAATTCAATCCCTGTTGGACTAAGTCCTCAATTATTGTTAGGGTGTCCGGTACTGGGACTTTGGTAAACAAAGATACTACATCAAAGCTGACGAGAATGTCATCAGGAGATAGTACCATGTCCTTAACCATAGAGACTAATTGGGTTGAGTTGAGTACTGCCGAAGAGGTCTTGCCTGTGAAGGGGAGCAGAGTATCTGATAGAAAACGGGCTAGTTTGTACGTCGGAGAGTTTATCGTCGACACGATGGGTCGTAGCGGGGTGCCTTCTTTATGGATTTTAGGAAGACCATAGAGTCTGGGAGGTCTTGCCGCCGATGGTTTTAGAGAGGGACGTTTGCTTGGTTCGATTAGGGAAGTCGAACTCATGATGATACTGTTGGTTTTTGTCGTTAGGCTTTTAGTGGGATCGTTTTTAATTTTGGAGTAACTCCCATCATTAAGAAGGTCCAGGATTTTGTTGTTGATCTCCAAAATTCTAAACAAACATAAGATCCAAGTCCGATTCAGCACAGTGCATAAAATCCGTGATCTGATTCCATCTGTGAAGGATGTCGTTCCTGACTTACAGTATCCTGGAGTCTACAAATTGAGTTGCATTTGTGGTGATTGCTACATTGGAGAAACAAAACGTCATGTTGCTGATCGTGTCCGCGAGCACAAGTCAGATCTGAAACACGGCAGAACTGATTCTTCGGCCGTTGCCGATCATTGCTACAACTCGGCGGGCTCTCATGAAATTGTCTTTTCCGAGACCAAGGTTCTCTGCAAGCCTCCTGGCTACCATCAAAGGTTTGTACACGAAGCCATACAAATATACAAACACAGACATAATTTCAACCGTGATGATGGGTACAAACTCAGTAATCACTGGAAAGATGTTATTAACCACGCAAAAAAGACTTAATTACACTTTTTGGACCATCTTATCTGACAGGCACTATTTTAATTTACTTCACCGAGTGTTAACATCCCCAGTTATTTTTAACAGTACTCTCTTCATTTTTCAGCCTGCATTGGTATAAACATGGGCATTTTCGTTCCTTTGTTCTATCATGTGTATCAGACCTCCCCTCCCCCCTCTCTGCCCTTTGTGTTGGCGTGCGCAGCAGCCGCGTCCAAGCCGTCGCCAAATGTTTTGTTGGCTCCCTCCCCCTCCCACCCCCCTCCCTCCCGATACGTTCCATTCATTGGCTACCACATTCTGATGAACTCCCCCCCCCTCTCCTCCCCCCCTTCAACTTGCTTATAAGGGATTACATCTTGAATCATTGCTTCACTTGATGCAGCTAATCTGGCTGTGACGGTCCCACCTGATGACGGAGACTTGTGTTGCCTCCGAAACGTCGTGAATTTTATTTTTATTTTTGTTTTGTTTTATTTTACTTTCATTACTTTTAATGTTTTACCTACGTGACTTTACCGAAAAAACCTGAGAATATGAATCATTGCAGTCACGAAAGCTTCAAATCTAGAATTAATGCCCTCTACGGGGAGGAATTCCACCTATCTGTTAGAGTTTTTAACAGACAACGAGACAAGAAGTCACAGCTTCTCGAGACGCTGGCCTTCCTCAAGAGATGCCGCGATAACAAGGTAATACCCATCGCTTTCACACTCACATCCGCTGCTGTGTCCTCACCGAACTCCAAACAGATCTTATTTAAAGCTAGCCTATCACTAATCTCGGAGAGAATAAGGTTACTCCGATCTGAACTCGATAATTTAGACAAGACTCTCTTACAAACACATCTAATGTTAACACAAAAAATGTCACCTTCTGATTGGAACCACGTTGATAACATGACTTCTGCTTCTGCTGACTCAATGTCAGCCAAATGCAAAGCTAACCTGATTTCTAAATTCAACCTCCTATCTAAAAAGAAACCAGAGCCACACATCGTAAAGCTGGATGTTAACAAGACCGTGATTAATCAGAGTAACATTCCAATCTCTGACAATCTAAAAACGGTACTGGCCAAAGGACTAAATTTCGCCGTCACCCCTAAATATATACCAGTAGAGGATATGATTTCTCAGATTGATGTAGCCCTCAGAGGCATAGGACACATCCATGCTGATGTAGCAAGAGCTGAAATAGCTACTATTCTCAAGAATGCTAAGAAACCCACTAGTAACATCAGCAAAAACGAACGCTCTGAACTCGCGAATTTAAAAAAGAGAGATGATATAGTCATCCTCTCGGCAGACAAGGGCAATGCCACGGTCATCATGGATAAAGATTCATACAACAACAAAATCCTGGACCTTCTTAATGATGGGAGTTACTCCAAAATTAAAAACGATCCCACTAAAAGCCTAACGACAAAAACCAACAGTATCATCATGAGTTCGACTTCCCTAATCGAACCAAGCAAACGTCCCTCTCTAAAACCATCGGCGGCAAGACCTCCCAGACTCTATGGTCTTCCTAAAATCCATAAAGAAGGCACCCCGCTACGACCCATCGTGTCGACGATAAACTCTCCGACGTACAAACTAGCCCGTTTTCTATCAGATACTCTGCTCCCCTTCACAGGCAAGACCTCTTCGGCAGTACTCAACTCAACCCAATTAGTCTCTATGGTTAAGGACATGGTACTATCTCCTGATGACATTCTCGTCAGCTTTGATGTAGTATCTTTGTTTACCAAAGTCCCAGTACCGGACACCCTAACAATAATTGAGGACTTAGTCCAACAGGGATTGAATTCTGATGTACCTGCGCTGGTTAGGCATTGCCTCACCAACACCTATTTTACCTGGAATGGCACCTTCTACAAACAGAATGAGGGTACCCCTATGGGCTCCCCCTTGTCACTAGTTACAGCCAACATTTTCATGGAAAAGTTTGAATCAGACGCCATCCAGACATCCACCCTGCGTCCTTCCCTGTGGAAGAGATATGTGGATGACACTTTCGTCATCTGGCCACATGGCCTCCCAGCATTGAACCACTTCTTGGACCACATCAATTCTAGACACCCATCTATCAGATTCACCATGGAAGTGGAGAAAGACGGTAAACTACCATTCTTGGATATTCTGTTTAAGAGGAGGCTTGACGGATCCTTGGGACATTCTGTCTACAGGAAAGCCACCCACACAGATTCCTACCTGAAACCGGATTCCCACCACCACCCATCTCAAAAGAATTCTCTCATCAAAACGCTATACCACAGAGCCCATGGCATTTCTGACCAACACCACCTGACTGATGAATTAAGACATGTACATCGGGCCCTCAGGATGAACGGATACTCTGACCGTACTATCCGCCAAGCTGTCTCTCCCACCACACAGAAACAACCACATGAAACTCCGACCAAAACTATCACGTTACCATACATAGCAGGCGTGACCAAAAAGATCTCCAAAATTCTAAACAAACATAAGATCCAAGTCCGATTCAGCACAGTGCATAAAATCCGTGATCTGATTCCATCTGTGAAGGATGTCGTTCCTGACTTACAGTATCCTGGAGTCTACAAATTGAGTTGCATTTGTGGTGATTGCTACATTGGAGAAACAAAACGTCATGTTGCTGATCGTGTCCGCGAGCACAAGTCAGATCTGAAACACGGCAGAACTGATTCTTCGGCCGTTGCCGATCATTGCTACAACTCGGCGGGCTCTCATGAAATTGTCTTTTCCGAGACCAAGGTTCTCTGCAAGCCTCCTGGCTACCATCAAAGGTTTGTACACGAAGCCATACAAATATACAAACACAGACATAATTTCAACCGTGATGATGGGTACAAACTCAGTAATCACTGGAAAGATGTTATTAACCACGCAAAAAAGACTTAATTACACTTTTTGGACCATCTTATCTGACAGGCACTATTTTAATTTACTTCACCGAGTGTTAACATCCCCAGTTATTTTTAACAGTACTCTCTTCATTTTTCAGCCTGCATTGGTATAAACATGGGCATTTTCGTTCCTTTGTTCTATCATGTGTATCAGACCTCCCCTCCCCCCTCTCTGCCCATTGTGTTGGCGTGCGCAGCAGCCGCGTCCAAGCCGTCGCCAAATGTTTTGTTGGCTCCCTCCCCCTCCCACCCCCCTCCCTCCCGATACGTTCCATTCATTGGCTACCACATTCTGATGAACTCCCCCCCCTCTCCTCCCCCCCTTCAACTTGCTTATAAGGGATTACATCTTGAATCATTGCTTCACTTGATGCAGCTAATCTGGCTGTGACGGTCCCACCTGATGACGGAGACTTGTGTTGCCTCCGAAACGTCGTGAATTTTATTTTTATTTTTGTTTTGTTTTATTTTACTTTCATTACTTTTAATGTTTTACCTACGTGACTTTACCGAAAAAACCTGAGAATAAGAAGCAGGCAGACAAAAACCAGAACTGACTCCAAGGTTCAACCGCCCTCACCTACAAGGAGTGACGGAAATTAATGAGGCCTTGAGTTAACGGCGTCAGCTGGACAGCAACAACAACGGCGAGCAGAGACAGGGTGGGGCAAAGACTGCGGGGCTATGAAATGCAACTTCATGTCAGTAAAGCCCTGATAAACAAGTTAAGTTAAAGACATCACAATACATAATATCGTACATAACATCAATGTTAACGCTATTCACCGTAAACTATATTCCGCTTATATAACCATGCAGACACCAAGGAATACGAATTCCTAGGATCAAGAAACGTACCCCTTAACCTAAGATATCGGAAATAAATTAATAATAATAAGCATATGCATGAAAAGACAAAAGTAAAACTTATGAAAAGCCAGGATAACGGGATGAATCACCACCAGGTCGAATATAAAATACATAATAAAAGAGCGATGTTAAACCCAGGGTCGGAGAGAAAGGGAGATCCCGGCCATCTTTGTATCCCCGCAGCGCGGGATAGGAGTGTGTATACGCTCGGGGAAACACCTCCACTTGAGTCAAGCACCACGATGTTAAACGACAGACCTTAGGTTACATACAGAATCATAACTGTGAAATGGTAAGGGACAAATGTTAACTTAAAACTTTTTAACCATTTCTTTGTGCATCGGTGAGGGTCGGAGGGAGTGTTGCCCCTCCCTCCAGGTCGTGCAACACGGACAAAAACGCCTATGAAACGATTTGTAACGTCTGTGTCTTGGTTCATGAAGAAGGCCAGACAAGAGATTATATTGCACCCAGACAGAGAGACGACTTCGAGGCAATTTGTAACATCTGATTGTTTGCTCGTGGATTTTATGGAGGGAGTATGACAACGGAATATACCGTGGGTGATGCACACAAGGACATACGGACGTACGGACACACACATGGACACACCTACCTACGGACAGATCCTGACACAGCAAAAATCGAAAGAAACCCCGCCTTGTGGGCAGGGTCCAAAGGGATTTTTCGGCATAAAAGAAAGGACCCTGAGCATTGGAAACCAGCTCGACCGGGAGGGTCGACTCAGGAGCGAGCTGCGACCAGCGGGTCGGCTCGACTCTTCAGCTCGTCTGGGACTCAGCTGAGTTCGATCGGCTCACCGGAGCCGGCTCTCGGGGCTCGACTCAAGCGGCTCCCCATCTCCTCTGCAGGCGGGCAAGACCCGCTTGACAGCTCAACTCGGCCTGCGTGGGTCAACCTCTGCCGAGTCGGAGGTCTCTGCTGCCGCCGGAGTGGTGAGGAGGGTCGCGGTTTGGCGACGAGGCTTCGTGCTCACCCTGGTCGACGACCCAACACTGCACGCTGCGAGCGAGCTGTGGGAGCCACCTACCGACCGGGTTCCGAACTGCGACAGCGTATCAACGGGCATCCACCAGTTCACCACGGTGACAGGGGAGCGACTGATACGTATGACGCGCACCGCCCCCTCACCACACGACCACCAGGCGTCTGTTTGACATAAAGAACCGACTCCGAACACTGACTATTCAAGACAACTCTTACCACTCAAAAACACTCGAACCCATAAGCCATCCGTGGCTGTGAAGGCATCACAACGAGACCGAGTGATGGCCATCCGTCGTTTATAAGTGTATTCGTAATTTTTATCTTTAATATTTAGTGGGCTGTACTCTTAATCGCATAAATTCCCAACAGATCCATCAATACGAATTGATTCTTGGCACCTCCTTCCGCCGAGCCACGCTCACGTGGGGAGTGGTGGCCCACCAGATCCTTATCAGGTGATCTGGTCCCCAATTAGTAAACTTGGTATAAGATAACGATCTTCGGAAAAGGAGCACCGTCGCAGGCCCTTACTCCGAGCCATTCTGTTGTCAGATAACCTGCCGATGTATCTGTTGAGATTGGTGCCTTTAAGAATGATAACTGTTTTTGATTGTGTTTTTTTTATCGCCGTATAATCTTTCAAGTATCTTTCAGTCATAATCGCCGCACGTACTCGCATCCTCTACAGAATATTCAACTGTCCCGTGACCCAAGGTGCTAACAACGTGATAAGGGTTGCGTATGATCAATAAGGAGTGCGGTACTGCGTGAACAATATTGAGTATAATCATTCATTAACGTTAAGGTTTTTCTTAGCATAGTATTTGCATATTTTAACGACTCTCTCTCTCACTAACAACCATCGCGTTATGCGGGATCCATGTGCCGTTGTCAAAGTGAAATCAGACAATCGTTGATGATACTGTATTGATGCCGTGTTGACGTTCCGGGATTGAGAGTTCGCATACTATATCATAGTTGAGGTTGAATTAGTAATAAATTGATTAATACAGAAGTGGTTGTGTGATTCTTTCCTGAAATCTATGCATAAGATCTGCTTTTGCGTTGAGATCTGAACTTGGTGACCTTAATAAACACACTAATACATACTCAGTAAATGTTAAAGTGATAACGGGGTGAACCGGGGACCTAAAATATAAGCGAGAATGAGACGAACCTAGACAACGATGCCGAGTTAATCTAAGTTAATCTTGCATACTTACACCACACCTGCATAACTGCATACGATTAATTGCCTTATTCCGATCGGTAACCCACCCTCGTCACCGAGGCGGGGTCTGGTTATCATAACGACTTGCATTATCATAATTACACCCACTCGCATAATTACTACGATTACCTCTCGAATTGGCATAATTAAATGTGCATAATTACATAAATTAACATATTTCCGGATAATTACACATTTGGCCAAATTTCATCTGATTATTATTATTTTCACTGAATATTCATAACCCACATATACAACATAATAATTTCACCCACGCACGCATACAACATAACAAATTTTGATAACCAACATATACAACATAATGGGGGCGTCGCCCGGGATTTCTCGCAGACAGTTTATGCATGAATTCAGGAACGAATCACTGTTGTGTTAATCAAAGTGTTGTGAACTAACGTTGCCTTGTGATTGTAAACGGGCGTAAAACAAAACAAAAAACGCCCTCTAAGGTTAAATACCAGAGTAGCAGAGTTTAACAAAGACAGCTGGGCTGAGATTATTTGCTCGAGTTGAACTGACGCATCCTGTGATACAATTGTTTATATGTGCTCTGAAGGGGAATTCTATAGTAACTCACGCCGCACATGAGATGTTAGAATTAAGATACACTCTTAAGTCTATTAACCACACTACGTAATAGAGATGGCGCAGGATCCACAACATTCTGAGTTTGACACACCAACGCATAACACTGATACAGAGTGGACCTCTGAGGAGGAGATGGAATCTATGGAAAAACAATATCGGGAATTTGTGTTAAAACGTACTGGACGGACTGCTAGCCAGCAGACGGAGCAGAGAGATATATGGGAGGGGTGCCATACAGAAGATGTTAAGGCCCATAGAAGGAAACTACTTAAGGACGTGATGAAATGTGGCAAAGCCAAACGTGACGTAAAAATTGCAGAAATAACGAGGGTAGACTCGTATCTCCTCGCACAGACAGACAGAGAAAGATTATGGAATGAGGAAAAATTTGAAAGGGAAAGACAAGAGAAACTGTCCTTAATGGAGCAGGTAGAGAGTCTGCACGCCCTCGTGAGAGAGAAAGAATCCGCACTAAATGCACCAGTGAAACACCCAGACGCTGATACACAGAACACATACGGGAGTAACAATTTACCACACTCCGAGCCACGTGGACGTAGCCCAGGGCCAGATCCCACAATGAGTATGGCTACTGTGCAAAGCAATTTTGATAAAGAAACACCCTCGCAAGTCGAGGAGAGAGAAGAGGAAATAATAATACAAACGGGAAAACATGAGGCCGACCACCCCAACGTTAGAGAGAGAGACAAATAATTAACCCTAAGTCATCAGGATACACTGTAATGATAGGGCGGAAAAGGGCGGAGCTGGTGCAAGACGGGAAACATGACATAAACAGCACACCAGGCAGACGCACGCTACGCAAGTATGACCGACATGATGCAGATGACAGAGACAGCTCACCAGAGGAACACACCTCACGCAAACATGACCGACATGATGCAGATGACAGACACAGCTCACCAGAGAGACGCACCTCACGTAAACATTATCAACACGACATGGGTAACAGAGAGAGCTCACCAGAGGGACGCATGACCCGTAAAAATCACCCACGCAAAACCACCCGCACCACAGATGACAGAGACAGGAATCCCGATAACCATGAAGCACGAGACAAACATAAATACAACACCTCACCTAGCAGGCACCACACACGTAGTAGGCAGCATGAAGGTCAAGGACAAAAACACTCACCACATAGACACCGCTCAAGGAGACCACGCACACCAACCCACAAGCACGAATCACAAGACCCACGTAAGGAAAACAAGAGACACAAGCAACGGGACAGATACGAATCCTCGGACAGAGGGAGATCACGACACAGACACGGGAAACATGACAACAGTGATAGTAGAGACAAGGGTAGCTCAAGTGAGCACTCCTCAGGAACCGACACCACTGATGACGAACAACACACTTTTAACAGTAAGACACTAAAACTAATGGACAAAGCACTCGTGAGAATTCCCTATTTCGATCCACATAACAAGAACAGGGACATACACACTCACATAGCTACAGTAGAACAGGAGGCTAAGATCCGGGGTCTGGGTAAATCAGCAGAAAAGGCATGTTTATTATCAAGGAGCCTACATGAACCCGCCAGACCATGGGTAGCCTCCCTGCCAAATAGGGTGAAGAGTGACTTTAAACAATTGAGCCGAGCAGTAGTTAAGAGATTTGGGGAATACTCCACACTATCCGAAGGATTGAACGCGGCAAAGTTGATGACCCAGCGTGTAGACGAAGACCCACGAGATTATCTCCTACGCCTTAAGAAAGCATATTACGCAGGGGACGTGGACAATGCCCAGGGAGATAAGACAGTCTTAAAAGTGATGTTCTTCCAATCATTGAGACCTGAAATAGTGAGAATAGTAGGAATGATGTTGGACCCCGAGACTGCCTCCCTACGCCAGATTGAAAGCAAGGCCCACACGGCCTGGGTGAACGGACGGAAAACCACTAGCATAGCCAAAACCCACATCGTCACCAGAGATAAAGAATGCCTCGATCTGGAGGGAAGCGAATCTCCAAGGAATAATATTAGCGCCACACGGGGTGGACATGAATTCCCCCAGGAGAGGGCGCCTAACCCAATAGAATCAACACCCGTCCACAACACGCTGAATAACGTTCCACGTGGGGGGAGGAACGAGACCAGAGGAACCTGGCACCCACAGCCGCCACCACCATGGAATGCAGAAGAGGGCGGAGGCTGGAATTATGGAGGAGGAAAAGCGAGTGACGGGCCATACCTACCCCGCGGAGGCCGACGCCCACCAAACCAGTCACCATATCGTCCCCCACTGCCGCCTCCACTAACAATAGAGCATAGACCACCGTTAGCTAACAGGAATCGATATGCTCACCACATTAGGATGGAAAAAGAGCTCCTAGGGAGTATGAAGACTCCCATGCAAATAGTGAAGGGAAGAATACCAACTATACCCACACAGGAGGAGGACACACCCAGCGCAAAGGTAGCCCAAGTGAACGTAGGGAAGACAAGAAGCCCCGAAGCAATCACCGAAGTGGTACCAGAGGGAAAAGGGTACCATCTGGGGGAATTGATTCCCGTAGGACCAGTCGGACGAGTCCACGTGGAAGTAATACTGCAAGACACCCTGACCAGCCAGGGCCTTTGTGATACTGGAGCAGAAATATCCATGATATCCAGAGAATTATTTGACGAACTCCAGACTGCCCTCCAGAGGAAGAATGAAACACTACAGATGATGCCAAGTAAACTTACCTACTCAGGATGTGAAGGGACCCACATGCGACCATTGGGCAAAGTTATGACGAAGTTGACGTTCAACAAAATCAACATGAACCATCCCCTATATGTCGTACGGAACCCCGGAAAAGAGCTGATCATTGGGATAGAACTACTGAATCGCCTGAAACCCATTATGAACCTTGAATCCCGACAAATTTGGGCACAGTCAATGCCGGAGCAACAAAGGGACTCAGAAGATGAAGACGTTATGAGAGACTCCACGGGAATCCAAGTGATAACACAAGAGCTCAACGACCTATCAACGACAATCAGGAACGAAGACGAGCTCCCAGCAGGAATTCGAATCACTCAGCTAATGACTAACAGACTGAGAGAAGACCGAAAGGAAGCCGACTTAGAGTCAGTATCACCAAATGACCGTCCCCTCATGGAGTATATACCGCCCCCTGGAGGCCAAACCGACGAACTGCAAACCGATGAAGGAGAACACAAGGGCAAGAGCGTATTACCCTCGGATGAAGCCAAGGCAACTCAACCGATAGTAACGCAAAAGGAACTTTCAACCGAGCCGCCCGAAACCATGAAGGCCTTGGACCCAGACCCAGGACAAGGAGTCTCCATAATAGAAGAACAAATCGAACAACAAATTGAAGCAGCAGACACCCTCGAGAACGACACTCAACGAAATGAGCTTCGTCAACTGCTCCACAAATACCACTTCCTGTTCTCAGAAGACCCCTATGATTGCGGCAAAACCGACCTACACGTGGTATCTATTCCCACACTGGAAGGAGCGCCAGCGGTATATGTGAAACAATACAAGATTCCACTGGCTGCCTACGAATCAATCCAAGAAACCTTGGAGAACCTACTCAAGAAGAATATAATTCGAGAATGCAACTCAACCTACAACTCCCCGATTTGGCCTGTATTGAAACCCACAGGCAAGTGGCGACTCACCATCGACTATAGGCAACTCAACAAAACGGTTCCCCTATCTCGATGGCCAATCGCAGAGATCGACCAGAATCTCAACCAAATAAAAGGCGCAAAAATTCTCACCACCATGGATCTATCAAATGGCTTCTGGACCATGCCCGTGAAAGAAGCGGATCAATACAAGTTGGCATTTACATTCAATAGAATACAGTATACTTGGAACCGATGTCCATTTGGATACTCAAATTCACCTGCGGACTTTAACATATTCCTACACAAGGCAATGGACGACGCAAAAGAGCGAGGTACCATCGTCTATGTCGACGATATACTGGTCAAGGACTCCTCATGGGAAGAACACCTCGAGAGCCTCCAGCATACCCTCGAGCAGTTAAAGGAAGCAGGCGCAAAGATTTCAATACAAAAAGGACAGTGGGCACGCAAAAGGGTGGACTACCTCGGGCTCCAGGTCGGCACTGAGGGAATGTTACCCCAAACCAAAAGACTTGGAGCCCTCCTCGCACTCAAATCGCCCACCACAGTCACGACCCTTCGGAGCTTCTTAGGGATTTGCAACTACCTTCGACAGTCCGTGGACGACTACGCAGGAATCGTTCGACCCTTAGTCAAACTACTGCAAAAAGACGAACCATGGGAGTGGGGACAGGAACAGGAAGCCGCAGAAAAAGAATTAAAACGACAGATCACAGAGGCATCCTGCCTAGCATACCCAGAGAAAGGGAAAGAATACTACCTGGAGACCGCATACTCAGATCATAGTATCAGCTCGGTACTGTACCAGAGACAGGAAGCAGAGAAACGAGTTATTGCCTATGCCAGCAAAGCCCTCCGGGGAGTGGAGATGAAGTTCTCCGAGTGTGAGAAGGCGATATTTGGAAACATCTGGGCCATACAACATTTTCGGAACTTGTTGAACGGAGAGAATATCATCCTGGAAACGAATCATGAATCCTTGGCATACCTCAACAGTGAGAAGATTCGAGAGGGCCGCGTAACCAGCAGCCGAATAGCCAGCTGGGCACTGACACTCCAAGGCCTACCAATCACAGTGAAATACGCAAAAAACAAGAAAAGTCCAATGGCCCAAGGTCTTGCCGATTTACATGATTGTACCTTTGACAGCGTAGAAGCAGAGGACGAAAAGATACCTCCGGAGGACAACAGGTACCTGCCCTTCAGGAAGGAGACATGTGCCGACCTACCAGTGGTATACATCGATGGATGCTCCCAGATGAGGGAGAACAAGCTTCACGCTGGGTCAGGAGTCATTTGGGAAACTGGCCCACTCACAGGGATTCAAGAGGGATTTCAGCTGGGACCAAAGTCAAACCAGTATGCAGAGTTGGTCGGGGTACACATCGCTGTCCAAATGGCATCCGATAACCAAATACGGACCATGGTGGTGTGCACTGATTCCAACTACGTACAGCACAGCTTCCTGCACCACCTACCCATATGGAAAAAAAACGAGATGAAGAACCATAGGAATAAACCAATTCACCATCGAGAACTATTCGAGGCCATAGATAAGATGGTTCAGAACAAGGATATGAAGATATTTTGGAAGAAAGTCAAAGGGCACTCCAAGATACCTGGTCAAGAGAAAACTGGGAACGACCAAGCAGATGCCATAGCAAAAGTGGGAAGCCTGGAAGGCACCCCGTGGAAGCTAGAAGACCAAACCGACAGAGACGGACAACAAGAGTCGACGAACCAAGACATCGCCGTGATAAGACTGGTCACAAGAAGTGGGAAGAACCCGGCAGAAGCTGGAACCAGAGCCCAATTGAACAGTGCCCAGCCTTCCGAAGACCTGATCAGAATGCAACAAGAGGACGAAACACTAAAGACACTCGCCGATCATATCCAAGATCCAGCAGGAAAACCAATCACTACTGACAACTTGAATGACAACAAAGAGCTCGAGATCATGCATAGCCAAATCAAAAGGTTCTCAATGCGGAAAGGGCTACTGGTATACACAAACGAAAAAGACGGTCGACCTAGATGGGTAGTCCCCTCTCAATATCGGGAAATAATGTTACAACACGCCCACAATGAACCGTGCAGCGGCCACCGATGCGAGGTGAATACGGGACAGATGCTGCGACAGGTGGCCTACTGGCCAAAAATGGGGGAAGACATACACAAACATGTGTCCAACTGTCTCGTGTGTTGTAAGTACCAGCCAACGACCTCACAGCATAGGGCACCTCTACAGAGGAGGGGAACAGATTATCCTTGGTCCAACCTACAAATCGACTGGATAGGACCTGTCAACCGATCAACCAAAGGGAACAAGTACATGCTAACTGTGACCTGTGCATTCTCTAAATGGACAGAGTGTTTACCAGCACCCAACAACACCGCGGAAACGACCGCTATCCTACTGATCAACCAAATATTCAGTAGATGGGGCCTACCGTCAACGATCGATTCAGACAAAGGAAGCCACTTCACAGCCGAGGTCATCACAGAAGTGTGGAAGATGTTGGGAGTAAAAAGACAATTACATGTCGCATACCATCCACAATCCTCAGGACAGGTGGAAAGAGCCAACAGGACCATCGTGAGCCTCCTAAAGAAATATGTGTCTACCACGGGCCGCGACTGGGATACGAAACTACCCCTAGTCTTGATGGCCATGCGAGCCACACCCAACCGAGCTACAGGCAGGACACCCTTCGAGATCATGACAGGGAGGCTAATGACCCTCCCAGTACACCTGTTATATGTCCCAGCGGAGGACGAGACCCCGACGGCAATGACGCCAACTGAATACCTGACGGGACTCAATAGTCACCTACAGAGCACATTCGCTATGGTCAGGGACCAGTTGCAAGTAGAGGCTCAGGGGAGCAAAGCATACTATGACCAAAAAGCCAGCCACGTAGAATACCAGCTAGGAGACCAGGTGTGGTACCTCAATTGCGAGAAAAGAAAACAGAAGTGCAGGAAATTCCTGCCTTCCTGGACAGGACCACACGAGGTTGTTGACAAAATGTCCCCAGTAGTATATCAGCTAAAAATCACAAAGACAGGAAGAGAGCAGCAATACAAGTGGGTGCACATCAACCAAATCAAACCGTACCCTGTGCTGGTGGAGCAAGATGAGGAATAAAGGTGGAAAAAGGGGGGGGGAACTAAACTAATGGGCATATCACACTACAATAATGTGTAACATGTTTTCCAGGAAATGGCAGCCCTCCTGCTCACGCTCCTGCTAACGTACCTTGGCAAGCTAGAAGGGAGCCAAGGCCTGATGATGCCACCCAAGAATAACCGTAGAAACTATCTTTTTAACGATATCTCCTATAACACGTAGTCAATAGAATAATTTCTCCCTCCCTTATCGTTTTACCTTCCTTTAGAATATTTTTTTTTCCTCTCTCTTGTCACATATAACCATGTTAAGTTGTGACACGTACGCGCGCGTTGTAAGGAAATAGCATCAAAACTTGAGGACAATCGATGGTTCATGATGGAAGAAGGGTATACATTTTTTTTTTTAAATAACCCGTGGCCATTTGACCACTGGTCATTTTTAAAAGGGCGGAATGTTGTATACTATCCCTTCTTCCAAAATTGATATATAATGAATGAAAACACACCAAAGCGCAGCAAACTGCAAAACACCAGGGGTTGTTAAGTAATGAACTGGAGGGAGCAAAGATACCCAAAAAGGCCAAGGAATTAAATTATTAAATAAGTGGGGCAGCTCAAGGCTGTGTGCACAGGGGAGGGAGCTGATTTAAACAACCCTGCACGTCTGAACGTGAGGGGGCCTTTGACCTGAAATTAAGAATAACACTCCCAGAGCAGAAGGTTGGGTGGCCACAGTGAGACGAATAAGAGTGTTGTATATCTCTCAAGGATGCAGACTCAGCAACAACAAGGCTGCGGGGGTCACCAGAAGTTCGCGTTCGCCTAGTTAAGACAAAAAAGCTCAATTATTCTGTATTGCTATTAAAGTAACGTTAAAGTCGGAATTTAACAACAGGGTAGGCTAAAGTTATTGATATTCACACCCACTCCAATTAAACCAGGCCACAAGTTACGCCTACTGAACCATCACCATCATTAAGTCAATATGAAATGTTATTTCCATACTTTAATACTTTTTATACAACTCGACCTGAAGCATATGACAATCAGAACCTTCCTAAGTCAAAATTGAATCACACCCAGACAGGAGCGAATAGTCGATATAAGGTTGAAGAGGGAAGGAAATTAAGAGCACGGCGAACTGCAAACGTAAGCAAAAAGCCGGGAACGACACCAACCCAGCGACCCACCAGCCCAGCAACAGCGAATCGGGCTTCGACAGGCCATAAAAGTAGAAATAATAACTCCCGGGGTCAGGGGACACAAGAAGAAGCAGGCAGACAAAAACCAGAACTGACTCCAAGGTTCAACCGCCCTCACCTACAAGGAGTGACGGAAATTAATGAGGCCTTGAGTTAACGGCGTCAGCTGGACAGCAACAACAACGGCGAGCAGAGACAGGGTGGGGCAAAGACTGCGGGGCTATGAAATGCAACTTCATGTCAGTAAAGCCCTGATAAACAAGTTAAGTTAAAGACATCACAATACATAATATCATACATAACATCAATGTTAACGCTATTCACCGTAAACTATATTCCGCTTATATAACCATGCAGACACCAAGGAATACGAATTCCTAGGATCAAGAAACTTACCCCTTAACCTAAGATATCGGAAATAAATTAATAATAATAAGCATATGCATGAAAAGACAAAAGAAAAACTTATGAAAAGCCAGGATAACGGGATGAATCACCACCAGGTCGAATATAAAATACATAATAAAAGAGCGATGTTAAACCCAGGGTCGCAGAGAAAGGGAGATCCCGGCCGTCTTTGTATCCCCGCAGCGCGGGATAGGTGTGTGTATACGCTCGGGGAAACACCTCCACTTGAGTCAAGCACCACGATGGGAAACGACAGACCTTAGGTTACATACAGAATCATAACTGTGAAATGGTAAGGGACAAATGTTAACTTAAAACTTTTTAACCATTTCTTTGTGCATCGGTGAGGGTCGGAGGGAGTGTTGCCCCTCCCTCCAGGTCGTGCAACACGGACAAAAACGCCTATGAGACGATTTGTAACGTCTGTGTTTTGGTTCATGAAGAAGGCCAGACAAGAGATAATATTGCACCCAGACAGAGAGACGACTTCGAGGCAATTTGTAACATCTGATTGTTTGCTCGTGGATTTTATGGAGGGAGTATGACAACGGAATATACCGTGGGTGATGCACACAAGGACATACGGACGTACGGACACACACATGGACACACCTACCTACGGACAGATCCTGACACAGCAAAAATCGAAAGAAACCCCGCCTTGTGGGCAGGGTCCAAAAAGATTTTTCGGCATAAAAGAAAGGACCCTGAGCATTGGAAACCAGCTCGACCGGGAGGGTCGACTCAGGAGCGAGCTGCGACCAGCGGGTCGGCTCGACTCTTCAGCTCGTCTGGGACTCAGCTGAGTTCGATCGGCTCACCGGAGCCGGCTCTCGGGGCTCGACTCAAGCAGCTCCCCATCTCCTCTGCAGGCGTCCAAGACCCGCTTGACAGCTCAACTCGGCCTGCGTGGGTCAACCTCTGCCGAGTCGGAGGTCTCTGCTGCTGCCGGAGTGGTGAGGAGGGTCGCGGTTTGGCGACGAGGCTTCGTGCTCACCCTGGTCGACGACCCAACACTGCACGCTGCGAGCGAGCTGTGGGCGCCACCTACCGACCGGGTTCCGAACTGCGACAGCGTATCAACGGGCATCCACCAGTTCACCACGGTGACAGGGGAGCGACTGATACGTATGACGCGCACCGCCCCCTCACCACACGACCACCAGGCGTCTGTTTGACATAAAGAACCGACTCCGAACACTGACTATTCAAGACAACTCTTACCACTCAAAAACACTCGAACCCATAAGCCATCCGTGGCTGTGAAGGCATCACAACGAGACCGAGTGATGGCCATCCGTCGTTTATAAGTGTATTCGTAATTTTTATCTTTAATATTTAGTGGGCTGTACTCTTAATCGCATAAATTCCCAACAGATCCATCAATACGAATTGATTCTTGGCACCTCCTTCCGCCGAGCCACGCTCACGTGGGGAGTGGTGGCCCACCAGATCCTTATCAGGTGATCTGGTCCCCAATTAGTAAACTTGGTATAAGATAACGATCTTCGGAAAAGGAGCACCGTCGCAGGCCCTTACTCCGAGCCATTCTGTTGTCAGATAACCTGCCGATGTATCTGTTGAGATTGGTGCCTTTAAGAATGATAACTGTTTTTGATTGTGTTTTTTTTATCGCCGTATAATCTTTCAAGTATCTTTCAGTCATAATCGCCGCACGTACTCGCATCCTCTACAGAATATTCAACTGTCCCGTGACCCAAGGTGCTAACAACGTGATAAGGGTTGCGTATGATCAATAAGGAGTGCGGTACTGCGTGAACAATATTGAGTATAATCATTCATTAACGTTAAGGTTTTTCTTAGCATAGTATTTGCATATTTTAACGACTCTCTCTCTCACTAACAACCATCGCGTTATGCGGGATCCATGTGCCGTTGTCAAAGTGAAATCAGACAATCGTTGATGATACTGTATTGATGCCGTGTTGACGTTCCGGGATTGAGAGTTCGCATACTATATCATAGTTGAGGTTGAATTAGTAATAAATTGATTAATACAGAAGTGGTTGTGTGATTCTTTCCTGAAATCTATGCATAAGATCTGCTTCTGCGTTGAGATCTGAACTTGGTGACCTTAATAAACACACTAATACATACTCAGTAAATGTTAAAGCGATAACGGGGTGAACCGGGGACCTAAAATATAAGCGAGAATGAGACGAACCTAGACAACGATGCCGAGTTAATCTAAGTTAATCTTGCATACTTACACCACACCTGCATAACTGCATACGATTAATTGCCTTATTCCGATCGGTAACCCACCCTCGTCACCGAGGCGGGGTCTGGTTATCATAACGACTTGCATTATCATAATTACACCCACTCGCATAATTACTACGATTACCTCTCGAATTGGCATAATTAAATGTGCATAATTACATAAATTAACATATTTCCGGATAATTACACATTTGGCCAAATTTCATTTGATTATTATTATTTTCACTGAATATTCATAACCCACATATACAACATAATAATTTCACCCACGCACGCATACAACATAACAAATTTTGATAACCAACATATACAACACTGCCCAAATGGGCCAATGAAATTGCACGGCAAAATCACACGAAAACGTCACAGCGCAAATCTAGCTACTCGTATATAGTTTGTCGCACAGCCCATTACAAAAAAATGATTGTCAATAGCCATAATTTGGGCAGGTTTGTTTACAAATGCCGGGGCCAATTTTTTTGTCCCAAGCCGTCACTGGTGTTGAGCCTTACATCACGCTGCCCATCTCGATCCCCCACAGGTACGACATCGCCATGTTCAAGATTGCATCGCCCGTGACTCTCACAAGCAAGGTGCGCCTCGCCTGCCTGCCCACCGCCAACCAGATCCTGCCCAACAACTACCCGTGCTACGTCACGGGATGGGGTTCTCTCGACAGTGAGTACCGTTCACCCAGTGTCCATCGGAGGCACAGTTATGGGAAGTGATTTAAGCCCAATGCGTCAATTGCCCCCCCAGTTTTACGAGTTGATTCTGGCTGAGAAACTGTCACAAATCACAGTAGAGGGTTGACTCAGTCCTTCATCTTTCTGTCGTCAAAATGAACACAACTCTGTATGGAGTCGATAGGCTGCGAGTAGGTGGGCTGTGATGCTATGTGCCGTTGGCACATTGAACATGGAGACACCAATAGTTCGCTTGGGGAGCACATGTGAACGCCACACAACCCCGATGCTTTCACCAATGCTCTCCGTTTCCACATTGTCTTTGCGCGTGAGCAGCCAGCGGCCCCTTCCCCAGCGCGTTGCAGCAGGCCAGCCTGCCCGTGGTGGACTACGCGACGTGCAGCCAGCCCAGATGGTGGGGGAGCAGCCTGAGGAGCAGCGTGATCTGCGCGGGGGGCAGCACCCGCTCTGCGTGCTCTGTGCGTATGGAGTTCAACGCGAGCCAACCCGCCTCAATTATTTGACGAAATTACTAATGAGAATAGTTATCAACACAATGTTTATTTTAAATCTGAATTTAGTCAACAGTGACTATGAGTGGACAACAATCACCAAGCATGGTGATGACTGTGACCACTGAGATCACTGATTGGCTGACCTGGTAATGTTGGGGAAGCGGAGGGGGGCGGCGCAAATCCAACCCCAATAATTAATAACTCAGACTGGACAAATTGTGTGACTGCTTTAGTCGGCCTAGACTAACAGATTGACCAAATGAAATCCGGTGACACTTAAATTTGACTACAATTCTTCAGACTAAGTTTTTGCATGACTACATTCAATCAATAAATAACAGAAGGAATACAAATATTGACTTAATTAATGCCAGAGCAAACAGGGTGCATATTGAATCAGGCCTTAGGGTTGTGTGATTTTACTGCGTTACTTAGCAACACGGTCATAAAGCGTATTTGAAAAGTTTGCAAGCTCCTGTACTTACCCTTACCAGCACCCGCCACCATATCCCGTTCATGCTTTACCCAGTTAACGTGGATGCATATCTATCCTCTTCTATGTGTAGTGGTGGTATTGACGTGCGCCGACTGTGACAGTGATGGATCACGGGGCGGCGCGGGGTGCGGGGTTGGGCACGCGTTGTGGGCGTGGTGTGGACGCGCGCGCCGGGAGTGACAGATGACGGGGCGGCGCGGAGTGAGTGGTGAGGCACGATGAGATGTGGGAAAAGAGGATCGTAGCCAGCGCCCGGCGATTGGTCGAATAAGTGGGTGCTCGCAGCGACGTCCGCAGGTGGGGTATAAAGGGGGACGCGCGAGAGCACTCGGGGAGAGTTACCCAGTTGAAGACCCGAAGACGGAGCTGAAGACTTAGTCGCTAAGTGGATGTTAGTCATCCGAGTAGCTCAGTGGCGTTAGTCGCCGAGTAGCTAAGTGGATGTTAGTCATCCGAGTAGCTCAGTGGCGTTAGTCGCCGAGTAGCTAGGTGGATGTTGGCCATCCGAGTAGCTCAGTGGGCGTTAGTCGCCAAGTAGCTAAGTGGGTGTTTGTCACCCGAGTACTAAGTGGATGTTGGTCATCCGAGTAGCCCAGTGGCGTTAGTCGCCGAGTAGCTAAGTGGATGTTGGTCATCCGAGTAGCTCAGTGGCGTTAGTCGCCAAGTAGCTAAGTGGGTGTTTGTCACCCGAGTACTAAGTGGATGTTGGTCATCCGAGTAGCTCAGTGGGCGTTAGTCGCCAAGTAGCTAAGTGGGTGTTTGTCACCCGAGATACAAAGTAGGTGTTAGTCACCTGTAACCAAGTTTGATAAAATAAAGAGTGTGTTACCCGTGAAGTCGTCTCCCGCCGAGTTACTACATTACAACTGGCGTCAGAAGTAAACCTGTCTTCAAGAAGTATGGACACAAGGAAGACTACCCGTACCCACGAGCGAGGTCGGGATGACGACGGCGTACCGGGGACACCGACCTCGGGAGTAGAGGACGAGGAGTTGCCGCCGATGCAGCACTTCGCGGTGATGGCCGACGCTCCGCTTGCTTCCGACACCAGCCTCCAGGACGCGCACTCCCGGTTGGCGGAGTTGCTACTCGCCGCCGCCGCTGTCTTGGCCGACATCTCCGTTCCGGCGAGCGGAAAAACGGCTGCGGGGGTCGTGGAGGAAGCGACGTTGGAGGATTCCCGCCAAAAGGCGCTTCGCGCCAAAAGTCTGGAAGTTGCCGCCGTTTTTGGGGGGCCGCCACCGATTGGCGGGAAAGACGGACGCCACGTGGCCGGACACCTCTGCGCAGCGCAGCCCACGTCATCGGCGCGCGCCGGAGCCCTCCATTTTGCGCCTGACAACCGAGCCGACATTTTACACAACTCCAGCGGAGCGCGGGAAAATCTCTCCGACGTCGACGACGATCGGGTCCTCCAGCAAAGATTGCCCGCGCTGTCGGCGTTCAAGGCGGATGGGGGCGACTGGGGAGCCTTCCAACGAAGGTTCCTCGCTCATCAGGAGATGTCGGGGTGGTCCGACACCACTGCCCTGCGTGCGTTGCCAGCGATGCTTGACGACGACGCGCTTGCAGCCTTCACATCTGCTGCAAGGTCGTCCCGCTCTACGCTCCAGGCCGCACTACACCTGATGGCGAAGGTGTTCGGGCCGCCCTCCACGTGTCGCCACCAGTTCTACGATCGGCGGAAGGTGGCTGGGGAAACGACGCTAGCCTACCGCACGGCACTACTCGCCTTGGCGGACGCAGCTTTTCCCCGCATGGATAAGGAGGGGAAGGACGCCATGGTGACGGAGCAGCTGCTGGTGTTGGCCCACGAGTTGGGGGTCCCCATCAACGTGGCAGACGAGATGGAGATCTGCTCCCTGGCGATCGCCACGAGCATTCACGCGTACGAGGTCCTCAAACGCAAGCCGGGGGTCGTCTGCAAATGGCCGGGGAACGCGGCACTGGCCGCCACGATCGCCGAACCTCAGCCAGCTGGGGTGCAGGAGCAGGCCTTCGCTGCATCGCGTCCGGGGGAGTGGAGAACGGGAGGTCGTTCGCCCACACGTTCGCCCCGCAAGCTGGAGCAACCGAAACCTACGACGTCCGTCGTCTGCTACAACTGCGGCCTTCGGGGTCACGTCGCAGCCGGGTGCCGGGCCCCGCGTCAGCGCGCCGCAGGACCACGTCGGGACGACGACCAGGGCCACAAGTCATCCCAACAAAACCCGGCAAGTCGCGGCACCTCACACGTTCGGTCCACAAACACGGCACATTCGGGTCGCCGCTTCGCGGTGGGGGGTTCGCGGCTGGGTGCCGGGGGTTCAATTCAGCGAGGGGGGTCCGTACGCGGCCCGCAAGCAGTCGAGTGGTCCGAATTGGCCCACAGGATCGTGGCTGCGTCAGCCGGGTCGTCCGTGGTAACGGGGTTCATTGACGGGGTTGAGGTCCGGGTGCTTGTTGACACGGGTGCGTCGGCCACCATCATCTCGGACCTTATTTATAACATTCTTCCCGTCCAAAGTAGACCCCTTCTGCCAGTAGACGTGCCATTTTATGCGGCGAATGGGGGATCCCTGGGGATCATCGGCCAGATTCGGGCGACTATTTGCATTGGTGACATTAAATTAGCGGGCCCTATTTTTGTATCATCATCGCTGGCCGTTCCCTGTTTGCTAGGTACGGACTTTTTGTCAAAAATGCCCATCAAAATTCTTATAGATCAGGCCTGCATAGAGCTTCCGTCAGGTCGGCGGGTTGCCTTCTTGTCGAGCCCTACCAAAGTGCGCACGGTTTGTGCGACGGTGCAGGCGCTGGCGACTCACACTGTACGGGTGCCCCCGGGATCGCAAATGTTAGTACCCCTTCGGTTCAGGAAGCCACTCGAGGTGGGTGCGGAGGCACAGGGGGTGCTGTTGGGGCCGTCAAACAGAGCCAGTAAGGGCCTCGACTTAGCGGTTGCTCAAACCATGGTGAGAGGGGACAGTGAGCCGTTCGTAATGGTCCTGAATACGGGGTCGCGGCCGGCCGTAATTGCGCAGGGAACGGTGCTGGCTCACGCCGCGCCGCTACCCGTTGAGGAACGGCTCGTGGCTCAAGCAGATTTCACTGTCGAGTCGCATCCTCAAAGTGATGAGGGGACTGAGTGGTTGGACTCGCTGTGTGCGGGTTCTGCTAACTTGTCCGGGGTGCAATTGGGAGCATTGAGGGGTTTGCTCATCGAGTTTGCTGACGTGTTCAGCAAACATAAGTACGATATCGGCTGCACTGACCTGTTGCGCCACCACATAGCTACAGGGGACGCGGCCCCTATTCGTCAGAATCCCTTCCGGCTCAGCCCGGCCGAGAAGGAACATGTGCAATCGGCGGTTAATGATATGTTGGCGGCCGATATCATTTCGCCCTCTTCTAGTCCGTGGGGTGCTCCTATTGTCCTAGTAAAGAAACAGGACGGGTCCTTGCGGTTTTGTGTCGATTTCCGCCGCTTAAACAAAATCTCGATGGTGGATGCGTATCCGCTCCCCAGGATGGATGAGTCGCTGGATGCCTTGGCGGGAGCGCAGTTTTTTTCCACACTCGATCTGCTTTCTGGATTTTGGCAATTGCCACTCGATAACGAGTCAAAACCTAAAACTGCTTTCCGGACACCTGGGGGCCTATTTGAATTCAACCGTTTGCCCATGGGCTTACATTCCGCTCCCGCCACGTTCCAGAGACTCATGGAATTGGTTTTGTCGGGCCTCCAATGGGATACCTGTTTGATTTATCTTGACGATATTATCGTCTTTAGTCGGACTTTCGAGGAGCACCTCCAGCGACTGAGAGCGGTGTTCCTCAGGATGCGTTCCGCTAAGCTTAAATTTAAACCGGCTAATTGTTTTCTGCTTCGGGAATCGGTCAGGTATTTGGGCCATATCGTGAGTCGTTCAGGGATCTCGACGGACCCTGCTAAGACGCATTGCGTCAGCTCATGGCCAACGCCAACCTCGGTCACGGAGGTTCGTAGTTTCATTGGTTTTGCCTCCTATTACCGTCGTTTTGTCAAGCAATTTGCCACCATAGCCAAGCCCCTGCACGCTTTGACGGCTAAGGGTGTGAGGTTTCACTGGGGGGCGGAAGAGGAGGCTGCGTTCTGCTCCCTCCGTGACGCTTTGGTGCAGGCTCCCCCCTTGTGTTACCCCGATTTCACACAACCGTTTTTGCTTGATACGGACGCCAGCAATACGGGTATCGGGGGGGTGCTCTCACAGGTGGTCGGGGGGGTTGAACGGGTGGTCGCCTACGGTAGTAGGGTTCTTTCCCCCGCAGAACAACGCTATTGCGTAACTCGTCGTGAATTGTTAGCCATTGTGTTTTTTACACAGCAGTTCAGGCCGTATCTTTACGGCCGTCATTTTACGGTCCGGACGGACCACGCGGCTCTACAATACGCTATGCGCGTGGCACAGCCATCGGGCCAATTGTCCCGATGGTTGGAGGTCCTTCAAGACTACCAATTCACGACGATTTACCGAAAGGGGTTGCGGCACTCAAACGCGGACGCCTTGTCGCGGTTGCCGCCGTGCACGGACTGCACATGTTTGTTGGGATCAGCGCGGTGCAAACCCCCGGTCGCCGGCACCCCGGGAGTTGCGCTCGCCGCCACTGACACCCCGGGAGAGGACGCCCCCACGGGGAGGGATTCGCTGTTGTCGTTGCCCCTCATTGAGTGGGGCCGCCTCCAGATGTCCGACAGCTCCCTACTTACGCTGCGTCGGAAAGTTGGCGCTCCCGAAGAAGGGGAGGTGCGGGTCGGTTCCTGGGTGTGCAGACAGGGCCTTTTGATGAGGTGGGACAACATGTCCCGGCGTCACGTGCTCGTTGTGCCTGTTGCTATGCGGGGTAGGGTTGTTCTGGCAGCTCATGAACGGCTCATGCATCTGGGTTTTCACAAAACGCTCGCCCTAATCCAGCGAGACTATTATTGGCCGGGGATGGGTAACGACGTGGCGAATATTCTTAAGGGATGCGTAGGGTGCGCCAAAAGGAAACCCCCACCATTGGCAGCTAATCCACCGCTGCAATCCATTCAGGTTTCGCGTATAAACGAATTGGTAGCGTTGGACATCTTGGGGCCCTTTCCGGTTACACCAAGGGGAAACAGGTTCCTGCTGGTTGGCGTGGAATACTTCACCCGATGGCCTATGGCATGGCCGCTCGCCAACCAGTCGGCTGCGGCGGTGGCGGACGCCTTTGTCCAGGGTTATGTGTTGGACAAGGGCGCCCCCGAACGCTTGCTGACGGATCAAGGGAAGAATTTTTCGAGCGTTTTGTTGCGCGAGGTGTGCGACCTGTTGGGTACAAAGAAAGTGCGTACTTCCCCCTACCACCCGCAGACTGACGGGATGGTTGAGCGTCTGAACAGGACGATTACGTCTATGTTGTGCCAACAGGTCTGCGACGATCAGGTTGATTGGGACTTACAGGTGCCGGGGGTACTCGCGGCCTATCGAATGGCCCCTCATGCGGCGACGGGGTTTTCCCCATTTTTTCTTATGTATGGGCGGGAGGCCGATCCGGCCATGGACGTCCAACTGGGGATTTCCCAGCCACGTGCAAAATCTAAATTGGCAGACCACATCAAATTTAATATCGCCAAATTGACTGAAGCGCGGGAGGCGGCAAGGTTGAATTCGCGGTCGCGGCAAATTGCAAACGAGAAATTGCATGAGCGGAGGGTGCATACGCATGATTGGAAACCAGGCGATAAGGCCTGGCTGCATTGCCCACATGCACCGTTGGCTACGTCCCCCAAGTTGTTGAGACCTTGGAGGGGACCGGTGGAAATTGTGCGGGTTGCACGACCCCAGAGTATACAGATTAAATGGGGGAAACGCCGGTGGTATGTGCACCCCTCCCGACTGAAGCCCTATGCGGCACCGTGTGACCCCGTTCTGTGCCGTGACGACCGGGCGTGTGATGTGACCGTCGACTCGGGGAGGGAGGTGTCGCAGGCTGATCCTCACGTGTCTCCACCTGACCCACCCCCAGGTGCCTCGGGCTTGACGGCTGCTGACCGTCGAGAGCCTGAACTACGGGGCACGCATGAGTCCTCGATGCCTGGCCGATGTCTTCCGGAACCGCCGGCACCACCGGACGTTCAACCGCGTCTGGTGCCGTACGACGGACCGGCAAGGCGGACTCGGGCTAGGTCTCAACAATTTTCATGAAGACGTTTTTTGCTCTACACCGAGCTCGCCCGGTGTTCCCCTCTGCCGGGGTAATGTCCCGTTGTAGGGACGCTCGGAAGAAAAGGGGACACTGCACGAGTCGAAAAAAAAAAAAAAAAATTCCATTTTTTTTGCATACACATTGCTATTGTCACTCGCCGGTTTGTATATATTGTTCTATTGTCGCGGTGGCATTGGTTGAGGGTTGCGGATGGTAGTGTTCGCGTCGTGTTGTGTTGTTAGCTTAGTTGTTGTTCTTGTTGTTGTGTTACGGGGCACACAGGGGGGGTTTGTATATTTTTATAGCAGCCGGGGCGGCTGCGAGCTATGTGGTAGGGGGTGATGTAGTGGTGGTATTGACGTGCGCCGACTGTGACAGTGATGGATCACGGGGCGGCGCGGGGTGCGGGGTTGGGCACGCGTTGTGGGCGTGGTGTGGACGCGCGCGCCGGGAGTGACAGATGACGGGGCGGCGCGGAGTGAGTGGTGAGGCACGATGAGATGTGGGAAAAGAGGATCGTAGCCAGCGCCCGGCGATTGGTCGAATAAGTGGGTGCTCGCAGCGACGTCCGCAGGTGGGGTATAAAGGGGGACGCGCGAGAGCACTCGGGGAGAGTTACCCAGTTGAAGACCCGAAGACGGAGCTGAAGACTTAGTCGCTAAGTGGATGTTAGTCATCCGAGTAGCTCAGTGGCGTTAGTCGCCGAGTAGCTAAGTGGATGTTAGTCATCCGAGTAGCTCAGTGGCGTTAGTCGCCGAGTAGCTAGGTGGATGTTGGCCATCCGAGTAGCTCAGTGGGCGTTAGTCGCCAAGTAGCTAAGTGGGTGTTTGTCACCCGAGTACTAAGTGGATGTTGGTCATCCGAGTAGCCCAGTGGCGTTAGTCGCCGAGTAGCTAAGTGGATGTTGGTCATCCGAGTAGCTCAGTGGCGTTAGTCGCCAAGTAGCTAAGTGGGTGTTTGTCACCCGAGTACTAAGTGGATGTTGGTCATCCGAGTAGCTCAGTGGGCGTTAGTCGCCAAGTAGCTAAGTGGGTGTTTGTCACCCGAGATACAAAGTAGGTGTTAGTCACCTGTAACCAAGTTTGATAAAATAAAGAGTGTGTTACCCGTGAAGTCGTCTCCCGCCGAGTTACTACATTACATATGCATCACAGGGTGATGGAGGTGGGCCACTGAACTGCCAGCAGTCAGACAATGCCTGGGTGGTGCAGGGAATCACCAGCTACGTCTCATCTCTGGGCTGCAACACAATCCGCAAGCCCACCGTGTTCACCCGTGTGTCAGCCTACAACAGCTGGATCAGCAACGTGAGTGCCAATGCTGTAAATGTCAACGTTCATACCATGATCTCGCTGTCAATGTCAATATTGATGCTCTTACTGTAGCAATGCCATTGTCATTATCATACAAATGGTACAGTAAAAAGCATTTTCAATAACACGTCACTGTCAATGTGATTATTGTTATTGCTCTTATAAGTGTCATTATCATTGTTAATGTTGATATTGTTGTAAATATCTATGTAGGTGTCACTTAAACTTGAACCTTATAATTAATCAGGGAAACGTTTTATGGATGGGGCATATGTGGAGGATTGAAATGAACATGTTACCAAGGCAGGTGTTGAAAGTGGAATTCAGTGGTCAGAAACCAAATGTGAAAACCACAAGATGGTGATAAGACTCGTGAACCTTGGCGCTCAAGTGTTGACTGTGCACTAGTATAAGTGATGGCAAGGTGTGATGTCCTTTTCTTTATCGATCACAATACAAAGATGGGATTTGCATGAGTCATCGGTGTGGCTGGTATCGGCCAGGTATGATTGCTATCATGTTCGTTTATCTATAGGTAATGACGTTCAAACACCACCCATTCCCCGTTCCTTCCGCAGGTCATGAGCGTGTACCGTGAAGCTCCTAAGATCGCCGAGGGAGAGCAGAGCGTCAACAGCGGAGTCAATGCCACAATTGCTGCATTCAAGAAGCCGCAGGCTTAAAGTATCATGCTCTTTACATCAATGCAATCGCTAATACTAGAATCACAGTTTCTTGTTACGGGTATTGCCTTTTTTAATGTGGGACTGGGCACGTGAGCATAGGATGGGTGGTTTGATGCAGTGAGTTTGTGTGGCCATGCCAGACATTACCAGTGTTAATGACACTGTAACAATGTGCCATTTAGATTAGACGTTAAACAATGAGCTTTCTAATTTTACAAGAAATACATTTTGTCATACCAGCATGCATACTGTACCGCCAGTGCTAAATATACAAATTGAAAAGATCTTTTTAAAGTAAAGTTCCATAATAGAACTGCCATTTTCATAGTAAGTTAAAAATGTTCTCCCTTTGTGAAGACATAATGTTAAACAATATTGCATATGCAGTATGGTACGACTAATTACAAATCCATAATTAGCTAATTATCGACTCGATTTCCCAATAATGTAATCTCAAGTGTACCGGATCTGATAATGCTCTACCAGGCAAATATTACCTGGGGCCGTGTGATGTTCTGCGTTGTGTTCACGCTCTCGACTAATGCGTAATCTGGTTGCGTGTGCATTACAAAGAGGATCCAGAAACAGAGCTCAATTGGTTGGTGGAGTTAATTTAAAAAATAGTTTTAGCCTCCACGCCATATTCAAAGCATCATTTTCCTATAAAAATGGACATACAGTACACTATTAATTGTAGACTCGATTTATAATGCTTGATGTGTCCGATTTGGTTTATGAATTAACAAAACTGTACTGTAGATTGATAATGTTATTCGTGAATGTTCGGGTTGGTGTAAAATAAACATTTAAAGTACAAAATAAAGTATCTGGTTTGTTTCATTGCCTGCCACATTTACCACACACCACTCATCTGGCAGTCATAACTGACAGGCACTCACAACTTGCTTTACGTATATGCATGTACGTATGTTGAACTTATTTCGAACACCATACATAGCGAACTGTGCTAATCATCTGCCATCTGACACCACCAAACACTCCTTACTCAGCACTCACCACTCATCTTCCAATCACCAAAAACCGACATTCACTAGACTCACCACTGACCAAAGATCGCCCATGTAGCCTTAGTATGTTGGGGCAAGTGCTGTAAGCATGTACCTCTGAAGGCACTCAAGGGGTTGATGGGGCTAGTAACACGCCACAAGGCACTAGGTAATCATCTATCTGGCACGTTGTTTGGCCATGAACAGGGCCGTTGGCGTGGTTTGTGTCGTTGCTCTGGAGACTGAGAGCTCGTTCAGTCACCGTGTTGATGGTATTCGTTGTTATTTCTCACTTAACACGTGAAGGCTGCTTCCTTCCACTTCCAACTTCCAGTCACCAAACACGACTGAACATGTATGACTCACCTAATTCTCGTCACTCGCCACTCATTACTGATAATTCAAACAAGATTATAACAATGCATCACGTACTCGCTGATAATTAAAAGCAGGATGGCAGCTTTCAGTTTTGCGTCGACTTCCGTAAATTTAACAAAGTCTCAGTAGAAGACGCTTCCCCAGCTGACACATGGAGGATTCCATGGACGCATTGTCGGGCGCTCAGATTTTCTCCACATTGGACCTATTGTCGGGACCTATTGTCAGGATCCCTTGGTTAAGTCATCCAGGCCCGAAAACGGAATTCTGAATGCCTCAGGGACTGTTCCAGTTTAATTGTCTCCCGATGGGATTGCAGTTGGCACCGGCGACTTTCCAGAAACTCATAGAGTTGGTGCTGGCAGTACTGCAGTGGGACTCCTTCTTCATTAACGTAGATGACATCATCGTGTTTGGCTGCACATTCGAGGAGCATTTGCAGTGGTTGCGGATAGTACTCTCCAGCGTACGGTCAGCAAATCTGAAATTTAAACCCGCCAAGTGCCATTTGCTACAGACCTCGATGTGATATTTGTGCCAGATTGTTAGTGGTAATGGAATAGCGATGGATCCGGATACAACGGCGTCCATATGCGATTGGCCAACCCCCAAGTCGGTGGGTGAAGTGCACAGTTTTGTCGGGTTTGCGTTGTATTACCGTAGATTTGATCCGCAGTTTGCGATGGTTGCGAGATCACCTTTCCAACGCGCCTCATCTTGACTACACAGATTTTTCCCTGCCGTTCATACTGGACACTGATGCTAGTGACATGCGCATAGGGCCTGTCCTGTCCCAGGTGAAGATCGTGGTGGAAAGCGTGATCGCATACGGGAGTCACATCCTGTCAACCGGTGAGCAGCGGTACTGTATCACCTGCAGGGAACTGTTGGCCATGGTGTACTTCGTCCAACAGTACAGGCCTACTCTCTATGGCAGAGACGTTGTAGTCTGCATGCACCACGTGGCACTCGAGTACTCTCTGAGAGTGGACCAGCCTCCCGGACAGTTCTCACGCTGGTTTGAAAACCTCCTGGAGAATTATTTTCGAGTGGTTCATCGCAGGCGTGTGGGGCACTGTAATGCCGACGCATTATTCCGCTTGCCGCTGAAACAGACGCTGTGCGTACTTGTCGGGCGCGAGCCAGTGTAAACAGCCTATGGCTGGGTCACCGGGGGTCGTAGCGGCTTTGAGTGACCCACCACCAGCTGTGGCGGTTGCACATAGAGATTACACATTGGGCCTTATGCATGCCGAATGGGGCCAGCTACAGATGGAGGATCTCTCCCTGTTGAATGTGCGGTGCTGCACAGAAACTGACTACAAGAACCCCGGGCCTATGGGAGTCTCGCAGTTTGTCCTTCGGGAAGGTCTGCTGATGAGGTGGCAGGATGCATCGCACCGTCTGTGTATTGTGGTCCCCACCTTTCTGCGAGGTAGATTAATGTGGGCAGTGCATGAAGATAAGTTGATGCACCTAGGGCATTTGAAAACTTTTTTAACCATGCAAAAGACTTTCATTGGCCGGGAATGTCAAACGATGTCTTTCATTTGATCAAAGGTTGCACATATGCGTGCGCCACAAGCCGCCATCACAAAAATCTCAAACACCATTTATTGTCCATCACGGTGTCCCACATTAACAAATTGGTTGCGCTTGACATCATTGGACCCTGTCCGGCTACACAAAAGGGGAATACATTTTTCCTAGTTGGGGTTCAGTATTTTTTCCAGTGTCCAATGGCTTGGCCATTGCCCAACCAAATGGCTGCATCCATAGCCAATGCATTTTTGCATGGCTATGTGATGGAAAAAAGGGCCCCCGAGCAGATTCTCATGGATTAAGGCGAAATTTCTCGTCCAAGGTGCTGCGCAAAGCATGCAACGTGCCGGGCACAAAAAAGATCAGAACGTCGCGAAACCATCCCCAAACGGATGGTGTGGTGGAACGCTTGCACAGAAACTTAACATCTATGCTCTGTCAGGCAGTTAATGACGCACAGACAGATTGAGATTTGGACGTTCCGGGAGTCTTGGCAGCGTACAGGATGGCCCCACATGCTTCTACGGGATTCTCCCTGTTTTTTCTCATGTACGGGTGGGAAAAGGAACCCCCCATTGATGCACAATTAGGTATCAGGCTCGGTCAGGAAGAAAGCAGTGATGCCCGTTCCCCTACAAGTGATTCTGCGTCGTCTCTCTGAAGCTCGCGAAGCGGCCAGAGAAAACACTGCCAAGATGCAAGCTTCTAATGACGTGAGCACGTGCTTCCATGGGCAATCGGGGACAGGGCCTCGTTATACTGTCCTCAGGTGTTGCTGGGTACGCCCCCCCAAGTTACATCGGCCATGGCAAGGTCCCCGCGAGGTGGAGGACGTCAGGAGGCTTCAGTGTGTGAGAATTCAGGTGGGACGCTGCCATTGGGTTGTTCACCCATCGCGCCTGAAACCATATGTTCAGCCCTCTGTTGACAGCTCACCCCAAGCCCTGTGTGGCCAATGTTTGGTGTGTTCAACGAGCCGGGGAAATCGGCCAAGGAACTTGTGCCTCAGGAAAATGCGTTGTTCCTTCCACAGTTTCCAATTCCCTAAAGCCTGGGGAACCTTCAGAAGCCGCCACATGTGATGGACCACTAGCTGGAGCCCAGTCAAATTCCTCAGAAGAGTCCAGGGATGAGCCTACCCCTTCAAGGCTTTTGTGCAAGCCCCCATTGCCTGGAGAGGCACAAAAATCCACCCAGAGCGATGGACTGGCATCAAGGACCCAGTCAAAGTGTTTAGGATTCCGCTAAGCGGATCTCCCATGGTCATGGCGGGTTTTTTATTTTTCAACATTCGGGGTTTTTTTCATCCTAAAAAGCGTCGGGCGTCATGTTATTTTATGCACTTCGGCTGCCCTAAAGTTCGTCGGTTGTCGGGTTGTTTATTTATGCAGTTCGTCTACCCTAACATTCGGCGGAGGTCGGGTAAAAGTTTTCATTACTGATGCGGTTCTTTGGCCCTCACGTGGTACACTGTCATTATGAGCCGAGACGGTTGATGTGTTTCAAAAAGGGGGGGCGGTGAGGCAGAGACAGTGTGGGGGTAGAGACAGTGCGGTTTCAGGAACAGTACGTGGCCCAGTGGTCACGAAAACCATCCGGGAAGCTTGGGAATGGGCTAGAGGGTTCGAGAAAGGGGGCATGGCCGGGGCGGAGTGAGGTCCACAACGGAAATAAAACGATGCGAGACGCAAGGTTTGGGGCTGCCATGGGATCAGGTCGACTGTCTTCACGCCATTGCTGTCTTCACATCGCTATCTTCGCGTCGTCGCTTTCTTCATGTCATCGCTACTTGCGTGCTATCCCTGGTCCAAGTTAGCTGTGCTTTCCCTGTCCACGTTCAAGTTACCTGCATGAAGCACCCTAAATAATAAATAAATAAAACTCTACAGTTCAAGTTGTCCGAGTCATTACACTTAACCTAAACTTCACTAGTATCACATGACGTTATGATCCCTCTACAAAATCCAACCAACCTAAGGTCTCGTGATGACATGATCTCCATTTGGTCCCTCGACATCTCGTGACATCATCACCCTGCCTCCTCACAACATCACCCCATCCTGGCGTGACATTGATACGCCTCTCAACACCCCTGCATCTCTGATCCCATCAACCCCTTCACCTCATCCAAAACTCGCGTGATGTCATCGTGATGCATTAAAGACAGGCGCACACACATGAACAAGCGTATTATTTCTAGATTACTCAAGTGTGATTATATTTCTTCTTGGTTCTTTCGGTAAAGTCACGTAGAAGGGAAGTAATAAAATAATAAAAATAAAACATAATAAAATAATTCTCACGACGTTTCGGCTACAACACAAGCAGCCGTCTTCCTTACGTGTCATAGCAATGCAGATGAACGCCAAAAGAATAATCTAAGAATCTTGTAATTATGTGTATGGTTAATGTGGTATAACTTCCACCAGTCAATTCAACAAACCAGATACTTTATTTGTACTCCAATTTGTATTTACACCAAGCCAAAATCGCATCGCCCTAAATCAGCTGTCGTCCCACAATAACACATGATGTTCCATTCCCTACTAAACTATGACAACGGAAGCAATTTAACTCATGCTACCTCGGCCTCATCCTAATATTTCAGATTCAATCAATAACTTCTCAAGTGATATAAATGGCACTTTATGATCCAGTATGCATGCTGTATTTATTGCCACTTTCTTTCGTCACCAAATATAAAGATAACTGCCTAACTACTGGTATTCATGCAAAATGGAGTCAGTCATAGATGATGACATGTATAGCAATGTGACCACACAAACTCACTACATTGAAACACCCATCCTATCCTCACATGCCCAGTCCCATATTAAAACTAAATACCCGTAGCAAGAAACTGTAATTCTAGGGTTAGTGGTAGCATTGATGTAAAGAGCTTTACTCCTGTGGCTGACTGAATGCAGCAATTGTGGCATTGGCTCCGCTGTTGACACGCTGCTCTCCATTGGCGAGCTTTGGGGCTTCACGGTACACGCTCATGACCTGCGGGAGAAACAGAGAATGTGTGGTGTTTAAACGTCAGTACCTACAGATAAACAAATATGATAGCAATCATACCTGGCCAATACCAGCCTGATTCCTTATGCCAATCCCACCTTTGCATTGTGATCGATCAAGATAAAGTTGTCATCATCACACCTTGCCATCGCTTCTCATATTGTAGTTAATACCTAGACCCCCAAGTTTTACGATGATCTTGCTCCAACTTCTGGTTTACAATTTTTCCTTTTGATTGCAAACCACTGGAGCCCACTTTCAATGCCTGTCTTGGTAACAGACCATTATTATCAATCTAATTAGAAGATTGTAAGCCAGTTGAGCTTTACATTGATATTGACAACATTGACAATTATATTGACATGTACAAGAGTTATAGCAATAATTACATTGACAGTTACATGATTTTGGCCGTTGTTTTGACCCTAATATTTAGAGTAGAACGTCGATTATCTTCTCTCTTTGATGACACAATCTTTTGAGTTGTAAGGTATGTTGCATTTATAGACTTGGCTAATTAGTCTCAGCTATTGAATAATATTTTAAAATAGACCCATATAGCAGATTTGCTTCACGTGTATGCAGTTGTTAATCACATATGCATATCCCCTGAAATGTTCAAATTGTTTATACATTAGCAGTATGTACTCTCCACATCACCGCAAAATAATTGGAACTATACTGCATATAGTTTATGGCAATGATATTTCTACAGTATTACATGTTAATAGTGACAGCCTTATGATGTTAACAACTTGGACAGTGGCAGCCTAAACACTCACGTTGCTGATCCAGGAGTTGTAGGCTGACACACGGGTGAACACGGTGGGCTTGCGAATCGCGTTGCAGCCCAGAGATGAGACGTAGCTGGTGATTCCCTGCACCACCCAGGCATTGTCCGACCGCTGGCAGTTCAGTGGGCCACCTCCATCACCCTGTGGTGCATAGCAGAGTACAGCAATGCCTCACGTTAACATTGGATCAAGAAGAATTGGATTATGGGAGTGGGTGGCTGTGATAGCAAATGCCACCATGCCTCTCCAAACTTGTGTGTCTTTGCTAGCATGCGTTTGGCTTTGTAAGAGTGTGGGCATCGAGCTCCTGTCCAAAAGTTTTGAGCTCCTGTAGTAACAGGTGTCTGCGTGAGCCAACACTCGTCAAGTGTGCTTCAGAGCCATGGTGCTAAGTAACAGAGAGATATCGCAGAATGCCAAGGCCTGATCCCTCCCGTCCCCCAACTCTACTATGCTGCCTTTGTTTTTTCCATGCACATGGCACGATTTGGGAGGGACATGTTGGCTACAGTATTAGTTTATCTACCATATTTAATTCATGTCATCCTCTTAATATCTGGATTTTATTTTGAGTAACTCTCTTAATGTACGTGAATAAAACCGTCAAATTTGAATTTACTATTAGTTATACAAAAAAACTGCAACTAAATTGTAAATAATTAGATATATAGGTAGATTTATTGACGAATGTGTGGAGCTTGTAGTCATTTATGCTTGTGCACCACTACCAACATAGCATCGCCAAATAACTGGGTTATTGAATGTTGATGCGGAGGGTGCATAATAAATATTTGAAAAATGCAAGTATAGCAAACTACCGTTATGGCCTTCCTCAAATATTCCCATTGGAAATTTTACTTAATGAATTGAAGCGGGTTGGCTATCGTTGCGCTCCGTACGCACATAGCACGCAGAGCGGGTGCTGCCCCCCGCGCAGATCACGCTGCTCTTCAGGCTGCTCCCCCACCAGCTGGCCTGGCTGCACGTCGCGTAGTCCACCACGGGCAGGCTGGCTTGCTGCAGCTCGCTGGGGAAGGGGCCGCTGGCTGCTCACGCGCACAGACAACGTGGAGATGAAGAGCGTTGGTGAAAGCATCGGAGTTTGGTGGCGTTAACAGGCACTCCCCTATCGAACCGTCCATCTCTCCGTGCTCAAAAGGGAAAAGCCACATAGCAACACCGCCACCCTACTGACAGACTACTTCCCACTGTTGACTCTATGCAGAGTTGTGTTCATTGTGTCAACCCTAGAAAGATTAAGGGCCGAGTCAAACTGCAGGGGCAATTCAAACGTTGGATTTTAAGCACTCCCCAAAACTCTATCTCCTCTTGTTTCATTGACAGGGAGTGAACGTTACTTACTGGAAAGGGATCCCCAGCCCGTGACGTAGCACGGGTAGTTGTTGGGCAGGATCTGGTTGGCGCTGGGCAGGCAGGCCGGGCGCACCTTGCTGGAGAGAGCCACGGGCGACGCAATCTTGAACATGGCGATGTCGTACCTGTGGGGGATCGAGACAGGGGCAGTCGTGATGTGACGCTCAACACCGAACATACAACAAGCAATAGGGATTCAGCGCTGTGCACAGGAGAACTCCCCTTAACCCGGGTGATGTGGGGGATATATTTCGTGGAGTTATCCATGATTTGACTCTGCACTTATTTGTGGGGACAGATTCATGAATAATGGGAAGAATAGGACCACAGGTAATAAGACGTATTGTGGACAATACAGCTTCTGTAGATAATGGAGCCATGAGTAATAGGGTCAAATACATGAGTTCTACTGTATGTTTTAGTTATTGTATCGTAAGCATTGTATGAGATGAAGCAATAGCATTGTGTCTCAACTGTCTGTATCTTTTCAAACACAGAATGGGCATGGCCTGGAAGCAGTGCGTAAGCACAAATCAAGACATCTCATCGCCTTGTCATTAACACTGCCTTATAACACTAAATGTTACTTCTGAAGAAAAATTATTCTTCAAAAGTAACATTTAGTGTTATATAATTCATCATTGCCTGACATTCCAATTATACTTTGTTTTACTGAAAGGCAGTGTCAGTGACGTGCTTCGAGAGGGAAAATAAATGTCTGTCTCTTTGCGTCTTTGTAGAATGTATCTGTACATGTTTGTATATATATGGATATGTATCTGTCTATTGCAACTCGTAATGTCATAGTGTCACGGAAACAGTGCGCCCGTGTGCAGTCTCACCCATTGGCCGGGATGCTGGGATTCCAGTAGCTATGCCAGGCGATCAGGCTCAATGCAGGTGTGACTTGCCCAGACTCGGTTGTGGACACACTGTGTTTTCCCAGCACCACCCTGTAGCTGTAGCCACTCCTGCACGTTGTGGTGAATGTGGGGAGATAACAAAGCGACGGGCAGTCGTAATCACTTACACCTGTAAACATTGCAGTGAGGAATTAATAAACAGAAATGGTGCGAGTTACATCATGGTATTTTCACTGCCACATTGCTGCATCGTGTAAATGTCATTGATAGAGGCCGCCTCCTTGCTCCCAAGATACATTGCTCACACTTTGGTGTCCACAATGTGGTACAGGAAAATACTCTACAACACCTGGGACCCGGTGCAGTTGCACCGCCTGCACACACAAAAGCGACGCCACTGGTGCCGTGACTCACGTGTAGCAGCTCGCAGAGGTGAGCACCCATTGACTATCAATGAGGGTTCCTCCGCAGTAGTTGACCCATCTTCCTCCAGAGTACCTCTGCACGAGCGCCTGCAATGAACACGCAGAAAAGTGGTGGTAGTTACGGTTTTTTCTCCAATTTCTAAATCTTGCAATACAGTACTAACTCAGCCCTTTCGTCAATCCACTGACCATTTGACCAGGCCTCACAATCCTAGTCACAGCTGGTTGTGAAGGGGTGGAATCTGGGACTGGTATGGATTTCACTCCCTACTAATATTAGCAGTCGCTGGGAATGTAAAAAATGTAGCATGGTTCGTTGCACGGTGCATAAATCACTGCGCTTCCACTATCCCATTATAATCACTGATTCAATGTCATTGAGAAGAGTGGAAGATCTGAACATTTCATGATGCACACATGCAGCCGTTTTGCCAGTGCACTGCTGGATGATGTCCTCCACGTGGCATTTAGAACAATGGATGCTGCTGCACTGTGATCGACTGACAATGCATCGTGTGGCTGTGATGGCTGTTATTCAGACTCTGGCTTTACCTGCCAAGGCCAGGAGTTAGCGCGAGCCTCCACGCCGTTCACCACGCGGATCTGGGAATACGCTGCAATCCCACAGCTCTGAGCAGACACCTCAGCTGTGAGAAATAAAAGGACACGCGATACAAAAACAAAGATCCCCGTATAGCCTTAACGAAATGTTGGGGCAAGTGCAGTTAATGAGCACCTATGAAGACCGGTTGCGGCACACGAAGGGGTGGGTAGCCAGCACCACGCCCAACCGCATTTGTTTTCCGAGTGGCGATGTTTACACATTGTGGCAGGTACTCATTTGTGGTTGACTCGACCTAGGCGAGGCCCAAGCCCGACCTTGATAATCGTCACTGGTGTTGGTCGTGAGCGGTCATTGAACTCGGGTCGCCGGGTTAGTATCACAGGACGCTAAGCGCTCCACTACCTCTCCCATGTGCATACACACTATAGTACACACACAATAATTGTGATGTGTTTTTGGGTTGGTCCTTATGCATTTTGTGTCATGTTTTATTCCATGTACTAGCAACCTCTTCTATAACTAAGTCCAGTTCCTGAAGAAGCTAGAGTGATCACTCTACTAAAATAAATGTGTGCATGGCAATCACTCACCACCAACCAGCAGAGCAGCGCAGACGAGAAAGGCGAGCATGGCTGATCGAAGAACTGGAGTTGATTGAAGACTTGGAGCGTCTTGTGCACCAGTGTTTCCTTTCCACTGCCGTGTCTCACTTTGGGCCGTCTTGGTTTTTATACAGAATCTGCTGTCCACGTGAACCCTCAGATTGCAATCAGAATACTTCCCTATCTGCAAAACTGTCCAAATCAAGTTGGCATGCAAATTACAAATTCAGATATATATTTTTTTCAACATGAAAATTAGGTGTTCTTTTTCTGTATTGGTGAGCAGTAAGGGATATATTGTTTATCCTGCTGACAATACCAAACCAAATTTAAGGACAGATTTTTGTATCGGTTAGGTTATAGTGCGATACGTGGAGCTGACCGATGGTTGACAGATCTGGTCACTCCCATAAATGAGCTCCTTAGGCATGTAAGGCTGCGTTGGCTGGATTATGAAGCCCACATGCCCATCCACTACATACCCAAGCAACTTCTGCTTGGCTGGATAGAGGAGGCTAAAAGAGCATAGCACGGGTAGATAAATTATGGACTAATACTGTATAGGAGGATGTAGAGCTGATCAGACTAGCCGATGACTGCGGAGGAGGCTCATGAGGGACACGACTGGAGAGTTGGAGGCAGTTGCCCTCCAACAACAATGGAGGTCAGAGGAGTGTCGCCCAAAGCAACGAGTGGAGCGCGAGGTGGACAACGAGATGCATGCGGCATTGTGAGCATTTGTGTTTTGCTGCTGTGTGTGTTGAGTGTGTTACATTATTATACAAAAACACACACACAAAACATACACGGTAAATAAATCGTTCTCATAGTCGTTGCCTTCACAAATTCCAACCGATGTAAACACTGCTAGATTTGAAGCTTTCGTGACTGCAAGGATTTTTCGAAAAAACTTAAGAGTACGATGTAATACTCTCCTGGCATTACTTTTCAACGCGGAAATTATCATCGTAGCAGTGTGTATTGTCAAAACATCACCCCCGTGTTTTGTAGAACTGACTTAATTTTGTAAACCGTGTGTAAACGAAACACGCGTTCGACTAACACACGTTGGGCAGGGTTTTCCTCTATTTAGTATTTTTTCCGGGCTTAAAAAAGCTATGTGTTGGAAAGTTCCATATATACCAGAAGTGGTATCATTCTTGAAAAACTACCATCAATCTTTAAAAAGTTCACAGTCGATATCAGATGGTGGCAAACTCAAAATCCTGGTTGGTGGCTGATTGAGCTAATTATCTCCTCTCTGGTTGATAAAATGAGTACCACGAGACTGGTAGATTCATTGAGCGACTGGTGAGATGGATTTACAGGACCGTGTGTAGAAGCGGTCACCAATTGAGGTAAACATTACCAGACACTTGTTTAAGCTGGGAGATACGTCGGCTTGGCACCCAGAGGTCGGCGACCCAGGGATAGACCTGAAACCTAATTCCAGATGGTGGTGATGATGATAATGAAAATGTTAAATTGGACTTTGACGGTTATGTGTAGAGTCAGCTGTGTGACATTTAGGTGATCTAGCAGAAGGTAGCAAGCATTGTGAGCTGCGGTGGCATTAACGGAATTGACCACAATCATCTCTTGCGTGGCGAAGTCATGAATGGCCAAATTATAGGAAGACAAAAGTGGCCAGGTGTGTACGCGTTTCTATCCATACCCCACTCTCGTGTGTCATCTTGGCCTCAGCAAGTAGTCAATGACAGTACTTTTCCAAGTCTCTCCAGAAATATTACATTGGAGTTATTTTTGCTATGCATAGAAATGTTTGATTTGAACCAGCTAATTTCTGCACTCGAGCAGGTATTGATGTGATAGAGTTTTCTAAAAGGCATCACCCATCATGTCTTTCAAAACTGTTTCGCCATTGTCCTCAGGCAAACTTGGTTCATTTGAGGCCACATCTTCTAACCCCTCACTGGTATTCATAATAACCTCTCTGTCCTAGTCTAGAATATTCAACTTCCTTTGTTAACATTTGCTTCCTTGACTCTAATCTTTTTCACACAACGGTAGTACTCTGACCAGTTTAATGATCAGCATCAGAGTCTATATTTATCCTGGAGAAATCCGATGATCTATGAAGCTCTTTTTCATATATTTTCAGTATAGGTGGGTCAGAAAGTTACAACAACAAACAATAAAAGCAACGATAGGAGTGCAAATTATAAGAAAGGTAAGTAAATCACGACAAATGTATACGTAAAATAGATAAAGTATATACGTCCAAGTTGCACAAGTACACCAGTTCCCAAACTTGGGCAAGGCAGCAAAACAACAGCTTAAACAGTCCGAGATCACATCAATAAAATTGCCCATTAAATTTAACTATTAATACATGTGTAAGCATGAAAGTTACAAATCACGTTTTTAATCACAAACGATCATTGTATAACGAGATACATTTTGGAAAGATGACCTGAAGGTGGCATTGTAGCAAGAAAGTCGCTGGCCTAATGTATCTGTCCAAATTTTGCATTGTTATCCCCTTTTACGTGTGAGTTTTCTCCGAGTACTCCAGCCTCCTCCTATCTTCAAACATTCTGTAAAAGAAATTAGCCAAACAACCCAAGCAGCATCCAACTGGAAAGAGCCTTGAGGCTTACGAATGCTATTGTGGCTAAATTATGTATTACAACGTTGATTTACTGGAAATATCATACATCGCAAGTGTATTTTTTCATCTTTTGTGTTTAAAATGCAGGTTATTGTATTGCCTATTAGTTGAATCGCAGATCGCAAGTTCAAATCTTGGTCATTACCCCCCCCCCACCACCCCCAAAAATTGATTTAGTCTTTGCTCTTGTTTGTTCTTTTAATTTGCGAAATTCTCAATCTCTGAAACTAAAATATTAAATGTTGTCCTATGTTGCCGAATTGTGAGTGCATTGATAATATATCAAAACACCAAATTCCTGTTCAGTTATTCTCAATTTCAGCTGCCGTTCTTGTAATAACAAAATGTATACCACTAGAACTTACATAATTACAGATTGTAACATAATTGATTAATAATTCTGGCAAATACAGAGGCTACGAAATGTGTTACCGCTTCAAAGATATGAACAATGTTTCACATTAACATTTTCTACCAACTCACATCCAGTGCAAAGGACTGAGTTGATCCATGTTTTACAACTTCTGCAGCATCTTGAACACATTGTAACCACTCCCCTTGCTATTTTATTTGTTTTAAAGATCAGGGATCGGCTCAGCCCATGATCCTTTCTGGGTTAATTAAATTTGCAAAACTTTGTGTACAGTCAACAGTTGATGCACTCAGGGGAGTCTGGCTCCCCACGGCAGCAATGTGGAATTTCCACTCGTGGATCGGGACTGCCAAAGAAGAGCACTGCCCAACTGCTTATGACTTGATTTAGATTTCTTTTTTTCATTGCATACATTTCTACAGGTCGCTAATACACATTAATTACGAATGTAATCTGTTGGAGATTCTTATTAAATGTCAGATGGTGTTTGGTGCGTTGTTTCAATATGTGAAGAGCTGACCGTTTCTCCACTTCCTCCCCCTCTACATCTTCCGGCATCTGGCCAAGCGAAAATACGTCATCCAAGTGAATGCATGCAAATTACTTGGAAAACATAGATGGGACATTATGAACAAGATAGGGCAGCCTGAAACCTGAGCGTGTGCAACACCATCAGAGCAGAGAGCGTTATCACAATTAAATTGACTCAGAAACATAGTGGTTCCTCGTGTGCAAATTTGCATGTGTGTGGAAATGTCCCTTTTTGAAATGTTTAGAACTAAGCAATGGCATGGAAACCCAAGACATGTGTGGAGGTTAGGACATGTGTGGTTTTATTTATAGCTACCTTGGAAGAAATTAAATTTTGGTGGAATTAATATGTAACTACAGCCCTTGGTCAATCGATTGCTGAATGAAGGCTTCCCTGTGCCGTATCAGTCGTAGTTAGATTATATTTGCCACGTTAGTCAGTGCAGGCTGGAGAAGCAGAGGGGTCCAGGACTGGTTCACACTGGACTCTCCGCTGATGTTAGCAGTGGCTGAGAATCAAACTCAGTTCCACTGGGTCCATAGTGCAATGCGCTAACCACTGCTAACATTCTAAATGTGAGTGCGGTCCTCTGTCGACCATGCTAATATCGAATGGCAATGCACACACGAGCATTGTTTAGTGAGTGACGCATTACACTGGTATTCAGATCATTAGTGCAAATTAGAAGAACAGTGATCTTGTTGCTTCCTGTTCTCTGGAGATGTAAGAATATGTAAAATAGCTGTAACATGTGGAACTTCTGTGGTAAACCTGTGGAGCTTTGCAGTATTGTATAAGAATGATGTACGCGTTCTAGATCCAGATATGTGTCGTAGTTCTGATGCTGAAGCGCCAGATATATATATCAAGTTGTTTAATATATAAGTGCCAAGTGAGGCCACCTTAAAATAATTGTTCTGTCCATTATGTGCACTCTTTGGCACTAAATGACAGAATGTACAGGGATGGAATTGATAGCCTAATTCGGAGACTTGGCCACATAACCAGGGAGAGGCAGGGCCAGTTATTTCATAAGATGCAGTCTCCACGCTGAGCTCCATTATGTTATGTTAATCCATCATATTTGCAGCCCTTGAGACACAAAACTTGTGAGTAATCAATATTGTTTCTGGTGGAGACTTCACGAGTGTATTGTTAGTGCCCCGTAATGAGTTTAAAGAAGTAGTGCACACTGCATGTATTTAACGTGCTCCAATATGAGACCTAATCAGGCGTAAGCCCAACCAATTTATTCATTTGGTTACAGTCTGAGATAAACTGTGAGTCACTCTTGAAAATAGCCACCCTGAATAATTCTTGAAGATACATCCAACGCTGCCTGGGGCAAGGATGATGAAGTGTACCTTGTGGTAAGCCCGTGTTGCAATGCTTGGTCGGTGATCTTTCAGCCAGTACTGTTTATATACCACAGGGATGAAGTTTGGCTAGCCTCTACTTAGGCATTTACCACTACTTGATGTAGCAGCATAGTGGCTGTGAATATAACGAGGGAGTTCAATGTTTAATTAGCTAACGACATTTATGTTTCGATGTAAAAGTTTTACCCTGAGATAGGTCCGTCTCCACCCCGTTGGGAAGACGGCCACGCTCATTAAAAGAATCAAGTTCAAAAGATCAGCCCGAGTTCTGACTTTGTTTATGAGCCAGGGTCTACAGTAATCCCTTGCCAACCGCGAGGGTTAGGTTCCTTAAAGCCCTCGCGGTTGGTAAAGTGTAGGGGCCTGTGGGAAATAGGGGCTTGGGGGAACCATGGCCGCTGTCATGCTCACCATAGCTTTAATAAGTTGCATATTTATTCACTAAACACCGAACAAAATACAGTACATTACACAATAGCATATATTAACTTTACATACCTTTAATATTAACGGTTTAGATGACGATGACAACGAGTTGATGTGGGGAGGGCTGGTTAGAATAACTAAGGGGGGGGGCTCAGCCCACCCTCCCCCTCTTCCTCCGGGCCACAGACGCAACACTCTCATCGTCACCACTCGCTGCACGCTTCAGCTCCGTGATTACGGGCAAAATGAATGTGTACTCTACAGTATGTACAACAAAACAGTCGGACAGCACATCAAATTTGATTCATTCCGCAGTCAAAATAATTTATATTCTACTTTGGGTGCAAATAAAAGTGTGTGCATTAAAAAGCTTGGTTTTTTCCCCTAAAATTTCGACAGCTCAAGAACCAGGGCAGTGAATCACGCACTCGCTGTTGTGACTCTACACCTCAGCGTTGTCAACTCCTTAACATGAATACGTCGCCAAACAAACCTGAAAAGTTCAAAGCTGCAAATGACTAGAAACTCTACACCACAGACACATCTCCTGCAGGAGTTCAACTCTGAGTAATCGCTCTGTGATGCTGGATGTGATAACCAGCGAAAACTTTGAAAACTAATTGTCAAATGTTGTGCATTGCGCTTCAACATTCCGGTGTGCTTAAACAATCAATATCTGTGTTTGTACTCACGCGATATGACCAAAACGAAGTCAATATTAACGAAGAAATATCTTGTTTGTGTCTTGAAATCACGACCGCGTTGCAATTTCGCCACAGCCGTTTATCTGTGTCGCCCTCTGGCGGGCGACATTCTAAAAGGAGGCAATAAGACTGAAGCTTGCGCCATGTTTTAACAGCCGTTGCCCACGGTTCCCACTCCTCAGGCTGCCGTTACGAGACTCAGATATTGATAGTGAACCCCGAGAATATTAAAGCTGCCTAAGTTTGGCTCTGTACGTGAGTCTCGTGCCTTACACGAGATAATTATAGACACGCCACATATTTCACCTGCATCTCTTTCTCTCTGCTCAACTATTGTATAAATATTGTGAAATTGATTGCTCCATATGTTACATAGGAGAATAGTGTGATGTGTAAAACGTGTGTTGAGATTGCTGGAAGGCATATGTAGGCTTTTAAGCAAAGTGGGACAGTACTCGCCACAGTGGCCAGATGTTAACTACCTCGCTCGGTATACAGGAGGTCTTGAGTTCGATCTAGACCCTGACGCCTGTATATTTGGAGTTTGCATGCTCTCCCCGTGGTCGCCTGGATTTTTATCCATGGGGTTAAAGTATTTGGCTGCTATAGATTTCCACATAAGCAACTTCGTTCAGCTATCATTTGTGGCCAGGTCACTTGTGAAAAAGAGATATATTGCTCAGTGTGCTTTACCTGGTAAAATTTTAAAAAAAGTTAATCGTTACAAGTAGTCATTTTCTCAAAGGGTAACACAGTGACTGATTGTGCCATGCAAGCAAGGGTACCACCATATTTTATTTGAGGGGTATGTGATATCGTAGAAAAATCTGGACAACATACTGTTGTGCTAAAACACCAGGGCAATGCCTCGCTCACTTTGGAATCTGTTAAGAGACATGCATATATCTTCGATTATTAAAAAAAACACCCTCCTTATTTGTTTATTGACAATGTATTGGTTCACATAAACAAGCGTGCCTCCGGCATGTACTCTTCATCTCACAACTATTTTCATTTGTCAGTGTATTGACTACTGTTCACTTGCACTCGCGCCTAACTCTTGCCTAACTCTTGCCAGTTAGTGCACGGTTTGAGTACACAAGTCCGATTTATATATTGAATAATACTAACAGTCCTTTTGTCAACCCATTGTCTGACTGACCATGCTTCACCATGCTTGTCAGTGTTATTGGTGCTCAGTATCTGTTTGAATATCACTCGTCAGTGATGTTTGTTATGGCCGGGAATTAAACTCAGGTCACGGGATTCATAGTGCAGTGCCGTAACCACTGCGACTCCGCTCCCCACCAGTATGATGACACTTGCTACCACAGACCGGCAAAGTGTGGTTAAAAAAACCCTCAATGACTGCCATGGCGTGGCGAGGCCCTCATCCAGCAGCATATTAACAACGGGCTGTTAAAAAATATATATCTATGCAAACTACAATTTAATTCCACTAAACATACATTTCCAAGGTTGCTACGGAGAAATAAAAAAACGTGCACTACTCAAATTACTTTATATTAAACGAATGTCTTCACATATGCAAATTAACTAGGAACCTTCATTTCCTTGTGTGATCACAAGGTATTTGTGATATAATCACCTGATTTTTATTTGCTGATGTTCCTGCCTATGCGCAAGTTTAATGCTGCATCATCTATTTCCTAAACACTGCGTGCTCAAACCTTTCTCATGACTGACACCGCATGAGGAGGCCTGCATCCAGTGATAGACATAAAGCTGAAATAAATGTGTAGGATCGATTTGTACTTTTCGCATGTTGGCTATATGTGGTCTAAAACTGGTTAAACAAGGCCATACAGAAGGACATCTCTGGTGTAGGCCGATCAGTTTTAAACAAAATGCCTATATTGTAAGAGCATGTTTTGCCACAAGTACGTTTGGTTAATGCAGCCTTGATGCCTTGCAATAGGTGTCTACTTGGTGTTTGAACATCTTAACACCTGCTAATGCCAAAAAGGTAAAACCTATTATTGTTTCATCGCTGAAATAAATATAACTGATCACATAGCAGGTGATATTGCCTGAATGTGTTACAGGAACTTTAATAATAAACTTTACCTTAGGAAGTCTCACTGAGTCTCAGTACTCTTTTTAAGGAGGGTCCTGCTAACATCGGGGTATTTGGTAAATTCCTATAGTGGGTGGCTATTTGTGGGAGGAAACGGGAGAACCTGGAGAGAACCATCCACGCCGTGGGACAGCCATTGGGGAATATCTGTTCAAACGTGGCGCAAACCCACGGTACTATCGTCACATTGTGCGGGACGCCTCCTCTTCATAATCACCCCCCTCCCCCAGAGGGCATCACGAACCAGTTTTAGTGTGAAAATAAAATTACGTAATTGGATAAAGCAGGATAATAGGATCTCCCCCCCCCCCCCCGCCTTGCATTATGTAACTTCTGACCTACCTCTCCTGGACATTTGTGGGGGGAAAAAGCTCCGTAGGTCATCGTGCATTTTTATAGCTGCATTATACAAACTATAAAAATATAAACGTGCATGGAACCTGTTCGCACGCATATTTGAGATTGACTATTTGTATCGGAAACTACCTCAGGCAATGCAAATATTATATTTTGTTTCAAGTTCCATGTATAAAGGATGAAAGCATTTCTTGTGCTGGAGGTATATATATATTTATTTCAATACAAAGGATAATTTACATGCAGGAAGCATTTGTGTGAGATTTTGGTATGTTCGGGCGTGCATTTATATCTGCCTATTTAATTTATACCTGCCTGACATGTCAAACGTTCATGATTGTAGTTGATATTAGTCGTGCCCTGCAGTCGGGAACCGTCTGTCGCAGAGGCTCTGTGATTTGATGTGCTTGACTCGCACTCGAAATGTGGTTACCGTGCGAGCCATGGAGTCATCTTGCCCGTCTGAATAAACTAAACGGATGTGCTCACTTACGAGGAAAACCCAGTGTGGGTATTTTGGCAGGGCTCAGTTGTAGCCATCGCATTGTTACTTACACTTGGCCAGATCGTAGTGAACAGCTGGAAATTTGTATAGGTGCTTTGCATTTGTTTTTTAGACTTTAACCAAGCCTATGCTTTTGTATGGAGAGATGGACTAAACGAGTTCTAGGTTATTGTGGCATCCACAGTAAGACAATCAGACTCTTGCAGAATGTTTAATGGGACTCGGGATTTTGTGCAGCTGGGGGAGGGGGGGGCGAACACCAGAGAAAATTGAGATGAGCATTGATATTGCAATAAAATGTCCACTCTTCAATCTGTAATATTGGATATAACAGGAAGAATGTGTTGCTCCACCTATGTTATGTATATATGTGCATTGATGTACTGGTAAATAATCTCGAGTGCGTAAATGGCTTAAGTTTATCCACCGCATTGTGGATTACAAAAATAATCATTGCCAACACCAGTCACGATTATTTGAACTGGTCCTGGACCTTCCCGAGGTAGACTCAGCCTCAAATGAGTACTTTGTGCGATGTGTAAATTTCTCACTTGGGAGACAAAGGCGTCCGGGCGTGTGCTGGCGCTGATCTTAATAGGTGCTCACTTACAGCGCTTTCTCCAAAAGTGTATTAAGGCTATACGGGGGATCTTGGTCATTGTTCACAGATGGTCCTTCCCTCACACTGCACTCCACGAATATTACCGTCACTCTGGCAGTTTGTAAAAATAAGCAACCTTTAAATGACGTAAACATATCATAAGCCATTTCACAATGTGATATTTTGAAATTTAATATTTGTCCCTCCATAGTAAGTCCATAACAAGACAAAAATTGGCAGTGGCTTTTTAAAACTCTATACATATTTTTGTTATTGAATAGGGATTACATTACCACAATTTTAGGTGACTTTAAAGGTGCCCATTATGTGGTCACAATCTTAAATATCAGTAAAAAATAAATGTGTGCAGGTGCAATGCTCTCTTGCAAATGTCATTCTATTTGACAAACTGTGAAACCACGCACATCTTAAGCAAATACAAAGGAGGGCATGTGCCTGTGTCTTATTCTTCCTACATTATTTGTTCAACCATTTAATATCCTGCTGCTTCGAATGCAAACGCCGCTGTATCTTTTGACAAATTCTGTACGACCCAAGCCCCATGTGATGTCACCCGACGCGACATCTACGCGAGCAGGGTGGGGGAATTGGTGGGCCGGCGCCACCCGAGGTCTTGCCGGCGCCACCCGAGGTCTTCCCGGCGCGGCGAGTGCTGTTCCAGAGTAGCCCCCTGCCTCTGTCAGGCCCTCGTGTGCTCGCAAACTCCGTCGGGGGCGCATTGCGCGGCCCCCTACCACTCCGCCCGGCCTGGTTGCGGCCTCAACCGGCCTGCCCCCAGCAGGTCTCCATCTCGTCCTCAGGTTCCTCATCCCCTGTATAGAACAGTCCTTCCCCAAAGTGAGGCCCTCCTGGGGTGGGGTACTTGCCCCCCTACTCTAAGTGCACATGCGTGTGCGCCACAGGTTCGTCATCGCACACCTCAGCTGGGCAACCACTCCACACCTAACGACCTCACACAGGGATTCATATTCGACACCCCGCTTCGTTGAGCCTGAGACGCCCATGTGATCACCAGTTTACATATGAGTGTGTCTCTACGTAGGTGGAGGATATCTCTACATGTATATGGGTGTATCCGTGCGCGTATGTCGCCTCAAGGTGCACCCTTGAGGTGCCTCAAGGCACAAGCGTCAAGGTACCGTCACCGCCCCCTAGTGGTGAGCGACCGCTGGGGTCCCACTCTACAGGGTGCTTCAAATAAATGTTAACACTTATAAGGGACTATCGTTATTAATGTAAAAAGAACGGATAATGCACTGTAACATGATAACAAATGTATGTTAATACATTAAATAAGTCAAAGAGTCTCCACTTGTTCTCCATCATTGTCAACACATGCCTAGAATCTTCTCCAGGCATTTGTTGACAACCTGAAGATCGCCCCTTGCCAACACACAACCCCTAATCCTCTGTCCACTCGAGGTCACGCGGCCTTCGCACGGCCCAGGGAGACGGTTCATCGGCGTGAACACCCTGTGCACGCCTTGCTGGCGGCAGGGAATATTTTCTAAACTGAGGGACAACCCGTTCTGGTCGTGCCCTCTCAGAGTTAGTTACCGTCCCTAGCAACAGCACCCACTCACGCGCACACACACACACAAACGCACCATCAACAATATAAAAACCGAGACTTTTTTTCGAATCATGTAGAGGCTTTGAAACAAAGTGGTACAGTACTGTGGCGCCCACACAGTAACACAGTGACTGCATGTGCAATGCAAGTCTAATGAGCGACTTCCGCGACATGTCGTGTAGAGGGTACTTCTTCTTTATTACTCACATTGGGCACAACACAGGCCAACGCTTATTCTTCCTTACACTAAGTACAACACTAGGTATTAACGTCTCTACTGGTTACACACAGCCGATCACTTGGTGTGGTCCCATCGCCCTCACTCGGCTACGCCGCTGGCTGGCGGCGTGACGATGACGGCGATGGAAACCACACAGGAGTTCTTCCACGTGGCAAGACGACAGAGAGATGACGACGAGCAGCGACGCAACCAGGACCCAGACCCCACACATGAGCCCCGAGCCCCGGGTCCGGGAAAACACTGGATGATCTGCACTAATGGACTCTAGAATAAAGTTGCCGTACTGATATCTTCTGGCCACTTTGTATCAGATCACGTGTGGAAGATTCTCATATATCTACATGGTCCACCAACATTCGACTATAAAATGCCGGATCACAGGCATGTGCCACTGCGTCCAGCTTAAAAGGCAAACAGGTATATCCCAAACACAACATTTAGGCTGATGAATTAATCTTCTATGTTGTCATAGACATAACACTTTATGATAAAATGTTGTAACTATCAAAATTAACAAAAAAAGGTCAAGAATCTTGATTTGAAGCTTTCTTGACTTCAGGAATCCATACTCTTTGGTTCTTTCAGTAAAGTCACGTATGTAGAAAAATAAAGAATAAATTATTCATCAGGACGTTTCGATCGCAACACAAGCGATCGTCCTCAGACATTAAAAATAATCCAGCAGTAGAACTGCTGAGCCAGGAAGAACACAGCGAGAGAGTTTCTACAACAAGAAGTTATAACTTTTAGCCAAGGGCAAGCAGGCGGGGTCCGAGCTGGAAAGGAGTCCCATCCCTGCAAGTAAGCACATCAGTTGTGTTAATGGGGGAGATTAGGAAGAAAGAGATTATGGAGAGAGATTAGCATGTCAAAGTAAATGAGCTTCTGTCGCCGCATAGGAGTACTATTGCCGCATATGCGCACAGCAGCAGTGTTAATGGGAGACAAGCACTATGTTGATGGGAGAGATTAGGCAGAGGGATTAGGGAGATTAGCAAGATAATGGCATGTCTATGTGTAACACAAGCTGCGGCGCTGCCAACTGCGCTGTGAGAGGCAAGCGCGTCAACGCAAGAGAACCACCGCAACGGTGGTCGCGCCAGTGAGACACACAGCCCATCACACAGCCAAAACCATCGATACATCGAAGCTAAGGGAGCAGAGGTGGCCATGTTTGTGAGACCCCAGCCCCTTAATGCAGAGGCACCCAAAAGGGCAATGCAAATCAGAGAGTTCGAGATAACAGCCAAACGGCAGGAAGGATGGAAGCACCATAGCAAGTTACAACTTTACTTGGTTAATAACGTCTTTCCAATGATTGCTCAGCTTATACCCATCTTCTCACTTAGCATTAAGAGATAAAATGTCCACATCTGCTTGGGACCTTGTAGATAACCTGACTGTTTCTTCTGCCGCGACAATGTCAACCAAATGTAAAGTTAACCTGATTGCTAAATTCAACATCCTGTCAAAAAAGAAGCCAGATCCACACGTGAAAAGGTTAGATGTTAAAAAGATTGTTATCAATCAGAGTAACAGCCCAATTTCTGATGGCCTAAAATCGGTACTAGCTAGAGGGCTGAATTTTGCAGTCACCCCCAAATACATCCCAGTGGATGATATCATTGCCCAGGATGACGTAGCCCTCAAAGGTTTGGGACACATCCCAGCAGACGTGGCAAGATCTTAAATCGCCGCCATCCTCAAAAACACTAAGAAATCCATTAGTAACATCAGCAGGGACGAGCGCTCTGAGCTTGCTCAATTGAAAAAGAGAGATGACATTGTCATCTTCTCAGCCGAAAAGGGCAATGCCAAAGTCATCATGGATAAAACCACATACAACAACAACATCCAGGACCTTCTTAATGATATGTCAGTTATACCAAAATCAACGAAAATCCTACCAACCGTCTGGCTACAAAAAAAGCAATATCATCACTAATCCGACTTCTTTAATCGAACCGACCAAGCAGCTCTCTCTAAAACCTTGGGCTTGCTAGACCATCAAGAATTATGGCCTTCCAAAAATCCATAAATAAGGTACTCCACTCCGTCCTATCGTATCCACCAACAACTCACCTATCTACAAACTGGCACAATTTCTGTCTGAGACCCTGCTTCCATTCACGGGCAAGACCAGTATTTAACTCAGCTCACTTGGTTTCTCTAATCAAGGACATTTCACTGTCTCTAGATGATTTGCTTGCTAGTTTTTTTGTAATCTCTCTGTTCACCAAGGTAACCCTACCTGACACAATAGCAATCATTGAAGACTTGGTCCAAGAGGGACTGAATCCTGATGTACCAACTTTGGTGAGGCACTGCCTTACCAACACTTACTTCACCTGGAATGGTACATTCTACAAACAAAATGAAGGTACCCCTATGGGTTGTCTCTTATCACCAGTGGTAGCGAATGTTTTCACGGAGAAATTTGAAACAGATACCATCCTGACATCCACCCTCCGTTCTTCCCTGTGGAAGAGATACGTAGATGACACTTTCGTAATCTGGCCACATGGCCAACCAGCACTGAACCAATTTTTCAACCACATCAATTCCATACACCCTTCCATCAAATTCACAATGGAAGTGGAAAATGATGGCATGCTACCATTCCTGGATGTTTTGATCGAGAAGAGGCCTGATGGCTTGTTGGGACATTCTGTCTACAGGAAGGCAACCCACACGGATTCCTATCTAAAGCCTGATTCCCACCACCATCCGGCCCAGAAGAATTCCCTCATCAAAACACTACACCATAGGGTCCACTGCATCTCCGACCAGCGCCACCTAGCCAGTGAACTGGAGCACGTACACCAAGCCCTCAAGATGAATGGATACTCAGACCCCAAAATCCGCAAAGCTGAATCCCCAACCACGGGGAGACAACCATCTCAGGACCCAATCAAAACCATCACCTTGCCATACATAGCAGGTGTTACCAAAAATATTTCCAAAATCTTAAACAAACACAAGATCCAGGTCCGATTCAATACAGTACACAAAATCCGTGATTTGATTCCATCTGTGAAGGATGTCATTCATGACATGCGATACCCTGGTGTCTACAAACTAGGTTGTGTCTGCAGCAGCCGTTACTTTGGGGAAACGAAACGACATGTCTCGGACTGTGTTCACGAACACAAGGCAGATTTGAAACACGACAGAACCAATAACTCTACCTTGGCTGATAATTGTTATAACTCTGTGGGCTCGCACGATATTGTTTTTTCCGAGACCAAGGTACTCTGCAAACCTTCGGGCTACTATCAAAGATTCGTCTATGAAGCCATCCAGATTTATAAACACGGAGACAATTTCAACCGAGATGATTGGTATAAGCTGAGCAATCATTGGAAGGACGTTATTAACCAAGTAAAGTCGTAACTTGCTGCGGTGCTTCCATCCTTCCTGCCGTTTGGCTGTTATCTCCGACTCTCTGAGTTGCATTGGCCTTTTGGGTGCCTCTGCATTAATGGGCTGTTGTCTCACTAACATGGCCACATTTGCGCGCTTAGCCTCGATGTATCGATGGTTCTGGCTGTGTGGTGGGTTGTGTGTTTCACTGGCGCGACCACCGTTGCGGTGGTTCTCTTATGCGGCGATGGAAGCTCATTTACTTTGACATGCTTATCTCTCTCCCTAATCTCTCTCCCTAATCTCCCCATTAACACAACTGATGTGCTTGCGTGCGGGGATGGGACTGCTTCCCAGCTCGGACCCCGCCTGCTTGCCCTTGGCCAACATATATAACCTCTTGTTGTAGAAGCTCTCTCACTGTGTTCTACTTGGTTCAACAGTTGTAGTGCTGGATATTTTTTTCCACATGAGGACGATCGCTGGTGTTGTGATCGAAACGTCGTGATATATATTTCTTTCCTACCTACGTGACTTTACCGAAAGAACCAAAGAGTAAGGTTAATAATGTAAAAAATGGGCTTAAAATAAGGAAAATAAATGAATGCATTACATTTCAAATCACTAAAAGCCAAACAAAAGTGTCTCCCTGTTCAACCAGTGTTTGGCAGTGTTCACTTCTCCTGGCGGGCCTAAGCCAGTGATGGATATTCCCCATACTGTGGTGTGGGGTATCTGCCTATAAAACTACCAACCAGGATAAGAGCTTCCGATCCTCCCATAGCGTGTGTTTTGCATAAAAATATAACTTTTTGCACATGCTGCATCATTTATAAAAGTTTAATACGCCTAAAAATACTTTAAATTCCACCACTTCTCTCCTGCTGACACCCACCTAAATATCAGACACGATGGCACGCCTTAATTTGAAACGTAAATAATTTGATATTTGCATGCTGTTTTGGTTGAGAGTTGGACTTCCCTATTCTGTTTGCCCCTGGAGGACTCACATGGGCAACAGATTCTGTATAAAAGCGAAGAGGTCCCAGCAGTGAGACACGGCAGTGATCAAGAAACTACAAGCATTCAAGAAGCTCCAAGTCATCGATCAACCATGCTCGCCTTTCTCGTCTGTGCTGCTCTGCTGGTTGCTGGTGAGTGTTGCTCTTGCTGACACATTGAGCTGCTGAGTGATTGCAATGCACGCATTTCATTTAGTGGAGCGACCGTTCGAGCTACTTCAGGAACTAGACTTAGTTCTAGAAGATGCTCGTATGGCACTTCCGCTTTTATTTCAGTCCGCATTCATTGACTGGTGGACACCCCCCTCTTTTCTCCCGACTCTCACTGAAACAGCTACTGATGTTTTTAACCCGTATGCAATAATACGCAGGCTATCACTGTTTCGATATGATTTCAGTTGCACCGTGTATTGGGTTTTAGAGGAAGACAGTCTCACAGTTAAAGTATTAATAAACGTAAAGGTACAATACTCACAATGAAATTATCATGCGTTATGAGTCTTGCTTTCATGCCGGCCCATCGGTATAGGTCTCTAGGATTTCCTCAAAGGTGGTGGATCGCGAATCTGAATGCTCCATTGATACGATAGCGTGAATCGGGCTCGGTCCATGGTAGACCGCTTGTAAAAAAGATTTAAAAAAATTGTTCTTAACATGTTATACTTGTTCGTCTGTTTATTCGGGACTCCTTGTGACCGACTGGGCCCATATGGGACGCATACGCTGCATACCCCAGAGCTGCACCCCTGAGAACATTTATGCGTGTGTGTGCTTTTGTTCCTCACAGCTGAGGTGTCGGCTCAGAGCTGTGGGATCGCAGCGTATCCCCAGATCCGCGTGGTGAACGGCGTGGAGGCTCGCGCCAACTCCTGGCCTTGGCAGGTAACGGCAGAGGCTGAATAACAGCCATCACAGCCACACGATGCATTGTCAGTCGATCTTAGTGCAGCAGCATCTATTGTTGTACATGCCACGTGGAGGCCCTCATCCAGCAGTACATTGATAAAAAGGCTGCATGTATGCAACATCAAAATTTCAGATCTTCCACTCTTCCCAATGACATTGAATCAGTCACTGTATTCCGAATGTGAATCAGAATGTTTTTATATTGGAGAAATCCGATTCGCTTTGAAGCTCTTTTTCACAGATGTCCAGTAGGGGCAGGTCAGAACGTTACAACAACACACAACGCAAAAACACAACAAGAGTGCAAAGTATAGGAAAGATAAACAAATCACTTAAAAAATATATATAAATTAAACGAAAATATATGTTTTATCTTACCAGATAAAGCCCACTGAACTATTTCTTTTTTAGATACGTCCTGACCACAAATGATAGCTCACCAAAGTGGCCCATCATGCGAAAATTTATATCAGCAAAATAATATTGATGTAAGTTTTTAAATATGGAGGGATAACCATGAGCACCCAGGGATAAAATCCACACGACCACAGGGAGAACATGCATACTCCAAATGTACAAGTGTGAGGGTTGGGTTTGAACCCCTGACCTCCCGCATACCAGGAGAGGAATATACCTTCACATCACTGTCGGGTCCCTCAAACATAAATATTATTTTTAATAAAGTTTCGAAGTTCATATTGCATTTGTACTTCAATTCCCATGCTTGGGAAAGGCAGTAAAACAACAGCAAAACAGTCCCAGAACACACCAGGACAACACAGATTTCATTAAATTGTACTTTGGGAGAGCGGAGGCACAGTGGTTTACGTACTGCACTACGAACCGGGCTACATGGGTTATATTTCCAGCAACTGTGGCGAGTGATATCTGAACCAGTCCTGGATTACACCCCTTCGCAATCAGCTCTAATCAGCATTGTGCATTGACTCAAGGGCTAAGTTAGGACTGTATTATTCGATATAGTAATTGGAGTCCTGGACAAATAACAGTAACCGCCACCAATCTCGCTGTGATTGCATTGCAGGCGCTCGTGCAGAGGTACTCTGGAGGAAGATGGGTCAACTACTGTGGAGGAACCCTCATTGCTCGTCAATGGGTGCTCACCTCTGCGAGCTGCTTCACGTGAGTCATGGCACCAATGGAGTCGCGAGTATGTGTGCAGGCAGTGCAACTGCACCGTGGCCCAGGTACTGTACAGTATTTTCCTGTACCACATTGTGGCCACCAAGGATGGAGCAGTCGATCTTGGCAACAAGGAGGCGGCATCTATCAATTACCTTCACACGATGCCACGTGGCAGTAAATCGCAATATTTCTATTTAGTACTTCCTCACTGAAATGTTTACAGATTTAAGTGATTAAGACCACCCATTGCTCTGTTATCTCCCCACATCCACCACAACGTGCAGGAATGGCTACAGCTACAGGGTGGTGTTGGGAAAGCACAGTGTGTCCACAACCGAGCCGGGGGAGATCACCCCTCCATTGAGCCTGGCCGTCTGGCATACCTACTGGAATCCCAGCATCCCAGCAAATGGGTGAGAACGCAAACAGGCACACTGGTTTTTGTGACACCGTGACAGAATTGCCATGGAGAGACAAAATACAAACATAAAGTGTCATTTAGACAAACAGACAAAATATAAACACTATAAGTAGAGAAACAGACATGCATACAGAGACATACAGACAGGAACTGTAGGGTCTGCAAAAACTCCTATTATCCGTGGCCCTATTCTTCCAATTATACATGATTATCTGCAATTTTATTCCTATAAATAATAGGAGTAAAATAGCAGATAATATCATCTGCGATATTGGTCCCCCACATCACCACGGTTAGGGGAGAGTTATCTGCAAAGCGCTGAACCCCTATTGCATGGGGTATGTTGGATGTGGATTAGGCCCAGACTAGCCATAGGGCAGCATTCCGGGCAAATGCACAGTGGGCCGGTCCATTCCGAGGGCAGGTGAGCCGGTTTGTGTGGAAAAATAGCAAATGTGATCGGAGTAAAAATAAAAAAATGTTCATACCTCTAATGTCTAAGCTCCATTGCTTAGTTGGCATTAAATCCTATATTTGGCAGCCAAAAAGATTATTCTTCACCAGTCCATTTGTTTTTTGTATCTGCCCAAATGGGCCAATGAAATTGCACGGCAAAATCACATGAATACGTCACATCGCACATCTAGCTACTCGTATATAGTTTGTCCCACAGCCCATTAAAAAAAATGATTGTCAATAGCCATAATTTGGGCAGGTTTGTTTACTAATGCCTGGGCCGATTTTTTTGTCCCAGTCCGTTACTGGTGTTGAGCCTTGCATCACGCTGCCCATCTCGATCCCCCACAGGTACGACATCGCCATGTTCAAGATTGCATCGCCCGTGACTCTCACAAGCAAGGTGCGCCTCGCCTGCCTGCCCACCGCCAACCAGATCCTGCCCAACAACTACCCGTGCTACGTCACGGGATGGGGTTCTCTCGACAGTGAGTACCGTTCACCCAGTGTCCATCGGTGCCACAGTTATGGGAAGTGATTTAAGCCCAATGCGTCAATTGCCCCTCCAGTTTTACGAGATGATTCTGGCTGAGAAACTGTCACAAATCACAGTAGAGGGTTGACTCAGCCCTTCATCTTTCTGTCGTCAAAATGAACACAACTCTGTATAGAGTCAATAGCCTGCGAGTAGGTGGGCTGTGATGCTATGTGCCGTTGGCACATTGAACATAGAGACACCAATGGTTCGCTTGGGGAGCACCTGTGAACGCCACACAACCCCGATGCTTTCACCAATGCTCTCCGTTTCCACATTGTCTGTGCGCGTGAGCAGCCAGCGGCCCCTTCCCCAGCGCGCTGCAGCAGGCCAGCCTGCCCGTGGTGGACTACGCGACGTGCAGCCAGCCCAGCTGGTGGGGGAGCAGCCTGAGGAGCAGCGTGATCTGTGCAGGGGGCAGCACCCGCTCTGCGTGCTCTGTGCGTATGGAGTTCAACGCGAGCCAACCCGCCTCAATTATTTAACGAAATTACTAATGAGAATAGTTATCAACACAATGTTTATTTTAAATCTGAATTTAGTCAACAGTGACTATGAGTGGACAACAATCACCAAGCATGGTGATGACTGTGACCACTAAGATCACTGATTGGTTGACCTGGTAATGTTGGGGAAGCGGAGGGGGACGGCGCACATCCAACCCCAATAATTAATAACTCAGACTGGACAAATTGTGTGACTGCTTTAGTCGCCTAGACTAACAGATTGACCAAATGAAATCCGGTGACACTTAAATTTGACTAAAATTCTTCAGACTAAGTTTTTGCATGACTACATTCAATCAATAAATAACAGAAGGAATACAAATATTGACTAAATTAATGCCAGACCAAACAGGGTGCATATTGAATCAGGCCTTAGGGTTGTGTGATTTTACTCCGTTACTTAGCAACACGGTCATAAAGTGTATTTGAAAAGTTTGCAAGCTCCTGTACTTACCCTTACCAGCACCCGCCACCATATCCCGTGCATGCTTTACCCAGTTAACGTGGATGCATATCTATCCTCTTCTATGCATCACAGGGTGATGGAGGTGGCCCACTGAACTGCCAGCAGTCAGACAATGCCTGGGTGGTGCAGGGAATCACCAGCTACGTCTCATCTCTGGGCTGCAACACAATCCGCAAGCCCACCGTGTTCACCCGTGTGTCAGCCTACAACAGCTGGATCAGCAACGTGAGTGCCAATGCTGTCAATGTCAACGTTCTTACCATGATCGCGCTGTCAATGTCAATATTGATGCTCTTACTGTAGCAATGCCATTGTCATTATCATACAAATGTTACAGTAAAAAGCATTTTCAATAACACGTCACTGTCAATGTGATTATTGTTATTGCTCTTATAAGTGTCATTATCATTGTTAATGTTGATATTGTTGTAAATAGCTATGTAGGTGTCACTTAACCTTGAACCTTGTAATTAATCAGGGAAACGTTTTATGGATGGGGCATATGTGGAGGATTGAAATGAACATGTTACCAAGGCAGGTGTTGAAAGTGGAATTCAGTGGTCAGAAACCAAATGTGAAAACCACAAGATGGTGATAAGACTCGTGAACCTTGGCGCTCAAGTGTTGACTGTGCACTAGTATAAGTGATGGCAAGGTGTGATGTCCTTTTCTTTATCGATCACAATACAAAGGTGGGATTTGCATGAGTCATCGGTGTGGCTGGTATCGGCCAGGTATGATTGCTATCATGTTCGTTTATCTATAGGCAATGACGTTCAAACACCACCCATTCCCCGTTCCTTCCGCAGGTCATGAGCTTGTACCGTGAAGCTCCTAAGATCGCCGAGGGAGAGCAGAGCGTCAACAGCGGAGTCAATGCCACAATTGCTGCATTCAAGAAGCCGCAGGCTTAAAGTATCATGCTCTTTACATCAATGCTATCGCTAATACTAGAATCACAGTTTCTTGTTACGGGTATTGCCTTTTTTAATGTGGGACTGGGCACGTGAGCATAGGATGGGTGGTTTGATGCAGTGAGTTTGTGTGGCCATGCCAGACATTACCAGTGTTAATGACACTGTAACAATGTGCCATTTATATTAGACGTTAAACAATAAGCTTTCTAATTTGACAAGAAATACATTTTGTCATACCAGCATGCATACTGTACCGCCAGTGCTAAATATACAAATTGAAAAAATCTTTTTAAAGTAAAGATCCATAATAGAACTGCCATTTTCATAGTAAGTTAAAAATGTTCTCCCTTTGTGAAGACATAATGTTAAACAATATTGCATATGTAGTATGGTACGACTAATTACAAATCCATAATTAGCTAATTATCGGCTCGATTTCCAAATAATGTAATCTCAAGTGTACCGGATCTGATAATGCTCTACCAGGCAAATATTACCTGGGGCCGTGTGATGTTCTGCGTTGTGTTCACGCTCCCGACTCATGCATAATCTGGTTGCGTGTGCATTACAAAGAGGATCCAGAAACAGAGCTCAATTGGTTGGTGGAGTTAATTTAAAAAATTGTTTTAGCCTCCACGCCATATTCAAAGCATCATTTCCCTATAAAAATGGACATACAGTACACTATTAATTGTAGACTCGATTTATAATGCTTGATGTGTCCGATTTGGTTTATGAATGAACAAAACTGTACTGTAAATTGATAATGTTATTCGTGAATGTTCGGGTTGGTGTAAAATAAACATTTAAAGTACAAAATAAAGTATCTGGTTTGTTTCATTGCCTGGCACATTTACCACACACCACTCACCTGGCAGTCATAACTTATAGGCACTCACAACTTGCTTTACGTATATTCATGTACGTATGTTGAACTTATTTCGAACACCATACATAGCGAACTGTGCTAATCATCTGACATCTGACACCACCAAACACTCCTTACTCAGCACTCACCACTCATCTTCCAATCACCAAAAACCGACATTCACTAGACTCACCACTGACCAAAGATCGCCCATGTAGCCTTAGTATGTTGGGGCAAGTGCTGTAAGCATGTACCTCTGAAGGCACTCGAGGGGTTGATGGGGCTAGTAACACGCCACAAGGCACTAGGTAATCATCTATCTGGCACGTTGTTTGGCCATGAACAGGGCCGTTGGCGTGGCTTGTGTCGTTGCTCTGGAGACTGAGAGCTCGTTCAGTCACCGTGTTGATGGTGTTCGTTGTTATTTCTCACTTAACACGTGAAGGCTGCTTCCTTCCACTTCCAACTTCCAGTCACCAAACACGACTGAACATGTATGACTCACCTAATTCTCGTCACTCACCACTCATTACTGATAATTCAAACAAGATTATAACAATGCATCACGTACTCGCTGATAATTAAAAGCAGGATGGCAGCTTACAGTTTTGCGTCGACTTCTGTAAATTGAACAAAGTCTCAGTAGAAGACGCTTCCCCAGCTGACACATATGGAGGATTCCATGGACGCATTGTCGGGCGCTCAGATTTTCTCCACATTGGACCTATTGTCGGGACCTATTGTCAGGATCCCTTGGTTAAGTCATCCAGGCCCGAAAACGGAATTCTGAATGCCTCAGGGACTGTTCCAGTTTAATTGTCTCCCAATGGGATTGCAGTTGGCACCGGCGACTTTCAAGAAACTCATAGAGTTGGTGCTGGCAGGACTGCAGTGGGACTCCTTCTTCATTAACTTAGATGACATCATCGTGTTTGGCTGCACATTCGAGGAGCGTTTGCAGTGGTTGCGGATAGTACTCTCCAGCGTACGGTCGGCTAATCTGAAAATGAAACCCGCCAAGTGCCATTTGCTACAGACCTCGATGTGATATTTGTGCCAGATTGTTAGTGCTAATGGAATAGCGATGGATCCGGATACAATGGCGTCCATATGCGATTGGCCAACCCCCAAGTCGGTGGGTGAAGTGCGCAGTTTTGTCGGGTTTGCGTTGTATTACCGTAGATTTGATCCGCAGTTTGCGATGGTTGCGAAATCACCTTTCCAACGCGCCTCATCTTGACTACCCAGATGTTTCCCTAACGTTCATACTGGACACTGATGCTAGTGACATGGGCATAGGGCCTGTCCTGTCCCAGGTGAAGATCGTGGTGGAAAGCGTGATCGCATACGGGAGTCACATCCTGTCAACCGGTGAGCAGTGGTACTGTGTCACCCGCAGGGAACTGTTGGCCATGGTGTACTTCGTCCAACAGTACAGGCCTTCTCTCTATGGCAGAGACGTTGTAGTCTGCATGCACCACGTGGCACTCGAGTACTCTCTGAGAGTGGACCAGCCTCCCGGACAGTTCTCACGCTGGTTTGAAATACTCCAGGAGAATTATTTCGAGTGGTTCATCGCAGGCGTGTGGGGCACTGTAATGCCGACGCATTATTCCGCTTGCCGCTGAAATAGACGCTGCGCGTGCTTGTCGCGCGCGAGCCAGTGTAAACAGCCTATGGCTGGGTCACCGGGGGTCGTAGCGGCTTTGAGTGACCCACCACCAGCTGTGGCGGTTGCACATAGAGATTACACATTGGGCCTTATGCATGCCCAATGGGGCCAGCTACAGATGGAGGATCTCTCCCTGTTGAATGTGCGGTGCTGCACAGAAACTGACTACAAGAACCCCGGGCCTAAGGGAGTCTCACAGTTTGTCCTTCGGGAAGGTGGGCTGATGAGGTGGCAGGAGGCATCGCACCGTCTGTGTATTGTGGTCCCCACCTCCCTGCGAGGTAGATTAATGTGGGCAGTGCATGAAGATAAGTTGATGCACCTTGGGCATTTGAAAACTTTTTTTAACCATGCAAAAGACTTTCTTTGGCCGGGAATGTCAAACGATGTCTTTCATTTGATCAAAGGTTGCACATATGCGTGCGCCACAAGCCGCCATCACAAAAATCTCAAACACCATTTATTGTCCATCACGGTGTCCCACATTAACAAATTGGTTGCACTTGACATCATTGGACCCTGTCGGGCTACACAAAAGGGGAATACATTTTTCCTAGTTGGGGTTCAGTATTTTTTCCAGTGTCCAATGGCTGCATCCATAGCCGATGCATTTTTGCATGGCTATGTGATGGAAAAAAGGGCCCCCGAGCAGATTCTCATGGATTAAGGCGAAATTTCTCGTCCAAGGTGCTGCGCAAAGCATGCGACGTGCCGGGCACAAAAAAGATCAGAACGTCGCGAAACCATCCCCAAACGGATGGTGTGGTGGAACGCTTGCACAGAAACTTAACATCTATGCTCTGTCAGGCAGTTAATGACGCACAGACAGATTGAGATTTGGACGTTCCGGGAGTTTGGCAGCGTACAGGATGGCCCCACATGCTTCTACGGGATTCTCCCTGTTTTTTCTCATGTACGGGTGGGAAAAGGAACCCCCCATTGATGCACAATTAGGTATCAGGCTCAGTTAGGAAGAAAGCAGTGATGCCCGTTCCCCTACAGGTGATTCTGCGTCGTCTCTCTGAAGCTCGCGAAGCGGGCAGAGAAAACACTGCCAAGATGCAAGCTTCTAATGACGTGAGCACGTGCTTCCATGGGCAATCGGGGACAGGGCCTCGTTATACTGTCCTCAGGTGTTGCTGGGTACGCCCCCCCAAGTTACATCGGCCATGGCAAGGTCCCCGCGAGGTGGAGGACGTCAGGAGGCTTCAGTGTGTGAGAATTCAGGTGGGACGCTGCCATTGGGTTGTTCACCCATCGCGCCTGAAACCATATGTTCAGCCCTCTGTTGACAGCTCACCCCAAGCCCTGTGTGGCCAATGTCTGGTGTGTTCAACGAGCCGGGGAAATCGGCCAAGGAACTTGTGCCTCAGGAAAATGCGTTGTTCCATCCACAGTTTCCAATTCCCTAAAGCCTGGGGAACCTTCAGAAGCCGCCACATGTGATGGACCACTAGCTGGAGCCCAGTCAAATTCCTCAGAAGAGTCCAGGGATGAGCCTACCCCTTCAAGGCTTTTGTGCAAGCCCCCATTGCCTGGAGAGGCACAAAAATCCACCCAGAGCGATGGACTGGCATCAAGGACCCTGTCAAAGTGTTTAGGATTCCGCTAAGCGGATCTCCCATGGTCATGGCGGGTTTTTTATTTTTCAACATTCGGGGTTTTTTTTATCCTAAAAAGCGTCGGGCATCATGTTATTTTATGCACTTCGGCTGCCCTAGAGTTCGTCGGTTGTCGGGTTGTTTATTTATGCAGTTCGTCTACCCTAACATTCGGCGGAGGTCGGGTAAAAGTTTTCATTACTGATGCGGTTCTTTGGCCCTCACGTGGTACACTGTCATTATGAGCCGAGACGGCTGATGTGTTTCAAAAAGGGGGGGCGGTGAGGCAGAGACAGTGTGGGGGTAGAGACAGTGCTGTTTCAGGAACAGTACGTGGCCCAGTGGTCACGAAAACCATCCGGGAAGCTTGGGAATGGGCTAGAGGGTTCGAGAAAGGGGACATGGCCGGGGCGGAGTGAGGTCCACAACGGGAATAAAAGGATGCGAGACGCAAGGTTTGGGGCTGCCATGGGATCAGGTCGACTGTCTTCACGCCATTGCTGTCTTCACATCGCTATCTTCGCGTCGTCGCTTTCTTCATGTCATCGCTACTTGCGTGCTATCCCTGGTCCAAGTTAGCTGTGCTTTCCCTGTCCACGTTCAAGTTACCTGCATGAAGCACCCTAAATAATAAATAAATAAAACTCTACAGTTCAAGTTGTCCGAGTCATTACACTTAACCTAAACTTCACTAGTATCACATGACGTTATGATCCCTCTACAAAATCCAACCAACCTAAGGTATCGTGATGACATGATCTCCATTTGGTCCCTCGACATCTCGTGACATCATCACCCTGCCTCCTCACAACATCACCCCATCCTGGCGTGACATTGATACGCCTCTCAACACCCCTGCATCTCTGATCCCATCAACCCCTTCACCTCATCCAAAACTCGCGTGATGTCATCGTGATGCATTAAAGACAGGCGCACACACATGAACAAGCGTATTATTTCTAGATTACTCAAGTGTGATTATATTTCTTCTTGGTTCTTTCGGTAAAGTCACGTAGAAGGGAAGTAATAAAATAATAAAAATAAAACATAATAAAATAATTCTCACGACGTTTCGGCTACAACACAAGCAGCCGTCTTCCTTACGTGTCATAGCAATGCAGATGAACGCCAAAAGAATAATCTAAGAATCCTGTAATTATGTGTATGGTTAATGTGGTATAACTTCCACCAGTCAATTCAACAAACCAGATACTTTATTTGTACTCCAATTTGTATTTACACCAAGCCAAAATCGCATCGCCCTAAATCAGCTGTCGTCCCACAATAACACATGATGTTCCATTCCCTACTAAACTATGACAACGGAAGCAATTTAACTCATGCTACCTCGGCCTCATCTTAATATTTCAGATTCAATCAATAACTTCTCAAGTGATATAAATGGCACTTTATGATCCAGTATGCATGCTGTATTTATTGCCACTTTCTTTCGTCACCAAATATAAAGATAACTGCCTAACTACTGGTATTCATGCAAAATGGAGTCAGTCATAGATGATGACATGTATAGCAATGTGACCACACAAACTCACTACATTGAAACACCCATCCTATCCTCACATGCCCAGTCCCATATTAAAACTAAATACCCGTAGCAAGAAACTGTAATTCTAGGGTTAGTGGTAGCATTGATGTAAAGAGCTTTACTCCTGTGGCTGACTGAATGCAGCAATTGTGGCATTGGCTCCGCTGTTGACACGCTGCTCTCCATTGGCGAGCTTTGGGGCTTCACGGTACACGCTCATGACCTGCGGGAGAAACAGAGAATGTGTGGTGTTTAAACGTCAGTACCTACAGATAAACAAATATGATAGCAATCATACCTGGCCAATACCAGCCTGATTCCTTATGCCAATCCCACCTTTGCATTGTGATCGATCAAGATAAAGTTGTCATCATCACACCTTGCCATCGCTTCTCATATTGTAGTTAATACCTAGACCCCCAAGTTTTACGATGATCTTGCTCCAACTTCTGGTTTACAATTTTTCCTTTTGATTGCAAACCACTGGAGCCCACTTTCAATGCCTGTCTTGGTAACAGACCATTATCATCAATCTAATTAGAAGATTGTAAGCCAGTTGAGCTTTACATTGATATTGACAACATTGACAATTATATTGACATGTACAAGAGTTATAGCAATAATTACATTGACAGTTACATGATTTTGGCCGTTGTTTTGACCCTAATATTTAGAGTAGAACGTCGATTATCTTCTCTCTTTGATGACACAATCTTTTGAGTTGTAAGGTATGTTGCATTTATAGACTTGGCTAATTAGTCTCAGCTATTGAATAATATTTTAAAATAGACCCATATAGCAGATTTGCTTCACGTGTATGCAGTTGTTAATCACATATGCATATCCCCTGAAATGTTCAAATTGTTTATACATTAGCAGTATGTACTCTCCACATCACCGCAAAATAATTGGAACTATACTGCATATAGTTTATGGCAATGATATTTCTACAGTATTACATGTTAATAGTGACAGCCTTATGATGTTAACAACTTGGACAGTGGCAGCCTAAACACTCACGTTGCTGATCCAGGAGTTGTAGGCTGACACACGGGTGAACACGGTGGGCTTGCGAATCGCGTTGCAGCCCAGAGATGAGACGTAGCTGGTGATTCCCTGCACCACCCAGGCATTGTCCGACCGCTGGCAGTTCAGTGGGCCACCTCCATCACCCTGTGGTGCATAGCAGAGTACAGCAATGCCTCACGTTAACATTGGATCAAGAAGAATTGGATTATGGGAGTGGGTGGCTGTGATAGCAAATGCCACCATGCCTCTCCAAACTTGTGTGTCTTTGCTAGCATGCGTTTGGCTTTGTAAGAGTGTGGGCATCGAGCTCCTGTCCAAAAGTTTTGAGCTCCTGTAGTAACAGGTGTCTGCGTGAGCCAACACTCGTCAAGTGTGCTTCAGAGCCATGGTGCTAAGTAACAGAGAGATATCGCAGAATGCCAAGGCCTGATCCCTCCCGTCCCCCAACTCTACTATGCTGCCTTTGTTTTTTCCATGCACATGGCACGATTTGGGAGGGACATGTTGGCTACAGTATTAGTTTATCTACCATATTTAATTCATGTCATCCTCTTAATATCTGGATTTTATTTTGAGTAACTCTCTTAATGTACGTGAATAAAACCGTCAAATTTGAATTTACTATTAGTTATACAAAAAAACTGCAACTAAATTGTAAATAATTAGATATATAGGTAGATTTATTGACGAATGTGTGGAGCTTGTAGTCATTTATGCTTGTGCACCACTACCAACATAGCATCGCCAAATAACTGGGTTATTGAATGTTGATGCGGAGGGTGCATAGTAAATATTTGAAAAATGCAAGTATAGCAAACTACCGTTATGGCCTTCCTCAAATATTCCCATTGGAAATTTTACTTAATGAATTGAAGCGGGTTGGCTATCGTTGCGCTCCGTACGCACATAGCACGCAGAGCGGGTGCTGCCCCCCGCGCAGATCACGCTGCTCTTCAGGCTGCTCCCCCACCAGCTGGCCTGGCTGCACGTCGCGTAGTCCACCACGGGCAGGCTGGCTTGCTGCAGCTCGCTGGGGAAGGGGCCGCTGGCTGCTCACGCGCACAGACAACGTGGAGATGAAGAGCGTTGGTGAAAGCATCGGGGTTTGGTGGCGTTAACAGGCACTCCCCTATCGAACCGTCCATCTCTCCGTGCTCAAAAGGGAAAAGCCACATAGCAACACCGCCACCCTACTGACAGACTACTTCCCACTGTTGACTCTATGCAGAGTTGTGTTCATTGTGTCAACCCTAGAAAGATTAAGGGCCGAGTCAAACTGCAGGGGCAATTCAAACGTTGGATTTTAAGCACTCCCCAAAACTCTATCTCCTCTTGTTTCATTGACAGGGAGTGAACGTTACTTACTGGAAAGGGATCCCCAGCCCGTGACGTAGCACGGGTAGTTGTTGGGCAGGATCTGGTTGGCGCTGGGCAGGCAGGCCGGGCGCACCTTGCTGGAGAGAGCCACGGGCGACGCAATCTTGAACATGGCGATGTCGTACCTGTGGGGGATCGAGACAGGGGCAGTCGTGATGTGACGCTCAACACCGAACATACAACAAGCAATAGGGATTCAGCGCTGTGCACAGGAGAACTCCCCTTAACCCGGGTGATGTGGGGGATATATTTCGTGGAGTTATCCATGATTTGACTCTGCACTTATTTGTGGGGACAGATTCATGAATAATGGGAAGAATAGGACCACAGGTAATAAGACGTATTGTGGACAATACAGCTTCTGTAGATAATGGAGCCATGAGTAATAGGGTCAAATACATGAGTTCTACTGTATGTTGTAGTTATTGTATCGTAAGCATTGTATGAGATGAAGCAATAGCATTGTGTCTCAACTGTCTGTATCTTTTCAAACACAGAATGGGCATGGCCTGGAAGCAGTGCGTAAGCACAAATCAAGACATCTCATCGCCTTGTCATTAACACTGCCTTATAACACTAAATGTTACTTCTGAAGAAAAATTATTCTTCAAAAGTAACATTTAGTGTTATATAATTCATCATTGCCTGACATTCCAATTATACTTTGTTTTACTGAAAGGCAGTGTCAGTGACGTGCTTCGAGAGGGAAAATAAATGTCTGTCTCTTTGCGTCTTTGTAGAATGTATCTGTACATGTTTGTATATATATGGATATGTATCTGTCTATTGCAACTCGTAATGTCATAGTGTCACGGAAACAGTGCGCCCGTGTGCAGTCTCACCCATTGGCCGGGATGCTGGGATTCCAGTAGCTATGCCAGGCGATCAGGCTCAATGCAGGTGTGACTTGCCCAGACTCGGTTGTGGACACACTGTGTTTTCCCAGCACCACCCTGTAGCTGTAGCCACTCCTGCACGTTGTGGTGAATGTGGGGAGATAACAGAGCGACGGGCGGTCGTAATCACTTACACCTGTAAACATTGCAGTGAGGAATTAATAAACAGAAATGGTGCGAGTTACATCATGGTATTTTCACTGCCACATTGCTGCATCGTGTAAATGTCATTGATAGAGGCCGCCTCCTTGCTCCCAAGATACATTGCTCAAACTTTGGTGTCCACAATGTGGTACAGGAAAATACTCTACAACACCTGGGACCCGGTGCAGTTGCACCGCCTGCACACACAAAAGCGACGCCACTGGTGCCGTGACTCACGTGTAGCAGCTCGCAGAGGTGAGCACCCATTGACTATCAATGAGGGTTCCTCCGCAGTAGTTGACCCATCTTCCTCCAGAGTACCTCTGCACGAGCGCCTGCAATGCACACGCAGAAAAGTGGTGGTAGTTACGGTTTTTTCTCCAATTTCTAAATCTTGCAATACAGTACTAACTCAGCCCTTTCGTCAATCCACTGACCATTTGACCAGGCCTCACAATCCTAGTCACAGCTGGTTGTGAAGGGGTGGAATCTGGGACTGGTATGGATTTCACTCCCTACTAATATTAGCAGTCGCTGGGAATGTAAAACATGTAGCATGGTTCGTTGCACGGTGCATAAATCACTGCGCTTCCACTATCCCATTATAATCACTGATTCAATGTCATTGAGAAGAGTGGAAGATCTGAACATTTCATGATGCACACATGCAGCCGTTTTGCCAGTGCACTGCTGGATGATGTCCTCCACGTGGCATTTAGAACAATGGATGCTGCTGCACTGTGATCGACTGACAATGCATCGTGTGGCTGTGATGGCTGTTATTCAGCCTCTGGCTTTACCTGCCAAGGCCAGGAGTTAGCGCGAGCCTCCACGCCGTTCACCACGCGGATCTGGGAATACGCTGCAATCCCACAGCTCTGAGCAGACACCTCAGCTGTGAGAAATAAAAGGACACGCGATACAAAAACAAAGATCCCCGTATAGCCTTAACGAAATGTTGGGGCAAGTGCAGTTAATGAGCACCTATGAAGACCGGTTGCGGCACACGAAGGGGTGGGTAGCCAGCACCACGCCCAACCGCATTTGTTTTCCGAGTGGCGATGTTTACACATTGTGGCAGGTACTCATTTGTGGTTGACTCGACCTAGGCGAGGCCCAAGCCCGACCTTGATAATCGTCACTGGTGTTGGTCGTGAGCGGTCATTGAACTCGGGTCGCCGGGTTAGTATCACAGGACGCTAAGCGCTCCACTACCTCTCCCATGTGCATACACACTATAGTACACACACAATAATTGTGATGTGTTTTTGGGTTGGTCCTTATGCATTTTGTGTCATGTTTTATTCCATGTACTAGCAACCTCTTCTATAACTAAGTCCAGTTCCTGAAGAAGCTAGAGTGATCACTCTACTAAAATAAATGTGTGCATGGCAATCACTCACCACCAACCAGCAGAGCAGCGCAGACGAGAAAGGCGAGCATGGCTGATCGAAGAACTGGAGTTGATTGAAGACTTGGAGCGTCTTGTGCACCAGTGTTTCCTTTCCACTGCCGTGTCTCACTTTGGGCCGTCTTGGTTTTTATACAGAATCTGCTGTCCACGTGAACCCTCAGATTGCAATCAGAATACTTCCCTATCTGCAAAACTGTCCAAATCAAGTTGGCATGCAAATTACAAATTCAGATATTTTTTTTTCAACATGAAAATTAGGTGTTCTTTTTCTGTATTGGTGAGCAGTAAGGGATATATTGTTTATCCTGCTGACAATACCAAACCAAATTTAAGGACAGATTTTTGTATCGGTTAGGTTATAGTGCGATACGTGGAGCTGACCGATGGTTGACAGATCTGGTCACTCCCATAAATGAGCTCCTTAGGCATGTAAGGCTGCGTTGGCTGGATTATGAAGCCCACATGCCCATCCACTACATACCCAAGCAACTTCTGCTTGGCTGGATAGAGGAGGCTAAAAGAGCATGGCACGGGTAGATAAATTATGGACTAATACTGTATAGGAGGATGTAGAGCTGATCAGACTAGCCGATGACTGCGGAGGAGGCTCATGAGGGACACGACTGGAGAGTTGGAGGCAGTTGCCCTCCAACAACAATGGAGGTCAGAGGAGTGTCGCCCAAAGCAACGAGTGGAGCGCGAGGTGGACAACGAGATGCATGCGGCATTGTGAGCATTTGTGTTTTGCTGCTGTGTGTGTTGAGTGTGTTACATTATTATACAAAAACACACACACAAAACATACACGGTAAATAAATCGTTCTCATAGTCGTTGCCTTCACAAATTCCAACCGATGTAAACACTGCTAGATTTGAAGCTTTCGTGACTGCAAGGATTTTTCGAAACAACTTAAGAGTACGATGTAATACTCTCCTGGCATTACTTTTCAACGCGGAAATTATCATCGTAGCAGTGTGTATTGTCAAAACATCACCCCCGTGTTTTGTAGAACTGACTTAATTTTGTAAACCGTGTGTAAACGAAACACGCGTTCGACTAACACACGTTGGGCAGGGTTTTCCTCTATTTAGTATTTTTTCCGGGCTTAAAAAAGCTGTGTTGGAAAGTTCCATATATACCAGAAGTGGTATCATTCTTGAAAAACTACCATCAATCTTTAAAAAGTTCACAGTCGATATCAGATGGTGGCAAACTCAAAATCCTGGTTGGTGGCTGATTGAGCTAATTATCTCCTCTCTGGTTGATAAAATGAGTACCACGAGACTGGTAGATTCATTGAGCGACTGGTGAGATGGATTTACAGGACCGTGTGTAGAAGCGGTCACCAATTGAGGTAAACATTACCAGACACTTGTTTAAGCTGGGAGATACGTCGGCTTGGCACCCAGAGGTCGGCGACCCAGGGATAGACCTGAAACCTAATTCCAGATGGTGGTGATGATGATAATGAAAATGTTAAATTGGACTTTGACGGTTATGTGTAGAGTCAGCTGTGTGACATTTAGGTGATCTAGCAGAAAGTAGCAAGCATTGTGAGCTGCGGTGGCATTAACGGAATTGACCACAATCGTCTCTTGCGTGGCGAAGTCATGAATGGCCAAATTATAGGAAGACAAAAGTGGCCAGGTGTGTACGCGTTTCTATCCATACCCCACTCTCGTGTGTCATCCTGGCCTCAGCAAGTAGTCAATGACAGTACTTTTCCAAGTCTCTCCAGAAATATTACATTGGAGTTATTTTTGCTATGCATAGAAATGTTTGATTTGAACCAGCTAATTTCTGCACTCGAGCAGGTATTGATGTGATAGAGTTTTCTAAAAGGCATCACCCATCATGTCTTTCAAAACTGTTTCGCCATTGTCCTCAGGCAAACTTGGTTCATTTGAGGCCACATCCTCTAACCCCTCACTGGTATTCATAATAACCTCTCTGTCCTAGTCTAGAATATTCAACTTCCTTTGTTAACATTTGCTTCCTTGACTCTAATCTTTTTCACACAACGGTAGTACTCTGACCAGTTTAATGATCAGCATCAGAGTCTATATTTATCCTGGAGAAATCCGATGATCTATGAAGCTCTTTTTCATATATTTTCAGTATAGGTGGGTCAGAAAGTTACAACAACAAACAATAAAAACAACGATAGGAGTGCAAATTATAAGAAAGGTAAGTAAATCACGACAAATGTATACGTAAAATAGATAAAGTATATACGTCCAAGTTGCACAAGTACACCAGTTCCCAAACTTGGGCAAGGCAGCAAAACAACAGCTTAAACAGTCCGAGATCACATCAATAAAATTGCCCATTAAATTTAACTATTAATACATGTGTAAGCATGAAAGTTACAAATCACGTTTTTAATCACAAACGATCATTGTATAACGAGATACATTTTGGAAAGATGACCTGAAGGTGGCATTGTAGCAAGAAAGTCGCTGGCCTAATGTATCTGTCCAAATTTTGCATTGTTATCCCCTTTTACGTGTGAGTTTTCTCCGAGTACTCCAGCCTCCTCCTATCTTCAAACATTCTGTAAAAGAAATTAGCCAAACAACCCAAGCAGCATCCAACTGGAAAGAGCCTTGAGGCTTACGAATGCTATTGTGGCTAAATTATGTATTACAACCTTGATTTACTGGAAATATCATACATCGCAAGTGTATTTTTTCATCTTTTGTGTTTAAAAAGCAGGTTATTGTATTGCCTATTAGTTGAATCGCAGATCGCAAGTTCAAATCTTGGTCATTACCCCCCCCACCACCCCCAAAAATTGATTGAGTCTTTGCTCTTGTTTGTTCTTTTAATTTGCGAAATTCTCAATCTCTGAAACTAAAATATTAAATGTTGTCCTATGTTGCCGAATTGTGAGTGCATTGATAATATATCAAAACACCAAATTCCTGTTCAGTTATTCTCAATTTCAGCTGCCGTTCTTGTAATAACAAAATGTATACCACTAGAACTTACATAATTACAGATTGTAACATAATTGATTAATAATTCTGGCAAATACAGAGGCTACGAAATGTGTTACCGCTTCAAAGATATGAACAATGTTTCACATTAACATTTTCTACCAACTCACATCCAGTGCAAAGGACTGAGTTGATCCATGTTTTACAACTTCTGCAGCATCTTGAACACATTGTAACCACTCCCCTTGCTATTTTATTTGTTTTAAAGATCAGGGATCGGCTCAGCCCATGATCCTTTCTGGGTTAATTAAATTTGCAAAACTTTGTGTACAGTCAACAGTTGATGCACTCAGGGGAGTCTGGCTCCCCACGGCAGCAATGTGGAATTTCCACTCGTGGATCGGGACTGCCAAAGAAGAGCACTGCCCAACTGTTTATGACTTGATTTAGATTTCTTTTTTTCATTGCATACATTTCTACAGGTCGCTATTACACATTAATTATGAATGTAATCTGTTGGAGATTCTTATTAAATGTCAGATGGTGTTTGATGCGTTGTTTCAATATGTGAAGAGCTGACCGTTTCTCCACTTCCTCCCCCTCTACATCTTCCGGCATCTGGCCAAGAGAAAATACGTCATCCAAGTGAATGCATGCAAATTACTTGGAAAACATAGATGGGACATTATGAACAAGATAGGGCAGCCTGAAACCTGAGCGTGTGCAACACCATCAGAGCAGAGAGCGTTATCACAATTAAATTGACTCAGAAACATAGTGGTTCCTCGTGTGCAAATTTGCATGTGTGTGGAAATGTCCCTTTTGAAATGTTTAGAACTAAGCAATGGCATGGAAACCCAAGACATGTGTGGAGGTTAGGACAAGTGTGGTTTTATTTATAGCTACCTTGGAAGAAATTAAATTTTGGTGGAATTAATATGTAACTACAGCCCTTGGTCAATCGATTGCTGAATGAAGGCTTCCCTGTGCCGTATCAGTCGTAGTTAGATTATATTTGCCACGTTAGTCAGTGCAGGCTGGAGAAGCAGAGGGGTCCAGGACTGGTTCACACTGGACTCTCCGCTGATGTTAGCAGTGGCTGAGAATCAAACTCAGTTCCACTGGGTCCATAGTGCAATGCGCTAACCACTGCTAACATTCTAAATGTGAGTGCGGTCCTCTGTCGACCATGCTAATATCGAATGGCAATGCACACACGAGCATTGTTTAGTGAGTGACGCATTACACTGGTATTCAGATCATTAGTGCAAATTAGAAGAACAGTGATCTTGTTGCTTCCTGTTCTCTGGAGATGTAAGAATATGTAAAATAGCTGTAACATGTGGAACTTCTGTGGTAAACCTGTGGAGCTTTGCAGTATTGTATAAGAATGATGTACGCGTTCTAGATCCAGATATGTGTCGTAGTTCTGATGCTGAAGCGCCAGATATATATATCAAGTTGTTTAATATATAAGTGCCAAGTGAGGCCACCTTAAAATAATTGTTCTGTCCATTATGTGCACTCTTTGGCACTAAATGACAGAATGTACAGGGATGGAATTGATAGCCTAATTCGGAGACTTGGCCACATAACCAGGGAGAGGCATGGCCAGATATTTCATAAGATGCAGTCTCCACGCTGAGCTCCATTATGTTATGTTAATCCATCATATTTGCAGCCCTTGAGACACAAAACTTGTGAGTAATCAATATTGTTTCTGGTGGAGACTTCACGAGTGTATTGTTAGTGCCACGTAATGAGTTTAAAGAAGTAGTGCACACTGCATGTATTTAACGTGCTCCAATATGAGACCTAATCAGGCGTAAGCCCAACCAATTTATTCATTTGGTTACAGTCTGAGATAAACTGTGAGTCACTCTTGAAAATAGCCACCCTGAATAATTCTTGAAGATACATCCAACGCTGCCTGGGGCAAGGATGATGAAGTGTACCTTGTGGTAAGCCCGTGTTGCAATGCTTGGTCGGTGATCTTTCAGCCAGTACTGTTTATATACCACAGGGATGAAGTTTGGCTAGCCTCTACTTAGGCATTTACCACTACTTGATGTAGCAGCATAGTGGCTGTGAATATAACGAGGGAGTTCAATGTTTAATTAGCTAACGACATTTATGTTTCGATGTAAAAGTTTTACCCTGAGATAGGTCCGTCTCCACCCCGTTGGGAAGACGGCCACGCTCATTAAAAGTATCAAGTTCAAAAGATCAGCCCGAGTTCTGACTTTGTTTATGAGCCAGGGTCTACAGTAATCCCTTGCCAACCGCGAGGGTTAGGTTCCTTAAAGCCCTCGCGGTTGGTAAAGTGTAGGGGCCTGTGGGAAATAGGGGCTTGGGGGAACCATGGCCGCTGTCATGCTCACCATAGCTTTACTAAGTTGCATATTTATTCACTAAACACCGAACAAAATACAGTACATTACACAATAGCATATATTAACTTTACATACCTTTAATATTAACGGTTTAGATGACGATGACAACGAGTTGATGTGGGGAGGGCTGGTTAGAATAACTAAGGGGGGGGGCTCAGCCCACCCTCCCCCTCTTCCTCCGGGCCACAGACGCAACACTCTCATCGTCACCACTCGCTGCACGCTTCAGCTCCGTGATTACGGGCAAAATGAATGTGTACTCTACAGTATGTACAACAAAACAGTCGGACAGCACATCAAATTTGATTCATTCCGCAGTCAAAATAATGTATATTCTACTTTGGGTGCAAATAAAAGTGTGCGCATTAAAAAGCTTGGTTTTTTTCCTTAAAATTTCTACAGCTCAAGAACCAGGGCAGTGAATCACGCACTCGCTGTTGTGACTCTACACCTCAGCGTTGTCAACTCCTTAACATGAATACGTCGCCAAACAAACCTGAAAAGTTCAAAGCTGCAAATGACTAGAAACTCTACACCACAGACACATCTCCTGCAGGAGTTCAACTCTGAGTAATCGCTCTGTGATGCTGGATGTGATAACCAGCGAAAACTTTGAAAACTAATTGTCAAATGTTGTGCATTGCGCTTCAACATTCCGGTGTGCTTAAACAATCAATATCTGTGTTTGTACTCACGCGATATGACCAAAACGAAGTCAATATTAACGAAGAAATATCTTGTTTGTGTCTTGAAATCACGACCGCGTTGCAATTTCGCCACAGCCGTTTATCTGTGTCGCCCTCTGGCGGGCGACATTCTAAAAGGAGGCAATAAGACTGAAGCTTGCGCCATGTTTTAACAGCCGTTGCCCACGGTTCCCACTCCTCAGGCTGCCGTTACGAGACTCAGATATTGATAGTGAACCCCGAGAATATTAAAGCTGCCTTAGTTTGGCTCTGTACGTGAGTCTCGTGCCTTACACGAGATAATTATAGACACGCCACATATTTCACCTGCATCTCTTTCTCTCTGCTCAACTATTGTATAAATATTGTGAAATTGATTGCTCCATATGTTACATAGGAGAATAGTATGATGTGTAAAACGTGTGTTAGGATTGCTGGAAGGCATATGTAGGCTTTTAAGCAAAGTGGGACAGTACTCGCCACAGTGGCCAGATGTTAACTACCTCGCTCGGTATACAGGAGGTCTTGAGTTCGATCTAGACCCTGACGCCTGTATATTTGGAGTTTGCATGCTCTCCCCGTGGTCGCCTGGATTTTTATCCATGGGGTTAAAGTATTTGGCTGCTATAGATTTCCACATAAGCAACTTCGTTCAGCTATCATTTGTGGCCAGGTCACTTGTGAAAAAGAGATATATTGCTCAGTGTGCTTTACCTGGTAAAATTTTAAAAAAGTTAATCGTTACAAGTAGTCATTTTCTCAAAGGGTAACACAGTGACTGGTTGTGCCATGCAAGCAAGGGTACCACCATATTTTATTTGAGGGGTATGTGATATCGTAGAAAAATCTGGACAACATACTGTTGTGCTAAAACACCAGGGCAATGCCTCGCTCACTTTGGAATCTGTTAAGAGACATGCATATATCTTCGATTAATAAAAAACACCCTCCTTATTTGTTTATTGACAATGTATTGGTTCACATAAACAAGCGTGCCTCCGGCATGTACTCTTCATCTCACAACTATTTTCATTTGTCAGTGTATTGACTACTGTTCACTTGCACTCGCGCCTAACTCTTGCCTAACTCTTGCCAGTTAGTGCACGGTTTGAGTACACAAGTCCGATTTATATATTGAATAATACTAACAGTCCTTTTGTCAACCCATTGTCTGACTGACCATGCTTCACCATGCTTGTCAGTGTTATTGGTGCTCAGTATCTGTTTGAATATCACTCGTCAGTGATGTTTGTTATGGCCGGGAATTAAACTCAGGTCACGGGATTCATAGTGCAGTGCCGTAACCACTGCGACTCCGCTCCCCACCAGTATGATGACACTTGCTACCACAGACCGGCAAAGTGTGGTTAAAAAAACCCTCAATGACTGCCATGGCGTGGCGAGGCCCTCATCCAGCAGCATATTAACAACGGGCTGTTAAAAAATATATATCTATGCAAACTACAATTTAATTCCACTAAACATACATTTCCAAGGTTGCTACGGAGAAATAAAAAAACGTGCACTACTCAAATTACTTTATATTAAACGAATGTCTTCACATATGCAAATTAACTAGGAACCTTCATTTCCTTGTGTGATCACAAGGTATTTGTGATATAATCACCTGATTTTTCTTTGCTGATGTTCCTGCCTATGCGCAAGTTTAATGCTGCATCATCTAGTTCCTAAACACTGCGTGCTCAAACCTTTCTCATGACTGACACCGCATGAGGAGGCCTGCATCCAGTGATAGACATAAAGCTGAAATAAATGTGTAGGATCGATTTGTACTTTTCGCATGTTGGCTATATGTGGTCTAAAACTGGTTAAACAAGGCCATACATCTCTGGTGGACATCTCTGGTGTAGACCGATCAGTTTTAAACAAAATGCCTATATTGTAAGAGCATGTTTTGCCACAAGTACGTTTGGTTAATGCAGCCTTGATGCCTTGCAATAGGTGTCTACTTGGTGTTTGAACATCTTAACACCTGCTAATGCCAAAAGGGTAAAACCTATTATTGTTTCATCGCTGAAATAAATATAACTGATCACATAGCAGGTGATATTGCCTGAATGTGTTACAGGAACTTTAATAATAAACTTTACCTTAGGAAGTCTCACTGAGTCTCAGTACTCTTTTTAAGGAGGGTCCTGCTAACATCGGGGTGTTTGGTAAATTCCCATAGTGGGTGGCTATTTGTGGGAGGAAACGGGAGAACCTGGAGAGAACCATCCACGCCGTGGGACAGCCATTGGGGAATATCTGTTCACACGTGGCGCAAACCCACGGTACTATCGTCACATTGTGCGGGACGCCTCCTCTTCATAATCACCCCCCCCCCCCCCCAGAGGGCATCACGAACCAGTTTTAGTGTGAAAATAAAATTACGTAAGTGGATAAAGCAGGATAATAGGATCTCCCCCCCCCCCCCGCCTTGCATTATGTAACTTCTGACCTACCTCTCCTGGACATTTGTGGGGGGAAAAAGCTCCGTAGGTCATCGTGCATTTTTATAGCTGCATTATACAAACTATAAAAATGTAATAAAAGACTTGACCACGATATCTGGCTCAGTGTCCTTTATTCGGTCCGTACTGCGTCCCCACACGGCTGTCTCTCTTATTCTCTCTGTGCTGGTTCCGATGTCACTCCAGTCCACATCAGCAGCCCCGCTGCTGTTCTTGTCGCTCTTGCAGCCCCACAGCAGCTCCGCTGCTGTACTCTCACACAGCTCCCTTGGCTGTTCCTGCTGCAGCTCTCACGGCCTCGTGCTGTCTCGCCTTCTCGTCGCTCCTGCGACTCCTGGCAGCCACTCCGCCGCTCCTCACACACAACCTTACTGCCTATCTCTATCTGCAGCTTTACACCTCCCAGTAGCTCCCTACTGTTCCCAGGGTTGGCTCCCGCTTCTGACGGTGCCCCCTCAGCTCGTACGCCCGCGTGGCCCCACACCTTTTCATTCACACCCCGACTGCCTTCTCCTTCCGGTTTACCCGCTTAAGGACCCCCTACCTTTCACCCACGTCACCTGGCTCCGCCTCCTCGTGACGTCACATCCGGAAGGTCGCTTTCGCCCGCATTACAAAAATATAAACGTGCATGGAACCTGTTCGCACGCATATTTGAGATTGACTATTTGTATCGGAAACTACCTCAGGCAATGCAAATATTATATTTTGTTTCAAGTTCCATGTATAAAGGATGAAAGCATTTCTTGTGCTGGAGGTATATATATATATATTTATTTCATTACAAAGGATAATTTACATGCAGGAAGCATTTTTGTGAGATTTTGGTATGTTCGGGCGTGCATTTATATCTGCCTATTTAATTTATACCTGCCTGACATGTCAAACGTTCATGATTGTAGTTGATATTAGTCGTGCCCTGCAGTCGGGAACCGTCTGTCGCAGAGGCTCTGTGATTTGATGTGCTTGACTCGCACTCGAAATGTGGTTACCGTGCGAGCCATGGAGTCATCTTGCCCGTCTGAATAAACTAAACGGATGTGCTCACTTACGAGGAAAACCCAGTGTGGGTATTTTGGCAGGGCTCAGTTGTAGCCATCGCATTGTTACTTACACTTGGCCAGATCGTAGTGAACAGCTGGAAATTTGTATAGGTGCTTTGCATTTGTTTTTTAGACTTTAACCAAGCCTATGCTTTTGTATGGAGAGATGGACTAAACGAGTTCTAGGTTATTGTGGCATCCACAGTAAGACAATCAGACTCTTGCAGAATGTTTAATGGGACTCGGGATTTTGTGCAGCTGGGGGGGGGGGGGGGGCGAACACCAGAGAAAATTGAGATGAGCATTGATATTGCAATAAAATGTCCACTCTTCAATCTGTAATATTGGATATAACAGGAAGAATGTGTTGCTCCACCTATGTTATGTATATATGTGCATTGATGTACTGGTAAATAATCTCGAGTGCGTAAATGGCTTAAGTTTATCCACCGCATTGTGGATTACAAAAATAATCATTGCCAACACCAGTCACGATTATTTGAACTGGTCCTGGACCTTCCCGAGGTAGACTCAGCCTCAAATGAGTACTTTGTGCGATGTGTAAATTTCTCACTTGGGAGACAAAGGCGTCCGGGCGTGTGCTGGCGCTGATCTTAATAGGTGCTCACTTACAGCGCTTTCTCCAAAAGTGTATTAAGGCTATACGGGGGATCTTGGTCATTGTTCACAGATGGTCCTTGCCTCACACTGCACTCCACGAATATTACCGTCACTCTGGCAGTTTGTAAAAATAAGCAACCTTTAAATGACGTAAACATATCATAAGCCATTTCACAATGTGATATTTTGAAATTTAATATTTGTCCCTCCATAGTAAGTCCATAACAAGACAAAAATTGGCAGTGGCTTTTTAAAACTCTATACATATTTTTGTTATTGAATAGGGATTACATTACCACAATTTTAGGTGACTTTAAAGGTGCCCATTATGTGGTCACAATCTTAAATATCAGTAAAAAATAAATGTGTGCAGGTGCAATGCTCTCTTGCAAATGTCATTCTATTTGACAAACTGTGAAACCACGCACATCTTAAGCAAATACAAAGGAGGGCATGTGCCTGTGTCTTATTCTTCCTACATTATTTGTTCAACCATTTAATATCCTGCTGCTTCGAATGCAAACGCCGCTGTATCTTTTGACAAATTCTGTACGACCCAAGCCCCATGCGATGTCACCCGACGCGACATCTACGCGAGCAGGGTGGGGGAATTGGTGGGCCGGCGCCACCCGAGGTCTTGCCGGCGCCACCCGAGGTCTTCCCGGCGCGGCGAGTGCTGTTCCAGAGTAGCCCCCTGCCTCTGTCAGGCCCTCGTGTGCTCGCAAACTCCGTCGGGGGCGCATTGCGCGGCCCCCTACCACTCCGCCCGGCCTGGTTGCGGCCTCAACCGGCCTGCCCCCAGCAGGTCTCCATCTCGTCCTCAGGTTCCTCATCCCCTGTATAGAACAGTCCTTCCCCAAAGTGAGGCCCTCCTGGGGTGGGGTACTTGCCCCCCTACTCTAAGTGCACATGCGTGTGCGCCACAGGTTCGTCATCGCACACCTCAGCTGGGCAACCACTCCACACCTAACGACCTCACACAGGGATTCATATTCGACACCCCGCTTCGTTGAGCCTGAGACGCCCATGTGATCACCAGTTTACATATGAGTGTGTCTCTACGTAGGTGGATGATATCTCTACATGTATATGGGTGTATCCGTGCGCGTATGTCGCCTCAAGGTGCACCCTTGAGGTGCCTCAAGGCACAAGCGTCAAGGTACCGTCACCGCCCCCTAGTGGTGAGCGACCGCTGGGGTCCCACTCTACAGGGTGCTTCAAATAAATGTTAACACTTATAAGGGACTATCGTTATTAATGTAAAAAGAACGGATAATGCACTGTAACATGATAACAAATGTATGTTAATACATTAAATAAGTCAAAGAGTCTCCACTTGTTCTCCATCATTGTCAACACATGCCTAAAATCTTCTCCAGGCATTTGTTTACAACCTGAAGATCGCCCCTTGCCAACACACAACCCCTAATCCTCTGTCCACTCGAGGTCACGCGGCCTTCGCACGGCCCAGGGAGACGGTTCATCGGCGTGAACACCCTGTGCACGCCTTGCTGGCGGCAGGGAATATTTTCTAAACTGAGGGACAACCCGTTCTGGTCGTGCCCTCTCAGAGTTAGTTACCGTCCCTAGCAACAGCACCCACTCACGCGCACACACACACACAAACGCACCATCAACAATATAAAAACCGAGACTTTTTTTCGAATCATGTAGAGGCTTTGAAACAAAGTGGTACAGTACTGTGGCGCCCACACAGTAACACAGTGACTGCATGTGCAATGCAAGTCTAATGAGCGACTTCCGCGACATGTCGTGTAGAGGGTACTTCTTCTTTATTACTCACATTGGGCACAACACAGGCCAACGCTTATTCTTCCTTACACTAAGTACAACACTAGGTATTAACGTCTCTACTGGTTACACACAGCCGATCACTTGGTGTGGTCCCATCGCCCTCACTCGGCTACGCCGCTGGCTGGCGGCGTGACGATGACGGCGATGGAAACCACACAGGAGTTCTTCCACGTGGCAAGACGACAGAGAGATGACGACGAGCAGCGACGCAACCAGGACCCAGACCCCACACATGAGCCCCGAGCCCCGGGTCCGGGAAAACACTGGATGATCTGCACTAATGGACTCTAGAATCAAGTTGCCGTACTGATATCTTCTGGCCACTTTGTATCAGATCACGTGTGGAAGATTCTCATATATCTACATGGTCCACCAACATTCGACTATAAAATACCAGATCACAGGCATGTGCCACTGCGTCCAGCTTAAAAGGCAAACAGGTATATCCCAAACACAACATTTAGGCTGATGAATTAATCTTCTATGTTGTCATAGACATAACACTTTATGATAAAATGTTGTAACTATCAAAATTAACAAAAAAAGGTCAAGAATCTTGATTTGAAGCTTTCTTGACTTCATGAATCCATACTCTTTGGTTCTTTCAGTAAAGTCACGTAGGTAGAAAAATAAAGAATAAATTATTCATCAGGACGTTTCGATCGCAACACAAGCGATCGTCCTCAGACATTAAAAATAATCCAGCAGTAGAACTGCTGAGCCAGGAAGAACACAGCGAGAGAGTTTCTACAACAAGAAGTTATAACTTTTGGCCAAGGGCAAGCAGGCGGGGTCCGAGCTGGAAAGGAGTCCCATCCCTGCAAGTAAGCACATCAGTTGTGTTAATGGGGGAGATTAGGAAGAAAGAGATTATGGAGAGAGATTAGCATGTCAAAGTAAATGAGCTTCTGTCACCGCATAGGAGTACTATTGCCGCATATGCGCACAGCAGCAGTGTTAATGGGAGACAAGCACTATGTTGATGGGAGAGATTAGGCAGAGGGATTAGAGAGATTAGCAAGATAATGTCATGTCTATGTGTAACACAAGCTGCGGCGCTGCCAACTGCGCTGTGAGAGGCAAGCGCGTCAACACAAGAGAACCACCGCAACGGTGGTCGCGCCAGTGAGACACACAGCCCATCACACAGCCAAAACCATCGATACATCGAAGCTAAGGGAGCAGAGGTGGCCATGTTTGTGAAACCCCAGCCCCTTAATGCAGAGGCACCCAAAAGGGCAATGCAAATCAGAGAGTTCGAGATAACAGCCAAACGGCAGGAAGGATGGAAGCACCATAGCAAGTTACAACTTTACTTGGTTAATAACGTCTTTCCAATGATTGCTCAGCTTATACCCATCTTCTCACTTAGCATTAAGAGATAAAATGTCCACATCTGCTTGGGACCTTGTAGATAACATGACTGTTTCTTCTGCCGCGACAATGTCAACCAAATGTAAAGTTAACCTGATTGCTAAATTCAACATCCTGTCAAAAAAGAAGCCAGATTCACACGTGAAAAGGTTAGATGTTAAAAAGATTGTTAGCAATCAGAGTAACAGCCCAATTTCTGATGGCCTAAAATCGGTACTAGCTAGAGGGCTGAATTTTGCAGTCACCCCCAAATGCATCCCAGTGGATGATATCATTGCCCAGGATGACGTAGCCCTCAAAGGTTTGGGACACATCCCAGCAGACGTGGCAAGATCTTAAATCGCCGCCATCCTCAAAAACACTAAGAAATCCATTAGTAACATCAGCAGGGACGAGCACTCTGAGCTTGCTCAATTGAAAAAGAGAGATGACATTGTCATCTTCTCAGCCGAAAAGGGTAATGCCAAAGTCATCATGGATAAAACCACATACAACAACAACATCCAGGACCTTCTTAATGATATGTCAGTTATACCAAAATCAACGAAAATCCTACCAACCGTCTGGCTACAAAAAAAGCAATATCATCACTAATCCGACTTCTTTAATCGAACCGACCAAGCAGCTCTCTCTAAAACCTTGGGCTTGCTAGACCATCAAGAATTATGGCCTTCCAAAAATCCATAAATAAGGTACTCCACTCCGTCCTATCGTATCCACCAACAACTCACCTATCTACAAACTGGCACAATTTCTGTCTGAGACCCTGCTTCCATTCACGGGCAAGACCAGTATTTAACTCAGCTCACTTGGTTTCTCTAATCAAGGACATTTCACTGTCTCTAGATGATTTGCTTGCTAGTTTTTTTGTAATCTCTCTGTTCACCAAGGTAACCCTACCTGACACAATAGCAATCATTGAAGACTTGGTCCAAGAGGGACTGAATCCTGATGTACCAACTTTGGTGAGGCACTGCCTTACCAACACTTACTTCACCTGGAATGGTACATTCTACAAACAAAATGAAGGTACCCCTATGGGTTGTCTCTTATCACCAGTGGTAGCGAATGTTTTCACGGAGAAATTTGAAACAGATACCATCCTGACATCCACCCTCCGTTCTTCCCTGTGGAAGAGATACGTAGATGACACTTTCGTAATCTGGCCACATGGCCAACCAGCACTGAACCAATTTTTCAACCACATCAATTCCATACACCCTTCCATCAAATTCACAATGGAAGTGGAAAATGATGGCATGCTACCATTCCTGGATGTTTTGATCGAGAAGAGGCCTGATGGCTTGTTGGGACATTCTGTCTACAGGAAGGCAACCCACACGGATTCCTATCTAAAGCCTGATTCCCACCACCATCCGGCCCAGAAGAATTCCCTCATCAAAACACTACACCATAGGGTCCACTGCATCTCCGACCAGCGCCACCTAGCCAGTGAACTGGAGCACGTACACCAAGCCCTCAAGATGAATGGATACTCAGACCGCAAAATCCGCAAAGCTGAATCCCCAACCACGGGGAGACAACCATCTCAGGACCCAATCAAAACCATCACCTTGCCATACATAGCAGGTGTTACCAAAAATATTTCCAAAATCTTAAACAAACACAAGATCCAGGTCCGATTCAATACAGTACACAAAATCCGTGATTTGATTCCATCTGTGAAGGATGTCATTCATGACATGCGATACCCTGGTGTCTACAAACTAGGTTGTGTCTGCAGCAGCAGTTACTTTGGGGAAACGAAACGACATGTCTCGGACTGTGTTCACGAACACAAGGCAGATTTGAAACACGACAGAACCAATAACTCTACCTTGGCTGATAATTGTTATAACTCTGTGGGCTCGCACGATATTGTTTTTTCCGAGACCAAGGTACTCTGCAAACCTTCGGGCTACTATCAAAGATTCGTCTATGAAGCCATCCAGATTTATAAACACGGAGACAATTTCAACCGAGATGATTGGTATAAGCTGAGCAATCATTGGAAGGACGTTATTAACCAAGTAAAGTCGTAACTTGCTGCGGTGCTTCCATCCTTCCTGCCGTTTGGCTGTTATCTCCGACTCTCTGAGTTGCATTGGCCTTTTGGGTGCCTCTGCATTAATGGGCTGTTGTCTCACTAACATGGCCACATTTGCTTGCTTAGCCTCGATGTATCGATGGTTCTGGCTGTGTGGTGGGTTGTGTGTCTCACTGGCGCGACCACCGTTGCGGTGGTTCTCTTATGCGGCGATGGAAGCTCATTTACTTTGACATGCTTATCTCTCTCCCTAATCTCTCTCCCTAATCTCCCCATTAACACAACTGATGTGCTTGCGTGCGGGGATGGGACTGCTTCCCAGCTCGGACCCCGCCTGCTTGCCCTTGGCCAACATATATAACCTCTTGTTGTAGAAGCTCTCTCACTGTGTTCTACTTGGTTCAACAGTTGAAGTGCTGGATATTTTTTTCCACATGAGGACGATCGCTGGTGTTGTGATCGAAACGTCGTGATATATATTTCTTTCCTACCTACGTGACTTTACCGAAAGAACCAAAGAGTAAGGTTAATAATGTAAAAAATGGGCTTAAAATAAGGAAAATAAATGAATGCATTACATTTCAAATCACTAAAAGCCAAACAAAAGTGTCTCCCTGTTCAACCAGTGTTTGGCAGTGTTCACTTCTCCTGGCGGGCCTAAGCCAGTGATGGATATTCCCCATACTGTGGTGTGGGGTATCTGCCTATAAAACTACCAACCAGGATAAGAGCTTCCGATCCTCCCATAGCGTGTGTTTTGCATAAAAATATAACTTTTTGCACATGCTGCATCATTTATAAAAGTTTTATACGCCTAAAAATACTTTAAATTCCACCACTTCTCTCCTGCTGACACCCACCTAAATATCAGACACGATGGCACGCCTTAATTTGAAACGTAAATAATTTGATATTTGCATGCTGTTTTGGTTGAGAGTTGGACTTCCCTATTCTGTTTGCCCCTGGAGGACTCACATGGGCAACAGATTCTGTATAAAAGCGAAGAGGTCCCAGCAGTGAGACACGGCAGTGATCAAGAAACTACAAGCATTCAAGAAGCTCCAAGTCATCGATCAACCATGCTCGCCTTTCTCGTCTGTGCTGCTCTGCTGGTTGCTGGTGAGTGTTGCTCTTGCTGACACATTGAGCTGCTGAGTGATTGCAATGCACGCATTTCATTTAGTGGAGCGACCGTTCGAGCTACTTCAGGAACTAGACTTAGTTCTAGAAGATGCTCGTATGGCACTTCCGCTTTTATTTCAGTCCGCATTCATTGACTGGTGGACACCCCCCTCTTTTCTCCCGACTCTCACTGAAACAGCTACTGATGTTTTTAACCCGTATGCAATAATACGCAGGCTATCACTGTTTCGATATGATTTCAGTTGCACCGTGTATTGGGTTTTAGAGGAAGACAGTCTCACAGTTAAAGTATTAATAAACGTAAAGGTACAATACTCACAATGAAATTATCATGCGTTATGAGTCTTGCTTTCATGCCGGCCCATCGGTATAGGTCTCTAGGATTTCCTCAAAGGTGGTGGATCGCGAATCTGAATGCTCCATTAATACGATAGCGTGAATCGGGCTCGGTCCATGGTAGACCGCTTGTAAAAAAGATTTAAAAAAATTGTTCTTAACATGTTATACTTGTTCGTCTGTTTATTCGGGACTCCTTGTGACCGACTGGGCCCATATGGGACGCATACGCTGCATACCCCAGAGCTGCACCCCTGAGAACATTTATGCGTGTGTGTGCTTTTGTTCCTCACAGCTGAGGTGTCGGCTCAGAGCTGTGGGATCGCAGCGTATCCCCAGATCCGCGTGGTGAACGGCGTGGAGGCTCGCGCCAACTCCTGGCCTTGGCAGGTAACGGCAGAGGCTGAATAACAGCCATCACAGCCACACGATGCATTGTCAGTCGATCTTAGTGCAGCAGCATCTATTGTTGTACATGCCACGTGGAGGCCCTCATCCAGCAGTACATTGATAAAAAGGCTGCATGTATGCAACATCAAAATTTCAAATCTTCCACTCTTCCCAATGACATTGAATCAGTCACTGTATTCCGAATGTGAATCAGAATGTTTTTATATTGGAGAAATCCGATTCGCTTTGAAGCTCTTTTTCACAGATGTCCAGTAGGGGCAGGTCAGAACGTTACAACAACACACAACGCAAAAACACAACAAGAGTGCAAAGTATAGGAAAGATAAACAAATCACTTAAAAAATATATATAAATTAAACGAAAATATATGTTTTATCTTACCAGATAAAGCCCACTGAACTATTTCTTTTTTAGATACGTCCTGACCACAAATGATAGCTCACCAAAGTGGCCCATCATGCGAAAATTTATATCAGCAAAATAATATTGATGTAAGTTTTTAAATATGGAGGGATAACCATGAGCACCCAGGGATAAAATCCACACGACCACAGGGAGAACATGCATACTCCAAATGTACAAGTGTGAGGGTTGGGTTTGAACCCCTGACCTCCCGCATACCAGGAGAGGAATATACCTTCACATCACTGTCGGGTCCCTCAAACATAAATATTATTTTTAATAAAGTTTCGAAGTTCATATTGCATTTGTACTTCAATTCCCATGCTTGGGAAAGGCAGTAAAACAACAGCAAAACAGTCCCAGAACACACCAGGACAAAACAGATTTCATTAAATTGTACTTTGGGAGAGCGGAGGCACAGTGGTTTACGTACTGCACTACGAACCGGGCTACATGGGTTATATTTCCAGCAACTGTGGCGAGTGATATCTGAACCAGTCCTGGATTACACCCCTTCGCAACCAGCTCTAACCAGCATTGCGCATTGACTCAAGGGCTAAGTTAGGACTGTATTATTCGATATAGTAATTGGAGTCCTGGACAAATAACAGTAACCGCCACCAATCTCGCTGTGATTGCATTGCAGGCGCTCGTGCAGAGGTACTCTGGAGGAAGATGGGTCAACTACTGTGGAGGAACCCTCATTGCTCGTCAATGGGTGCTCACCTCTGCGAGCTGCTTCACGTGAGTCATGGCACCAATGGAGTCGCGAGTATGTGTGCAGGCAGTGCAACTGCACCGTGGCCCAGGTACTGTACAGTATTTTCCTGTACCACATTGTGGCCACCAAGGATGGAGCAGTCGATCTTGGCAACAAGGAGGCGGCATCTATCAATTACCTTCACACGATGCCACGTGGCAGTAAATCGCAATATTTCTATTTAGTACTTCCTCACTGAAATGTTTACAGATTTAAGTGATTAAGACCACCCATTGCTCTGTTATCTCCCCACATCCACCACAACGTGCAGGAATGGCTACAGCTACAGGGTGGTGTTGGGAAAGCACAGTGTGTCCACAACCGAGCCGGGGGAGATCACCCCTCCATTGAGCCTGGCCGTCTGGCATACCTACTGGAATCCCAGCATCCCAGCAAATGGGTGAGAACGCAAACAGGCACACTGGTTTTTGTGACACCGTGACAGAATTGCCATGGAGAGACAAAAATACAAACATAAAGTGTCATTTAGACAAACAGACAAAATATAAACACTATAAGTAGAGAAACAGACATGCATACAGAGACATACAGACAGGAACTGTAGGGTCTGCAAAAACTCCTATTATCCGTGGCCCTATTCTTCCAATTATACATGATTATCTGCAATTTTATTCCTATAAATAATAGGAGTAAAATAGCAGATAATATCATCTGCGATATTGGTCCCCCACATCACCACGGTTAGGGGAGAGTTATCTGCAAAGCGCTGAACCCCTATTGCATGGGGTATGTTGGATGTGGATTAGGCCCAGACTAGCCATAGGGCAGCATTCCGGGAAAATGCTCAGTGGGCCGGTCCATTCCGAGGGCAGGTGAGCCGGTTTGTGTGGAAAAATAGCAAATGTGATCGGAGTAAAAATAAAAAAAAATGTTCTTACCTCTAATGTCTAAGCTCCATTGCTTAGTTGGCATTAAATCCTATATTTGGCAGCCAAAAAGATTATTCTTCACCAGTCCATTTGTTTATTGTATTTGCCCAAATGGGCCAATGAAATTGCACGGCAAAATCACATGAATACGTCACATCGCACATCTAGCTACTCGTATATAGTTTGTCCCACAGCCCATTAAAAAAAATGATTGCCAATAGCCATAATTTGGGCAGGTTTGTTTACTAATGCCTGGGCCGATTTTTTTGTCCCAGTCCGTTACTGGTGTTGAGCCTTGCATCACGCTGCCCATCTCGATCCCCCACAGGTACGACATCGCCATGTTCAAGATTGCATCGCCCGTGACTCTCACAAGCAAGGTGCGCCTCGCCTGCCTGCCCACCGCCAACCAGATCCTGCCCAACAACTACCCGTGCTACGTCACGGGATGGGGTTCTCTCGACAGTGAGTACCGTTCACCCAGTGTCCATCGGTGCCACAGTTATGGGAAGTGATTTAAGCCCAATGCGTCAATTGCCCCTCCAGTTTTACGAGATGATTCTGGCTGAGAAACTGTCACAAATCACAGTAGAGGGTTGACTCAGCCCTTCATCTTTCTGTCGTCAAAATGAACACAACTCTGTATAGAGTCAATAGCCTGCGAGTAGGTGGGCTGTGATGCTATGTGCCGTTGGCACATTGAACATAGAGACACCAATGGTTCGCTTGGGGAGCACCTGTGAACGCCACACAACCCCGATGCTTTCACCAATGCTCTCCGTTTCCACATTGTCTGTGCGCGTGAGCAGCCAGCGGCCCCTTCCCCAGCGCGCTGCAGCAGGCCAGCCTGCCCGTGGTGGACTACGCGACGTGCAGCCAGCCCAGCTGGTGGGGGAGCAGCCTGAGGAGCAGCGTGATCTGTGCAGGGGGCAGCACCCGCTCTGCGTGCTCTGTGCGTATGGAGTTCAACGCGAGCCAACCCGCCTCAATTATTTAACGAAATTACTAATGAGAATAGTTATCAACACAATGTTTATTTTAAATCTGAATTTAGTCAACAGTGACTATGAGTGGACAACAATCACCAAGCATGGTGATGACTGTGACCACTAAGATCACTGATTGGTTGACCTGGTAATGTTGGGGAAGCGGAGGGGGACGGCGCACATCCAACCCCAATAATTAATAACTCAGACTGGACAAATTGTGTGACTGCTTTAGTCGCCTAGACTAACAGATTGACCAAATGAAATCCGGTGACACTTAAATTTGACTAAAATTCTTCAGACTAAGTTTTTGCATGACTACATTCAATCAATAAATAACAGAAGGAATACAAATATTGACTAAATTAATGCCAGACCAAACAGGGTGCATATTGAATCAGGCCTTAGGGTTGTGTGATTTTACTCCGTTACTTAGCAACACGGTCATAAAGTGTATTTGAAAAGTTTGCAAGCTCCTGTACTTACCCTTACCAGCACCCGCCACCATATCCCGTGCATGCTTTACCCAGTTAACGTGGATGCATATCTATCCTCTTCTATGCATCACAGGGTGATGGAGGTGGCCCACTGAACTGCCAGCAGTCAGACAATGCCTGGGTGGTGCAGGGAATCACCAGCTACGTCTCATCTCTGGGCTGCAACACAATCCGCAAGCCCACCGTGTTCACCCGTGTGTCAGCCTACAACAGCTGGATCAGCAACGTGAGTGCCAATGCTGTCAATGTCAACGTTCTTACCATGATCGCGCTGTCAATGTCAATATTGATGCTCTTACTGTAGCAATGCCATTGTCATTATCATACAAATGTTACAGTAAAAAGCATTTTCGATAACACGTCACTGTCAATGTGATTATTGTTATTGCTCTTATAAGTGTCATTATCATTGTTAATGTTGATATTGTTGTAAATAGCTATGTAGGTGTCACTTAACCTTGAACCTTGTAATTAATCAGGGAAACGTTTTATGGATGGGGCATATGTGGAGGATTGAAATGAACATGTTACCAAGGCAGGTGTTGAAAGTGGAATTCAGTGGTCAGAAACCAAATGTGAAAACCACAAGATGGTGATAAGACTCGTGAACCTGGGCGCTCAAGTGTTGACTGTGCACTAGTATAAGTGATGGTAAGGTGTGATGTCCTTTTCTTTATCGATCACAATACAAAGGTGGGATTTGCATGAGTCATCGGTGTGGCTGGTATCGGCCAGGTATGATTGCTATCATGTTCGTTTATCTATAGGCAATGACGTTCAAACACCACCCATTCCCCGTTCCTTCCGCAGGTCATGAGCTTGTACCGTGAAGCTCCTAAGATCGCCGAGGGAGAGCAGAGCGTCAACAGCGGAGTCAATGCCACAATTGCTGCATTCAAGAAGCCGCAGGCTTAAAGTATCATGCTCTTTACATCAATGCTATCGCTAATACTAGAATCACAGTTTCTTGTTACGGGTATTGCCTTTTTTTAATGTGGGACTGGGCACGTGAGCATAGGATGGGTGGTTTGATGCAGTGAGTTTGTGTGGCCATGCCAGACATTACCAGTGTTAATGACACTGTAACAATGTGCCATTTATATTAGACGTTAAACAATAAGCTTTCTAATTTGACAAGAAATACATTTTGTCATACCAGCATGCATACTGTACCGCCAGTGCTAAATATACAAATTGAAAAAATCTTTTTAAAGTAAAGATCCATAATAGAACTGCCATTTTCATAGTAAGTTAAAAATGTTCTCCCTTTGTGAAGACATAATGTTAAACAATATTGCATATGTAGTATGGTACGACTAATTACAAATCCATAATTAGCTAATTATCGACTCGATTTCCAAATAATGTAATCTCAAGTGTACCGGATCTGATAATGCTCTACCAGGCAAATATTACCTGGGGCCGTGTGATGTTCTGCGTTGTGTTCACGCTCCCGACTCATGCATAATCTGGTTGCGTGTGCATTACAAAGAGGATCCAGAAACAGAGCTCAATTGGTTGGTGGAGTTAATTTAAAAAATTGTTTTAGCCTCCACGTCATATTCAAAGCATCATTTCCCTATAAAAATGGACATACAGTACACTATTAATTGTAGACTCGATTTATAATGCTTGATGTGTCCGATTTGGTTTATGAATGAACAAAACTGTACTGTAAATTGATAATGTTATTCGTGAATGTTCGGGTTGGTGTAAAATAAACATTTAAAGTACAAAATAAAGTATCTGGTTTGTTTCATTGCCTGGCACATTTACCACACACCACTCACCTGGCAGTCATAACTTATAGGCACTCACAACTTGCTTTACGTATATTCATGTACGTATGTTGAACTTATTTCGAACACCATACATAGCGAACTGTGCTAATCATCTGACATCTGACACCACCAAACACTCCTTACTCAGCACTCACCACTCATCTTCCAATCACCAAAAACCGACATTCACTAGACTCACCACTGACCAAAGATCGCCCATGTAGCCTTAGTATGTTGGGGCAAGTGCTGTAAGCATGTACCTCTGAAGGCACTCGAGGGGTTGATGGGGCTAGTAACACGCCACAAGGCACTAGGTAATCATCTATCTGGCACGTTGTTTGGCCATGAACAGGGCCGTTGGCGTGGCTTGTGTCGTTGCTCTGGAGACTGAGAGCTCGTTCAGTCACCGTGTTGATGGTGTTCGTTGTTATTTCTCACTTAACACGTGAAGGCTGCTTCCTTCCACTTCCAACTTCCAGTCACCAAACACGACTGAACATGTATGACTCACCTAATTCTCGTCACTCACCACTCATTACTGATAATTCAAACAAGATTATAACAATGCATCACGTACTCGCTGATAATTAAAAGCAGGATGGCAGCTTACAGTTTTGCGTCGACTTCTGTAAATTGAACAAAGTCTCAGTAGAAGACGCTTCCCCAGCTGACACATATGGAGGATTCCATGGACGCATTGTCGGGCGCTCAGATTTTCTCCACATTGGACCTATTGTCGGGACCTATTGTCAGGATCCCTTGGTTAAGTCATCCAGGCCCGAAAACGGAATTCTGAATGCCTCAGGGACTGTTCCAGTTTAATTGTCTCCCAATGGGATTGCAGTTGGCACCGGCGACTTTCCAGAAACTCATAGAGTTGGTGCTGGCAGGACTGCAGTGGGACTCCTTCTTCATTAACTTAGATGACATCATCGTGTTTGGCTGCACATTCGAGGAGCATTTGCAGTGGTTGCGGATAGTACTCTCCAGCGTACGGTCGGCTAATCTGAAAATGAAACCCGCCAAGTGCCATTTGCTACAGACCTCGATGTGATATTTGTGCCAGATTGTTAGTGCTAATGGAATAGCGATGGATCCGGATACAATGGCGTCCATATGCGATTGGCCAACCCCCAAGTCGGTGGGTGAAGTGCGCAGTTTTGTCGGGTTTGCGTTGTATTACCGTAGATTTGATCCGCAGTTTGCGATGGTTGCGAAATCACCTTTCCAACGCGCCTCATCTTGACTACCCAGATGTTTCCCTAACGTTCATACTGGACACTGATGCTAGTGACATGGGCATAGGGCCTGTCCTGTCCCAGGTGAAGATCGTGGTGGAAAGCGTGATCGCATACGGGAGTCACATCCTGTCAACCGGTGAGCAGTGGTACTGTGTCACCCGCAGGGAACTGTTGGCCATGGTGTACTTCGTCCAACAGTACAGGCCTTCTCTCTATGGCAGAGACGTTGTAGTCTGCATGCACCACGTGGCACTCGAGTACTCTCTGAGAGTGGACCAGCCTCCCGGACAGTTCTCACGCTGGTTTGAAATACTCCAGGAGAATTATTTCGAGTGGTTCATCGCAGGCGTGTGGGGCACTGTAATGCCGACGCATTATTCCGCTTGCCGCTGAAATAGACGCTGCGCGTGCTTGTCGCGCGCGAGCCAGTGTAAACAGCCTATGGCTGGGTCACCGGGGGTCGTAGCGGCTTTGAGTGACCCACCACCAGCTGTGGCGGTTGCACATAGAGATTACACATTGGGCCTTATGCATGCCCAATGGGGCCAGCTACAGATGGAGGATCTCTCCCTGTTGAATGTGCGGTGCTGCACAGAAACTGACTACAAGAACCCCGGGCCTAAGGGAGTCTCGCAGTTTGTCCTTCGGGAAGGTGGGCTGATGAGGTGGCAGGAGGCATCGCACCGTCTGTGTATTGTGGTCCCCACCTCCCTGCGAGGTAGATTAATGTGGGCAGTGCATGAAGATAAGTTGATGCACCTTGGGCATTTGAAAACTTTTTTTAACCATGCAAAAGACTTTCATTGGCCGGGAATGTCAAACGATGTCTTTCATTTGATCAAAGGTTGCACATATGCGTGCGCCACAAGCCGCCATCACAAAAATCTCAAACACCATTTATTGTCCATCACGGTGTCCCACATTAACAAATTGGTTGCGCTTGACATCATTGGACCCTGTCCGGCTACACAAAAGGGGAATACATTTTTCCTAGTTGGGGTTCAGTATTTTTTCCAGTGTCCAATGGCTGCATCCATAGCCGATGCATTTTTGCATGGCTATGTGATGGAAAAAAGGGCCCCCGAGCAGATTCTCATGGATTAAGGCGAAATTTCTCGTCCAAGGTGCTGCGCAAAGCATGCGACGTGCCGGGCACAAAAAAGATCAGAACGTCGCGAAACCATCCCCAAACGGATGGTGTGGTGGAACGCTTGCACAGAAACTTAACATCTATGCTCTGTCAGGCAGTTAATGACGCACAGACAGATTGAGATTTGGACGTTCCGGGAGTTTGGCAGCGTACAGGATGGCCCCACATGCTTCTACGGGATTCTCCCTGTTTTTTCTCATGTACGGGTGGGAAAAGGAACCCCCCATTGATGCACAATTAGGTATCAGGCTCGGTTAGGAAGAAAGCAGTGATGCCCGTTCCCCTACAGGTGATTCTGCGTCGTCTCTCTGAAGCTCGCGAAGCGGCCAGAGAAAACACTGCCAAGATGCAAGCTTCTAATGACGTGAGCACGTGCTTCCATGGGCAATCGGGGACAGGGCCTCGTTATACTGTCCTCAGGTGTTGCTGGGTACGTCCCCCCAAGTTACATCGGCCATGGCAAGGTCCCCGCGAGGTGGAGGACGTCAGGAGGCTTCACTGTGTGAGAATTCAGGTGGGACTCTGCCATTGGGTTGTTCACCCATCGTGCCTGAAACCATATGTTCAGCCCTCTGTTGACAGCTCACCCCAAGCCCTGTGTGGCCAATGTCTGGTGTGTTCAACGAGCCGGGGAAATCGGCCAAGGAACTTGTGCCTCAGGAAAATGCGTTGTTCCATCCACAGTTTCCAATTCCCTAAAGCCTGGGGAACCTTCAGAAGCCGCCACATGTGATGGACCACTAGCTGGAGCCCAGTCAAATTCCTCAGAAGAGTCCAGGGATGAGCCTACCCCTTCAAGGCTTTTGTGCAAGCCCCCATTGCCTGGAGAGGCACAAAAATCCACCCAGAGCGATGGACTGGCATCAAGGACCCTATCAAAGTGTTTAGGTTTCCGCTAAGCGGATCTCCCATGGTCATGGCGGGTTTTTTATTTTTCAACATTCGGGGTTTTTTTTATCCTAAAAAGCGTCGGGCATCATGTTATTTTATGCACTTCGGCTGCCCTAGAGTTCGTCGGTTGTCGGGTTGTTTATTTATGCAGTTCGTCTACCCTAACATTCGGCGGAGGTCGGGTAAAAGTTTTCATTACTGATGCGGTTCTTTGGCCCTCACGTGGTACACTGTTATTATGAGCCGAGACGGCTGATGTGTTTCAAAAAGGGGGGGCGGTGAGGCAGAGACAGTGTGGGGGTAGAGACAGTGCGGTTTCAGGAACAGTACGTGGCCCAGTGGTCACGACATGGCCGGGGCGGAGTGAGGTCCACAACGGGAATAAAAGGATGCGAGACGCAAGGTTTGGGGCTGCCATGGGATCAGGTCGACTGTCTTCACGCCATTGCTGTCTTCACATCGCTATCTTCGCGTCGTCGCTTTCTTCATGTCATCGCTACTTGCGTGCTATCCCTGGTCCAAGTTAGCTGTGCTTTCCCTGTCCACGTTCAAGTTACCTGCATGAAGCACCCTAAATAATAAATAAATAAAACTCTACAGTTCAAGTTGTCCGAGTCATTACACTTAACCTAAACTTCACTAGTATCACATGACGTTATGATCCCTCTACAAAATCCAACCAACCTAAGGTCTCGTGATGACATGATCTCCATTTGGTCCCTCGACATCTCGTGACATCATCACCCTGCCTCCTCACAACATCACCCCATCCTGGCGTGACATTGATACGCCTCTCAACACCCCTGCATCTCTGATCCCATCAACCCCTTCACCTCATCCAAAACTCGCGTGATGTCATCGTGATGCATTAAAGACAGGCGCACACACATGAACAAGCGTATTATTTCTAGATTACTCAAGTGTGATTATATTTCTTCTTGGTTCTTTCGGTAAAGTCACGTAGAAGGGAAGTAATAAAATAATAAAAATAAAACATAATAAAATAATTCTCACGACGTTTCGGCTACAACACAAGCAGCCGTCTTCCTTACGTGTCATAGCAATGCAGATGAACGCCAAAAGAATAATCTAAGAATCCTGTAATTATGTGTATGGTTAATGTGGTATAACTTCCACCAGTCAATTCAACAAACCAGATACTTTATTTGTACTCCAATTTGTATTTACACCAAGCCAAAATCGCATCGCCCTAAATCAGCTGTCGTCCCACAATAACACATGATGTTCCATTCCCTACTAAACTATGACAACGGAAGCAATTTAACTCATGCTACCTCGGCCTCATCCTAATATTTCAGATTCAATCAATAACTTCTCAAGTGATATAAATGGCACTTTATGATCCAGTATGCATGCTGTATTTATTGCCACTTTCTTTCGTCACCAAATATAAAGATAACTGCCTAACTACTGGTATTCATGCAAAATGGAGTCAGTCATAGATGATGACATGTATAGCAATGTGACCACACAAACTCACTACATTGAAACACCCATCCTATCCTCACATGCCCAGTCACATATTAAAACTAAATACCCGTAGCAAGAAACTGTAATTCTAGGGTTAGTGGTAGCATTGATGTAAAGAGCTTTACTCCTGTGGCTGACTGAATGCAGCAATTGTGGCATTGGCTCCGCTGTTGACACGCTGCTCTCCATTGGCGAGCTTTGGGGCTTCACGGTACACGCTCATGACCTGCGGGAGAAACAGAGAATGTGTGGTGTTTAAACGTCAGTACCTACAGATAAACAAATATGATAGCAATCATACCTGGCCAATACCAGCCTGATTCCTTATGCCAATCCCACCTTTGCATTGTGATCGATCAAGATAAAGTTGTCATCATCACACCTTGCCATCGCTTCTCATATTGTAGTTAATACCTAGACCCCCAAGTTTTACGATGATCTTGCTCCAACTTCTGGTTTACAATTTTTCCTTTTGATTGCAAACCACTGGAGCCCACTTTCAATGCCTGTCTTGGTAACAGACCATTATCATCAATCTAATTAGAAGATTGTAAGCCAGTTGAGCTTTACATTGATATTGACAACATTGACAATTATATTGACATGTACAAGAGTTATAGCAATAATTACATTGACAGTTACATGATTTTGGCCGTTGTTTTGACCCTAATATTTAGAGTAGAACGTCGATTATCTTCTCTCTTTGATGACACAATCTTTTGAGTTGTAAGGTATGTTGCATTTATAGACTTGGCTAATTAGTCTCAGCTATTGAATAATATTTTAAAATAGACCCATATAGCAGATTTGCTTCACGTGTATGCAGTTGTTAATCACATATGCATATCCCCTGAAATGTTCAAATTGTTTATACATTAGCAGTATGTACTCTCCACATCACCGCAAAATAATTGGAACTATACTGCATATAGTTTATGGCAATGATATTTCTACAGTATTACATGTTAATAGTGACAGCCTTATGATGTTAACAACTTGGACAGTGGCAGCCTAAACACTCACGTTGCTGATCCAGGAGTTGTAGGCTGACACACGGGTGAACACGGTGGGCTTGCGAATCGCGTTGCAGCCCAGAGATGAGACGTAGCTGGTGATTCCCTGCACCACCCAGGCATTGTCCGACCGCTGGCAGTTCAGTGGGCCACCTCCATCACCCTGTGGTGCATAGCAGAGTACAGCAATGCCTCACGTTAACATTGGATCAAGAAGAATTGGATTATGGGAGTGGGTGGCTGTGATTGCAAATGCCACCATGCCTCTCCAAACTTGTGTGTCTTTGCTAGCATGCGTTTGGCTTTGTAAGAGTGTGGGCATCGAGCTCCTGTCCAAAAGTTTTGAGCTCCTGTAGTAACAGGTGTCTGCGTGAGCCAACACTCGTCAAGTGTGCTTCAGAGCCATGGTGCTAAGTAACAGAGAGATATCGCAGAATGCCAAGGCCTGATCCCTCCCGTCCCCCAACTCTACTATGCTGCCTTTGTTTTTTCCATGCACATGGCACGATTTGGGAGGGACATGTTGGCTACAGTATTAGTTTATCTACCATATTTAATTCATGTCATCCTCTTAATATCTGGATTTTATTTTGAGTAACTCTCTTAATGTACGTGAATAAAACCGTCAAATTTGAATTTACTATTAGTTATACAAAAAAACTGCAACTAAATTGTAAATAATTAGATATATAGGTAGATTTATTGACGAATGTGTGGAGCTTGTAGTCATTTATGCTTGTGCACCACTACCAACATAGCATCGCCAAATAACTGGGTTATTGAATGTTGATGCGGAGGGTGCATAGTAAATATTTGAAAAATGCAAGTATAGCAAACTACCGTTATGGCCTTCCTCAAATATTCCCATTGGAAATTTTACTTAATGAATTGAAGCGGGTTGGCTATCGTTGCGCTCCGTACGCACATAGCACGCAGAGCGGGTGCTGCCCCCCGCGCAGATCACGCTGCTCTTCAGGCTGCTCCCCCACCAGCTGGCCTGGCTGCACGTCGCGTAGTCCACCACGGGCAGGCTGGCTTGCTGCAGCTCGCTGGGGAAGGGGCCGCTGGCTGCTCACGCGCACAGACAACGTGGAGATGAAGAGCGTTGGTGAAAGCATCGGAGTTTGGTGGCGTTAACAGGCACTCCCCTATCGAACCGTCCATCTCTCCGTGCTCAAAAGGGAAAAGCCACATAGCAACACCGCCACCCTACTGACAGACTACTTCCCACTGTTGACTCTATGCAGAGTTGTGTTCATTGTGTCAACCCTAGAAAGATTAAGGGCCGAGTCAAACTGCAGGGGCAATTCAAACGTTGGATTTTAAGCACTCCCCAAAACTCTATCTCCTCTTGTTTCATTGACAGGGAGTGAACGTTACTTACTGGAAAGGGATCCCCAGCCCGTGACGTAGCACGGGTAGTTGTTGGGCAGGATCTGGTTGGCGCTGGGCAGGCAGGCCGGGCGCACCTTGCTGGAGAGAGCCACGGGCGACGCAATCTTGAACATGGCGATGTCGTACCTGTGGGGGATCGAGACAGGGGCAGTCGTGATGTGACGCTCAACACCGAACATACAACAAGCAATAGGGATTCAGCGCTGTGCACAGGAGAACTCCCCTTAACCCGGGTGATGTGGGGGATATATTTCGTGGAGTTATCCATGATTTGACTCTGCACTTATTTGTGGGGACAGATTCATGAATAATGGGAAGAATAGGACCACAGGTAATAAGACGTATTGTGGACAATACAGCTTCTGTAGATAATGGAGCCATGAGTAATAGGGTCAAATACATGAGTTCTACTGTATGTTTTAGTTATTGTATCGTAAGCATTGTATGAGATGAAGCAATAGCATTGTGTCTCAACTGTCTGTATCTTTTCAAACACAGAATGGGCATGGCCTGGAAGCAGTGCGTAAGCACAAATCAAGACATCTCATCGCCTTGTCATTAACACTGCCTTATAACACTAAATGTTACTTCTGAAGAAAAATTATTCTTCAAAAGTAACATTTAGTGTTATATAATTCATCATTGCCTGACATTCCAATTATACTTTGTTTTACTGAAAGGCAGTGTCAGTGACGTGCTTCGAGAGGGAAAATAAATGTCTGTCTCTTTGCGTCTTTGTAGAATGTATCTGTACATGTTTGTATATATATGGATATGTATCTGTCTATTGCAACTCGTAATGTCATAGTGTCACGGAAACAGTGCGCCCGTGTGCAGTCTCACCCATTGGCCGGGATGCTGGGATTCCAGTAGCTATGCCAGGCGATCAGGCTCAATGCAGGTGTGACTTGCCCAGACTCGGTTGTGGACACACTGTGTTTTCCCAGCACCACCCTGTAGCTGTAGCCACTCCTGCACGTTGTGGTGAATGTGGGGAGATAACAGAGCGACGGGCGGTCGTAATCACTTACACCTGTAAACATTGCAGTGAGGAATTAATAAACAGAAATGGTGCGAGTTACATCATGGTATTTTCACTGCCACATTGCTGCATCGTGTAAATGTCATTGATAGAGGCCGCCTCCTTGCTCCCAAGATACATTGCTCAAACTTTGGTGTCCACAATGTGGTACAGGAAAATACTCTACAACACCTGGGACCCGGTGCAGTTGCACCGCCTGCACACACAAAAGCGACGCCACTGGTGCCGTGACTCACGTGTAGCAGCTCGCAGAGGTGAGCACCCATTGACTATCAATGAGGGTTCCTCCGCAGTAGTTGACCCATCTTCCTCCAGAGTACCTCTGCACGAGCGCCTGCAATGCACACGCAGAAAAGTGGTGGTAGTTACGGTTTTTTCTCCAATTTCTAAATCTTGCAATACAGTACTAACTCAGCCCTTTCGTCAATCCCCTGACCATTTGACCAGGCCTCACAATCCTAGTCACAGCTGGTTGTGAAGGGGTGGAATCTGGGACTGGTATGGATTTCACTCCCTACTAATATTAGCAGTCGCTGGGAATGTAAAACATGTAGCATGGTTCGTTGCACGGTGCATAAATCACTGCGCTTCCACTATCCCATTATAATCACTGATTCAATGTCATTGAGAAGAGTGGAAGATCTGAACATTTCATGATGCACACATGCAGCCGTTTTGCCAGTGCACTGCTGGATGATGTCCTCCACGTGGCATTTAGAACAATGGATGCTGCTGCACTGTGATCGACTGACAATGCATCGTGTGGCTGTGATGGCTGTTATTCAGCCTCTGGCTTTACCTGCCAAGGCCAGGAGTTAGCGCGAGCCTCCACGCGTTCACCACGCGGATCTGGGAATACGCTGCAATCCCACAGCTCTGAGCAGACACCTCAGCTGTGAGAAATAAAAGGACACGCGATACAAAAACAAAGATCCCCGTATAGCCTTAACGAAATGTTGGGGCAAGTGCAGTTAATGAGCACCTATGAAGACCGGTTGCGGCACACGAAGGGGTGGGTAGCCAGCACCACGCCCAACCGCATTTGTTTTCCGAGTGGCGATGTTTACACATTGTGGCAGGTACTCATTTGTGGTTGACTCGACCTAGGCGAGGCCCAAGCCCGACCTTGATAATCGTCACTGGTGTTGGTCGTGAGCGGTCATTGAACTCGGGTCGCCGGGTTAGTATCACAGGACGCTAAGCGCTCCACTACCTCTCCCATGTGCATACACACTATAGTACACACACAATAATTGTGATGTGTTTTTGGGTTGGTCCTTATGCATTTTGTGTCATGTTTTATTCCATGTACTAGCAACCTCTTCTATAACTAAGTCCAGTTCCTGAAGAAGCTAGAGTGATCACTCTACTAAAATAAATGTGTGCATGGCAATCACTCACCACCAACCAGCAGAGCAGCGCAGACGAGAAAGGCGAGCATGGCTGATCGAAGAACTGGAGTTGATTGAAGACTTGGAGCGTCTTGTGCACCAGTGTTTCCTTTCCACTGCCGTGTCTCACTTTGGGCCGTCTTGGTTTTTATACAGAATCTGCTGTCCACGTGAACCCTCAGATTGCAATCAGAATACTTCCCTATCTGCAAAACTGTCCAAATCAAGTTGGCATGCAAATTACAAATTCAGATATTTTTTTTTCAACATGAAAATTAGGTGTTCTTTTTCTGTATTGGTGAGCAGTAAGGGATATATTGTTTATCCTGCTGACAATACCAAACCAAATTTAAGGACAGATTTTTGTATCGGTTAGGTTATAGTGCGATACGTGGAGCTGACCGATGGTTGACAGATCTGGTCACTCCCATAAATGAGCTCCTTAGGCATGTAAGGCTGCGTTGGCTGGATTATGAAGCCCACATGCCCATCCACTACATACCCAAGCAACTTCTGCTTGGCTGGATAGAGGAGGCTAAAAGAGCATGGCACGGGTAGATAAATTATGGACTAATACTGTATAGGAGGATGTAGAACTGATCAGACTAGCCGATGACTGCGGAGGAGGCTCATGAGGGACACGACTGGAGAGTTGGAGGCAGTTGCCCTCCAACAACAATGGAGGTCAGAGGAGTGTCGCCCAAAGCAACGAGTGGAGCGCGAGGTGGACAACGAGATGCATGCGGCATTGTGAGCATTTGTGTTTTGCTGCTGTGTGTGTTGAGTGTGTTACATTATTATACAAAAACACACACACAAAACATACACGGTAAATAAATCGTTCTCATAGTCGTTGCCTTCACAAATTCCAACCGATGTAAACACTGCTAGATTTGAAGCTTTCGTGACTGCAAGGATTTTTCGAAAAAACTTAAGAGTACGATGTAATACTCTCCTGGCATTACTTTTCAACGCGGAAATTATCATCGTAGCAGTGTGTATTGTCAAAACATCACCCCCGTGTTTTGTAGAACTGACTTAATTTTGTAAACCGTGTGTAAACGAAACACGCGTTCGACTAACACACGTTGGGCAGGGTTTTCCTCTATTTAGTATTTTTTCCGGGCTTAAAAAAGCTGTGTTGGAAAGTTCCATATATACCAGAAGTGGTATCATTCTTGAAAAACTACCATCAATCTTTAAAAAGTTCACAGTCGATATCAGATGGTGGCAAACTCAAAATCCTGGTTGGTGGCTGATTGAGCTAATTATCTCCTCTCTGGTTGATAAAATGAGTACCACGAGACTGGTAGATTCATTGAGCGACTGGTGAGATGGATTTACAGGACCGTGTGTAGAAGCGGTCACCAATTGAGGTAAACATTACCAGACACTTGTTTAAGCTGGGAGATACGTCGGCTTGGCACCCAGAGGTCGGCGACCCAGGGATAGACCTGAAACCTAATTCCAGATGGTGGTGATGATGATAATGAAAATGTTAAATTGGACTTTGACGGTTATGTGTAGAGTCAGCTGTGTGACATTTAGGTGATCTAGCAGAAGGTAGCAAGCATTGTGAGCTGCGGTGGCATTAACGGAATTGACCACAATCGTCTCTTGCGTGGCGAAGTCATGAATGGCCAAATTATAGGAAGACAAAAGTGGCCAGGTGTGTACGCGTTTCTATCCATACCCCACTCTCGTGTGTCATCCTGGCCTCAGCAAGTAGTCAATGACAGTACTTTTCCAAGTCTCTCCAGAAATATTACATTGGAGTTATTTTTGCTATGCATAGAAATGTTTGATTTGAACCAGCTAATTTCTGCACTCGAGCAGGTATTGATGTGATAGAGTTTTCTAAAAGGCATCACCCATCATGTCTTTCAAAACTGTTTCGCCATTGTCCTCAGGCAAACTTGGTTCATTTGAGGCCACATCCTCTAACCCCTCACTGGTATTCATAATAACCTCTCTGTCCTAGTCTAGAATATTCAACTTCCTTTGTTAACATTTGCTTCCTTGACTCTAATCTTTTTCACACAACGGTAGTACTCTGACCAGTTTAATGATCAGCATCAGAGTCTATATTTATCCTGGAGAAATCCGATGATCTATGAAGCTCTTTTTCATATATTTTCAGTATAGGTGGGTCAGAAAGTTACAACAACAAACAATAAAAACAACGATAGGAGTGCAAATTATAAGAAAGGTAAGTAAATCACGACAAATGTATACGTAAAATAGATAAAGTATATACGTCCAAGTTGCACAAGTACACCAGTTCCCAAACTTGGGCAAGGCAGCAAAACAACAGCTTAAACAGTCCGAGATCACATCAATAAAATTGCCCATTAAATTTAACTATTAATACATGTGTAAGCATGAAAGTTACAAATCACGTTTTTAATCACAAACGATCATTGTATAACGAGATACATTTTGGAAAGATGACCTGAAGGTGGCATTGTAGCAAGAAAGTCGCTGGCCTAATGTATCTGTCCAAATTTTGCATTGTTATCCCCTTTAACGTGTGAGTTTTCTCCGAGTACTCCAGCCTCCTCCTATCTTCAAACATTCTGTAAAAGAAATTAGCCAAACAACCCAAGCAGCATCCAACTGGAAAGAGCCTTGAGGCTTACGAATGCTATTGTGGCTAAATTATGTATTACAACCTTGATTTACTGGAAATATCATACATCGCAAGTGTATTTTTTCATCTTTTGTGTTTAAAAAGCAGGTTATTGTATTGCCTATTAGTTGAATCGCAGATCGCAAGTTCAAATCTTGGTCATTACCCCCCCCCCACCACCCCCAAAAATTGATTGAGTCTTTGCTCTTGTTTGTTCTTTTAATTTGCGAAATTCTCAATCTCTGAAACTAAAATATTAAATGTTGTCCTACGTTGCCGAATTGTGAGTGCATTGATAATATATCAAAACACCAAATTCCTGTTCAGTTATTCTCAATTTCAGCTGCCGTTCTTGTAATAACAAAATGTATACCACTAGAACTTACATAATTACAGATTGTAACATAATTGATTAATAATTCTGGCAAATACAGAGGCTACGAAATGTGTTACCGCTTCAAAGATATGAACAATGTTTCACATTAACATTTTCTACCAACTCACATCCAGTGCAAAGGACTGAGTTGATCCATGTTTTACAACTTCTGCAGCATCTTGAACACATTGTAACCACTCCCCTTGCTATTTTATTTGTTTTAAAGATCAGGGATCGGCTCAGCCCATGATCCTTTCTGGGTTAATTAAATTTGCAAAACTTTGTGTACAGTCAACAGTTGATGCACTCAGGGGAGTCTGGCTCCCCACGGCAGCAATGTGGAATTTCCACTCGTGGATCGGGACTGCCAAAGAAGAGCACTGCCCAACTGTTTATGACTTGATTTAGATTTCTTTTTTTCATTGCATACATTTCTACAGGTCGCTATTACACATTAATTATGAATGTAATCTGTTGGAGATTCTTATTAAATGTCAGATGGTGTTTGGTGCGTTGTTTCAATATGTGAAGAGCTGACCGTTTCTCCACTTCCTCCCCCTCTACATCTTCCGGCATCTGGCCAAGCGAAAATACGTCATCCAAGTGAATGCATGCAAATTACTTGGAAAACATAGATGGGACATTATGAACAAGATAGGGCAGCCTGAAACCTGAGCGTGTGCAACACCATCAGAACAGAGAGCGTTATCACAATTAAATTGACTCAGAAACATAGTGGTTCCTCGTGTGCAAATTTGCATGTGTGTGGAAATGTCCCTTTTGAAATGTTTAGAACTAAGCAATGGCATGGAAACCCAAGACATGTGTGGAGGTTAGGACAAGTGTGGTTTTATTTATAGCTACCTTGGAAAAAATTAAATTTTGGTGGAATTAATATGTAACTACAGCCCTTGGTCAATCGATTGCTGAATGAAGGCTTCCCTGTGCCGTATCAGTCGTAGTTAGATTATATTTGCCACGTTAGTCAGTGCAGGCTGGAGAAGCAGAGGGGTCCAGGACTGGTTCACACTGGACTCTCCGCTGATGTTAGCAGTGGCTGAGAATCAAACTCAGTTCCACTGGGTCCATAGTGCAATGCGCTAACCACTGCTAACATTCTAAATGTGAGTGCGGTCCTCTGTCGACCATGCTAATATCGAATGGCAATGCACACACGAGCATTGTTTAGTGAGTGACGCATTACACTGGTATTCAGATCATTAGTGCAAATTAGAAGAACAGTGATCTTGTTGCTTCCTGTTCTCTGGAGATGTAAGAATATGTAAAATAGCTGTAACATGTGGAACTTCTGTGGTAAACCTGTGGAGCTTTGCAGTATTGTATAAGAATGATGTACGCGTTCTAGATCCAGATATGTGTCGTAGTTCTGATGCTGAAGCGCCAGATATATATATATCAAGTTGTTTAATATATAAGTGCCAAGTGAGGCCACCTTAAAATAATTGTTCTGTCCATTATGTGCACTCTTTGGCACTAAATGACAGAATGTACAGGGATGGAATTGATAGCCTAATTCGGAGACTTGGCCACATAACCAGGGAGAGGCAGGGCCAGTTATTTCATAAGATGCAGTCTCCACGCTGAGCTCCATTATGTTATGTTAATCCATCATATTTGCAGCCCTTGAGACACAAAACTTGTGAGTAATCAATATTGTTTCTGGTGGAGACTTCACGAGTGTATTGTTAGTGCCACGTAATGAGTTTAAAGAAGTAGTGCACACTGCATGTATTTAACGTGCTCCAATATGAGACCTAATCAGGCGTAAGCCCAACCAATTTATTAATTTGGTTACAGTCTGAGATAAACTGTGAGTCACTCTTGAAAATAGCCACCCTGAATAATTCTTGAAGATACATCCAACGCTGCCTGGGGCAAGGATGATGAAGTGTACCTTGTGGTAAGCCCGTGTTGCAATGCTTGGTCGGTGATCTTTCAGCCAGTACTGTTTATATACCACAGGGATGAAGTTTGGCTAGCCTCTACTTAGGCATTTACCACTACTTGATGTAGCAGCATAGTGGCTGTGAATATAACGAGGGAGTTCAATGTTTAATTAGCTAACGACATTTATGTTTCGATGTAAAAGTTTTACCCTGAGATAGGTCCGTCTCCACCCCGTTGGGAAGACGGCCACGCTCATTAAAAGTATCAAGTTCAAAAGATCAGCCCGAGTTCTGACTTTGTTTATGAGCCAGGGTCTACAGTAATCCCTTGCCAACCGCGAGGGTTAGGTTCCTTAAAGCCCTCGCGGTTGGTAAAGTGTAGGGGCCTGTGGGAAATAGGGGCTTGGGGGAACCATGGCCGCTGTCATGCTCACCATAGCTTTACTAAGTTGCATATTTATTCACTAAACACCGAACAAAATACAGTACATTACACAATAGCATATATTAACTTTACATACCTTTAATATTAACGGTTTAGATGACGATGACAACGAGTTGATGTGGGGAGGGCTGGTTAGAATAACTAAGGGGGGGGGGCTCAGCCCACCCTCCCCCTCTTCCTCCGGGCCACAGACGCAACACTCTCATCGTCACCACTCGCTGCACGCTTCAGCTCCGTGATTACGGGCAAAATAAATGTGTACTCTACAGTATGTACAACAAAACAGTCGGACAGCACATCAAATTTGATTCATTCCGCAGTCAAAATAATTTATATTCTACTTTGGGTGCAAATAAAAGTGTGTGCATTAAAAAGCTTGGTTTTTTTCCTTAAAATTTCTACAGCTCAAGAACCAGGGCAGTGAATCACGCACTCGCTGTTGTGACTCTACACCTCAGCGTTGTCAACTCCTTAACATGAATACGTCGCCAAACAAACCTGAAAAGTTCAAAGCTGCAAATGACTAGAAACTCTACACCACAGACACATCTCCTGCAGGAGTTCAACTCTGAGTAATCGCTCTGTGATGCTGGATGTGATAACCAGCGAAAACTTTGAAAACTAATTGTCAAATGTTGTGCATTGCGCTTCAACATTCCGGTGTGCTTAAACAATCAATATCTGTGTTTGTACTCACGCGATATGACCAAAACGAAGTCAATATTAACGAAGAAATATCTTGTTTGTGTCTTGAAATCACGACCGCGTTGCAATTTCGCCACAGCCGTTTATCTGTGTCGCCCTCTGGCGGGCGACATTCTAAAAGGAGGCAATAAGACTGAAGCTTGCGCCATGTTTTAACAGCCGTTGCCCACGGTTCCCACTCCTCAGGCTGCCGTTACGAGACTCAGATATTGATAGTGAACCCCGAGAATATTAAAGCTGCCTTAGTTTGGCTCTGTACGTGAGTCTCGTGCCTTACACGAGATAATTATAGACACGCCACATATTTCACCTGCATCTCTTTCTCTCTGCTCAACTATTGTATAAATATTGTGAAATTGATTGCTCCATATGTTACATAGGAGAATAGTATGATGTGTAAAACGTGTGTTAGGATTGCTGGAAGGCATATGTAGGCTTTTAAGCAAAGTGGGACAGTACTCGCCACAGTGGCCAGATGTTAACTACCTCGCTCGGTATACAGGAGGTCTTGAGTTCGATCTAGACCCTGACGCCTGTATATTTGGAGTTTGCATGCTCTCCCCGTGGTCGCCTGGATTTTTATCCATGGGGTTAAAGTATTTGGCTGCTATAGATTTCCACATAAGCAACTTCGTTCAGCTATCATTTGTGGCCAGGTCACTTGTGAAAAAGAGATATATTGCTCAGTGTGCTTTACCTGGTAAAATTTTAAAAAAGTTAATCGTTACAAGTAGTCATTTTCTCAAAGGGTAACACAGTGACTGGTTGTGCCATGCAAGCAAGGGTACCACCATATTTTATTTGAGGGGTATGTGATATCGTAGAAAAATCTGGACAACATACTGTTGTGCTAAAACACCAGGGCAATGCCTCGCTCACTTTGGAATCTGTTAAGAGACATGCATATATCTTCGATTAATAAAAAACACCCTCCTTATTTGTTTATTGACAATGTATTGGTTCACATAAACAAGCGTGCCTCCGGCATGTACTCTTCATCTCACAACTATTTTCATTTGTCAGTGTATTGACTACTGTTCACTTGCACTCGCGCCTAACTCTTGCCTAACTCTTGCCAGTTAGTGCACGGTTTGAGTACACAAGTCCGATTTATATATTGAATAATACTAACAGTCCTTTTGTCAACCCATTGTCTGACTGACCATGCTTCACCATGCTTGTCAGTGTTATTGGTGCTCAGTATCTGTTTGAATATCACTCGTCAGTGATGTTTGTTATGGCCGGGAATTGAACTCAGGTCACGGGATTCATAGTGCAGTGCCGTAACCACTGCGACTCCGCTCCCCACCAGTATGATGACACTTGCTACCACAGACCGGCAAAGTGTGGTTAAAAAAACCCTCAATGACTGCCATGGCGTGGCGAGGCCCTCATCCAGCAGCATATTAACAACGGGCTGTTAAAAAATATATATCTATGCAAACTACAATTTAATTCCACTAAACATACATTTCCAAGGTTGCTACGGAGAAATAAAAAACGTGCACTACTCAAATTACTTTATATTAAACGAATGTCTTCACATATGCAAATTAACTAGGAACCTTCATTTCCTTGTGTGATCACAAGGTATTTGTGATATAATCACCTGATTTTTCTTTGCTGATGTTCCTGCCTATGCGCAAGTTTAATGCTGCATCATCTAGTTCCTAAACACTGCGTGCTCAAACCTTTCTCATGACTGACACCGCATGAGGAGGCCTGCATCCAGTGATAGACATAAAGCTGAAATAAATGTGTAGGATCGATTTGTACTTTTCGCATGTTGGCTATATGTGGTCTAAAACTGGTTAAACAAGGCCATACAGAAGGACATCTCTGGTGTAGGCCGATCAGTTTTAAACAAAATGCCTATATTGTAAGAGCATGTTTTGCCACAAGTACGTTTGGTTAATGCAGCCTTGATGCCTTGCAATAGGTGTCTACTTGGTGTTTGAACATCTTAACACCTGCTAATGACAAAAGGGTAAAACCTATTATTGTTTCATCGCTGAAATAAATATAACTGATCACATAGCAGGTGATATTGCCTGAATGTGTTACAGGAACTTTAATAATAAACTTTACCTTAGGAAGTCTCACTGAGTCTCAGTACTCTTTTTAAGGAGGGTCCTGCTAACATCGGGGTGTTTGGTAAATTCCCATAGTGGGTGGCTATTTGTGGGAGGAAACGGGAGAACCTGGAGAGAACCATCCACGCCGTGGGACAGCCATTGGGGAATATCTGTTCACACGTGGCGCAAACCCACGGTACTATCGTCACATTGTGCGGGACGCCTCCTCTTCATAATCACCCCCCCCCCCCCCAGAGGGCATCACGAACCAGTTTTAGTGTGAAAATAAAATTACGTAAGTGGATAAAGCAGGATAATAGGATCTCCCCCCCCCCCGCCTTGCATTATGTAACTTCTGACCTACCTCTCCTGGACATTTGTGGGGGGAAAAAGCTCCGTAGGGCATCGTGCATTTTTATAGCTGCATTATACAAACTATAAAAATATAAACGTGCATGGAACCTGTTCGCACGCATATTTGAGATTGACTATTTGTATCGGAAACTACCTCAGGCAATGCAAATATTATATTTTGTTTCAAGTTCCATGTATAAAGGATGAAAGCATTTCTTGTGCTGGAGGTATATATATATATTTATTTCATTACAAAGGATAATTTACATGCAGGAAGCATTTTTGTGAGATTTTGGTATGTTCGGGCGTGCATTTATATCTGCCTATTTAATTTATACCTGCCTGACATGTCAAACGTTCATGATTGTAGTTGATATTAGTCGTGCCCTGCAGTCGGGAACCGTCTGTCGCAGAGGCTCTGTGATTTGATGTGCTTGACTCGCACTCGAAATGTGGTTACCGTGCGAGCCATGGAGTCATCTTGCCCGTCTGAATAAACTAAACGGATGTGCTCACTTACGAGGAAAACCCAGTGTGGGTATTTTGGCAGGGCTCAGTTGTAGCCATCGCATTGTTACTTACACTTGGCCAGATCGTAGTGAACAGCTGGAAATTTGTATAGGTGCTTTGCATTTGTTTTTTAGACTTTAACCAAGCCTATGCTTTTGTATGGAGAGATGGACTAAACGAGTTCTAGGTTATTGTGGCATCCACAGTAAGACAATCAGACTCTTGCAGAATGTTTAATGGGACTCGGGATTTTGTGCAGCTGGGGGGGGGGGGGGCGAACACCAGAGAAAATTGAGATGAGCATTGATATTGCAATAAAATGTCCACTCTTCAATCTGTAATATTGGATATAACAGGAAGAATGTGTTGCTCCACCTATGTTATGTATATATGTGCATTGATGTACTGGTAAATAATCTCGAGTGCGTAAATGGCTTAAGTTTATCCACCGCATTGTGGATTACAAAAATAATCATTGCCAACACCAGTCACGATTATTTGAACTGGTCCTGGACCTTCCCGAGGTAGACTCAGCCTCAAATGAGTACTTTGTGCGATGTGTAAATTTCTCACTTGGGAGACAAAGGCGTCCGGGCGTGTGCTGGCGCTGATCTTAATAGGTGCTCACTTACAGCGCTTTCTCCAAAAGTGTATTAAGGCTATACGGGGGATCTTGGTCATTGTTCACAGATGGTCCTTCCCTCACACTGCACTCCACGAATATTACCGTCACTCTGGCAGTTTGTAAAAATAAGCAACCTTTAAATGACGTAAACATATCATAAGCCATTTCACAATGTGATATTTTGAAATTTAATATTTGTCCCTCCATAGTAAGTCCATAACAAGACAAAAATTGGCAGTGGCTTTTTAAAACTCTATACATATTTTTGTTATTGAATAGGGATTACATTACCACAATTTTAGGTGACTTTAAAGGTGCCCATTATGTGGTCACAATCTTAAATATCAGTAAAAAATAAATGTGTGCAGGTGCAATGCTCTCTTGCAAATGTCATTCTATTTGACAAACTGTGAAACCACGCACATCTTAAGCAAATACAAAGGAGGGCATGTGCCTGTGTCTTATTCTTCCTACATTATTTGTTCAACCATTTAATATCCTGCTGCTTCGAATGCAAACGCCGCTGTATCTTTTGACAAATTCTGTACGACCCAAGCCCCATGTGATGTCACCCGACGCGACATCTACGCGAGCAGGGTGGGGGAATTGGTGGGCCGGCGCCACCCGAGGTCTTGCCGGCGCCACCCGAGGTCTTCCCGGCGCGGCGAGTGCTGTTCCAGAGTAGCCCCCTGCCTCTGTCAGGCCCTCGTGTGCTCGCAAACTCCGTCGGGGGCGCATTGCGCGGCCCCCTACCACTCCGCCCGGCCTGGTTGCGGCCTCAACCGGCCTGCCCCCAGCAGGTCTCCATCTCGTCCTCAGGTTCCTCATCCCCTGTATAGAACAGTCCTTCCCCAAAGTGAGGCCCTCCTGGGGTGGGGTACTTGCCCCCCTACTCTAAGTGCACATGCGTGTGCGCCACAGGTTCGTCATCGCACACCTCAGCTGGGCAACCACTCCACACCTAACGACCTCACACAGGGATTCATATTCGACACCCCGCTTCGTTGAGCCTGAGACGCCCATGTGATCACCAGTTTACATATGAGTGTGTCTCTACGTAGGTGGAGGATATCTCTACATGTATATGGGTGTATCCGTGCGCGTATGTCGCCTCAAGGTGCACCCTTGAGGTGCCTCAAGGCACAAGCGTCAAGGTACCGTCACCGCCCCCTAGTGGTGAGCGACCGCTGGGGTCCCACTCTACAGGGTGCTTCAAATAAATGTTAACACTTATAAGGGACTATCGTTATTAATGTAAAAAGAACGGATAATGCACTGTAACATGATAACAAATGTATGTTAATACATTAAATAAGTCAAAGAGTCTCCACTTGTTCTCCATCATTGTCAACACATGCCTAAAATCTTCTCCAGGCATTTGTTGACAACCTGAAGATCGCCCCTTGCCAACACACAACCCCTAATCCTCTGTCCACTCGAGGTCACGCGGCCTTCGCACGGCCCAGGGAGACGGTTCATCGGCGTGAACACCCTGTGCACGCCTTGCTGGCGGCAGGGAATATTTTCTAAACTGAGGGACAACCCGTTCTGGTCGTGCCCTCTCAGAGTTAGTTACCGTCCCTAGCAACAGCACCCACTCACGCGCACACACACACACAAACGCACCATCAACAATATAAAAACCGAGACTTTTTTTCGAATCATGTAGAGGCTTTGAAACAAAGTGGTACAGTACTGTGGCGCCCACACAGTAACACAGTGACTGCATGTGCAATGCAAGTCTAATGAGCGACTTCCGCGACATGTCGTGTAGAGGGTACTTCTTCTTTATTACTCACATTGGGCACAACACAGGCCAACGCTTATTCTTCCTTACACTAAGTACAACACTAGGTATTAACGTCTCTACTGGTTACACACAGCCGATCACTTGGTGTGGTCCCATCGCCCTCACTCGGCTACGCCGCTGGCTGGCGGCGTGACGATGACGGCGATGGAAACCACACAGGAGTTCTTCCACGTGGCAAGACGACAGAGAGATGACGACGAGCAGCGACGCAACCAGGACCCAGACCCCACACATGAGCCCCGAGCCCCGGGTCCGGGAAAACACTGGATGATCTGCACTAATGGACTCTAGAATCAAGTTGCCGTACTGATATCTTCTGGCCACTTTGTATCAGATCACGTGTGGAAGATTCTCATATATCTACATGGTCCACCAACATTCGACTATAAAATGCCGGATCACAGGCATGTGCCACTGCGTCCAGCTTAAAAGGCAAACAGGTATATCCCAAACACAACATTTAGGCTGATGAATTAATCTTCTATGTTGTCATAGACATAACACTTTATGATAAAATGTTGTAACTATCAAAATTAACAAAAAAAGGTCAAGAATCTTGATTTGAAGCTTTCTTGACTTCAGGAATCCATACTCTGTGGTTCTTTCAGTAAAGTCACGTATGTAGAAAAATAAAGAATAAATTATTCATCAGGACGTTTCGATCGCAACACAAGCGATCGTCCTCAGACATTAAAAATAATCCAGCAGTAGAACTGCTGAGCCAGGAAGAACACAGCGAGAGAGTTTCTACAACAAGAAGTTATAACTTTTGGCCAAGGGCAAGCAGGCGGGGTCCGAGCTGGAAAGGAGTCCCATCCCTGCAAGTAAGCACATCAGTTGTGTTAATGGGGGAGATTAGGAAGAAAGAGATTATGGAGAGAGATTAGCATGTCAAAGTAAATGAGCTTCTGTCGCCGCATAGGAGTACTAATGTCGCATATGCGCACAGCAGCAGTGTTAATGGGAGACAAGCACTATGTTGATGGGAGAGATTAGGCAGAGGGATTAGGGAGATTAGCAAGATAATGTCATGTCTATGTGTAACACAAGCTGCGGCGCTGCCAACTGCGCTGTGAGAGGCAAGCGCGTCAACGCAAGAGAACCACCGCAACGGTGGTCGCGCCAGTGAGACACACAGCCCATCACACAGCCAAAACCATCGATACATCGAAGCTAAGGGAGCAGAGGTGGCCATGTTTGTGAGACCCCAGCCCCTTAATGCAGAGGCACCCAAAAGGGCAATGCAAATCAGAGAGTTCGAGATAACAGCCAAACGGCAGGAAGGATGGAAGCACCATAGCAAGTTACAACTTTACTTGGTTAATAACGTCTTTCCAATGATTGCTCAGCTTATACCCATCTTCTCACTTAGCATTAAGAGATAAAATGTCCACATCTGCTTGGGACCTTGTAGATAACATGACTGTTTCTTCTGCCGCGACAATGTCAACCAAATGTAAAGTTAACCTGATTGCTAAATTCAACATCCTGTCAAAAAAGAAGCCAGATCCACACGTGAAAAGGTTAGATGTTAAAAAGATTGTTATCAATCAGAGTAACAGCCCAATTTCTGATGGCCTAAAATCGGTACTAGCTAGAGGGCTGAATTTTGCAGTCACCCCCAAAAACATCCCAGTGGATGATATCATTGCCCAGGATGACGTAGCCCTCAAAGGTTTGGGACACATCCCAGCAGACGTGGCAAGATCTTAAATCGCCGCCATCCTCAAAAACACTAAGAAATCCATTAGTAACATCAGCAGGGACGAGCGCTCTGAGCTTGCTCAATTGAAAAAGAGAGATGACATTGTCATCTTCTCAGCCGAAAAGGGCAATGCCAAAGTCATCATGGATAAAACCACATACAACAACAACATCCAGGACCTTCTTAATGATATGTCAGTTATACCAAAATCAACGAAAATCCTACCAACCGTCTGGCTACAAAAAAAGCAATATCATCACTAATCCGACTTCTTTAATCGAACCGACCAAGCAGCTCTCTCTAAAACCTTGGGCTTGCTAGACCATCAAGAATTATGGCCTTCCAAAAATCCATAAATAAGGTACTCCACTCCGTCCTATCGTATCCACCAACAACTCACCTATCTACAAACTGGCACAATTTCTGTCTGAGACCCTGCTTCCATTCACGGGCAAGACCAGTATTTAACTCAGCTCACTTGGTTTCTCTAATCAAGGACATTTCACTGTCTCTAGATGATTTGCTTGCTAGTTTTTTTGTAATCTCTCTGTTCACCAAGGTAACCCTACCTGACACAATAGCAATCATTGAAGACTTGGTCCAAGAGGGACTGAATCCTGATGTACCAACTTTGGTGAGGCACTGCCTTACCAACACTTACTTCACCTGGAATGGTACATTCTACAAACAAAATGAAGGTACCCCTATGGGTTGTCTCTTATCACCAGTGGTAGCGAATGTTTTCACGGAGAAATTTGAAACAGATACCATCCTGACATCCACCCTCCGTTCTTCCCTGTGGAAGAGATACGTAGATGACACTTTCGTAATCTGGCCACATGGCCAACCAGCACTGAACCAATTTTTCAACCACATTAATTCCATACACCCTTCCATCAAATTCACAATGGAAGTGGAAAATGATGGCATGCTACCATTCCTGGATGTTTTGATCGAGAAGAGGCCTGATGGCTTGTTGGGACATTCTGTCTACAGGAAGGCAACCCACACGGATTCCTATCTAAAGCCTGATTCCCACCACCATCCGGCCCAGAAGAATTCCCTCATCAAAACACTACACCATAGGGTCCACTGCATCTCCGACCAGCGCCACCTAGCCAGTGAACTGGAGCACGTACACCAAGCCCTCAAGATGAATGGATACTCAGACCGCAAAATCCGCAAAGCTGAATCCCCAACCACGGGGAGACAACCATCTCAGGACCCAATCAAAACCATCACCTTGCCATACATAGCAGGTGTTACCAAAAATATTTCCAAAATCTTAAACAAACACAAGATCCAGGTCCGATTCAATACAGTACACAAAATCCGTGATTTGATTCCATCTGTGAAGGATGTCATTCATGACATGCGATACCCTGGTGTCTACAAACTAGGTTGTGTCTGCAGCAGCCGTTACTTTGGGGAAACGAAACGACATGTCTCGGACTGTGTTCACGAACACAAGGCAGATTTGAAACACGACAGAACCAATAACTCTACCTTGGCTGATAATTGTTATAACTCTGTGGGCTCGCACGATATTGTTTTTTCCGAGACCAAGGTACTCTGCAAACCTTCGGGCTACTATCAAAGATTCGTCTATGAAGCCATCCAGATTTATAAACACGGAGACAATTTCAACCGAGATGATTGGTATAAGCTGAGCAATCATTGGAAGGACGTTATTAACCAAGTAAAGTCGTAACTTGCTGCGGTGCTTCCATCCTTCCTGCCGTTTGGCTGTTATCTCCGACTCTCTGAGTTGCATTGGCCTTTTGGGTGCCTCTGCATTAATGGGCTGTTGTCTCACTAACATGGCCACATTTGCTCGCTTAGCCTCGATGTATCGATGGTTCTGGATGTGTGGTGGGTTGTGTGTTTCACTGGCGCGACCACCGTTGCGGTGGTTCTCTTATGCGGCGATGGAAGCTCATTTACTTTGACATGCTTATCTCTCTCCCTAATCTCTCTCCCTAATCTCCCCATTAACACAACTGATGTGCTTGCGTGCGGGGATGGGACTGCTTCCCAGCTCGGACCCCGCCTGCTTGCCCTTGGCCAACATATATAACCTCTTGTTGTAGAAGCTCTCTCACTGTGTTCTACTTGGTTCAACAGTTGTAGTGCTGGATATTTTTTTCCACATGAGGACGATCGCTGGTGTTGTGATCGAAACGTCGTGATATATATTTCTTTCCTACCTACGTGACTTTACCGAAAGAACCAAAGAGTAAGGTTAATAATGTAAAAAATGGGCTTAAAATAAGGAAAATAAATGAATGCATTACATTTCAAATCACTAAAAGCCAAACAAAAGTGTCTCCCTGTTCAACCAGTGTTTGGCAGTGTTCACTTCTCCTGGCGGGCCTAAGCCAGTGATGGATATTCCCCATACTGTGGTGTGGGGTATCTGCCTATAAAACTACCAACCAGGATAAGAGCTTCCGATCCTCCCATAGCGTGTGTTTTGCATAAAAATATAACTTTTTGCACATGCTGCATCATTTATAAAAGTTTTATACGCCTAAAAATACTTTAAATTCCACCACTTCTCTCCTGCTGACACCCACCTAAATATCAGACACGATGGCACGCCTTAATTTGAAACGTAAATAATTTGATATTTGCATGCTGTTTTGGTTGAGAGTTGGACTTCCCTATTCTGTTTGCCCCTGGAGGACTCACATGGGCAACAGATTCTGTATAAAAGCGAAGAGGTCCCAGCAGTGAGACACGGCAGTGATCAAGAAACTACAAGCATTCAAGAAGCTCCAAGTCATCGATCAACCATGCTCGCCTTTCTCGTCTGTGCTGCTCTGCTGGTTGCTGGTGAGTGTTGCTCTTGCTGACACATTGAGCTGCTGAGTGATTGCAATGCACGCATTTCATTTAGTGGAGCGACCGTTCGAGCTACTTCAGGAACTAGACTTAGTTCTAGAAGATGCTCGTATGGCACTTCCGCTTTTATTTCAGTCCGCATTCATTGACTGGTGGACACCCCCCTCTTTTCTCCCGACTCTCACTGAAACAGCTACTGATGTTTTTAACCCGTATGCAATAATACGCAGGCTATCACTGTTTCGATATGATTTCAGTTGCACCGTGTATTGGGTTTTAGAGGAAGACAGTCTCACAGTTAAAGTATTAATAAACGTAAAGGTACAATACTCACAATGAAATTATCATGCGTTATGAGTCTTGCTTTCATGCCGGCCCATCGGTATAGGTCTCTAGGATTTCCTCAAAGGTGGTGGATCGCGAATCTGAATGCTCCATTGATACGATAGCGTGAATCGGGCTCGGTCCATGGTAGACCGCTTGTAAAAAAGATTTAAAAAAAATTGTTCTTAACATGTTATACTTGTTCGTCTGTTTATTCGGGACTCCTTGTGACCGACTGGGCCCATATGGGACGCATACGCTGCATACCCCAGAGCTGCACCCCTGAGAACATTTATGCGTGTGTGTGCTTTTGTTCCTCACAGCTGAGGTGTCGGCTCAGAGCTGTGGGATCGCAGCGTATCCCCAGATCCGCGTGGTGAACGGCGTGGAGGCTCGCGCCAACTCCTGGCCTTGGCAGGTAACGGCAGAGGCTGAATAACAGCCATCACAGCCACACGATGCATTGTCAGTCGATCTTAGTGCAGCAGCATCTATTGTTGTACATGCCACGTGGAGGCCCTCATCCAGCAGTACATTGATAAAAAGGCTGCATGTATGCAACATCAAAATTTCAGATCTTCCACTCTTCCCAATGACATTGAATCAGTCACTGTATTCCGAATGTGAATCAGAATGTTTTTATATTGGAGAAATCCGATTCGCTTTGAAGCTCTTTTTCACAGATGTCCAGTAGGGGCAGGTCAGAACGTTACAACAACACACAACGCAAAAACACAACAAGAGTGCAAAGTATAGGAAAGATAAACAAATCACTTAAAAAATATATATAAATTAAACGAAAATATATGTTTTATCTTACCAGATAAAGCCCACTGAACTATTTCTTTTTTAGATACGTCCTGACCACAAATGATAGCTCACCAAAGTGGCCCATCATGCGAAAATTTATATCAGCAAAATAATATTGATGTAAGTTTTTAAATATGGAGGGATAACCATGAGCACCCAGGGATAAAATCCACACGACCACAGGGAGAACATGCATACTCCAAATGTACAAGTGTGAGGGTTGGGTTTGAACCCCTGACCTCCCGCATACCAGGAGAGGAATATACCTTCACATCACTGTCGGGTCCCTCAAACATAAATATTATTTTTAATAAAGTTTCGAAGTTCATATTGCATTTGTACTTCAATTCCCATGCTTGGGAAAGGCAGTAAAACAACAGCAAAACAGTCCCAGAACACACCAGGACAACACAGATTTAATTAAATTGTACTTTGGGAGAGCGGAGGCACAGTGGTTTACGTACTGCACTACGAACCGGGCTACATGGGTTATATTTCCAGCAACTGTGGCGAGTGATATCTGAACCAGTCCTGGATTACACCCCTTCGCAATCAGCTCTAATCAGCATTGTGCATTGACTCAAGGGCTAAGTTAGGACTGTATTATTCGATATAGTAATTGGAGTCCTGGACAAATAACAGTAACCGCCACCAATCTCGCTGTGATTGCATTGCAGGCGCTCGTGCAGAGGTACTCTGGAGGAAGATGGGTCAACTACTGTGGAGGAACCCTCATTGCTCGTCAATGGGTGCTCACCTCTGCGAGCTGCTTCACGTGAGTCATGGCACCAATGGAGTCGCGAGTATGTGTGCAGGCAGTGCAACTGCACCGTGGCCCAGGTACTGTACAGTATTTTCCTGTACCACATTGTGGCCACCAAGGATGGAGCAGTCGATCTTGGCAACAAGGAGGCGGCATCTATCAATTACCTTCACACGATGCCACGTGGCAGTAAATCGCAATATTTCTATTTAGTACTTCCTCACTGAAATGTTTACAGATTTAAGTGATTAAGACCACCCATTGCTCTGTTATCTCCCCACATCCACCACAACGTGCAGGAATGGCTACAGCTACAGGGTGGTGTTGGGAAAGCACAGTGTGTCCACAACCGAGCCGGGGGAGATCACCCCTCCATTGAGCCTGGCCGTCTGGCATACCTACTGGAATCCCAGCATCCCAGCAAATGGGTGAGAACGCAAACAGGCACACTGGTTTTTGTGACACCGTGACAGAATTGCCATGGAGAGACAAAAATACAAACATAAAGTGTCATTTAGACAAACAGACAAAATATAAACACTATAAGTAGAGAAACAGACATGCATACAGAGACATACAGACAGGAACTGTAGGGTCTGCAAAAACTCCTATTATCCGTGGCCCTATTCTTCCAATTATACATGATTATCTGCAATTTTATTCCTATAAATAATAGGAGTAAAATAGCAGATAATATCATCTGCGATATTGGTCCCCCACATCACCACGGTTAGGGGAGAGTTATCTGCAAAGCGCTGAACCCCTATTGCATGGGGTATGTTGGATGTGGATTAGGCCCAGACTAGCCATAGGGCAGCATTCCGGGCAAATGCACAGTGGGCCGGTCCATTCCGAGGGCAGGTGAGCCGGTTTGTGTGGAAAAATAGCAAATGTGATCGGAGTAAAAATAAAAAAATGTTCTTACCTCTAATGTCTAAGCTCCATTGCTTAGTTGGCATTAAATCCTATATTTGGCAGCCAAAAAGATTATTCTTCACCAGTCCATTTGTTTTTTGTATCTGCCCAAATGGGCCAATGAAATTGCACGGCAAAATCACATGAATACGTCACATCGCACATCTAGCTACTCGTATATAGTTTGTCCCACAGCCCATTAAAAAAAATGATTGTCAATAGCCATAATTTGGGCAGGTTTGTTTACTAATGCCTGGGCCGATTTTTTTGTCCCAGTCCGTTACTGGTGTTGAGCCTTGCATCACGCTGCCCATCTCGATCCCCCACAGGTACGACATCGCCATGTTCAAGATTGCATCGCCCGTGACTCTCACAAGCAAGGTGCGCCTCGCCTGCCTGCCCACCGCCAACCAGATCCTGCCCAACAACTACCCGTGCTACGTCACGGGATGGGGTTCTCTCGACAGTGAGTACCGTTCACCCAGTGTCCATCGGTGCCACAGTTATGGGAAGTGATTTAAGCCCAATGCGTCAATTGCCCCTCCAGTTTTACGAGATGATTCTGGCTGAGAAACTGTCACAAATCACAGTAGAGGGTTGACTCAGCCCTTCATCTTTCTGTCGTCAAAATGAACACAACTCTGTATAGAGTCAATAGCCTGCGAGTAGGTGGGCTGTGATGCTATGTGCCGTTGGCACATTGAACATAGAGACACCAATGGTTCGCTTGGGGAGCACCTGTGAACGCCACACAACCCCGATGCTTTCACCAATGCTCTCCGTTTCCACATTGTCTGTGCGCGTGAGCAGCCAGCGGCCCCTTCCCCAGCGCGCTGCAGCAGGCCAGCCTGCCCGTGGTGGACTACGCGACGTGCAGCCAGCCCAGCTGGTGGGGGAGCAGCTTGAGGAGCAGCGTGATCTGTGCAGGGGGCAGCACCCGCTCTGCGTGCTCTGTGCGTATGGAGTTCAACGCGAGCCAACCCGCCTCAATTATTTAACGAAATTACTAATGAGAATAGTTATCAACACAATGTTTATTTTAAATCTGAATTTAGTCAACAGTGACTATGAGTGGACAACAATCACCAAGCATGGTGATGACTGTGACCACTAAGATCACTGATTGGTTGACCTGGTAATGTTGGGGAAGCGGAGGGGGACGGCGCACATCCAACCCCAATAATTAATAACTCAGACTGGACAAATTGTGTGACTGCTTTAGTCGCCTAGACTAACAGATTGACCAAATGAAATCCGGTGACACTTAAATTTGACTAAAATTCTTCAGACTAAGTTTTTGCATGACTACATTCAATCAATAAATAACAGAAGGAATACAAATATTGACTAAATTAATGCCAGACCAAACAGGGTGCATATTGAATCAGGCCTTAGGGTTGTGTGATTTTACTCCGTTACTTAGCAACACGGTCATAAAGTGTATTTGAAAAGTTTGCAAGCTCCTGTACTTACCCTTACCAGCACCCGCCACCATATCCCGTGCATGCTTTACCCAGTTAACGTGGATGCATATCTATCCTCTTCTATGCATCACAGGGTGATGGAGGTGGCCCACTGAACTGCCAGCAGTCAGACAATGCCTGGGTGGTGCAGGGAATCACCAGCTACGTCTCATCTCTGGGCTGCAACACAATCCGCAAGCCCACCGTGTTCACCCGTGTGTCAGCCTACAACAGCTGGATCAGCAACGTGAGTGCCAATGCTGTCAATGTCAACGTTCTTACCATGATCGCGCTGTCAATGTCAATATTGATGCTCTTACTGTAGCAATGCCATTGTCATTATCATACAAATGTTACAGTAAAAAGCATTTTCAATAACACGTCACTGTCAATGTGATTATTGTTATTGCTCTTATAAGTGTCATTATCATTGTTAATGTTGATATTGTTGTAAATAGCTATGTAGGTGTCACTTAACCTTGAACCTTGTAATTAATCAGGGAAACGTTTTATGGATGGGGCATATGTGGAGGATTGAAATGAACATGTTACCAAGGCAGGTGTTGAAAGTGGAATTCAGTGGTCAGAAACCAAATGTGAAAACCACAAGATGGTGATAAGACTCGTGAACCTTGGCGCTCAAGTGTTGACTGTGCACTAGTATAAGTGATGGCAAGGTGTGATGTCCTTTTCTTTATCGATCACAATACAAAGGTGGGATTTGCATGAGTCATCGGTGTGGCTGGTATCGGCCAGGTATGATTGCTATCATGTTCGTTTATCTATAGGCAATGACGTTCAAACACCACCCATTCCCCGTTCCTTCCGCAGGTCATGAGCTTGTACCGTGAAGCTCCTAAGATCGCCGAGGGAGAGCAGAGCGTCAACAGCGGAGTCAATGCCACAATTGCTGCATTCAAGAAGCCGCAGGCTTAAAGTATCATGCTCTTTACATCAATGCTATCGCTAATACTAGAATCACAGTTTCTTGTTACGGGTATTGCCTTTTTTAATGTGGGACTGGGCACGTGAGCATAGGATGGGTGGTTTGATGCAGTGAGTTTGTGTGGCCATGCCAGACATTACCAGTGTTAATGACACTGTAACAATGTGCCATTTATATTAGACGTTAAACAATAAGCTTTCTAATTTGACAAGAAATATATTTTGTCATACCAGCATGCATACTGTACCGCCAGTGCTAAATATACAAATTGAAAAAATCTTTTTAAAGTAAAGATCCATAATAGAACTGCCATTTTCATAGTAAGTTAAAAATGTTCTCCCTTTGTGAAGACATAATGTTAAACAATATTGCATATGTAGTATGGTACGACTAATTACAAATCTATAATTAGCTAATTATCGACTCGATTTCCAAATAATGTAATCTCAAGTGTACCGGATCTGATAATGCTCTACCAGGCAAATATTACCTGGGGCCGTGTGATGTTCTGCGTTGTGTTCACGCTCCCGACTCATGCATAATCTGGTTGCGTGTGCATTACAAAGAGGATCCAGAAACAGAGCTCAATTGGTTGGTGGAGTAAATTTAAAAAATTGTTTTAGCCTCCACGCCATATTCAAAGCATCATTTCCCTATAAAAATGGACATACAGTACACTATTAATTGTAGACTCGATTTATAATGCTTGATGTGTCCGATTTGGTTTATGAATGAACAAAACTGTACTGTAAATTGATAATGTTATTCGTGAATGTTCGGGTTGGTGTAAAATAAACATTTAAAGTACAAAATAAAGTATCTGGTTTGTTTCATTGCCTGGCACATTTACCACACACCACTCACCTGGCAGTCATAACTTATAGGCACTCACAACTTGCTTTACGTATATTCATGTACGTATGTTGAACTTATTTCGAACACCATACATAGCGAACTGTGCTAATCATCTGACATCTGACACCACCAAACACTCCTTACTCAGCACTCACCACTCATCTTCCAATCACCAAAAACCGACATTCACTAGACTCACCACTGACCAAAGATCGCCCATGTAGCCTTAGTATGTTGGGGCAAGTGCTGTAAGCATGTACCTCTGAAGGCACTCGAGGGGTTGATGGGGCTAGTAACACGCCACAAGGCACTAGGTAATCATCTATCTGGCACGTTGTTTGGCCATGAACAGGGCCGTTGGCGTGGCTTGTGTCGTTGCTCTGGAGACTGAGAGCTCGTTCAGTCACCGTGTTGATGGTGTTCGTTGTTATTTCTCACTTAACACGTGAAGGCTGCTTCCTTCCACTTCCAACTTCCAGTCACCAAACACGACTGAACATGTATGACTCACCTAATTCTCGTCACTCACCACTCATTACTGATAATTCAAACAAGATTATAACAATGCATCACGTACTCGCTGATAATTAAAAGCAGGATGGCAGCTTACAGTTTTGCGTCGACTTCTGTAAATTGAACAAAGTCTCAGTAGAAGACGCTTCCCCAGCTGACACATATGGAGGATTCCATGGACGCATTGTCGGGCGCTCAGATTTTCTCCACATTGGACCTATTGTCGGGACCTATTGTCAGGATCCCTTGGTTAAGTCATCCAGGCCCGAAAACGGAATTCTGAATGCCTCAGGGACTGTTCCAGTTTAATTGTCTCCCAATGGGATTGCAGTTGGCACCGGCGACTTTCCAGAAACTCATAGAGTTGGTGCTGGCAGGACTGCAGTGGGACTCCTTCTTCATTAACTTAGATGACATCATCGTGTTTGGCTGCACATTCGAGGAGCATTTGCAGTGGTTGCGGATAGTACTCTCCAGCGTACGGTCGGCTAATCTGAAAATGAAACCCGCCAAGTGCCATTTGCTACAGACCTCGATGTGATATTTGTGCCAGATTGTTAGTGCTAATGGAATAGCGATGGATCCGGATACAATGGCGTCCATATGCGATTGGCCAACCCCCAAGTCGGTGGGTGAAGTGCGCAGTTTTGTCGGGTTTGCGTTGTATTACCGTAGATTTGATCCGCAGTTTGCGATGGTTGCGAAATCACCTTTCCAACGCGCCTCATCTTGACTACCCAGATGTTTCCCTAACGTTCATACTGGACACTGATGCTAGTGACATGGGCATAGGGCCTGTCCTGTCCCAGGTGAAGATCGTGGTGGAAAGCGTGATCGCATACGGGAGTCACATCCTGTCAACCGGTGAGCAGTGGTACTGTGTCACCCGCAGGGAACTGTTGGCCATGGTGTACTTCGTCCAACAGTACAGGCCTTCTCTCTATGGCAGAGACGTTGTAGTCTGCATGCACCACGTGGCACTCGAGTACTCTCTGAGAGTGGACCAGCCTCCCGGACAGTTCTCACGCTGGTTTGAAATACTCCAGGAGAATTATTTCGAGTGGTTCATCGCAGGCGTGTGGGGCACTGTAATGCCGACGCATTATTCCGCTTGCCGCTGAAATAGACGCTGCGCGTGCTTGTCGCGCGCGAGCCAGTGTAAACAGCCTATGGCTGGGTCACCGGGGGTCGTAGCGGCTTTGAGTGACCCACCACCAGCTGTGGCGGTTGCACATAGAGATTACACATTGGGCCTTATGCATGCCCAATGGGGCCAGCTACAGATGGAGGATCTCTCCCTGTTGAATGTGCGGTGCTGCACAGAAACTGACTACAAGAACCCCGGGCCTAAGGGAGTCTCGCAGTTTGTCCTTCGGGAAGGTGGGCTGATGAGGTGGCAGGAGGCATCGCACCGTCTGTGTATTGTGGTCCCCACCTCCCTGCGAGGTAGATTAATGTGGGCAGTGCATGAAGATAAGTTGATGCACCTTGGGCATTTGGAAACTTTTTTTAACCATGCAAAAGACTTTCATTGGCCGGGAATGTCAAACGATGTCTTTCATTTGATCAAAGGTTGCACATATGCGTGCGCCACAAGCCGCCATCACAAAAATCTCAAACACCATTTATTGTCCATCACGGTGTCCCACATTAACAAATTGGTTGCGCTTGACATCATTGGACCCTGTCCGGCTACACAAAAGGGGAATACATTTTTCCTAGTTGGGGTTCAGTATTTTTTCCAGTGTCCAATGGCTGCATCCATAGCCGATGCATTTTTGCATGGCTATGTGATGGAAAAAAGGGCCCCCGAGCAGATTCTCATGGATTAAGGCGAAATTTCTCGTCCAAGGTGCTGCGCAAAGCATGCGACGTGCCGGGCACAAAAAAGATCAGAACGTCGCGAAACCATCCCCAAACGGATGGTGTGGTGGAACGCTTGCACAGAAACTTAACATCTATGCTCTGTCAGGCAGTTAATGACGCACAGACAGATTGAGATTTGGACGTTCCGGGAGTTTGGCAGCGTACAGGATGGCCCCACATGCTTCTACGGGATTCTCCCTGTTTTTTCTCATGTACGGGTGGGAAAAGGAACCCCCCATTGATGCACAATTAGGTATCAGGCTCGGTTAGGAAGAAAGCAGTGATGCCCGTTCCCCTACAGGTGATTCTGCGTCGTCTCTCTGAAGCTCGCGAAGCGGCCAGAGAAAACACTGCCAAGATGCAAGCTTCTAATGACGTGAGCACGTGCTTCCATGGGCAATCGGGGACAGGGCCTCGTTATACTGTCCTCAGGTGTTGCTGGGTACGCCCCCCCAAGTTACATCGGCCATGGCAAGGTCCCCGCGAGGTGGAGGACGTCAGGAGGCTTCAGTGTGTGAGAATTCAGGTGGGACGCTGCCATTGGGTTGTTCACCCATCGCGCCTGAAACCATATGTTCAGCCCTCTGTTGACAGCTCACCCCAAGCCCTGTGTGGCCAATGTCTGGTGTGTTCAACGAGCCGGGGAAATCGGCCAAGGAACTTGTGCCTCAGGAAAATGCGTTGTTCCATCTGTAATGCGGGCGTAAGCGACCTTCCGGATGTGACGTCACGGGGGGTGGAGTCATGTGACGTGGGGGGAAGGTTCGGGGCTTTAAGCGGGTAAACCGGAAGGGTAAATTCGCATCGGATGAGTCCTGCGGAGCGAGAACACGTACGGGGGGCAGTGGAAGACATGTTGGCTGCGGACATTATATCGCCATCTAACAGCCCATGGGGCGCTCCAGTCGTCTTGGTTAAGAAGAAGGATGGCAAATTGCGATTTTGTGTTGATTTCCGCAAATTGAATAAGATATCGGTGGCAGATGCGTACCCCCTGCCGCGTATGGATGACTCCCTCGACGCATTGTCGGGGGCTAAGTTCTTTTCCACACTGGACCTCTCTTCGGGATTTTGGCAGCTTCCCCTTGACGAGTCCTCACGGGAGAAAACCGCATTCCGTACGCCGCAGGGGTTATTTCAATTCAACTGTCTCCCGATGGGATTGAATGCGGCCCCTGCTACATTTCAAAGATTGATGGAGCTCGTTTTGACGGGGTTGCAGTGGGAGACATGTCTTATATATTTGGACGATATCATTGTCTTCAGCCGCACATTCGATGAACATTTGACGCGGCTGGAGACAGTGTTCACGAGGATGCGTTCTGCCAAATTGAAATTCAAACCAAAGAAATGTCACCTACTGCAACGGTCCGTCCGCTATTTGGGGCACATTGTGAGCGCTGAGGGAGTGTCCACGGATCCGGAAAAGACGGCGTGCGTCCGGGATTGGCCGACTCCGGCCACCGTGGGGGATGTTCGGCGGTTTTTGGGATTTGCCTCGTATTACCGAAGATTCGTGCCGGGTTTTGCGACGATTGCGAGGCCTTTGCATCTCCTTACGGGTAAAGGACGGAAGTTTGTTTGGGGACAGCCGGAGGAGGCGGCCTTTCGGAGTCTGCGTGATCTATTGGCCACGGCCCCAACATTGGATTATCCCGATTTCGATCACCCATTCATTCTTGATACGGACGCGAGTGACACAGGTATTGGGGCGGTGTTATCACAGTCTAAAGGGGGTGTAGAGCGTGTCGTGGCGTATGGTAGCCGAGTCTTGTCTCCTGCGGAAACCCGCTACTGTGTCACTCGCAGAGAACTATTGGCGGTTGTTTTTTTCCTACGGCAATTTCGACCATACCTCTACGGTCGTTCTTTTATTGTGCGTACGGATCATGCGGCCTTGCAATATGCCCTTAAAATTGACCAGCCATCCGGACAGTTGGCACGTTGGTTGGACACGCTACAGGAATTTTCCTTCCAAATTCAACATCGGAAGGGAGTGCGCCATGCGAACGCTGACGCACTTTCCAGATTACCGCGGCGCGCCCCTTGTAAATGTGAGTCGGGGACGCATAGGTGTTCGCCGATTCCAAACCCCCCTCAGCCGCTCACGTTGGCCGTCGAGAAGTCGGACACTCCGATGGAACCGGGACCGGCTGACGGGGTTTTGAATCTGCCGCGGTCTGTCTGGATCCGGGAACAGATGATGGATGAGTCATTGGTGTCCTTGCGGAAGCGGTCTGCTAAGGACAATGGGAGTCCGAGTACGGCTGTGGGGCCGCAAACCGCTCTCCGAGATGGTCTGCTTATGTGGCGGGAGGGGTTCCAGGAACGTTGGCGCCTGGTGGTACCAACGTCCTTGCGATTCGAGTTGATTAGAACCCTCCATTGTGACACTCTCTTACATTTAGGGGTGCAGAAGACCTTGTTGACGTTGCAACGTCATTATTTTTGGCACGGCATGGCAACAGATGTCGTAGGGCACGTGCGCGCGTGCCCTGCGTGTGCACAACGTAAGCCGCCGAAACATCCTTACGTGCCGCCTCTCCAGTCGATTCAGGTGTCTCGAGTCAATGAATTGGTGGCACTGGACATATTGGGACCTTTTCCACCATCGGCGAGGGGTAATAAATATTTGCTGGTAGGGGTTGAGTACCTCTCCCGTTGGCCGATGGCCTGGCCGTTGCCCGATCAGTCGGCCGCGGCCATTACCGACGCCTTTTTGTTTGGATATATTATGGATAAGGGGGCGCCTGAGAGACTCCTCACGGACCAGGGCAGGAATTTCTCTTCTAAATTATTGGCGGAAGTGTGCGCGGGCCTTGGGACTAAGAAAGTACGGACATCCCCATACCATCCGCAGACGGATGGTATGGTTGAACGGCTGAACAGGACATTGTCTGCCATGCTTTGCCATACCGTGAGTGAACAACAATCAGATTGGGATCTGCACATCCCCGGGGTGCTTTCGGCGTACAGGATGACGCCTCATGCGGCTACAGGATATTCGCCGTTTTACCTTATGTATGGTCGGGAAAACGTGCCGCCGGTGGATGTGCAATTGGGAACTGGGGTGAAGGGACCTCGGAAACCACTTCCTGAATACATTCAGGACACGGTTCGCCGAGTCACGGAGGCGCGGGAGAATGCCCGCGTGGCTACGGCCAAAGCCCAGGCCCGGAACGAGCGATATGCGCGACGGTCTGAGGGGGAGTGCCCTTGGAAGGTTGGGGACCTAGCCTGGCTTCATTGTCCACAGGTACGTCCGGGGACCTCGCCGAAATTGCACAAACCCTGGCATGGTCCCGTACGCCTCATTGCGGTTCCCAACCCACAGACAGCACGCGTCCAGATTGGGTCTCGTCGCTGGGTTGTGCATACGTCGCGCTTGAAACCATATGTTGCTCCCTTACATGATGCGTCATCCCCCAATGTTGCCTTGCCGGGGTCTGTTGCTGCTGACTCTCCCCTGCCTGCGTCCATTGATTTTGCTAGAGCGCCTGTCGTACCTGTTCCAGACAGGCCGGCCGTGACATTGCGGGGGACGAGGGGCCCTGCTCGGAGGACGCCTGCCAGGTCTGCGGGACCTTCGAGCCCTGCAGCCCTTCCGACCCAGCTGCGGGCACGGTCACAGGACAAGCCCAAGACTAACTCTTTAGAGACACGGGACGGCGGTGGACTTCCAGCTGCGACAGGGGGATTACCCCCTGTCGTTCCTCGACTTTCATCGCGTTCCCGTTCTGCGAGTGGGCCGCCGACCGTCCGGGACGGGCCGGCGACCCGCACACGTTCCAAATCGCTTACGTTTCGTTGAGTGTTGTTGTCTTGTTATTTTCTTCTTACAGTTGTATTTATTGCATGCTTTTTGTACGTTCGTTGATGTTAATTGCGTTGTTGTTGTTGTTCTTGCTGTTACATTGTATGCTTAGTGTCCTTTAGGGGGGGAAGCTCGGTTCGCCGCATTACGATTTGCTATTGGTCAGCCGAGGTCGGCTGGGATTTTTCTACGGGGGAGGGTGGTGTAATGCGGGCGTAAGCGACCTTCCGGATGTGACGTCACGGGGGGTGGAGTCATGTGACGTGGGGGGAAGGTTCGGGGCTTTAAGCGGGTAAACCGGAAGGGGAAGTCAGTCGGGGTGTGAGCGGAAAAGAGTGAGGCCACGGGGGCGAGTGAGGAGAGGGGGGGCGCCGACGGCCATCGGGAGCCAACCCCGAAGATAAGAGGAAGCTGCGGAGTGGTGTGCAGCTGCAGAGGAGACAGCCAGGAGGGCTGCGTGTTAGAGGCAGCGGTGTGGCTGCCAGGAGGAGCTGCGGAGAGAGAGAGAGAGAGGGGGCTGCTTGTTAGAGGCAGCGGTGTGGCTGCCAGGAGGAGCTGCGGAGAGAGAGAGAGAGAGCAAGAAGCCGTCAGAGCTGCGGAGGGAGAAGAGCAGCAGCGAGTACAGCCAAGGGGGGCTGTGGGAGAGAAACAGCAGCGGAGCTGCTGTTGTGGATCGGGCCGACATTGGAGTCAGCACCGTGGAGAAGCTACAGAGTAAAGACAGCCGTGTGGGTGTACAGCACGAACCGAATAATAAAGGACACTGAGCCAGACATCGGGGTCCAGTCGTTTATTACACATCCACAGTTTCCAATTCCCTAAAGCCTGGGGAACCTTCAGAAGCCGCCACATGTGATGGACCACTAGCTGGAGCCCAGTCAAATTCCTCAGAAGAGTCCAGGGATGAGCCTACCCCTTCAAGGCTTTTGTGCAAGCCCCCATTGCCTGGAGAGGCACAAAAATCCACCCAGAGCGATGGACTGGCATCAAGGACCCTGTCAAAGTGTTTAGGATTCCGCTAAGCGGATCTCCCATGGTCATGGCGGGTTTTTTATTTTTCAACATTCGGGGTTTTTTTTATCCTAAAAAGCGTCGGGCATCATGTTATTTTATGCACTTCGGCTGCCCTAGAGTTCGTCGGTTGTCGGGTTGTTTATTTATGCAGTTCGTCTACCCTAACATTCGGCGGAGGTCGGGTAAAAGTTTTCATTACTGATGCGGTTCTTTGGCCCTCACGTGGTACACTGTCATTATGAGCCGAGACGGCTGATGTGTTTCAAAAAGGGGGGGCGGTGAGGCAGAGACAGTGTGGGGGTAGAGACAGTGCTGTTTCAGGAACAGTACGTGGCCCAGTGGTCACGAAAACCATCCGGGAAGCTTGGGAATGGGCTAGAGGGTTCGAGAAAGGGGACATGGCCGGGGCGGAGTGAGGTCCACAACGGGAATAAAAGGATGCGAGACGCAAGGTTTGGGGCTGCCATGGGATCAGGTCGACTGTCTTCACGCCATTGCTGTCTTCACATCGCTATCTTCGCGTCGTCGCTTTCTTCATGTCATCGCTACTTGCGTGCTATCCCTGGTCCAAGTTAGCTGTGCTTTCCCTGTCCACGTTCAAGTTACCTGCATGAAGCACCCTAAATAATAAATAAATAAAACTCTACAGTTCAAGTTGTCCGAGTCATTACACTTAACCTAAACTTCACTAGTATCACATGACGTTATGATCCCTCTACAAAATCCAACCAACCTAAGGTCTCGTGATGACATGATCTCCATTTGGTCCCTCGACATCTCGTGACATCATCACCCTGCCTCCTCACAACATCACCCCATCCTGGCGTGACATTGATACGCCTCTCAACACCCCTGCATCTCTGATCCCATCAACCCCTTCACCTCATCCAAAACTCGCGTGATGTCATCGTGATGCATTAAAGACAGGCGCACACACATGAACAAGCGTATTATTTCTAGATTACTCAAGTGTGATTATATTTCTTCTTGGTTCTTTCGGTAAAGTCACGTAGAAGGGAAGTAATAAAATAATAAAAATAAAACATAATAAAATAATTCTCACGACGTTTCGGCTACAACACAAGCAGCCGTCTTCCTTACGTGTCATAGCAATGCAGATGAACGCCAAAAGAATAATCTAAGAATCCTGTAATTATGTGTATGGTTAATGTGGTATAACTTCCACCAGTCAATTCAACAAACCAGATACTTTATTTGTACTCCAATTTGTATTTACACCAAGCCAAAATCGCATCGCCCTAAATCAGCTGTCGTCCCACAATAACACATGATGTTCCATTCCCTACTAAACTATGACAACGGAAGCAATTTAACTCATGCTACCTCGGCCTCATCCTAATATTTCAGATTCAATCAATAACTTCTCAAGTGATATAAATGGCACTTTATGATCCAGTATGCATGCTGTATTTATTGCCACTTTCTTTCGTCACCAAATATAAAGATAACTGCCTAACTACTGGTATTCATGCAAAATGGAGTCAGTCATAGATGATGACATGTATAGCAATGTGACCACACAAACTCACTACATTGAAACACCCATCCTATCCTCACATGCCCAGTCCCATATTAAAACTAAATACCCGTAGCAAGAAACTGTAATTCTAGGGTTAGTGGTAGCATTGATGTAAAGAGCTTTACTCCTGTGGCTGACTGAATGCAGCAATTGTGGCATTGGCTCCGCTGTTGACACGCTGCTCTCCATTGGCGAGCTTTGGGGCTTCACGGTACACGCTCATGACCTGCGGGAGAAACAGAGAATGTGTGGTGTTTAAACGTCAGTACCTACAGATAAACAAATATGATAGCAATCATACCTGGCCAATACCAGCCTGATTCCTTATGCCAATCCCACCTTTGCATTGTGATCGATCAAGATAAAGTTGTCATCATCACACCTTGCCATCGCTTCTCATATTGTAGTTAATACCTAGACCCCCAAGTTTTACGATGATCTTGCTCCAACTTCTGGTTTACAATTTTTCCTTTTGATTGCAAACCACTGGAGCCCACTTTCAATGCCTGTCTTGGTAACAGACCATTATCATCAATCTAATTAGAAGATTGTAAGCCAGTTGAGCTTTACATTGATATTGACAACATTGACAATTATATTGACATGTACAAGAGTTATAGCAATAATTACATTGACAGTTACATGATTTTGGCCGTTGTTTTGACCCTAATATTTAGAGTAGAACGTCGATTATCTTGTCTCTTTGATGACACAATCTTTTGAGTTGTAAGGTATGTTGCATTTATAGACTTGGCTAATTAGTCTCAGCTATTGAATAATATTTTAAAATAGACCCATATAGCAGATTTGCTTCACGTGTATGCAGTTGTTAATCACATATGCATATCCCCTGAAATGTTCAAATTGTTTATACATTAGCAGTATGTACTCTCCACATCACCGCAAAATAATTGGAACTATACTGCATATAGTTTATGGCAATGATATTTCTACAGTATTACATGTTAATAGTGACAGCCTTATGATGTTAACAACTTGGACAGTGGCAGCCTAAACACTCACGTTGCTGATCCAGGAGTTGTAGGCTGACACACGGGTGAACACGGTGGGCTTGCGAATCGCGTTGCAGCCCAGAGATGAGACGTAGCTGGTGATTCCCTGCACCACCCAGGCATTGTCCGACCGCTGGCAGTTCAGTGGGCCACCTCCATCACCCTGTGGTGCATAGCAGAGTACAGCAATGCCTCACGTTAACATTGGATCAAGAAGAATTGGATTATGGGAGTGGGTGGCTGTGATAGCAAATGCCACCATGCCTCTCCAAACTTGTGTGTCTTTGCTAGCATGCGTTTGGCTTTGTAAGAGTGTGGGCATCGAGCTCCTGTCCAAAAGTTTTGAGCTCCTGTAGTAACAGGTGTCTGCGTGAGCCAACACTCGTCAAGTGTGCTTCAGAGCCATGGTGCTAAGTAACAGAGAGATATCGCAGAATGCCAAGGCCTGATCCCTCCCGTCCCCCAACTCTACTATGCTGCCTTTGTTTTTTCCATGCACATGGCACGATTTGGGAGGGACATGTTGGCTACAGTATTAGTTTATCTACCATATTTAATTCATGTCATCCTCTTAATATCTGGATTTTATTTTGAGTAACTCTCTTAATGTACGTGAATAAAACCGTCAAATTTGAATTTACTATTAGTTATACAAAAAAACTGCAACTAAATTGTAAATAATTAGATATATAGGTAGATTTATTGACGAATGTGTGGAGCTTGTAGTCATTTATGCTTGTGCACCACTACCAACATAGCATCGCCAAATAACTGGGTTATTGAATGTTGATGCGGAGGGTGCATAGTAAATATTTGAAAAATGCAAGTATAGCAAACTACCGTTATGGCCTTCCTCAAATATTCCCATTGGAAATTTTACTTAATGAATTGAAGCGGGTTGGCTATCGTTGCGCTCCGTACGCACATAGCACGCAGAGCGGGTGCTGCCCCCCGCGCAGATCACGCTGCTCTTCAGGCTGCTCCCCCACCAGCTGGCCTGGCTGCACGTCGCGTAGTCCACCACGGGCAGGCTGGCTTGCTGCAGCTCGCTGGGGAAGGGGCCGCTGGCTGCTCACGCGCACAGACAACGTGGAGATGAAGAGCGTTGGTGAAAGCATCGGAGTTTGGTGGCGTTAACAGGCACTCCCCTATCGAACCGTCCATCTCTCCGTGCTCAAAAGGGAAAAGCCACATAGCAACACCGCCACCCTACTGACAGACTACTTCCCACTGTTGACTCTATGCAGAGTTGTGTTCATTGTGTCAACCCTAGAAAGATTAAGGGCCGAGTCAAACTGCAGGGGCAATTCAAACGTTGGATTTTAAGCACTCCCCAAAACTCTATCTCCTCTTGTTTCATTGACAGGGAGTGAACGTTACTTACTGGAAAGGGATCCCCAGCCCGTGACGTAGCACGGGTAGTTGTTGGGCAGGATCTGGTTGGCGCTGGGCAGGCAGGCCGGGCGCACCTTGCTGGAGAGAGCCACGGGCGACGCAATCTTGAACATGGCGATGTCGTACCTGTGGGGGATCGAGACAGGGGCAGTCGTGATGTGACGCTCAACACCGAACATACAACAAGCAATAGGGATTCAGCGCTGTGCACAGGAGAACTCCCCTTAACCCGGGTGATGTGGGGGATATATTTCGTGGAGTTATCCATGATTTGACTCTGCACTTATTTGTGGGGACAGATTCATGAATAATGGGAAGAATAGGACCACAGGTAATAAGACGTATTGTGGACAATACAGCTTCTGTAGATAATGGAGCCATGAGTAATAGGGTCAAATACATGAGTTCTACTGTATGTTTTAGTTATTGTATCGTAAGCATTGTATGAGATGAAGCAATAGCATTGTGTCTCAACTGTCTGTATCTTTTCAAACACAGAATGGGCATGGCCTGGAAGCAGTGCGTAAGCACAAATCAAGACATCTCATCGCCTTGTCATTAACACTGCCTTATAACACTAAATGTTACTTCTGAAGAAAAATTATTCTTCAAAAGTAACATTTAGTGTTATATAATTCATCATTGCCTGACATTCCAATTATACTTTGTTTTACTGAAAGGCAGTGTCAGTGACGTGCTTCGAGAGGGAAAATAAATGTCTGTCTCTTTGCGTCTTTGTAGAATGTATCTGTACATGTTTGTATATATATGGATATGTATCTGTCTATTGCAACTCGTAATGTCATAGTGTCACGGAAACAGTGCGCCCGTGTGCAGTCTCACCCATTGGCCGGGATGCTGGGATTCCAGTAGCTATGCCAGGCGATCAGGCTCAATGCAGGTGTGACTTGCCCAGACTCGGTTGTGGACACACTGTGTTTTCCCAGCACCACCCTGTAGCTGTAGCCACTCCTGCACGTTGTGGTGAATGTGGGGAGATAACAGAGCGACGGGCGGTCGTAATCACTTACACCTGTAAACATTGCAGTGAGGAATTAATAAACAGAAATGGTGCGAGTTACATCATGGTATTTTCACTGCCACATTGCTGCATCGTGTAAATGTCATTGATAGAGGCCGCCTCCTTGCTCCCAAGATACATTGCTCAAACTTTGGTGTCCACAATGTGGTACAGGAAAATACTCTACAACACCTGGGACCCGGTGCAGTTGCACCGCCTGCACACACAAAAGCGACGCCACTGGTGCCGTGACTCACGTGTAGCAGCTCGCAGAGGTGAGCACCCATTGACTATCAATGAGGGTTCCTCCGCAGTAGTTGACCCATCTTCCTCCAGAGTACCTCTGCACGAGCGCCTGCAATGCACACGCAGAAAAGTGGTGGTAGTTACGGTTTTTTCTCCAATTTCTAAATCTTGCAATACAGTACTAACTCAGCCCTTTCGTCAATCCACTGACCATTTGACCAGGCCTCACAATCCTAGTCACAGCTGGTTGTGAAGGGGTGGAATCTGGGACTGGTATGGATTTCACTCCCTACTAATATTAGCAGTCGCTGGGAATGTAAAACATGTAGCATGGTTCGTTGCACGGTGCATAAATCACTGCGCTTCCACTATCCCATTATAATCACTGATTCAATGTCATTGAGAAGAGTGGAAGATCTGAACATTTCATGATGCACACATGCAGCCGTTTTGCCAGTGCACTGCTGGATGATGTCCTCCACGTGGCATTTAGAACAATGGATGCTGCTGCACTGTGATCGACTGACAATGCATCGTGTGGCTGTGATGGCTGTTATTCAGCCTCTGGCTTTACCTGCCAAGGCCAGGAGTTAGCGCGAGCCTCCACGCCGTTCACCACGCGGATCTGGGAATACGCTGCAATCCCACAGCTCTGAGCAGACACCTCAGCTGTGAGAAATAAAAGGACACGCGATACAAAAACAAAGATCCCCGTATAGCCTTAACGAAATGTTGGGGCAAGTGCAGTTAATGAGCACCTATGAAGACCGGTTGCGGCACACGAAGGGGTGGGTAGCCAGCACCACGCCCAACCGCATTTGTTTTCCGAGTGGCGATGTTTACACATTGTGGCAGGTACTCATTTGTGGTTGACTCGACCTAGGCGAGGCCCAAGCCCGACCTTGATAATCGTCACTGGTGTTGGTCGTGAGCGGTCATTGAACTCGGGTCGCCGGGTTAGTATCACAGGACGCTAAGCGCTCCACTACCTCTTCCATGTGCATACACACTATAGTACACACACAATAATTGTGATGTGTTTTTGGGTTGGTCCTTATGCATTTTGTGTCATGTTTTATTCCATGTACTAGCAACCTCTTCTATAACTAAGTCCAGTTCCTGAAGAAGCTAGAGTGATCACTCTACTAAAATAAATGTGTGCATGGCAATCACTCACCACCAACCAGCAGAGCAGCGCAGACGAGAAAGGCGAGCATGGCTGATCGAAGAACTGGAGTTGATTGAAGACTTGGAGCGTCTTGTGCACCAGTGTTTCCTTTCCACTGCCGTGTCTCACTTTGGGCCGTCTTGGTTTTTATACAGAATCTGCTGTCCACGTGAACCCTCAGATTGCAATCAGAATACTTCCCTATCTGCAAAACTGTCCAAATCAAGTTGGCATGCAAATTACAAATTCAGATATTTTTTTTTCAACATGAAAATTAGGTGTTCTTTTTCTGTATTGGTGAGCAGTAAGGGATATATTGTTTATCCTGCTGACAATACCAAACCAAATTTAAGGACAGATTTTTGTATCGGTTAGGTTATAGTGCGATACGTGGAGCTGACCGATGGTTGACAGATCTGGTCACTCCCATAAATGAGCTCCTTAGGCATGTAAGGCTGCGTTGGCTGGATTATGAAGCCCACATGCCCATCCACTACATACCCAAGCAACTTCTGCTTGGCTGGATAGAGGAGGCTAAAAGAGCATGGCACGGGTAGATAAATTATGGACTAATACTGTATAGGAGGATGTAGAGCTGATCAGACTAGCCGATGACTGCGGAGGAGGCTCATGAGGGACACGACTGGAGAGTTGGAGGCAGTTGCCCTCCAACAACAATGGAGGTCAGAGGAGTGTCGCCCAAAGCAACGAGTGGAGCGCGAGGTGGACAACGAGATGCATGCGGCATTGTGAGCATTTGTGTTTTGCTGCTGTGTGTGTTGAGTGTGTTACATTATTATACAAAAACACACACACAAAACATACACGGTAAATAAACCGTTCTCATAGTCGTTGCCTTCACAAATTCCAACCGATGTAAACACTGCTAGATTTGAAGCTTTCGTGACTGCAAGGATTTTTCGAAAAAACTTAAGAGTACGATGTAATACTCTCCTGGCATTACTTTTCAACGCGGAAATTATCATCGTAGCAGTGTGTATTGTCAAAACATCACCCCCGTGTTTTGTAGAACTGACTTAATTTTGTAAACCGTGTGTAAACGAAACACGCGTTCGACTAACACACGTTGGGCAGGGTTTTCCTCTATTTAGTATTTTTTCCGGGCTTAAAAAAGCTGTGTTGGAAAGTTCCATATATACCAGAAGTGGTATCATTCTTGAAAAACTACCATCAATCTTTAAAAAGTTCACAGTCGATATCAGATGGTGGCAAACTCAAAATCCTGGTTGGTGGCTGATTGAGCTAATTATCTCCTCTCTGGTTGATAAAATGAGTACCACGAGACTGGTAGATTCATTGAGCGACTGGTGAGATGGATTTACAGGACCGTGTGTAGAAGCGGTCACCAATTGAGGTAAACATTACCAGACACTTGTTTAAGCTGGGAGATACGTCGGCTTGGCACCCAGAGGTCGGCGACCCAGGGATAGACCTGAAACCTAATTCCAGATGGTGGTGATGATGATAATGAAAATGTTAAATTGGACTTTGACGGTTATGTGTAGAGTCAGCTGTGTGACATTTAGGTGATCTAGCAGAAGGTAGCAAGCATTGTGAGCTGCGGTGGCATTAACGGAATTGACCACAATCGTCTCTTGCGTGGCGAAGTCATGAATGGCCAAATTATAGGAAGACAAAAGTGGCCAGGTGTGTACGCGTTTCTATCCATACCCCACTCTCGTGTGTCATCCTGGCCTCAGCAAGTAGTCAATGACAGTACTTTTCCAAGTCTCTCCAGAAATATTACATTGGAGTTATTTTTGCTATGCATAGAAATGTTTGATTTGAACCAGCTAATTTCTGCACTCGAGCAGGTATTGATGTGATAGAGTTTTCTAAAAGGCATCACCCATCATGTCTTTCAAAACTGTTTCGCCATTGTCCTCAGGCAAACTTGGTTCATTTGAGGCCACATCCTCTAACCCCTCACTGGTATTCATAATAACTTCTCTGTCCTAGTCTAGAATATTCAACTTCCTTTGTTAACATTTGCTTCCTTGACTCTAATCTTTTTCACACAACGGTAGTACTCTGACCAGTTTAATGATCAGCATCAGAGTCTATATTTATCCTGGAGAAATCCGATGATCTATGAAGCTCTTTTTCATATATTTTCAGTATAGGTGGGTCAGAAAGTTACAACAACAAACAATAAAAACAACGATAGGAGTGCAAATTATAAGAAAGGTAAGTAAATCACGACAAATGTATACGTAAAATAGATAAAGTATATACGTCCAAGTTGCACAAGTACACCAGTTCCCAAACTTGGGCAAGGCAGCAAAACAACAGCTTAAACAGTCCGAGATCACATCAATAAAATTGCCCATTAAATTTAACTATTAATACATGTGTAAGCATGAAAGTTACAAATCACGTTTTTAATCACAAACGATCATTGTATAACGAGATACATTTTGGAAAGATGACCTGAAGGTGGCATTGTAGCAAGAAAGTCGCTGGCCTAATGTATCTGTCCAAATTTTGCATTGTTATCCCCTTTTACGTGTGAGTTTTCTCCGAGTACTCCAGCCTCCTCCTATCTTCAAACATTCTGTAAAAGAAATTAGCCAAACAACCCAAGCAGCATCCAACTGGAAAGAGCCTTGAGGCTTACGAATGCTATTGTGGCTAAATTATGTATTACAACCTTGATTTACTGGAAATATCATACATCGCAAGTGTATTTTTTCATCTTTTGTGTTTAAAAAGCAGGTTATTGTATTGCCTATTAGTTGAATCGCAGATCGCAAGTTCAAATCTTGGTCATTACCCCCCCCCACCACCCCCAAAAATTGATTGAGTCTTTGCTCTTGTTTGTTCTTTTAATTTGCGAAATTCTCAATCTCTGAAACTAAAATATTAAATGTTGTCCTATGTTGCCGAATTGTGAGTGCATTGATAATATATCAAAACACCAAATTCCTGTTCAGTTATTCTCAATTTCAGCTGCCGTTCTTGTAATAACAAAATGTATACCACTAGAACTTGCATAATTACAGATTGTAACATAATTGATTAATAATGCTGGCAAATACAGAGGCTACGAAATGTGTTACCACTTCAAAGATATGAACAATGTTTCACATTAACATTTTCTACCAACTCACATCCAGTGCAAAGGACTGAGTTGATCCATGTTTTACAACTTCTGCAGCATCTTGAACACATTGTAACCACTCCCCTTGCTATTTTATTTGTTTTAAAGATCAGGGATCGGCTCAGCCCATGATCCTTTCTGGGTTAATTAAATTTGCAAAACTTTGTGTACAGTCAACAGTTGATGCACTCAGGGGAGTCTGGCTCCCCACGGCAGCAATGTGGAATTTCCACTCGTGGATCGGGACTGCCAAAGAAGAGCACTGCCCAACTGTTTATGACTTGATTTAGATTTCTTTTTTTCATTGCATACATTTCTACAGGTCGCTATTACACATTAATTATGAATGTAATCTGTTGGAGATTCTTATTAAATGTCAGATGGTGTTTGGTGCGTTGTTTCAATATGTGAAGAGCTGACCGTTTCTCCACTTCCTCCCCCTCTACATCTTCCGGCATCTGGCCAAGCGAAAATACGTCATCCAAGTGAATGCATGCAAATTACTTGGAAAACATAGATGGGACATTATGAACAAGATAGGGCAGCCTGAAACCTGAGCGTGTGCAACACCATCAGAGCAGAGAGCGTTATCACAATGAAATTGACTCAGAAACATAGTGGTTCCTCGTGTGCAAATTTGCATGTGTGTGGAAATGTCCCTTTTGAAATGTTTAGAACTAAGCAATGGCATGGAAACCCAAGACATGTGTGGAGGTTAGGACAAGTGTGGTTTTATTTATAGCTACCTTGGAAGAAATTAAATTTTGGTGGAATTAATATGTAACTACAGCCCTTGGTCAATCGATTGCTGAATGAAGGCTTCCCTGTGCCGTATCAGTCGTAGTTAGATTATATTTGCCACGTTAGTCAGTGCAGGCTGGAGAAGCAGAGGGGTCCAGGACTGGTTCACACTGGACTCTCCGCTGATGTTAGCAGTGGCTGAGAATCAAACTCAGTTCCACTGGGTCCATAGTGCAATGCGCTAACCACTGCTAACATTCTAAATGTGAGTGCGGTCCTCTGTCGACCATGCTAATATCGAATGGCAATGCACACACGAGCATTGTTTAGTGAGTGACGCATTACACTGGTATTCAGATCATTAGTGCAAATTAGAAGAACAGTGATCTTGTTGCTTCCTGTTCTCTGGAGATGTAAGAATATGTAAAATAGCTGTAACATGTGGAACTTCTGTGGTAAACCTGTGGAGCTTTGCAGTATTGTATAAGAATGATGTACGCGTTCTAGATCCAGATATGTGTCGTAGTTCTGATGCTGAAGCGCCAGATATATATATCAAGTTGTTTAATATATAAGTGCCAAGTGAGGCCACCTTAAAATAATTGTTCTGTCCATTATGTGCACTCTTTGGCACTAAATGACAGAATGTACAGGGATGGAATTGATAGCCTAATTCGGAGACTTGGCCACATAACCAGGGAGAGGCAGGGCCAGTTATTTCATAAGATGCAGTCTCCACGCTGAGCTCCATTATGTTATGTTAATCCATCATATTTGCAGCCCTTGAGACACAAAACTTGTGAGTAATCAATATTGTTTCTGGTGGAGACTTCACGAGTGTATTGTTAGTGCCACGTAATGAGTTTAAAGAAGTAGTGCACACTGCATGTATTTAACGTGCTCCAATATGAGACCTAATCAGGCGTAAGCCCAACCAATTTATTCATTTGGTTACAGTCTGAGATAAACTGTGAGTCACTCTTGAAAATAGCCACCCTGAATAATTCTTGAAGATACATCCAACGCTGCCTGGGGCAAGGATGATGAAGTGTACCTTGTGGTAAGCCCGTGTTGCAATGCTTGGTCGGTGATCTTTCAGCCAGTACTGTTTATATACCACAGGGATGAAGTTTGGCTAGCCTCTACTTAGGCATTTACCACTACTTGATGTAGCAGCATAGTGGCTGTGAATATAACGAGGGAGTTCAATGTTTAATTAGCTAACGACATTTATGTTTCGATGTAAAAGTTTTACCCTGAGATAGGTCCGTCTCCACCCCGTTGGGAAGACGGCCACGCTCATTAAAAGTATCAAGTTCAAAAGATCAGCCCGAGTTCTGACTTTGTTTATGAGCCAGGGTCTACAGTAATCCCTTGCCAACCGCGAGGGTTAGGTTCCTTAAAGCCCTCGCGGTTGGTAAAGTGTAGGGGCCTGTGGGAAATAGGGGCTTGGGGGAACCATGGCCGCTGTCATGCTCACCATAGCTTTACTAAGTTGCATATTTATTCACTAAACACCGAACAAAATACAGTACATTACACAATAGCATATATTAACTTTACATACCTTTAATATTAACGGTTTAGATGACGAGGACAACGAGTTGATGTGGGGAGGGCTGGTTAGAATAACTAAGGGGGGGGGGGCTCAGCCCACCCTCCCCCTCTTCCTCCGGGCCACAGACGCAACACTCTCATCGTCACCACTCGCTGCACGCTTCAGCTCCGTGATTACGGGCAAAATGAATGTGTACTCTACAGTATGTACAACAAAACAGTCGGACAGCACATCAAATTTGATTCATTCCGCAGTCAAAATAATTTATATTCTACTTTGGGTGCAAATAAAAGTGTGTGCATTAAAAAGCTTGGTTTTTTTCCTTAAAATTTCTACAGCTCAAGAACCAGGGCAGTGAATCACGCACTCGCTGTTGTGACTCTACACCTCAGCGTTGTCAACTCCTTAACATGAATACGTCGCCAAACAAACCTGAAAAGTTCAAAGCTGCAAATGACTAGAAACTCTACACCACAGACACATCTCCTGCAGGAGTTCAACTCTGAGTAATCGCTCTGTGATGCTGGATGTGATAACCAGCGAAAACTTTGAAAACTAATTGTCAAATGTTGTGCATTGCGCTTCAACATTCCGGTGTGCTTAAACAATCAATATCTGTGTTTGTACTCACGCGATATGACCAAAACGAAGTCAATATTAACGAAGAAATATCTTGTTTGTGTCTTGAAATCACGACCGCGTTGCAATTTCGCCACAGCCGTTTATCTGTGTCGCCCTCTGGCGGGCGACATTCTAAAAGGAGGCAATAAGACTGAAGCTTGCGCCATGTTTTAACAGCCGTTGCCCACGGTTCCCACTCCTCAGGCTGCCGTTACGAGACTCAGATATTGATAGTGAACCCCGAGAATATTAAAGCTGCCTTAGTTTGGCTCTGTACGTGAGTCTCGTGCCTTACACGAGATAATTATAGACACGCCACATATTTCACCTGCATCTCTTTCTCTCTGCTCAACTATTGTATAAATATTGTGAAATTGATTGCTCCATATGTTACATAGGAGAATAGTATGATGTGTAAAACGTGTGTTAGGATTGCTGGAAGGCATATGTAGGCTTTTAAGCAAAGTGGGACAGTACTCGCCACAGTGGCCAGATGTTAACTACCTCGCTCGGTATACAGGAGGTCTTGAGTTCGATCTAGACCCTGACGCCTGTATATTTGGAGTTTGCATGCTCTCCCCGTGGTCGCCTGGATTTTTATCCATGGGGTTAAAGTATTTGGCTGCTATAGATTTCCACATAAGCAACTTCGTTCAGCTATCATTTGTGGCCAGGTCACTTGTGAAAAAGAGATATATTGCTCAGTGTGCTTTACCTGGTAAAATTTTAAAAAAGTTAATCGTTACAAGTAGTCATTTTCTCAAAGGGTAACACAGTGTCTGGTTGTGCCATGCAAGCAAGGGTACCACCATATTTTATTTGAGGGGTATGTGATATCGTAGAAAAATCTGGACAACATACTGTTGTGCTAAAACACCAGGGCAATGCCTCGCTCACTTTGGAATCTGTTAAGAGACATGCATATATCTTCGATTAATAAAAAACACCCTCCTTATTTGTTTATTGACAATGTATTGGTTCACATAAACAAGCGTGCCTCCGGCATGTACTCTTCATCTCACAACTATTTTCATTTGTCAGTGTATTGACTACTGTTCACTTGCACTCGCGCCTAACTCTTGCCTAACTCTTGCCAGTTAGTGCACGGTTTGAGTACACAAGTCCGATTTATATATTGAATAATACTAACAGTCCTTTTGTCAACCCATTGTCTGACTGACCATGCTTCACCATGCTTGTCAGTGTTATTGGTGCTCAGTATCTGTTTGAATATCACTCGTCAGTGATGTTTGTTATGGCCGGGAATTAAACTCAGGTCACGGGATTCATAGTGCAGTGCCGTAACCACTGCGACTCCGCTCCCCACCAGTATGATGACACTTGCTACCACAGACCGGCAAAGTGTGGTTAAAAAAACCCTCAATGACTGCCATGGCGTGGCGAGGCCCTCATCCAGCAGCATATTAACAACGGGCTGTTAAAAAATATATATCTATGCAAACTACAATTTAATTCCACTAAACATACATTTCCAAGGTTGCTACGGAGAAATAAAAAAACGTGCACTACTCAAATTACTTTATATTAAACGAATGTCTTCACATATGCAAATTAACTAGGAACCTTCATTTCCTTGTGTGATCACAAGGTATTTGTGATATAATCACCTGATTTTTCTTTGCTGATGTTCCTGCCTATGCGCAAGTTTAATGCTGCATCATCTAGTTCCTAAACACTGCGTGCTCAAACCTTTCTCATGACTGACACCGCATGAGGAGGCCTGCATCCAGTGATAGACATAAAGCTGAAATAAATGTGTAGGATCGATTTGTACTTTTCGCATGTTGGCTATATGTGGTCTAAAACTGGTTAAACAAGGCCATACAGAAGGACATCTCTGGTGTAGGCCGATCAGTTTTAAACAAAATGCCTATATTGTAAGAGCATGTTTTGCCACAAGTACGTTTGGTTAATGCAGCCTTGATGCCTTGCAATAGGTGTCTACTTGGTGTTTGAACATCTTAACACCTGCTAATGCCAAAAGGGTAAAACCTATTATTGTTTCATCGCTGAAATAAATATAACTGATCACATAGCAGGTGATATTGCCTGAATGTGTTACAGGAACTTTAATAATAAACTTTACCTTAGGAAGTCTCACTGAGTCTCAGTACTCTTTTTAAGGAGGGTCCTGCTAACATCGGGGTGTTTGGTAAATTCCCATAGTGTCACATTGTGCGGGACGCCTCCTCTTCATAATCACCCCCCCCCCCCCAGAGGGCATCACGAACCAGTTTTAGTGTGAAAATAAAATTACGTAAGTGGATAAAGCAGGATAATAGGATCTCCCCCCCCCCGCCTTGCATTATGTAACTTCTGACCTACCTCTCCTGGACATTTGTGGGGGGAAAAAGCTCCGTAGGTCCTCGTGCATTTTTATAGCTGCATTATACAAACTATAAAAATATAAACGTGCATGGAACCTGTTCGCACGCATATTTGAGATTGACTATTTGTATCGGAAACTACCTCAGGCAATGCAAATATTATATTTTGTTTCAAGTTCCATGTATAAAGGATGAAAGCATTTCTTGTGCTGGAGGTATATATATATATTTATTTCATTACAAAGGATAATTTACATGCAGGAAGCATTTTTGTGAGATTTTGGTATGTTCGGGCGTGCATTTATATCTGCCTATTTAATTTATACCTGCCTGACATGTCAAACGTTCATGATTGTAGTTGATATTAGTCGTGCCCTGCAGTCGGGAACCGTCTGTCGCAGAGGCTCTGTGATTTGATGTGCTTGACTCGCACTCGAAATGTGGTTACCGTGCGAGCCATGGAGTCATCTTGCCCGTCTGAATAAACTAAACGGATGTGCTCACTTACGAGGAAAACCCAGTGTGGGTATTTTGGCAGGGCTCAGTTGTAGCCATCGCATTGTTACTTACACTTGGCCAGATCGTAGTGAACAGCTGGAAATTTGTATAGGTGCTTTGCATTTGTTTTTTAGACTTTAACCAAGCCTATGCTTTTGTATGGAGAGATGGACTAAACGAGTTCTAGGTTATTGTGGCATCCACAGTAAGACAATCAGACTCTTGCAGAATGTTTAATGGGACTCGGGATTTTGTGCAGCTGGGGGGGGGGGGGGGGGGCGAACACCAGAGAAAATTGAGATGAGCATTGATATTGCAATAAAATGTCCACTCTTCAATCTGTAATATTGGATATAACAGGAAGAATGTGTTGCTCCACCTATGTTATGTATATATGTGCATTGATGTACTGGTAAATAATCTCGAGTGCGTAAATGGCTTAAGTTTATCCACCGCATTGTGGATTACAAAAATAATCATTGCCAACACCAGTCACGATTATTTGAACTGGTCCTGGACCTTCCCGAGGTAGACTCAGCCTCAAATGAGTACTTTGTGCGATGTGTAAATTTCTCACTTGGGAGACAAAGGCGTCCGGGCGTGTGCTGGCGCTGATCTTAATAGGTGCTCACTTACAGCGCTTTCTCCAAAAGTGTATTAAGGCTATACGGGGGATCTTGGTCATTGTTCACAGATGGTCCTTGCCTCACACTGCACTCCACGAATATTACCGTCACTCTGGCAGTTTGTAAAAATAAGCAACCTTTAAATGACGTAAACATATCATAAGCCATTTCACAATGTGATATTTTGAAATTTAATATTTGTCCCTCCATAGTAAGTCCATAACAAGACAAAAATTGGCAGTGGCTTTTTAAAACTCTATACATATTTTTGTTATTGAATAGGGATTACATTACCACAATTTTAGGTGACTTTAAAGGTGCCCATTATGTGGTCACAATCTTAAATATCAGTAAAAAATAAATGTGTGCAGGTGCAATGCTCTCTTGCAAATGTCATTCTATTTGACAAACTGTGAAACCACGCACATCTTAAGCAAATACAAAGGAGGGCATGTGCCTGTGTCTTATTCTTCCTACATTATTTGTTCAACCATTTAATATCCTGCTGCTTCGAATGCAAACGCCGCTGTATCTTTTGACAAATTCTGTACGACCCAAGCCCCATGTGATGTCACCCGACGCGACATCTACGCGAGCAGGGTGGGGGAATTGGTGGGCCGGCGCCACCCGAGGTCTTGCCGGCGCCACCCGAGGTCTTCCCGGCGCGGCGAGTGCTGTTCCAGAGTAGCCCCCTGCCTCTGTCAGGCCCTCGTGTGCTCGCAAACTCCGTCGGGGGCGCATTGCGCGGCCCCCTACCACTCCGCCCGGCCTGGTTGCGGCCTCAACCGGCCTGCCCCCAGCAGGTCTCCATCTCGTCCTCAGGTTCCTCATCCCCTGTATAGAACAGTCCTTCCCCAAAGTGAGGCCCTCCTGGGGTGGGGTACTTGCCCCCCTACTCTAAGTGCACATGCGTGTGCGCCACAGGTTCGTCATCGCACACCTCAGCTGGGCAACCACTCCACACCTAACGACCTCACACAGGGATTCATATTCGACACCCCGCTTCGTTGAGCCTGAGACGCCCATGTGATCACCAGTTTACATATGAGTGTGTCTCTACGTAGGTGGAGGATATCTCTACATGTATATGGGTGTATCCGTGCGCGTATGTCGCCTCAAGGTGCACCCTTGAGGTGCCTCAAGGCACAAGCGTCAAGGTACCGTCACCGCCCCCTAGTGGTGAGCGACCGCTGGGGTCCCACTCTACAGGGTGCTTCAAATAAATGTTAACACTTATAAGGGACTATCGTTATTAATGTAAAAAGAACGGATAATGCACTGTAACATGATAACAAATGTATGTTAATACATTAAATAAGTCAAAGAGTCTCCACTTGTTCTCCATCATTGTCAACACATGCCTAAAATCTTCTCCAGGCATTTGTTGACAACCTGAAGATCGCCCCTTGCCAACACACAACCCCTAATCCTCTGTCCACTCGAGGTCACGCGGCCTTCGCACGGCCCAGGGAGACGGTTCATCGGCGTGAACACCCTGTGCACGCCTTGCTGGCGGCAGGGAATATTTTCTAAACTGAGGGACAACCCGTTCTGGTCGTGCCCTCTCAGAGTTAGTTACCGTCCCTAGCAACAGCACCCACTCACGCGCACACACACACACAAACGCACCATCAACAATATAAAAACCGAGACTTTTTTTCGAATCATGTAGAGGCTTTGAAACAAAGTGGTACAGTACTGTGGCGCCCACACAGTAACACAGTGACTGCATGTGCAATGCAAGTCTAATGAGCGACTTCCGCGACATGTCGTGTAGAGGGTACTTCTTCTTTATTACTCACATTGGGCACAACACAGGCCAACGCTTATTCTTCCTTACACTAAGTACAACACTAGGTATTAACGTCTCTACTGGTTACACACAGCCGATCACTTGGTGTGGTCCCATCGCCCTCACTCGGCTACGCCGCTGGCTGGCGGCGTGACGATGACGGCGATGGAAACCACACAGGAGTTCTTCCACGTGGCAAGACGACAGAGAGATGACGACGAGCAGCGACGCAACCAGGACCCAGACCCCACACATGAGCCCCGAGCCCCGGGTCCGGGAAAACACTGGATGATCTGCACTAATGGACTCTAGAATCAAGTTGCCGTACTGATATCTTCTGGCCACTTTGTATCAGATCACGTGTGGAAGATTCTCATATATCTACATGGTCCACCAACATTCGACTATAAAATGCCGGATCACAGGCATGTGCCACTGCGTCCAGCTTAAAAGGCAAACAGGTATATCCCAAACACAACATTTAGGCTGATGAATTAATCTTCTATGTTGTCATAGACATAACACTTTATGATAAAATGTTGTAACTATCAAAATTAACAAAAAAAGGTCAAGAATCTTGATTTGAAGCTTTCTTGACTTCAGGAATCCATACTCTTTGGTTCTTTCAGTAAAGTCACGTATGTAGAAAAATAAAGAATAAATTATTCATCAGGACGTTTCGATCGCAACACAAGCGATCGTCCTCAGACATTAAAAATAATCCAGCAGTAGAACTGCTGAGCCAGGAAGAACACAGCGAGAGAGTTTCTACAACAAGAAGTTATAACTTTTGGCCAAGGGCAAGCAGGCGGGGTCCGAGCTGGAAAGGAGTCCCATCCCTGCAAGTAAGCACATCAGTTGTGTTAATGGGGGAGATTAGGAAGAAAGAGATTATGGAGAGAGATTAGCATGTCAAAGTAAATGAGCTTCTGTCGCCGCATAGGAGTACTATTGCCGCATATGCGCACAGCAGCAGTGTTAATGGGAGACAAGCACTATGTTGATGGGAGAGATTAGGCAGAGGGATTAGGGAGATTAGCAAGATAATGTCATGTCTATGTGTAACACAAGCTGCGGCGCTGCCAACTGCGCTGTGAGAGGCAAGCGCGTCAACGCAAGAGAACCACCGCAACGGTGGTCGCGCCAGTGAGACACACAGCCCATCACACAGCCAAAACCATCGATACATCGAAGCTAAGGGAGCAGAGGTGGCCATGTTTGTGAAACCCCAGCCCCTTAATGCAGAGGCACCCAAAAGGGCAATGCAAATCAGAGAGTTCGAGATAACAGCCAAACGGCAGGAAGGATGGAAGCACCATAGCAAGTTACAACTTTACTTGGTTAATAACGTCTTTCCAATGATTGCTCAGCTTATACCCATCTTCTCACTTAGCATTAAGAGATAAAATGTCCACATCTGCTTGGGACCTTGTAGATAACATGACTGTTTCTTCTGCCGCGACAATGTCAACCAAATGTAAAGTTAACTTGATTGCTAAATTCAACATCCTGTCAAAAAAGAAGCCAGATCCACACGTGAAAAGGTTAGATGTTAAAAAGATTGTTATCAATCAGAGTAACAGCCCAATTTCTGATGGCCTAAAATCGGTACTAGCTAGAGGGCTGAATTTTGCAGTCACCCCCAAATACATCCCAGTGGATGATATCATTGCCCAGGATGACGTAGCCCTCAAAGGTTTGGGACACATCCCAGCAGACGTGGCAAGATCTTAAATCGCCGCCATCCTCAAAAACACTAAGAAATCCATTAGTAACATCAGCAGGGACGAGCGCTCTGAGCTTGCTCAATTGAAAAAGAGAGATGACATTGTCATCTTCTCAGCCGAAAAGGGCAATGCCAAAGTCATCATGGATAAAACCACATACAACAACAACATCCAGGACCTTCTTAATGATATGTCAGTTATACCAAAATCAACGAAAATCCTACCAACCGTCTGGCTACAAAAAAAGCAATATCATCACTAATCCGACTTCTTTAATCGAACCGACCAAGCAGCTCTCTCTAAAACCTTGGGCTTGCTAGACCATCAAGAATTATGGCCTTCCAAAAATCCATAAATAAGGTACTCCACTCCGTCCTATCGTATCCACCAACAACTCACCTATCTACAAACTGGCACAATTTCTGTCTGAGACCCTGCTTCCATTCACGGGCAAGACCAGTATTTAACTCAGCTCACTTGGTTTCTCTAATCAAGGACATTTCACTGTCTCTAGATGATTTGCTTGCTAGTTTTTTTGTAATCTCTCTGTTCACCAAGGTAACCCTACCTGACACAATAGCAATCATTGAAGACTTGGTCCAAGAGGGACTGAATCCTGATGTACCAACTTTGGTGAGGCACTGCCTTACCAACACTTACTTCACCTGGAATGGTACATTCTACAAACAAAATGAAGGTACCCCTATGGGTTGTCTCTTATCACCAGTGGTAGCGAATGTTTTCACGGAGAAATTTGAAACAGATACCATCCTGACATCCACCCTCCGTTCTTCCCTGTGGAAGAGATACGTAGATGACACTTTCGTAATCTGGCCACATGGCCAACCAGCACTGAACCAATTTTTCAACCACATCAATTCCATACACCCTTCCATCAAATTCACAATGGAAGTGGAAAATGATGGCATGCTACCATTCCTGGATGTTTTGATCGAGAAGAGGCCTGATGGCTTGTTGGGACATTCTGTCTACAGGAAGGCAACCCACACGGATTCCTATCTAAAGCCTGATTCCCACCACCATCCGGCCCAGAAGAATTCCCTCATCAAAACACTACACCATAGGGTCCACTGCATCTCCGACCAGCGCCACCTAGCCAGTGAACTGGAGCACGTACACCAAGCCCTCAAGATGAATGGATACTCAGACCGCAAAATCCGCAAAGCTGAATCCCCAACCACGGGGAGACAACCATCTCAGGACCCAATCAAAACCATCACCTTGCCATACATAGCAGGTGTTACCAAAAATATTTCCAAAATCTTAAACAAACACAAGATCCAGGTCCGATTCAATACAGTACACAAAATCCGTGATTTGATTCCATCTGTGAAGGATGTCATTCATGACATGCGATACCCTGGTGTCTACAAACTAGGTTGTGTCTGCAGCAGCCGTTACTTTGGGGAAACGAAACGACATGTCTCGGACTGTGTTCACGAACACAAGGCAGATTTGAAACACGACAGAACCAATAACTCTACCTTGGCTGATAATTGTTATAACTCTGTGGGCTCGCACGATATTGTTTTTTCCGAGACCAAGGTACTCTGCAAACCTTCGGGCTACTATCAAAGATTCGTCTATGAAGCCATCCAGATTTATAAACACGGAGACAATTTCAACCGAGATGATTGGTATAAGCTGAGCAATCATTGGAAGGACGTTATTAACCAAGTAAAGTCGTAACTTGCTGCGGTGCTTCCATCCTTCCTGCCGTTTGGCTGTTATCTCCGACTCTCTGAGTTGCATTGGCCTTTTGGGTGCCTCTGCATTAATGGGCTGTTGTCTCACTAACATGGCCACATTTGCTCGCTTAGCCTCGATGTATCGATGGTTCTGGATGTGTGGTGGGTTGTGTGTTTCACTGGCGCGACCACCGTTGCGGTGGTTCTCTTATGCGGCGATGGAAGCTCATTTACTTTGACATGCTTATCTCTCTCCCTAATCTCTCTCCCTAATCTCCCCATTAACACAACTGATGTGCTTGCGTGCGGGGATGGGACTGCTTCCCAGCTCGGACCCCGCCTGCTTGCCCTTGGCCAACATATATAACCTCTTGTTGTAGAAGCTCTCTCACTGTGTTCTACTTGGTTCAACAGTTGTAGTGCTGGATATTTTTTTCCACATGAGGACGATCGCTGGTGTTGTGATCGAAACGTCGTGATATATATTTCTTTCCTACCTACGTGACTTTACCGAAAGAACCAAAGAGTAAGGTTAATAATGTAAAAAATGGGCTTAAAATAAGGAAAATAAATGAATGCATTACATTTCAAATCACTAAAAGCCAAACAAAAGTGTCTCCCTGTTCAACCAGTGTTTGGCAGTGTTCACTTCTCCTGGCGGGCCTAAGCCAGTGATGGATATTCCCCATACTGTGGTGTGGGGTATCTGCCTATAAAACTACCAACCAGGATAAGAGCTTCCGATCCTCCCATAGCGTGTGTTTTGCATAAAAATATAACTTTTTGCACATGCTGCATCATTTATAAAAGTTTTATACGCCTAAAAATACTTTAAATTCCACCACTTCTCTCCTGCTGACACCCACCTAAATATCAGACACGATGGCACGCCTTAATTTGAAACGTAAATAATTTGATATTTGCATGCTGTTTTGGTTGAGAGTTGGACTTCCCTATTTTGTTTGCCCCTGGAGGACTCACATGGGCAACAGATTCTGTATAAAAGCGAAGAGGTCCCAGCAGTGAGACACGGCAGTGATCAAGAAACTACAAGCATTCAAGAAGCTCCAAGTCATCGATCAACCATGCTCGCCTTTCTCGTCTGTGCTGCTCTGCTGGTTGCTGGTGAGTGTTGCTCTTGCTGACACATTGAGCTGCTGAGTGATTGCAATGCACGCATTTCATTTAGTGGAGCGACCGTTCGAGCTACTTCAGGAACTAGACTTAGTTCTAGAAGATGCTCGTATGGCACTTCCGCTTTTATTTCAGTCCGCATTCATTGACTGGTGGACACCCCCCTCTTTTCTCCCGACTCTCACTGAAACAGCTACTGATGTTTTTAACCCGTATGCAATAATACGCAGGCTATCACTGTTTCGATATGATTTCAGTTGCACCGTGTATTGGGTTTTAGAGGAAGACAGTCTCACAGTTAAAGTATTAATAAACGTAAAGGTACAATACTCACAATGAAATTATCATGCGTTATGAGTCTTGCTTTCATGCCGGCCCATCGGTATAGGTCTCTAGGATTTCCTCAAAGGTGGTGGATCGCGAATCTGAATGCTCCATTGATACGATAGCGTGAATCGGGCTCGGTCCATGGTAGACCGCTTGTAAAAAAGATTTAAAAAAATTGTTCTTAACATGTTATACTTGTTCGTCTGTTTATTCGGGACTCCTTGTGACCGACTGGGCCCATATGGGACGCATACGCTGCATACCCCAGAGCTGCACCCCTGAGAACATTTATGCGTGTGTGTGCTTTTGTTCCTCACAGCTGAGGTGTCGGCTCAGAGCTGTGGGATCGCAGCGTATCCCCAGATCCGCGTGGTGAACGGCGTGGAGGCTCGCGCCAACTCCTGGCCTTGGCAGGTAACGGCAGAGGCTGAATAACAGCCATCACAGCCACACGATGCATTGTCAGTCGATCTTAGTGCAGCAGCATCTATTGTTGTACATGCCACGTGGAGGCCCTCATCCAGCAGTACATTGATAAAAAGGCTGCATGTATGCAACATCAAAATTTCAGATCTTCCACTCTTCCCAATGACATTGAATCAGTCACTGTATTCCGAATGTGAATCAGAATGTTTTTATATTGGAGAAATCCGATTCGCTTTGAAGCTCTTTTTCACAGATGTCCAGTAGGGGCAGGTCAGAACGTTACAACAACACACAACGCAAAAACACAACAAGAGTGCAAAGTATAGGAAAGATAAACAAATCACTTAAAAAATATATATAAATTAAACGAAAATATATGTTTTATCTTACCAGATAAAGCCCACTGAACTATTTCTTTTTTAGATACGTCCTGACCACAAATGATAGCTCACCAAAGTGGCCCATCATGCGAAAATTTATATCAGCAAAATAATATTGATGTAAGTTTTTAAATATGGAGGGATAACCATGAGCACCCAGGGATAAAATCCACACGACCACAGGGAGAACATGCATACTCCAAATGTACAAGTGTGAGGGTTGGGTTTGAACCCCTGACCTCCCGCATACCAGGAGAGGAATATACCTTCACATCACTGTCGGGTCCCTCAAACATAAATATTATTTTTAATAAAGTTTCGAAGTTCATATTGCATTTGTACTTCAATTCCCATGCTTGGGAAAGGCAGTAAAACAACAGCAAAACAGTCCCAGAACACACCAGGACAACACAGATTTAATTAAATTGTACTTTGGGAGAGCGGAGGCACAGTGGTTTACGTACTGCACTACGAACCGGGCTACATGGGTTATATTTCCAGCAACTGTGGCGAGTGATATCTGAACCAGTCCTGGATTACACCCCTTCGCAATCAGCTCTAATCAGCATTGTGCATTGACTCAAGGGCTAAGTTAGGACTGTATTATTCGATATAGTAATTGGAGTCCTGGACAAATAACAGTAACCGCCACCAATCTCGCTGTGATTGCATTGCAGGCGCTCGTGCAGAGGTACTCTGGAGGAAGATGGGTCAACTACTGTGGAGGAACCCTCATTGCTCGTCAATGGGTGCTCACCTCTGCGAGCTGCTTCACGTGAGTCATGGCACCAATGGAGTCGCGAGTATGTGTGCAGGCAGTGCAACTGCACCGTGGCCCAGGTACTGTACAGTATTTTCCTGTACCACATTGTGGCCACCAAGGATGGAGCAGTCGATCTTGGCAACAAGGAGGCGGCATCTATCAATTACCTTCACACGATGCCACGTGGCAGTAAATCGCAATATTTCTATTTAGTACTTCCTCACTGAAATGTTTACAGATTTAAGTGATTAAGACCACCCATTGCTCTGTTATCTCCCCACATCCACCACAACGTGCAGGAATGGCTACAGCTACAGGGTGGTGTTGGGAAAGCACAGTGTGTCCACAACCGAGCCGGGGGAGATCACCCCTCCATTGAGCCTGGCCGTCTGGCATACCTACTGGAATCCCAGCATCCCAGCAAATGGGTGAGAACGCAAACAGGCACACTGGTTTTTGTGACACCGTGACAGAATTGCCATGGAGAGACAAAAATACAAACATAAAGTGTCATTTAGACAAACAGACAAAATATAAACACTATAAGTAGAGAAACAGACATGCATACAGAGACATACAGACAGGAACTGTAGGGTCTGCAAAAACTCCTATTATCCGTGGCCCTATTCTTCCAATTATACATGATTATCTGCAATTTTATTCCTATAAATAATAGGAGTAAAATAGCAGATAATATCATCTGCGATATTGGTCCCCCACATCACCACGGTTAGGGGAGAGTTATCTGCAAAGCGCTGAACCCCTATTGCATGGGGTATGTTGGATGTGGATTAGGCCCAGACTAGCCATAGGGCAGCATTCCGGGCAAATGCACAGTGGGCCGGTCCATTCCGAGGGCAGGTGAGCCGGTTTGTGTGGAAAAATAGCAAATGTGATCGGAGTAAAAATAAAAAAATGTTCTTACCTCTAATGTCTAAGCTCCATTGCTTAGTTGGCATTAAATCCTATATTTGGCAGCCAAAAAGATTATTCTTCACCAGTCCATTTGTTTTTTGTATCTGCCCAAATGGGCCAATGAAATTGCACGGCAAAATCACATGAATACGTCACATCGCACATCTAGCTACTCGTATATAGTTTGTCCCACAGCCCATTAAAAAAAATGATTGTCAATAGCCATAATTTGGGCAGGTTTGTTTACTAATGCCTGGGCCGATTTTTTTGTCCCAGTCCGTTACTGGTGTTGAGCCTTGCATCACGCTGCCCATCTCGATCCCCCACAGGTACGACATCGCCATGTTCAAGATTGCATCGCCCGTGACTCTCACAAGCAAGGTGCGCCTCGCCTGCCTGCCCACCGCCAACCAGATCCTGCCCAACAACTACCCGTGCTACGTCACGGGATGGGGTTCTCTCGACAGTGAGTACCGTTCACCCAGTGTCCATCGGTGCTACAGTTATGGGAAGTGATTTAAGCCCAATGCGTCAATTGCCCCTCCAGTTTTACGAGATGATTTTGGCTGAGAAACTGTCACAAATCACAGTAGAGGGTTGACTCAGCCCTTCATCTTTCTGTCGTCAAAATGAACACAACTCTGTATAGAGTTAATAGCCTGCGAGTAGGTGGGCTGTGATGCTATGTGCCGTTGGCACATTGAACATAGAGACACCAATGGTTCGCTTGGGGAGCACCTGTGAACGCCACACAACCCCGATGCTTTCACCAATGCTCTCCGTTTCCACATTGTCTGTGCGCGTGAGCAGCCAGCGGCCCCTTCCCCAGCGCGCTGCAGCAGGCCAGCCTGCCCGTGGTGGACTACGCGACGTGCAGCCAGCCCAGCTGGTGGGGGAGCAGCCTGAGGAGCAGCGTGATCTGTGCAGGGGGCAGCACCCGCTCTGCGTGCTCTGTGCGTATGGAGTTCAACGCGAGCCAACCCGCCTCAATTATTTAACGAAATTACTAATGAGAATAGTTATCAACACAATGTTTATTTTAAATCTGAATTTAGTCAACAGTGACTATGAGTGGACAACAATCACCAAGCATGGTGATGACTGTGACCACTAAGATCACTGATTGGTTGACCTGGTAATGTTGGGGAAGCGGAGGGGGACGGCGCACATCCAACCCCAATAATTAATAACTCAGACTGGACAAATTGTGTGACTGCTTTAGTCGCCTAGACTAACAGATTGACCACATGAAATCCGGTGACACTTAAATTTGACTAAAATTCTTCAGACTAAGTTTTTGCATGACTACATTCAATCAATAAATAACAGAAGGAATACAAATATTGACTAAATTAATGCCAGACCAAACAGGGTGCATATTGAATCAGGCCTTAGGGTTGTGTGATTTTACTCCGTTACTTAGCAACACGGTCATAAAGTGTATTTGAAAAGTTTGCAAGCTCCTGTACTTACCCTTACCAGCACCCGCCACCATATCCCGTGCATGCTTTACCCAGTTAACGTGGATGCATATCTATCCTCTTCTATGCATCATAGGGTGATGGAGGTGGCCCACTGAACTGCCAGCAGTCAGACAATGCCTGGGTGGTGCAGGGAATCACCAGCTACGTCTCATCTCTGGGCTGCAACACAATCCGCAAGCCCACCGTGTTCACCCGTGTGTCAGCCTACAACAGCTGGATCAGCAACGTGAGTGCCAATGCTGTCAATGTCAACGTTCTTACCATGATCGCGCTGTCAATGTCAATATTGATGCTCTTACTGTAGCAATGCCATTGTCATTATCATACAAATGTTACAGTAAAAAGCATTTTCAATAACACGTCACTGTCAATGTGATTATTGTTATTGCTCTTATAAGTGTCATTATCATTGTTAATGTTGATATTGTTGTAAATAGCTATGTAGGTGTCACTTAACCTTGAACCTTGTAATTAATCAGGGAAACGTTTTATGGATGGGGCATATGTGGAGGATTGAAATGAACATGTTACCAAGGCAGGTGTTGAAAGTGGAATTCAGTGGTCAGAAACCAAATGTGAAAACCACAAGATGGTGATAAGACTCGTGAACCTTGGCGCTCAAGTGTTGACTGTGCACTAGTATAAGTGATGGCAAGGTGTGATGTCCTTTTCTTTATCGATCACAATACAAAGGTGGGATTTGCATGAGTCATCGGTGTGGCTGGTATCGGCCAGGTATGATTGCTATCATGTTCGTTTATCTATAGGCAATGACGTTCAAACACCACCCATTCCCCGTTCCTTCCGCAGGTCATGAGCTTGTACCGTGAAGCTCCTAAGATCGCCGAGGGAGAGCAGAGCGTCAACAGCGGAGTCAATGCCACAATTGCTGCATTCAAGAAGCCGCAGGCTTAAAGTATCATGCTCTTTACATCAATGCTATCGCTAATACTAGAATCACAGTTTCTTGTTACGGGTATTGCCTTTTTTAATGTGGGACTGGGCACGTGAGCATAGGATGGGTGGTTTGATGCAGTGAGTTTGTGTGGCCATGCCAGACATTACCAGTGTTAATGACACTGTAACAATGTGCCATTTATATTAGACGTTAAACAATAAGCTTTCTAATTTGACAAGAAATACATTTTGTCATACCAGCATGCATACTGTACCGCCAGTGCTAAATATACAAATTGAAAAAATCTTTTTAAAGTAAAGATCCATAATAGAACTGCCATTTTCATAGTAAGTTAAAAATGTTCTCCCTTTGTGAAGACATAATGTTAAACAATATTGCATATGTAGTATGGTACGACTAATTACAAATCCATAATTAGCTAATTATCGACTCGATTTCCAAATAATGTAATCTCAAGTGTACCGGATCTGATAATGCTCTACCAGGCAAATATTACCTGGGGCCGTGTGATGTTCTGCGTTGTGTTCACGCTCCCGACTCATGCATAATCTGGTTGCGTGTGCATTACAAAGAGGATCCAGAAACAGAGCTCAATTGGTTGGTGGAGTTAATTTAAAAAATTGTTTTAGCCTCCACGTCATATTCAAAGCATCATTTCCCTATAAAAATGGACATACAGTACACTATTAATTGTAGACTCGATTTATAATGCTTGATGTGTCCGATTTGGTTTATGAATGAACAAAACTGTACTGTAAATTGATAATGTTATTCGTGAATGTTCGGGTTGGTGTAAAATAAACATTTAAAGTACAAAATAAAGTATCTGGTTTGTTTCATTGCCTGGCACATTTACCACACACCACTCACCTGGCAGTCATAACTTATAGGCACTCACAACTTGCTTTACGTATATTCATGTACGTATGTTGAACTTATTTCGAACACCATACATAGCGAACTGTGCTAATCATCTGACATCTGACACCACCAAACACTCCTTACTCAGCACTCACCACTCATCTTCCAATCACCAAAAACCGACATTCACTAGACTCACCACTGACCAAAGATCGCCCATGTAGCCTTAGTATGTTGGGGCAAGTGCTGTAAGCATGTACCTCTGAAGGCACTCGAGGGGTTGATGGGGCTAGTAACACGCCACAAGGCACTAGGTAATCATCTATCTGGCACGTTGTTTGGCCATGAACAGGGCCGTTGGCGTGGCTTGTGTCGTTGCTCTGGAGACTGAGAGCTCGTTCAGTCACCGTGTTGATGGTGTTCGTTGTTATTTCTCACTTAACACGTGAAGGCTGCTTCCTTCCACTTCCAACTTCCAGTCACCAAACACGACTGAACATGTATGACTCACCTAATTCTCGTCACTCACCACTCATTACTGATAATTCAAACAAGATTATAACAATGCATCACGTACTCGCTGATAATTAAAAGCAGGATGGCAGCTTACAGTTTTGCGTCGACTTCTGTAAATTGAACAAAGTCTCAGTAGAAGACGCTTCCCCAGCTGACACATATGGAGGATTCCATGGACGCATTGTCGGGCGCTCAGATTTTCTCCACATTGGACCTATTGTCGGGACCTATTGTCAGGATCCCTTGGTTAAGTCATCCAGGCCCGAAAACGGAATTCTGAATGCCTCAGGGACTGTTCCAGTTTAATTGTCTCCCAATGGGATTGCAGTTGGCACCGGCGACTTTCCAGAAACTCATAGAGTTGGTGCTGGCAGGACTGCAGTGAGACTCCTTCTTCATTAACTTAGATGACATCATCGTGTTTGGCTGCACATTCGAGGAGCATTTGCAGTGGTTGCGGATAGTACTCTCCAGCGTACGGTCGGCTAATCTGAAAATGAAACCCGCCAAGTGCCATTTGCTACAGACCTCGATGTGATATTTGTGCCAGATTGTTAGTGCTAATGGAATAGCGATGGATCCGGATACAATGGCGTCCATATGCGATTGGCCAACCCCCAAGTCGGTGGGTGAAGTGCGCAGTTTTGTCGGGTTTGCGTTGTATTACCGTAGATTTGATCCGCAGTTTGCGATGGTTGCGAAATCACCTTTCCAACGCGCCTCATCTTGACTACCCAGATGTTTCCCTAACGTTCATACTGGACACTGATGCTAGTGACATGGGCATAGGGCCTGTCCTGTCCCAGGTGAAGATCGTGGTGGAAAGCGTGATCGCATACGGGAGTCACATCCTGTCAACCGGTGAGCAGTGGTACTGTGTCACCCGCAGGGAACTGTTGGCCATGGTGTACTTCGTCCAACAGTACAGGCCTTCTCTCTATGGCAGAGACGTTGTAGTCTGCATGCACCACGTGGCACTCGAGTACTCTCTGAGAGTGGGCCAGCCTCCCGGACAGTTCTCACGCTGGTTTGAAATACTCCAGGAGAATTATTTCGAGTGGTTCATCGCAGGCGTGTGGGGCACTGTAATGCCGACGCATTATTCCGCTTGCCGCTGAAATAGACGCTGCGCGTGCTTGTCGCGCGCGAGCCAGTGTAAACAGCCTATGGCTGGGTCACCGGGGGTCGTAGCGGCTTTGAGTGACCCACCACCAGCTGTGGCGGTTGCACATAGAGATTACACATTGGGCCTTATGCATGCCCAATGGGGCCAGCTACAGATGGAGGATCTCTCCCTGTTGAATGTGCGGTGCTGCACAGAAACTGACTACAAGAACCCCGGGCCTAAGGGAGTCTCACAGTTTGTCCTTCGGGAAGGTGGGCTGATGAGGTGGCAGGAGGCATCGCACCGTCTGTGTATTGTGGTCCCCACCTCCCTGCGAGGTAGATTAATGTGGGCAGTGCATGAAGATAAGTTGATGCACCTTGGGCATTTGAAAACTTTTTTTAACCATGCAAAAGACTTTCATTGGCCGGGAATGTCAAACGATGTCTTTCATTTGATCAAAGGTTGCACATATGCGTGCGCCACAAGCCGCCATCACAAAAATCTCAAACACCATTTATTGTCCATCACGGTGTCCCACATTAACAAATTGGTTGCGTTTGACATCATTGGACCCTGTCCAGCTACACAAAAGGGGAATACATTTTTCCTAGTTGGGGTTCAGTATTTTTTCCAGTGTCCAATGGCTGCATCCATAGCCGATGCATTTTTGCATGGCTATGTGATGGAAAAAAGGGCCCCCGAGCAGATTCTCATGGATTAAGGCGAAATTTCTCGTCCAAGGTGCTGCGCAAAGCATGCGACGTGCCGGGCACAAAAAAGATCAGAACGTCGCAAAACCATCCCCAAACGGATGGTGTGGTGGAACGCTTGCACAGAAACTTAACATCTATGCTCTGTCAGGCAGTTAATGACGCACAGACAGATTGAGATTTGGACGTTCCGGGAGTTTGGCAGCGTACAGGATGGCCCCACATGCTTCTACGGGATTCTCCCTGTTTTTTCTCATGTACGAGTGGGAAAAGGAACCCCCCATTGATGCACAATTAGGTATCAGGCTCGGTTAGGAAGAAAGCAGTGATGCCCGTTCCCCTACAGGTGATTCTGCGTCGTCTCTCTGAAGCTCGCGAAGCGGCCAGAGAAAACACTGCCAAGATGCAAGCTTCTAATGACGTGAGCACGTGCTTCCATGGGCAATCGGGGACAGGGCCTCGTTATACTGTCCTCAGGTGTTGCTGGGTACGCCCCCCCAAGTTACATCGGCCATGGCAAGGTCCCCGCGAGGTGGAGGACGTCAGGAGGCTTCAGTGTGTGAGAATTCAGGTGGGACGCTGCCATTGGGTTGTTCACCCATCGCGCCTGAAACCATATGTTCAGCCCTCTGTTGACAGCTCACCCCAAGCCCTGTGTGGCCAATGTCTGGTGTGTTCAACGAGCCGGGGAAATCGGCCAAGGAACTTGTGCCTCAGGAAAATGCGTTGTTCCATCCACAGTTTCCAATTCCCTAAAGCCTGGGGAACCTTCAGAAGCCGCCACATGTGATGGACCACTAGCTGGAGCCCAGTCAAATTCCTCAGAAGAGTCCAGGGATGAGCCTACCCCTTCAAGGCTTTTGTGCAAGCCCCCATTGCCTGGAGAGGCACAAAAATCCACCCAGAGCGATGGACTGGCATCAAGGACCCTGTCAAAGTGTTTAGGATTCCGCTAAGCGGATCTCCCATGGTCATGGCGGGTTTTTTATTTTTCAACATTCGGGGTTTTTTTTATCCTAAAAAGCGTCGGGCATCATGTTATTTTATGCACTTCGGCTGCCCTAGAGTTCGTCGGTTGTCGGGTTGTTTATTTATGCAGTTCGTCTACCCTAACATTCGGCGGAGATCGGGTAAAAGTTTTCATTACTGATGCGGTTCTTTGGCCCTCACGTGGTACACTGTCATTATGAGCCGAGACGGCTGATGTGTTTCAAAAAGGGGGGGCGGTGAGGCAGAGACAGTGTGGGGGTAGAGACAGTGCTGTTTCAGGAACAGTACGTGGCCCAGTGGTCACGAAAACCATCCGGGAAGCTTGGGAATGGGCTAGAGGGTTCGAGAAAGGGGACATGGCCGGGGCGGAGTGAGGTCCACAACGGGAATAAAAGGATGCGAGACGCAAGGTTTGGGGCTGCCATGGGATCAGGTCGACTGTCTTCACGCCATTGCTGTCTTCACATCGCTATCTTCGCGTCGTCGCTTTCTTCATGTCATCGCTACTTGCGTGCTATCCCTGGTCCAAGTTAGCTGTGCTTTCCCTGTCCACGTTCAAGTTACCTGCATGAAGCACCCTAAATAATAAATAAATAAAACTCTACAGTTCAAGTTGTCCGAGTCATTACACTTAACCTAAACTTCACTAGTATCACATGACGTTATGATCCCTCTACAAAATCCAACCAACCTAAGGTCTCGTGATGACATGATCTCCATTTGGTCCCTCGACATCTCGTGACATCATCACCCTGCCTCCTCACAACATCACCCCATCCTGGCGTGACATTGATACGCCTCTCAACACCCCTGCATCTCTGATCCCATCAACCCCTTCACCTCATCCAAAACTCGCGTGATGTCATCGTGATGCATTAAAGACAGGCGCACACACATGAACAAGCGTATTATTTCTAGATTACTCAAGTGTGATTATATTTCTTCTTGGTTCTTTCGGTAAAGTCACGTAGAAGGGAAGTAATAAAATAATAAAAATAAAACATAATAAAATAATTCTCACGACGTTTCGGCTACAACACAAGCAGCCGTCTTCCTTACGTGTCATAGCAATGCAGATGAACGCCAAAAGAATAATCTAAGAATCCTGTAATTATGTGTATGGTTAATGTGGTATAACTTCCACCAGTCAATTCAACAAACCAGATACTTTATTTGTACTCCAATTTGTATTTACACCAAGCCAAAATCGCATCGCCCTAAATCAGCTGTCGTCCCACAATAACACATGATGTTCCATTCCCTACTAAACTATGACAACGGAAGCAATTTAACTCATGCTACCTCGGCCTCATCCTAATATTTCAGATTCAATCAATAACTTCTCAAGTGATATAAATGGCACTTTATGATCCAGTATGCATGCTGTATTTATTGCCACTTTCTTTCGTCACCAAATATAAAGATAACTGCCTAACTACTGGTATTCATGCAAAATGGAGTCAGTCATAGATGATGACATGTATAGCAATGTGACCACACAAACTCACTACATTGAAACACCCATCCTATCCTCACATGCCCAGTCCCATATTAAAACTAAATACCCGTAGCAAGAAACTGTAATTCTAGGGTTAGTGGTAGCATTGATGTAAAGAGCTTTACTCCTGTGGCTGACTGAATGCAGCAATTGTGGCATTGGCTCCGCTGTTGACACGCTGCTCTCCATTGGCGAGCTTTGGGGCTTCACGGTACACGCTCATGACCTGCGGGAGAAACAGAGAATGTGTGGTGTTTAAACGTCAGTACCTACAGATAAACAAATATGATAGCAATCATACCTGGCCAATACCAGCCTGATTCCTTATGCCAATCCCACCTTTGCATTGTGATCGATCAAGATAAAGTTGTCATCATCACACCTTGCCATCGCTTCTCATATTGTAGTTAATACCTAGACCCCCAAGTTTTACGATGATCTTGCTCCAACTTCTGGTTTACAATTTTTCCTTTTGATTGCAAACCACTGGAGCCCACTTTCAATGCCTGTCTTGGTAACAGACCATTATCATCAATCTAATTAGAAGATTGTAAGCCAGTTGAGCTTTACATTGATATTGACAACATTGACAATTATATTGACATGTACAAGAGTTATAGCAATAATTACATTGACAGTTACATGATTTTGGCCGTTGTTTTGACCCTAATATTTAGAGTAGAACGTCGATTATCTTCTCTCTTTGATGACACAATCTTTTGAGTTGTAAGGTATGTTGCATTTATAGACTTGGCTAATTAGTCTCAGCTATTGAATAATATTTTAAAATAGACCCATATAGCAGATTTGCTTCACGTGTATGCAGTTGTTAATCACATATGCATATCCCCTGAAATGTTCAAATTGTTTATACATTAGCAGTATGTACTCTCCACATCACCGCAAAATAATTGGAACTATACTGCATATAGTTTATGGCAATGATATTTCTACAGTATTACATGTTAATAGTGACAGCCTTATGATGTTAACAACTTGGACAGTGGCAGCCTAAACACTCACGTTGCTGATCCAGGAGTTGTAGGCTGACACACGGGTGAACACGGTGGGCTTGCGAATCGCGTTGCAGCCCAGAGATGAGACGTAGCTGGTGATTCCCTGCACCACCCAGGCATTGTCCGACCGCTGGCAGTTCAGTGGGCCACCTCCATCACCCTGTGGTGCATAGCAGAGTACAGCAATGCCTCACGTTAACATTGGATCAAGAAGAATTGGATTATGGGAGTGGGTGGCTGTGATAGCAAATGCCACCATGCCTCTCCAAACTTGTGTGTCTTTGCTAGCATGCGTTTGGCTTTGTAAGAGTGTGGGCATCGAGCTCCTGTCCAAAAGTTTTGAGCTCCTGTAGTAACAGGTGTCTGCGTGAGCCAACACTCGTCAAGTGTGCTTCAGAGCCATGGTGCTAAGTAACAGAGAGATATCGCAGAATGCCAAGGCCTGATCCCTCCCGTCCCCCAACTCTACTATGCTGCCTTTGTTTTTTCCATGCACATGGCACGATTTGGGAGGGACATGTTGGCTACAGTATTAGTTTATCTACCATATTTAATTCATGTCATCCTCTTAATATCTGGATTTTATTTTGAGTAACTCTCTTAATGTACGTGAATAAAACCGTCAAATTTGAATTTACTATTAGTTATACAAAAAAACTGCAACTAAATTGTAAATAATTAGATATATAGGTAGATTTATTGACGAATGTGTGGAGCTTGTAGTCATTTATGCTTGTGCACCACTACCAACATAGCATCGCCAAATAACTGGGTTATTGAATGTTGATGCGGAGGGTGCATAGTAAATATTTGAAAAATGCAAGTATAGCAAACTACCGTTATGGCCTTCCTCAAATATTCCCATTGGAAATTTTACTTAATGAATTGAAGCGGGTTGGCTATCGTTGCGCTCCGTACGCACATAGCACGCAGAGCGGGTGCTGCCCCCCGCGCAGATCACGCTGCTCTTCAGGCTGCTCCCCCACCAGCTGGCCTGGCTGCACGTCGCGTAGTCCACCACGGGCAGGCTGGCTTGCTGCAGCTCGCTGGGGAAGGGGCCGCTGGCTGCTCACGCGCACAGACAACGTGGAGATGAAGAGCGTTGGTGAAAGCATCGGAGTTTGGTGGCGTTAACAGGCACTCCCCTATCGAACCGTCCATCTCTCCGTGCTCAAAAGGGAAAAGCCACATAGCAACACCGCCACCCTACTGACAGACTACTTCTCACTGTTGACTCTATGCAGAGTTGTGTTCATTGTGTCAACCCTAGAAAGATTAAGGGCCGAGTCAAACTGCAGGGGCAATTCAAACGTTGGATTTTAAGCACTCCCCAAAACTCTATCTCCTCTTGTTTCATTGACAGGGAGTGAACGTTACTTACTGGAAAGGGATCCCCAGCCCGTGACGTAGCACGGGTAGTTGTTGGGCAGGATCTGGTTGGCGCTGGGCAGGCAGGCCGGGCGCACCTTGCTGGAGAGAGCCACGGGCGACGCAATCTTGAACATGGCGATGTCGTACCTGTGGGGGATCGAGACAGGGGCAGTCGTGATGTGACGCTCAACACCGAACATACAACAAGCAATAGGGATTCAGCGCTGTGCACAGGAGAACTCCCCTTAACCCGGGTGATGTGGGGGATATATTTCGTGGAGTTATCCATGATTTGACTCTGCACTTATTTGTGGGGACAGATTCATGAATAATGGGAAGAATAGGACCACAGGTAATAAGACGTATTGTGGACAATACAGCTTCTGTAGATAATGGAGCCATGAGTAATAGGGTCAAATACATGAGTTCTACTGTATGTTTTAGTTATTGTATCGTAAGCATTGTATGAGATGAAGCAATAGCATTGTGTCTCAACTGTCTGTATCTTTTCAAACACAGAATGGGCATGGCCTGGAAGCAGTGCGTAAGCACAAATCAAGACATCTCATCGCCTTGTCATTAACACTGCCTTATAACACTAAATGTTACTTCTGAAGAAAAATTATTCTTCAAAAGTAACATTTAGTGTTATATAATTCATCATTGCCTGACATTCCAATTATACTTTGTTTTACTGAAAGGCAGTGTCAGTGACGTGCTTCGAGAGGGAAAATAAATGTCTGTCTCTTTGCGTCTTTGTAGAATGTATCTGTACATGTTTGTATATATATGGATATGTATCTGTCTATTGCAACTCGTAATGTCATAGTGTCACGGAAACAGTGCGCCCGTGTGCAGTCTCACCCATTGGCCGGGATGCTGGGATTCCAGTAGCTATGCCAGGCGATCAGGCTCAATGCAGGTGTGACTTGCCCAGACTCGGTTGTGGACACACTGTGTTTTCCCAGCACCACCCTGTAGCTGTAGCCACTCCTGCACGTTGTGGTGAATGTGGGGAGATAACAGAGCGACGGGCGGTCGTAATCACTTACACCTGTAAACATTGCAGTGAGGAATTAATAAACAGAAATGGTGCGAGTTACATCATGGTATTTTCACTGCCACATTGCTGCATCGTGTAAATGTCATTGATAGAGGCCGCCTCCTTGCTCCCAAGATACATTGCTCAAACTTTGGTGTCCACAATGTGGTACAGGAAAATACTCTACAACACCTGGGACCCGGTGCAGTTGCACCGCCTGCACACACAAAAGCGACGCCACTGGTGCCGTGACTCACGTGTAGCAGCTCGCAGAGGTGAGCACCCATTGACTATCAATGAGGGTTCCTCCGCAGTAGTTGACCCATCTTCCTCCAGAGTACCTCTGCACGAGCGCCTGCAATGCACACGCAGAAAAGTGGTGGTAGTTACGGTTTTTTCTCCAATTTCTAAATCTTGCAATACAGTACTAACTCAGCCCTTTCGTCAATCCACTGACCATTTGATCAGGCCTCACAATCCTAGTCACAGCTGGTTGTGAAGGGGTGGAATCTGGGACTGGTATGGATTTCACTCCCTACTAATATTAGCAGTCGCTGGGAATGTAAAACATGTAGCATGGTTCGTTGCACGGTGCATAAATCACTGCGCTTCCACTATCCCATTATAATCACTGATTCAATGTCATTGAGAAGAGTGGAAGATCTGAACATTTCATGATGCACACATGCAGCCGTTTTGCCAGTGCACTGCTGGATGATGTCCTCCACGTGGCATTTAGAACAATGGATGCTGCTGCACTGTGATCGACTGACAATGCATCGTGTGGCTGTGATGGCTGTTATTCAGCCTCTGGCTTTACCTGCCAAGGCCAGGAGTTAGCGCGAGCCTCCACGCCGTTCACCACGCGGATCTGGGAATACGCTGCAATCCCACAGCTCTGAGCAGACACCTCAGCTGTGAGAAATAAAAGGACACGCGATACAAAAACAAAGATCCCCGTATAGCCTTAACGAAATGTTGGGGCAAGTGCAGTTAATGAGCACCTATGAAGACCGGTTGCGGCACACGAAGGGGTGGGTAGCCAGCACCACGCCCAACCGCATTTGTTTTCCGAGTGGCGATGTTTACACATTGTGGCAGGTACTCATTTGTGGTTGACTCGACCTAGGCGAGGCCCAAGCCCGACCTTGATAATCGTCACTGGTGTTGGTCGTGAGCGGTCATTGAACTCGGGTCGCCGGGTTAGTATCACAGGACGCTAAGCGCTCCACTACCTCTTCCATGTGCATACACACTATAGTACACACACAATAATTGTGATGTGTTTTTGGGTTGGTCCTTATGCATTTTGTGTCATGTTTTATTCCATGTACTAGCAACCTCTTCTATAACTAAGTCCAGTTCCTGAAGAAGCTAGAGTGATCACTCTACTAAAATAAATGTGTGCATGGCAATCACTCACCACCAACCAGCAGAGCAGCGCAGACGAGAAAGGCGAGCATGGCTGATCGAAGAACTGGAGTTGATTGAAGACTTGGAGCGTCTTGTGCACCAGTGTTTCCTTTCCACTGCCGTGTCTCACTTTGGGCCGTCTTGGTTTTTATACAGAATCTGCTGTCCACGTGAACCCTCAGATTGCAATCAGAATACTTCCCTATCTGCAAAACTGTCCAAATCAAGTTGGCATGCAAATTACAAATTCAGATATTTTTTTTTCAACATGAAAATTAGGTGTTCTTTTTCTGTATTGGTGAGCAGTAAGGGATATATTGTTTATCCTGCTGACAATACCAAACCAAATTTAAGGACAGATTTTTGTATCGGTTAGGTTATAGTGCGATACCTGGAGCTGACCGATGGTTGACAGATCTGGTCACTCCCATAAATGAGCTCCTTAGGCATGTAAGGCTGCGTTGGCTGGATTATGAAGCCCACATGCCCATCCACTACATACCCAAGCAACTTCTGCTTGGCTGGATAGAGGAGGCTAAAAGAGCATGGCACGGGTAGATAAATTATGGACTAATACTGTATAGGAGGATGTAGAGCTGATCAGACTAGCCGATGACTGCGGAGGAGGCTCATGAGGGACACGACTGGAGAGTTGGAGGCAGTTGCCCTCCAACAACAATGGAGGTCAGAGGAGTGTCGCCCAAAGCAACGAGTGGAGCGCGAGGTGGACAACGAGATGCATGCGGCATTGTGAGCATTTGTGTTTTGCTGCTGTGTGTGTTGAGTGTGTTACATTATTATACAAAAACACACACACAAAACATACACGGTAAATAAACCGTTCTCATAGTCGTTGCCTTCACAAATTCCAACCGATGTAAACACTGCTAGATTTGAAGCTTTCGTGACTGCAAGGATTTTTCGAAAAAACTTAAGAGTACGATGTAATACTCTCCTGGCATTACTTTTCAACGCGGAAATTATCATCGTAGCAGTGTGTATTGTCAAAACATCACCCCCGTGTTTTGTAGAACTGACTTAATTTTGTAAACCGTGTGTAAACGAAACACGCGTTCGACTAACACACGTTGGGCAGGGTTTTCCTCTATTTAGTATTTTTTCCGGGCTTAAAAAAGCTGTGTTGGAAAGTTCCATATATACCAGAAGTGGTATCATTCTTGAAAAACTACCATCAATCTTTAAAAAGTTCACAGTCGATATCAGATGGTGGCAAACTCAAAATCCTGGTTGGTGGCTGATTGAGCTAATTATCTCCTCTCTGGTTGATAAAATGAGTACCACGAGACTGGTAGATTCATTGAGCGACTGGTGAGATGGATTTACAGGACCGTGTGTAGAAGCGGTCACCAATTGAGGTAAACATTACCAGACACTTGTTTAAGCTGGGAGATACGTCGGCTTGGCACCCAGAGGTCGGCGACCCAGGGATAGACCTGAAACCTAATTCCAGATGGTGGTGATGATGATAATGAAAATGTTAAATTGGACTTTGACGGTTATGTGTAGAGTCAGCTGTGTGACATTTAGGTGATCTAGCAGAAGGTAGCAAGCATTGTGAGCTGCGGTGGCATTAACGGAATTGACCACAATCGTCTCTTGCGTGGCGAAGTCATGAATGGCCAAATTATAGGAAGACAAAAGTGGCCAGGTGTGTACGCGTTTCTATCCATACCCCACTCTCGTGTGTCATCCTGGCCTCAGCAAGTAGTCAATGACAGTACTTTTCCAAGTCTCTCCAGAAATATTACATTGGAGTTATTTTTGCTATGCATAGAAATGTTTGATTTGAACCAGCTAATTTCTGCACTCGAGCAGGTATTGATGTGATAGAGTTTTCTAAAAGGCATCACCCATCATGTCTTTCAAAACTGTTTCGCCATTGTCCTCAGGCAAACTTGGTTCATTTGAGGCCACATCCTCTAACCCCTCACTGGTATTCATAATAACCTCTCTGTCCTAGTCTAGAATATTCAACTTCCTTTGTTAACATTTGCTTCCTTGACTCTAATCTTTTTCACACAACGGTAGTACTCTGACCAGTTTAATGATCAGCATCAGAGTCTATATTTATCCTGGAGAAATCCGATGATCTATGAAGCTCTTTTTCATATATTTTCAGTATAGGTGGGTCAGAAAGTTACAACAACAAACAATAAAAACAACGATAGGAGTGCAAATTATAAGAAAGGTAAGTAAATCACGACAAATGTATACGTAAAATAGATAAAGTATATACGTCCAAGTTGCACAAGTACACCAGTTCCCAAACTTGGGCAAGGCAGCAAAACAACAGCTTAAACAGTCCGAGATCACATCAATAAAATTGCCCATTAAATTTAACTATTAATACATGTGTAAGCATGAAAGTTACAAATCACGTTTTTAATCACAAACGATCATTGTATAACGAGATACATTTTGGAAAGATGACCTGAAGGTGGCATTGTAGCAAGAAAGTCGCTGGCCTAATGTATCTGTCCAAATTTTGCATTGTTATCCCCTTTTACGTGTGAGTTTTCTCCGAGTACTCCAGCCTCCTCCTATCTTCAAACATTCTGTAAAAGAAATTAGCCAAACAACCCAAGCAGCATCCAACTGGAAAGAGCCTTGATGCTTACGAATGCTATTGTGGCTAAATTATGTATTACAACCTTGATTTACTGGAAATATCATACATCGCAAGTGTATTTTTTCATCTTTTGTGTTTAAAAAGCAGGTTATTGTATTGCCTATTAGTTGAATCGCAGATCGCAAGTTCAAATCTTGGTCATTACCCCCCCCCACCACCCCCAAAAATTGATTGAGTCTTTGCTCTTGTTTGTTCTTTTGATTTGCGAAATTCTCAATCTCTGAAACTAAAATATTAAATGTTGTCCTATGTTGCCGAATTGTGAGTGCATTGATAATATATCAAAACACCAAATTCCTGTTCAGTTATTCTCAATTTCAGCTGCCGTTCTTGTAATAACAAAATGTATACCACTAGAACTTACATAATTACAGATTGTAACATAATTGATTAATAATTCTGGCAAATACAGAGGCTACGAAATGTGTTACCACTTCAAAGATATGAACAATGTTTCACATTAACATTTTCTACCAACTCACATCCAGTGCAAAGGACTGAGTTGATCCATGTTTTACAACTTCTGCAGCATCTTGAACACATTGTAACCACTCCCCTTGCTATTTTATTTGTTTTAAAGATCAGGGATCGGCTCAGCCCATGATCCTTTCTGGGTTAATTAAATTTGCAAAACTTTGTGTACAGTCAACAGTTGATGCACTCAGGGGAGTCTGGCTCCCCACGGCAGCAATGTGGAATTTCCACTCGTGGATCGGGACTGCCAAAGAAGAGCACTGCCCAACTGTTTATGACTTGATTTAGATTTCTTTTTTTCATTGCATACATTTCTACAGGTCGCTATTACACATTAATTATGAATGTAATCTGTTGGAGATTCTTATTAAATGTCAGATGGTGTTTGGTGCGTTGTTTCAATATGTGAAGAGCTGACCGTTTCTCCACTTCCTCCCCCTCTACATCTTCCGGCATCTGGCCAAGCGAAAATACGTCATCCAAGTGAATGCATGCAAATTACTTGGAAAACATAGATGGGACATTATGAACAAGATAGGGCAGCCTGAAACCTGAGCGTGTGCAACACCATCAGAGCAGAGAGCGTTATCACAATGAAATTGACTCAGAAACATAGTGGTTCCTCGTGTGCAAATTTGCATGTGTGTGGAAATGTCCCTTTTGAAATGTTTAGAACTAAGCAATGGCATGGAAACCCAAGACATGTGTGGAGGTTAGGACAAGTGTGGTTTTATTTATAGCTACCTTGGAAGAAATTAAATTTTGGTGGAATTAATATGTAACTACAGCCCTTGGTCAATCGATTGCTGAATGAAGGCTTCCCTGTGCCGTATCAGTCGTAGTTAGATTATATTTGCCACGTTAGTCAGTGCAGGCTGGAGAAGCAGAGGGGTCCAGGACTGGTTCACACTGGACCCTCCGCTGATGTTAGCAGTGGCTGAGAATCAAACTCAGTTCCACTGGGTCCATAGTGCAATGCGCTAACCACTGCTAACATTCTAAATGTGAGTGCGGTCCTCTGTCGACCATGCTAATATCGAATGGCAATGCACACACGAGCATTGTTTAGTGAGTGACGCATTACACTGGTATTCAGATCATTAGTGCAAATTAGAAGAACAGTGATCTTGTTGCTTCCTGTTCTCTGGAGATGTAAGAATATGTAAAATAGCTGTAACATGTGGAACTTCTGTGGTAAACCTGTGGAGCTTTGCAGTATTGTATAAGAATGATGTACGCGTTCTAGATCCAGATATGTGTCGTAGTTCTGATGCTGAAGCGCCAGATATATATATCAAGTTGTTTAATATATAAGTGCCAAGTGAGGCCACCTTAAAATAATTGTTCTGTCCATTATGTGCACTCTTTGGCACTAAATGACAGAATGTACAGGGATGGAATTGATAGCCTAATTCGGAGACTTGGCCACATAACCAGGGAGAGGCAGGGCCAGTTATTTCATAAGATGCAGTCTCCACGCTGAGCTCCATTATGTTATGTTAATCCATCATATTTGCAGCCCTTGAGACACAAAACTTGTGAGTAATCAATATTGTTTCTGGTGGAGACTTCACGAGTGTATTGTTAGTGCCACGTAATGAGTTTAAAGAAGTAGTGCACACTGCATGTATTTAACGTGCTCCAATATGAGACCTAATCAGGCGTAAGCCCAACCAATTTATTAATTTGGTTACAGTCTGAGATAAACTGTGAGTCACTCTTGAAAATAGCCACCCTGAATAATTCTTGAAGATACATCCAACGCTGCCTGGGGCAAGGATGATGAAGTGTACCTTGTGGTAAGCCCGTGTTGCAATGCTTGGTCGGTGATCTTTCAGCCAGTACTGTTTATATACCACAGGGATGAAGTTTGGCTAGCCTCTACTTAGGCATTTACCACTACTTGATGTAGCAGCATAGTGGCTGTGAATATAACGAGGGAGTTCAATGTTTAATTAGCTAACGACATTTATGTTTCGATGTAAAAGTTTTACCCTGAGATAGGTCCGTCTCCACCCCGTTGGGAAGACGGCCACGCTCATTAAAAGTATCAAGTTCAAAAGATCAGCCCGAGTTCTGACTTTGTTTATGAGCCAGGGTCTACAGTAATCCCTTGCCAACCGCGAGGGTTAGGTTCCTTAAAGCCCTCGCGGTTGGTAAAGTGTAGGGGCCTGTGGGAAATAGGGGCTTGGGGGAACCATGGCCGCTGTCATGCTCACCATAGCTTTACTAAGTTGCATATTTATTCACTAAACACCGAACAAAATACAGTACATTACACAATAGCATATATTAACTTTACATACCTTTAATATTAACGGTTTAGATGACGAGGACAACGAGTTGATGTGGGGAGGGCTGGTTAGAATAACTAAGGGGGGGGGGGCTCAGCCCACCCTCCCCCTCTTCCTCCGGGCCACAGACGCAACACTCTCATCGTCACCACTCGCTGCACGCTTCAGCTCCGTGATTACGGGCAAAATGAATGTGTACTCTACAGTATGTACAACAAAACAGTCGGACAGCACATCAAATTTGATTCATTCCGCAGTCAAAATAATTTATATTCTACTTTGGGTGCAAATAAAAGTGTGTGCATTAAAAAGCTTGTTTTTTTTCCTTAAAATTTCTACAGCTCAAGAACCAGGGCAGTGAATCACGCACTCGCTGTTGTGACTCTACACCTCAGCGTTGTCAACTCCTTAACATGAATACGTCGCCAAACAAACCTGAAAAGTTCAAAGCTGCAAATGACTAGAAACTCTACACCACAGACACATCTCCTGCAGGAGTTCAACTCTGAGTAATCGCTCTGTGATGCTGGATGTGATAACCAGCGAAAACTTTGAAAACTAATTGTCAAATGTTGTGCATTGCGCTTCAACATTCCGGTGTGCTTAAACAATCAATATCTGTGTTTGTACTCACGCGATATGACCAAAACGAAGTCAATATTAACGAAGAAATATCTTGTTTGTGTCTTGAAATCACGACCGCGTTGCAATTTCGCCACATCCGTTTATCTGTGTCGCCCTCTGGCGGGCGACATTCTAAAAGGAGGCAATAAGACTGAAGCTTGCGCCATGTTTTAACAGCCGTTGCCCACGGTTCCCACTCCTCAGGCTGCCGTTACGAGACTCAGATATTGATAGTGAACCCCGAGAATATTAAAGCTGCCTTAGTTTGGCTCTGTACGTGAGTCTCGTGCCTTACACGAGATAATTATAGACACGCCACATATTTCACCTGCATCTCTTTCTCTCTGCTCAACTATTGTATAAATATTGTGAAATTGATTGCTCCATATGTTACATAGGAGAATAGTATGATGTGTAAAACGTGTGTTAGGATTGCTGGAAGGCATATGTAGGCTTTTAAGCAAAGTGGGACAGTACTCGCCACAGTGGCCAGATGTTAACTACCTCGCTCGGTATACAGGAGGTCTTGAGTTCGATCTAGACCCTGACGCCTGTATATTTGGAGTTTGCATGCTCTCCCCGTGGTCGCCTGGATTTTTATCCATGGGGTTAAAGTATTTGGCTGCTATAGATTTCCACATAAGCAACTTCGTTCAGCTATCATTTGTGGCCAGGTCACTTGTGAAAAAGAGATATATTGCTCAGTGTGCTTTACCTGGTAAAATTTTAAAAAAGTTAATCGTTACAAGTAGTCATTTTCTCAAAGGGTAACACAGTGACTGGTTGTGCCATGCAAGCAAGGGTACCACCATATTTTATTTGAGGGGTATGTGATATCGTAGAAAAATCTGGACAACATACTGTTGTGCTAAAACACCAGGGCAATGCCTCGCTCACTTTGGAATCTGTTAAGAGACATGCATATATCTTCGATTAATAAAAACACCCTCCTTATTTGTTTATTGACAATGTATTGGTTCACATAAACAAGCGTGCCTCCGGCATGTACTCTTCATCTCACAACTATTTTCATTTGTCAGTGTATTGACTACTGTTCACTTGCACTCGCGCCTAACTCTTGCCTAACTCTTGCCAGTTAGTGCACGGTTTGAGTACACAAGTCCGATTTATATATTGAATAATACTAACAGTCCTTTTGTCAACCCATTGTCTGACTGACCATGCTTCACCATGCTTGTCAGTGTTATTGGTGCTCAGTATCTGTTTGAATATCACTCGTCAGTGATGTTTGTTATGGCCGGGAATTAAACTCAGGTCACGGGATTCATAGTGCAGTGCCGTAACCACTGCGACTCCGCTCCCCACCAGTATGATGACACTTGCTACCACAGACCGGCAAAGTGTGGTTAAAAAAACCCTCAATGACTGCCATGGCGTGGCGAGGCCCTCATCCAGCAGCATATTAACAACGGGCTGTTAAAAAATATATATCTATGCAAACTACAATTTAATTCCACTAAACATACATTTCCAAGGTTGCTACGGAGAAATAAAAAAACGTGCACTACTCAAATTACTTTATATTAAACGAATGTCTTCACATATGCAAATTAACTAGGAACCTTCATTTCCTTGTGTGATCACAAGGTATTTGTGATATAATCACCTGATTTTTCTTTGCTGATGTTCCTGCCTATGCGCAAGTTTAATGCTGCATCATCTAGTTCCTAAACACTGCGTGCTCAAACCTTTCTCATGACTGACACCGCATGAGGAGGCCTGCATCCAGTGATAGACATAAAGCTGAAATAAATGTGTAGGATCGATTTGTACTTTTCGCATGTTGGCTATATGTGGTCTAAAACTGGTTAAACAAGGCCATACAGAAGGACATCTCTGGTGTAGGCCGATCAGTTTTAAACAAAATGCCTATATTGTAAGAGCATGTTTTGCCACAAGTACGTTTGGTTAATGCAGCATTGATGCCTTGCAATAGGTGTCTACTTGGTGTTTGAACATCTTAACACCTGCTAATGCCAAAAGGGTAAAACCTATTATTGTTTCATCGCTGAAATAAATATAACTGATCACATAGCAGGTGATATTGCCTGAATGTGTTACAGGAACTTTAATAATAAACTTTACCTTAGGAAGTCTCACTGAGTCTCAGTACTCTTTTTAAGGAGGGTCCTGCTAACATCGGGGTGTTTGGTAAATTCCCATAGTGGGTGGCTATTTGTGGGAGGAAACGGGAGAACCTGGAGAGAACCATCCACGCCGTGGGACAGCCATTGGGGAATATCTGTTCACACGTGGCGCAAACCCACGGTACTATCGTCACATTGTGCGGGACGCCTCCTCTTCATAATCACCCCCCCCCCCCAGAGGGCATCACGAACCAGTTTTAGTGTGAAAATAAAATTACGTAAGTGGATAAAGCAGGATAATAGGATCTCCCCCCCCGCCTTGCATTATGTAACTTCTGACCTACCTCTCCTGGACATTTGTGGGGGGAAAAAGCTCCGTAGGTCATCGTGCATTTTTATAGCTGCATTATACAAATTATAAAAATATAAACGTGCATGGAACCTGTTCGCACGCATATTTGAGATTGACTATTTGTATCGGAAACTACCTCAGGCAATGCAAATATTATATTTTGTTTCAAGTTCCATGTATAAAGGATGAAAGCATTTCTTGTGCTGGAGGTATATATATATATTTCATTACAAAGGATAATTTACATGCAGGAAGCATTTTTGTGAGATTTTGGTATGTTCGGGCGTGCATTTATATCTGCCTATTTAATTTATACCTGCCTGACATGTCAAACGTTCATGATTGTAGTTGATATTAGTCGTGCCCTGCAGTCGGGAACCGTCTGTCGCAGAGGCTCTGTGATTTGATGTGCTTGACTCGCACTCGAAATGTGGTTACCGTGCGAGCCATGGAGTCATCTTGCCCGTCTGAATAAACTAAACGGATGTGCTCACTTACGAGGAAAACCCAGTGTGGGTATTTTGGCAGGGCTCAGTTGTAGCCATCGCATTGTTACTTACACTTGGCCAGATCGTAGTGAACAGCTGGAAATTTGTATAGGTGCTTTGCATTTGTTTTTTAGACTTTAACCAAGCCTATGCTTTTGTATGGAGAGATGGACTAAACGAGTTCTAGGTTATTGTGGCATCCACAGTAAGACAATCAGACTCTTGCAGAATGTTTAATGGGACTCGGGATTTTGTGCAGCTGGGGGGGGGGGGCGAACACCAGAGAAAATTGAGATGAGCATTGATATTGCAATAAAATGTCCACTCTTCAATCTGTAATATTGGATATAACAGGAAGAATGTGTTGCTCCACCTATGTTATGTATATATGTGCATTGATGTACTGGTAAATAATCTCGAGTGCGTAAATGGCTTAAGTTTATCCACCTCATTGTGGATTACAAAAATAATCATTGCCAACACCAGTCACGATTATTTGAACTGGTCCTGGACCTTCCCGAGGTAGACTCAGCCTCAAATGAGTACTTTGTGCGATGTGTAAATTTCTCACTTGGGAGACAAAGGCGTGCGGGCGTGTGCTGGCGCTGATCTTAATAGGTGCTCACTTACAGCGCTTTCTCCAAAAGTGTATTAAGGCTATACGGGGGATCTTGGTCATTGTTCACAGATGGTCCTTGCCTCACACTGCACTCCACGAATATTACCGTCACTCTGGCAGTTTGTAAAAATAAGCAACCTTTAAATGACGTAAACATATCATAAGCCATTTCACAATGTGATATTTTGAAATTTAATATTTGTCCCTCCATAGTAAGTCCATAACAAGACAAAAATTGGCAGTGGCTTTTTAAAACTCTATACATATTTTTGTTATTGAATAGGGATTACATTACCACAATTTTAGGTGACTTTAAAGGTGCCCATTATGTGGTCACAATCTTAAATATCAGTAAAAAATAAATGTGTGCAGGTGCAATGCTCTCTTGCAAATGTCATTCTATTTGACAAACTGTGAAACCACGCACATCTTAAGCAAATACAAAGGAGGGCATGTGCCTGTGTCTTATTCTTCCTACATTATTTGTTCAACCATTTAATATCCTGCTGCTTCGAATGCAAACGCCGCTGTATCTTTTGACAAATTCTGTACGACCCAAGCCCCATGTGATGTCACCCGACGCGACATCTACGCGAGCAGGGTGGGGGAATTGGTGGGCCGGCGCCACCCGAGGTCTTGCCGGCGCCACCCGAGGTCTTCCCGGCGCGGCGAGTGCTGTTCCAGAGTAGCCCCCTGCCTCTGTCAGGCCCTCGTGTGCTCGCAAACTCCGTCGGGGGCGCATTGCGCGGCCCCCTACCACTCCGCCCGGCCTGGTTGCGGCCTCAACCGGCCTGCCCCCAGCAGGTCTCCATCTCGTCCTCAGGTTCCTCATCCCCTGTATAGAACAGTCCTTCCCCAAAGTGAGGCCCTCCTGGGGTGGGGTACTTGCCCCCCTACTCTAAGTGCACATGCGTGTGCGCCACAGGTTCGTCATCGCACACCTCAGCTGGGCAACCACTCCACACCTAACGACCTCACACAGGGATTCATATTCGACACCCCGCTTCGTTGAGCCTGAGACGCCCATGTGATCACCAGTTTACATATGAGTGTGTCTCTACGTAGGTGGAGGATATCTCTACATGTATATGGGTGTATCCGTGCGCGTATGTCGCCTCAAGGTGCACCCTTGAGGTGCCTCAAGGCACAAGCGTCAAGGTACCGTCACCGCCCCCTAGTGGTGAGCGACCGCTGGGGTCCCACTCTACAGGGTGCTTCAAATAAATGTTAACACTTACAAGGAACTATCGTTATTAATGTAAAAAGAACGGATAATGCACTGTAACATGATAACAAATGTATGTTAATACATTAAATAAGTCAAAGAGTCTCCACTTGTTCTCCATCATTGTCAACACATGCCTAAAATCTTCTCCAGGCATTTGTTGACAACCTGAAGATCGCCCCTTGCCAACACACAACCCCTAATCCTCTGTCCACTCGAGGTCACGCGGCCTTCGCACGGCCCAGGGAGACGGTTCATCGGCGTGAACACCCTGTGCACGCCTTGCTGGCGGCAGGGAATATTTTCTAAACTGAGGGACAACCCGTTCTGGTCGTGCCCTCTCAGAGTTAGTTACCGTCCCTAGCAACAGCACCCACTCACGCGCACACACACACACAAACGCACCATCAACAATATAAAAACCGAGACTTTTTTTCGAATCATGTAGAGGCTTTGAAACAAAGTGGTACAGTACTGTGGCGCCCACACAGTAACACAGTGACTGCATGTGCAATGCAAGTTTAATGAGCGACTTCCGCGACATGTCGTGTAGAGGGTACTTCTTCTTTATTACTCACATTGGGCACAACACAGGCCAACGCTTATTCTTCCTTACACTAAGTACAACACTAGGTATTAACGTCTCTACTGGTTACACACAGCCGATCACTTGGTGTGGTCCCATCGCCCTCACTCGGCTACGCCGCTGGCTGGCGGCGTGACGATGACGGCGATGGAAACCACACAGGAGTTCTTCCACGTGGCAAGACGACAGAGAGATGACGACGAGCAGCGACGCAACCAGGACCCAGACCCCACACATGAGCCCCGAGCCCCGGGTCCGGGAAAACACTGGATGATCTGCACTAATGGACTCTAGAATCAAGTTGCCGTACTGATATCTTCTGGCCACTTTGTATCAGATCACGTGTGGAAGATTCTCATATATCTACATGGTCCACCAACATTCGACTATAAAATACCAGATCACAGGCATGTGCCACTGCGTCCAGCTTAAAAGGCAAACAGGTATATCCCAAACACAACATTTAGGCTGATGAATTAATCTTCTATGTTGTCATAGACATAACACGTTATGATAAAATGTTGTAACTATCAAAATTAACAAAAAAAGGTCAAGAATCTTGATTTGAAGCTTTCTTGACTTCATGAATCCATACTCTTTGGTTCTTTCAGTAAAGTCACGTAGGTAGAAAATAAAGAATAAATTATTCATCAGGACGTTTCGATCGCAACACAAGCGATCGTCCTCAGACATTAAAAATAATCCAGCAGTAGAACTGCTGAGCCAGGAAGAACACAGCGAGAGAGTTTCTACAACAAGAAGTTATAACTTTTGGCCAAGGGCAAGCAGGCGGGGTCCGAGCTGGAAAGGAGTCCCATCCCTGCAAGTAAGCACATCAGTTGTGTTAATGGGGGAGATTAGGAAGAAAGAGATTATGGAGAGAGATTAGCATGTCAAAGTAAATGAGCTTCTGTCACCGCATAGGAGTACTATTGCCGCATATGCGCACAGCAGCAGTGTTAATGGGAGACAAGCACTATGTTGATGGGAGAGATTAGGCAGAGGGATTAGGGAGATTAGCAAGATAATGTCATGTCTATGTGTAACACAAGCTGCGGCGCTGCCAACTGCGCTGTGAGAGGCAAGCGCGTCAACACAAGAGAACCACCGCAACGGTGGTCGCGCCAGTGAGACACACAGCCCATCACACAGCCAAAACCATCGATACATCGAAGCTAAGGGAGCAGAGGTGGCCATGTTTGTGAAACCCCAGCCCCTTAATGCAGAGGCACCCAAAAGGGCAATGCAAATCAGAGAGTTCGAGATAACAGCCAAACGGCAGGAAGGATGGAAGCACCATAGCAAGTTACAACTTTACTTGGTTAATAACGTCTTTCCAATGATTGCTCAGCTTATACCCATCTTCTCACTTAGCATTAAGAGATAAAATGTCCACATCTGCTTGGGACCTTGTAGATAACATGACTGTTTCTTCTGCCGCGACAATGTCAACCAAATGTAAAGTTAACCTGATTGCTAAATTCAACATCCTGTCAAAAAAGAAGCCAGATCCACACGTGAAAAGGTTAGATGTTAACAAGATTGTTATCAATCAGAGTAACAGCCCAATTTCTGATGGCCTAAAATCGGTACTAGCTAGAGGGCTGAATTTAGCAGTCACCCCCAAATACATCCCAGTGGATGATATCATTGCCCAGGATGACGTAGCCCTCAAAGGTTTGGGACACATCCCAGCAGACGTGGCAAGATCTTAAATCGCCGCCATCCTCAAAAACACTAAGAAATCCATTAGTAACATCAGCAGGGACGAGCGCTCTGAGCTTGCTCAATTGAAAAAGAGAGATGACATTGTCATCTTCTCAGCCGAAAAGGGCAATGCCAAAGTCATCATGGATAAAACCACATACAACAACAACATCCAGGACCTTCTTAATGATATGTCAGTTATACCAAAATCAACGAAAATCCTACCAACCGTCTGGCTACAAAAAAAACAATATCATCACTAATCCGACTTCTTTAATCGAACCGACCAAGCAGCTCTCTCTAAAACCTTGGGCTTGCTAGACCATCAAGAATGATGGCCTTCCAAAAATCCAGAAATAAGGTACTCCACTCCGTCCTATCGTATCCACCATCAACTCACCTATCTACAAACTGGCACAATTTCTGTCTGAGACCCTGCTTCCATTCACGGGCAAGACCAGTATTTAACTCAGCTCACTTGGTTTTCTAATCAAGGACATTTCACTGTCTCTAGATGATTTGCTTGCCAGTTTCTTTGTAATCTCTCTGTTCACCAAGGTACCCCTACCTGACACAATAGCAATCATTGAAGACTTGGTCCAACAGGGACTGAATCCTGATGTACCAACTTTGGTGAGGCACTGCCTTACCAACACTTGCTTCACCTGGAATGGTACATTCTACAAACAAAATGAAGGTACCCCTATGGGTTGTCTCTTATCACCAGTGGTAGCGAATGTTTTCACGGAGAAATTTGAAACAGATACCATCCTGACATCCACCCTACGTTCTTCCCTGTGGAAGAGATACGTAGATGACACTTTCGTAATCTGGCCACATGGCCAACCAGCACTGAACCAATTTTTCAACCACATCAATTCCATACACCCTTCCATCAAATTCACAATGGAAGTGGAAAATGATGGCATGCTACCATTCCTGGATGTTTTGATCGAGAAGAGGCCTGATGGCTTGTTGGGACATTCTGTCTACAGGAAGGCAACCCACACGGATTCCTATCTAAAGCCTGATTCCCACCACCATCCGGCCCAGAAGAATTCCCTCATCAAAACACTACACCATAGGGTCCACTGCATCTCCGACCAGCGCCACCTAGCCAGTGAACTGGAGCACGAACACCAAGCCCTCAAGATGAATGGATACTCAGACCGCAAAATCCGCAAAGCTGTATCCCCAACCACGGGGAGACAACCATCTCAGGACCCAATCAAAACCATCACCTTGCCATACATAGCAGGTGTTACAAAAAATATTTCCAAAATCTTAAACAAACACAAGATCCAGGTCCGATTCAATACAGTACACAAAATCCGTGATTTGATTCCATCTGTGAAGGATGTCATTCATGACATGCGATACCCTGGTGTCTACAAACTAGGTTGTGTCTGCAGCAGCAGTTACATTGGGGAAACGAAACGACATGTCTCGGACTGTGTTCACGAATACAAGGCAGATTTGAAACACGACAGAACCAATAACTCTGCCTTGGCTGGTAATTGTTATAACTCTGTGGGCTCGCACGATATTGTTTTTTCCGAGACCAAGGTACTCTGCAAACCTTCGGGCTACTGTCAAAGATTCGTCTATGAAGCCATCCAGATATATAAACACAGAGACAATTTCAACCGAGAAGATTGGTATAAGCTGAGCAATCATTGGAAGAACGTTATTAACCAAGTAAAGTCGTAACTTGCTGCGGTGCTTCCATCCTTCCTGCCGTTTGGCTGTTATCTCCGACTTTCTGAGTTGCATTGCCCTTTTGGGTGCCTCTGCATTAATGGGCTGTTGTCTCACTAACATGGCCACCTTTGCTCGCTTAGCCTCGATGTATCGATGGTTCTGGCTGTGTGGTGGGTTGTGTGTCTCACTGGCGCGACCACCGTTGCGGTGGTTCTCTTATGCGGCGACGGAAGCTCATTTACTTTGACATGCTTATCTCTCTCCCTAATCTCTCTCCCTAATCTCCCCATTAACACAACTGATGTGCTTGCGTGCGGGGATGGGACTGCTTCCCAACTCGGACCCCGCCTGCTTGCCCTTGGCCAACATATATAACCTCTTGTTGTAGAAGCTCTCTCACTGTGTTCTACTTGGTTCAGCAGTTGTACTGCTGGATATTTTTTTTCCACATGAGGACGATCGCTTGTGTTGTGATCGAAACGTCGTGAAATATATTTTTTTCCTACCTACGTGACTTTACCGAAAGAACCAAAGAGTAAGGTTAATAATGTAAAAAATGGGCTTAAAATAAGGAAAATAAATGAATGCATTACATTTCAAATCACTAAAAGCCAAAGAAAAGTGTCTCCCTGTTCAACCAGTGTTTGGCAGTGTTCACTTCTCCTGGCGGGCCTAAGCCAGTGATGGATATTCCCCATACTGTGGTGTGGGGTATCTGCCTATAAAACTACCAACCAGGATAAGAGCTTCCGATCCTCCCATAGCGTGTGTTTTGCATTAAAATATAACTTTTTGCACATGCTGCATCATTTATAAAAGTTTTATACGCCTAAAAATACTTTAAATTCCACCACTTCTCTCCTGCTGACACCCACCTAAATATCAGACACGATGGCACGCCTTAATTTGAAACGTAAATAATTTGAAATTTGCATGCGGTTTTGGTTGAGAGTTGGACTTCCCTATTCTGTTTGCCCCTGGAGGACTCACATGGGCAACATATTCTGTATAAAAGCCAAGAGGTCCCAGCAGTGAGACACGGCAGTGATCAAGAAACTACAAGCATTCAAGAAGCTCCAAGTCATCGATCAACCATGCTGGCCTTTCTCGTCTGTGCTGCTCTGCTGGTTGCGGGTGAGTGTTGCTCTTACTGACACATTGAGCTGCTGAGTGATTGCAATGCACGCATTTCATTTAGTGGAGCGACCGATCGAGCTTCTTCAGGAACTAGACTTAGTTCTAGAAGATGCTCGTATGGCACTTCCGCTTTTATTTCAGTCCGCTTTCATTGACTGGTGGACACCCCCCTCTTTTCTCCCGACTCTCACTGAAACAGCTACTGATGTTTTTAACCCGTATGCAATAATACGCAGGCTATCACTGTTTCGATATGATTTCAGTTGGGTTTTAGAGGAAGACAGTCTCACAGTTACAGTATTAATAAACGCAAAGGTACAATACTCACAATGAAATTATCATGCGTTATGAGTCTTGCTTTCATGCCGGCCCATCGGTATAGGTCTCTAGGATTTCCTCAAAGGTGGTGGATCGCGCATCTGAATGCTCCATTGATACGATAGCGTGAATCGGGCTCGGTCCATGGTAGACCGCAGGTAAAAAAAAATAAAAAAAATTGTTCTTAACATGTTATACTTGTTCGTCTGTTTATTCGGGACTCCTTGTGACCGACTGGGCCCATATGGGACGCATACGCTGCATACCCCAGAGCTGCACCCCTGAGTACATTTATGCGTGTGTGTGCTTTTGTTCCTCACAGCTGAGGTGTCGGCTCAGAGCTGTGGGATCGCAGCGTATCCCCAGCTCCGCGTGGTGAACGGCGTGGAGGCTCGCGCCAACTCATGGCCTTGGCAGGTAACGGCAGAGGCTGAATAACAGCCATCACAGCCACACGATGCATTGTCAGTCGATCATAGTGCAGCAGCATCCATTGTTGTACATGCCACGTGGAGGCCCTCATCCAGCAGTGCATTGATAAAAAGGCTGCATGTGTGCAACATGAAAATTTCAGATCTTCCACTCTTCCCAATGACATTGAATCAGTCACTGTATTCCGAATGTGAATCAGAATGTTTTTATATTGGAGAAATCCGATTCGCTTTAAAGCTCTTTTTCACAGATGTCCAGTAGGGGCAGGTCAGAACGTTACAACAACACACAACGCAAAAACACAAAAAGAGTGCAAAGTATAGGAAAGATCAACAAATCACTTTAAAATATATAAATAAATTAAACGAAAATATATGTTTTATCTTACCAGATAAAGCCCACTGAACTGTTTCTTTTTTAGATACGTCCTGACCACAAATAATAGCTCACCAAAGTGGCCCATCATGTGAAAATTTATATCAGCAAAATAATATTGATGTAAGTTTTTAAATATGGAGGGATAACCATGAGCACCCAGGGATAAAATCCACACGACCACAGGGAGAACATGCATACTCCAAATGTACAGGTGTGAGGGTTGGGTTTGAACCCCTGACCTCCCGCATACCAGGAGAGGAATATACCTTCACATCACTTTCGGGTCCCTCAAATATAAATATTATTTTTAATAAAGTTTCGAAGTTCATATTGCATTTGTACTTCAATTCCCATGCTTGGGAAAGGCAGTAAAACAACAGCAAAACAGTCCCAGAACACACCAGGACAACACAGATTTAATTAAATTGTACTTTGGGAGAGCGGAGGCACAGTGGTTTACGTACTGCACTACGAACCGGGCTACATGGGTTATATTTCCAGCAACTGTGGCGAGTGATATCTGAACCAGTCCTGGATTACACCCCTTCGCAACCAGCTCTAACCAGCATTGTGCATTGACTCAAGGGCTAAGTTAGGACTGCATTATTCGATATAGTAATTGGAGTCCTGGACAAATAACAGTAACCGCCACCAATCTCGCTGTGATTGCATTGCAGTCGCTCGTGCAGAGGTACTCTGGAGGAAGATGGGTCAACTACTGTGGAGGAACCCTCATTGATCGTCAATGGGTGCTCACCTCTGCGAGCTGCTTCACGTGAGTCATGGCACCAATGGAGTCGCGAGTATGTGTGCAGGCAGTGCATCTGCACCGTGGCCCAGGTACTGTACAGTATTTTGCTGTACCACATTGTGGCCACCAAGGATGGAGCAGTCGATCTTGGCAACAAGGAGGCGGCATCTATCAATTACCTTCACACGATGCCACGTGGCAGTAAATCGCAACATTTCTATTTAGTACTTCCTCACTGAAATGTTTACAGATTTAAGTGATTAAGACCACCCATTGCTCTGCTATCTCCCCACATCCACCACAACGTGCAGGAATGGCTATAGCTACAGGGTGGTGTTGGGAAAGCACAGTGTGTCCACAACCGAGCCGGGGGAGATCACCCCTCCATTGAGCCTGGCCGTCTGGCATACCTACTGGAATCCCAGCATCCCAGCAAATGGGTGAGAACGCAAACAGGCACACTGGTTTTTGTGACACCGTGACAGAATTGCTATGGAGAGACAAAAATACAAACATAAAGTGTCATTTAGACAAACAGACAAAATATAAACACAATAAGTAGACAAACAGACATGCATACAGAGACATACAGACAGGAACTGTAGGGTCTGCAAAAACTCCTATTATCCGTGGCCCTATTCTTTCAATTATACATGATTATCTGCAATTTTTATTCCTATAAATAATAGGAGTAAAATAGCAGATAATATCATCTGCGATATTGGTCCCCCACATCACCACGGTTAGGGGAGAGTTATCTGCAAAGCGCTGAACCCCCATTGCATGGGGTATGTTGGATGTGGATTAGGCCCAGACTAGCCATAGGGCAGCATTCCGGGCAAATGCTCAATGGGCCGGTACATTCCGAGGGCCGGTGAGCCGGTTTGTGTGGAAAAATAGCAAATGTGATCGGAGTAAAAATAAAAAAAATGTTCTTACCTCTAATGTCTAAGCTCCATTGCTTAGTTGGCATTAAATCCTATATTTGGCAGCCAAAAAGATTATTCTTCACCAGCCCATTTGTTTTTTGTATCTGCCCAAATGGGCCAATGAAATTGCACGGCAAAATCACACGAATACGTCACATCGCAAATCTAGCTACTCGTATATAGTTTGTCCCACAGCCCATTAAAAAAAATGATTGTCAATAGCCATAATTTGGGCAGGTTTGTTTACAAATGCCTGGGCCGATTTTTTTGTCCCAGTCCGTCACTGGTGTTGAGCCTTGCATCACGCTGCCCATCTCGATTCCCCACAGGTACGACATCGCCATGTTCAAGATTGCATCGCCCGTGACTCTCACAAGCAAGGTGCGCCTCGCCTGCCTGCCCACCGCCAACCAGATCCTGCCCAACAACTACCCGTGCTACGTCACGGGATGGGGTTCTCTCGACAGTGAGTACCGTTCACTCAGTGTCCATCGGAGGCACAGTTATGGGAAGTGATTTAAGCCCAATGCGTCAATTGCCCCTCCAGTTTTACGAGATGATTCTGGCTGAGAAACTGTCACAAATCACAGTATAGGGTTGACTCAGCCCTTTATCTTTCTGTCGTCAAAATGAACACAACTCTGTATGGAGTCAATAGCCTGCGAGTAGGTGGGCTGTGATGCTATGTGCCGTTGGCACATTGAACATAGAGACACCAATGGTTCGCTTGGGGAGCACCTGTGAACGCCACACAACCCCGATGCTTTCACCAATGCTCTCCGTTTCCACATTGTCTGTGCGCGTGAACAGCCAGCGGCTCCTTCCCCAGCACGCTGCAGCAGGCCAGCCTCCCCGTGGTGGACTACGCGACGTGCAGCCAGCCCAGCTGGTGGGGGAGCAGCCTGAGGAGCAGCGTCATCTGTGCAGGGGGCAGCACCCGCTCTGCGTGCTCTGTGCGTATGGAGTTCAACGCGAGCCAACCCGCCTCAATTATTTAACGAAATTACTAATGAGAATAGTTATCAACACAATGTTTATTTTAAATCTGAATTTAGTCAACAGTGACTATGAGTGGACAACAATCACCAAGCATGGTGATGACTGTGACCACTGAGATCACTGATTGGCTGACCTGGTAATGTTGGGGAAGCGGAGGGGGGCGGCGCACATCCCACCCCAATAATTAATAACTCAGACTGGACAAATAGTGTGACTGCTTTAGTCGCCTAGACTAACAGATTGACCAAATGAAATCCGGTGACACTTAGATTTGACTAAACTTCTTCAGACTAAGTTTTTGCATGACTACATTCAATCAATAAATAACAGAAGGAATACAAATATTGACTAAATTAATGCCAGAGCAAACAGGGTGCATATTGAATCAGGCCTTAGGTTTGTGTGATTTTACTCCGTTACTTAGCAACACGGTCATAAAGCGTATTTGAAAAGTTTGCAAGCTCCTGTACTTACCCTTACCAGCACCCGCCACCATATCCCGTTCATGCTTTACCCAGTTAACGTGCATGCATATCTATCCTCTTCTATGCATCACAGGGTGATGGAGGTGGGCCACTGAACTGCCAGCAGTCAGACAATGCCTGGGTGGTGCAGGGAATCACCAGCTACGTCTCATCTCTGGGCTGCAACACAATCCGCAAGCCCACCGTGTTCACCCGTGTGTCAGCCTACAACAGTTGGATCAGCAACGTGAGTGCCAATGCTGTCAATGTCAACGTTCTTACCATGATCTCGCTGTCAATGTCAATATTGATGCTCTTACTGTAGCAATGCCATTGCCATTATCATACAAATGGTACAGTAAAACGCATTTTCAATAACACGTCACTGTCAATGTGATTATTGTTATTGCTCTTATAAGTGTCATTATCATTGTCAATGTTGATATTGTTGTAAATATCAATGTAGGTGCCACTTTACCTTGAACCTTGTAATTAATCAGGGAAACGTTTTATGGATGGGGCATATGTGGAGGATTGAAATTGACATGTTACCAAGGAAGGTGTTGAAAGTGGAATTCAGTGGTCAGAAACCAAATGTGAAAACCACAAGATGGTGATAAGACTCGTGAACCTTGGCGCTCAAGTGTTGACTGTGCACTAGTATAAGTGATGGCAAGGTGTGATGTCCTTATTCTATATCGATCACAATACAAAGGTGGGATTTGCATGAGTCATCGGTGTGGCTGGTATCGGCCAAGTATGATTGCTATCATGTTCGTTTATCTATAGGTACTGAGGTTCAAACACCACCCATTCCCCGTTTCTCCCGCAGGTCATGAGCGTGTACCGTGAAGCTCCGAAGATCGCCGAGGGAGAGCAGAGCGTCAACAGTGGAGTCAATGCCACAATTGCCACATTCAAGAAGCCGCAGGCTTAAAGCATCATGCTCTTTACATCAATGCTACCGCTAATACTAGAATCACAGTTTCTTGTTACGGGTATTGCCTTTTTTAATGCGGGACTGGGCACGTGAGCATAGGATGGGTGGTTTGATGCAGTGAGTTTGTGTGGCCATGCCAGACATTACCAGTGTTAATGACACTGTAACAATTTGCCATTTAGATTAGATGTTAAACAATGAGCTTTCAAATTTGACAAGAAATAAATTTTTGTCATACCAGCATGCATACTCTACCGCCAGTGCTAAATATACAATTTGAAAACATTTTTAAAGTAAAGTTCCATAATAGAACTGCCATTTTCATAGTAAGTTCAAAATGTTCTCCCTTTGTGAAGACATAATGTTAAACAATATTGCATATATAGTATGGTACGACTGATTACAAATCCATAATTAGCAAATTATCGACTCGATTTCCAAATAATGTAATCTCATGTGTACCGGATCTGCTAATGCTCTACCAGGCAGATATTACCTGGGGCCGTGTTATGTTCTGCGTTGTGTTCAGGCTCCCGACTCATGCATAATCTGGTTGCGTGTGCATTACAAAGAGGATCCAGAAACAGAGCTCAATTGGTTGGTGGAGTTAATTTAAAAAATTGTTTTAGCCTCCACGCCATATTCAAAGCATCACTCTCCTATAAAAATGGACATACAGTACACTATTAATTGTACTTTTTATGAAATTTTCTTTTTAAACAAAATTATTTTTTTCTTAAGTAAAAATGACACTAATATAGCAACAACAATGTCTGTTAAGATGTTATACTTACAAACATGTGATAATTTACGTCGGATATTTCAGCATAACGGAGACATGGCTGACCTCTGTGCAATCTAGCCATCATTGTAGGTGATGGCTAAGACTGCACAGTAGGGCGAAGCTATTAGACAGTGGTGGAGGACTAAACACAATCATTTGAGACTGATCCTGCAGATCAAAGCTACCTCTGAACTATCTATTCAGGGACTGACATTTTGGTGACAATTCATCCAGGTAATTCTTCGCATCTGTTCTACGAACAATGATTGGAAAAATAAGTTAATGGGACGACCTTTAAAGGCATGCATCTTTGGACTACCAAAAAAATGTCATTGTTACACGTGTACAGTTTAGCATTATACAGGCCATTATATTACTTTAATATTGTTAATTTAATTTGAATATTAGGGTCAGGCCAATTAAGAATTTGTGCAATTCCGTCCATTATAATTTAGTAGTGTTTGGGTCACGCGGTACCGTGGTGTATTGTGGGAAGCAGATTAATGAAGGGTGATGAAGACTAGATTTATAAAGCTTAATGTGTCCGATTTGGTTTATGAATTAACAGCACTGTACTGTAGATTGATAATGTTATTCGTGAATGTTTGGGTTGGTGTAAAATAAACATTTAAAGTACAAAATAAAATATCTGGTTTGTTTCATTGCCTGGTACATTTACCACACACCACTCACCTGGCAGTCGTAACTTACAGGCACTCACAACTTGCTTTACGTATATGCATGTACGTATGTTGAACTTATTTCGAACACCATACATAGCGAATTGTGCTAATCATCTGACACCACCAAACACTCGTTACTCAGCACTCACCACTCATCCTCCAATCACCCAATACCTACATTCATTAGACTCACCAGTGACCAATGATCGCCCATGTAGCTTTAGTCTTCTTGGTTCTTTCGGTAAAGTCACGTAGAATGGAAGTAATAAAATAATTAAAATAAAACATAATAAAATAAAATAATTCTCACGACGTTTCGGCTACAACGCAAGCAGCCGTCTTCAGGTTGCTTGCGTTGTAGCCGAAACGTCGTGAGAATTATTTTATTTTATTATGTTTTATTTTTATTATTTTATTACTTCCCTTCTACGTGACTTTACCGAAAGAACCAAGAAGATGAATCCCTGCAGTCACGAAAGCTTTAAATCGAAATTTAGCTTTAGTCTGTTGGGGCAAGTGCTGTAAGCATGCACCTCTGAAGGCACTCGAGGGGTTGATGGGGCTAGTAACACATCTGGCTGCCTTTGTCTCCCTAATGACAATGTTTCCACAAGGCAGTAAGTAATCACTTGAGGCTGCGTCGACCTATGCGCGGCCCTGGGCCGGTTCAGATATTCGCCACTGATATTGGTCGTGAGCGGGAATAGAACGAGCTTCGCCGGATACAGAGCACCTTTGATTAGCTCTGTTGGCTACGTACGGTACGAAAAAAGTTAAACATACACACAGAGTGCAGTGCACTAACCACTGCGTATCTATCCCACTCACTACTTACTAGTGGTGATATGTCGGGCAGCCAAGACATGGGTTTCTTGGAGTGTCAGGACATCAATGTAATGTTTGTTCATTGTGTTCGCGAGATACTCGCACGTCCCTCAATGTTCAGTTTGAGGAAACCTGTCCCAGGGCCTATCTGGCACGTTGTTTGGCCATGAACAGGGCCATTGGCGTGGCTTGTGTCGTTGCTCTGGAGACTGAGAGCTCGTTCGGTCGCCGCGTTGATGGCATTCGTTGTTATTTCTCACTTAACAGAGTGGGCCACGTGAAGGCAAGCTTCCTTCCACTTCCAACTTCCACTCACCAAACACGACTGAACCCGAATGACTCACCTAATCCTCGTCACTCACCAATCATTACTGATTAAAACAATGCATCACGTACTCGCTGACATTTATTTAGGATAGATTGGTGGCGCACACAAATGTTGCGAAACTTCCTTCAAATGTGCGTCGAGGTGCCATACCCCGGCATGCCAGGAGACGGCGGTAGAGCCCACAGTCAAATTTCGATTTAATGCTTTCGTGACTGCAGGGATTCATCTTCTTGGTTCTTTCGGTAAAGTCACGTAGAAGGGAAGTAATAAAATAATGAAAATAAAACATAATAAAATAATTCTCACGACGTTTCGGCCACAACGCAAGCAGCCGTCCTCAGATGAAAACCAGGTCTGTCGAGGCGACAGCGTCTGAATGAAACAGCACACGTGCTTGGAGCATATATATAAGCTGGGTTGGAAGGGGGGGAAAGGGCGCCTTGACAAAATAATTTGCATATCAAGAGAAATTTAGCATATTGATGGGAAATGCAGGTATGTGATTAGTACTACTTATGCCCGTGCATTATGCAGGATTAGCAGAATCAAAGGGAGGGGATATGGGAAATGCAGGTATGTGATTAGTACTACTTATGCCCGTGCATTATGCAGGATTAGCAGCATCAAAGGGAGGGGATATGGGAAATGCAGGTATGTGATTAGTACTACTTATGCCCGTGCACTATGCAGGATTAGCAGCATCAAAGGGAGGGGATAGGGGTAGCATTAATAAAGGGAAGGAGTGTTAATAGTATGTAGCTGCAGTAACTAAAACCACCACGTAAACAACTAAATTATAAACTACATTGTATCATCAGTATACTAAATATACTCTACAATAAGCTGAGTTACTAACAGTAAGTAATACATTACAATTCTACGTCATAAAAAATATAACAGGTCCCTGCGGGGTGGGCTGGTAGGAACGAATAACCAAAGAATATAAACATAATGTATTATTACACTTGTTTAGCCAGGAAAGCCTCACTGAGTGTAAAGGTTTTTGTAGGGTCCTGCCAAGTGTTTGCAATAGGGGGCGATGTTGCTACACCTAATCGGACGATACAAAGGGAGAGTTTGAGGCCTAGTTCTAGGCTTTAGGCCTAGCTGTAGGCTTTAGGCCGCTGTGAGTTAATTTTTATTTTAAATGTTTGAATTATTAATGTATAATTATTAATGTAAAAGCTTTATATGTAAATGTTTCTATTTAAAAACATCAGGGAATGTAACATTGTTAAACATTAACTCCCTTTCACACACGCGGGGGTACGATACGAAGGGAGAGTTTGAGGCCTAGTTCTAGGCTTTAGGCCTAGCTGTAGGCTTTAGGCCGCTGTGAGTTAATTTTTAATTTAAATGTTTTAATTAAAAGCTATCTCAGGGAATTATAAGGGAATGTTACACTTGTTTAGCCAGGAAAGCATCACTGAGTCTAAAGGTTGTTTAATTAAAAGCTATCTCAGGGAATTATAAGGGAATGTTACACTTGTTTAGCCAGGAAAGCGTCACTGAGTCTAAAGATTTTTGTAGGGTCCTGCCAAGTGTTTGCAGTAGGGGGCGATGTTGCTACACCTAATCGGACATCGGACGGACGGACGGACGGACGATATAATCTATTGTAGGCTGGTTCACGGTTCCTACCAGTAATATGCTTCCATCTAAACTTTATTCTCTTACATCACACGAGTCTACACCGTACTATATACTGCCATAGACAAACCCAACATTTAATTATATACTGTATTGCTATAAACCACCCTAAAGCTTATACATTGTAATATTACACAATGTATTATTCTACCCACCCTAATGTATATCACACTGCTGTATATTCACTATACAATTACGATACTACATATTACTTCGTACATTGTATTAAGCATATAAATGTTATACTATTTGTTATTATACACTGTACCATTGACCGTCGTGTGAAAGATACTAAGAGGAAGCAACGAAATATGTCAATGGGAGAGTAGTGAGGGAAAATTGCAGCGGAGCAAAGAATCCATTCCCTGCGGAGAATACAATGCCAGTGAGTGGAACGCGGTCTGAAAGTCACCGTAAACGTGAACACAATCAGTTAAAATCCGAAATGGTTTAGTACGTCCTTCCAATGATTGCTAAGCCAGAATCCATCTTCTCGGTTGAAATTGTCTCTGTGTTTGTATATATGGATCGCCTCATGAACGAATCTCTCATGGTAGCCAGATGGCTTGCAGAGAACCTCTTTCTTGGAGAATTCAACATCATGTGTGCCCACTGAATTGTAACAGTGATCTGCCACGGCTGAGGTGTTTGTCCTACCGTGTTTCAAGTCTGCTTTATGTTCACGGATGCATTCCGAGACATGTCGTTTGGTTTCTCCAATGTAACTGCTATCACAGAGGCAACTTAGTTTGTAGACGCCAGGGTACTGTATGTCTGGAACCACATCTTTTACAGACGGGACCAGATCACGGATTTTATGTACTGTGTTGAATCGGACCTGGATCTTGTGTTTTATCAGGATTTTGGAGATCTTTTTTGTGACCCCAACAATGTAGGGTAAGGTGATGGTCTTGAAAGGCTCCTCAACAGGATCCTTCTTGATGGTTGGAGTGATGGCTTTGCGGATTGTGTAGTCGGAGTAACCATTAGCTTTAAGAGCTTGGCGTACGTGTTTGAGTTCACTGGCAATGTGTTCCTGGTCGGATATGCATTGGGCTCTATGGTATAGAGTCTTGATGAGGGAATTCTTCTGGGGTGGATGGTGGTGGGACTCCGGTTTTAGGTAAGCATCCGTATGGGTGGCTTTCCTGTAGACAGAGTGGCTCATTGAACCATCAGGTCTCCTTTTAATTAGGACATCCAAAAAGGGTAGCTTGCCATCTTTTTCGACTTCCATGGTGAATCTGATGGCTGGGTGTATGGAATTGATGTGGTCGAGAAATTGGTCTAGAGCTGGCCGGCCATGTGGCCAGATGACAAAACTGTCATCTACGTACCTCTTCCATAAGGTCGGGCGTAGAGTGGCAGTCTGGATGGCGTCAGTCTCAAATGTTTCCATGAAAACGTTGGCTACAACCGGAGATAGGGGGGAGCCCATTGGGGTGCCCTCAGTTTGCTTGTAGAAAGTTCCCTTCCAGGTGAAATATGTATTGGTTAAGCAGTGTCTCACCAGTGGGGGGTACCCCAGTATTCAGTCCTTGATGAACCAAGTCTTCAATGATTGCGATGGTGTCAGGTACAGGAACTTTGGTGAATAAGGAAACCACAGGGAAATCCCCTTGATTGTCGATACCAGGAAAGTAGAGTTTAGTACCGCAGAGGTGTTTTTTCCAATGAAAGGCCGTAGGATTTCAGACAAAAAACGAGCCAGTTTGTAGGTGGGGGAGTTGATAGTATAGACAATGGGACGAAGAGGTGTATCTTCTTTATGTATCTTTGGCAAGCCATATAATCTTGGTGGCCTGGCTGCAGAAGGTTTCAACGAGAACTGTTTGGTCTGATCAATTAATGCGGTTGAATCAGAAACGATTTTGTTGGTTTTAGAGACGAGGCTCTTGGTGGGGTCTCTTTTTTTTTTTTTGACGACCTGCTTGTCAGTTTTGATGTGGTTTCCTTATTCACCAAAGTTCGTGTACCTGACACCATCGCAATCATTGAAGACTTGGTTCATAAAGGACTGAATACTGGGGTACCTCCCCTGGTGAGACACTGCTTAACCAATACATACTTCACCTGGAATGGAACTTTCTACAAGCAAACTGAGGGCACCCCAATGGGCTCCCCCCTATCTCCGGTTGTAGCCAACGTTTTCATGGAAACATTTGAGACTGACGCCATCCAGACTGCCACTCTACACCCGACCTTATGGAAGAGGTACGTAGATGACAGTTTTGTCATCTGGCCACATGGCCGGCCAGCTCTAGACCAATTTCTCGACCACATCAATTCCATACACCCAGCCATCAGATTCACCATGGAAGTCGAAAAAGATGGCAAGCTACCCTTTTTGGATGTCCTAATTAAAAGGAGACCTGATGGTTCAATGAGCCACTCTGTCTACAGGAAAGCCACCCATACGGATGCTTACCTAAAACCGGAGTCCCACCACCATCCATCCCAGAAGAATTCCCTCATCAAGACTCTATACCATAGAGCCCAATGCATATCCGACCAGGAACACATTGCCAGTGAACTCAAACACGTACGCCAATCTCTTAAGGCGAATGGTTACTCCGACTACACAATCCGCAAAGCCATCACTCCAACCATCAAGAAGGATCCTGTTGAGGAGCCTTTCAAGACCATCACCTTACCCTACATTGCTGGGGTCACAAAAAAGATCTCCAAAATCCTGATAAAACACAAGATCCAGGTCCGATTCAACACAGTACATAAAATCCGTGATCTGGTCCCGTCTGTAAAAGATGTGGTTCCAGACATACAGTACCCTGGCGTCTACAAACTAAGTTGCCTCTGTGGTAGCAGTTACATTGGAGAAACCAAACGACATGTCTCGAAACGCATCCGTGAACATAAAGCAAACTTGAAACACGGTAGGACAAACACCTCAGCCGTGGCAGATCACTGTTACAATTCAGTGGGCTCACATGATATTGACTTCTCCAAGACAGAGGTTCTCTGCAAGCCATCTGGCTACCATGAGAGATTCGTTCATGAGGCGATCCACATATACAAACACAGAGACAATTTCCACCGAGAAGATGGATTCTGGCTTAGCAATCATTGGAAGGACGTACTAAACCATTTCGGATCTTAACTGATTGTGTTCACGTTTACGGTGACTTTCAGACCGCGTTCCACTCACTGGCATTGTATTCTCCGCAGGGAATGGATTCTTTGCTCCGCTGCAATTTTCCGTTCTCTACTCTCCCATTGACATATTTCGTTGCTTCCTCTTAGTATCTTTCACACGACGGTCAATGGTACAGTGTGTACTAACAAATAATGTAACATTTATATGCTTAATACAATGTACAAAGTAATATATAGTATCGTAATTGTATAGTGAATATACAGCAGTGTGATATACATTAGGGTGGGTAGAATAATACATAGTGTAATATTACAATGTATAAGCTTTAGGGTGGTTTATAGCAATACAGTATATAATTTAATGTTGGGTTTGTCTATGGCATTCCAAAGAACGCAGTATATAGTACGGTGTAGACTCGTGTGATGTAAGAGAATAAAGTTTATATGGAAGCATATTATATTTTTTACGACGTAGAATTGTAATGTATTACTTACTGTTAGTAACTCAGCTTATTGTAGAGTATATTTAGTATACTGATGATACTATGTATTTTATACTTTAGTTGTTTACGTGGTGGTTTTAGTTACTGCACCTACATACTATTAACACTCCTTCCCTTTATTAATGCTACCCCTATCCCCTCCCTTTGATGCTGCTAATCCTGCATAATGCACGGGCATAAGTAGTACTAATCACATACCTGCATTTCCCATATCCCCTCCCTTTGATGCTGCTAATCCTGCATAATGCACGGGCATAAGTAGTACTAATCACATACCTGCATTTCCCATATCCCCTCCCTTTGATGCTGCTAATCCTGCATAATGCACGGGCATAAGTAGTACTAATCACATACCTGCATTTCCCATCAATATGCTAAATTCCAATTGATATGCAAATTATTTTGTCAAGGCGCCCTTTCCCCCCCTTCCAACCCAGCTTATATATATGCTCCAAGCACGTGTGCTGTTTCATTCAGACGCTGTCGCCTCGACAGACCTGGTTTTCACCTGAGGACGGCTGCTTGCGTTGTGGCCGAAACGTCGTGAGAATTATTTTATTATGTTATATTTTTATACAGGGAGGAACAATGTTCCACACTGCCCACCAGGGATTATTTAGCTGTCTGTCTGTCTGACTGTCTGTCTGTCGTGCATAAATAAATATATATATAATACACACAGCTCTTTGATTGGTGGAGACCTTACAAACAGCTCTTTGATTGGTGGAGACATACTGCCGGGTACGGAGAGGGGAGGTGCCTAAGGGAGGAGGGTCAGGGGAGGGGCCTAAGGAAGGGGGGAGTCAGGAGAGGGGCCTGAGGGGGGGGGGGGTCAGGGGAGGGGCCTAAGGATATGGGGGGGGGGGGTGCTCAGGGGAGGGGCCTAACTGAAGGGGGGTCAGGGGAGGGGCCTAAGGGAAGGGGGGTCAGGGGAGGGGCCTGAGGATATGGGGGGGTGGTCAGGGGAGGGGCCTATGGGAAAGGGGGTCAGGGGAGGGGTCTAAGGGGGGAGGGGCCTAAGGGAGGGGGGGGCAATAGTTAAGGGGGCTGTCTGCCTGGCTACCTAAAGTCAAGTTATCTTTTATACATACAGGTACGAACAACAGGTTCCACACTGCCCACCAGGGATTATTTGTCTGTCTGTCATGCACGAATGCGCTGTCCGACCAAGTTCCTACCTGCCCACTCCGAAGGAACGTGTTTATTTTATTACTTCCCTTCTACATGACTTTACCGAAAGAACCAAGAAGATGAAGCCCACAGTCAGTTTAACACGTTGGCTTTCGCGACCAATAACATCCATAAGGGGGCGTCCATAAATGACGTCACGCATCTGGGGGGGGGGAGGTCAGACATTTGTGACGATGTGTGACGAAGGGGGGGGGGGTGAGAAATGTGACCGTCACATCAAAACTCGCAACTTTAAATAAATATAGACAACACGTTCTACTTAATGAAATAGACTTTTTAATAAATATTTTCTCCTACAACATCAGAGTGCAGCGCCACATTAAATACGCACTACAATGACAATAGTTTAAAGCGATTTGAAGCATGTTTTATTTTGGGGGAAGGGGGGCAGAGCTTTGTGACATCATATTTGAGGGGGGGGGGTCTGACTTTTTGTGACGCCGTGTGACGAAGGGGGGGGGGATCAAAAATCGTCCAACATCGCGTGACGTCATTTATGGACGGCCCCTATTGCCAGAAAGGATACAACCTATTGTTATATTTTCATACCGGCAAAAAGGTCCCTTTTTGTAGCGAACCCCGAGCTATAAATAATCTGTTAGTGCATCATTGTCTTTTGGCGTTCTCTCGTCTGACGCTGGTGATACCAGACACAATTATCACTAATTTTGCGTCACTATATAGTGGCCACGTGTGACGTAAATTACCAGCTGGCCACTATATGACGTAATTGCCAGTTGTTTGTGTGGTGATGCCATAGGGCAATTACATTTCAAGTGACGCCACGGATCACTTCCACGACAATGCGCGGAAATGGCGACATGACGTCACGCACGCAACAACCGCAGTCGAAGCGGTTCAATTGTTCCTATTCGTCAAAGGCCTTTGTCGAGTCATCGACCGTCAACGGCGATTCGGTTTGGGGCAGCGTCGCCTCTGACGTCCGCGGCGGATCCACGAGGAACCGGGATCGACGACAAAAAACACAAACGTCACTTGCAACAACTCTTACATTTTACCCACGCGGACAAGGCGCCAACCTCGCCCCGTCTTGCAACGCGATTGGTCCGCGGCGCGTCAAGCGCGCGCTTAACCAATCACAGCGCGAATCTGAAAAAAAAAAACTCCCCCCTCCCTATGCCTCGTTTATGCGCGTCATAAACACGCGCGCGATACTGAAGCGGTTTCCGCCATGTTGGAAAGGGAAGGCCCCTCGCCCCCTCCCCAACCCCCAATGGGCGTTCGCATCATAAACGGAGTCCCCTCCCTCCCCCTGACGTCATCACGGCGGCCTGTTGTGTCGCCTGCCCCGACCCCACCCAACATGGCGCCGCGCGCGCCCCTCCCACCCGCCCCCCTCTTTTAAACAGTCCGCGCCCATCGGCTGTGGGAAATGCAATCGACGGCCGCACCATATTCACGTCCTCGCCGGCTCCGCCCGACGCAGCCTCAAGTTGCTGCCGCCGCCGCATCTCTTCCCCCTCCACCAACACCACCACCACGTCGAGAACACAGCGGACAGCCCTCGTTGTCCCGGGGCCCCGTCGTCGCAATCGCGAGTTATCGCCGATTTAAGCTGAGGTCGCGGTAAACGCCGTTCCAAGGGCAAGATGACGACGCGCTCGGAGCGCGAGAAGGCGCTAAAGCAGAATGAACAGCACCAGGCTCTGCTCGTGGGGATGCTGCGAGAAGAGGACAATAAGTACTGCGCCGACTGCGAGGCGAAAGGTGCGGGACACGGGGACACACCCGGGGCCTAGGGGACATCGGTGATAGGTTTGGTGGCAGGGAGAAAAGAGACAGGGAGAGAGGATGTAGTAGGGGTACGGGGGAGGCAGGAAACAAGCAGTGTAGGGAGATTGGGGATAGGGAGATGCTAAGATTACGGGACAGAGGGACAACGATTTGGGATAACAGGTAACTCGAAGGAAGGGCAGACGAGAGGTGGGCGGACAGAGCGGAGGGAAACGAGAGAACATGAATTAAGAGAGCCCGAATGACTGAGGTAGGGTGATTGCTGATGGAGTGACGGAAAAGCGTGACCGTGAGACGGGATAATATGATTATGTGAGACGAGACAGGGTAAAGGGACAAGGAGACTGGGACATAACAGGTAATTAAACTGGCGTGGCACGAGAGGGCAGAGGAAAGTAGAACTCTATAGACAGAGGGGTAGGGGATGCGGATATGGTGAGACACAAGTCACCGAGGGAGGAGGGGGGATTGGGGACGGGAAGAGAGAGACGGAAACAAGAGACTGGCTGAGATGGAGGCTTATTAATTGGGAGAGCGACTGTACCGAAAGAACCAAAGAGTATGGATTCCTGCGGTCACGAAAGCTTCAAATCAAGATCAAATCAAGATAGGGATAGCGAGCTTTACTCAAATCTCAAATGATAAACCCCAAACCCAGGTTACCCACAAACTGAACAGTTGAACCAAGATTTAAAGAGCTGACCCGAGTTATCCAATGGGTTAACGCGCTAATTCTAGGCACAGGGATCAAACCCAAAACCAATTCGAAACAGAACCCTTTAACCTGGGAACCAGGTTCTAAAATGAAAGTCCTTCGCTCTGGCCAGTGATTGTCCTTTAGGGAGTATTGGGCACGAATGGAGATTAATTGTTCTCTCCTCGACGCAGAACTCGTGGTGTATCTCATGCCTGCACGCGATGTCCTGTGTTCAAACATACGGAACCCATTGTGCTTCGCTAAACTGGACCAGTTCTGCATTCAATCGAGAGGCTAGAATTACATCATTGTAAAGAGATGTCTGAAACAGCAATCTCACTGCGTTATTCTGTATTTTTCTTTATGTTTAACGAATTTTTAATCCGTTTTCGTAACCTTGTCGGATGTTTTATTTTTATTATTAACATGACAGGCATGAACTGGGAATAGGGGTTATGGCTGGGGTAAGCGTGATAGCTAAGGTTACCCTTCGCTCAATACCCTTAAGCTGTTCACATCAGCCGCGTATGTAGTGGAATAAGTAGGTAATGTGCATTGGCAATGTTGTTGAGTAAGAAGGAGCTGACATATAAGAGGGGGGAGGGTGAGGTGGCTGAGTGCCTCAAGAGGACCGAATGCTGAGTTGGCACTTTTGAGAATCTTTGTCAAAATCCAGACAAGCCACCTGTGATTAAACTGCATTTTAAACTGTTGAGTTGATGATCACAGCCCAATTATGATTGACTGTTCAGAGATATCGCTCAGAGGTAGTTCTGTGACATCCGCTTCGTTGGTCCATTCTCAAACGTAGTGGGTTTGCACTGTTCTGTGACAGTTCCAAATTAATGTGACACCAATAGCGCGGTAGGGTTAAAATTGGGGATGTGAAAACACTAACGCGGAGGCGGGAATTATGTATAACTAGCTTTACAACCCGGCTTCGCCCGAGACTTGGATTAATACACTGCCTACGCAGAGGGTGGGGGGGACGTCAGCAAGCACACTGCGTAACGTCAGCAGGCACGCTGCGTGACGCTGCCGCATGCGGGTGACATGACAAATGTGGAGTCACTGCTCACTTGCTGTGCAAAATATATCCATTATTGCGCCCCCCCCCCCCCCCCCAAATACAAACGTCTATTTTTATACTTTTTGCATTGTGTACAGTCTGGAAGCTGCCCACATGCAAAATTTCAATTTTTTTGCATGTCGGGAAGTATGCTAAACATTTCGAACAGACACACATATTCACAAATTTCCCTTTATTATGTATGATTACATCATGTTGCTTTTCCGAGTTTTGACTTTTTCTGTTATTGCATTTAGATGTTAGCCTGAGGTGGGCAGTGGACCCTGTCCATCCACAGAGGTGTCTTCTTACCATGCTAGAGACAGCTCAGGTTGAGATTAAACGCACATGCACCCTGATATCTCCACTGGCGTCTAAGACTCGTCGTGCTAGATTAACTATTACCCTCATCCATGCTGTGTCCTGCTAGCTTGGTGCATGACAGTACATTCCCTGGCCGTTTTTCGTTTTGGGAAATTTGATGTGTGCTCAGCGAATGTGATTTACACACATAATCAATGTAATAATGCCAAGGCAAGTATGTTAGTGCACACAATTATTTTAACAAATTCCAGTGGGAGTTATTCAGTGTCATCAAATTGTATCACCTGTGCACTTAGTGAAATAAGGTTACCTAAGGCAGATCCACTACAGAATATTAAGATCTTTATTTAACCAGGAGAGAGTCCACTGACATGCACATCTGTTGTGAGACCTAAATAATGGAATCGAGAAGACAAAAGTAAAAGGGCACGGGTAGTAACATAATCCAAACCAAACACAAAAGGGGAACACAATAGAAATTAAAATACTGTGTCTTAATCACATTTGCTAACAACAATACAACGTGAACATTTCGAAGTACTTAAGTGTAGTGGCAGAAGACATCACAACTAGAAGACCTGTCAGGTTAAAGTCCCGGTTGGGAGTTGCCTCGGCTTATCATCCCTTTATGGAATGAGTATCACACTTTTAGGGACGCTAGCCCCTGTTATAGTAGTGGTGAATTTCAACCACTGGCTTAGAGCCAACAGTGGAGATGGTTACGACTATCCCGTGCTTGGTTGAACAATCCCCATGACACAACCGTCATTATTTAAGTTTTAAGTTAAGCATTATAAATCCATCCGTGCATCCTGAGACTATTAGAAGGAAAACATTTCCCTTATTGGAGTTGCGTATATATCGCAGTGGGCTCTTCCCGCGGCAAATTACAGATACACCTTTCAGATATATATTTTTTATGATCGAGTAAGTAACTTGAAAGTTCAGAATGGAGAGTTGAGGAAGGTCTTATGGACTTATTCGGGAAGAGGTGGTTGTGATGTAGGAGGAACACGTGCTGTATTTATTATGAAGACAGGTTACTTAAATGGATATTAGGGTGCCAACAAAAGGTTGCCAGTTTAACACGTAGGCTTGCGCCACCAATATCCATAATACAGGTTTTTTTTGGGTTAGATCGCATAAATATAAATGTCATTAAAACCGCCACCACCCGACACAGCAAATTAGTAAGCTTTGTCACGTAAACAGAACATGCCAATGCGTTGCTAGTACAGCACTCTGGTGTCTTGAGTAAATCAACAACATTCAGATTGTAAATGTTTATTGGGTTTATACAAAAACTACCCTAGGAGGTTGGATCATGAATGAAACAGCCATGCGATATGACAAGGTGGGAAGCTTGGCGTATCGACATAATTGGTTGTGGTGATCTCTGTATCCTGAACTAATTTGTGCAAGACAAGTCTAGCACGACAAGATGCATTGTGTGGCTGGGCGGCGATGATGGACGTCCACTGTCTTATGCGGCGTGTTGCGTGACGCGCCTCCAGAGTGCCACCGCTGCAGTTGACGCGGCATGTTGCGCGCACGCATTTCCGCTTGCCAAGTAGTCATTTCGCAAAACAGCTGACGCGCCTTTAATTTGCGTTGACACTGCCTGGGGGGGCTTCATGCTTCTTCCCTCAGCGCACAAAGGCAAACTATCCCTTTGTAGCCTGGTGAGGACGCGTGCTCTTCACATTAAAGACCCTGTTCAAAAGAAAAATTGGGGGGGGGGGGGGGCACGTTGGATGTCCTAAGCCAGCGTTAAAAATTCCTAATTTCCTTTTGTGGAAATTGGTTACAATGCCTCATAGGATTGCTACTGTTGACTTCCTAGAAATGAAGTGTTCATTTTCATGACAATTGGGCTCAGTTGGCCAGTAAGCAATAGTTAAACTTTCAGCTTTCCTTTTGTCCAGCAACTAGCAACTGGGCATGCCCAGCCACCTTAATATAATTTTTCTGATATTAACCATACTACATAATGTAGTTAAAGCCAAAAATAGATTCAGATATTGATTGGTATTTATAGATCGTAATCAAACCTGGGTTGTTGAGGTTATTGTACAGTGCGATAACCAACACAGCAACGTTCCCCGAACACCCACACACTTATAAAGCTTGCTCCCATGCTCATGTGGCACAGGACGTGTGCAATATATATTGGAGGGCAGAATCCCACTGGATATGGACTCCCACACGCATATTTTGGCACCATTGCACAGGAAATGTACAGGAGCATACAGATACAACAGCCGCCATTCACCATTAAGTGTCAGTTGACGTCACCACGGCGTTTATGCCAAACTAGGTGCACTTCGAGGCCATGTGAAGTGTTGATGGCTAATTTGAACTATTTTTAGCAAGCACCTGCTAAGACCAGAATTACACATCAGTGGTGGGTGGTGTGGCCCGAAACTTGCTTTTGTCATGCAAGTTTATAGCAAGGCAATGCTTTGTTTTGCAATTGTAGTGTCATTACAATAAATTGTCATTGCTATGGGAAGGTGAAGTTTCCCACTCCAAACATTGAATCATAATGAATTAATGGAGTACTGTATATGGCGAGTGTGTGTACAGTTAAATAATACGTCCTGTGTGTAATCTTTAAACGTTTATACTATCTTATATATATAAAAGGGAAATTTGTGAATGTGTGTCTTTTCGAAATGTTTAGCATACTTCTCGACATGCAACAAACTTGAAATGTGGCATGTGGGTAGCTTCCAGACTGTACACAATGCAACATGTATAAAATAGACTTTTGTATTTTGGGGGGGGAGGTGCAATAATGGATAGATTTTGCACAGCAAGTGAGCGGTGACGTCACATTTGTGATGTCACCCGCATGCGGCAGCGTCACGCAGTGTGCCTGTTGACGTCACGCATCCCCTCCCCACCCACCGCGTAGGCCGTGTATTAATCCACGACAAGAATCCAAGTCCCGGGCGAAGCCGGGTAGTAAAGCTAGTACAGTATAACTGAACCTGCAGTTTAGAAGGTATGGCACAATGAAGGTGTTGTGTGTGAATATTTTCTCAATTTCTTGTAGGGGCAAGTAGCGAACATATTAAACTCGTTATTTTGCTAAGTTTTACTGTGGTGCCTCGACAAGGAGAAACAATGCAGTGGGAACTTTCCACAAAGACCTAATTTTTATTTTATTTGGCAAACGTTCAACTTGCTGCCCTGAGTAATGTGTTTCTGTTAAGCAATGTGAATAAATTGTATGCTTCACATACACCACAACCATTAATTCAATTATGACCTAGTCTTCTACTTTAAGATGGCTACCAAAACCATCAACCTATGGAAAGTTCAGAACCCCGTTTAATCACAGGTGGCTTCCTGGATTTATAATCTAGCATTTTAGAGTCTCTGCTTAGCACTCTAATCTCTGAGCTTCTAAACACGTCCAGAATTGACCCCACTTTGAACTCTCATAAGTAGAATATCACCCTTTGTTACGGAATGGCATGTTGAAGCAGATTTTTGCAGAACTACTGAGATCCCTTCAAGTTACCTTATCCGTGCTAGGGGACAGTACTGTCCCACTTTCCCTACAACAGAGGACTGAGTCGCATGGCAGTCAAGTGGACATTTAAAATTCTGTAAAGCTGAAATGTAGTCAAACTAAGTGGCAAATACAATTTAATTAGATGTTTGTGCTGCTTTTGGTGACTCGACTAATACTACAAACTCACGATACTTGAAAATGTAATTTAACCACAGGCATCTGAAACTCCGATTCCATCTCAGGATATCACAGTGACGATTCATCTCTCTTAACATAAGCCACCCAGCCGCCTCTCAAGAATCGAACTTCATGAACGAATTTATGCTTTTTTACACCCAAACTATATGTAAGGTACGCATTAAAACAAAAATATTTTAGCAGGTGTAAGGCCGACTGAGCTATATAGCATTTTTTTCCAAATGCGACCTGAAATTCATGGCAGCCAAATAATCTAAACGCATATTTTTAAATGTGGAGGGAAAACCACGCAACCACGGGGAGAACACTCCAAATATACAAGCACGAGGGTCTGGATCAAACCCACGACCGGTATACCAGGCATGGTAGTTAACGTCTCGCAACTGTGGCAGATCTCACATTCACTTTGAGTTGAGCACGAGGCGTGTGACCACCGTGGTGTGTGTGGCCACCCTGACTGGGAGCGCTCTCCGGTTGCCCAGGTCCCAGGTGGGCATCGTGGAACCTCGGCGTGTTCGTGTGCATCCGCTGTGCGGGCATCCACCGCAACCTGGGCGTGCACATTTCGCGCGTGAAGTCTGTCAATCTCGACCAGTGGACGCCCGAGCAGATCCAGGTAGGTGCCTCCAAGCTGCTGCAACCACGGTGTCTGCTGCATACGCTCGGTGTTGGGGGGAGAGACTGGAGGACAAATGCTGTCCGAACCAGAGAAACACGCTCAGCCATGTTTCACTCACTGCCTCCCCGCGGCTAATGATATGCTTCAAACTGGCTCCTGAGCCACAGGTATTCATCATTAGTAAATATTTTGAAGGCCTTCATTTGGCTTTTTGAACCGAATGCTAAGGGTCTTATTCTATCTATCTCACAATGAACCCTAAAAAATCGTAAATATTTTCATTATTTAGCCAAGCCACCAGCATTAGAATGGAATTCTGAGGGTCTTGAAGATGCATTGGTTTGGCCTCGTGAGCTTCAGACATTAATGTTCTCTAAGAATCCTGAAAGTGCTTTGATCTGAGTGTTAATGTTGAACCCTAACAATCTCAAAGGTGCTTTAATTTGCCTGCCTGTGCACTGTTGTGCTCTTTGGTAAGTGCTTGCTAATGTGTATCATACTGTGTTTTTTGTGTAAAGTGCATAAGGCCTGGCACAATCACTTAGTGGTGAATGGCAGTTGTTGTTATTGTTTGTGTACAGTACATAATACAGAAAAAATATATAATTTTGGTTTTGGTGTTACATGACACAAAATATGACATCACAACTTCCATTCACAATGCATGCATTGAATGGTGTGCATAAGAATTGATTATTTTTTAATTATGCATTTGTGCTAATAAAACTAATCGTATATGAATAGAGGAAATGAGAGAGAATATGAAGCAGACAATGCATGAGACTGTAGACAACGTAAAATAAACATGTTATTCTTCACTCGAGTCATGTCTCGAATTTGTGACAGCTCCATAAATGTAATTGGATGACTCATCACATGCCTGCAGATGAGCCTCCAGTCATCGACGAATGACTTTAACAAATTCCGGGAGAGGATTGTCAATCACTCACTGTCCCAAGAGGATGTTCGATGCATTATAACTGGTGCGCTGTGTGTTCCGCATGCACGGTAGAACATTCAAGAGATGGGCAACAGGAAAGCACGACGTCTGTACGAGGCCAACCTGCCAGACAGCTTCAGGAGGCCGCAGTCCGACCAGTATCCTTTGCCCGGCCCGGCTGAAGAAATGTTGCTGCTGTTTATGTACTGACTAAGCTGTCGCATTGTCCCTACAGGATTACCGGTTGACGCGAGCCCTGCCTTCCTAGCCCCCCGCCACCTTTCACTATGCGTTTGGGCACAAATGCCTGCAACGTTAATCGTATTCGGCATGCTCACTGCTTGTTTCCCTAGAAGCTGGACACCAATGCTTTAGTCCTGACATTTTGTCATTACGAATGATGATAATAATAATGCATGGCAGCATTTTGTAGGAGTACACACTCCTAAGGCCGTTTCCTGGCAAGTCAAGCTCTTAAACCTCAATCTTGATTTGAAGCTCTTAAACCTCATAGATAAAAATCCTCGGATTATGCAACGTTACACTGAGTAGAGTTCTGGACTCACAATTGGAAAATGTTGAGTTGAGGACAGATGCCGTCTCAGCTCATCTCTGCATGATGGTCAATAAAGTAGGCACAAATTTGTGTCTAGCTGCTCAAACAAGCAATGGGGTGGTGCTCATCTCCTTTGTTGGCCCTGAACCATTTGCTGAGAATGCACATTTTTATGCTGAGGACTAAAAAGTGATTCTCATTATGCATCCTTGAGGGGGATGATGAGTTGAATTGTTCCCTGATCTGAATTTTGAATGTGTGACCTTCCAAATACGAGTCTATCACTCTAAGCACGGTAATATATGGTGCGATTTTTTATATTTAGTCAATTAAATTAAATATCAATTGATAGTTATTGGTCCAAGTGCTTCTGGATGAAGGCTTCCCTGTGCCATGTCAGTCACGGGGGTTGTTTGACCATACTTAACCATGAAGGTCAGTTATGTGGTGGGGTAGCCAGGACTGGTTCGGATATCACTCACCACTGATGTTAGCATTGGCAGGGAATCGAACTCTGGCCATTGGGGTTCATAGAGAATGCGCTTTACCACTGCGCGAATGCGTTGCCTGTTAATTGCATACGCTCACGAATGCAGGCATACACGCACGAGTGCCTGTTCAGCACCTTTCGTGTCATTTAGCAAATGAAGTCACCGTTCACATTTAGGCGTGTTCTACATTAAATATTTAAAAGATGGTTTTAAATATAAGAAGATATTCATGTTTTCTGAATAATTTACTAATGTTTTGTGTTTACTGCTCTGTGTTGGAATTACTGTTTTGTAAAAGTATTTACACACTGGCAGTGTCTATCTTGGCAACCCTTAACCGCTAACCTACAATTTAGTGCCGTCGAGATTTTCATCCGAGACAAGTATGAAAAGAAAAAGTACATGGACAAAAGTTTGGACATTAATGCTCTTAAGGTCAGTAATAGTAAGATCGCAAAAATCCAATTTATTCTCAACCTACTTGTCCTTGGCATACAGATCGACAGAATCGATATTTTTTTGGTCGCCCAGACAATAATTACTGTAAACTGAAGAGCGTACAAGCAATAACTTCACTCCTGTGCAGTTTCAAAGTTCTTGTGGGAGTTTACACACAAGCAGAATACTTGAGGCTCTGCATTTTTGTGTGTTTATCAAGCTCTCATATTCACTGGGTCAATATGGCCAAGCTTAGCCACTTGTTTGTTAGGCAAACAGTGCAATGGTAATGAGTACTGACAAGCAGGCTACAGTAGAGAGGACGCATGGGGTGCAACGATGCTGCCACTTCAAGGGAAGTCTGACAACGCACTGCATGGTGGCTGTGCTTTTGACTTTCCCCAGACATAATAACAGTGGTTGTTCGAAGGTGATTCTGGCTCCTCACATGGGAATGTATTTCCACCACTGATTCAGGGCTTCCAATGACATTGGTGCTGCCCCATTGCTCATTTGATCAGAGCAATATCTAGACTTTGAATTGGAATTTTTAAACTTTCAATTGTTGATAAGATTTGTGAGTTATGCTATAGGACCAAATTATTTTCAGTTCAAATATCCAGTAATCCGTGTTAAGCTGAACGCTGTTCATCCTCCACGTGTCTCTGTGATTGAGAAAGGCACATGAAAGCATGTTTGCTGGGGACGTGGCATGCTGTACAAGGTCACACGGGTGCTCTAGAGGCACTCGATGAGTGCACTGGAATGGGGAATATAGAATGCATTGACGTAATGAGCCAACTAAGCTTTAGCGCGACAAACACATGAATACATATTCTATGGTTCTTTAGGTAAAGTCACATAGATAGAAAAAAAATAATAGCAATAAAATAATAAAAATTAAAAGAAAGTGAAAAAAAAATGTATTCACTTTATTTAATAAAAATGAAAATAAAATGAATAAAGATGTATTTGTATTCACTTTATTTAATAAAAATGAAAAATTGAATAAAGATGTATTTTTTATTCACTTTATTATTTTATTGTAATTTTTTTATATCTACGTGACTTTACCGAAAGAACCATAGAATATGTATTCCTGCAGTCACGAAAGTTGTAAGTCAAAACATGAATACATGTGTATATGGTACCTTTAATGGGATGTTGGCACATCTGTGATTGCTCTTCTGAACATAGTGATAGATAGTGATTGCTCTTCTGAACATAGTGATAGATAAAGCAATTGCCTTGAAGGACTGACATAAACCGGCGCTCTCGTTTTCTGCCAGTGCTGAAATGTCATTTTCTGCTTTTTCCCCATGTATAGATTAATACCACCCTACCAGGCAGCTGTGTGTCATAAGTGTACAGAACTTGCCACTGAGCCAGAGTAAACATGTCTGATGGTTCAATTCCTGCCACAGCCGCCCGGAAAAACTTGCAGATAATTTCTAGTGTTGTAACCATGTGTGGGTCAGTTTCCTCGCTGAAGTTTATTTGTAGATAATGCTAAGAGTGTCTTTCCAAACTCAAGCGAGGGTTGGGCATTGTTCAACTCCGTTCTTAGCCTTGAGCCTCTGATGGAAATTCCACATTCCTGTGGTGGTAGGTCAGTGTCTACACCTAATACTGTATATTAATGCAACTACCTATTTAATTTTGGGTGCCAAGCTGTATAATTTTGGAAAAATACTGAATCTTGGTGGACTCAGTAAATAAAACATTCCAATTGAATTGAGAACATTGGCTGCCAGCAGCGTCACGCTAGGCCGGCACCTGCGCAGCTCGCAGCGGTTGCTATAAACATAAATGTTGTGGTGCTCAACTGGACTTGCTTGATTAAAACTGTGCCCTGGTGTGACAGGTACGATGTGAAGAGATGTGTTTAAATTCATTTTTCAGTTCTATGTCTGGGTAATTGGAACCTGTTACCAAATCTGTTGGCTTTGTTGCCTGTCATTACACTTGTGCTGAGAGAAGGCTACTTTTGAAAAGTTACCAGTCTCTCATCATGGCTTACTTATTAAGGTTTTTTGTGTAACATAGCTGAATGTTTTCAAAATAATGTAATTTTATAAAAAAATTACTTTTGTGATTAATTGCTTCAAAAATGTCAAACTTTCCCTGTTCAAACGAGCCACCACCATTATTTACCCCACTGGCTCGAGTACCATCGTTTAACGGGAGACGCTTTCAATTGTGAGTCTAACCACAGTGAGACCCATCCTGTTGCATTAGCATAGCACTCAACACTGCCAGTACTTTTCTTCTTTATATGGCTGCCTTTGTCATTAAAGCTTCCAAATTTTCCGGGAAGCTTGACCGGGATGCATGATGAGCCCTGTCTACGTCTCTGTAAATCCTAATCACTGCTCAGGTAGCTCCGTCGTTTGCCCCCGATTGGCAGTCGAGCATGAAGCCCAAAAATATTTAGTAGAGGCGAAAACATGATTTTTTTCAAAAGATTGGGGACACTCGAACAGCCTTCCGACTAATAGGGGCAGTCCCAGTCAAACTGGGACTTTTAGTAGCCTTGTGCATGTTTAGTGTTCACTACGCGCGCCATGCGCCATGCGTGACAAATGTGCGCCTTTCTCTCGCAAACAGTCCTCGGCTTCCTCGGCGTCACTATCAGGAGAGAGCCGAGTGGAGGTATTGTCACCCTTCCCTATTTAAGCCACTGAAAAACTGAACGGTGCATGTCCTGCTATGTAAACGGCTGGGAATTCATACATTTGTTTGTTTTAGAAACATGAAAAAAACGTATTTGGATTAGGTTTTTTTCATGCTAGCTATGCTTGCATGAAAATATTTACCAGAACTTATTTGGCCAAGTGGCACTGTGGGCAGGGGACTTGACTCAAGTTGAAAAGTTGCAAGTTCAAATCCTGGTTTGGGGTTGCAACTCAGAACATTATATCTCCCAGGATGAAAAAAAAAGAATCAGTACTGCTAAAGGAAGTCAACCATGTTTTCCCTCTAGACTGGCCTCCGCTATAAATGTGGGATTTCCACAACTGGTTGGGGTCCGTCAAAGGATATGAGACACCATCTGACTTCCAATTGCGATTCAAGAGCTCTGACCACAATTCCACAGATCATAATGTTTAAATAATGCCACTTGTAGCATATCATCATCACCAGCCATTGTTTAACCACTGCTGGATCAAGGCCATCCCCCACCCTATATTGCCATCTCAAATGTGATGCCACACTCCATTTTACTCATGCACATGAACTGATCTCATCTTTGTTCATCCTTTTGAGTGCATTCTCTCCTTTGGCTGCCGTTCTAAATTCACTCTTGTCCGTAGCTCATCATCCCGTCTATCGATGTGTTTCGTTGAAGCTCACATACTTTTCTTCAGAGGAGATGTAACTCAAAAGCAAATGCTTGTCGATGCCTACATATGCTGTGTGTCCTGCTGTCTCCAATAAAAGTTACAGGTTTCCTTAATGATAAGAAATATGATAACATTAGAGCACTCTGGTGACATCACAGATGTCCATATGCCACGGTATGGTCCCTTGCTTGATCATAATTTTAAAGTATTTGGATTATCATTAACAAAGCTAAAACTTTACGTATTACACAGATCCTTTGCCCATCCATACAAGCTTAGAACGAATTGTTTTTTCGGTTACATTTTCCCAACAGTTGGATGCTGTCTCTGATTTGCATTTTTCCCTGATTTATATGACCCTCTTTTTCACAACATATAAACATGCTAAGAAAGCAACATGTAAAGCAACTTTGTCGATCTACATTTGACTATCATTTCACTTACTGAAGCTGATTAAGTGTTTTGTGTGATTCACCGCAGATTAAATATAGCAATCCAAATTAAGTGTTCTTTTGTGGTCACTCGTATACCAGTGGCTTAAGAATGGTCAGTGACTTGTAAGTGCCGTTGCTTCGCATATATGTATTGTGTGCATCTTACATATGTATGTATGTTGAAATTATTTTGCACCGTATGTAGCCAACTGTGCTAATTGTAGGTGCGGGAGAAGGATAACTGAACACAAAAAGCAGTTTTAAAGAAATTCGTTTTCAATCTAGATTTAAAACTGCATAGCTCCAGTGGCTTACGTGACACTTGCCTTATTTCCTACAGAAGGAGAAGGACAAACGGGTGGAAGAGAAGAAAAAGGAGAAGCCAGTTCCCCTCGGCAAACCCAAAGCCGTGAGTCTGGGGGACACTGTTAAAGCAGTTACCTTAGAGATGAGATATGTACTGTAGAGGTTGTTACAAGCTCGAGAGGCAAAGGCATTGCTGTGGTTTACATTGTGCTGGTGCTAGTGGCTGAACAGGAACTTGCAGTGGTGATGAAATCAGGTAAAGCAAACTGCAGCTGATATAGCATTTGTGTGCCCACTTGTTTACACGTGTGTTGTTTTGCCATTGTACAGTTTTCTTTATCATTTACACACAACCGTGCACCATTGTGTGTGCGCGTAAGAGTCTACACAATGCAAGTGGCCACATGTGGAAGTTTGTGTGGATATGCAGTTTTGTTTTTGCACTCAGCGTATTGTGTTACACAATGAGCATAACACTTGGCCTTCATTATGGTTGTCACCACAGAGACACGTGTTTCATTGTTTGACTGGGAAGTTATTTCACAGGCCATAACCCAATACATCTCGTTCATGAATGTCTTGTATCTCAAGTGCTGGTTTGTGCTGTCTTCTGTGTAGACACGTGAGTGCTTCACTCTCTGTCTTCTCTGTTGAAAACACACCAAGAGATTTTATTTTAAAAAAACATTATATCTAGGTCTGTTAGTGCAAAGTGAGAGTAATAGATTTAATCGGGAAGGCAGCCAGAGGTGGGGGGGGGGTGACCAAGAGGAAGACCTTAATCCAGATGGTGTTGATGAAACTAAAATAGCAGATATTGGTGGTTATGTGTCGACTGCAGTGGCTCAAAAATCTAGCAGAAGGCAGGAAGCGATGACAGTGTTTGGTAGGATTGGCAGCAGTGGCTGTGATTAACTCTTGACCTTGTGCATTGTGCTGTCATTGGTGACTGGGCTGGCACCACCACGCACACAAGATTTGAAGTTGCGGTCTGGGATGTGAAACCCAAGATCTCAGCACTGCCGGCTCAGGGCACCGACTTGGGTGTAATAAAAATTGAGAATACCGTATATTATTTAACACTTACCATGTTTTTGGAGTGTGTTCGGACAACAATATGAATTTCCCAGGGGAACAGTACCACAATAGTTTTTTCTACGCTACAAACCCTGAGGCCTGAGTTTGATTCCTAGACACTGCTAACGTGAGTGGGGAGCAATATCTGTAATAATATATCTCTCATCAACCCACAATGACCAATGAGGTGGAGTATGGTCAAACAACCCCTATGACTGGCAGACGGTGTGTTACTCCTAGTACGCACGGTGGATTTTCTCCTGGTTCTCTGATTTCCTTCTGCAAGCTAAGGGGCCATCCATTTAGTACGTTCTTCAAAAATCTGGCAAAACTTGACCCCTCCCTGTACGCACGTTACTTTTTACCCCCCCCCCCCACACCTGCGTACATACGCTTGACGCACCCCCCCCCCCTTATTCTATAGAATGGCCGATATTTAATCCACACAGAAACGATCAAAGATTAATAACTAATTTGAAGGCCAATATAGACATATTATTATTGAGGCTCCACACCCCCCCCCCCGTTTCCTATGTGTACGTACATTGTCAGTAGACCCACCATACGCAAGTGTACGTATTTGGGTTAACTCCCCCTAAATGGATGGCTCCCAAACACACCTTATTAGTGATGACAAAATATCTAAATCAAGTCCTCTGAAAAAAGTATTGAGACTCGGCGAGAACTTTGTGGATAAAGAATTGGCATTGCTGGTTGTATCCGCTAGGGCTGGTGTTAATCAGTGGCCGTTTCTCCTTGTGCTGTCACTTCCGGGTTCAGAAGTCTCCTGAGCAGCAGCAGCAGCAGCGGCCACCAATTCCTTTACCAAAGGCAGCAGCTCCACCAAAGCCAGCTGAGCCTCCTGTGGACCTTCTCGGCTTGGGTAAGTATTGTAACTTCTGAAAGGGAGTCCACGTGAGTTGTCCTGGCAAGGGTATTTTGCCGTTTTGATCAACATGAATACTCGTAGGGTAGGGCAGGCACAGCGCGGATGCTTGCAGGGTATGAGCGCTCGTTGACTTCAGCCTTTTCTTCCCAAAGCCCCTCGCCTTGGTGCCACATCTTTTTATAAATCCTCTCTTCCTCTTTCCCGCCAATCTGATTGTTTTGGGTTGCCCCCCCCCCCACCAATCGCCTATCCCCTCTTTCACGCCCCTTTCGTGACCCCTACATTAAATCCTGGCATGTCCCTGCATGACCTCTACACTTCCATAGGCTTCATCAATCAATTTGGAAGTAAATAAAATAAATAGATGTCTTTTGTGTTCCTATATATAAAATAAAATGCGTCTTAATCTGTTAGCTTATTGACCTTTCCAGACTTCCATGAAACAGCATTTGATTGCCCTTTGGTTCAATCAAATGCTTAGAATTTGATTGCTTATTTTTACCAGGAGCATGTTTTCTTAAACAAATGCTGCTGGTTGATGTAAGTGTAAAAATCCAATAGACGAATAATTTTTTTTGTGGAGATATAGGATGCAAGTCTGTATTTATTTACCCAGAATAATCCGCTGCATCACAATGAGTGTTTACATTGTGATGTTATTTGCAGTTGAATGTTATTCCTCAATAATGTACAGATTGTACAGATTGTACATTATTATGATTTGGGATTAATGTCTTAAGGATTGTATTGCCCACTTTGCAGAATGCAGTAAAAAAATACGCTTGCATACATTATTGGGAATTTAACTTTTGATCTTTTGCAACTTATCTCAGGCAAGTGGCCACCCAACCTTCTGATAAGACCATTCGGTTGCATTTCTCTCATTGAGGTCAATAGTGTGTCAGTAGGGAATATTAGCAACGTTTTATAGTAAATATTCTTGGTTATTTCGGTAAAGTCACGGAAATAGAAAAAAAAATCTAAAGAATTTAAATAAAATACAAATAAGAAATATTCTTTTGGTCTTTCGGTAATGTCACGTAGATAGAACAATAAAATAATACAAAATAAAAATGAAAATAAAATTAATTAAAAATAATAAAAATATCACAATGTTTCGATCGCAACACAGGCAATCGTCATCAGGTGAAAAAAGAAGGGGGAAAAGCTGCTGAGGCAGGCTGTTTTAAAGGTTTGAAATTGTGTAGTGCAAGGGTCCTAAACGAAGTGGGCGGGGCTAGTAATGTTAAAGTGAGAGAGATTAGCATGTCAATGTAAACGGCGGCTGTGTAAACGAAGTGGGCGGGGCTGGTGATGTTAAGTGAGAGAGATTAGCATACTCCTTGGTTCTTTCGGTAAAGTCACATGGGTATAAAATAAAATAAATCACGACGTTTCGATCACAACACAAGCGGTCGTCCTCAGGCGGAAAAAATATAATCCAGCAGTGGAACTGCTGAACCAGCGAGAGAGCAGTTACAACAAGGTTATATATGTGGCGATGGGCAAGCAAGCGGGTCTGATTTGGAAAGGAATTCCACCCCCGGACGCAAGCACCTCATTTGTGTTAATGGGGGAGAGAGTATCATGCCCGCATATGCACATAACAGCATTGTTAATGAGAGATTAGCACCCTGAGAGTGCAATCCAAAGGACGTGTGAGCATGAGAGTGCAATCCAAAGGACATGTGAGCATGAGAGTGCAATCCAAATGACATGTGAGCAGGAGAGTGCAATCCAAAGGGCATGTGAACATGAGAGTGCAATCCAAAGGACGTGTGAGCATGATAGTGCAATCCAAAGGACATGTGAGCCTGAGAGTGCAATCCAAATGACATGTGAGCAGGAGAGTGCAATCCAAAGCACATGTGAGCCTGAGAGTGCAATCCAAATGACATGTGAGCATCAGAGTGCAATCCAAAGGACGTGTGAGCATGATAGTGCAATCCAAAGGGCATGTGAGCCTGAGAGGTGCAATCCAAAGGACGTGTGAGCATGATAGTGCAATCCAAAGGGCATGTGAGCACGAGAGTGCAATCCAAAGGACATGTGAGCATCAGAGTGCAATCCAAAGAACATGTGAGCCTGAGAGGTGCAATCCAAAGGGCATGTGAACATGAGAGTGCAATCCAAAGGACATGTGAGCATGATAGTGCAATCCAAAGGACATGTGAGCCTGAGAGTGCAATCCAAAGGACATGTGAGCAGGAGAGTGCAATCCAAAGCACATGTGAGCCTGAGAGTGCAATCCAAATGACATGTGAGCATCAGAGTGCAATCCAAAGGACGTGTGAGCATGATAGTGCAATCCAAAGGGCATGTGAGCCTGAGAGGTGCAATCCAAAGGACATGTGAGCATGATAGTGCAATCCAAAGGACATGTGAGCCTGAGAGTGCAATCCAAAGGACATGTGAGCAGGAGAGTGCAATCCAAAGGACATGTGAGCCTGAGAGTGCAATCCAAAGGACATGTGAGCATTAGAGTGCAATCCAAAGAACGTGTGAGCATGATAGTGCAATCCAAAGGACGTGTGAGCATGATAGTGCAATCCAAAGGGCATGTGAGCACGAGAGTGCAATCCAAAGGACATGTGAGCATCAGAGTGCAATCCAAAGGGCATGTGAGCAGGAGAGTGCAATCCAAAGGACATGTGAGCCTGAGAGTGCAATCCAAAGGACATGTGAGCATGAGAGTGCAATCCAAAGGACATGTGAGCATCAGAGTGCAATCCAAAGGACATGTGAGCATGAGAGTGCAATCCAAAGGACATGAGAGATTTTTCGATTTAAAGCTTTCGTGACTGCAGGGATTCATCTTCTTGGTTCTTTCGGTAAAGTCACGTAGAAGGGAAGTAATAAAATAATAAAAATAAAACATAATGAAATGAAATAATTCTCACGACGTTTCGGCTACAACGCAAGCAGCCGTCCTCAGGTGAAGAATGAGACACTACCAAGCTAGGAGCTTATATATAAACTGGGTTGGAGGTGGAAGAGCGCCTTAACAAAAAGAATGTGCATATGAAGAGGAATTTAGCATATTCATGGCAAATGCGTAGGAGGTGGGCGGGGGGGGGTTTCAAAGTCATATTATGCCAATGCATTATGCAGGATCAGCAGCACCAAGGGGGGGTGCAGGGAGTAGCATTAACAAAGGAAAGGAATGTTATTGATATGTAGCTGCAGTTACTAAACAACCACGTAGAAAACTAAAGTATAAACTACATAAAAAACTAAAGTATAAACTGCATAGCACCATCAGTATACTTACTATACTCTACCATAAGCTGAGTTACTAACAGCAAGTAATACATTACAATTCTATGTCGTAAAAATTATATAATATGCTTCCATCTAAACTTTATTCTCTTACATCACACGAGCATATACCGTACTATATACTGCCATAGATAAACCCAACATTAAATTATATACTGTATTACTATAAACCTTATACATTTCAACATAACACTATGTATTATTCTACCCACCCTAATGTGTATCGAAATGGTTTATTACGTCCTTCCAATGATTGCTAAGCCAGAATCCATCTTCTCGGATAAAATTGTCTCTGTGTTTGTATATGTGGATCGCCTCATGAACGAATCTCTCATGATAGCCAGATGGCTTGCAGAGAACCTCTGTCTTGGAGAAGTCAATGTCATGTGAGCCCACTGAGTTGTAACAGTGATCTGCCACGGCTGAGGTGTTTGTCCTACCGTGTTTCAGGTCAGCTTTATGTTCACGGATGCGGTCCGAGACATGTCGTTTGGTTTCCCCAATGTAACTGCTACCACAGAGGCAACTTAGTTTGTAGACACCAGGGTACTGTATGTCTGGAACCACATCTTTTACAGACGGTACCAGATCACGTATTTTATGTACTGTGTTGAATCGGACCTGGATCTTGTGTTTAATCAGGATTTTGGAGATCTTTTTTGTGACCCCAGCAATGTAGGGTAAGGTGATGGTCTTGAAAGGCTCCTCAACAGGATCCTTCTTGATGGTTGGAGTGATGGCTTTGCGGATTGTGTAGTCGGAGTAACCATTAGCCTTAAGAGCTTGGCGTACGTGTTTGAGTTCACTGGAAATGTGTTCATTGTCGGAGATGCATTGGGCTCTATGATATAGAGTCTTGATGAGAGAATTCTTCTGGGATGGATGGTGGTGGGAATCCGGTTTTAGATAAGCATCCGTATGGGTGGCTTTCCTGTAGACAGAGTGGCTCATTGAACCATCAGGTCTCCTTTTGATTAGGACATCCAAAAAGGGTAGCTTGCCATCATTTTCGACTTCCATGGTGAATCTGATGGCTGGGTGTATGGAATTGATGTGGTCGAGAAATTGGTCTAGAGCAGGCCGGCCATGTGGCCAGATGACAAAAGTGTCGTCTACGTACCTCTTCCATAAGGTCGGGCTTAGAGTGGCAGTCCGGATGGCGTCCATCTCAAATTTCTCCATGAAGATGTTGGCTACAACCGGAGATAGGGGGGAGCCCATTGGGGTGCCCTCAATTTGCTTGTAGAAAGTTTCATTCCAAGTGAAGTATGTATTGGTTAAGCAGTGTCTCACCAGGGGGGGTACCCCAGCATTCAGTCCTTGATGAACCAAGTCTTCAATGATTGCGATGGTGTCAGGTACAGGAACCTTGGTGAATAAGGAAACCACATCAAAACTGACAAGCAGGTCGTCTGGGGACAGGGCAATCCCCTTGATTGTCGATACCAGGTCAGTAGAGTTTAGTACTGCAGAGGTGGTTTTTCCAGTGAAATGCCGTAGGATTTCAGACAAAAAACGAGCCAATTTATAGGTGGGGGAGTTGATAGTAGAGACAATGGGACGAAGAGGTGTATCTTCTTTATGTATCTTTGGCAAGCCGTATAATCTTGGTGGCCTGGCTGCAGAAGGTTTCCGCAAAGCCATCACTCCAACCATCAAGAAGGATCCTGTTGAGGAGCCTTTCAAAACCATCACCTTACCCTACATTGCTGGGGTCACAAAAAAGATCTCCAAAATCCTGATTAAACACAAGATCCAGGTCCGATTCAACACAGTACATAAAATCCGTGATTTGGTACCGTCTGTAAAAGATGTGGTTCCAGACATACAGTACCCTGGTGTCTACAAACTAAGTTGCCTCTGTGATAGCAGTTACATTGGGGAAACCAAACGACATGTCTCGGACCGCATCCGTGAACATGAAGCTGACCTGAAACACGGTAGGACAAACACCTCAGCCGTGGCAGATCACTGTTACAACTCAGTGGGCTCACATGACATTGACTTCTCCAAGACAGAGGTTCTCTGCAAGCCATCTGGCTATCATGAGAGATTCGTTCATGAGGCGATCCACATATACAAACACAGAGACAATTTTAACCGAGAAGATGGATTCTGGCTTAGCAATCATTGGAAGGACGTAATAAACCATTTCGATACACATTAGGGTGGGTAGAATAATACATAGTGTTATGTTGAAATGTATAAGGTATAGGGTGGTTTATAGTAATACAGTATATAATTTAATGTTGGGTTTATCTATGGCAGTATATAGTACGGTATATGCTCGTGTGATGTAAGAGAATAAAGTTTAGATGGAAGCATATTATATAATTTTTACGACGTAGAATTGTAATGTATTACTTGCTGTTAGTAACTCAGCTTATCGTAGAGTATAGTAAGTATACTGATGGTGCTATGCAGTTTATACTTTAGTTTTTTATGTAGTTTATACTTTAGTTTTCTACGTGGTTGTTTAGTAACTGCAGCTACATATCAATAACATTCCTTTCCTTTGTTAATGCTACTCCCTGCACCCCCCCTTGGTGCTGCTGATCCTGCATAATGCATGGGCATAATATGACTTTGAAACCCCCCCCCGCCCACCTCCTACGCATTTTCCATGAATATGCTAAATTCCTCTTCATATGGACATTCTTTTTGTTAAGGCGCTCTTCCACCTCCAACCCAGTTTATATATAAGCTCCTAGCTTGGTAGTGTCTCATTCTTCACCTGAGGACGGCTGCTTGCGTTGTAGCCGAAACGTCGTGAGAATTATTTCATTTTATTATGTTTTATTTTTATTATTTTATTACTTCCCTTCTACGTGACTTTACCGAAAGAACCAAGAAGACATGAGAGATCTAAGATGACAATAGAGAGAGACACAGAGTTGGAAATAACAGCTAACATAGGCAGGCAGGATGGAAACATCACAGTCAGTAAAGACTTTACCTGGTTAATAACGTCTTTCCAATGATTGCTCAGTTTGTACCCATCTTCTCAGTTGAAGTTGTGTCTGTTTATATATCTGGATGGCTTCATGAACAAATCTCTGAAGGTAGCCGGTAGGTTTGCAAAGTACCTCCATCTTGGAAAAATCTATTTCGTGCGAGCCCACAGCGTTAAAACATTGATTAGCAACGGCAGAGGTATTGGTCCTACCATGTTTCAGATCCGCCTTATGTTCACAAACACCGTCCGAGTCGTGTTGCTTAGTTTTCCCAATGTAACTACTGCCGCAGGCACAACTTAGTTTGTAGACGCCGGGGTATTGTATGTCAGGGATCACATCTTTCGCAGATGGGATCAAATCACGAATTTTATGTACTGTGTTAAATCGAACCTGGATCTTATGTTTGCTCATAATTTTGGAAATATATTTGGTGACCCCTGCTATGTATGGCAAAGTGATGGTTTTGATTTGGTCCTCAGATGGTTCTTTCTCAACGGTTGGGGTGATAGCTTTACGGATTGTGTAGTCTGCATATCCATTCATCTAGAGGGCTTGGTGTACGTGTTCCAGTTCACTGGCTAGGTGGTAATGGTCAGAAATACAACACGCTCTATGGTGTAGAGTTTTCATGAGGGAATTCTTCTGGGATGGATGGTGGTGGGAGTCAGGTTTTAGGTAGGCATCCGTATGGGTGGCTTTCCTGTAGACAGTTTCTCATTGAGCCATCTGGTGTCTTCGATTAAAACATACAAAAATGGTAACTTGCCATCCTGTTCCACCTCCATGATGAATTTGATGGCTGGGTGTATGGAATTTATGTGGTTGAGGAATTGGTTCAGAGCTGGTAGGCTATGTGGCCAGGTGACGAACGTGTCATCTATGTTACCTCTTCCACAAGGACGGACGTAGAGTAGATGCCTGGATGGCATATGTCTCAAATTTTTTTATGAAAACATTGGCGATAACTGGAGATAAGGGAGAACCAATTGAGGTACCTTCAACATGTTTGTAGAATGTTCCATTCCAGGTGAAGTAAGTGTTGGTGTGGCAGTGTCTAACCAGGGCCGGTACATCAGCATTCAGTCCTTGTTGGACCAAATCTTCAATGATTGCAATGGTGTCAGGCAGAGGAACAAAGATACTACATCAAAACTAATGAGCAAATCACCTGGAGATAGTGAGATGTCCTTAATTAACGATACCAAGTGAGCTGAGTTAAGTACAGCTGAGGTGGTCTTACTAGTGAATGGTTGTAAGGTCTCAGACAGAAATCAGGCCAGTTTGTAGGTGGGTGAGTTAATGTTGGAGACGATAGGACGAAGTTGTGTGTCTTCTTTATGGATTTTTGGTAAGCCATACAATCTGGGTAGTCTAGCAACAGAGGGTTTTAAGGAAAACCGCTTGGTTGGTTCGATTAAAGATGTCGCATCAGTGATGATATTGTTGGTTTTCATAACCAGGCAGTTGGTGGGATCTCTATTGATTTTGGTATAGCTACCATCATTAAATAGGTCCTGAATTTTGTTAATTGTATGTGGTGTTGTCCATGATGACAGTGGAAGTCATCAGGCGGATGAAGACCACTTCTGTTGCGATAGAAACGTCGTGGGTATTTTGCTTTTATTTTTTTCAATTTATTTTAAATTGTATTTTACTATTTTTATTTTACTGTTTTATTATTTTCAATGTATTACTTGTATTTTATTTTTATTTTACATTTTTAGATTTTTTTGTTTTCTATTCACGTAACTTTACAGAAAGAACCAAGAATATACGTATATTAAGTGTCATGTATTGTCTCTTGATTGAGTGCTAAGCTCTATGATTCTTATTTTTTGGGTCTTTCGGTAAAGTCACGTAGATAGGTTCAAAGAAAATATCAAAAACTACGACGTTTCGATCGCAACTCATGACGACCGCTTGTGTTGCGATCGAAACATTGTAGTTTTTTGTTATTTTCTTTGAACCTATCTATGTGACTTTACCGAAAGACCCAAAGAATATGAATTCCTGCAGTCACGAAAGCTTTAAGTCTATGATTCTTGTTAATCATTTTATTATGCTTTTTTCTGTGTAACGTTAAGTGGTCATTGTATGTGTATCGTGGGATAGCAATTAGACACGAACGCCACTATTCATAGTTTTTTAAAAACATATACTTGCCTCTGCGTCAGTAGTTATGGAATTTCCACCACTGGCTTAGACTAATCTTCACGGCAAATTACCTCTATCAAAAATAATCGGAGCGCAAGGAGATGACAATTAAAGATAATTTAATCGTGTAAAAATCTACACAAACTTTACCATGACTACCATGTTTCCTATGCGTTTTACAAATTACACAGCGCGGGTTTGTTCAATGGGCTGCTTTTGTCTATGCATTATGAAAGCGTCATCCCTGTGCTTCTCTATGTCACCATGTCCCCTTTGTGGCCCGTGTTGGGTTAGTGTCACGGTGTAATTGGACTTCTCTTACAGATATTTGAGCTCATGAGCCAGTGTGGCTTTACTGGAATTGTTGGTGCCATGTCCTCAAATCTCCCACAGTGCCATCAATGACAGCCCTCTTAATGTGCTTGGTTGTAGTACATTTTATAATATAAACAGAGATCGCTACATAATTTCTTTACAAATGTGTGTTTTTTGGAACCACACTCATCTTGCTATTTGGGGGAAATTTCACGTTCCTGCGACAAGAATCCCCCCATACTTTTTTTTTATCACATAGCATCCTACATAGTTGGGTGGTGGGGGTGATGGAATCATGATTATGGTCAAGCTGAATTGACCTTGGAGGAGTTTCGACTTGAGGTCTACTGCTTAACCAACTGAGTATTTCACAATTAAGTTACAATTAAATCTCTTTGATCAAATAACATACTCAATTCAACTGAATAATGCGAAATGTTTTTTGTTGTCAAAGGCCAAAGCATAACTGTTCCTTATTCCAAACTAGCATTGGGCAGTGCTCATTTTCATTGACGGTCCTGAGCCAGTGATGAAAATGCCACGTTCTTATGATGGGAGCCGGTTTGTATGTTGCATCAACCACTCTTGAAGTTTCTGCAAAGTTGTAATGATTTTATCGACACTAGAGGGATGACAGGCTGCATATGTAGCAGTGTTGGTAACACACTGATAAATTGAAAAAATAGGCACATCCTGTGATTCCAGATACTCTGAGTGCATGAGATTAGGTGCATAATCCTGCAGTCAGACAATCTGTGATGCACATCTGAGACATTTCCTTTCCAGTGGCTGAGTCACTGCTTGTGTTGTGACATTTGTAGGTTTCATTTACACACAGCACAAAACCAGCCTCCCATATGCCGCACGTTTCTCGCTTAGAATTTCTTTCATTAAAACATTCTCTTAGAGGTTCCAAGGAAACACAATTGTGGAAAGTTGTTAGTATACTAGAAAGCATTCATTTGGCAGCAGAATTGCACAGAAACATGCCATCGTACAGATCAACATCAATCGTAATTTTTAACTAAATATAAAAACACAGTTTTTGGTCTTTATTGGTGCTGATGTTAATTTCGTAACAAAAAACATCTTGCATAGATTATCATGATATGAACATTCTTTATTTTATGAATATTGTGTTAAGTATAACAAAAAAATGCTGCCACTTTTCAATCCACTACTGGCATTGCAGAAGTAGTTTTGTGATGTCCACTTCTAAGGGCCATTCTTTAACGTGGGAGGTTGCACTCCTGTTTGAGATTTCCTAACGGATTCTTAATTTCACGAGATTCTGCAGCAGCACAACATTTGGGATACAATTTTGGTGGGGGGGGGGATAACCAGTTCATCAATATAATATATCATATCGCGAATGTTTGGAGGGCAACTTGAAAAGTAATATAGTATATACTCATTTTTCACAGTAACAGTCTAATTAATTACCTTTCCAAGTACTTGAATTTAATATGCAGAATATTGGATTGGTTTAATGTCTAAAATATCAGGCTTTATTTTAGTGATGTATACAGTTGCTGCTAATATTATTGCATGAACCCAAAATGTTGATAACATATAATTGTTTTGTAATCATCTTTTATCAATATCAGGTTGATCATGAAAAATAATCAACTGGTTAATGTAATAGTAATTGAATTGCACACTAGAAACAATTATAGTACAATATTACAGGATCTTCTTTATTGCAAAGAGTAACTTCCCAACACTGGTTTACAAAAGTCAGTGCTCTGTTTTGTGACTGCTTAGAACCCGGGCCATCACAGGCCCATTACAAGGGAAACCTGGGACAATGAAATCCAAGACTATACTACAATTTAGTGGCAAAACTAGAAAAGCAGTCCATATGAGTCAGAGTAGGGGTGATGTCACATCAAAGAGCATATCTTCTGTGTTGGTTTTTTGGATGTGTGTATTCAACCTGGGCTTGTATAAACAAGGCAAATCTTGAGCCTGTTTCACCTTCATTGTATTTAAGAGAAACTTCCCTGCTTGCCTGTATACTATTTTCTAAAATATTTGCGCGAATACATTTGCTTAAGCCAATTCACCAACCATAGGACACGCACTGCTGTAATGGTGAATCACACGAAACAATAGAATACTTTTGCATACAAGCACCGTAGGTGTCAGGCATGTGATGATGTAAGCGTTTCTCCCTTGTGTGTAAACCAATCCGCCTTAGTGCATCCCTCTTGTGTGTAAACCAATCAACCAAAGATGCTGCTTCTCGTTTCAGATGCACAAGGGTGGCACAGCGAAGGATCCGCTGTGCCCAATGGGACGGGTGGTGGAATGGGAAGTGACCTGGATATTTTTGGTCCCATGGTTTCCAACCCCCTGCCAGTGTCCACCAGTCAGGTATGCTAAGTGGAATGAGGATATATATTTTGGCATGTGTTATTTTGACATATTGTAATGCTTTGCATGTCACCAGAGCCAGTTCCGTGTCATCTTGGCAAGTTTTTGCAACTCCACATGTTTTCAATGGCACCTATCCTGTCACAAGCACTGTGGTAACGTTACCAACACTTATTGACATTTGACTGCTGTTGCAGTAGTTGTCCGATGTAGACACCAGTTTCTACCAAAGGAATCTAGAATATCCCCCACTATGGGCTGTTGGCTGAGATGAGCCTGTCCAAGGTTCAGTTGAGTACATTCACGTTTTTTTACGTTTGGGAAAGGATTCATATCCAGGCATAGTGGAATACATCTGCGATCCATTGCTTTTGAAGTTTATCAAACTCGGCCCACTGGGCTGTGAGATGGCTAATGGATAATCGCAGAGAAGGTGGTGGGTCTGTGAACCTGCCTGTCATTGTTGCCCTGCCCACCGAATGCGTGAATTGTCTTTGAGTACTCTGGTTTCATTGCAAAAAAAAACCTCATTAAAATGGAAATTGGCTAACAATCTCAATGACGGATCCGCCTTAAAAAAATATTGACATTCCACAAAGACTTTTCTGGTGAAATAAATTACATCATTATTACGGAAGCGTATCATGTGACAACACAGAAAAACGCAATGCATGCTGGGATCAGACCAAAATGCTAATTGTTTCAATTTCACTAAAAGAAAATTGGTTACTGGAGCCGAATATGCAGTACAGATAATTAATCTCAATGTGCTAAAAAATATATATATTGAAATTTCAATGTTGGTTTGGAAGTGTTTTGAATTCCTCCCTATTTGCAATCACTTGATCTAGAATAAAAACCTACATTGTTGCATTGCATTTGAAATCAGTTATTACTGAAGGTGGTGGAGAATAAAACAGGCAGAATTGGTGCTGTATATATAATTAATGATTCACAAGTATGCTCTTCGAGGAATTGGCTATTGAGAAAACCAGCAGCCATGTGGTTTTTGTACAAAGATAGTGTTTGATGCGGATTTCATTGCCATTACCAACTGTATTTAATGAGTGTCACTTATGGGGGCATATTTTTGAAGCCTTTGACTAAAACATCACCCCCCTTTAAATTATTGCTTATGAAGATGATTTTGTTACGTAAGGATTGGTCGTCTGCACACTATAGATTTAGAGCTTTTGGAAACCAAACAATTGTTGTTGCATGCTGTTTTGAACAATTTCAATGATTACACTATGTAACACAATTTGTGTTCCTAGGTAGTAAGTGTTATTTCGTAAATGCATATGCCTAAAAAGTATAGAAAATGGCTATTATTCCCCACAAACTTTACTTTTGTGACCAGGACAGTGATATTTTGAAATGTACCTATTTTCAATGAGAAAACGGGCGAATTTGTGTCTTTCGTTCACATAAAGTCAGACAAAAACAACATGAATCAAAATTAACATGTATTTATAATAAAATTATACAAATTACTACAAAAGATTTAGAAGTGAGTCATTTTTCGAGATTTACGATTATATTGTAAATCACTTTCACGAATCAGCCCCCAAATGTAGTCTCCCATCATGTTCTCGTTATACTGTCCTTGGTAGCGGCGTTCAAAGTCCAGTATATCCTGGTGGAAGCGCTCATCTTGCTCCTCCGAGTACGCGCCCATGTTCTCCTTGAATTTATGAAGATGAGCATCAAGGGTATGGACTTTGAGGGACATCCTACAGCCCATTGTGCCGTAGTTCTTCACCAGAGTCTCAACCAGCTCCACATAGTTTTCGACCTTGTGATTGCCCAGGAAGCCACGAACCACTGCGACAAAGTTATTCCAAGCCGCTTTCTCCTTACTAGTGAGCTTCTTGGGGAATTCATTGCACTCCAGGATCTTCATTATCTGTGGTCCGATGAAGACACCGGCTTTGACCTTTGCCTCAGACAGCTTAGGGAAGAAGTCTTGAAGGTACTTGAAGGCTGCCGACTCCTTACCTACAGCTTTGACAAATTGTTTCATAAAGCCCAATTTGATGTGCAGTGGTGGCATCAGCACCTTCCGGGGGTCCACCAGTGGTTTTCACTTGACGTTGTTCCTCCCCGCAGAGAACTCGGTCCGCTGTGGCCAGTCCCGTGTGTGGTAGTGTTCTGGAACTAAACTGAATGGATGGGCTTAAGGCCCTGTATTTATACTCCTATTTATATTACTGGAAAGTTCTAGAATGTTCTAGAAGTTATTCCAAGTTCACCCAGCACTGAATCTATCTGGAATGTTCTGGAAAATCGGTAAATTTCAAAAGATAAATGTCCTGGTCACATAAGCAAAGTTTGTGGGGAATAATAGCCATTTTCTGTACTTTTGAGGCGTAAGCAATTAAGAAATAATACTTACTACCCAGGAACAAAAAAAATTTGTTCAGTGTAATCATTCCAAAAAAAAAATCAACGTTCTATACATGACCCTGAAAAAAGGATTTTGCGAATATAAAAGGCTTATATTTAACTAAACACAATAGCCAAGTACTGCCTCGATGAATCACATTAGGGAAGTGTTTAATGTTAAAATAACTTTTAAATTCCCAACCAATAGACCTTCCAGGTTAGTGCTTTTGCTGTTGAAAAACTAGCTCCTGCTATTAGAATGTGGAAATTATGACAGTAACCCAGGTCCACCATAGTAGATGCCTCATACCCTACACACTTACACTAGAACAGGTTATACCATATTCAGGGAATGCTGCTGGGTGATCCAATGTGATGGGCAAGACACTACTGTTCCTATAACACGATGCAGCAACAACAGCAAGAACCATAGTAGTGGCAGTAATGAGAAAGGTGTAAATTTTCCTGAACAGTTGAGTTCTACAAAGTTGGAAAGACAAGAAGGGATGGAGTTCCAAAGCCGGTACGATGAGAGTACCAGGATGAGAAATATTCCTGAAATTAGGGCAGCTGTACACAGTGCAGATGTGAGGCGTCAACCAGTGTGAGACAGCATCCTAGCAATAAGAGATGGAATCACATAACTCCTGAGATCAATTACCATGATAGTAGTGGTACACATGCGATGAGAGAAGTTGTCATAACAACCTTGATAGCAGTAGAGACCTAAGAAACCGATCAATGATGAGAGAAGCTGAGATGGTATTATAGGGAGTTTCATCTATGTGTAATAAAAGACTCGGACGCTTCTCTCTGTCCTGTGTCCTTTATTTGGGTTCGATCTCTTTTCCTCACGGTACTCCCCTATAAACTCTCCACTCTGCAGCCCCAGGCTGCTGTCGCTCACGTAGCCCAAACTTCCTCCTAGCAGCCCCGCTGCTGTCACGTCGTGCAGACCCCTGCTGCCGACTCCTCCCTTGCAGACCCGCTGCTCTCTGCAGCCTCCTCGCTGCTCCTCCTGCCCCGGGGTCGGTCACCGTTGGCCGACGGTGCCGATCCTCGTGGCTCGGGTGTGTGGCGACCTCGCCACTCTCTCTCACCCTTCGCCCTGCGTGGCCTCTCACTTTTCCCAGTCCCCGATCACTCCCGACTGCTTCCGGTTACCCCCCTTATAGACCCTTACCCTCTCCCCCACGTGACGTAACTCCTCCCCCCATGACGTCACTTCCGGGAGGTCGTTTACGCCCGCATTACATATGTTTGGTTTTGTGGTCTTGGGAGGGCATAGGAATGTCCATTCGAAATTCAGTGGAGTCGTGTTGGGGAGCCAACATTGAATCAACCACTTCAAGCACCTATTGTAATGCTGTAAAATAACATTCACAGAATCCCTGTGATGTTTTCAGTACACAGGAATGCAACTCCAGCAGGTAGATACAAGGCAGCAAGTAAAGTTGTTTAAACTAGTCTTTATGAAAGCATATCTCCACGCCAGTGGCACACGGGTTAAAGCCCACATCTCATAGTTGCCATTGATGCGTTGCAGAAACACCGTGAATAAGACAATCTTTGGTGGAGACACCCCACTTACTCACTGGACAATACAGTGGTTTGCATGCAGAGCTGTGTCGTAGGTGTATTTTTTGGTTTTCATTATCATACCTGACATAGTTCCAGCAGGTTTTGTTAAAATGTCAGTCGGAAATGTGTTACGCGTGCAACGTGGCGTTGCCTTGGGGGTTGTTGAGTAAATTCCTGCAAGAGCAGAGTTCCCGGGTTCCTGTGGTTTTTATTCATGCGTTCCTTTGCATACTTCTTAGCTCTGTATGGTATGTACATATGCAGCCCTTTTATTGTCAGTCCCTTGCCAGATGAAGGCCTTTCCTCGCCCTGTGGGTCGTGTGGATTGTTTAACCAAACTCGACCACGCTGGTCAGTTGGTGAAGGTGAGGAGTGTAGACGGAGACGAGTTCAGTACAATGGATTTTTATGCACTTCCCTTTGCTGACATCTCAGCCCCCATACCGAGACGAGTCAAGTTTAATCTGATCGTTCGCAACCTGGATTATTCATGACTATGTATTGGGGGATTTCTATGGATTCTGGCATCGTTTGAGCATTGTTCTTTCATATGCTTGGGTTTTCTCTGGACATTAGGTTCATTACATGTTAAAGAACAAATTGTCTGTATATCAGAATTATACCCAGTGCTACTTACTTGTTCATGTGGGTGGGCTTTATCCGGCTACTCCCAGTTTCATCCTACATACAAAACACCCTTAAAGGCATTGGCCAAACATCCCAATGTAGAACGCGCCTTTAAAAGTGTTTTGAAACTCATTGTGGCATCTGTATATAAATAAATGACACAGTTATTTATACATGCGCATGTCATTCATGTTACTCATGGTTATTTTGTTGACTTTGATTAATCTTATTTACATCACAAAGCAGCAAAATATATATAAGTCCACAAAAACAATTCCATTTCCCAAGCAATGCACTAAAGCTCATTTTCCTTGATGGCCCAGAGCCACTTATGGAAATTCCACATTGCAATGGTGCAGCCAGTATGTCCGTAGTATGACTACCTCCGATTAGCACGGTTGGCCACGTATGGTGCGAATAAAGTTCAACATACATATATGACTGTACAGTAATACAATAGGTCACCGTAGAATAGTCCTACAAATTTATTTGCCATGTGACAATGCGTAAAATGCTTATTGGGACAGAGCTGCTGACGTGGCGAAGGGTGTGTGCGCATACACAGTTCTGCACGCGTGCCTGACTCATGAGTAAAACCAGGGTTGGGAGTTTTTGTTCTTCTGACAGATGTGACCCTGATGTATGACGCGACTCCACAGACACTCGCTGAAGCCACCAACCACCGCCCCTTGTTTACTTGGCAGTGATTAAATGAATGTTAACCCAAGGCAATGTAACCACTGTAAATTAAATGAAGCTGTGACCGATTTAGTTGGTGCTCCATTATCGAACCAAGTGAGATTAAGTTGATATTTGTGATCTCTCCTCATAAAGATATGACATTTCCTTATGTAATGTCAATTGTTCGTTTCGACATTAATAGCTAACATATGGTGCCACTTGTATTGCTGCTGGCCTTGAGGTTATGGATCTTGTGGAGGTAAATATTTACCTACAGGCTTTAGAAATAAAGACAAATTACATTTTTTGCAATTGTATGTGTGTGCACTTGCATGTGTTTTTGCGCACGTGTATATGTGTGTGCTTTCGTTTGTGTGTGTGTGTACATCTTTGTATTTTGTGCGTATGTGTGTTTGAGTGTGCATGTATATGTGGGGAGCGGTAGATTAGCGTTTAGTGCGTTGTGCTATGAACACGGCGACCTGAGTTCTAGTCCCGCTCACGGCAACCAACACCAGTGATGATAATTATCTGAACCGGTTCTGAGCCTCCACTAGGTCGACTCAGCCGCAAATGAGTACCTGGTGCAGTGTGTAAAGACATCACCACTGGGGAGACAAAGGCAGTCGGGCGTGGTGCTGGCCACCCACCCCCTCATGTGCTGTGCCGGCCTTAATAGGTGCTTGCTTAACAGCACTTGCCCCAAACAGTCTGTTAAGGCTATACAGGGGATTTTTGTCTGCATCTATATATGGAGAGTTGCAGCATAGTGGTTACTGCACTGCGATACAAATCCTTTAACCTGAATTCTATTTCGGTGACAAATATCTGAATCGGTCCTGGACCTTCCTGAGGGCGACTCGTTATTATATGAGTATCTGGTGCGGTGTTTAAACATCGGCATTTGGGAGACAAAGGCGGCCGGGGATAGTTCTCGCCCCCCACCCCCTCGTGTACCATGTAGGCTTTAAAAGCGCTAACACCACTTACACCAACAGTCTGTTAAAGGCTATATGTGGGATCTTGTCTTTGTTGTATATGTGTGGAGAATAGGCTTCCATTGGTTAGCACAGTATGCAATTATGCTGGCTGCTTGAGTGATTTCCGGTCATGAATAACATAAGCAGTGGAAGTGATTTATTCACCCATCTTGGCCATTCTGTAGGTTAACCCACATTTTTTTGAATACCTGATGCTGTGTGTGGACATCATTATTCTTGAGACAAAGGCAGCCAGTCATTCTCATGGCCTTATATATCTTTTGTGTGCTGTGACAGCCTTAGTCGGTCCTCGCTGATAGCACCAACATCTATGTGGGGGATCTTTGTCTTTGCTTGTGTTTGAATGTGCATGTGTGCTGTGCCTTCCTCCGCTCTGTAGGACTCAACAGGAATGCCTACATCAGAAAGTGCTGACAGTGGCAGTAACAGCGACCTGAGTCTTTTCTCCGAGGCTGCGGCCAAGGCAGAGGATGCCGCCAAGAAACCCCTCACCAAGGACTCCATCATGTCCCTGTACGGCCCAGTGCCCAGCCAGAACCTCAATCAAGGTAGTGGCATCATTGATGCAAAAGTACAACTCGTGCTCAGGTCATGGCCAATTCCCATAGCTCATTTGTGCATTGCAGACTGGCCCTTATACATTTCCCTTGCTTATTTGACCACAGATCTCCACCCTCTCCTCACATTTGGTGGAATCTTTCCATCCAAACAAATGCAAGGCTATTAATTATATCAAATCAAAGTGTCTCCACTATCGAGTGAGTGTTGGGCATTGCTTGATATTTGTTGAAACCAGTGGTGGAAGTGTCACATTTTAATACCAGGATTTAGTCTCTTCATAAAGATGAACATTATTTATGTAACCAGTGCTCTTTCCTGGAATTATAAAGTAGTGTTATTTTATGGACATAGGAGGGACGATGATCAGTTCTATTTTATGCATGTGAAACGTGTTTGGACCAGGTGCCAAAACATGTCTTTGTTTTTCTATTTGTGTTTCTTTTTCGGTGTGTCACTCTTAATTGTTTGCTCTGTGTCCGTCTAAGGCCGCAACTAGAACTCCTCATCTCCCATTTGCACACAGCTCCCACTAACCATTGCAGTGGCTTTCAAATTATGATAACAGTCTAAGCACTATAGTAAGACCAGAAATGAACAGCTGTTTGCGCACACATCTGCTTAATCCTTCTCGAACCCCACTCTCTGTGCCGCCAAACGCAGGCATGTACTACGCTCCGACCCCCAGCGCTGCATACGCACAGCAGTCGCAGCTCGCCGCATCGTACGGCCAGCCTCCTGTGGGTTACGGAGCTCCCGGCAGCATGACGCAGCAGCAGCAAATGCAGCAACAGCAGCAGCAACAAGCCATGGTGGGCCTAATGGCACAGCAGCAGGCCATGGCTGGTCTAATGGCTCAGCAGCAACAGGTGCACCAGCAGCAGGTGCTGGCGGGGGTAATGGCGCAGCAGCAGATGGCTGGGGTGATGGCGGGCGTGCCGAATGGATACGGTCCCAATGCAGGGGCAGTGACGCCGGCAATGATGGGCCTGAGTGTGGGGCCTGGCATGGTGGGAGGGCAGCACGGGATGGTGGCACAGCCCGTGTATGGTATGGCCCCACAGATGAACGCTGCTGCTCACCAGTGGAATGTCAACCAGGTGAGATGTACTTTATTTGCGTGGCGTGTGTGTGTGGAGCGTGTGTGCTTGCGTGCAGTGGGGAACGGTGATCCAGTCACCTGTATACTGCTGTGAGTCCAGCAGCCCGAGTTTTATTCCCAGCCATGGGAAATGTCAGTTGGCAAGCTTTGCCTAAGTTGACTAAGCCTTAAATGATTACCTGGTGCAGTGGATAAACATCAGAAGTTAGGAAGTCGGCAGTGACCGAGCGTGGTGCGATAACACGACGTTGTGCGCAGTGACGGCCTTAAGTGCTCACTCGTAGCACTGCCCCAACAGATCTGTTCAGGCTCTATGGGGATTATTCTGTTATGTGCCAATTTTTGCACGTTTGCATGTAATTTTCTACATTTGTATGTAAACATATCCTATGTGTGTTTACTTTTTGTTTATGCATATGAATGTAAATGGGAAGGTGCGTATTTTACGGTGGTTAGTGCGCTGCGCTACAAACCTGGCGGCCCAGGTTTGATTCCCGCTCATGGTCAACACCAGTGACGATATCTGAACCGGTCTTGGGCCTCTCCTAGGTCGACTCATCCCTTAAAATGAGTACCTGGTGTGGGGTGTAAACATCCCCTCTGGGGAGACAAAGGTGGATGGTTGTGGTACTGGCCACCCACCTTCTTGTGTGTCATGCCAGCCGTCATAGATGCTCGCTAACAGTACTTGCCCCAACAGTCTTTTAAGGCTTTACAGGGGAACGTTGTCTCTTTGTCTTTGTATTTTTCGGTGTGCACCCATGTATGTGCATTTGTTTGGGGGGTTTGTATGTGTGCATCACCCAGTGGTGGGGACGGTTCACATGCTTAAATGACCCTCGCTTGTACTTCCCTTATTTTTTTGCATACGTGTGTGCACGTGCGCTTGTTTACCAAACCAGCTGAGTCAACAGATGGCGGGAATGGCGGTGGGTGTGCCTGCTGGTGTCATCGGATACGCGCAGCCTAGCGGTGGTGCAGGTGGCGTCTGGGGCGCCGGAATGGGGACCCAGTCCTTGGCCACGCACACCTGGAAATAGCGGAAGCTGCCCCGACGCACCACCAGCCCTTCCTTACCCTCATCCAATCAGCATCATTTACCCGCCAAGGACTTGCCCGTACAGTATGCTGGCCAGCTGGACTCAGTGTGTCTTGAGAAACACGGGTGCTCACCACCTGGGCACTGTCACCCACGCACCACCTTGCACTATTACACACGCCTGACAATCACACACACACCCACCCACGCACCACCTTGGATAAACACACAGTCTGGCAGTATCTCATACACTACCTACAACATTTGTATTCCACAATTGTTTGCAGAAGAAATCCTGTGAAAACATTCCATCATTGGGGCATCGACGTATCGTGTTGCTGGTGCTGGAGGTCCTGCTGTAGGTACTGGTTTTCGTCCTGGGGCTGATGGTGGCGCTGCTAGTGTTGCAGGCACTGGGCAAGTCAATTTATGGGTAAACGCAACCACATAGAGCCATCCTATCCCCATGTACACAGGTGTACAGTAATGCTATATATGAATATACAATATATTATTTTTAGACAAATATGCCACCATGTAATTCTTTCTCACGTGTGCTACATTCTGACACCCTGTTTAGTGGTCTTGGGCTATCGGGCGTCCAGAATTTGTGCATGCGTAGTGGGGTGGGGGCTTTTGTAGACAGACGTACCCACATGTGTCGGAGCAACACAGACACATACAGCGCGCGCTGCTTGTGTACCGGGCAGCATTGTGGGGGAAGTGCACCGCACAAGGATTATAAAACGTGCCCATCGTACGGTCCGTGACATTGCCCAGCATGCTGTCCTTTTGAGGTCCTTTGTGCTTTCCAATAATGTTCCAACCAAGTTTGTCGGTCACATGTTAAATAAAGAGGCAAAGGAATTTAATGTAACTAGAATAATCTCCACTGTGGAAGGTGTGTTCTGTCTAGCTTTGATTTTTGCGAGCCTTTGTAGAGAGGTTTGTTTGCTGTGATGCCACTGCCTTCGGAATTTGTACATGGGGACTAGGTTGTCGCTCTAAACTTAACTTTACCAAAGCATGTTGGGATTAAAATTAAAACAGTGAAATTATTATAAAGACGTGTGTTTAACAAATAGCGTGTGCTTTAAAAAGTCACGGAGTCTGCTCAAACAGCCTTTAGGTAGTACACATCCTCCATTGGCAATCCTGAGCCAGTCATGAAAATTCCACGTTCATTTTGCATGATCCAGGCTTCTAATCGAACAATCGCTGTTTAAACAGACTGATGTGAGAATGGACAACCAAGCTTATTGAAAGTGCTTTGTAAAAGCCAGAGATGTGAGTTTGCTGACTGATTTTATTAAGACACGGCCTTGAGTTGCTGGTGTTGCCCCCTTAGACAATATCTTTCTGCATTCTGCTCAGCTACGGTTGGCTGTCATTGTCAAGAATTTTGCACAGTTGTGCAAAGCCTTGCTATTGTGTGTGAGCAGCACAGGCTTTTGTGTGTATCAACAGCTATGGTTCTTTTATTACATCTACCAGCTGGTAATTGTCATGTTGAGCTATGTAACGGATTTTTTTTCTTGTTTGACATTGTAAGAAAATGTATTGCCGTGTCTGATAATTGTTTAATGTGGAAATTATAAATACAAAAACATAAGTGGGGGTCAGTAAATGTCTTCACTTTGATCAATGTTGCGATCTTGTACAGAAATCAGTTTGTTATATGAGAGATCTGCCAGTGGTTATTGATTTTTGTTCTGCAAAAATAGTTAGGCATGTGTCATTCCCCATGTCCGTACGATTGAGCACATGCTTGTATATGTACTATCCATTAACGTGTAGACATCATGGTAAGAAATTAAATTAAAACAAAATTAGTACTATGTACAGCATGTCCTTGTATAGTACATTGTTGTATGGGCAAGTCAAAGTATCTCCCTGTTCGTACAAGTATTGGGGTGGTGCTGCTCATCTCTGTTGGCAGTCCTGAATCACATTCCAGTGACAAGGGTCAGTTCCTTTACAGCACGACCACTGTTTATTTTTTCTCCAGAGTGGTCGGCATTTTATTGACCCCAGAGGGATGAAGGGGCTGAGTGGATTTCACGGCCAATATTTGAAGTCGCGACCCACCAATTTGCAAGTTGGGCACTTAACTGGAGCACCACCTGTCCAGATAATGTATGCTTGGGTCTACACACAAACACACTATGTGCACCTTTCCATAACACCAACTCATTTGTGTTTGTAAACTTGAAACTATTTTTGCTGAACAGATCTAAATTATAAGCTTAAGATAAGCTTAAGAGGTAAAGACTTGATGCATGATGGCTGAATCAAGCTTATACAATGATTTAAATTTGTCTAATTTCCTATTGCATATTTTATAAATCTGTACGATTTCTGTAGCAGAAAGTTCATTTTATATTGTTTTTGTAGCATATGCTTCCTGTGTATTACATATATAGACACTTAAATCAGTTATTTAAATTGTAATTTGCGATGGTTAACCATTGCATTGTTTTGAGGGGGGAGGTACTTGAGGGGCTTCTTCAAAGCAGTGGCTGTCAAAAGGGACATTGCCTGCCAAGAGCATGTGCACGCTTGGCAGCAATTGTGTACAAGACAACATGTAAACGTGTGAGCCATATGCTAAGTTTGCACATTTGTAATTTGGTTTCTTGGGATTTGGTAGCATTGCACCAATAAAAAAAAGTATCGGTTTGTGTCCCTTTTAAGCCAGCATTGTTCGGTGCCTTACTTCCATTGGCAATCCTGAGCCAGTGGTGAAAATTGGACATTCCTTGGTTGGGAACCAAGTCTCTCCACAGGATGACCACTGTTGTTGACCTCCATTGACCATATTGTGCAGCCTTCCTGCTTGATACCGATTTCAATGACCCCAGTTGGATGATTTTCCTACAATAGCTGTCTGCACTATTTCTCATTGACAACAGCATGGAGATGGCCCTCTATGGGAACTGGGCTTAACGTACGTGCCTAAAACCCAGTTCTTGATGGTGTACAGCAAATACATTGTTCGAATCGAGGTACAAATATTCTGGCATGGTAGTTTGACGCACAAACGAATTGGTGCAAGTTAAAAGTCGCTACCGGGGTGTCAGCTCTTCCCATTATACCTTCGGGGTGAATACAATTATACGAGTACAACTTCATAGGAAGTCAACAGTGGTCGTTATAATCAACAGACTGGACCTTGTAGGAATGTGGAATTTCTGTCACTGGCTTAAGACCAGAAATCGAGTTGAGCACCACCCACAATAATTGTATGGTCGTGGAGTAATAGTATGAGTGTGCACTTGACTTTGTTTCTAATAAAACACCTTACGATGGAGTGTCTGGTGACTTATGAAATTTTATTGAAGGTTTTGGCCATTGTCAGTTGCATTCGTTAAGTTGTTAGGGTAATTTAGAGAATGCCATGTATTCTGGTATTGGCTATTGAGACACATTTATTCAACGTAATTGTCTTTTATGGTTAGCTAAATTTTGCTTAATATCTTAAGGCCAATCCTAGGAATCCTTATTTAGACCTTGTTAAGCGAGTATAGGCATCTTGCTACGATACAGATATTTTGTGGTGGCCGCACATGCCCTTAACACTGACTTGGGAGATTGAATTGGTGGATCGTTCAGAGATGGAAATGCTGAATCGTACCCAGTTGCAGTGTAATAATTCACTGTAACAAAAACATATTCCCTGGGTAGTAAGTGTTATTTTCTAATTGCTTATGCCTCAAAAGTACAGAAAATGGCTATTTTTACCCACAAACTTTGCTTTTGTGACCAGGACTGTGATATTTTGAAATGTACTTATTTTCAATGTGAAAACGTGTGCATTTCTGTAATTCCTTCACAAAGTCCTGGTCACAAAACAAAGTTTGTGGGGAATAATAGCCATTTTATATACTTTTTTGGCACAACCAATTAAAACATAATACTACCCAGGGACAAAAATCGTGTTACATCTATATATATGTAAAGGAGAGCCGACACAAGATTGCAGGGTTTTCGTCTTTTAATCCTTGTCTCCCATCCACACCTGTCCCCAGCCGTCCCAATCTCGTTCCCGCCCAAGGCCCCCTCTTCCCGCCCGTTCTCCCCTTATATCTCCTCGATCACCCCTCCCACTAGTTCAAGTTCATTTATTAGGTATAGCCCTGTGAGCCATTCAGCTCTTGAATCGGGTGCAACCGCAACAAACAAAAACATGAACAAAAAACATCTTAAAGTGAATATGTGACTAAGTGCAAACAGAAAATCCAAGAAAAGACAGCAAATATTGCAGAAAAAACACCGTACACCAACGCTGTGTGCAAAAATCCCAGTGGGATGCAAGTCAAACAACAACAACAACAACCACAAGACAGCTTAGATTAAGGCCATCAGTCTAACTCTGTACTACAACAAACAAACATGGCTAAACCAATACACTTTTCGAAATCACCAAAATAAAGCCATGAAAGCAATGAAAAAGCAATCATAGGAACTGTGACAGAATTTTCACAATAAATGGCATAAACAACATGTACTACCAAAACCCTGCAGCCATAGCTGGCTGCATGAGTCACTCCACCTTTTAGATCAGCACACTAAATCAAAACACAGGTCATACTTTGTAGCGATCATCCGGAGCGAAACATTTTATTTTAGGTCACTGAATAGCACTGGCAGCTAGGGGTGTACAACTCCTCTAGAGCAGTTTTGAGTGAAGATCTCATAGGTAGTGACTCAAGTTTCAATTTATTGGCAACAGCATTCCAGACCCTGGGGGCATCAATAGCAAAGGCCCTTCCTCCAGTATATGTACGGCAATAGGGAATATTAAGCTGGTAAATGAGTGTAGACCTTAGGTCAAATTTGTTCTTTGAAACAGAGATGAGATCCAGCAGGTAATCTGCAGATTCTTTTGCAAGTACATCATGAATAAATAAGATCTGGTGCACAAGCCGTCGAACATTCAGAGATGTTAAGTTTGACCCAATGTAGAGGTCACAGTGGTGAGTCCTATATGGGCAGTTCAATGCAAATCTTAAGGCCGAGTGATACATTGAGTCAAGCTTCTTCAGTACAGTACTTGGGGCTGATTTATAAACAATGTCACAGTAATCAAGTAGAGGCAGTATGGTAGCTTTAATCAATTCCAAACGGAACATAGGGGGGAAGCAGTGCTTGTGTCGATATAGAAAACCAATTTTAATTTTTGTCTTTTTCCCAATATAATCAATGTGATCTTCAAAATTCAGTTTTGAATCCAGGATGATCCCAAGATACTTATAGATCTTAACTTGCTCTATTTGATCATTATTTAAGGAATGTAATTTGGGGAAAATAACTTCCCGCTTTAGTCCTGGTGAGAAGCATAGCACCTTGGTTTTGGCAGGATTTAGGACTAGTTTAAGAGCAACTAGCTGATGTTGTAGTTTGTTGAAATCACTCTGGAGCTTAGCAATCACGTCATCCGGAGAGCGGCCAGCAGTAATTAGTACCGTGTCATCTGCAAAAAGATTTACCCTGGAATAATCCAGTTCAGTGCCCAAGTCATTTACATAAAGAGAGAACAAGAGGGGGCCGAGAATGGAACCCTGTGGAACCCCTTTTGTTATCTTAACACTGACCTCCAACCATCTGTGAATACAGTTTGGGTGCGAGAAAAGAGGTAATTTTTTAACCATTTTACTGTGTTTTCGGAAAAACCGAGGCAACTTATTTTACTAAGCAGGATGTTGTGGTCTACTGTATCAAAAGCTTTGGACAAGTCAAGAAAAAGACAGGCGCAGTACTGCTTATTATCAAGGCTACTGTAAATGTGATTCATAGAGTCTAATGCAGCAGATGTGGTGCTGTATTTTTTTCGGAACCCAGATTGTTTTAGATGTAATAGATTGTTGGCGTACAGGAAACTGATAATTTGGTAGTTCAATAATTTTTCAAAAATTTTCATCAACGGGGACAAAATTGAGATAGGTCGGTAGTTATTTGGATCATCTTTAGGGCCCCCTTTGTGAAGTGGACGAACATAGGAATGTTTCCATTCTAGAGGAACTGATGCTTCTTTGATGGACAGGTTGAAAATATGGGCTATAGGTTTGTATATTAGGTGACCAACACTTAGTAGAGCAAAGACGGGAATACTATCTGCTCCGGTAGAGGAGGACCCTTTGAGGAAGGACAGTTGTTTCAGAACATTACTTTCGTGGATTGGCTGAAAACTAAATTCGCTTAATGTTTGGATAGGGGTGTAGGAATTTGCATGAGCAGGGGTGACTCCCAATAGATTATCAAATAGGGTACCAGCTTCAGAAAAATGAAGGTTAAAATTGTCAACTATTTTTTGGGGATCTGAAAAATATTCCCCATTTCGGTTAAGCTGAACGGGCAGATGATCTGTTTTGGATGCCTTTTCGATACATTTGATTGTTTTCCAGAAAATCCTGGCATTTCCATGAGATTCAAGGAGAGTAGAAGAGAAGTAGTCATTTTTTGCATGTCGTATTTTTTTGACGCATCTATTCCTTAAAATCCTGTATTCTAGCCAGTCATTAACCAAATTACTTTTCTGAGCACATGCCCAAGCCTTGTCTCTAGTTTTCATGAGTTTTGTAATCAAAGGATCAAACCATGGTGGACGATTGCCTTTAGTTTTAAATTTAACCAACGGAGCATGTTTGTTAAGAATCTGTAGAAACGTGTACCTGAAGGTCTCCCAAGCCGTAGTCAGGTTTGGAATATCACAGACCTTGTCAATATCCGAGTGAAGCACATCATTAGTAAATGCCTGTATGCTGAAGTGTCTCATGGAGTGCTTCTCAACCAATTTAGGGGGGGCTTTGTGTCTGGCTGATGATCTCACCCCAAAAATGAAGGAGTGATCACTAAGGTTATTACCTAGAACACCAGTCAGTGCGAAATTGTGAGGGGCATTTGTCAATAGGACGTCAAGCAGAGATGACTGTCCCGGATTTTTTAGGTTGGGTCTTGTGGGGACATTTATTAATTGAAACAGGTTAAATTCATCTGCAAAATTTGTGGCCACGGCCGGCGGGTTTAGCCAATTCCAATTTAGATCACCCACTAAAACTATTTCACCTTTAGGGAGGCCCCCAAGAAGCTCTCTCAGTGCAGATGCAGCTTCAACATCCTTACCACTAGGCGGTCTATAGCAGCACACTACCAATATGTGTTGATTATTAGGGAGAGTTATTCTGAGAGCCAGACCTTCAAAGCAACATTTTTTAAACAAGGAGTGAGCTGGTGAACATGCAATAGTATTACGAACATAGATGGCAATTCCACCTCCTTTAGATCCTCGGTCAAGCCGAAAAAGGTTGTAGTTGTCAATCGTAATCTGCAAGTCATTGACGGCAGGAGTGAGAAATGTTTCTGTTAGGCAAAATATGTCCGGGTCAAGATTTGCTACTTCTAGTTTTAGTTGACTTAATTTAATCAAAAGCCCTCTGATGTTGACCTGTAGAACACCAACACCTTTTCTGCCAGAAAAATCTACAGAATTATATGAGTTCTTTACATTTGGGCCAGGATGAAGCTCAATACCACCCAGAAATAAGAAAAGTAGAATTAATAGTTTGCACAGGTATTTTCTGTGAAAGGATGAAGAGCGACGAACCTTGGACGAATAGCAGCAGCTCGCAGATGGTGTTATTTTTAAGAGCAGAATGAAGTTTGGAAGGAGTGCTGGTGAAGTAATGGGACAAAGATAGGGTTTAAAAGGATACAATGATGGAGTGTAGAAGTGTCTATAAGTTGTTTCATTAGCAGGTGTAGTGGCAAATTTAGCAATAAGTATTGACGCGAAGTAACGCGGGTAGCCGTTTGTAGAGTTGAGTGTGGCACTAGATATGGCCGGGAGGGACAGTAGTAAGATACACAGCAGGTGAATTGACATCTTTAAAACACTAAATTTAAACACACACACAGCTCACTCACACGCAGCTCACCCTCACCCACTCTCACGCACAGCCCACACCCATGCAGCACAACGCACACACGGCCGCACACGCCGCCGCCATCTTGCTGCTGTTGTTGTTGCAGCTGCTGTTGTTGTTGCAGCTGCTGTTGTTGTTGCAGCTGCTGTTGTTGTTGCAGCTGCTGTTGTTGTTGCAGCTGCTGTTGTTGTTGCAGCTGCTGTTGTTGTTGCAGCTGCTGTTGTTGTTGCAGCTGCTGTTGTTGTTGCAGCTGCTGTTGTTGTTGCAGCTGCTGTTGTTGTTGCAGCTGCTGTTGTTGTTGCAGCTGCTGTTGTTGTTGCAGCTGCTGTTGTTGTTGCAGCTGCTGTTGTTGTTGCAGCTGCTGTTGTTGTTGCAGCTGCTGTTGTAACCCTCCTATTGGTGGGAATCCTTCCCCTGACACCCCTACATCACCCCCCACCCCCCCCCGGAGAAAAAATAACCGTCCTCGGTTTTGCCTCCCCCATGGACCATTTAAGTCCCCCCATGCCTCCCACCACTGACAGTGACGACAGCCCTTAACTCCCCAACCATACAATGCAATATAACACGACAAAATCAATTGCGCGGCCTGCCCAGGTCTCCAGCCAGCGTCCCGTAACAGCCCAGACATCCACAGGCAGCAGATGACCGTGGCGGCCCCCTCCTTCGAAGGCCCTCTCGTCGCGGTCCCTGGTTCGGTGTGCCGGTGTTGCCTTGCCTGGCGCCGCTGTCTCTCTGGCCCCCGCTCGTGCTCCGTCAGGCCTCACATGGGGTGCTGTAGGTGACAAGGGAACACAGGGCACCGAACCCCCTGCCGGTCGGCGCGTGGTGGTCGGCGACCTTGGCCTGGGTAGGGATGATGATGATTTTGGCAGTGATGTTGGTGGTGATGTTGGTGAAGATGACGGTGGAGAGATGTATGGCTTAAGGCGGGTGGGGTGTACAAACCATCGTCGCTTACCCAGTTGGACCTGGACGCACTGCGGTCGGAGTGCTTTAATGACCTCGACCGGCCCTTTCCAGGGTCTGTGCAGCTTTGGTGAGAGGCCAACCGGCACCTGAGGACAGTGTAGCCATGCTTGGTCCCCGACTTTAAAGGGCTTGGCTGTCACTGTCCTCTCCCGTATCCGTACATTACTCTCTTGGCTCGTGGCCGATGCGGCCTCGGCTGCTTGGCGGGCCTCTCTCAAATAAATGAGGGAGGTCTTTAGTGCCTTCGGCCATGCGTCAGCTCTTGTGGGAGTGTCCGTCAGCTGCACCTCAATAGGCGGAACGGGATCCCGTCCGTACATCAGGAAAAACGGCGAGAACCCCGTCGCCGCGTGCGGGGCCACCCTGTACGCCGCTAAGACCGATGGAATGTGGAGGTCCCAGTCGGAATGGTTTTCGTCCACCACTTGGGACAGCATGGCCGCTATGGTGCGGTTAAGCCGCTCTACCATCCCATCGGTCTGGGGATGATACGGAGATGTTCGGACCTTTTTAGTGCCCAGGATAGAGCAGACGTCCTTCAATAGCTGTGAGGAGAAATTCCTGCCCTGATCCGTGAGCAACCGCTCCGGTGCCCCCTTATCAAGGACATAGCCTCCCACGAAGGCATCGGCAATGGTCTGTGCCGTTTGGTCCGGGAGGGCCCACGCCATCGGCCACCTCGTACAGTACTCGACTCCGACCAACAGGTATTTATTTCCCCGTGGCGTGACCGGCAGTGGTCCCAGGATGTCCAACGCAACCAATTCGTTGACCCTGGTCACCGTGATGGGCTGTAGGGGCGCCCGGCTAACCCGGGGTGGCGGCTTTCGCCACGCACATTCGACGCAGGTAGCGACCCATCGATGCACGTCAGCGGTCATACCTGGCCAAAAGTACCGACCCTGTAATGTGTACAGTGTCTTCCGCCCCGCCAGGTGCAGCAGCTGGCGGCCGTGTACGTCCATAACCAATTGTTGACGCAGCGACTCCGGAACTACCAGGCATCGCCGGCACCCTGTCGGGTCCCATCGCATGAGGAGGTCCTCCCATACGATGTACTCCTCCCCCCCTGCCTCTGCTGAGGCGCGTAGCGTTTGCAGTAGGGCTTCCTCCAGCTGTAGCCGTCTCCAATCGTCCAAGGTCAGCCCCAGGTCGTGGTCGGTCAGCTGGACCTCACCCTGTGCGCCCTCCGCCGTGCGTATGGGAGCGATGGCCGTCCCCTCCGGCCTCGCCTCCTTGCAGCGTGCCCCGCCTGTGGTGCATGCACAATGGCCCTGGGGCGCCAGTCGGGACAATGCGTCTGCGTTGGCATGTCTGGTCCCTTTGCGATGCACTACTTGGTACCTGTACACCTGCAGGCGCTCTATCCATCTGGCCAGCTAGCCCGAAGGCTGGTTGATGCGGAGCGAATACTGCAAGGCCGCGTGGTCAGTGCGGACCGTAAATTTGCGACCATACAAGTAGGGTCGGAATTGCTGCACGAAGTGAACGACTGCCAGGAGTTCCCTACGTGTGACGCAGTAGCGCTGCTCCGCTGATGAAAGCACGCGACTACCGTAGGCGATAACCACCTCCCGACCCTGCTGGACTTGCGACAAAACACTGCCGATGCCCACATCGCTGGCGTCCGTGTCCAGGATAAAGGGGAGGCCAAAATCCGGAAAGGCCAATGGTGGTGCATCTGTCAGACGTGAGCGCAGCTGCTGGAATGCCTCTTCCTCCAGAGGGCCCCAATAAAACCTCTGGTTCTTCGCCGTCAACACGTGCAAGGGCTTGGCAATGGTTGCGAAGTTGGGTACAAACCAGCGGTAGTAAGAAACAAAACCACAAACCGGCGTACCTCTGGAACCGTTGTGGGAACAGCCCAGGACCTCACGCAGGCCGTCTTTTCCGGGTCTGTAGCCACTCCAGACTCACTGACGACGTGGCCCAAGTAGCGTACCGACGACTGCATAAGGTGGCACTTCGACGGCTTGAGCTTCAAGTTCGCGTTCCGGAACCGCAGGAATACCTGACGTAATCGGTCAATGTGTTCCTCGAATGATCGGCTGAAGACAATGACGTCATCCAGGTAGATGAGGCACGTTTCCCATTGGAGGCCTGCTAAGGCCAACTCCATTATGCGTTGGAACGTCGCCGGCGCAGTCTGGAGGCCCATAGGCAGGCAGTTGAACTCGAACAGGCCCTGTGGTGTCCAGAACGCTGTTTTAGGCCGGGAGTCCGCGTCTAGTAGGACCTGCCAGAACCCGGACAATAAATCCAGCGTACTGAAAAATTTTGCTCCCGCCAGTGCATCCAATAAGTCGTCGATACGTGGTAGGGGATATGCGTCGGCCAACGTGACGGCATTGAGGCGTCGGAAGTCCACACAGAATCTCAGTGACCCATCTGACTTCTTGACTAGGACCACCGGTGCCCCCCAGGGACTCGAGGATGGAGAAATTATGTCGGCCCGCAGCATCTCCTGCACCGCTTGTTGAATGTGCCCTTTTTCCATTGGGCTCATTCTATATGTGTTTTGGCGCAGGGGTGCGGCATCTCCCGTGTTGATGTGGTGCTGCGACAGATTTGTGCGCCCTAGGTCGAACGGTCCCCGGCTGAACACGTCCGAGAACTCATGCAATAACGAGTGCAGCTGGTGTTTCTGGTCGGGCGGCAATCCTGGCTCAGGCCCCGCCAGCTGGTCCATCCACGATTCGGCCCCTCTGTCCTCGGACTGACTGATGTTGCCTACAAGCTCGGGCTCTGTCCCTGGGGCTCCTAGTGACAAGGGACTAACGTGGGCCAGAACTGTTCCCTCCTGCACCGTCGCTGTTCTATCAGAGGTGTTCAGCACCTGAATGAACAGATGCTGGTTCCTCTGTACAATAGTTTCGGCTCCCACCAGCGCATGGCGATCCATGGCAGCTGACGCTGGAGACACCAGGATGGGTGAGTCTGGTCGGGCTTTCACGAGGAGGGACCGATATCGCAGCGGAATTAGCATCTGGGCTGCCGGGGGGATGGAGACAGACTTACTGACCAGAGCCTGCACGTAGGGTACACCCCGGCTGGCCCCCTCCGCCTTTAGGAAATGGAGATGCGTTCCCTGGACTTCCACCCGCCCATTGGCCAGATCGATTTTCATTAGCATCCGCCTCAGAAAATCCGTCCCCAACAAGCAGGGTACGGGCAACGTTGCGGAGACAAGGATGGGTCCTGCTACCGAAAGCTGCCCAATCTGTATCGGGGCTTCAACCTGGCCCAGGAAGCCCATGCTGCCTCCATTTGCTGCACTGAACGTTGTCTTGACGGGGACTAAAGGTCGGATTTTATCCGGCAGCATCTCGTGCATGGTGCTCGAGATGATCGTGGCTGATGCCCCCGTATCCACCAAGATACGTGCCGACACTCCCGCGATATCACCGACCAGGACCGAGGTTCCTGATGTGGCCGCTACCACCCGCCTTGCCAGCTTCCTTTATTGTGTGGCTGAGTCCGGCCACTGACCAGGCGGCGTCTCGTTATCCTGTGGTACATGGTGAGATGATGGGGGATGGATGTGAATGGACCGAAGATGGGGTTCCTCCCCTTGGAGTGCGTCGCAGCAGGGTGAACGCGCCCTTGTTACATAGTGTGGGCTTCCCCCTGGGTTGCGGGTTGGGCTCTCTATGTGGTGCAAATTGCCCCCCTTGGTGACGTAGGATGGGCCCCCCTTGTGGTGTGGGGAGGCCCCCCCATTGTAGGGGGCGGTGGGGACTGGGGGGTGGGCCCCTCCCGGGTGGGCCCCTCCCTTCTCCCCTCCCTTCTCCCCTCCCTTCTCCCCTCCCCTTCCTTTGTCACGGGGGCGTGGTCCCCCTGGTTCCGTCTCGCTCCGCCGCAAAGCGGTGGTGAGGCGGGCCGTGGAACTGCTCCAGGGCGCAATGTCAATTTTGTGTGCCGCCTCAGCCCACGGGCCGTTGCCCCTGGCAACTCGCCGGCGTCGCAGGTAACTAGTGACGCCACTTCCGGTTGTGACGTCACGCCCGCCCGCGAAACCACGCACGCCCGCGACGGCACGCCCGCCCGCGACGTCACATCCGCCCGCGACCTCACTTCCGCCTGCGACCTCACTTCCGCCCGCGACGTCACTTCCGCCCGTGACGTCCCTCCCGGCCTCGGCGCGATTCCCGGCCTCAGCGCGGTCCCCGGCCTCGGCGTGATCCCCGACACGGTCCCCGGCCTCAGCGCGATCCCCGACGCGGTCCCCGGCCCCGCGCAATTCCCGGCGCGATCCGCGACACCACTTTCGGCCGCGACGTCACTTCCGGATGCAACGTCACGTCCGTTCGTGACGCCACTTCTGGTCGCGACGCCACTTCTGGTCGCGACGCGATCACCGGCCCCGGCGCTATCCCCGATGCGATCCCCTTCCCCCGACCAGGACAGTGGGGACCGGGGAACGACACTGACGGCGCCCACCCCGAGGAGACTCCCGGTGAGTTCGCGGCGTCGGGGTTGTAATTGCTCGGCCCGACCGAGAGGCCGGGCGGGACGGCGTCACTCGCCTGGATCCTGTCGGCGTTCGGCCCCGGCGGGTTCCAGGTGACGTTGGCAGCATCCGGCTCCGTGCGGCACCCCCTCGCCAAATGCCCCTCTCGACCACAACGGTGGCAGACCCACGGGGCGTTCCGTCGGGGGGGCTCGGCGTGATGTTGTAGAGGCGGCTGCCAGCGACGCGGCGGCTGGTCGCGCCCCTGGTCCCTCTGCTCCGCCAGTCCCCGGATCGCCGCGTACACCTCCCGCAGTGATGGCTCCGGCTCAGACGTCGGGGGTCCGTTCCCAGCTGCCCCACAGGCAGCCTGTGGCGACGGTGCAGGTTCGGCGGTTGGTGTCGCTGGACCCACTAGCGCCGCGGCAACGGCTCGGCTGTTCCCCCCCGACGCGCCAGCCACCCGGCCCACGGGTGGCGCCCGGCCCATGACCTGCTCGTGCGCTTGGATGGTCCGGGCAGCCCACAGCGAGGTGCATTCCTCCGGCGTCACCACGGGCATTACAACGCCAGCGCGGCAAGCGTAGGCGATGAGGTGCGCGACCACGAGGTCCTCGAGCGCTTCTTCAGCCAGGCGAGGGAAAGCCCTCCTCACCAACACGAGCAGCGCACCCCTGTAGGCTAAAGGGGATTCTCTAGCCCTTCGCTGGCGGTCCTGGAACCGTTTAAAGGCTCCTTCCGCCGGGCAATAGATCTCCCCCAAAGCCTCGTAGGCCGCCTGTAGCGTGGTCTTGCTGTGCGAGGGAAGGGAGGTGTAAGAGGAGACTGCCTCTTCTTCCAGAACGGATGGCAGCGCTCGTAGTGCCTCTTCGTCTGTCCACTCGAGAGCGTGGAAGGCAGCCTCGAATCGGCGGACAAACCCCTCCCAATCTTTTTCCTCGGCCACGAACTTGTCGACGGGCCCCAGCCGACGCGGCCGTCCTGCCACCTGCTCTCCGTGTTGGGTGTTTAGCCCTGGGGGTTTTGGCGGGAGCGGCGGCGGCTGGCGTGACGAGGTTGGTTGCGGCTCCTGCCCGGCCGGCTGGTCGGCCTCTGGGTCCCGTGGCCTCTCCTCCCGTAGTACGCATGGGGGTGGGGGTCCCGGTGCTGGCGGGCCCCCCATAGGGAGCCTCTGCAGTAGCTCCTGGAGTGCCCTCTCCACGCGGGCCATGCGGTCCTCCATGGGGTCCTCCAGGCGATCCAGGCCCCCTGCTGCTGCTTCTGATAGCAGGCCCCCTTGTTTCCCAGGATGGGAAGGATCCCCGGCCCCTGCTTCCTCTTCTCTTGGCTCTTTTCCGCATGGATTCTTTTTTGTAGCCATTGTAGATCCCACCGCTGCCACCAGATGTAAAGGAGAGCCGACACAAGATTGCAGGGGTTTCGTCTTTTAATCCTTGTCTCCCATCCACACCTGTCCCCAGCCGTCCCAATCTCGTTCCTGCCCAAGGCCCCCTCTTCCCGCCCGTTCTCCCCTTATATCTCCTCGATCACCCCTCCCACTAACCCTCCTATTGGTGGGAATCCTTCCCCTGACACCCCTACATATACAAGTCAAAATTTGTCTCTGGGTTTGTGTCATTGTTTGTGTGTGCTTGCGAAGGATTTGCGTCTCCAATGGTGGGATTTACGTAAAATAAAAATAGCCAGGTACCACGCTGTAAGCCCCGCCGTGAGCAAGCGCTATTCCTTTTTCACATCCGTCAACTTTAAATTAGTTTAGCGATTTTGTGCGATTTCTGTGCGCTTTATTTATTTATGACTCGTACACGGCCATACCAACTCACGCGCCTTTGGTGCAGAGGACGGCCAATGCCAAGTCGCACGCCTTCGGTGGGAGTGAGGGGGACATTTTCTTTCGCGTTAAAAATGCTATAAAAATACACTAAACGCTCAGGTAAATTCTTAACTGTGTGATGTCCCCCCCACCCCGATGCGTGCAGTTACTACTATACAGTCGGGACATGCTACTATAGGCTGTACATATTACTGCAGAGCGGCTGGGGAGATCGTGGCTGGGGTGGGGGGGGGGGGGGTCAGGGGTAGCAGCCTAGCCCCAGTCTGCCAAGGTGCCACATCAGCCGGTTGGACAATCTAGGCGAGGCCGGAGGATCTGCACGGGACTAGGCCTCACCACTCTACTCTGTCAGGTGACTACTTTGTACTACTGTAGTGATAGCAGGTACCACCACAGTCGTTATGCACTGCTGTAATCATAGCAGATACCACCACAGTATGCACTGCTGTTAGATTTTTAAGAGTAGGTTTGAAATATTTTTTTGACCCAGGCAACGCCGGGTACTTCCCCCTAGTAGTTTATATAATACGACAGTAGGAGGCAGTATACCTGAGTTTGGGAAATCAGCGCCTGCATGTTACAAGTTGAAATGATTACATTTCATTTATTAAAGGCAAACGAGAGCAGATTGTCGTGTTTTATTAGGTCTGAAATTATGAAAAGCAACTTAGTAATGTGCCGAATGAAGAACCGATTTAATCAGTGGATCAGAAACATTGACATTCATAATAAAATTGAACAAAAGCTGAAAGGCTTTGAAAGCATGGTGAGATGCATGCTCAGAATTACATGAAGACAGAAAGAGGAACAACATGGATAAGGCAACAAACAAAATCAAATACATCGTATTGGTGTGCATCCAGGCGGTGGTGTCTCGCGCTTATAATCCAGGACTGGAGACGAGTGGTTGGTGGATCACACATGTTGCGAAACTCTGTGGGCGGTACCAGTTCATCAAGGAAGTGGAAGCTGACAGAACTCTACCATTTCTGAATATTCTGCTCGGACGGGGTAGAAATATTAAAATAACACAGTTACATCATGGGACTTTCTTTGCCAGTGTAGGGGTTATTACGGGGAGAAAGGCGGACAGAAAACACAAGGGTGTCTGCACCCACACACGGGTGTCTACATCCACGTCTGCATCCGTTAACCACTGGGGGGCCATGGGGGCTCTGTGATCCCCCATAACCCCGCCCCTCGGAGGGAATCCCTATAAAAGGCGGGGAGCCAGAGAGCTCGGGGCCAGTGTGGAAGAAGCTTACCAGTGAAGTCTGAAGACCGGCAGAATAGGCCCTGGGACTCCCCTGTCTCGCTGCCCTTGTCAGGGCCGAGCTGGGCAAGCCAGCGGTGCGGCCCCAAGAGCTTCCGGACCTCTGCTCTTGTAAGAGCAAGGCCGGCTTAGCTGGGTGCCGAGATCCGTGCTTACCAGGGCCGGATCAAACAGCCTCCCGTAGCACTATTAGAGGACTGGGAACAGGACAGGGGAATTAGTGCTAGGGGTGGGTTCCCATCTAGTACGGGTGAAGGGGCCGTTACCCCTTCAAGTATTGTACTGTCCTTGAGTTTAATACAAGAGTGTGCCTCGACTCCGTCGTCAGTCTCCCTGGAACTCACTACACCAGTACCAAAATATAATAGGTTTTTCCCTTTTTTCTGGCAACAAACAGGCCTCCTCCTCGCCCGCTGTGAATAGCGAGCGAGGAGGCGACCCGAGTGGCGAATGTGTGAGGGAATGAGTGTGTGAGGGGTTAGGGGGTGACAATGGTCTTGGTGGAGTCCCAGCACTGCGGCCTGGTGCCCCGGGGAGCCTTGGTCTCGCCTGGCTCAGCAGCAGGGTTCGGCTCACCCTGGTCCTGCCAGAGCTTGAGCTCCGAGGCCGGGGCCGCTTCAGGCTCGAAGGATGAGGGATGAGGCACTGGGCGTGCGTCCGGCCTCGGTGGCCCCGCAAGAGGCAGTGGCTCCCGCATCTCTCTGCCGAGGAGACGCTCCTGCGTTGTCTTTGAATCTGATTGGTCCACACCAGAGACAGCTTTCTTTTGAGCCTAGTCTAAAAACGGTGTTAGACCAGAGGAGGCCAAAAGGCGTACAGCTCAAAGACAAGCATTATCAGAGTAATGAGAGCTCAGGGTGAGCAGTTACATCATGGGACCGCCTTTGTCAGTACCAAAATATGAGAATAGGCTTTCCCCTCTTTTTTTGCCAGAAAAAAGGGGAAACCTCTTCTTGTCCCCACTCCAGTGTGTGCACTTACTACTATAGGGTCGGTAGATACTAATATTATAGCGCTCAGATAGTATTATTGTAGAGCGGGCAGGGGGATGGTGGGGGGTGTTGTATATGTTGGGTCTTGAAAAATTAATAAAAATAATAAAAAATTTACGAAAATGGAAAAATGCATAATTATCCGAATTTATGCTAATTTGTGTAATTAAGTACATCAATTGTGCTAATAAGGAAGTTGTAATTGTATTAAGTTTCGCAAATGCATGCAATTATGCTAATATATGCAGTTTTGATATTTAGGCTCTGCTTTGTTGTCTAGGGTCGTATTATCAATCTGGATAATACAATGATTCTCGCTTTAACATTTACTGATTATGTCTTAGTGTGTTCATGTCAGGTCTCCAAATTCAAATCTCACCGCAGGATACAGTTCTCATAATTAAGATTAGTATGCATGAACTTAGAAAGGCACCACTCAGACACTTCTGTGTTAAGCAATTTTTATTTCTAACCAAAAACATAACACTAATATTCGAACTCTTATGCTTGTAATTATCAACACAGTACTCCTGGAGATGTTCTCCTCATTGATCCGTACATTTAACCCTCAATGATTACGTTTGTGATAGCAGGTTCCACCACAGTCGGTATGCACAGCTACAGTGATAGCAGGTACCACTACAGTCGGTATGTACTGCTGTAGTGATAGCAGGTACCACCACAGTCGGTATGCACTGCTGCAGTGATAGTCAATACTGCTATAGAGTTGGTAGATACTGCTATATAGAGTTAGTAGATACTAAAACAGTCAGTATTTACCACTATGGTCAGTAAATACTACTACAATCAGTAGATACTGCAATACAGTCAGTAGACGCTAGTGTAGTGTCGTGAATACAGCCACTACTGTAAGTGTAGAGACACAGATGTCTCTGTGGGTCGCGCCAGCCACAGTGCTGGAGGAGCGCCGGGTGCCCCGATTGGACGAGCTAAGGTCATGTGACCGGAAGCGGGCCTCGATTGGACTAGCTAAGGGCAAGTGACCGGAAGCGGTGTCCGATTGCACGAGTTAAGGACACGTGGCCGGAAGCTGGGGCACCATCCTTGATACAGCAAGGGGCGGGGCCGGGGCCAAGGGATAAATGGGGATCGCGTTCGGGGATTCGGGGCTCGTTCGTGGGGATCAACTCATCGCTCTTCGCTCCTCATTCACGTGGAGTCTTAACTTAGGATCGTGGGTCAGGCAGCGTATATGCTGGCTGGCCCGTTTGTTCAGCAAACTCACACACACATAGTGAACAGTCAATTAACAGTATAGCCACACTTAACTGTAGAACTCAGTGATTAGTGTAGTCGTTTATTAAACGTGTTGCCTAAAAAAATAGTGTGTGTGCCTCAATAATAACACACCACTACTATACAGTCAGTAGATACTGCTATAGAGTTAGTAGTTACTACTATCGTCATTATATACCACGCCATCTTGTCTTCTGTATATTTATTAAGAATAAAGTCTAATGACAACTCAACACCTAACCGTGAGTGACTCCGTACACTTGGGTATCGACACAACTCTATTCTGAGACAACATAGCTTCCAGTCTCAAGACAACTTGCAGACAATTGAGATGACCCGATCAAAGGCGACGACGACGGCAGTTCCCCACACCAAGCAGCCCCAAGTCTCCGCTTGCGCTGCTACTTATCCTCACGTGACCCTGTCAATGCTTGTCTCATTAATCATCATTAGCCCGTCCATTAGTAAGCTATCATTCCACACTGTCATTACACTACTATAGAGTTAGTAGTTGCTACTATCGAGTCGGTAGATACTACTATGGTCAGTAGTTAATACTACAGTCAGTAGATAGTACTGTAGGGCCAGTAGATACTACTACGGTCAGTAGTTGCTACAGTCAGTAAATCCTACTATACAGTCAGTAGCTACTATTCGCTCAGTAGATACTACTGTACAGTCAGTAGATACAACTACAGAGTCAATAAATACTACTTACTTTGTTTTATGTAGGGTGTGTACGTATATATACCTATGCGTGGGTACAAATTTTTTTTAAAGGGGGGGTCGACAATTTTCGGAAACCTTTTATATCAACTATTTACCCCCCACTTTCTATTACTTTTTTGACTTCTGCAAGCCTCTCATAATTTTGTTGTTGGAGAAATGGACAGAAAAACGGGCCACCGGGCTTTCACAATAGCTTAGTACTTCCCGCTAATCTTCTTTTTAACCTATACATGTCATTGTTTGTCTGTCTGTGTGTGTGGCCCAAACTTGTGAAGGATTTGGCTCGCAAACCGTGGGGTTTACATACAAAAATAGTAGCCAAGTACCACGCCATAAGCCCCATGCTGAGCCAGCGCTATTCCGATTCTGCGTCCGTCACCTTTCAGGTAGTTTAATTAGCGATTTAGTGCTGTTTTCGGTTATTAATTAGCTAGCGCACTCGAACATACCAACTCACACGCGTTCGGTGGGGGTGAGGGGCCATTTCTCTTTTGTGTGGACACTGAGCTAGGTAATACACACGAATTTCCAGCTCCCTTCAAACATACATCTATGTTAGTTCTCTCATTTCTATTACTGTTTTTCATAATACAGTGTACACATTAACCAATGTTTTATGACAGTAAATATACACAATGTAACATGTTTTTTTACCTGCGTACTAGCTGTTACATTTAATTTGCTTAAGACAACAAAGTCCAGCCAATGCATCTTTTTTTCCCACAAACTTTCCTGTTGCGAGCAGGACTTTAAGTCACAAACTATTATTACTTTGTTTACATTTGTTTTTCACTTCCGCTCTCCGCAAATTTTATAAACAAGATGTTTCATTACAGCAGATATACACTATGTAACACGCTTTCTTCCCCTGCATACTCACTGCTCTATTTCATTTCGCTACGACAACAAAGTACAGCCATTGTGTCTTTTGCCTCAGAAATTTTCCGATTGTGAGCAGGACTTTACACCACGAACCATTATGAGTTTGTTCTTATGGTGGGTGAGGAACATGGTAAGAGAGACATTGTGCTTCGATACCAAGACAACATCATCAAACGAATTCCTGAGACAAACAGAGCATATGATGCCCTACAATACCCCATTACACTGTGGCAAGGCCAAGATGGGTACCACGTCCAGATTCCTCAAATTATCAAAGCTACAGGACAAAGACATCCTCACAAAACTGTCTTTAAAGACTTCTATTCCTTCATGATCATGGACAGAGAAGGAGGAAACCACATATTACGGTGCGCCAACCTCTTTCACCTGTATGTTGTTGATTAGTATGCCAAATTTGAGAGTGAGCACCTTCTTTACATTCAACTGAATAAAAACGCCTGTGTATAGACAGGTATGCTCATCTCAGGGACTCTATCAATACTGAAGGAGATTCAAACGCTCAGAATATAGGGAGATTAGTTATGTTGCCTTCATCCTTCACAGGTGGACCAAGATACATGCATTAGAAGACTCAGGATGCCATGACGTACATCAGGCAATATGGCAGGCCCGATCTCTTTGTCACCTACACTTGCAATCCTAAATAGAAGGAGATCCAGGTTGAGCTTTATCCAAACCAAAAGCTAACAGACAGACATGACATCATTGCAAGGGTCTTTAAACTCAAAGTTGATGAACTCATGAAGCTTATTACGACTAAGGAAGGCGACGTGTTTGCAAAGACAAGATGTAACTTGCACACCATTGAGTGGCAAAAACGTGGTCTACCTCATGCTCACATTTTGCTATGGATGAGGGAAAAATGTATGCGAGTAACATTGACACATTTATCAGTGCTGAGCGACCTAACCCCCATAAAGACCCTGCTCTATTTGATGTGGTCTGCAAGGAAATTGTCCATGGCCCATGTGGGGAGTTAAATCCAAATTCGCCATGTATGCAAGACCACAAGTGTACCAATAAGTATCCACGAAACTTCTTGAAAGTCACTCAGTCAGGGCATCATGGCTATCCTTTATATCGTCGCAGAAATACTGAGGATGGTGGATTTGAAACAACGCTCAGACCTGGCACTAACTCTGAAATGAAGGTTGACAACCAGTGGATCGCTCCATACTGCCCTCTTCTGTGCAAGATCTGCGAGGCCCACATTAAAGTGTAATTCTGCAATTCTGTGAAAGCCTATACTCTTGGTTCTTTCGGTTATGTCACGTAGATAGAAAACAAAAATTTAAATTAAAAGCAACAACCCACGACGTTTCGATCGCAACACAAGCGGTTTTCTTCAGGTGGAGAAGACCGCTTGTGTTGCAATCGAAACGTCGTGGGTTTTTTGCTTGAAAATGATATTGCTTGTTTTCTATCTACGTGACATTACCGAAAGAACCAATAATATGAATTCCTGCAGTCACGAAAGTTTAAGTCTAAATCTGTGAAAGCCATCTAATATGTTTGCAAATACATCAACAAAGGCTCTGACATGGCTGTCTTTGCCTTACAAAAAGAGGGGCAAAGTGTGGATGAGGATAAACTTTTTGTTCAAGGAAGATACATCAGCAGCAATGAGGCCATTTGGAGAATTGTTGGCTTCCCCATCCATGAGTGTTACCCCACAATCGTCCATTTGGCAGTTCACTTCGAAAATGGTCAACGTATCTACTTCACCAAAGGAAATTCCCAACAACAAGCCCTGGCTCCAAAAGATACTACCCTGATGGCGTTCTTTGGTTGTGCCAAAAGTGACCCATTTGCTGTCAACCTGCTCTAACATGAAGTTCCCTCCTACTATATATGGACTGCTAAAAAACAATGGAAGCGACGTGCTGGTGACGGTGAATCTGATGCATTAGGAAAAGTTGATACAGTTCATTCCAACAATCCGGAGTGCTATTTTCTTTGAATGCATCTTCATGTTGTCAAAGAGCCCAAATCTTTCGAAGACCTCAACTGAGATTGCTCTTCTGCTTAATTATTCAAGTTTGTAGCCCATCTAACCCCATGGGACTCTGGCAAAAATACAAAGAGGGCATGAGTGAGGACATCCTCCACAGAGCTCAACGAGAAAATCCAAACCTCGACGTTACCTTTTCTGATGTCATTTTTAACCAGGCCCTCATCCTCCTTGAGGACAAACTTCACTCCATTGGTGAAAAAGACCTCACGTCTATCGGACTACCAACACCCTACGGGGACAACCTGCATGCCCTTGCTCAAGAGATCCTCGGTGAAATATCCTATGATGGATTAGAGCTTCTTAAATTTATTGAGGAAAATGAGCCAAAGCTGATGGATGCACAAAGAGAAGCCTACAAGAAAATATTGGAAGACATTGAGACTAAAAATGGAGGCATATTTTCCCTTGATGCACCTGGTGGTACTGGGAAGACCTTTGTTCTCAACCTGCTCCTTGCTAAGGAGGGCTGTGGCATCATCGGGGATTGCGGCAACTCTGCTTACTGGAGGAAGAACTGCCCATTCCACATTTAAGCTTCCATTTGATCTATCCCGACAAGAAAACCCTGTTTGCAATATTTCAAAGGGGACTGCCCTTGCACAGGTCCTGCTTAAGTGTGAATTAATAAATTTCGATTTAAAGCTTTCGTGACTGCAGGGATTCATCTTCTTGGTTCTTTCGGTAAAGTCACGTAGAAGGGAAGTAATAAAATAATAAAAATAAAACAATAAAATAATAATAATATAATTAAATAATATTATATAATAATATAATAAAATAATATTCTATAATATTTTTATTATTTTATTATTTCCCTTCTACGTGACTTTACCGAAAGAACCAAGAAAATGTGAATTCATAGTGTGGGATGAATGCACCATGTCCCACAAGGGAGCATTTGAGGCTGCCAACACAACTTTGCAGGACCTCCGCGACAATTCCAGGATTATGGGTGGTGTAACTTTTCTCATGGCTGGTGACTTCGAACAAACATTACCTGTTCTACTTCGAGGAACCAAAGCTGATGAGTTAAATTCCTGCATCAAGTCATCATTCCTCTGGAGGCACGTGATAAAACTGAGACTAACTACAAACATGCGTGTATATCTCCATGGAGACCAAGAGGCAGGGAACTTTGCTGGAGCTCTTCTTGACATTGGAAATAGCAGTATTGTTGCTGATGGCACAGATGGACTTATCACCATGTCTAAAGGCATCCTTTCCACTTCGGAACAGGAACTGGAGGAAAAAGTGTACCCAAACATGCAACAACACTTTCAAGATGTTATCTGGCTACGGGAGATGGCCATTTTGGCTCCAAGATATGATGCTGTTCACAGAATCAATTCCATGCTGTTGCACAAATTACCTGGAGAGAGCAAGTCCTACAAATCTATTGACTCGGTGTTGGACCATGATCAAATTGTTCACTATCGAGTTGAATTCTTGAAATCTCTGCTGCTCCTGGGTGTTCCTCCACACAACTATCTACTAAAAATTGGGGCACCTGTCTTTCTATTGAGAAACTTGGACCCACCTAGACTATACAATGGCATAAGGTTAATTGTCAAAGAATTACATTCAAATGTTATCGAAGCTACAATCATTACAGGCAATTCAAAAGGTGAAGACGTTTTTCTCCCCATCCAGCTCAGCTTTGCAATGTCGATTAACAAGGCGCGAGGACAATCTTTAAAAGTGGTGGGACTTAATTTGTCAACTCCGTGCTTTTCTCATTGCCAACTTTATGTCGGATGCTCTCGTGTAGGCAATGATAAATATTTACATTACTTTGCGCCAGCAGGCAAGACCAGAAACATTGTTTACAAAGAGGCTCTTTGATAGCAGGGTGCGGCTCAGCAATAAGTGGTAGTTTCTTTGTTTTGGAGAGGCCCTGTTTTGTGTTTCACTACTTTGGAGAGGCTCTTGCTTTGGTTGGGGGCGCGACTCCCCTCCCACGTGTGCTGCTTTACCCCATGCCTGCTGGGGGGCAGTTCGGCTGTCGGCGGGTGCTCACTGAGCCGCGCCCACACCTTGCTGCCCTGTGCGGCCTTCATATCGCTTTCCTTCCCAGATCTCCTTCCTGCACCCGCGCCTGCCGGCCACCATTTCAGCGGCCTGGCTGCCGGCGACTGTTGGTGATGGCGCTCATGCAGCGTGGCTTCCTCGCCGTCCCACATCTCATCGCTCCATCCCCAAGTCTCCTGCCTGCCTCCATGCCTGCCAAGTGTCCTATCGGCGGTCTGGCTGCCAGCGGTTGTTTGCGGCATCGCCCGCTCGCTGTTCTTATTTCGCCATGGCCATGACCTGCCCTACCTACCTTCTCATTTACCCGATTTATCTATTACAAATTATAGACCGTCTGTGCTTCCCCAAGCGCCTTACTACAGTACTATTAAAAACAACAGTAATAAAGACTACAGTACAAATACTTAGATCGTTTTATACCATTAACCATTTACTTATGAATCATAGCATTCATTACAAGGCAAAGGTATATCATATAAGTTAAGTATGACCTTCACCTTTGATTACAGTGTGCTGATCCTCAAAGGTGCATTAATAATTGTTTTAATTTTCCCTCTTCATTGTTTTTTTCCCTAACATTACGTACATAGAAAACTAATCTTTACTAACTGAGTTAGTAAATAGAAAAGTTCAAATGTGTGTGTGTAAGTCGATGTCTGTGTGTGTAAGTCCTTGTGTGTGTGTGTGTGTCAGACGCTATGTGTGTGCGTGTGTGAGTCGATGTGTGTGTGTGAGTCGATGTGTGTGTTTGAGTCCATGTGTGTGTGTGGCAAAACAACCCCCTACCTCCTCGTGGTGACGGACGGGCAACGTTGTCGTGGACAGTGATGTGGGGGGGGGGGCAATTCCGATTGGCCTTTTCCCTCAGTGCATTTGTAACCACCACAGCGGCTAAATGAGGGCTCTGGATGGGTGCGAGGGGCTGGTAACCCCTCAACCTTCAATAAATTACCAGGCCCCGAGGGAACAGGTGTGCTTGTGCCGGAGGCCCCGAGGGAACAGGTGTCTATGACGTCTCCTGGCCAAACCCTATTTGGCGGAGCCAGGAGAATTAATCTTTACCTTCGGGGCTCCTAAAAAAATCCACAAAAAGCCACTACCAATGGCCACGTGAAATGTTTGAAAGCTCACTGCGGAGGAGAGGCTGCCACTCCTCTGTCGGGAGCTGGAATGGTACCGCCTGGATCTTTGTGGTATTCAGGAGGTCCGGTGGACCGGCTATGGCTCCTGCCACCATGAGGGGTGGACAGTCCTCTACTCGGGGCAGGAGACTACCAAACAACAGGGGGTGGCTCTTCTTCTGAACAAAAGAATGAAGGGGGCGTGGGAGCATGGCGGTGAGGTGTGGGAAGCTGTAAGCCCCAGGCTACTTTGTGCTCGCCTTCCCATCAACCGGAGGCGAGGAGTGGTGGTCGTAGTTTTTTATGCCCACACCGAAGACAAACATCCATGGAGGGATGCAGGCAAGGCCGATGAGTCAGATGCCTTCTATGACCTCCTGTCACAGGTGCTAGGTAAAGTGGCCCCTCGGGATAGAGTCATCTTGTTGGGTGACTTAAATTCCCGAGTTGGTCACCTGGTCTGGAGTGATTGGAAGGCATGGGCTAGATCAGCTCAATAACAACGGTAGGAGGCTGCTAGATTTTTGTGCAGCCCATAGGCTTGTAATTACCAACACGCTGTTCTGGCATCGAAGCATCCACACAACATGCATGCCGGCTCCAAGCAAGAACATCTGCTGGACTTCATAGTGATGGAACAGCGGATGCGGGCCCATGTCCTTGACACCAGGACCTACCGAGGAGCTGATCTGGGACCCCATTCAAACCTAAGGTGGCCTGGTCTCAGCTAGCTGATGAAAGTTGCAAGCAAGAATTACATCATCGCTTGCACCTGGAGTTGGCATCGTCCCCCACTCCTCCAGATGTCGAGGGTAAATGGGCGAAGTTTAGGACTGTAACTCAGGCAGCTGCAATGGCTGCTTTGGGTACGTGGTCCAGACCTCCCCAGATACTCTGGCTAACAGAGAAGGTGTTCAGGATGGCTGAGAAAAAGCGACAGGCCCACTCTAATCGTCTATAGCATCCCACGTCAGAGAATGAGCAGGCTTACCACAGCCTTCGCTCGGAGGTTCGGAGAACCGTGAGGCGCTGCAAGGATGGGTGGTGGTAGCGGGTTGCTGAGGAGATGGAGTCTGCCTCAATGGCCCGCGATCACAAATCCCTATTTATCTCCATCAAAAAAGTAACCTGCAGCACCACATCTATTACCGTCATTAGGGGAAAAAAGGGTGATCCAATCTGCGACCCCCAGGAAGAGGTTTGCAGATTTGCTGAGCATGTCTGTGTAGTCCTGGGGAGGGGAACTCCCTCGACATGGAAAACCTCATGGGAAAAAGTGGGAATGACCCTGCTGAGGCTGCGGTGCCCCAAATATTGGAGGAAGAAGTCACCCCATGTGAGTGGCTGGCTGAGGTGTCATCTGTTGAGGAAGTACTAAAGGCGATCCAGAGTCTGAGACCAGGAAAGGCACTGGGCAGAGATGATCTCCCAAGCGAAATGCTGAGGGAGGGTGGCGTATGTGCACAGACTGCCCTACATGACATCATAACAACAGTCTGGAACACTGGACGGGTTCCGCAGGATTGGAAGGATGCCCTTGTGGTCCCCCTCTTTAAGAAGGGGGACCGCACAGACTCTTTAAGAAGGGGGACCGCACAGACTGTAACAACTACAGGGGCATCTCACTCCTCAGTGTGCCGGGAAAGGTCCTGGCAAGAATTATTCAACATCGCCATGCCAGGCACGCTGAGGAGAGGCTTGCGGAGCCCCAATGTGGTTTTACAGATGCCATATTTTCTTTCCGTTTGCTACAGCAGAGATGTAAGGAGTTCCAACAAGAACTACATATCTGCTTTATTGACCTGGTCAAGGCCTATGATACCATCAGTAGACCTGGGTTGTGGGTTGTTCTTCGTGCTTTCGGGGTGTCCCTGACCCTCTGCTCACGATCATTAAGGACCTTCATGATGGTGAGCGGGCCCGGGATAAAAGTATGTGGCCAGGAGTCGGAGCCATTCCCTGTTCACCTTGGGGTGCGACAGGGATGTCCTCTGGCTCCCACATTATTTAACATCTTTTTCGACCACGTAGTTCGTGAAGCCTTTGATGGCTGTACCAGAGAAATTTCCATCTGGTACAGATACAATGGGAGGCTGATCGATGCCCGGGTGCGGTCAAGGGATGGCTCCCTATTGGTCAACCACGTTATGTATGCCGATTATTTGGTAATTGCTGCTCACTCAGAGGAGGAGTTGGAGGCACTGCTGCTGAAACTGGAGCATGCCACTAAGAGGTGGGGCCTTACCATCAGCCCCACCAAAACTAAGCACCTGCCTGGGTATTTTGTACCATCAGGCACTCCACCCCCACAACTCCCAATCGGTTATGGGGCAGTTGTGGAGAGAGTGGAGAGAGAGGTCTCACTCAGAATCAGTTGAGCGGAATTATATTTTCATCGGTTGCATAACGCTTTGTGGAAGCTACCTGGTCTGTCGCTCCGCACGAAGCTTCAAGTCTTCTCGGCCGCAGTCATTCCCTCCCTTCTCTATGCTTGCGAAACGTGGACCCCCCTAATGGAGCATCTTCACCGATTGGAAACATTTAGGCTGCCCTGCCTACGATCCATCCTGGGTTTAACCAGGCTGGATTGTGTGAGGAGCTCCCAAATTCTTGAAAGATCTGGGCAAAGTCCCATCGGTGAGCTCCTCCGGCAGGCAAGGCTGCGTTGGCTGGGTCATGTAGCCCGCATGCCCAGTCACCGCATGCCTTGTTCGGCCAGATAGAGGGGGCTAAATGGGTGCAGCATGGGTTGGAGGAGAGATGGAGTGATGTGGTGCAGGAGGATGTGGAGCTGAGTGGACTTGCCGATGACTGGTACCAGCGGTGTCAAGATCAGCCTCTGTGGAGGAAGCTCGTGAAAGACGCCTCTGGGCAGTTGGAGGCATTTGCCCTCCAACAACAACGGAGGGCGGAGGAGCGACGCTCACAACAACTAGCGGAGCGCCGGGTGGCTAAAGCACAGCAAGTTGGCACAGTCGGGGGCACAGGTGGTGCATCAGCCAGTCGTCTCAGTCCGTGGCACCTGGGTCTGCCCCGTGACCTCCTGCCAGCGGGCGTTCGACACTTCACGTGGCCTCAAGGTGCACATAGCCTGGCACAAGCATCGTGGTGACGTCACCGCCACTTAGCGGCGAATGGCGGTTGTTGTGTGTAAGTAGATGTGTTTGTGTGTGTGTGTCGATGTCTGAATGTGTCTAAGTCGATATGTGTGTGTGTGTCTTTTTCACCCGGGCAACGCCGGGTACTTCCTATTAGGTTAAATTTCTGATTGACAAGCCCGAATAAGTTCTGCTTGGTAAAACACTCAACATGTGACTTAATCGGTTCTGATACATGATGCAAGGTTCTGCTGACTCCATTCAGAAAGCTGTATCTCCACAGCATAAGTAAGTTGGAGGCTAAGAAGTCGTTATCACCAATGGCTGTTGAGGCCTCCACAATTCTCCATCACTTCTTTCCTTTTGCCAGGTCTCTCAGCTGTTGGACAGCCAGGCGACGGTGGTGCATGCCTGTAATCCAGCACTATGGAGGCGATGTTTGGTGGATCACTGCACAAATGTTGTGAAACTCCCTTGTCGCAGTTATTGAGGAGGTGCTATTCGCTGGCTCAACCACAAGAATGCAGTACAGCAAAAATGTGGACTCCACCGACTCCATCTGAATTAGATAGTGTTTTCCCCTCGCCACGAATGGGTTTTCTTCATTTGCTCCGGTTTCCTCCCATATGTAAACGCGCATTAATTGGTTGATAACACCTTCATTTATAGAGGACCACAGAGCTTGGAGAATTCTTAGAGCCAGCTCACCGCGTGGCAGCCTTCTTGCTCATCTGTGGTCCTTCGCCCCTCTGAGTCGTTCTCTCTCTATGAGAGTGAACAAATAATATGTGGTGCATTACAAGTTGAAATTATTATATTATTACAATAGACAACCTCCATGGTTGGCTATAATAGTATTATCATCAACCTCATCTGGCTTTAGGTGCTTCTCATGGCTGCCATTGTCTGAGCGCCACTCCAATGGATGTGTCCAATACCTCTTGACAATAGCATACTTGTAATATAATCGGCGATTGTCCAAAAAATACGTGTGTTTTCGAGTAGTACTGCGAGTTGTTCATCACGATGCCAGAAATGCCGCTCGCATGTGCTGGGAGCTTCTTGAGGAACTGAACTGAAAAGTCCTGGCGTCCTCGGTAAGCTGAAATAGCAACGAGGAGTGCGGGCTCACTGTGCAGACACGGGCAACGTGGGTGATGTCCACTGCAAACACGGGAGGGCGGCAGCTGCTCACACCTCCACCTCCACGCTGTCGCCCTGGCCGCTTGGCTCGTTGGCCAGATTCACCTTCTCGGTGCGCGTATGCCACACGAGCACCTGCGGAGAGATGGAGAGAGGATGACAACAGACGCAGAGCAGGTGAACGAGCAGATGGATAGACTGACACGGTGGGTGAGAGTGAATAAAAAAGAATACATATTACATGGTTAATCCCTCGAGATGGAATATCTCAATGACAAAAGTGTCCTGGGTAACAAGTGACACATGCATAGCCTATACAAATACCTTGAAATCTCTAACGCAAACAGTCAAAGGTATTCATACAGTATCAAGAATAGGAAGAAGCCAATGTTTGTTTGTTTTTTATAGACTTTAACTGCACCGGACAGAGTTTAAGATTTGAATGGGGATTAACCTTTGGAGGTCCTCTTTTCTTTTGGCGGCAGTACTGGGGCAGCTAATGGTGTAAATTTTATATATTCCTATAGCCCATCCATTGGGCACTGTTGAGTTCAAACTGAGTGGTGCAGACTCCCCTAGTGATGCTCATATCAACAACTACGGAGGGACGATGATGATTATGGTGATAGTGATAGCGATGGTGGTGGTGATGGCGATATCGAAGATGATGAAATCGATGATGACATGGTAAGTTGATGCTAAACGATTGAAAATTTAAACACAGTCCCACCATAAATTTGAGCCAGAAGACACTTTCTACTTCGACTTGAGTCTTAAAAAGTAACATTATGAAAACAAAAATCGTGCAAAAAATTGATTACACATATTTAGACAGAGTATTTCAATCCTGAAGGTTGCCACATTGTTCAATAAAGGTGTATATATACAGTATAGTTCTTCAGATGTATCTTCAATTGCAAACGCCAGTGTCGCTTGCTGATAAAGTCATTGTGTTAGAATGCACATTGACGTTCTGGCCAAATCACCACCTTCAGAGACGCGGCACTTGTTTGCGAAAATTGGCAAGAGAAATTCATTCGCCCAATCCCGAGAGAGAAATTGGAAAACGCAAAATGCGGGGAGGATGAGGGCGACAGAGTGCGGGACCTCGCGACCTCGTCGTGCCTCAATAAATGAAGTGATGTGAACCCCCGTTAACCGGTGCAGGCAAACAAAGCTCGCAAGGACACACACTCGGAGCTCGACGAACCGCAAGGGCACGCACCTCGATTGCATTGCCCCCTCCTCTGCAGGCAAACGGCAACAGAGAGCTATTGCTCGCTCACACCACTGATGGCAGAAGGGCCTCCGATACAAGGAAAGCTCCTTGCTTGGGTCATCTTGGCCTACTCTGCCACGCTGGCCAGATGTCTTGGACTAGGTGGGCGTACCCACACTAGACCCGATTAGCACCTCCAAATATCACGCTTGGCTACATACGGTGAGATTGAAGTTCAACATACATACACCGCACCAAATGCGGCCTGCTTGCTGACTAACCATGATGTACACATTTACACTGTTGGGTGAACACAGAAGGGAGCGGGAGGAGGGTGTGGATTTAAGACACACCTTGCCCCATTGTTTAAACTGCCGCGCCAGGAGATCGAACTCTGGATCGCAAGTGCAGTGCCCTGACTGTTACACTGCAAGCAGTGTGCATATACTTGAATAGAAAGGTTGTTAAAAATTGAATTGATCAAATGTCCCAGTGCAGGACCCCCTGAATAAAATGTATTGAGACTCAGCGAGGATGTCCGGGATAATAAATGTATATGGAATGTGAGGCACCACGGTGGCGAGATGTTAACTACCTCGCCTGGTATACAGGAGGTCGTGAGTTCTATCGCGACCCTGACGTGTGTACATTAGAAGTTTGCATGTTCTCCCCATGGTCGCGTGCATTTTCCTCCGAGTCCAGTTTTTCCATCCACATTTACAAACATGCATTTAGAGTATTTGGCTGCTATAAATTTCCACATGATAAGCCACTTCTTTAAAACTAACATTTGTGGCCAGGTCGTTTTTGAAACAGAGCTATATAGGCACAGTGGGCCTTACCTGGTCACATTAAAATAGTTTATTGTTTTTATAGTTTATACTCTCCTTCATATTTGTCATTTATTTTCTCACACGGTAACAGTCACTACATGTGCCATGCAAGCAAGGGTGCCACCATATTTGATAATGCGAAGGTTATATAGGTTCAGTGAGCTTTACCTGGTATAACAAATAGTTGAAATATGGTCCATGCAGGCTGTTGCTGTGATATTGTTTAGTATGCATTTTTCTCATAGTCTCACTGAATGAAGCAGTGCTGGCAAGGCACTACTTTTGCATTTAGATGCTTTACAAAACCAACATGTTATTTGCTTGTTCTAATGCTTCTCCCTGATCATATGAGCATGTTGCAATATTCAAGATTCAAGTGCATTTTGTTCAACCAGATTAGAGCTCGAGAGACAAGGACAGCCTCATTGGACAATCTCGTAATAGTCATCAGAATACTTCATCTCAATTTCAACAATTGATAGGCTGATGGTGGGTTGGTAATTTCATTGTTCTTTGACAAGATGCCATTCGTTATATGTTGCATAGCAAGATTCTATCTTACCATGAATATTTTTTTTTTTGTGAGTAGTACATATTGCTCTATTTATAAGACGATAATTTATGTTCCATGCAATACTGGTCCTGACACTTGCCATGCATACCATGTTTGCTCACTGATTTGTATTGTTTGTGTGTACTTTTAAAAAATGCGCCTGGATTTTACGTAAATCCTGTAACTTTGTTTGAAACTCTGTTTGCTTTATGGAATATTAAACAATTTTTATTTTATTTTACTATATAAATGAATAGCCCAATGACGTGGCTGATCACGTGGAAATTTACAGCACACAAAATACTCGTAACGCATGATTCTAATTGTCGAGGGAAAAACCGAAAGACCTGGAGAGAAATCCACGTCACCACAGGGACAATATTAAAACGTTAAATATACAGGCGTCAGGGTAGGGATCGAACTCACGACCCCTGTATATCAGGAGAGGTAGTTAACATCTCGCCACCGTGGCGCCCCCCCCCCCCCCACCACATCTGCTGTCAACACAGGAATCCCGCATTCAGAGCTTTCGAGCTCAGCGGGACCCTCCTGCAGCAATCAACTGAACTCGACCTCCACTGGTGACACAGAGCACATGGCTGAACTTCTGCACCTTGGTGCAGTTGCGAGCCTTGGGCTCCAGCTCCTGCATGGTGGTGATCTGACGCAGAAAGTCCGACTCCTGCATCCCAGGGCGACCACCCCGGCGCCGAAACTGCACGAAGGGGTTCTCCAGCAGCACCTGCAGATTCACAGCGAAGCCTGCATGCGCACGTGGACACACACGCGCACATGAATACACGAAGCTAAATATCCCCCGCAAAGCTTTAACAGACTGTTGGGGCAAGTGTTGCTAGCGAGCACCTATGAAGGCCGGTACGGCACACGAGGGGTGTGAGTGGCCAGCATCACGTCTGGCCCCCTTTGTCTCCTGAGTGGTGACATTTATGCATTGCACCAAGTACTCATTTGTGGCTGAGTCGAGGCCCAACACCGATTCATATAATCGTCGTTGTTGTTCGCCGTGAGTGGGAATTGAACTCGGGTCGCTATGTTCACGGTGCAGCGCGCTAACCGCTACACTACCATTGCTCACTGTGGACAGGTGCATACATACGTACATAGATATCCATATAGACTTTAGGCTGTTGGAACAAGTGCTGTTGGCAGTTATCTAATATTAAGGCCAACATAGCGTTTGTCTCCCCAGTGCTGATGTTATACACTGTACCGGGTACTAATTTAAGGCTGCATAGACCTAGGGGAGGCCTAGGGCAGGTTCAGATATTCACAACTAATGTTAGCTATGTCCGAGATTTGAACTTCGGTCTCTAAGATTATAGTTTAGTGTACTAACAACTGCGCTACTGCTCTACTTACAAGAACAAACACTCACATACCTCCTGCTTTTACAAAGCACGAGAGTAAGTTTAACTAGGAGGGGTGGCCTTGTTTATGAAATGGTAAAATATTGCTGAAAGTCAACAGCCAACTGTCCTATGGAAGTAATGGCCCCGAGCAGATGAATGTGGAATGTTTACTACTGAATGCCAACTGAAACATGTATTTATTTGAGCAGGGATATATATGTATATAAAATTAGAACTCCTAGATAGAAGTAATATTCATGAATAATTCGTATATTGTAAGTGTATGGCAGGGCGTGTGGTAGTCAGCTCAGTCCTTCAATATTCCTGAGTCAATAAAATCAATACCACTTTGCGTGAGGTCAACAGTAGTCACCTTATGGAAAGACTGGCGCCTCAACCACTCCGTGGCATTATCCGTGAAATCCCAAAGCTCGGGACCACCGCTGAGGATGAGCAAGGGAGACACTGACCACGTGGGACTCACCACCGAAGGAAAATCGATCGGACGTTTGATATTCGTTTGACAATCGCAACGAAAGCACTTTGGCCACACCATTCCAACTGGAAAATGAAGGAAAACGCTTGTGGAAATGTGTGGCGCCATTTGTTTCACCGTGAATCCTACCAAAAGTCTGTGAAAACCTATAACAAATATCATAGCACACTATAACGTACTAATGGCAAAAAAACAAACCATTTAGCCACACAGAGTAATAGGTTTTGTCGCATATTCTCAAAAGTACTTTCCTTTATATTCCAGTTGAAATGGTGTAGCTAAGTGCTTTGAGTTATTGTTATAGCGTTAGAGAGTTATATGATTTGTTATGGGTTTTCACAGATTTGTCGGAAAGTGCTTTGGTTGCGAATGTCAAACGAATATCAAACGTGCCGTAACCCTCGACCACCCTACACAGCGAGTAAGGTTAGTCACGTAAAAAACGCGCCAGTTAGTTTCTACTTCAGCCCACCGGTGTGTTGGAGAGTAAATCCAGATTTACAATTACTCTCCAACACACCGGTGGGCTGAAGTAGTAACTGATTGGCACGTTGTTTATGTGACAAACCTTACCGGCTGTATCGGGTGGTGGATGGGTTACGACACATTTATATTTACGCACTCTAACCCAAAAACCTTTATTATAAATAACATTGGTCGCGAAAGCCTACGTGTAAGACTGAATATGAAACGTCCGACCGATTTTCCTTCAGTGGACTTACCGGCCATGTCGGTGGCAAAGGGCCGGTCTGGCCGCCAGCCCGTGTACCAGGCGACCACGCGTCCCGCTCGCACCACGGGCCGCTCGTACCGCCGCCCGCCCACCAGACCCACGGGCCACACGGACACCTTGCGCGTATCCCGCATCTGCATGACGACGGACAGGTGCGAAAGTGCCGTCAATTCCGGGAGCACACCTCCGATTAGCGCGGTTTGGCTAGGTACACGGTGCGAACGAAGCTCCGCATCCATACTGGGCATACAAACATCTCAGCGACTCAGCTGCATGCAACCCAAGTTGGACGTTTGCATGCAACTAACGCATGCTGCAACTGATTCCTCACACGTGGATCCAGCTCTAGCGAGTGTATGCTATGGCCACTATTGCACGCTAAACGAGGAGGTGGTTGAGGCCAGGGTTGTAGGCTGATGTTGACCAGATCTTTCCTGGTGCTCATTTTTAGGCCGAGTGAACTACTGTTATGTTGCATTGCGTGACCATGAGAGGCGGTGAACAGCTTGTTGAGCCCTTCGTCTAGCGGTTGATAGATCATGGCCGATAATGGTGGTGGGACGGCGGTTGAGTTCAACTCTCTACTCTGCAGCTGAATCAGCCGATCATCCCTCTGAGGTCAATAAATGAGTATTGTTTTGTGGAAAATTTATTTGGAGAAACTTGTCCCCACCATAGGAATGTGTAATTTCCACGAGTGGCTCCGAGCCGCTAACTGGTATGAGCATCGCTGTACTCATTTGAGCATGGAGACTTCTTTGATCTTTGAAATAAAAATGCCTTACAACCAAATTCGCATGTTTTGTATTATCTGCAATGTTACTCTTGAACAATTAGTAGAAACTGACATGCGAATGAATAAGAGCTCGTATTAACATATATATAAAGATCGCTGTTGGTTTGCTACGATTACATTCCCAGGGTCCCTGTGCTTATTTTTGGCCTGCAACAGATGCTGCTCTGCATTCCCTCGGTGCTCAGTGTTAATTATTTGACCAAATTCCAAAGGCGCCATCGGAGGTTACAGCTGCAGCATTGTCATTAGCATGTGGTGACACACATGGGAAATGCAAATACAATGAGACAGCAACAGTGCCATTTCAAGTTGGCAATTTAAAATAAGTGCATTCGTTTGTGTCCCTGTATTCGTATATTCGCCTGCGTCTAGTGGTAATTGTATGGTCACCAATTTCCAGTGCAAGTCACAGTTTCGAACAACACGTAGACGTGCAAAAGCACACAAGCGCTGTGCGCTATGCAACAACCATCAGCATTTTCTGAAGAGGTGCATTGTGGTCGTCTTGCCTTAGGCCACCGTTACAATGAATGCGAGCAAGAAAACCGTGTCAGTATGGGAGTCATCGTGGAGACAGAGTGACGATGTAACCCTCACATTCCGCGTCAAACTGGGGGAGGTCGCTCTCATTCCGAAACTCTCGCCGCGTTGCAGCAGCTCGTGCAGGGAGCGCGTTGTATAAAATGTGCGTTGTTGAGAGGAACTCGTTTTGAAAACATTCAGGACGAAAACTGAGTCACTTTAGATGGAGACTGCCACAACAGCTTCCTAAAGCTACGTGGTCTGACAGTGATTGTATATCAGTGTGGACAGCCGAATTGGTGCACTATTATTATTTGACTAGATCTCCTATGCTGGTCATCTCAATGAGCGAGAATTTCCCAACACTGGTTCAGGGCTGTACGGAGATGAACACTGCTCCAATGGGTATGGAACTCTTTCACTCGATCTTTATCTGTAATGTTGGCATCCCCAAGCACGCGCCCTTGGACGTGAGCACGCGACAATTTTCTCGAGCTGACCAGCAGGTGGCAGAAGCGGACACCGTAAGATGAGATGCAGTTTAACGGCACGGGCCCCGTGTATTTAAATAAATCACGAACACATTTCGCCACTCAAACAAACGTGGGGGTGGTGCCCATCCGCATCCGCACAGGCCATGTTCAGGCAGTAGCGGAAATTCCACGTTCCTATGATGCACCGGGCTGGAGATGTCCTCCGTTGCGGGTTACGAAGAGGAGAGAAATTGGACAGGAGGCCCCATTTACTTAATTTCACCGGGGCGAATACCAAACACGCTCCACCACTGATGCAATACAGTACAAATTTGTGGGATGACACCAGTGGGTTTTTTTTATTTACCATGGAAATATGGAATTTCCATCATAGGTTTGCGGCCACCAATGAAGATAAGTGCCATCACACACTCGTTTGACAATCCCCAATCCCGTCAGCACAACAATTAAAATAATTGTTTAGAAATATCGCTGGCAAGTAATTGATCATGGCCCAAGTTCTAATTGGCACAGGCGGCGTGTGTAAATGATTTAAACCCCAATGCGCACTCTCTTCATATTTTTAAAGCATTTTTGTCTCCCTAGATGCAGGCAGATACATCTGATGCCTTGAAGAGGAGGATAAGTCGTGGAAGACAGCAATTTATTTCGGGTGGCATCAAATTAATTGCCAAATATAATTTATGCATGTACAGGGCGGCCCACAAGTCAGCACACATAGGGTTATTTCATTTATTTATTTATTTTAACACATGATCAAACTGACTTTCATGAACATCAATGAATGCATTAATTATCTGTTGAAATGCATTGTGTTTTTTTTTATTGCAGCTGCTTTCTTTAGCGTACATAAAATCGAATTGAACTCGTTCGTCTTTCGTCAATTTTCTTCCCATTTTTTAACGTCATCTATGATAACAGATTCATTATTAACTGAAATAAAAAAAATATATTACATTTTTAATGCCGGTGTTCCAAGCAAATTAAATAAATTCTAGATTTGAAGTTTTCGTGACTGCAAGAGTTCATACTCTTTGGTTTTGTCGGTAAAGTCACTTAGGTAAAAAAGAAAATGAATAAATTAAATCACGACGTTTCGGAGGCAACACAAGCTTCCACGGCCCATCCTGGCTCCCCCCCCCTTAACCTGTATATAATCTCGTGTCTCTTAGAGTTCTCTTCACTTGATACAGTAACTTTGCTGTGACGGTTCCACCTGAAGACGGAGGCTTGTGTTGCCTCCGAAACGTCGTGATTTAATTTATTTACGTGACTTAATAACCCTATGTGTTCTGACTTGTGGCCCACCCTTTAAATGTGTGTGGGGAGCGGTGGCACAGCAGTGAATGCATGACGTCACAATCTTGGCAAACGAGGTTTGACGTGTGGGGAGGTGGGGTAGCGTGGTCGGCATGGGCCCTGGTGCAAGGAATGAACCGGGATCTCCTTCCCGGCGTCGTTGTCCCCCCCACTCCCCTATGCGTAGCGCAGTGCTTGGGCCCCTTTGCCTAGGCAAGGCCCATGCCCACCCATGTGTGCATCGCTCTGCCATCATAGAGACGACGCAGGTTTTATTGCTGACCACGATGCACAACACAGCAGTAAATGACATCTGCAGTCGTCCTGGGATTTACCTTAGATCGAATCAGCCTCAAATGAGTATCCGGTGCAGTGTGTGAACACATCGACGCTGGGGTGGCAAAGGTGGTGGTGGTGGGGTGCGATGCAGGCGTATCGACTGCGAGGGTGGGCGGTGAAGAACGCCCGGTTGTGCCGAGGCCGTAAGTGGACATTCCAGAGAGCGGGAGCCAACTGCGACCGCTGGCCGGATCTAACGGAAGTGGGAGCGGCAGCGGCGTCGAGACGAGGCGGCGTCAATGGCACGGGCCACGACGACGATGACTTCTCGACCTCCACGACCTCACCTCGTGGAAGAGTTCCAGGCTGTAGGTGTTGTCGTCGTCGGCGAAGTAGACGACGGCGGGGAGGGGCCCGCGCGCCGCCTCGCCCCGCAGCCAGCGCAGCGCCTCGTTGCGCTGCTCGCTGGCGCGGGGCAGCCCGGCGCGGCGGTAGCGGCGCGGCGTGACGGCGCACAGGTGCGTGGCGCCGGGCACGCCGGAGCGCGCGAGCAGGGCGCGCACCATGGGCGACTGCGACGGCGCGTCCTCCACGAGCACCCAGTGCAGCCACGGCACCTGCCGTCGCGCGCCCGGAATTTAAACGCGGGGCTGTCGTCACGTTTTGGGCGCATCGCACGCACGGTTGTCTGGACTCATCTGGGCGAATGAACAGAGTGGGTGGATATCTCCGTGGTGTGAACGGCCAGGGTACCGCACTTGCAATCCAGAGTGTCGCCGGATCGATTCCATCTATCAGCGTGCCAGTTGGAGCAGCAAGGTACATTTTTTTTTGTCATCGCTCATTGTCGTAATTGTGCAATCAGCCATGTAAGTTGTCTGACGTGTGGCTGAATTTTCTCTTTCTTACCCCCAGTACGCCCATGACAAACTAACATCTTCACTGCGACTCACTTATTTTGTTATCTCAATGCGCCTGCTGTGACATGCAGATGTGGTGTAGTTATTAGCACACTGGACTGGCATATCCAGAGGTCGTCAGTTCAACTCAATCTCAATGACGCGGCAGTTGAAACTCCGGGCGAGTTTCTCAAATCACCCCACACTTGTCCACCTCGCAGTATAGAATGCTCCACTACACTCGATCGGTAGGTCGTGCGTGGTGGGGTAAAGCGTGGGTACTCCCGGCTCTTCCAAGATGTCTAGCCAGCGTGAAAGTGTAGGCAGAATACCCGCTCTCTTAAGATCCCCGTAGTCAAGGCCCTTCTGCCAGGAGTTGTCAGTAATCGCAGGGCTGCACAATTACATTTTTGATCTTTAGACAAGTGAACCAAATAGTATTTTTTTTTAAAGATCAACATTGAGGTGGCCACGTGGGAGGGTGCCTGATGTGTCAGAGGACCGTGCTGGCAATGCTGGGATCCTGTGAAGGCACTTGGATCTGTAACGTAACTTCCGTGCTCTCCACAATGCACGCGACATGTGCTTATATATATATCAAAGGATCTACAGAATGAGTTTATCATTTCACATATAAGACAGAATTTTCAACGAGCGAGGTTATGGATGATAGGCCAAGTCAACCCTGTGACTGGTATTTGACCCGTCCACTCGCTCAGAGTTTGCTTTGAGCGAAGCACCACCACACGCAGCACACTTAAAGTGGTCAGGGCACGGATTCATGTTCTCGTGGAAAAGTAGCAGAGGCTACGAATTTTAATTGCAAATGGCATTTGCATCATCTTCCACTCCAGTCTCAATTACTGAATTTGCAGTGAACACACGGAGATGTCGGGGTGGCATTAATTCAGAGACCCCCCCCCGTGACCCCTCGCCCCACGCAGTCCGGGTGAAAGGAATTCCCAGCAGCATCTTTGAATCGCAGGCGGTTGTAACCCCCTCATGGGATGATACATTTGCAGCTCAAAGTTCACACCTTGATTTCCCAGTGTAGTGACGTGAGATAAAGATGGAATGCCTAATATAGACAATGAGAAAAAAATTATTTCAATTTGTTTGGGTTGACTGTGATTTGTTGTTTCACTCTGTTTTGCTAACCTTGTAGAAGAGGTACAGGGGAGTGCATAACGGCCACCACATCCCACAACACGGTTCTCATTGTATTAACCTCTGCACTCTGGTGTATTATTTAATGTAAGTGTGATTGTCTCATTGATTTCGTTGTTCAAAAGTGTTTCTGAAAAGGTCGACTCTTTTGATGCAATCAATTTGCCAGGTGATGCACGCCTGTAATCCCGCGACTTGGGTAGGGTTGGTGGATGACGAAGAGACTGAGTGAGATAGCCACCGACACTGCAATGAAATATAAACTGAATTCATCCTTTCCTATAAACGGCAGTATAACAAGTAAGCTGCCATCAGAGTGTCTCATAAAATATCTGTTGGCCAAACAAGTGTTTTGTTTGACCATACTTCACCACGCTGGTCAGTGGGTGGAGGGGGTGCAGGACCGATTCAGATATTACTGACCACTGATGCTCGCTGTGGCCAGGAATCAAACTCAGGTTGCCAGGTCCAGATTGCGGTGCACTCACCACTACAACACTATGTCCAGAAAACGACGATTTATTTTAAACGTGTGTTATCTGTAAAAAGCTTTGTTGACACAGCCTCGAAGTGTTGAAGGCTAAAAAGTGGCCAAGCCTAAAGTAGGTACGTACATCTTCCCTCATGACAAAACCATTCATTCATACTCTCTGTCACACACACACAAAGACAGCGATGCCCTGTGTAGCCTTAACAGACTCTTGGGGCAAGTGCTGTGAGCGAGCACTTATGAAGGCCGGCACGGCACACGAGAGGGTGGATGACCAAGACAACGCCCGGCCGCCTTTGTATCCCCAGTGCCAATGTCTTACACACCTCGCCAGCTACTCATTTGGTTCTGAGTCGACCTAGGTGAGGCCCATGACGGATTAAAGTATTTGTTACTGTTATTGGTTATGAGCGGGAATTGAACTCGGGTGGCAGCAGCACAGCGTGCTAACCGCTACACTACTGCTCCCCACACATTCACACGTATACTATCTGTAAATATATTTTGGAGGTATCTGATTTTAAAAGTGGAATAATGCATTTTAAATTGCCTCTCGGGAAAGGGGTTTACATGGCAATGCTTCAGGCGACAGGCATTTATCCGCTGGGTGTCTATCATTTGGATTTCACATTTTGCTACAGGAGCTGTGAAAGTGACATACGCAAGATGATCTGTAACTAGGTCAGTAGAACAGACAACTTGTACGTATTATTATAATTCACATCCAAGAGCCAATGTTGCCAAATCCTTGAGATTATATTGTGGAGAAAAACAATAGATTCTCAAGCATTAAGTGCAAACTCTGAGCCCCAATGATCCAAAGCAAGAGCTCATCGTATCTTCATTTCTCCAAGCCGAATAATGTATAAAATACATACAGTACCGTGATGTACAATTACTTATTCTATACAGTATACAAAGGCATCACTGAGTCTCAATACTCGTATTTCAACATGCTCCTGCTTAGGATGTTTTGCAACATCCTCATTGAGTTTCTATACGTTGAAGGAAATGGGAATGACTGGAGAAAACCCACGCATACGAGAGGAAAACACTCAAACATCCGCCCTGTTTGGTCCGTAACCAAAGTAACGTTCTGACCTGCCTCCACTGGGCACCTGTGAAAAGAGATTTGTAGCTCATCGGATTCCTCCACGATAAATACTAATTCTGAAATAGATGTACAGGTAGCCCTGGTAAATTATGAACACTTTTTGATTTACGAAATCTAAATTCCGCATTAATGAAATTTCACTCTGGCACGCGCCACGAGATCATCAAACGAGAAGGTTGCTTCTCGTTTGACAGCGTCACAGTGAAACGGTAACGCCTCCATGTCACCTCCTCAAGTCATTCCAACATGCAGCGGATGTTTTGGTGAGTTCCCAGAAATGGTTACGAATTTATCTTTGTAATTAATTATTATTCAATCGTACATTATATTATTTGTTAACATGTTTTGTATCGTCAAAAAGTGGGTCAATATTTTTACATTAGGAGAAGGAAACACATCCATAATTTTTTGTCATAAACTAATTAGAAAAGGAATTTCGATTTACAACATTTCGTTTCACGCGTGTGTTTTTGGAAGAACGCATCCCTTTCGTAAATCGAGAGTCACCTGTACTGCATCCCATTGCCTTGCAAGTTGGGGAGTCTCACATGCCACATATGACAGTGATCATGGGATGCACACTCAGGCGGGGTGGTTTTATTTAAATTGACAGCCCCCCCTTGCCAATAACGGCCTCCCCACGCTGTGTTGGGTCATGGCGAATTGTTTGAGCATACTTCACCATGTTGATGCTTAACTTTCACGTATGAGGTATTATACTGGATTAACTAGAACGGAATGGGGAAAGAGATACACGTGAGCAAAGCGGATTCTCCTCTGCTTAAACTAAACTAAACTTTTTATTTCACCAGATAAGGCCCACTGAGCTATATAGCTTTTTTTCAAAAGCGATTTGGTCATATGTGATAGCTCAAAGAAGTGGCTTATCGTGTGGAAAGTTAAAGCAGACAAATAGGTTAAACGCGTGACATTGATTTTAAATGTGGAGGAAAAGACCGGATGACCCAGAGAAAAATCCACGCGACCACGATGAGAGACGCAAACTCCAAATATACAGCAGCACGCGTCCGGGTCGGGAACGAACCCACGACCTCCTGCATATCAGGCGAGGGAGTTAACATCTCCTAGCCACCATGGCGCCACCCAGAGCCGCAGTAATTTCTCGCGATCTGCGACTCGCGGTGGTCCCAATCACGGTCCATGCTGCTGTTTGCAGCGTTTCCCCATTCCATTTGAGCTTAGCTCCAGAGGTGTAAAGTACCCACACCTTACACCTACCACAAGCGACCTCCACTCATCGACCAACTGCGGCATACCCCATTCATACTACAGCTGGGTGGACAGAGGGAAGGGGAAGATACATTTTATCGCCTTAACAAACTTGTCAATTGCTTCAACTGCCGTGCGGGTAAATCGAATAGAACCGTTCGGCTCGCTAATCCAGACCGCTCACCATTACACCCCGGCGGCAGCAGCAGCCTCCCAAACGCTGGCGCGTGTGTGCGGTTGCGTGTTGCGGTACGAACCCGGCCACCTGAGTTCGATTCCCCGCTCACAGCCAGCACCAGTGACGATTATCTGAACCGGTACTGGGCCTCCCCTATGTCGACTCAACCTCAAATAAATACCTGGTGCGATGAGTAAACATCGTCACTGGGAAGACAAAGGCAGTCGGACGTGGTGCTGGCCGCCCACGCCCTCGTGTGCCAGCCTTCATAGGTGCTCGCCCGCAGCACTTGCCCCAATAGTTCAGGCTATATACGGGGGATCTTTGTCTTAGTGTGTCCATAGACAAGCGAGTGAGTGACAGCAAGGCAGCGAGGTTCACCTGTCTGAACGTGTTCGCAAGCCTCGTGAGCTCCGCCTTCTGAGCCGGCCGTGCGTACGTGGGCGTCACCACGTAGATCACTGCTGCAGGTGTCCCTTGAGCTTCCGCTGATACTAACACTGCCGCAGCTGCAGCGTGAATGGGAAGAGGAGGAGGTGCAGGAGGAGGGGGAGGCGGCTGCGGCACCGATAGAGGTCGAAGCCTCCAAGCTGCTGCTGCTCGTGCCGGCACTGCTCCTGCCACCGCCGCTGCTGCGGGCCGTGCGAGAGGTGACGGTGCGTGCGGCCGCAGCTTCTGCAGCTGTAGGTGCCGCTGCTGCTGCTGCAATATCCTCTCAGTCGGCGAGGACGTGGGCGTTCTGGGTCCGGCTCGGTTCAAATTGAAGTCGGCCACGAGCAGAGCGACCAGGAGCCAGGGGAAAGCGGCGAGGAGGCGGCTGAACCTGTAGGACCTCATGATGAGACCGCCGGCAACAGTAACACGACCACCACCTGCTGCTTATGTTGCTGCATGGGCTGGAGATCACACAGAGGTGGAAGCTGGGGTTGAGCTGGGCTGGTGGGCATGGCACACGGAAGAGGATACTGGAGCCCAAGTGCACCTCCGTCACGCCCATTCATTAATTAACTCTGCCACCCTACCATCCATTCGTTCATTCATCGTCGCCTCCATTCATCCACAGTGTAGATTAATTGATGTATCCGTCCAATTCATTCATCAGCCAAGTTCTGCGGACGCCTTTGTCTCCGGCTTTTGTTTTGCGAAGCGACGTCATACGGACGATTCAGCCACGACACGTGTATGAATGAACTCTGGGACTAGGCTCACAATGCTACCGACAGTTCATACGCCGCGCCGTGGTGCCGAGAGAAGCCGTGCGTACGCGTGGACGTGCGCACGCACGCACGCACACGCCGCTCTATTGTAACGCTCCCATTCTGCGCCTACTCCTGCCACGGTGCGTGCGGTAGGTGGAGCTGTGTGACTGGAGTCCCCTTGCAAATGCATCGAGTGCGAGAGAGACCTCGTAAATTTATATGATAAGGAAGGGGAGGTGGCGGGTGGGGGAGTGGGGCGGGGAGTGTCATAAGCAGGGGTACACGCGCACACACCCCCTCTAGCCCCCACCACCACCCCTCTCCCGAGAGCAGGACACTCAGAACACCCCCGAGTGTGGCTGTTCCAAATGATAATAAATCACTTTTATACGGTGCCTTTCATTGGAAGAGCACTCCGAAGCTGCCTTGCAGTCACCCGGCGCTTAGCTCCTCTTCCGCGCTGCACTGAACTTAGAGTCGTCATACAAATCCACGGAGACACGCGGTAATGGGGGGGGGGGCGAAGTGGTTGGCGCACTAAATATTTGAGCCCGTCTAACTGAGTTTGACTCCCGGCGATGACCAACAACCCCGCGTCGAGAGATGTCTACACTGACCCTGTAAATTATGAACAATACAATGACTTTAGCACGTAAGAGGCTTTGGCGACCAATATCATTCATGATAGAGGAGGGGGGGGAGTTGAAGGGGATTAGATCGTGTAAATATAAATGTGTCGTTTAACCCGCCACCACCTGACATAGCCAATGAGTATGGCTTGTCACGTAATCACACGTGTCAATTAGTTACTAGTTCAACAAACCGGTGTGTTGGAGAGTATACCCACAACATGTACAATTGTAAATGTTGTGGGTTTGTTTCCGTGATAAACCTTACTAATTGGCTGTGTCGGGTGGTGGCGGGTTCAACGACACATCTATATTTAGAGCGATCTAAGCTGGAGTTCAAACACTGAACAACACCCTGTTATCATGACCTGCAATCCTATTAACGTCAGGTATGTAACCACGAAGCATCGTTGACCTTCAAGACTCATTTCAGGAAGGTCAGGCATTCCATAAGACAACCATTGTTTACTTGAACAAATCAGTCCGGTACTCTTTTTTTTATCCACATCAGATGGACGATTGGCCGAGTCAGCCCCTGAACCGGATTTGATTTCGAATACGTACCATTGTGGATCATGCATTCTTAGCCACTTGTGACCCAGACACCCTACATGCATCTGATCTCGTCGCATCTCAGAAGCAGCTTAGCACGGTTGAGTCTGGTTGGTTCTTGGTTTGGTGCGACTTTCCGTGGACGGTGTTGTAATGCGTAGGCCTGTGAAATGGCCAGGAGAGAGCAGTGTGGCGTGATGAGCCGTCATATGCTTTGGTTTTCTCAGAGTTCACTGATTTCCTCCCACAAGAGACCGAAGACAAATGAATGCAGTCACCCAAACATCGAGATTGAGATTCCCTCTGAAATAGAGTCCTGGGACTCGGCGATGCTTTCCCGGGTAAAATAATCAGTCTCTTTTTTGTATTCTATTTGCAGTGCTACCCAGGCGATTACAGTGTTAACATGATTCCGTTAATCTTCTCACGGCGGCGCGAACCATGGTAACTCCAAACAGATGTGCAGCGGCGCGCCTCTGTGAATAGGAGAGGGCATGAGCACTCCTCTTCGAGGAGCAAAATAATCTAAACACAAATGCGGCGGCCCACCGGTGAGATAAGGAGCAGTGTTTGGCTTGAGAGACAGCCAGATGTGATCCCCCGTAATATTATGTCTGACCCGACGACTGCACCCCCCCCCCCCCACAGCTAAATGGAATTCCCAGGGCGAGCCATTCCGTCAATAAGACACGTGCAGTGCCTGCACGGCATTGGGATAAATCAATGCAATTCAAGGGGTCTTTATTTAACCAGTTCAGGACCTATCGAGCTTCTCTGGCTTTCAGTTATTTTTTTTTACAAAGGTAGACAGGACATCTGCTCAAACGTGAAATTTCGCTCAGTCGTGCAGTAGCAACCTTTATTTTACCATAATGGTAAAGGTGCAGCCCTGCAATTACTTACCCAAGGCACTGCTGGCAGAAGGGCCTCAGCGAGAGGGAGCTCTCGAGAGCCCCCTCTCGAGAGGGTATTTGGCCTCCTCTTCCACACTGAGCATACACATTTGTTTACTGTACTCCACGACACCCGACCTGGCAATTGACTAACTGCGGTGTACACACAACATGACACCACGGCAGCATCACGCGCGTGCTGTACTTAATGGTAATTAAATGCCGTGGATTGTTGGTCACATTTTCCTTGTCCTCATTTCACAACAGAGGCAGCGGAGTAAACAAATACATTTTCATTAGTCCAATATCTAAGGCTCTGGCGTGTCATTATGGCGTGCTATTACTTCTCCAGCCTGTGTACTTTCTGTTGACTACAAATAACATCTTTGAATAGGTTCGGATGAAAAGGATCCCCATTAACAGCCGCCACCGCGCTGATCTAACGGCAATTTAGGGGGCAGTGCATTTTGGGCTGTGAACGGCACCGGCGACACGAACACAACCGCCTTAATTTGACGAACGCGTTCGCAGACAAATCTTTTCCATTGTATCTGTCACCGCGCTGCCGCCTTCCAACTGCAGCATTTCCTATTCAATATGCAACTTGTATACCAATACAGGGACGCGTCGCGTACGGCGTGTTGCATTTGTAAGCAACAACAATAAAACATATATATAATCATTTACAGCCCTTTGTATATCAACTACTGGATGAAGGTCAACCCACTTCATGTCATCACGGAGGTGGGTGGTGGAACATTCTTCACCATACTGGATAGTGTGTACTGGTGAAGGGGGTAGGCCATGGACAGGAATCACACTCAGGTTACTGGCTTCCACACGCAATCCCCTTACCAAGGTGCCACCGCTCCACCCCGTTATCTGATACCATATTTGATTAATGGAATTTGAGATATTTTGCAACTGTTGTGCTTTTTTTTTGTCCACGCCTATTTTAAGTATTCCAGGTCATCATTAAAAAAGACAGAGAGTGTGCATATAGAGATGGTACCTGGTTTTTAATATAGATGTGTGTCTCCGTCTTTATTTTAGGGTGACAAACAACCTCTCAGAATCGTGGCTTCCTATTATAAAGAAACATTTGGCTGCTGTGCATTTCTTGAATGACGAGACTCAGCCGATCCACGATTCGTCCCCTTGCCAATCCGACGGCCCTGTGACGAGTTCCTGAATTGTCGGCGTCGCTGTGGTCGTCGTTTCAGCTCCGTGCATTTGCCGACTACGTGGCAAGCCTGTCCATTTGTCGTGTCCACAACCGTGAATCAAACCTGATAGCTCCAATGGAGCAGCAAGCATATCCACATCCCCCCCAGACCATTCAGCTATAACGTGCCGATTGGGCCGCATTGGTCAATGCAGCAAACACTGCGACTCTGAGTAATGCGGGGTGCAAATTGCTCTGCCGAAACATGTTTGGGAAAATATCACAATTTAGGAAATGGCCACGCTTTTACAATCGGATAAAAGCCTCTTCGCGCGTATAAAATAATATTATTTCTCAGAATTATACACTGCTTAGACAGTTCTAAATACAATTTGCATTCGCCGAGAGATAATTTACGATTCGCATTCTGTCCCATTGCGGTTTAAAGTTCAAATGTTTCCTAACGTCCAACTTTAATTACACACCAAGCGATGCTATAAGGGAATCTACTACATCACGGCTAATTGTTTATTCATCTACAACGTGGATTTCATCGCCCGTGCATCAGTCTGGGGGGCAATCTTCACGTTTGCTCGCGATGCCCACGTCTCCGTGTCTGTTTTGATATTTTTAAAGAGCGTGGTCCCCCCCCCCCCGTCTCTCTATCGATGTTGACTCTTGCTTGCCACAGCACCGTGCCCATCCACACAAGTCAAGATTTGTTACCACATCATCATTTTACAAACGTTGTTTCATAAATGAATTTGACACTGAATAAAATTATAAGCTAACATGTTAGGCAATGACACTGCTTTATACGCACTGAGAACAGATAGGCTATAGAGGGTAGCAATTAGATAGAATGAAAAGGCATCTTACAAAAATGTCAGTGTCTTTATTTTCAAATGTGGGTTGAGGTGGTACTTATCTCAGCGGATATGCATGAGTCTATGGTGGGCATTCCACGTTACTATGGCAGTGGCAAAGTAGCAAATAGAAAACAAAGCGAGACTTATTTTTTAACTGCTGGAGAAATGCGAGGTTAACAGTTGTGAGCACGTCTTAACAAAGACAACGATCACCCGTATAGCCATAATAGACTGTTGGGGCAAGTGCTGTTAGCGAGCACCTATGAAGGCAGGCACGGCACACGAGGGGGTGGGCGGCCAGCACAACGCCCAGCCACTTTTGTCTCTCCAATGCTGATATTTAAACACTGAAACAGGTATTCATTTATGGTGAGTCGACCTAGGGGTGACCCGGGACCGGTTTGGGTAGTCTTTACTGGCATTGATCGTGAGCGAGAATCGAACTCTGGTCGCTGGGTTCGCACACACCCACACGCACGCACCCACGTGGACATCCACTCATGCACGCCCCCACATACACATACGTATACAGACAAATATCCCCCATGTAGCCTTTGCAGGCTATAGGAGCAAGTGCTGTAAGCGAGCAGCTATGAAGGCCGGGGTGGGTGGCCAGCACCACGCCCGGCCAGGTACTCATTTGAGGCTCAGTCGACCTAGGGGAGGCCCAAGACCGGTTCAGATCATTCTCACCGGTGTTAGCCGTGAGCGGAAATCGAACTCGGGTCGCCGGGTTCGCAGCGCAGCGCGCTAACCACGACACTACCGCTCCCCACACACACACACACACGGAGGCAGACACACACAATGCAAACGGACGCACGCATTAAAACAAAACATGCCGATGCTCTGGCAGGTATAATCTTGACAGTAAATCAATGGGCTATGATTATCCAACGTGACGTTTGCAGGGGAAGGGCGTGTTTAGAATTTATCTTCGTTAGGCTGCGTTGCGTGATCGCTCAACATGGCGGCTGCGCGGTGATTCCTGCTCACACTGTTTGTGTTGCTGTCAATGCTGAGTGTCTGCGGTGGTGGAGCGGTGAGCGCGCTGTGTTACGAACCCGGCCACCCGAGTTCGAGTCCCGCTCACGACCAACAACAGTGACGATGATCTGAATCGGTCCCGGGCCTCCCCTAGGTCGACTCAGCCTCAAAAGAGTACCTGGTACAGTGTGTAAACATTGCCACTAACGAGACAAAGGCGGCCGGGCGAGGTATTGGCCACCCACCCCCCTCGTGTGTCGTACCAGCCTAAATAGGTGCGCGCTAAAGCACTTGCCCCAACAGCCTGTTATGACTATATAGGGGATCTTTGTCTTTGCTCTGTGTCGATACAGGGGGAGCCACCTGCTGAATTACCAACAAATGACGCATTAATTTCCGCTAATTGCAATTCGTAATAATTGTTTGGCAACGTTGGAAGAAAAATGCTGTAATTTTAATTCTGTAATTGCACTGGGGAATTGAATAGAATATTTCTAGACTAATTTTCTAGTACAAATCTACATTTACATTATAATAAAATGGGCAAACTATCAGGGATAATAAAAAAAAACATTGGCAATTCTGCTTCGTTTCCTGGCTTTAAGACTGAGCGTGTTTTCTCCAAACACCTCAAGCCACGGCTCTGTGTTGATTAATCCCCTTCCGTGCCGTGCAGATGAGAATATAATGTGGCAAGAAAGTGATGTCGGTGTATGGGGCACGTGGGCAGGGTGGTGGGGAGTTGGCAACCGATACAGGTACCAGAGTGGAACCTAAATGTCGGAAGACCGAAAGCCCGACCGTATTGTTGAGATTGGAAGGGCGGTCCTTGAAGGATGTGGTCAAGTGTGACAAGGTGGACGTGATGATGACGGCCATTGTTAACAGTAGACCTTGGGAGTTCACTCTGCAACAGCTGAGAGATCGAGCAGAACGAAGGACGCGATGCTGGTGGTGATGGCATTGGTGGCACCACTCACAGCATCATCTTATTCTTTGAACTATATAAGAAGCTAGCAGATAGAGTTTGACAGCTTAGTTATCTCTGGGAACATTAAATCGCTTACAAATTTCACAAACACAATAAAAAAAACAGACAAAGCCCCTGAACACGCGGCCCTAAAGAAAACTTGTTGTGGCTGTAAATGCATTATCTTGCACAGGCGTGGTACGAAACAGCTCATTTTGCAGCCAATAAACCCTGAGACAGGTGATGGATACACCGTGTTCTGTGTGGAGCGGCAGACAAAGCAAGCGATGTACACTCGGTGCTCTGCGTGGAGCCGCGGATGAGTTACGAGCCCGGAGAGCCGGCAGGAATAATGACGCTTCACTTACTGAGATGTTCTGCCCAGTGACAATAAGAACTTCCGAGGTGGCCAATGGAAGGCAGCATATCAAGTAGGTTTTCAAGATTACCTGTGCGATCTTTGAGCATGTTCCTTTTTTGTGTTAACTCTATGCATGGGTGGAGTTATCTTTGAATTTCTCACAAATGGCCTAACATTCAAAATAAAACCTTCCTGAAAAAAACGCCTTGAGAGTAATCTGAGTTTTTTTCTGGGTGAAGGTCAAGCCATGATACCTTCTTGCTAATGCAAGCGCAGAGCGATGCTCATTTCAATTCCATTGGCGGCCCTGAGCCAGACTTGGAAATTCCACATTGCAAGAATGGGGGCCCAGTATTTTTTCAGAGGATGACCACAGCAGACAAACTGGCGTACCAAGTGTTACCAGCAAAGTTGTTTCCTTGGGAAGCTTTACATGTGGAAGATGTATACAATATATTAATTATACAATTCAATATGTGGCACGTGGCGTGTTGGTTAGCGAAATAAACCTGCTGTCCAGAGGTTGCTGGTTCGATCTCCTGGCACGGCATTTGAATCCATGGAGCAAGATTCTTAAATTACTCGCCTTTGTCTGCCCAGCAGTATAAATATATGTATCTTGATTTGAAGCTTTAGTGACTGCAGGAATCCATACTCTTTGGTTCTTTCGGTAAAGTCACGTAGGTAGAAAAAAAATAGATCACGACGTTTCGATCGCCACACAAGCAATCGTCTTCAGGTGGGAGAGAGAAATAGGCTGCTGAAACAAGTCCTTATATATAGAGCCGAGAGGGGGGGAGGCGGGGCGTTGCCGCATCGGGCAAGAGGGTGGGGGCTAGATATTGTGCCTAAGCGAGTGGGAAATCCAAAGGTGGGAACCGAGATGGGGGGGGTGATGCGAGAGCTGAGGAGGTGGCCATTGTATTGTGAGAGATGAACATGTCAATGCAAACGAACCAACGCAACGGTGGCTATGCGAGTCTCTCTCTGTGCGTGGGTGTTGCCTCTCGGTGTGCGTCTCTCTCCTTCCCTCGATGTGGTGTTGTCCCTCGTTTGTTCCCCTCGTTTTCTAACGAGCTGGATGTCTGACTCACACAGCCATTGACATGCTAATCTCTCAACCCCCCCTACCCCCATCTCGGCTCTATATATAAGGACTTGTTTCAGCAGCCTGTTTCTCTCTCCCACCTTAAGACGATTGCTTGTGTGGCGATAGAAACGTCGTGATCTATTACTTTTTCTACCTACGTGACTTTACCGAAAGAACCAAAGAGTATATGTATGGATGTTGAACGTCTTTCTTGCCGTACGTAGTCAACCGTCCATATGGTGGGATAAAGTGTGGATATCATGGGACCTCCTTTGCGAGTGTAGTGGTGGTGTTGACGTGCGCCGACTGTGACAGTGATGGATCACGGGGCGGCGCGGGGTGCAGGGTTGGGCACGCGTTGTGGGCGTGGTGTGGACGCGCGCGCCGGGAGTGACAGATGACGGGGCGGCGCGGCGTGGGTGGTGAGGCACGCTGAGATGTGGGAAAACAGGATCGTAGCCAGCGCCCAGTGATTGGTCGAATAGGATGGGTGCTCGCAGCGACGTCCGCAGGTGGGGTATAAAGGGGGACGCGCGAGAGCACTCGGGGAGAGTTACCCAGTTGAAGACCAGAAGACGGAGCTGAAGACCTAGTGCCCGAGACCCCTAGTCCCGCCGTCCTTGTAGGGACCGGGGCCCTGTGTGGCTCGGAGGCGAGACTGTGGGACCCAGGGTCCGACGCCCACGTGGGTCGGGCTGGGGACCCACAGCCAAGACGGACACCCCGGGCAGGGAGTGTCCCGAGTAGCTCAGTGGGCGTTAGTCGCCAGGGTAGCTAAGTGGGTGTTGGTCACCCGAGTAGCTCAGGGGCGTTAGTCGCCGAGTAGCTAAGTGGGTGTTGGTCACCCGAGTAGCTCAGTGGGCGTTAGTCGCCGAGTAGCTAAGTGGGTGTTGGTCACCCGAGTAGCTCAGTGGGCGTTAGTCGCCAGGGTAGCTAAGTGGGTGTTGGTCACCCGAGTAGCTCAGTGGGCGTTAGTCGCCAGGGTAGCTAAGTGGGTGTTTGTCACCCGAGATACTAAGTGGGTGTTTGTCACCGAGATACTAAGTGGGTGTTTGTCACCCGAGATACAAAGTGGGTGTTAGTCACCTGTGAACGAGTTTGGTAAAATAAAGAGTGTGTTACCCGTGAAGTCGTCTCCCGCCGAGTTACTACATTACAACTGGCGTCAGAAGTAAACCTGTCTTCAAGAAGTATGGACACGAGGAAGACTACCCGTACCCACGAGCGAGGTCGGGACGACGACGGCGTACCGGGGACACCAACCTCGGGAGGAGAGGACGAGGAGTTGCCGCCGATGCAGCACTTCGCGGTGATGGCCGACGCTCCGCTCGCCTCCGACACCAGCCTCCAAGACGCACACTCCCGGTTGGCGGAGTTGCTACTCGCCGCTGTCTTGGCGGACATCTCCGTTCCGGCGAGCGGAAAAACGGCTGCGGGGTTGGTGGAGAAAGCGACGTTGGAGGGATCCCGCCAAAAGGCGCTTCGCGCCAAAAGTCTGGAAGTTGCCGCCGTTTTTGAGGGGCCGCCATCGATTGGCGGGAAGCACGGACACCACGTGGCCGGAGACCTCCGCTCAGCGCAGCCCACGTCATCAGCGCGCGCCGGAGCTCTCCATTTTGCGCCTGACAACCGAGCCGACATTTTACACAACTACAGCGGAGCGCGGGAAAATCTCTCCGACGTCGACGACGATCGGGTCCTCCAGCAAAGATTGCCCGCGCTGTCGGCGTTCAAGGCGGATGGGGGCGACTGGGGAGCCTTCCAACGAAGGTTCCTCGCTCATCAGGAAATGTCGGGGTGGTCCGACACCACTGCCCTGCGTGCGTTGCCAGCGATGCTCGACGACGACGCGCTTGCAGCCTTCACATCTGCTGCAAGGTCGTCCCGCTCTACGCTCCAGGCCACACTACACCTGATGGCGAAGGTGTTCGGACCGCCCTCCACCTGTCGCCACCAGTTCTACGATCGGCGGAAGGTGGCTGGAGAAACGACGCTCGCCTATCGCACGGCACTGCTCGCCTTGGCGGACGCAGCTTTTCCCCGCATGGACAAGGAGGGGAAGGACGCCATGGTGACGGAGCAGCTGCTGGCGTTGGCCCACGAGTTGGGGGTCCCCATCAATGTGGCGGACGAAATGGATATCTGCTCCCTGGCGATCGCCACGAGCATTCACGCGTACGAGGTCCTCAAACGCAAGCCGGGGGTCGTCTGCAAATGGGCGGGGAACGCGGCACTGGCCGCCACGATCGCCGAACCTCAACCAGCTGCGGATCAGGAGCAGGCCTTCGCTGCATCGCGTCCGGGGGAGTGGAGAACGGGAGGTCGTTCGCCCACACGTTGATCCCGCAAGCTGGAGCAACCGAAACCTACGACGTCCCTCGTCGTCTGCTACAACTGCGGCCTTCGGGGTCACGTCGCAGCCGGGTGCCGGGCCCCGCGTCAGCGCGCCACAGGACCACGTCGGGACGACGACCAGGCCCACAAGTCATCCCAACAAAACCCGGCAAGTCGCGGCACCTCACACGTTCGGTCCACAAACACGGCACATTCGGGTCGCCGCTTGGCGGTGGGGGGTTCGCGGCTGGGTGCCGGGGGTTCACTTCGGCGAGGGGGGTCCGTACACGGCCCGCAAGCAGTCGAGTGGTCCGAATTGGCCCACAGGATAGTGGCTGCGTCGGCCGGGTCGTCCGTGGTAACGGGGTTTATTGACGGGGTTGAGGTCCGGGTGCTTGTGGACACGGGTGCGTCGGCCACTATCATCTCGGACCTTATTTATAACATTCTTCCCGTCCAAAGTAGACCCCTTCTGCCAGTGGACGTGCCATTTTATGCGGCGAATGGGGGATCCCTGGGGATCATCGGCCAGATTCGGGCGACTATTTGCATTGGTGACATCAAATTGGCGGGCCCTATTTTTGTATCATCATCGCTGGCCGTTCCCTGTTTGCTAGGTATGGACTTTTTGTCCAAAATGCCCATCAAAATTCTCATAGATCAGGCCTGCATTGAGCTTCCGTCAGGTCGGCGGGTTGCGTTCTTGACGAGCCCTACCAAAATACGCACGGTTTGTGCGACGGTGCAGGCGCTGGCAACTCAGACTGTACGGGTGCCCCCGGGATCGCAAATGTTGGTACCCCTTCGGTTGAGGAAACCACTCGAGGTGGGTGCGGAGGCACAGCGGGTGCTGTTGGGGCCGTCTAACAGGGCCAGAAGGGGCCTCGACTTAGCGGTTGCTCAAACCATGGTGAGAGGGGACAGTGAGCCGTTCGTAATGGTCCTGAATACGGGGTCGCGGCCGGCCGTAATTGCGCAGGGAACGGTGCTGGCTCACGCCGCGCCGCTACCCGTTGAGGAACGGCTCGTGGCTCAAGCAGATTTCACTGTCGAGTCGCATCCTCCAAGTGATGAGGGGACTGAGTGGTTGGACTCGTTGTGTGCCGGTTCTGCTAACTTGTCCAAGGTGCAATTGGGAGCATTGAGGGGTTTGCTACTCGAGTTTGCTGACGTGTTCAGCAAACATAAGTACGATATCGGCTGCACTGACCTGTTGCGCCACCACATCGCTACAGGGGACGCGGCCCCTATTCGTCAGAATCCCTTCCGGCTCAGCCCAGCCGAGAAGGAGCATGTGCAATCGGCGGTTAATGATATGTTGGCGGCCGATATCATTTCGCCCTCTTCTAGTCCGTGGGGTGCTCCTATTGTCCTAGTAAAAAAACAGGACGGGTCCTTGCGGTTTTGTGTCGATTTCCGCCGCTTAAACAAAATCTCGATGGCGGATGCGTATCCGCTCCCCAGGATGGATGAGTCGCTGGATGCCTTGGCGGGAGCACAGTTTTTTTCCACACTCGATCTGCTTTCCGGATTTTGGCAATTGCCACTCGATAACGAGTCTAAACCTAAAACCGCTTTCCGGACACCTGGTGGCCTATTTGAATTCAACCGGTTGCCCATGGGCTTACATTCCGCTCCCGCCACGTTCCAGAGACTCATGGAACTGGTTTTGTCGGGCCTCCAATGGGATACCTGTTTGATTTATCTCGACGATATCATCGTCTTCAGTCGGACTTTTGAGGAGCACCTCCAGCGACTGAGAGCGGTGTTCCTCAGGATGCGTTCCGCTAAGCTTAAATTTAAACCGGCTAAATGTTTTCTGCTTCGGGAATCGGTCAGGTATTTGGGCCATATCGTGAGTCGTTCATGGATCTCGACGGACCCTGCTAAGACGCACTGCGTCAGCTCATGGCCAACGCCAACCTCGGTCACGGAGGTTCGCAGTTTTATTGGTTTCGCCTCCTATTACCGTCGTTTTGTCAAGCAGTTTGCCACCATAGCCAGGCCCCTGCACGCTTTGACGGCTAAGGGTGTGCGGTTTCACTGGGGGGCGGAAGAGGAGGCTGCGTTCTGCTCCCTTCGTGACGCCTTGGTGCAGGCTCCCCCCTTGTGTTACCCCGATTTCACACAACCGTTTTTGCTTGACACAGATGCCAGCAACACGGGTATCGGGGGGGTGCTCTCACAGGTGGTCGGGGGGGTTGAACGGGTGGTCGCCTACGGTAGTAGAGTTCTTTCCCCCGCCGAACAACGCTATTGCGTGACTCGTCGTGAATTGTTAGCGATTGTGTTTTTTACACAGCAATTCAGGCCGTATCTTTACGGCCGTCATTTTACGGTCCGTACGGACCATGCGGCTCTACAATACGCTATGCGCGTGGCACAGCCATCGGGCCAATTGTCCCGATGGTTGGAGGTCCTTCAGGACTTCCAATTCACGACGATTTACCGCAAGGGATTGCGACACTCAAATGCGGACGCCTTGTCGCGGTTGCCACCGTGCACGGACTGCACATGTTTGTTGGGATCGGCGCGGTGCAAACCCCCGGTCGCCGGCACCCCGGGAGTTGCGCTCGCCGCCACTGACACCCCGGGAGTCGACGCCCCCACGGGGAGGGATTCGCTGTTGTCGTTGCCCCTCATTGAGTGGGGCCGTCTCCAAATGTCCGACAGCTCCCTACTTACGCTACGTCGAAAAGTTGGCGCTCCCGAGGTAGGGGATGCGCGGGTCGGTTCCTGGGTGTGCAGACAGGGCCTTTTGATGAAGTGGGACAACATGTCCCGGCGTCACGTGCTCGTTGTGCCTGTTGCTATGCGGGGTAGGGTCGTTCTGGCAGCTCATGAACGGCTCATGCATCTGGGTTTTCACAAAACGCTCGCCCTAATCCAGCGAGACTATTATTGGCCGGGGATGGGTAACGACGTGGCGAATATTCTTAAGGGATGCGTAGGGTGCGCCAAAAGAAAACCGCCACCATTGGCAGCTAATCCACCGCTGCAATCCATTCAAGTTTCGCGCATAAACGAATTGGTTGCGTTGGACATCTTGGGGCCCTTTCCTGCTACACCAAGGGGAAATAGGTTCCTGCTGGTTGGCGTAGAATACTTCACCCGATGGCCCATGGCATGGCCACTCGCCAACCAGTCGGCTGCAGCGGTGGCGGACGCCTTCGTCCAGGGTTATGTTTTGGGCAAGGGCGCCCCCGAACGCTTGCTGACGGATCAAGGAAAGAATTTTTCGAGCGTTTTGTTGCGCGAGGTGTGCGACCTGTTGGGTACAAAGAAAGTGCGTACTTCCCCCTGCCACCCGCAGACTGACGGGATGGTTGAGCGTCTGAACAGGACGATTACGTCTATGTTGTGCCAACAGGTCTGCGACGATCAGGTTGATTGGGACTTACAGGTGCCGGGGGTACTCGCGGCCTATCGAATGGCCCCTCATGCGGCGACGGGGTTTTCCCCATTTTTTATTATGTATGGGCGGGAGGCCGATCCGGCCATGGACGTCCAACTGGGGATTTCCCAGCCACGTGCAAAATCAAAATTGGCAGACCACATCAAATTTAATATCGCCAAATTGATTGAAGCGCGGGAGGCGGCGAGGTTGAATTCGCGGTCTCGGCAAATCGCGAACGAGAGATTGCATGGGCGGAGGGTGCATACGCATGATTGGAAACCAGGCGATAAGGCCTGGCTGCATTGACCACATGCACCGTTGGCTACGTCCCCCAAGTTGTTGAGACCTTGGAGGGGACCGGTGGAAATTGTGCGGGTTGCACGACCCCAGAGTATACAGATTAAATGGGAAAAACGCCGTTGGTACGTGCACCCCTCCCGACTGAAGCCCTATGCGGCACCGTGTGACCCCGTTCTGTGCCGTAACGACCGGGCGTGTGATGTGACCGTCGACTCGGGGAGGGAGGTGTCGCAGGCTGATCCTCACGTGTCTCCACCTGACCCACCCCCAGGTGCCTCGGGCTTGACGGCTGCTGACCGTCGGGAACCTGAACCCCGCGGCACGCACGGGTCCTCGATGCCTGGCCGATGTCTTCCTGAACTGCCGGCACCACCGGACGTTCAACCGCGTCTGGTGCCGTACGACGGACCGGCAAGGCGGACTCGGGCTAGGGCACAACAATTTTCATGAAGACATTTTTTTTCGACACCGAGCTCGCCCGGTGTTCCCCTCTGCCGGGGTAATGTCCCGTTGTAGGGACGCTCGGAAAGAATGGGACGCTGCTCGAGTCGAGAAAGAAAAAAAAAAAAAAAAAATTCCATTTATTTTTCTTTCTGCATACACATTGCTATTGTCACTCGCCGGATTGTATATATTGTTCTATTGTCGCATTGGCATTGGTTGATGGTTGCGGATGGTAGTGTTCGCGTCGTGTTGTGTTGTTACGTTGATTGTTGTTCTTGTTGTTGTGTTGTGTTACGGGGCACACAGAGGGGTTTGTATATTTTTATAGCAGCCGGGTCGGCTGCGAGCTATGTGGTAGGGGGTGATGTAGTGGTGGTGTTGACGTGCGCCGACTGTGACAGTGATGGATCACGGGGTGGCGCGGGGTGCGGGGTTGGGCACGCGTTGTGGGCGTGGTGTGGACGCGCGCGCCGGGAGTGACAGATGACGGGGCGGCGCGGCGTGGGTGGTGAGGCACGCTGAGATGTGGGAAAACAGGATCGTAGCCAGCGCCCAGTGATTGGTCGAATAGGATGGGTGCTCGCAGCGACGTCCGCAGGTGGGGTATAAAGGGGGACGCGCGAGAGCACTCGGGGAGAGTTACCCAGTTGAAGACCAGAAGACGGAGCTGAAGACCTAGTGCCCCGAGACCCCTAGTCCCGCCGTCCTTGTAGGGACCGGGGCCCTGTGTGGCTCGGAGGCGAGACTGTGGGACCCAGGGTCCGACGCCCACGTGGGTCGGGCTGGGGACCCACAGTCAAGACGGACACCCCGGGCAGGGAGTGTCCCGAGTAGCTCAGTGGGCGTTAGTCGCCAGGGTAGCTAAGTGGGTGTTGGTCACCCGAGTAGCTCAGGGGCGTTAGTCGCCGAGTAGCTAAGTGGGTGTTGGTCACCCGAGTAGCTCAGTGGGCGTTAGTCGCCGAGTAGCTAAGTGGGTGTTGGTCACCCGAGTAGCTCAGTGGGCGTTAGTCGCCAGGGTAGCTAAGTGGGTGTTGGTCACCCGAGTAGCTCAGTGGGCGTTAGTCGCCAGGGTAGCTAAGTGGGTGTTTGTCACCCGAGATACTAAGTGGGTGTTTGTCACCGAGATACTAAGTGGGTGTTTGTCACCCGAGATACAAAGTGGGTGTTAGTCACCTGTGAACGAGTTTGGTAAAATAAAGAGTGTGTTACCCGTGAAGTCGTCTCCCGCCGAGTTACTACATTACACGAGTACCAAAATATGATAATATGTTTTCCCCTTTAAAAAGAAAGAAAGCTGTCTCTGGTGTGGACCAATCAGTTTCAAAGACAATGCATATATTATCAGAGTATGTTTTTTGTTTACATTCTGACCACAAGTATTGTGGTTAATGCAGACATGATTCATTGTAAAAGGTTTCAGTTTGGTGTTTTAATATCTTAACACCTGTTTTGTTGCCAGAAAAAAGGGGAAATCCTATTCTCAAAGTGTGGATACTCTCACCTCATTCAAGATTCTCTCCAAAAGGGTCCGCGAGAGTTCCCTCTTGTGGAAGCCTTCCTGCCAGCAGTGGCGTGAGCGAGAAATTGCAGGGCTACGCCTTTGCCTTTTTCATCAATATCATCAGTCATGGTCAATCCACTGCTGGATTCAATACAATTCAAATGTAATCAGAACGTGTATTTTGGGAGCCTTGGGTCCAATCCCTGCAGGATTGTCAATGTTGCCGGCGAAAGTGTGCTGACACGGCCATTATGACCTCCTCCGGAGGCGATCAGCACCTCCGTTCGTAGCTGTTGGCGTGAGATGTTAACAATTGTTGAACGAAGCTGTTAGGGTATTAGGATTGCCACTCCCGGCAGTGAAAGCCACATCAACGTGGTCTGCGGCTGAACACGAGGCACCGCCAACACTATTTTACACGGTACCACAAGAGCTTTTTAGGCATTCCATCAGCAAGCTCCTGATCGACGGCACATTGCTATGAAATGGAGATATTTTTTTTTATTCTGCGATTTGCCACAAAATTGGGCCAAAATTGCATTTCCCAAAAGAAATCTGTGCAGCCATCGTCACTTAACCTTCCACTGCGTAGACAGCGGACTACAGGCAGCGAGAACATGAGCTGATACTGGTAGGAACCTCCTGGTTACACCAGCCCACAGGGGATTATTGTGTCCGTCCATCCGTCGTGCAGGGAGGGGCTGGGTGGGGAGGGAGGGACTGGGTGGGGAGGGTGGGGAGAGGCTGGGTGGGGAGGGTGGGGCTGGGTGGGGCTGGGTGGGAGGGGTGGAGCTGAGTGGGGAGGGGCTGGTCACCCCGTGGTGCCCTTATAAAACTCAACGTTTAACCTACTCACGCCGACTTGTGCCCGCCCTCACAGTCGGGCATATGTGCGGAATACACCACGCCGCCGTTGACCCTGGCCATTGACCGAGCAACCCAACGTTCCTACCAGCTCCCTCCGCAGGAATGTGTTAAACTCGGGCGATGCTTGTCCAACATCGGAGGCGATTAAAATTGCGAAAGCCACTCAGGGCCAACGAATAAAGCAACTGTGATTTAACTCCAGAAGCGAGTGGGACTTTTAATACAATGTCGAGCAGCGCGCTCGTAAATGAGCCCCACACCGTGTGACCTGCATCTCTGTAATGCGGCGTGTGATGTGAAATGCGATTGTTTAGAAAAAATGATCACAGTAGTTTTTTCTTTATCTCTCCCATATCCCCTGTATAGCCTTAACAGAATTTTGGGGAAATGCTGTTATCGAACACCTACAAAAGCCCGCACGCCACACGAGGGGGTGGGTAGCCAGAGCTACGCCTGGCCGCCTGTGTTCCGCCAGTGTCGATGTTTGCATACTGCATTAGATACTTATTTGAGGCTGAGTCTACCTAGGGGAGGACCAGGACCGGTTCAGATAATCGTCACTGGTGTAGGCCGTGAGCGCGAATCGAACTCGGGACACCTCCGCATGCAAGCACACACATGCATGCAGGTATACAGACACACGCCTATATAAATACAAGAAAATCAAATCACAGTTGATGAGCAAAGGCCCAAAAACACCAAGCGGCCAGCACCAAACCAGCACTGTCGAGCTGAATGAGAGTGAATGTTTCTTGAATTCAGCGAAGGGGAAACTATGGGAGGGACTTGTCAGTAATGGGGGGAAAAAACATCATGAAAGAGTAGAAAATCATGTCATGATCCTCTGTCCAGCCTCGTAGCCTACGGGGACAAGTTGTCAAGTATGTATATGTATGTTGAACTTCTTTCGCACTGTACATAGCCAACCGTACTACTCGGAGGTGGGGCAGCACCACACCGCGCTGCTCGAGGGAAGGCGGCGCGTCGGGCAGCACCACACCACCACACTTTGACCTTTAGCATCGTCACGTGCAATAGAGAACCCCGACGTGTTTAGGTAGCTCAGCATCGTGGGTATTTCACAGGATGCTACGGCAGCCTCAGAAGAGTTTTACGTGTAGAAAACTCACGGGCAAGTGTCTTATTTACGAGGAATTTTGACGTAATTTTGTTTTATATTATTCGGTTTTCTCAGTTCACCTACGAATTATTACGATCCGAGATGCCATTTCCTCAATTCGATGCGCAATCCCCAAAAGTAAAAAAAGTTAAATAGCCCTGAGGGCCACAAAATAAGTCCGAAGGCCCGAAGGCCCGAAGGCCTATTTTGTGTTTATTTTTAGTGTGATGCCTCAGTGCAAAGCAGCGGTGTTGCGTCCTCTCTGTAGGTTAGGGTTAGGTTAAAACTAATATCGCGAATACTGTTGTCTGCCGGGGTTATGCGCGAATTTACTCCACTTATCCGCAGAAATCACGGATAATTGCAGGTAATGGGAGTTGACCTGTATCTCTTTGTCATTTTAGTCTAGTATCGTGAAGATTCACCCTTCCAACAATCCCAAATAAGAGCCATGATTAAGGGTCACAATCAGTGGCGGCTCCTGCAAAATATCTCAGGGGGGGCAAATGTCTGGATGATTGATAAGGATAAGGTCCATCCATGCAATGGATAAATTAACAGCTTAAGCATGTAAAGGCAACTTCACTTCTTTAATATTAACGAAAAATAAAGTGACTCTTACAATACATCTTGTTTGTTTCTATACTCACTATTATTACAATCCACTCAGTTTCTTTTATTAAAGATTCCACTAGGTGGCGACAAATAATTTTGTTGACTGAAACGTGCTTACGTATGATGACGTAAGCACGTTAGTGCGAGCCCTCCCGGAAGCCATAGAGAATGCATTGCAGCGCCCGCCCTTCGAAAAAAAACATCTTTGAATGTAAGTCTATGGGACCACACGGGGCGATTCTCAGCCGGAGTGAAATCGCCCAAAAAGAGGCGGTACTCCACAGAACGTGACATGACGCTGATTGGACTATATCCAGAGGCACAGTAACGGCTAGCATAGCTCTGTGGTTGAATTAGATTGTTAATGTGATTTAAAAAGCCCCTTTCACACATTGGTGGTGCGTCGCCCAATCGCCCTAATGAAGAAACCGCCCCTGGTCACAATCAATTCAAGGATCGACTTATGTATTGCATTGTGAGTTAGTTCCTGTAGGAGTCAGATGACCCAACAATATACAACATAAACAAATCAAAATGTATCATTATTATTTCATGTAGGGTGAGCGATAGGAAAATACTTCAATCTATGCGTGAATGCATCATTACATCCCTAACGCTAACGTGGATATCGAGGGATTCTCACCCTGGGCAAACATGTCTCGTGGACCCGGCGGCGCTACGGTAAGCACAGTGAATTCGCCATCAGAAGGATGTGAATTAAAATCAAAGTCGGAGGTCGACTCTGTCCATCATCCACCAGGGTCGATAAAACAAACACAGGAAAAAAAAATTGAAACTCAACAGTCGTGTTTAGTTTGTTGTCCTTCCCCCACACCTCTACTTAGCACGGTTTGGCTACATAAAGTGCAAAATAAGTTCAACAAACATACATACATCATTTCGACAGACTCCGTCTCACTGTTGAAATGTGCAATCTCCGTCAAGGGCTCAAGGCCCTTGTTAGAGCGGTGAGTGCCACCTCATCGAGTATTTGATCTCAGGGAGAGGTTATGTCTTTGTAGTTCCCCAATGAGCTTCCAGGTGGCTTCTTCGAGAGAAGCTCCCAGCATGTGCAGCTAAACGTCAAACAACCTGAGAACACATCGGGGAGCTATGCAACACAACAGCAACAACCTATGCTGTACTCTTGACATTGATCTACGGGCCACTTCACAAGTTATCAACTGGACGTGGCAAATCTAATGGAAAAAACAATCCAAACTGTGTTACGTGTAACTGATTCGACGTGAGTAAAAATACCGACCTCTGTGCCTCGCTCTCTCACCGAGGAGCAGGCCAGGACTATTATCACTGCACCCTTGGAGCTTAATTAGAGCTGCAGCTCAGTGAGCAGGAGCCCGGATCGCCACGGAAGACTCCGTGTGTAGGAGGCCGATGCGTCGTTCGCAGAGATGACGTGAGTGGGGAGGGAAGCGGCTCAGCCATGCTCGGCTGAGCCTGAGGCAGCAGAGTGGAAGGCTGCTGGTAGCGATCAGTGCTTCAATTCAGCAGGAAAAAATCCAGAACGCTGTTGCCGTGAATGTCGGTACGCGACATCCACCTCGCCTTGTTTTGCCTTATTTTGTCCTTGTGAGAAAAAAAATGTACTTGTTCAGATGATTATAGGAATAGAGCGTACAATAATATAAAATTTCTAAATCTAATTATTCTGGGCAGGCATACCTTGGAATCGAGTGGTAGTACCATTTGCCGAGAATTTCTACTCCAAGCAAGCTTGCTGCTCTGCCCACTGTAGGCAGGAGGTGGGTGCGATGCACTGCCAGGGCCACGTTGGTTTGAGGACTTCATTTTTCCGGCTGCCTCCATCTTTTCGTGCGGTCCTTAAGCGCGTGGGTTAACGCGCAAATTAATGACAGAGTGGAGGAACGGTCCCACGATGCTCTGCATGTGGGGTTGGGACAAACTCCGCTTTGTATTATTCAATCAGTTACCCCGACGAGGTAAACACCGCTCCCGGCCTCTCTGTCTGTGGGAGCCGCGTTGCTGCGCTTGCGCTCTGCGGGGAACCCTTTAATTGTGAATTATTATTATTATTATTGCGCGCCGCCGTGGATCCGTGTCACGCCACTGTGCACGCGCGTAATGAATGTGGATAAACAAACACGGAGACGAACGGGATGCGTACACACACGCTGCCGCGATAAAAGGTCCCGTGAGCTAACACGGAAAGCAACCGAGACGCCGTGCCGAAGCCGAAGTTATTATTCCCATGGTCACCTGGGAAGGGCATTGCTGCACTCGATCCCACCAGTTGGTGTCGTTGTCATCGATCCCCGCATGGGTGCCACGCCGGCGAGATGTGAACTACCTCGCAACAGACTCAAAACAGTGTTGTTGTTGTTGTTTCAGAAAGCCTACTTCAACGTGTGATCAATGCGCATTCCTGATGGACCGGACTCATAAGAGTGCGCAATAACAAATGTTATTACTTGCTTACGTGTGTATGTAGGACGTCGCGGGTTCGATCCCGACTCTGACGCCTGCTATATATTGGGAGTTTGCATATTCTCCCCGTAGTTGTGTGGATTTTTCTCCGGGTCCTCCGATTTTGTTCCCTTAAAATTTAGAATCAACATGCATTCAAAGTATGTGGCTGCTATATATTTCCACATGCTGGTAAGTCACTTCGTTGAGCTATCATTTGTGGCCAGGTCGCTTCTGAGTTGTATGGTACAACTCTCTCTCTCGCTCCTCAGACAACTCGTTCACGGTGCTAGAAAATAACTTTTCCCCTGCAAATGATGATTTGACTGTGGAGATGTTGAAGGCACTGGGAACCAGGTGTGGTGACAATGGGGTTGTCGTAAAGTGTATTTGGATTTTTTAGATTTAACTTTCAACCGAACAGTCGCCCTTTGTTCTGCAACACCCTCGCCTTTTGTTTCAGATTGTGGACTTGTGAAAGTAGGCTGATTGTGGTCAGATTGTGGACATGTGAAAGTGGGCTGATTGTGGTCAGATTGTGGACTTGTGAAAGTGGGCTGATTGTGGTCAGATTGTGGACTGTGAAAGTTGGCTGATTGTGGTCAGATTGTGGACATGTGAAAGTGGGCTGATTGTGGTCAGATTGTGGACATGTGAAAGTGGGCTGATTGTGGTCAGATTGTGGACTTGTGAAAGTTGGCTGATTGTGGTCAGATTGTGGACTGTGAAAGTTGGCTGATTGTGGTCAGATTGTGGGACATGTGAAGTGGGCTGATTGTGGTCAGATTGTGGACATGTGAAAGTTGGCTGATTGTGGTCAGATTGTGGACTTGTGAAAGTAGGCTGATTGTGGTCAGATTGTGGACTGTGAAAGTTGGCTGATTGTGGTTAGATTGTGGACTTGTGAAAGTTGGCTGATTGTGGTCAGATTGTGGACTGTGAAAGTTGGCTGATTGTGGTTAGATTGTGGACATGTGAAGTGGGCTGATTGTGGTCAGATTGTGGACATGTGAAAGTTGGCTGATTGTGGTCAGATTGTGGACTTGTGAAAGTAGGCTGATTGTGGTCAGATTGTGGACATGTGTAAGTGGGCTGATTGTGGTCAGATTGTGGACTTGTGAAAGTGGGCTGATTGTGGTCATATTGTGGACTGTGAAAGTTGGCTGATTGTGGTCAGATTGTGGACATGTGAAAGTGGGCTGATTGTGGTCAGATTGTGGACATGTGAAAGTGGGCTGATTGTGGTCAGATTGTGGACTTGTGAAAGTTGGCTGATTGTGGTCAGATTGTGGATTGTGAAAGTTGGCTGATTGTGGTCACATTGTGGACATGTGAAGTGGGCTGATTGTGGTCAGATTGTGGACATGTGAAAGTGGGCTGATTGTGGTCAGATTGTGGACTTGTGAAAGTAGGCTGATTGTGGTCAGATTGTGGACATGTGTAAGTGGGCTGATTGTGGTCAGATTGTGGACTTGTGAAAGTGGGCTGATTGTGGTCAGATTGTGGACATGTGAAAGTTGGCTGATTGTGGTCAGATTGTGGACTTGTGAAAGTAGGCTGATTGTGGTCAGATTGTGGACATGTGTAAGTGGGCTGATTGTGGTCAGATTGTGGACTTGTGAAAGTGGGCTGATTGTGGTCATATTGTGGACTGTGAAAGTTGGCTGATTGTGGTCAGATTGTGGACATGTGAAAGTGGGCTGATTGTGGTCAGATTGTGGACATGTGAAAGTGGGCTGATTGTGGTCAGATTGTGGACTTGTGAAAGTTGGCTGATTGTGGTCAGATTGTGGATTGTGAAAGTTGGCTGATTGTGGTCACATTGTGGACATGTGAAGTGGGCTGATTGTGGTCAGATTGTGGACATGTGAAAGTGGGCTGATTGTGGTCAGATTGTGGACTTGTGAAAGTGGGCTGATTGTGGTCAGATTGTGGACTTGTGAAAGTGGGCTGATTGTGGCCAGATTGTGGACATGTGAAAGTGGGCTGATTGTGGTCAGATTGTGGACATGTGAAAGTGGGCTGATTGTGGTCAGATTGTGGACATGTGAAAGTGGGCTGATTGTGGTCAGATTGTGGACTTGTGAAAGTTGGCTGATTGTGGTCAGATTGTGGACTGTGAAAGTTGGCTGATTGTGGTCAGATTGTGGGACATGTGAAGTGGGCTGATTGTGGTCAGATTGTGGACATGTGAAAGTTGGCTGATTGTGGTCAGATTGTGGACTTGTGAAAGTAGGCTGATTGTGGTCAGATTGTGGACTGTGAAAGTTGGCTGATTGTGGTTAGATTGTGGACTTGTGAAAGTTGGCTGATTGTGGTCAGATTGTGGACTGTGAAAGTTGGCTGATTGTGGTTAGATTGTGGACTTGTGAAAGTAGGCTGATTGTGGTCAGATTGTGGACATGTGAAAGTGGGCTGATTGTGGTCAGATTGTGGACTTGTGAAAGTGGGCTGATTGTGGTCATATTGTGGACTGTGAAAGTTGGCTGATTGTGGTCAGATTGTGGACATGTGAAAGTGGGCTGATTGTGGTCAGATTGTGGACATGTGAAAGTGGGCTGATTGTGGTCAGATTGTGGACTGTGAAAGTTGGCTGATTGTGGTCAGAATGTGGACTTGTGAAAGTGGGCTGATTGTGGTCAGATTGTGGACTGTGAAAGTTGGCTGATTGTGGTTAGATTGTGGACATGTGAAGTGGGCTGATTGTGGTCAGATTGTGGACATGTGAAAGTTGGCTGATTGTGGTCAGATTGTGGACTTGTGAAAGTGGGCTGATTGTGGTCAGAATGTGGACTTGTGAAAGTGGTCTGATTGTGGTCAGATTGTGGACTGTGAAAGTTGGCTGATTGTGGTTAGATTGTGGACATGTGAAGTGGGCTGATTGTGGTCAGATTGTGGACATGTGAAAGTGGGCTGATTGTGGTCAGATTGTGGACTTGTGAAAGTGGGCTGATTGTGGTCAGATTGTGGACTGTGAAAGTTGGCTGATTGTGGTCAGATTGTGGACATGTGAAAGTGGGCTGATTGTGGTCAGATTGTGGACATGTGAAAGTGGGCTGATTGTGGTCAGATTGTGGACTTGTGAAAGTTGGCTGATTGTGGTCAGATTGTGGATTGTGAAAGTTGGCTGATTGTGGTCACATTGTGGACATGTGAAGTGGGCTGATTGTGGTCAGATTGTGGACATGTGAAAGTGGGCTGATTGTGGTCAGATTGTGGACTTGTGAAAGTGGGCTGATTGTGGTCAGATTGTGGACTTGTGAAAGTGGGCTGATTGTGGCCAGATTGTGGACATGTGAAAGTGGGCTGATTGTGGTCAGATTGTGGACATGTGAAAGTGGGCTGATTGTGGTCAGATTGTGGACATGTGAAAGTGGGCTGATTGTGGTCAGATTGTGGACTTGTGAAAGTTGGCTGATTGTGGTCAGATTGTGGACTGTGAAAGTTGGCTGATTGTGGTCAGATTGTGGGACATGTGAAGTGGGCTGATTGTGGTCAGATTGTGGACATGTGAAAGTTGGCTGATTGTGGTCAGATTGTGGACTTGTGAAAGTAGGCTGATTGTGGTCAGATTGTGGACTGTGAAAGTTGGCTGATTGTGGTTAGATTGTGGACTTGTGAAAGTTGGCTGATTGTGGTCAGATTGTGGACTGTGAAAGTTGGCTGATTGTGGTTAGATTGTGGACTTGTGAAAGTAGGCTGATTGTGGTCAGATTGTGGACATGTGAAAGTGGGCTGATTGTGGTCAGATTGTGGACTTGTGAAAGTGGGCTGATTGTGGTCATATTGTGGACTGTGAAAGTTGGCTGATTGTGGTCAGATTGTGGACATGTGAAAGTGGGCTGATTGTGGTCAGATTGTGGACATGTGAAAGTGGGCTGATTGTGGTCAGATTGTGGACTTGTGAAAGTTGGCTGATTGTGGTCAGATTGTGGACTGTGAAAGTTGGCTGATTGTGGTCAGAATGTGGACTTGTGAAAGTTGGCTGATTGTGGTCAGATTGTGGACTGTGAAAGTTGGCTGATTGTGGTTAGATTGTGGACATGTGAAGTGGGCTGATTGTGGTCAGATTGTGGACATGTGAAAGTTGGCTGATTGTGGTCAGATTGTGGACTTGTGAAAGTGGGCTGATTGTGGTCAGAATGTGGACTTGTGAAAGTGGTCTGATTGTGGTCAGATTGTGGACTGTGAAAGTTGGCTGATTGTGGTTAGATTGTGGACATGTGAAGTGGGCTGATTGTGGTCAGATTGTGGACATGTGAAAGTGGGCTGATTGTGGTCAGAATGTGGACTTGTGAAAGTGGTCTGATTGTGGTCAGATTGTGGACTGTGAAAGTTGGCTGATTGTGGTTAGATTGTGGACATGTGAAGTGGGCTGATTGTGGTCAGATTGTGGACATGTGAAAGTTGGCTGATTGTGGTCAGATTGTGGACTTGTGAAAGTAGGCTGATTGTGGTCAGATTGTGGACATGTGAAAGTGGGCTGATTGTGGTCAGATTGTGCACTTGTGAAAGTGTGCTGATTGTGGTCATATTGTGGACTCTGAAAGTTGGCTGATTGTGGTTAGATTGTGGACATGTGAAGTGGGCTGATTGTGGTCAGATTGTGGACATGTGAAAGTTGGCTGATTGTGGTCAGATTGTGGACATGTGAAAGTGGGCTGATTGTGGTCAGATTGTGGACTTGTGAAAGTGGGCTGATTGTGGTCAGATTGTGGACTTGTGAAAGTGGCCTGATTGTGGCCAGATTGTGGACATGTGAAAGTGGGCTGATTGTGGTCAGATTGTGGACATGTGAAAGTGGGCTGATTGTCGTCAGATTGTGGACTTGTGAAAGTTGGCTGATTGTGGTCAGATTGTGGGACATGTGAAGTGGGCTGATTGTGGTCAGATTGTGGACATGTGAAAGTTGGCTGATTGTGGTCAGATTGTGGACTTGTGAAAGTAGGCTGATTGTGGTCAGATTGTGGACTTGTGAAAGTTGGCTGATTGTGGTCAGATTGTGGACTGTGAAAGTTGGCTGATTGTGGTTAGGTTGTGGACATGTGAAGTGGGCTGATTGTGGTCAGATTTTGGACATGTGAAAGTTGGCTGATTGTGGTCAGATTGAGGACTTGTGAAAGTAGTCTGATTGTGGTCAGATTGTGGACATGTGTAAGTGGGCTGATTGTGGTCAGATTGTGGACTTGTGAAAGTGGGCTGATTGTGGTCATATTGTGGACTGTGAAAGTTGGCTGATTGTGGTCAGATTGTGGACATGTGAAAGTGGGCTGATTGTGGTCAGATTGTGGACATGTGAAAGTGGGCTGATTGTGGTCAGATTGTGGACTTGTGAAAGTTGGCTGATTGTGGTCAGATTGTGGACTGTGAAAGTTGGCTGATTGTGGTCAGATTGTGGACATGTGAAGTGGGCTGATTGTGGTCAGATTGTGGACATGTGAAAGTGGGCTGATTGTGGTCAGATTGTGGACTTGTGAAAGTGGGCTGATTGTGGTCAGATTGTGGACTTGTGAAAGTGGGCTGATTGTGGCCAGATTGTGGACATGTGAAAGTGGGCTGATTGTGGTCATATTGTGGACATGTGAAAGTGGGCTGATTGTGGTCAGATTGTGGACTTGTGAAAGTTGGCTGATTGTGGTCAGATTGTGGACATGTGAAAGTGGGCTGATTGTGGTCAGAATGTGGACTTGTGAAAGTGGGCTGATTGTGGTCAGATTGTGGACTGTGAAAGTTGGCTGATTGTGGTTAGATTGTGGACATGTGAAAGTTGGCTGATTGTGGTCAGATTGTGGACTTGTGAAAGTAGGCTGATTGTGGTCAGATTGTGGACTTGTGAAAGTTGGCTGATTGTGGTCAGATTGTGGACTGTGAAAGTTGGCTGATTGTGGTTAGGTTGTGGACATGTGAAAGTGGGCTGATTGTGGTCAGATTGTGGACTTGTGAAAGTGGGCTGATTGTGGTCAGATTGTGGACTTGTGAAAGTGGGCTGATTGTGGCCAGATTGTGGACATGTGAAAGTGGGCTGATTGTGGTCAGATTGTGGACATGTGAAAGTGGGCTGATTGTCGTCAGATTGTGGACTTGTGAAAGTTGGCTGATTGTGGTCAGATTGTGGGACATGTGAAGTGGGCTGATTGTGGTCAGATTGTGGACATGTGAAAGTTGGCTGATTGTGGTCAGATTGTGGACTTGTGAAAGTAGGCTGATTGTGGTCAGATTGTGGACTTGTGAAAGTTGGCTGATTGTGGTCAGATTGTGGACTGTGAAAGTTGGCTGATTGTGGTTAGGTTGTGGACATGTGAAGTGGGCTGATTGTGGTCAGATTGTGGACATGTGAAAGTTGGCTGATTGTGGTCAGATTGTGGACTTGTGAAAGTAGGCTGATTGTGGTCAGATTGTGGACATGTGTAAGTGGGCTGATTGTGGTCAGATTGTGGACTTGTGAAAGTGGGCTGATTGTGGTCATATTGTGGACTGTGAAAGTTGGCTGATTGTGGTCAGATTGTGGACATGTGAAAGTGGGCTGATTGTGGTCAGATTGTGGACATGTGAAAGTGGGCTGATTGTGGTCAGATTGTGGACTTGTGAAAGTTGGCTGATTGTGGTCAGATTTTGGACTGTGAAAGTTGGCTGATTGTGGTCAGATTGTGGACATGTGAAGTGGGCTGATTGTGGTCAGATTGTGGACATGTGAAAGTGGGCTGATTGTGGTCAGATTGTGGACTTGTGAAAGTGGGCTGATTGTGGTCAGATTGTGGACTTGTGAAAGTGGGCTGATTGTGGCCAGATTGTGGACATGTGAAAGTGGGCTGATTGTGGTCATATTGTGGACATGTGAAAGTGGGCTGATTGTGGTCAGATTGTGGACTTGTGAAAGTTGGCTGATTGTGGTCAGATTGTGGACATGTGAAAGTGGGCTGATTGTGGTCAGAATGTGGACTTGTGAAAGTGGGCTGATTGTGGTCAGATTGTGGACTGTGAAAGTTGGCTGATTGTGGTTAGATTGTGGACATGTGAAGTGGGCTGATTGTGGTCAGATTGTGGACATGTGAAAGTTGGCTGATTGTGGTCAGATTGTGGACTTGTGAAAGTAGGCTGATTGTGGTCAGATTGTGGACATGTGAAAGTGGGCTGATTGTGGTCAGATTGTGGACTTGTGAAAGTGGGCTGATTGTGGTCATATTGTGGACTGTGAAAGTTGGCTGATTGTGGTCAGATTGTGGACATGTGAAAGTGGGCTGATTGTGGTCAGATTGTGGACATGTGAAAGTGGGCTGATTGTGGTCAGATTGTGGACTTGTGAAAGTTGGCTGATTGTGGTCAGATTGTGGACTGTGAAAGTTGGCTGATTGTGGTCAGATTGTGGACATGTGAAGTGGGCTGATTGTGGTCAGATTGTGGACATGTGAAAGTGGGCTGATTGTGGTCAGATTGTGGACTTGTGAAAGTGGGCTGATTGTGGTCAGATTGTGGACTTGTGAAAGTGGGCTGATTGTGGCCAGATTGTGGACATGTGAAAGTGGGGTGATTGTGGTCAGATTGTGGACTTGTGAAAGTTGGCTGATTGTGGTCAGATTGTGGACATGTGAAAGTGGGCTGATTGTGGTCAGAATGTGGACTTGTGAAAGTGGGCTGATTGTGGTCAGATTGTGGACTTGTGAAAGTGGGCTGATTGTGGTCAGATTGTGGACTTGTGAAAGTGGGCTGATTGTGGTCATATTGTGGACTGTGAAAGTTGGCTGATTGTGGTCAGATTGTGGACATGTGAAAGTGGGCTGATTGTGGTCAGATTGTGGACATGTGAAAGTGGGCTGATTGTGGTCAGATTGTGGACTTGTGAAAGTTGGCTGATTGTGGTCAGATTGTGGACTGTGAAAGTTGGCTGATTGTGGTCAGATTGTGGACATGTGAAAGTGGGCTGATTGTGGTCAGATTGTGGACATGTGAAAGTGGGCTGATTGTCGTCAGATTGTGGACTTGTGAAAGTTGGCTGATTGTGGTCAGATTGTGGGACATGTGAAGTGGGCTGATTGTGGTCAGATTGTGGACATGTGAAAGTTGGCTGATTGTGGTCAGATTGTGGACTTGTGAAAGTAGGCTGATTGTGGTCAGATTGTGGACTTGTTAAAGTTGGCTGATTGTGGTCAGATTGTGGACTGTGAAAGTTGGCTGATTGTGGTTAGGTTGTGGACATGTGAAGTGGGCTGATTGTGGTCAGATTGTGGACATGTGAAAGTGGGCTGATTGTGGTCAGATTGTGGACTGTGAAAGTGGGCTGATTGTGGCCAGATTGTGGACATGTGAAAGTGGGCTGATTGTGGTCAGATTGTGGACATGTGAAAGTGGGCTGATTGTCGTCAGATTGTGGACTTGTGAAAGTTGGCTGATTGTGGTCAGATTGTGGGACATGTGAAGTGGGCTGATTGTGGTCAGATTGTGGACATGTGAAAGTTGGCTGATTGTGGTCAGATTGTGGACTTGTGAAAGTAGGCTGATTGTGGTCAGATTGTGGACTTGTGAAAGTTGGCTGATTGTGGTCAGATTGTGGACTGTGAAAGTTGGCTGATTGTGGTTAGGTTGTGGACATGTGAAGTGGGCTGATTGTGGTCAGATTGTGGACATGTGAAAGTTGGCTGATTGTGGTCAGATTGTGGACTTGTGAAAGTAGGCTGATTGTGGTCAGATTGTGGACATGTGTAAGTGGGCTGATTGTGGTCAGATTGTGGACTTGTGAAAGTGGGCTGATTGTGGTCATATTGTGGACTGTGAAAGTTGGCTGATTGTGGTCAGATTGTGGACATGTGAAAGTGGGCTGATTGTGGTCAGATTGTGGACATGTGAAAGTGGGCTGATTGTGGTCAGATTGTGGACTTGTGAAAGTTGGCTGATTGTGGTCAGATTTTGGACTGTGAAAGTTGGCTGATTGTGGTCAGATTGTGGACATGTGAAGTGGGCTGATTGTGGTCAGATTGTGGACATGTGAAAGTGGGCTGATTGTGGTCAGATTGTGGACTTGTGAAAGTGGGCTGATTGTGGTCAGATTGTGGACTTGTGAAAGTGGGCTGATTGTGGCCAGATTGTGGACATGTGAAAGTGGGCTGATTGTGGTCATATTGTAGACATGTGAAAGTGGGCTGATTGTGGTCAGATTGTGGACTTGTGAAAGTTGGCTGATTGTGGTCAGATTGTGGACATGTGAAAGTGGGCTGATTGTGGTCAGAATGTGGACTTGTGAAAGTGGGCTGATTGTGGTCAGATTGTGGACTGTGAAAGTTGGCTGATTGTGGTTAGATTGTGGACATGTGAAGTGGGCTGATTGTGGTCAGATTGTGGACATGTGAAAGTTGGCTGATTGTGGTCAGATTGTGGACTTGTGAAAGTAGGCTGATTGTGGTCAGATTGTGGACATGTGAAAGTGGGCTGATTGTGGTCAGATTGTGGACTTGTGAAAGTGGGCTGATTGTGGTCATATTGTGGACTGTGAAAGTTGGCTGATTGTGGTCAGATTGTGGACATGTGAAAGTGGGCTGATTGTGGTCAGATTGTGGACATGTGAAAGTGGGCTGATTGTGGTCAGATTGTGGACTTGTGAAAGTTGGCTGATTGTGGTCAGATTGTGGACTGTGAAAGTTGGCTGATTGTGGTCAGATTGTGGACATGTGAAGTGGGCTGATTGTGGTCAGATTGTGGACATGTGAAAGTGGGCTGATTGTGGTCAGATTGTGGACTTGTGAAAGTGGGCTGATTGTGGTCAGATTGTGGACTTGTGAAAGTGGGCTGATTGTGGCCAGATTGTGGACATGTGAAAGTGGGCTGATTGTGGTCAGATTGTGGACTTGTGAAAGTTGGCTGATTGTGGTCAGATTGTGGACATGTGAAAGTGGGCTGATTGTGGTCAGAATGTGGACTTGTGAAAGTGGGCTGATTGTGGTCAGATTGTGGACTTGTGAAAGTGGGCTGATTGTGGTCAGATTGTGGACTTGTGAAAGTGGGCTGATTGTGGTCATATTGTGGACTGTGAAAGTTGGCTGATTGTGGTCAGATTGTGGACATGTGAAAGTGGGCTGATTGTGGTCAGATTGTGGACATGTGAAAGTGGGCTGATTGTGGTCAGATTGTGGACTTGTGAAAGTTGGCTGATTGTGGTCAGATTGTGGACTGTGAAAGTTGGCTGATTGTGGTCAGATTGTGGACATGTTAAGTGGGCTGATTGTGGTCAGATTGTGGACATGTGAAAGTGTGCTGATTGTGGTCAGATTGTGGACTTGTGAAAGTGGGCTGATTGTGGTCAGATTGTGGACTTGTGAAAGTGGGCTGATTGTGGCCAGATTGTGGACATGTGAAAGTGGGCTGATTGTGGTCAGATTGTGGACATGTGAAAGTGGGCTGATTGTGGTCAGATTGTGGACTTGTGAAAGTTGGCTGATTGTGGTCAGATTGTGGACATGTGAAAGTGGGCTGATTGTGGTCAGAATGTGGACTTGTGAAAGTGGGCTGATTGTGGTCAGATTGTGGACATGTGAAAGTGGGCTGATTGTGGTCAGATTGTGGACTGTGAAAGTTGGCTGATTGTGGTCAGATTGTGGACTTGTGAAAGTGGGCTGATTGTGGTCATATTGTGGACTGTGAAAGTTGGCTGATTGTGGTCAGATTGTGGACATGTGAAAGTGGGCTGATTGTGGTCAGATTGTGGACATGTGAAAGTGGGCTGATTGTGGTCAGATTGTGGACTTGTGAAAGTTGGCTGATTGTGGTCAGATTGTGGACTGTGAAAGTTGGCTGATTGTGGTCAGATTGTGGACATGTGAAGTGGGCTGATTGTGGTCAGATTGTGGACATGTGAAAGTGTGCTGATTGTGGTCAGATTGTGGACTTGTGAAAGTGGGCTGATTGTGGTCAGATTGTGGACTTGTGAAAGTGGGCTGATTGTGGCCAGATTGTGGACATGTGAAAGTGGGCTGATTGTGGTCAGATTGTGGACATGTGAAAGTGGGCTGATTGTGGTCAGATTGTGGACTTGTGAAAGTTGGCTGATTGTGGTCAGATTGTGGACATGTGAAAGTGGGCTGATTGTGGTCAGAATGTGGACTTGTGAAAGTGGGCTGATTGTGGTCAGATTGTGGACATGTGAAAGTGGGCTGATTGTGGTCAGATTGTGGACTTGTGAAAGTGGGTTGATTGTGGTCAGATTGTGGACATGTGAAAGTGGGCTGATTGTGGTCAGATTGTGGACATGTGAAAGTGGGCTGATTGTGGTCAGATTGTGGACTTGTGAAAGTTGGCTGATTGTGGTCAGATTTTGGACTGTGAAAGTTGGCTGATTGTGGTCAGATTGTGGACATGTGAAGTGGGCTGATTGTGGTCAGATTGTGGACATGTGAAAGTGGGCTGATTGTGGTCAGATTGTGGACTTGTGAAAGTGGGCTGATTGTGGTCAGATTGTGGACTTGTGAAAGTGGGCTGATTGTGGCCAGATTGTGGACATGTGAAAGTGGGCTGATTGTGGTCATATTGTGGACATGTGAAAGTGGGCTGATTGTGGTCAGATTGTGGACTTGTGAAAGTTGGCTGATTGTGGTCAGATTGTGGACATGTGAAAGTGGGCTGATTGTGGTCAGAATGTGGACTTGTGAAAGTGGGCTGATTGTGGTCAGATTGTGGACTGTGAAAGTTGGCTGATTGTGGTTAGATTGTGGACATGTGAAGTGGGCTGATTGTGGTCAGATTGTGGACATGTGAAAGTTGGCTGATTGTGGTCAGATTGTGGACTTGTGAAAGTAGGCTGATTGTGGTCAGATTGTGGACATGTGAAAGTGGGCTGATTGTGGTCAGATTGTGGACTTGTGAAAGTGGGCTGATTGTGGTCATATTGTGGACTGTGAAAGTTGGCTGATTGTGGTCAGATTGTGGACATGTGAAAGTGGGCTGATTGTGGTCAGATTGTGGACATGTGAAAGTGGGCTGATTGTGGTCAGATTGTGGACTTGTGAAAGTTGGCTGATTGTGGTCAGATTGTGGACTGTGAAAGTTGGCTGATTGTGGTCAGATTGTGGACATGTGAAGTGGGCTGATTGTGGTCAGATTGTGGACATGTGAAAGTGGGCTGATTGTGGTCAGATTGTGGACTTGTGAAAGTGGGCTGATTGTGGTCAGATTGTGGACTTGTGAAAGTGGGCTGATTGTGGCCAGATTGTGGACATGTGAAAGTGGGCTGATTGTGGTCAGATTGTGGACTTGTGAAAGTTGGCTGATTGTGGTCAGATTGTGGACATGTGAAAGTGGGCTGATTGTGGTCAGAATGTGGACTTGTGAAAGTGGGCTGATTGTGGTCAGATTGTGGACTTGTGAAAGTGGGCTGATTGTGGTCAGATTGTGGACTTGTGAAAGTGGGCTGATTGTGGTCATATTGTGGACTGTGAAAGTTGGCTGATTGTGGTCAGATTGTGGACATGTGAAAGTGGGCTGATTGTGGTCAGATTGTGGACATGTGAAAGTGGGCTGATTGTGGTCAGATTGTGGACTTGTGAAAGTTGGCTGATTGTGGTCAGATTGTGGACTGTGAAAGTTGGCTGATTGTGGTCAGATTGTGGACATGTTAAGTGGGCTGATTGTGGTCAGATTGTGGACATGTGAAAGTGTGCTGATTGTGGTCAGATTGTGGACTTGTGAAAGTGGGCTGATTGTGGTCAGATTGTGGACTTGTGAAAGTGGGCTGATTGTGGCCAGATTGTGGACATGTGAAAGTGGGCTGATTGTGGTCAGATTGTGGACATGTGAAAGTGGGCTGATTGTGGTCAGATTGTGGACTTGTGAAAGTTGGCTGATTGTGGTCAGATTGTGGACATGTGAAAGTGGGCTGATTGTGGTCAGAATGTGGACTTGTGAAAGTGGGCTGATTGTGGTCAGATTGTGGACATGTGAAAGTGGGCTGATTGTGGTCAGATTGTGGACTGTGAAAGTTGGCTGATTGTGGTCAGATTGTGGACTGTGAAAGTTGGCTGATTGTGGTCAGATTGTGGACATGTGAAAGTGGGCTGATTGTGGTCAGATTGTGGACATGTGAAAGTGGGCTGATTGTGGTCAGATTGTGGACTTGTGAAAGTTGGCTGATTGTGGTCAGATTGTGGACTGTGAAAGTTGGCTGATTGTGGTCAGATTGTGGACATGTGAAGTGGGCTGATTGTGGTCAGATTGTGGACATGTGAAAGTGTGCTGATTGTGGTCAGATTGTGGACTTGTGAAAGTGGGCTGATTGTGGTCAGATTGTGGACTTGTGAAAGTGGGCTGATTGTGGCCAGATTGTGGACATGTGAAAGTGGGCTGATTGTGGTCAGATTGTGGACATGTGAAAGTGGGCTGATTGTGGTCAGATTGTGGACTTGTGAAAGTTGGCTGATTGTGGTCAGATTGTGGACATGTGAAAGTGGGCTGATTGTGGTCAGAATGTGGACTTGTGAAAGTGGGCTGATTGTGGTCAGATTGTGGACATGTGAAAGTGGGCTGATTGTGGTCAGATTGTGGACTTGTGAAAGTGGGTTGATTGTGGTCAGATTGTGGACATGTGAAAGTGGGCTAATTGTGGTCAGATTGTGGACTGTGAAAGTGGGCTGATTGTGGTTAGATTGTGGACATGTGAAGTGGGCTGATTGTGGTCAGATTGTGGACATGTGAAAGTTGGCTGATTGTGGTCAGATTGTGGACATGTGAAAGTGGGCTGATTGTGGTCAGAATGTGGACTTGTGAAAGTGGGCTGATTGTGGTCAGATTGTGGACATGTGAAAGTGGGCTGATTGTGGTCAGATTGTGGACTTGTGAAAGTGGGTTGATTGTGGTCAGATTGTGGACTTGTGAAAGTTGGCTGATTGTGGTCAGATTGTGGACATGTGAAAGTGGGCTGATTGTGGTCAGAATGTGGACTTGTGAAAGTGGGCTGATTGTGGTCAGATTGTGGACATGTGAAAGTGGGCTGATTGTGGTCAGATTGTGGACTGTGAAAGTTGGCTGATTGTGGTCAGATTGTGGACTTGTGAAAGTGGGCTGATTGTGGTCATATTGTGGACTGTGAAAGTTGGCTGATTGTGGTCAGATTGTGGACATGTGAAAGTGGGCTGATTGTGGTCAGATTGTGGACATGTGAAAGTGGGCTGATTGTGGTCAGATTGTGGACTTGTGAAAGTTGGCTGATTGTGGTCAGATTGTGGACTGTGAAAGTTGGCTGATTGTGGTCAGATTGTGGACATGTGAAGTGGGCTGATTGTGGTCAGATTGTGGACATGTGAAAGTGTGCTGATTGTGGTCAGATTGTGGACTTGTGAAAGTGGGCTGATTGTGGTCAGATTGTGGACTTGTGAAAGTGGGCTGATTGTGGCCAGATTGTGGACATGTGAAAGTGGGCTGATTGTGGTCAGATTGTGGACATGTGAAAGTGGGCTGATTGTGGTCAGATTGTGGACTTGTGAAAGTTGGCTGATTGTGGTCAGATTGTGGACTGTGAAAGTTGGCTGATTGTGGTTAGGTTGTGGACATGTGAAGTGGGCTGATTGTGGTCAGATTGTGGACATGTGAAAGTTGGCTGATTGTGGTCAGATTGTGGACTTGTGAAAGTAGGCTGATTGTGGTCAGATTGTGGACATGTGTAAGTGGGCTGATTGTGGTCAGATTGTGGACTTGTGAAAGTGGGCTGATTGTGGTCATATTGTGGACTGTGAAAGTTGGCTGATTGTGGTCAGATTGTGGACATGTGAAAGTGGGCTGATTGTGGTCAGATTGTGGACATGTGAAAGTGGGCTGATTGTGGTCAGATTGTGGACTTGTGAAAGTTGGCTGATTGTGGTCAGATTTTGGACTGTGAAAGTTGGCTGATTGTGGTCAGATTGTGGACATGTGAAGTGGGCTGATTGTGGTCAGATTGTGGACATGTGAAAGTGGGCTGATTGTGGTCAGATTGTGGACTTGTGAAAGTGGGCTGATTGTGGTCAGATTGTGGACTTGTGAAAGTGGGCTGATTGTGGCCAGATTGTGGACATGTGAAAGTGGGCTGATTGTGGTCATATTGTGGACATGTGAAAGTGGGCTGATTGTGGTCAGATTGTGGACTTGTGAAAGTTGGCTGATTGTGGTCAGATTGTGGACATGTGAAAGTGGGCTGATTGTGGTCAGAATGTGGACTTGTGAAAGTGGGCTGATTGTGGTCAGATTGTGGACTGTGAAAGTTGGCTGATTGTGGTTAGATTGTGGACATGTGAAGTGGGCTGATTGTGGTCAGATTGTGGACATGTGAAAGTTGGCTGATTGTGGTCAGATTGTGGACTTGTGAAAGTAGGCTGATTGTGGTCAGATTGTGGACATGTGAAAGTGGGCTGATTGTGGTCAGATTGTGGACTTGTGAAAGTGGGCTGATTGTGGTCATATTGTGGACTGTGAAAGTTGGCTGATTGTGGTCAGATTGTGGACATGTGAAAGTGGGCTGATTGTGGTCAGATTGTGGACATGTGAAAGTGGGCTGATTGTGGTCAGATTGTGGACTTGTGAAAGTTGGCTGATTGTGGTCAGATTGTGGACTGTGAAAGTTGGCTGATTGTGGTCAGATTGTGGACATGTGAAGTGGGCTGATTGTGGTCAGATTGTGGACATGTGAAAGTGGGCTGATTGTGGTCAGATTGTGGACTTGTGAAAGTGGGCTGATTGTGGTCAGATTGTGGACTTGTGAAAGTGGGCTGATTGTGGCCAGATTGTGGACATGTGAAAGTGGGCTGATTGTGGTCAGATTGTGGACTTGTGAAAGTTGGCTGATTGTGGTCAGATTGTGGACATGTGAAAGTGGGCTGATTGTGGTCAGAATGTGGACTTGTGAAAGTGGGCTGATTGTGGTCAGATTGTGGACTTGTGAAAGTGGGCTGATTGTGGTCAGATTGTGGACTTGTGAAAGTGGGCTGATTGTGGTCATATTGTGGACTGTGAAAGTTGGCTGATTGTGGTCAGATTGTGGACATGTGAAAGTGGGCTGATTGTGGTCAGATTGTGGACATGTGAAAGTGGGCTGATTGTGGTCAGATTGTGGACTTGTGAAAGTTGGCTGATTGTGGTCAGATTGTGGACTGTGAAAGTTGGCTGATTGTGGTCAGATTGTGGACATGTTAAGTGGGCTGATTGTGGTCAGATTGTGGACATGTGAAAGTGTGCTGATTGTGGTCAGATTGTGGACTTGTGAAAGTGGGCTGATTGTGGTCAGATTGTGGACTTGTGAAAGTGGGCTGATTGTGGCCAGATTGTGGACATGTGAAAGTGGGCTGATTGTGGTCAGATTGTGGACATGTGAAAGTGGGCTGATTGTGGTCAGATTGTGGACTTGTGAAAGTTGGCTGATTGTGGTCAGATTGTGGACATGTGAAAGTGGGCTGATTGTGGTCAGAATGTGGACTTGTGAAAGTGGGCTGATTGTGGTCAGATTGTGGACATGTGAAAGTGGGCTGATTGTGGTCAGATTGTGGACTGTGAAAGTTGGCTGATTGTGGTCAGATTGTGGACTTGTGAAAGTGGGCTGATTGTGGTCATATTGTGGACTGTGAAAGTTGGCTGATTGTGGTCAGATTGTGGACATGTGAAAGTGGGCTGATTGTGGTCAGATTGTGGACATGTGAAAGTGGGCTGATTGTGGTCAGATTGTGGACTTGTGAAAGTTGGCTGATTGTGGTCAGATTGTGGACTGTGAAAGTTGGCTGATTGTGGTCAGATTGTGGACATGTGAAGTGGGCTGATTGTGGTCAGATTGTGGACATGTGAAAGTGTGCTGATTGTGGTCAGATTGTGGACTTGTGAAAGTGGGCTGATTGTGGTCAGATTGTGGACTTGTGAAAGTGGGCTGATTGTGGCCAGATTGTGGACATGTGAAAGTGGGCTGATTGTGGTCAGATTGTGGACATGTGAAAGTGGGCTGATTGTGGTCAGATTGTGGACTTGTGAAAGTTGGCTGATTGTGGTCAGATTGTGGACATGTGAAAGTGGGCTGATTGTGGTCAGAATGTGGACTTGTGAAAGTGGGCTGATTGTGGTCAGATTGTGGACATGTGAAAGTGGGCTGATTGTGGTCAGATTGTGGACTTGTGAAAGTGGGTTGATTGTGGTCAGATTGTGGACATGTGAAAGTGGGCTGATTGTGGTCAGATTGTGGACATGTGAAAGTGGGCTGATTGTGGTCAGATTGTGGACTTGTGAAAGTTGGCTGATTGTGGTCAGATTTTGGACTGTGAAAGTTGGCTGATTGTGGTCAGATTGTGGACATGTGAAGTGGGCTGATTGTGGTCAGATTGTGGACATGTGAAAGTGGGCTGATTGTGGTCAGATTGTGGACTTGTGAAAGTGGGCTGATTGTGGTCAGATTGTGGACTTGTGAAAGTGGGCTGATTGTGGCCAGATTGTGGACATGTGAAAGTGGGCTGATTGTGGTCATATTGTGGACATGTGAAAGTGGGCTGATTGTGGTCAGATTGTGGACTTGTGAAAGTTGGCTGATTGTGGTCAGATTGTGGACATGTGAAAGTGGGCTGATTGTGGTCAGAATGTGGACTTGTGAAAGTGGGCTGATTGTGGTCAGATTGTGGACTGTGAAAGTTGGCTGATTGTGGTTAGATTGTGGACATGTGAAGTGGGCTGATTGTGGTCAGATTGTGGACATGTGAAAGTTGGCTGATTGTGGTCAGATTGTGGACTTGTGAAAGTAGGCTGATTGTGGTCAGATTGTGGACATGTGAAAGTGGGCTGATTGTGGTCAGATTGTGGACTTGTGAAAGTGGGCTGATTGTGGTCATATTGTGGACTGTGAAAGTTGGCTGATTGTGGTCAGATTGTGGACATGTGAAAGTGGGCTGATTGTGGTCAGATTGTGGACATGTGAAAGTGGGCTGATTGTGGTCAGATTGTGGACTTGTGAAAGTTGGCTGATTGTGGTCAGATTGTGGACTGTGAAAGTTGGCTGATTGTGGTCAGATTGTGGACATGTGAAGTGGGCTGATTGTGGTCAGATTGTGGACATGTGAAAGTGGGCTGATTGTGGTCAGATTGTGGACTTGTGAAAGTGGGCTGATTGTGGTCAGATTGTGGACTTGTGAAAGTGGGCTGATTGTGGCCAGATTGTGGACATGTGAAAGTGGGCTGATTGTGGTCAGATTGTGGACTTGTGAAAGTTGGCTGATTGTGGTCAGATTGTGGACATGTGAAAGTGGGCTGATTGTGGTCAGAATGTGGACTTGTGAAAGTGGGCTGATTGTGGTCAGATTGTGGACTTGTGAAAGTGGGCTGATTGTGGTCAGATTGTGGACTTGTGAAAGTGGGCTGATTGTGGTCATATTGTGGACTGTGAAAGTTGGCTGATTGTGGTCAGATTGTGGACATGTGAAAGTGGGCTGATTGTGGTCAGATTGTGGACATGTGAAAGTGGGCTGATTGTGGTCAGATTGTGGACTTGTGAAAGTTGGCTGATTGTGGTCAGATTGTGGACTGTGAAAGTTGGCTGATTGTGGTCAGATTGTGGACATGTTAAGTGGGCTGATTGTGGTCAGATTGTGGACATGTGAAAGTGTGCTGATTGTGGTCAGATTGTGGACTTGTGAAAGTGGGCTGATTGTGGTCAGATTGTGGACTTGTGAAAGTGGGCTGATTGTGGCCAGATTGTGGACATGTGAAAGTGGGCTGATTGTGGTCAGATTGTGGACATGTGAAAGTGGGCTGATTGTGGTCAGATTGTGGACTTGTGAAAGTTGGCTGATTGTGGTCAGATTGTGGACATGTGAAAGTGGGCTGATTGTGGTCAGAATGTGGACTTGTGAAAGTGGGCTGATTGTGGTCAGATTGTGGACATGTGAAAGTGGGCTGATTGTGGTCAGATTGTGGACTGTGAAAGTTGGCTGATTGTGGTCAGATTGTGGACTGTGAAAGTTGGCTGATTGTGGTCAGATTGTGGACATGTGAAAGTGGGCTGATTGTGGTCAGATTGTGGACATGTGAAAGTGGGCTGATTGTGGTCAGATTGTGGACTTGTGAAAGTTGGCTGATTGTGGTCAGATTGTGGACTGTGAAAGTTGGCTGATTGTGGTCAGATTGTGGACATGTGAAGTGGGCTGATTGTGGTCAGATTGTGGACATGTGAAAGTGTGCTGATTGTGGTCAGATTGTGGACTTGTGAAAGTGGGCTGATTGTGGTCAGATTGTGGACTTGTGAAAGTGGGCTGATTGTGGCCAGATTGTGGACATGTGAAAGTGGGCTGATTGTGGTCAGATTGTGGACATGTGAAAGTGGGCTGATTGTGGTCAGATTGTGGACTTGTGAAAGTTGGCTGATTGTGGTCAGATTGTGGACATGTGAAAGTGGGCTGATTGTGGTCAGAATGTGGACTTGTGAAAGTGGGCTGATTGTGGTCAGATTGTGGACATGTGAAAGTGGGCTGATTGTGGTCAGATTGTGGACTTGTGAAAGTGGGTTGATTGTGGTCAGATTGTGGACATGTGAAAGTGGGCTAATTGTGGTCAGATTGTGGACTGTGAAAGTGGGCTGATTGTGGTTAGATTGTGGACATGTGAAGTGGGCTGATTGTGGTCAGATTGTGGACATGTGAAAGTTGGCTGATTGTGGTCAGATTGTGGACATGTGAAAGTGGGCTGATTGTGGTCAGAATGTGGACTTGTGAAAGTGGGCTGATTGTGGTCAGATTGTGGACATGTGAAAGTGGGCTGATTGTGGTCAGATTGTGGACTTGTGAAAGTGGGTTGATTGTGGTCAGATTGTGGACTTGTGAAAGTTGGCTGATTGTGGTCAGATTGTGGACATGTGAAAGTGGGCTGATTGTGGTCAGAATGTGGACTTGTGAAAGTGGGCTGATTGTGGTCAGATTGTGGACATGTGAAAGTGGGCTGATTGTGGTCAGATTGTGGACTGTGAAAGTTGGCTGATTGTGGTCAGATTGTGGACTTGTGAAAGTGGGCTGATTGTGGTCATATTGTGGACTGTGAAAGTTGGCTGATTGTGGTCAGATTGTGGACATGTGAAAGTGGGCTGATTGTGGTCAGATTGTGGACATGTGAAAGTGGGCTGATTGTGGTCAGATTGTGGACTTGTGAAAGTTGGCTGATTGTGGTCAGATTGTGGACTGTGAAAGTTGGCTGATTGTGGTCAGATTGTGGACATGTGAAGTGGGCTGATTGTGGTCAGATTGTGGACATGTGAAAGTGTGCTGATTGTGGTCAGATTGTGGACTTGTGAAAGTGGGCTGATTGTGGTCAGATTGTGGACTTGTGAAAGTGGGCTGATTGTGGCCAGATTGTGGACATGTGAAAGTGGGCTGATTGTGGTCAGATTGTGGACATGTGAAAGTGGGCTGATTGTGGTCAGATTGTGGACTTGTGAAAGTTGGCTGATTGTGGTCAGATTGTGGACATGTGAAAGTGGGCTGATTGTGGTCAGAATGTGGACTTGTGAAAGTGGGCTGATTGTGGTCAGATTGTGGTTATGTGAAAGTGGGCTGATTGTGGTCAGATTGTGGACTTGTGAAAGTGGGTTGATTGTGGTCAGATTGTGGACATGTGAAAGTGGGCTAATTGTGGTCAGATTGTGGACTGTGAAAGTGGGCTGATTGTGGTTAGATTGTGGACATGTGAAGTGGGCTGATTGTGGTCAGATTGTGGACATGTGAAAGTTGGCTGATTGTGGTCAGATTGTGGACATGTGAAAGTGGGCTGATTGTGGTCAGAATGTGGACTTGTGAAAGTGGGCTGATTGTGGTCAGATTGTGGACATGTGAAAGTGGGCTGATTGTGGTCAGATTGTGGACTTGTGAAAGTGGGTTGATTGTGGTCAGATTGTGGACATGTGAAAGTGGGCTAATTGTGGTCAGATTGTGGACTGTGAAAGTGGGCTGATTGTGGTCATATTGTGGACTGTGAAAGTTGGCTGATTGTGGTTAGATTGTGGACATGTGAAGTGGGCTGATTGTGGTCAGATTGTGGACATGTGAAAGTTGGCTGATTGTGGTCAGATTGTGGACTTGTGAAAGTAGGCTGATTGTGGTCAGATTGTGGACATGTGTAAGTGGGCTGATTGTGGTCAGATTGTGGACTTGTGAAAGTGGGCTGATTGTGGTCATATTGTGGACTGTGAAAGTTGGCTGATTGTGGTCAGATTGTGGACATGTGAAAGTGGGCTGATTGTGGTCAGATTGTGGACATGTGAAAGTGGGCTGATTGTGGTCAGATTGTGGACTTGTGAAAGTTGGCTGATTGTGGTCAGATTGTGGACTGTAAAAGTTGGCTGACTGTGGTCAGATTGTGGACATGTGAAGTGGGCTGATTGTGGTCACATTGTGGACATGTGAAAGTGGGCTGATTGTGGTCAGATTGTGGACTTGTGAAAGTGGGCTGATTGTGGTCAGATTGTGGACATGTGAAAGTGGGCTGATTGTGGTCAGAATGTGGACTTGTGAAAGTGGGCTGATTGTGGTCAGATTGTGGACATGTGAAAGTGGGCTGATTGTGGTCAGATTGTGGACTTGTGAAAGTGGGTTGATTGTGGTCAGATTGTGGACATGTGAAAGTGGGCTAATTGTGGTCAGATTGTGGACTGTGAAAGTGGGCTGATTGTGGTTAGATTGTGGACATGTGAAGTGGGCTGATTGTGGTCAGATTGTGGACATGTGAAAGTTGGCTGATTGTGGTCAGATTGTGGACATGTGAAAGTGGGCTGATTGTGGTCAGAATGTGGACTTGTGAAAGTGGGCTGATTGTGGTCAGATTGTGGACATGTGAAAGTGGGCTGATTGTGGTCAGATTGTGGACTTGTGAAAGTGGGTTGATTGTGGTCAGATTGTGGACATGTGAAAGTGGGCTAATTGTGGTCAGATTGTGGACTGTGAAAGTGGGCTGATTGTGGTCATATTGTGGACTGTGAAAGTTGGCTGATTGTGGTTAGATTGTGGACATGTGAAGTGGGCTGATTGTGGTCAGATTGTGGACATGTGAAAGTTGGCTGATTGTGGTCAGATTGTGGACTTGTGAAAGTAGGCTGATTGTGGTCAGATTGTGGACATGTGTAAGTGGGCTGATTGTGGTCAGATTGTGGACTTGTGAAAGTGGGCTGATTGTGGTCATATTGTGGACTGTGAAAGTTGGCTGATTGTGGTCAGATTGTGGACATGTGAAAGTGGGCTGATTGTGGTCAGATTGAGGACATGTGAAAGTGGGCTGATTGTGGTCAGATTGTGGACTTGTGAAAGTTGGCTGATTGTGGTCAGATTGTGGACTGTGAAAGTTGGCTGAATGTGGTCAGATTGTGGACATGTGAAGTGGGCTGATTGTGGTCACATTGTGGACATGTGAAAGTGGGCTGATTGTGGTCAGATTGTGGACTTGTGAAAGTGGGCTGATTGTGGTCAGATTGTGGACTTGTGAAAGTGGGCTGATTGTGGTCAGATTGTGGACATGTGAAAGTGGGCTGATTGTGGTCAGATTGTGGACATGTGAAAGTGGGCTGATTGTGGTCAGATTGTGGACTTGTGAAAGTTGGCTGATTGTGGTCAGATTGTGGACATGTGAAAGTGGGCTGATTGTGGTCAGAATGTGGACTTGTGAAAGTGGGCTGATTGTGGTCAGATTGTGGACTGTGAAAGTTGGCTGATTGTGGTTAGATTGTGGACATGTGAAGTGGGCTGATTTTGGTCAGATTGTGGACATGTGAAAGTTGGCTGATTGTGGTCAGATTGTGGACTTGTGAAAGTAGGCTGATTGTGGTCAGATTGTGGACATGTGAAAGTGGGCTCATTGTGGTCAGATTGTGGACTTGTGAAAGTGGGCTGATTGTGGTCATATTGTGGACTGTGAAAGTTGGCTGATTGTGGTCAGATTGTGGACATGTGAAAGTGGGCTGATTGTGGTCAGATTGTGGACTTGTGAAAGTTGGCTGATTGTGGTCAGATTGTGGACTTGTGAAAGTGGGCTGATTGTGGCCAGATTGTGGACATGTGAAAGTGGGCTGATTGTGGTCAGATTGTGGACATGTGAAAGTGGGCTGATTGTGGTCAGATTGTGGACTTGTGAAAGTTGGCTGATTGTGGTCAGATTGTGGACATGTGAAAGTGGGCTGATTGTGGTCAGAATGTGGACTTGTGAAAGTGGGCTGATTGTGGTCAGATTGTGTACTGTGAAAGTTGGCTGATTGTGGTTAGATTGTGGACATGTGAAGTGGGCTGATTGTGGTCAGATTTTGGACATGTGAAAGTTGGCTGATTGTGGTCAGATTGTGGACTTGTGAAAGTAGGCTGATTGTGGTCAGATTGTGGACATGTGAAAGTGGGCTGATTGTGGTCAGATTGTGGACTTGTGAAAGTGGGCTGATTGTGGTCATATTGTGGACTGTGAAAGTTGGCTGATTGTGGTCAGATTGTGGACATGTGAAAGTGGGCTGATTGTGGTCAGATTGTGGACTTGTGAAAGTTGGCTGATTGTGGTCAGATTGTGGACTGTGAAAGTTGGCTGATTGTGGTCAGATTGTGGACATGTGAAGTGGGCTGATTGTGGTCAGATTGTGGACATGTGAAAGTGGGCTGATTGTGGTCAGATTGTGGACTTGTGAAAGTGGGCTGATTGTGGTCAGATTGTGGACTTGTGAAAGTGGGCTGATTGTGGCCAGATTGTGGACATGTGAAAGTGGGCTGATTGTGGTCAGATTGTGGACATGTGAAAGTGGGCTGATTGTGGTCAGATTGTGGACTTGTGAAAGTTGGCTGATTGTGGTCAGATTGTGGACATGTGAAAGTGGGCTGATTGTGGTCAAAATGTGGACTTGTGAAAGTGGGCTGATTGTGGTCAGATTGTGGACTGTGAAAGTTGGCTGATTGTGGTTAGATTGTGGACATGTGAAGTGGGCTGATTGTGGTCAGATTGTGGACATGTGAAAGTTGGCTGATTGTGGTCAGATTGTGGACTTGTGAAAGTAGGCTGATTGTGGTCAGATTGTGGACATGTGAAAGTGGGCTGATTGTGGTCAGATTGTGGACTTGTGAAAGTGGGCTGATTGTGGTCATATTGTGGACTGTGAAAGTTGGCTGATTGTGGTCAGATTGTGTACATGTGAAAGTGGGCTGATTGTGGTCAGATTGTGGACTTGTGAAAGTTGGCTGATTGTGGTCAGATTGTGGACTGTGAAAGTTGGCTGATTGTGGTCAGATTGTGGACATGTGAAGTGGGCTGATTGTGGTCAGATTGTGGACATGTGAAAGTGGGCTGATTGTGGTCAGATTGTGGACTTGTGAAAGTGGGCTGATTGTGGTCAGATTGTGGACTTGTGAAAGTGGGCTGATTGTGGCCAGATTGTGGACATGTGAAAGTGGGCTGATTGTGGTCAGATTGTGGACATGTGAAAGTGGGCTGATTGTGGTCAGATTGTGGACTTGTGAAAGTTGGCTGATTGTGGTCAGATTGTGGGACATGTGAAGTGGGCTGATTGTGGTCAGATTGTGGACATGTGAAAGTTGGCTGATTGTGGTCAGATTGTGGACTTGTGAAAGTAGGCTGATTGTGGTCAGATTGTGGACTTGTGAAAGTTGGCTGATTGTGGTCAGATTGTGGACATGTGAAAGTGGGCTGATTGTGGTCAGATTGTGGACTTGTGAAAGTTGGCTGATTGTGGTCAGATTGTGGACTTGTGAAAGTGGGCTGATTGTGGCCAGATTGTGGACATGTGAAAGTGGGCTGATTGTGGTCAGATTGTGGACATGTGAAAGTGGGCTGATTGTGGTCAGATTGTGGACTTGTGAAAGTTGGCTGATTGTGGTCAGATTGTGGACATGTGAAAGTGGGCTGATTGTGGTCAGAATGTGGACTTGTGAAAGTGGGCTGATTGTGGTCAGATTGTGGACTGTGAAAGTTGGCTGATTGTGGTTAGATTGTGGACATGTGAAGTGGGCTGATTGTGGTCAGATTGTGGACATGTGAAAGTTGGCTGATTGTGGTCAGATTGTGGACTTGTGAAAGTAGGCTGATTGTGGTCAGATTGTGGCAGAGGTGGGACAAAGTCATTGTTATGCAAGTCCAAGTCGAGTCGCAAGTCATTAAATTCATGACTCGAGTCTGACTCGAGTCCAAGTCACATGACTCGAGTCCACATCTCATAGGTGGGACAAAGTCATTGTTATGCAAGTCCAAGTCGAGTCGCAAGTCATCAAATTCATGACTCGAGTCTGACTCGAGTCCAAGTCACATGACTCGAGTCCACACCTCTGGATTGTGGACATGTGAAAGTGGGCTGATTGTGGTCAGATTGTGGACTTGTGAAAGTTGGCTGATTGTGGTCATATTGTGGACTGTGAAAGTTGGCTGATTGTGGTCAGATTGTGGACATGTGAAAGTGGGCTGATAGTGGTCAGATTGTGGACTTGTGAAAGATGGCTGATTGTGGTCAGATTGTGGACTGTGAAAGTTGGCTGATTGTGGTCAGATTGTGGACATGTGAAGTGGGCTGATTGTGGTCAGATTGTGGACATGTGAAAGTGGGCTGATTGTGGTCAGATTGTGGACTTGTGAAAGTTGGCTGATTGTGGTCAGATTGTGGGACATGTGAAGTGGGCTGATTGTGGTCAGATTGTGGACATGTGAAAGTTGGCTGATTGTGGTCAGATTGTGGACTTGTGAAAGTAGGCTGATTGTGGTCAGATTGTGGACTTGTGAAAGTTGGCTGATTGTGGTCAGATTGTGGACTGTGAAAGTTGGCTGATTGTGGTTAGATTGTGGACATGTGAAGTGGGATGATTATGGTCAGATTGTGGACATGTGAAAGTAGGCTGATTGTGGTCAGATTGTGGACATGTGTAAGTGGGCTGATTGTGGTCAGATTGTGGACTTGTGAAAGTGGGCTGATTGTGGTCATATTGTGGACTGTGAAAGTTGGCTGATTGTGGTCAGATTGTGGACATGTGAAAGTGGGCTGATTGTGGTCAGATTGTGGACATGTGAAAGTGGGCCTGATTGTGGTCAGATTGTGGACTTGTGAAAGTTGGCTGATTGTGGTCAGATTGTGGACTGTGAAAGTTGGCTGATTGTGGTCAGATTGTGGACATGTGAAGTGTGCTGATTGTGGTCAGATTGTGGAAATGTGAAAGTGGGCTGATTGTGGTCAGATTGTGGACTTGTGAAAGTGGGCTGATTGTGGTCAGATTGTGGACTTGTGAAAGTGGGCTGATTGTGGCCAGATTGTGGACATGTGAAAGTGGGCTGATTGTGGTCAGATTGTGGACATGTGAAATTGGGCTGATTGTGGTCAGATTGTGGACTTGTGAAAGTTGGCTGATTGTGGTCAGATTGTGGACATGTGAAAGTGGGCTGATTGTGGTCAGAATGTGGACTTGTGAAAGTGGGCTGATTGTGGTCAGATTGTGGACTGTGAAAGTTGGCTGATTGGGGTTAGATTGTGGACATGTGAAGTGGGCTGATTGTGGTCAGATTGTGGACATGTGAAAGTTGGCTGATTGTGGTCAGATTGTGGACTTGTGAAAGTAGGCTGATTGTGGTCAGATTGTGGCAGAGGTGGGACAAAGTCATTGTTATGCAAGTCCAAGTCGAGTCGCAAGTCATTAAATTCATGACTCGAGTCTGACTCGAGTCCAAGTCACATGACTCGAGTCCACATCTCATAGGTGGGACAAAGTCATTGTTATGCAAGTCCAAGTCGAGTCGCAAGTCATCAAATTCATGACTCGAGTCTGACTCGAGTCCAAGTCACATGACTCGAGTCCACACCTCTGGATTGTGGACATGTGAAAGTGGGCTGATTGTGGTCAGATTGTGGACTTGTGAAAGTGGGCTGATTGTGGTCATATTGTGGACTGTGAAAGTTGGCTGATTGTGGTCAGATTGTGGACTTGTGAAAGTGGGCTGATAGTGGTCAGATTGTGGACTTGTGAAAGATGGCTGATTGTGGTCAGATTGTGGACTGTGAAAGTTGGCTGATTGTGGTCAGATTGTGGACATGTGAAGTGGGCTGATTGTGGTCAGATTGTGGACATGTGAAAGTGGGCTGATTGTGGTCAGATTGTGGACTTGTGAAAGTTGGCTGATTGTGGTCAGATTGTGGGACATGTGAAGTGGGCTGATTGTGGTCAGATTGTGGACATGTGAAAGTTGGCTGATTGTGGTCAGATTGTGGACTTGTGAAAGTAGGCTGATTGTGGTCAGATTGTGGACTTGTGAAAGTTGGCTGATTGTGGTCAGATTGTGGACTGTGAAAGTTGGCTGATTGTGGTTAGATTGTGGACATGTGAAGTGGGATGATTATGGTCAGATTGTGGACATGTGAAAGTAGGCTGATTGTGGTCAGATTGTGGACATGTGTAAGTGGGCTGATTGTGGTCAGATTGTGGACTTGTGAAAGTGGGCTGATTGTGGTCATATTGTGGACTGTGAAAGTTGGCTGATTGTGGTCAGATTGTGGACATGTGAAAGTGGGCTGATTGTGGTCAGATTGTGGACATGTGAAAGTGGGCCTGATTGTGGTCAGATTGTGGACTTGTGAAAGTTGGCTGATTGTGGTCAGATTGTGGACTGTGAAAGTTGGCTGATTGTGGTCAGATTGTGGACATGTGAAGTGTGCTGATTGTGGTCAGATTGTGGAAATGTGAAAGTGGGCTGATTGTGGTCAGATTGTGGACTTGTGAAAGTGGGCTGATTGTGGTCAGATTGTGGACTTGTGAAAGTGGGCTGATTGTGGCCAGATTGTGGACATGTGAAAGTGGGCTGATTGTGGTCAGATTGTGGACATGTGAAATTGGGCTGATTGTGGTCAGATTGTGGACTTGTGAAAGTTGGCTGATTGTGGTCAGATTGTGGACATGTGAAAGTGGGCTGATTGTGGTCAGAATGTGGACTTGTGAAAGTGGGCTGATTGTGGTCAGATTGTGGACTGTGAAAGTTGGCTGATTGGGGTTAGATTGTGGACATGTGAAGTGGGCTGATTGTGGTCAGATTGTGGACATGTGAAAGTTGGCTGATTGTGGTCAGATTGTGGACTTGTGAAAGTAGGCTGATTGTGGTCAGATTGTGGACATGTGAAAGTGGGCTGATTGTGGTCAGATTGTGGACTTGTGAAAGTGGGCTGATTGTGGTCATATTGTGGACTGTGAAAGTTGGCTGATTGTGGTCAGATTGTGGACATGTGAAAGTGGGCTGATTGTGGTCAGATTGTGGACATGTGAAAGTGGGCTGATTGTGGTCAGATTGTGGACTTGTGAAAGTTGGCTGATTGTGGTCAGATTGTGGACTGTGAAAGTTGGCTGATTGTGGTTAGATTGTGGACATGTGAAGTGGGCTGATTGTGGTCAGATTGTGGACATGTGAAAGTTGGCTGATTGTGGTCAGATTGTGGACTTGTGAAAGTAGGCTGATTGTGGTCAGATTGTGGCAGAGGTGGGACAAAGTCATTGTTATGCAAGTCCAAGTCGAGTCGCAAGTCATTAAATTCATGACTCGAGTCTGACTCGAGTCCAAGTCACATGACTCGAGTCCACATCTCATAGGTGGGACAAAGTCATTGTTATGCAAGTCCAAGTCGAGTCGCAAGTCATCAAATTCATGACTCGAGTCTGACTCGAGTCCAAGTCACATGACTCGAGTCCACACCTCTGGATTGTGGACATGTGAAAGTGGGCTGATTGTGGTCAGATTGTGGACATGTGAAAGTGGGCTGATTGTGGTCAGATTGTGGACTTGTGAAAGTTGGCTGATTGTGGTCAGATTGTGGACATGTGAAAGTGGGCTGATTGTGGTCAGAATGTGGACTTGTGAAAGTGGGCTGATTGTGGTCAGATTGTGGACTGTGAAAGTTGGCTGATTGTGGTTAGATTGTGGACATGTGAAGTGGGCTGATTTTGGTCAGATTGTGGACATGTGAAAGTTGGCTGATTGTGGTCAGATTGTGGACTTGTGAAAGTAGGCTGATTGTGGTCAGATTGTGGACATGTGAAAGTGGGCTCATTGTGGTCAGATTGTGGACTTGTGAAAGTGGGCTGATTGTGGTCATATTGTGGACTGTGAAAGTTGGCTGATTGTGGTCAGATTGTGGACATGTGAAAGTGGGCTGATTGTGGTCAGATTGTGGACTTGTGAAAGTTGGCTGATTGTGGTCAGATTGTGGACTTGTGAAAGTGGGCTGATTGTGGCCAGATTGTGGACATGTGAAAGTGGGCTGATTGTGGTCAGATTGTGGACATGTGAAAGTGGGCTGATTGTGGTCAGATTGTGGACTTGTGAAAGTTGGCTGATTGTGGTCAGATTGTGGACATGTGAAAGTGGGCTGATTGTGGTCAGAATGTGGACTTGTGAAAGTGGGCTGATTGTGGTCAGATTGTGTACTGTGAAAGTTGGCTGATTGTGGTTAGATTGTGGACATGTGAAGTGGGCTGATTGTGGTCAGATTTTGGACATGTGAAAGTTGGCTGATTGTGGTCAGATTGTGGACTTGTGAAAGTAGGCTGATTGTGGTCAGATTGTGGACATGTGAAAGTGGGCTGATTGTGGTCAGATTGTGGACTTGTGAAAGTGGGCTGATTGTGGTCATATTGTGGACTGTGAAAGTTGGCTGATTGTGGTCAGATTGTGGACATGTGAAAGTGGGCTGATTGTGGTCAGATTGTGGACTTGTGAAAGTTGGCTGATTGTGGTCAGATTGTGGACTGTGAAAGTTGGCTGATTGTGGTCAGATTGTGGACATGTGAAGTGGGCTGATTGTGGTCAGATTGTGGACATGTGAAAGTGGGCTGATTGTGGTCAGATTGTGGACTTGTGAAAGTGGGCTGATTGTGGTCAGATTGTGGACTTGTGAAAGTGGGCTGATTGTGGCCAGATTGTGGACATGTGAAAGTGGGCTGATTGTGGTCAGATTGTGGACATGTGAAAGTGGGCTGATTGTGGTCAGATTGTGGACTTGTGAAAGTTGGCTGATTGTGGTCAGATTGTGGACATGTGAAAGTGGGCTGATTGTGGTCAAAATGTGGACTTGTGAAAGTGGGCTGATTGTGGTCAGATTGTGGACTGTGAAAGTTGGCTGATTGTGGTTAGATTGTGGACATGTGAAGTGGGCTGATTGTGGTCAGATTGTGGACATGTGAAAGTTGGCTGATTGTGGTCAGATTGTGGACTTGTGAAAGTAGGCTGATTGTGGTCAGATTGTGGACATGTGAAAGTGGGCTGATTGTGGTCAGATTGTGGACTTGTGAAAGTGGGCTGATTGTGGTCATATTGTGGACTGTGAAAGTTGGCTGATTGTGGTCAGATTGTGGACATGTGAAAGTGGGCTGATTGTGGTCAGATTGTGGACTTGTGAAAGTTGGCTGATTGTGGTCAGATTGTGGACTGTGAAAGTTGGCTGATTGTGGTCAGATTGTGGACATGTGAAGTGGGCTGATTGTGGTCAGATTGTGGACATGTGAAAGTGGGCTGATTGTGGTCAGATTGTGGACTTGTGAAAGTGGGCTGATTGTGGTCAGATTGTGGACTTGTGAAAGTGGGCTGATTGTGGCCAGATTGTGGACATGTGAAAGTGGGCTGATTGTGGTCAGATTGTGGACATGTGAAAGTGGGCTGATTGTGGTCAGATTGTGGACTTGTGAAAGTTGGCTGATTGTGGTCAGATTGTGGGACATGTGAAGTGGGCTGATTGTGGTCAGATTGTGGACATGTGAAAGTTGGCTGATTGTGGTCAGATTGTGGACTTGTGAAAGTAGGCTGATTGTGGTCAGATTGTGGACTTGTGAAAGTTGGCTGATTGTGGTCAGATTGTGGACATGTGAAAGTGGGCTGATTGTGGTCAGATTGTGGACTTGTGAAAGTTGGCTGATTGTGGTCAGATTGTGGACTTGTGAAAGTGGGCTGATTGTGGCCAGATTGTGGACATGTGAAAGTGGGCTGATTGTGGTCAGATTGTGGACATGTGAAAGTGGGCTGATTGTGGTCAGATTGTGGACTTGTGAAAGTTGGCTGATTGTGGTCAGATTGTGGACATGTGAAAGTGGGCTGATTGTGGTCAGAATGTGGACTTGTGAAAGTGGGCTGATTGTGGTCAGATTGTGGACTGTGAAAGTTGGCTGATTGTGGTTAGATTGTGGACATGTGAAGTGGGCTGATTGTGGTCAGATTGTGGACATGTGAAAGTTGGCTGATTGTGGTCAGATTGTGGACTTGTGAAAGTAGGCTGATTGTGGTCAGATTGTGGCAGAGGTGGGACAAAGTCATTGTTATGCAAGTCCAAGTCGAGTCGCAAGTCATTAAATTCATGACTCGAGTCTGACTCGAGTCCAAGTCACATGACTCGAGTCCACATCTCATAGGTGGGACAAAGTCATTGTTATGCAAGTCCAAGTCGAGTCGCAAGTCATCAAATTCATGACTCGAGTCTGACTCGAGTCCAAGTCACATGACTCGAGTCCACACCTCTGGATTGTGGACATGTGAAAGTGGGCTGATTGTGGTCAGATTGTGGACTTGTGAAAGTGGGCTGATTGTGGTCATATTGTGGACTGTGAAAGTTGGCTGATTGTGGTCAGATTGTGGACATGTGAAAGTGGGCTGATTGTGGTCAGATTGTGGACTTGTGAAAGATGGCTGATTGTGGTCAGATTGTGGACTGTGAAAGTTGGCTGATTGTGGTCAGATTGTGGACATGTGAAGTGGGCTGATTGTGGTCAGATTGTGGACATGTGAAAGTGGGCTGATTGTGGTCAGATTGTGGACTTGTGAAAGTTGGCTGATTGTGGTCAGATTGTGGGACATGTGAAGTGGGCTGATTGTGGTCAGATTGTGGACATGTGAAAGTTGGCTGATTGTGGTCAGATTGTGGACTTGTGAAAGTAGGCTGATTGTGGTCAGATTGTGGACTTGTGAAAGTTGGCTGATTGTGGTCAGATTGTGGACTGTGAAAGTTGGCTGATTGTGGTTAGATTGTGGACATGTGAAGTGGGATGATTATGGTCAGATTGTGGACATGTGAAAGTAGGCTGATTGTGGTCAGATTGTGGACATGTGTAAGTGGGCTGATTGTGGTCAGATTGTGGACTTGTGAAAGTGGGCTGATTGTGGTCATATTGTGGACTGTGAAAGTTGGCTGATTGTGGTCAGATTGTGGACATGTGAAAGTGGGCTGATTGTGGTCAGATTGTGGACATGTGAAAGTGGGCCTGATTGTGGTCAGATTGTGGACTTGTGAAAGTTGGCTGATTGTGGTCAGATTGTGGACTGTGAAAGTTGGCTGATTGTGGTCAGATTGTGGACATGTGAAGTGTGCTGATTGTGGTCAGATTGTGGAAATGTGAAAGTGGGCTGATTGTGGTCAGATTGTGGACTTGTGAAAGTGGGCTGATTGTGGTCAGATTGTGGACTTGTGAAAGTGGGCTGATTGTGGCCAGATTGTGGACATGTGAAAGTGGGCTGATTGTGGTCAGATTGTGGACATGTGAAATTGGGCTGATTGTGGTCAGATTGTGGACTTGTGAAAGTTGGCTGATTGTGGTCAGATTGTGGACATGTGAAAGTGGGCTGATTGTGGTCAGAATGTGGACTTGTGAAAGTGGGCTGATTGTGGTCAGATTGTGGACTGTGAAAGTTGGCTGATTGGGGTTAGATTGTGGACATGTGAAGTGGGCTGATTGTGGTCAGATTGTGGACATGTGAAAGTTGGCTGATTGTGGTCAGATTGTGGACTTGTGAAAGTAGGCTGATTGTGGTCAGATTGTGGACATGTGAAAGTGGGCTGATTGTGGTCAGATTGTGGACTTGTGAAAGTGGGCTGATTGTGGTCATATTGTGGACTGTGAAAGTTGGCTGATTGTGGTCAGATTGTGGACATGTGAAAGTGGGCTGATTGTGGTCAGATTGTGGACATGTGAAAGTGGGCTGATTGTGGTCAGATTGTGGACTTGTGAAAGTTGGCTGATTGTGGTCAGATTGTGGACTGTGAAAGTTGGCTGATTGTGGTTAGATTGTGGACATGTGAAGTGGGCTGATTGTGGTCAGATTGTGGACATGTGAAAGTTGGCTGATTGTGGTCAGATTGTGGACTTGTGAAAGTAGGCTGATTGTGGTCAGATTGTGGCAGAGGTGGGACAAAGTCATTGTTATGCAAGTCCAAGTCGAGTCGCAAGTCATTAAATTCATGACTCGAGTCTGACTCGAGTCCAAGTCACATGACTCGAGTCCACATCTCATAGGTGGGACAAAGTCATTGTTGTGCAAGTCCAAGTCGAGTCGCAAGTCATCAAATTCATGACTCGAGTCTGACTCGAGTCCAAGTCACATGACTCGAGTCCACACCTCTGGATTGTGGACATGTGAAAGTGGGCTGATTGTGGTCAGATTGTGGACTTGTGAAAGTGGGCTGATTGTGGTCATATTGTGGACTGTGAAAGTTGGCTGATTGTGGTCAGATTGTGGACATGTGAAAGTGGGCTGATTGTGGTCAGATTGTGGACTTGTGAAAGATGGCTGATTGTGGTCAGATTGTGGACTGTGAAAGTTGGCTGATTGTGGTCAGATTGTGGACATGTGAAGTGGGCTGATTGTGGTCAGATTGTGGACATGTGAAAGTGGGCTGATTGTGGTCAGATTGTGGACTTGTGAAAGTTGGCTGATTGTGGTCAGATTGTGGGACATGTGAAGTGGGCTGATTGTGGTCAGATTGTGGACATGTGAAAGTTGGCTGATTGTGGTCAGATTGTGTACTTGTGAAAGTAGGCTGATTGTGGTCAGATTGTGGACTTGTGAAAGTTGGCTGATTGTGGTCAGATTGTGGACTGTGAAAGTTGGCTGATTGTGGTTAGATTGTGGACATGTGAAGTGGGATGATTATGGTCAGATTGTGGACATGTGAAAGTAGGCTGATTGTGGTCAGATTGTGGACATGTGTAAGTGGGCTGATTGTGGTCAGATTGTGGACTTGTGAAAGTGGGCTGATTGTGGTCATATTGTGGACTGTGAAAGTTGGCTGATTGTGGTCAGATTGTGGACATGTGAAAGTGGGCTGATTGTGGTCAGATTGTGGACATGTGAAAGTGGGCTGATTGTGGTCAGATTGTGGACTTGTGAAAGTTGGCTGATTGTGGTCAGATTGTGGACTGTGAAAGTTGGCTGATTGTGGTCAGATTGTGGACATGTGAAGTGTGCTGATTGTGGTCAGATTGTGGAAATGTGAAAGTGGGCTGATTGTGGTCAGATTGTGGACTTGTGAAAGTGGGCTGATTGTGGTCAGATTGTGGACTTGTGAAAGTGGGCTGATTGTGGCCAGATTGTGGACATGTGAAAGTGGGCTGATTGTGGTCAGATTGTGGACATGTGAAATTGGGCTGATTGTGGTCAGATTGTGGACTTGTGAAAGTTGGCTGATTGTGGTCAGATTGTGGACATGTGAAAGTGGGCTGATTGTGGTCAGAATGTGGACTTGTGAAAGTGGGCTGATTGTGGTCAGATTGTGGACTGTGAAAGTTGGCTGATTGTGGTTAGATTGTGGACATGTGAAGTGGGCTGATTGTGGTCAGATTGTGGACATGTGAAAGTTGGCTGATTGTGGTCAGATTGTGGACTTGTGAAAGTAGGCTGATTGTGGTCAGATTGTGGACATGTGAAAGTGGGCTGATTGTGGTCAGATTGTGGACTTGTGAAAGTGGGCTGATTGTGGTCATATTGTGGACTGTGAAAGTTGGCTGATTGTGGTCAGATTGTGGACATGTGAAAGTGGGCTGATTGTGGTCAGATTGTGGACATGTGAAAGTGGGCTGATTGTGGTCAGATTGTGGACTTGTGAAAGTTGGCTGATTGTGGTCAGATTGTGGACTGTGAAAGTTGGCTGATTGTGGTCAGATTGTGGACATGTGAAGTGGGCTGATTGTGGTCAGATTGTGGACATGTGAAAGTGGGCTGATTGTGGTCAGATTGTGGACTTGTGAAAGTGGGCTGATTGTGGTCAGATTGTGGACTTGTGAAAGTGGGCTGATTGTGGCCAGATTGTGGACATGTGAAAGTGGGCTGATTGTGGTCAGATTGTGGACATGTGAAAGTGGGCTGATTGTGGTCAGATTGTGGACTTGTGAAAGTTGGCTGATTGTGGTCAGATTGTGGACATGTGAAAGTGGGCTGATTGTGGTCAGAATGTGGACTTGTGAAAGTGGGCTGATTGTGGTCAGATTGTGGACTTGTGAAAGTGGGCTGATTGTGGTCATATTGTGGACTGTGAAAGTTGGCTGATTGTGGTCAGATTGTGGACATGTGAAAGTGGGCTGATTGTGGTCAGATTGTGGACATGTGAAAGTGGGCTGATTGTGGTCAGATTGTGGACTTGTGAAAGTTGGCTGATTGTGGTCAGATTGTGGACTGTGAAAGTTGGCTGATTGTGGTCAGATTGTGGACATGTGAAGTGGGCTGATTGTGGTCAGATTGTGGACATGTGAAAGTGGGCTGATTGTGGTCAGATTGTGGACTTGTGAAAGTGGGCTGATTGTGGTCAGATTGTGGACTTGTGAAAGTGGGCTGATTGTGGCCAGATTGTGGACATGTGAAAGTGGGCTGATTGTGGTCAGATTGTGGACATGTGAAAGTGGGCTGATTGTGGTCAGATTGTGGACTTGTGAAAGTTGGCTGATTGTGGTCAGATTGTGGACATGTGAAAGTGGGCTGATTGTGGTCAGAATGTGGACTTGTGAAGTGGGCTGATTGTGGTCAGATTGTGGACTGTGAAAGTTGGCTGATTGTGGTTAGATTTTGGACATGTGAAGTGGGCTGATTGTGGTCAGATTGTGGACATGTGAAAGTTGGCTGATTGTGGTCAGATTGTGGACTTGTGAAAGTAGGCTGATTGTGGTCAGATTGTGGACATGTGAAAGTGGGATGATTGTGGTCAGATTGTGGACATGTGAAAGTGGGCTGATTGTGGTCATATTGTGGACTGTGAAAGTTGGCTGATTGTGGTCAGATTGTGGACATGTGAAAGTGGGCTGATTGTGGTCAGATTGTGGACATGTGAAAGTGGGCTGATTGTGGTCAGATTGTGGACTGTGAAAGTTGGCTGATTGTGGTTAGATTGTGGACATGTGAAGTGGGCTGATTGTGGTCAGATTGTGGACATGTGAAAGTGGGCTGATTGTGGTCAGATTGTGGACTTGTGAAAGTTGGCTGATTGTGGTCAGATTGTGGACATGTGAAAGTGGGCTGATTGTGGTCAGAATGTGGACTTGTGAAAGTGGGCTGATTGTGGTCAGATTGTGGACTGTGAAAGTTGGCTGATTGTGGTTAGATTGTGGACATGTGAAGTGGGCTGATTGTGGTCAGATTGTGGACTGTGAAAGTTGGCTGATTGTGGTTAGATTGTGGACATGTGAAAGTGGGCTGATTGTGGTCAGATTGTGGACATGTGAAAGTGGGCTGATTGTGGTCAGATTGTGGACTTGTGAAAGTTGGCTGATTGTGGTCAGATTGTGGACATGTGAAAGTGGGCTGATTGTGGTCATATTGTGGACTGTGAAAGTTGGCTGATTGTGGTCAGATTGTGGACATGTGAAAGTGGGCTGATTGTGGTCAGATTGTGGACATGTGAAAGTGGGCTGATTGTGGTCAGATTGTGGACTGTGAAAGTTGGCTGATTGTGGTTAGATTGTGGACATGTGAAGTGGGCTGATTGTGGTCAGATTGTGGACATGTGAAAGTGGGCTGATTGTGGTCAGATTGTGGACTTGTGAAAGTTGGCTGATTGTGGTCAGATTGTGGACATGTGAAAGTGGGCTGATTGTGGTCAGAATGTGGACTTGTGAAAGTGGGCTGATTGTGGTCAGATTGTGGACTGTGAAAGTTGGCTGATTGTGGTTAGATTGTGGACATGTGAAGTGGGCTGATTGTGGTCAGATTGTGGACATGTGAAAGTTGGCTGATTGTGGTCAGATTGTGGACTTGTGAAAGTAGGCTGATTGTGGTCAAATTGTGGCAGAGGTGGGACAAAGTCATTGTTATGCAAGTCCAAGTCGAGTCGCAAGTCATTAAATTCATGACTCGAGTCTGACTCGAGTCCAAGTCACATGACTCGAGTCCACATCTCATAGGTGGGACAAAGTCATTGTTATGCAAGTCCAAGTCGAGTCGCAAGTCATCAAATTCATGACTCGAGTCTGACTCGAGTCCAAGTCACATGACTCGAGTCCACACCTCTGGATTGTGGACATGTGAAAGTGGGCTGATTGTGGTCAGATTGTGGACTTGTGAAAGTGGGCTGATTGTGGTCATATTGTGGACTGTGAAAGTTGGCTGATTGTGGTCAGATTGTGGACATGTGAAAGTGGGCTGATTGTGGTCAGAATGTGGACTTGTGAAAGTGGGCTGATTGTGGTCAGATTGTGGACTTGTGAAAGTGGGCTGATTGTGGTCATATTGTGGACTGTGAAAGTTGGCTGATTGTGGTCAGATTGTGGACATGTGAAAGTGGGCTGATTGTGGTCAGATTGTGGACATGTGAAAGTGGGCTGATTGTGGTCAGATTGTGGACTTGTGAAAGTTGGCTGATTGTGGTCAGATTGTGGACTGTGAAAGTTGGCTGATTGTGGTCAGATTGTGGACATGTGAAGTGGGCTGATTGTGGTCAGATTGTGGACATGTGAAAGTGGGCTGATTGTGGTCAGATTGTGGACTTGTGAAAGTGGGCTGATTGTGGTCAGATTGTGGACTTGTGAAAGTGGGCTGATTGTGGCCAGATTGTGGACATGTGAAAGTGGGCTGATTGTGGTCAGATTGTGGACATGTGAAAGTGGGCTGATTGTGGTCAGATTGTGGACTTGTGAAAGTTGGCTGATTGTGGTCAGATTGTGGACATGTGAAAGTGGGCTGATTGTGGTCAGAATGTGGACTTGTGAAGTGGGCTGATTGTGGTCAGATTGTGGACTGTGAAAGTTGGCTGATTGTGGTTAGATTTTGGACATGTGAAGTGGGCTGATTGTGGTCAGATTGTGGACATGTGAAAGTTGGCTGATTGTGGTCAGATTGTGGACTTGTGAAAGTAGGCTGATTGTGGTCAGATTGTGGACATGTGAAAGTGGGATGATTGTGGTCAGATTGTGGACTTGTGAAAGTGGGCTGATTGTGGTCATATTGTGGACTGTGAAAGTTGGCTGATTGTGGTCAGATTGTGGACATGTGAAAGTGGGCTGATTGTGGTCAGATTGTGGACATGTGAAAGTGGGCTGATTGTGGTCAGATTGTGGACTGTGAAAGTTGGCTGATTGTGGTTAGATTGTGGACATGTGAAGTGGGCTGATTGTGGTCAGATTGTGGACATGTGAAAGTGGGCTGATTGTGGTCAGATTGTGGACTTGTGAAAGTTGGCTGATTGTGGTCAGATTGTGGACATGTGAAAGTGGGCTGATTGTGGTCAGAATGTGGACTTGTGAAAGTGGGCTGATTGTGGTCAGATTGTGGACTGTGAAAGTTGGCTGATTGTGGTTAGATTGTGGACATGTGAAGTGGGCTGATTGTGGTCAGATTGTGGACTGTGAAAGTTGGCTGATTGTGGTTAGATTGTGGACATGTGAAGTGGGCTGATTGTGGTCAGATTGTGGACATGTGAAAGTTGGCTGATTGTGGTCAGATTGTGGACTTGTGAAAGTAGGCTGATTGTGGTCAGATTGTGGCAGAGGTGGGACAAAGTCATTGTTATGCAAGTCCAAGTCGAGTCGCAAGTCATTAAATTCATGACTCGAGTCTGACTCGAGTCCAAGTCACATGACTCGAGTCCACATCTCATAGGTGGGACAAAGTCATTGTTATGCAAGTCCAAGTCGAGTCGCAAGTCATCAAATTCATGACTCGAGTCTGACTCGAGTCCAAGTCACATGACTCGAGTCCACACCTCTGGATTGTGGACATGTGAAAGTGGGCTGATTGTGGTCAGATTGTGGACTTGTGAAAGTGGGCTGATTGTGGTCATATTGTGGACTGTGAAAGTTGGCTGATTGTGGTCAGATTGTGGACATGTGAAAGTGGGCTGATTGTGGTCAGATTGTGGACTTGTGAAAGATGGCTGATTGTGGTCAGATTGTGGACTGTGAAAGTTGGCTGATTGTGGTCAGATTGTGGACATGTGAAGTGGGCTGATTGTGGTCAGATTGTGGACATGTGAAAGTGGGCTGATTGTGGTCAGATTGTGGACTTGTGAAAGTTGGCTGATTGTGGTCAGATTGTGGGACATGTGAAGTGGGCTGATTGTGGTCAGATTGTGGACATGTGAAAGTTGGCTGATTGTGGTCAGATTGTGGACATGTGAAAGTGGGCTGATTGTGGTCAGAATGTGGACTTGTGAAAGTGGGCTGATTGTGGTCAGATTGTGGACTGTGAAAGTTGGCTGATTGTGGTTAGATTGTGGACATGTGAAGTGGGCTGATTGTGGTCAGATTGTGGACTTGTGAAAGTGGGCTGATTGTGGTCAGATTGTGGACTGTGAAAGTTGGCTGATTGTGGTTAGATTGTGGACATGTGAAGTGGGCTGATTGTGGTCAGATTGTGGACTGTGAAAGTTGGCTGATTGTGGTTAGATTGTGGACATGTGAAGTGGGCTGATTGTGGTCAGATTGTGGACATGTGAAAGTTGGCTGATTGTGGTCAGATTGTGGACTTGTGAAAGTAGGCTGATTGTGGTCAGATTGTGGCAGAGGTGGGACAAAGTCATTGTTATGCAAGTCCAAGTCGAGTCGCAAGTCATTAAATTCATGACTCGAGTCTGACTCGAGTCCAAGTCACATGACTCGAGTCCACATCTCATAGGTGGGACAAAGTCATTGTTATGCAAGTCCAAGTCGAGTCGCAAGTCATCAAATTCATGACTCGAGTCTGACTCGAGTCCAAGTCACATGACTCGAGTCCACACCTCTGGATTGTGGACATGTGAAAGTGGGCTGATTGTGGTCAGATTGTGGACTTGTGAAAGTGGGCTGATTGTGGTCATATTGTGGACTGTGAAAGTTGGCTGATTGTGGTCAGATTGTGGACATGTGAAAGTGGGCTGATTGTGGTCAGATTGTGGACTTGTGAAAGATGGCTGATTGTGGTCAGATTGTGGACTGTGAAAGTTGGCTGATTGTGGTCAGATTGTGGACATGTGAAGTGGGCTGATTGTGGTCAGATTGTGGACATGTGAAAGTGGGCTGATTGTGGTCAGATTGTGGACTTGTGAAAGTTGGCTGATTGTGGTCAGATTGTGGGACATGTGAAGTGGGCTGATTGTGGTCAGATTGTGGACATGTGAAAGTAGGCTGATTGTGGTCAGATTGTGGACTGTGAAAGTTGGCTGATTGTGGTTAGATTGTGGACATGTGAAGTGGGCTGATTGTGGTCAGATTGTGGACATGTGAAAGTGGGCTGATTGTGGTCAGATTGTGGACTTGTGAAAGTTGGCTGATTGTGGTCAGATTGTGGACATGTGAAAGTGGGCTGATTGTGGTCAGAATGTGGACTTGTGAAAGTGGGCTGATTGTGGTCAGATTGTGGACTGTGAAAGTTGGCTGATTGTGGTTAGATTGTGGACATGTGAAGTGGGCTGATTGTGGTCAGATTGTGGACTGTGAAAGTTGGCTGATTGTGGTTAGATTGTGGACATGTGAAGTGGGCTGATTGTGGTCAGATTGTGGACATGTGAAAGTTGGCTGATTGTGGTCAGATTGTGGACTTGTGAAAGTAGGCTGATTGTGGTCAGATTGTGGCAGAGGTGGGACAAAGTCATTGTTATGCAAGTCCAAGTCGAGTCGCAAGTCATTAAATTCATGACTCGAGTCTGACTCGAGTCCAAGTCACATGACTCGAGTCCACATCTCATAGGTGGGACAAAGTCATTGTTATGCAAGTCCAAGTCGAGTCGCAAGTCATCAAATTCATGACTCGAGTCTGACTCGAGTCCATGTCACATGACTCGAGTCCACACCTCTGGATTGTGGACATGTGAAAGTGGGCTGATTGTGGTCAGATTGTGGACTTGTGAAAGTGGGCTGATTGTGGTCATATTGTGGACTGTGAAAGTTGGCTGATTGTGGTCAGATTGTGGACATGTGAAAGTGGGCTGATTGTGGTCAGATTGTGGACTTGTGAAAGATGGCTGATTGTGGTCAGATTGTGGACTGTGAAAGTTGGCTGATTGTGGTCAGATTGTGGACATGTGAAGTGGGCTGATTGTGGTCAGATTGTGGACATGTGAAAGTGGGCTGATTGTGGTCAGATTGTGGACTTGTGAAAGTTGGCTGATTGTGGTCAGATTGTGGGACATGTGAAGTGGGCTGATTGTGGTCAGATTGTGGACATGTGAAAGTTGGCTGATTGTGGTCAGATTGTGGACATGTGAAAGTGGGCTGATTGTGGTCAGAATGTGGACTTGTGAAAGTGGGCTGATTGTGGTCAGATTGTGGACTGTGAAAGTTGGCTGATTGTGGTTAGATTGTGGACATGTGAAGTGGGCTGATTGTGGTCAGATTGTGGACTTGTGAAAGTGGGCTGATTGTGGTCAGATTGTGGACTGTGAAAGTTGGCTGATTGTGGTTAGATTGTGGACATGTGAAGTGGGCTGATTGTGGTCAGATTGTGGACTGTGAAAGTTGGCTGATTGTGGTTAGATTGTGGACATGTGAAGTGGGCTGATTGTGGTCAGATTGTGGACATGTGAAAGTTGGCTGATTGTGGTCAGATTGTGGACTTGTGAAAGTAGGCTGATTGTGGTCAGATTGTGGCAGAGGTGGGACAAAGTCATTGTTATGCAAGTCCAAGTCGAGTCGCAAGTCATTAAATTCATGACTCGAGTCTGACTCGAGTCCAAGTCACATGACTCGAGTCCACATCTCATAGGTGGGACAAAGTCATTGTTATGCAAGTCCAAGTCGAGTCGCAAGTCATCAAATTCATGACTCGAGTCTGACTCGAGTCCAAGTCACATGACTCGAGTCCACACCTCTGGATTGTGGACATGTGAAAGTGGGCTGATTGTGGTCAGATTGTGGACTTGTGAAAGTGGGCTGATTGTGGTCATATTGTGGACTGTGAAAGTTGGCTGATTGTGGTCAGATTGTGGACATGTGAAAGTGGGCTGATTGTGGTCAGATTGTGGACTTGTGAAAGATGGCTGATTGTGGTCAGATTGTGGACTGTGAAAGTTGGCTGATTGTGGTCAGATTGTGGACATGTGAAGTGGGCTGATTGTGGTCAGATTGTGGACATGTGAAAGTGGGCTGATTGTGGTCAGATTGTGGACTTGTGAAAGTTGGCTGATTGTGGTCAGATTGTGGGACATGTGAAGTGGGCTGATTGTGGTCAGATTGTGGACATGTGAAAGTAGGCTGATTGTGGTCAGATTGTGGACTTGTGAAAGTTGGCTGATTGTGGTCAGATTGTGGACTGTGAAAGTTGGCTGATTGTGGTTAGATTGTGGACATGTGAAGTGGGATGATTATGGTCAGATTGTGGACATGTGAAAGTAGGCTGATTGTGGTCAGATTGTGGACATGTGTAAGTGGGCTGATTGTGGTCAGATTGTTGACTTGTGAAAGTGGGCTGATTGTGGTCATATTGTGGACTGTGAAAGTTGGCTGATTGTGGTCAGATTGTGGACATGTGAAAGTGGGCTGATTGTGGTCAGATTGTGGACATGTGTAAGTGGGCTGATTGTGGTCAGATTGTGGACTTGTGAAAGTGGGCTGATTGTGGTCATATTGTGGACTGTGAAAGTTGGCTGATTGTGGTTAGATTGTGGACATGTGAAGTGGGATGATTATGGTCAGATTGTGGACATGTGAAAGTAGGCTGATTGTGGTCAGATTGTGGACATGTGTAAGTGGGCTGATTGTGGTCAGATTGTGGACTTGTGAAAGTGGGCTGATTGTGGTCATATTGTGGACTGTGAAAGTTGGCTGATTGTGGTCAGATTGTGGACATGTGAAAGTGGGCTGATTGTGGTCAGATTGTGGACATGTGAAAGTGGGCTGATTGTGGTCAGATTGTGGACTTGTGAAAGTTGGCTGATTGTGGTCAGATTGTGGACTGTGAAAGTTGGCTGATTGTGGTCAGATTGTGGACATGTGAAGTGTGCTGATTGTGGTCAGATTGTGGACATGTGAAAGTGGGCTGATTGTGGTCAGATTGTGGACTTGTGAAAGTGGGCTGATTGTGGTCAGATTGTGGACTTGTGAAAGTGGGCTGATTGTGGCCAGATTGTGGACATGTGAAAGTGGGCTGATTGTGGTCAGATTGTGGACATGTGAAATTGGGCTGATTGTGGTCAGATTGTGGACTTGTGAAAGTTGGCTGATTGTGGTCAGATTGTGGACATGTGAAAGTGGGCTGATTGTGGTCAGAATGTGGACTTGTGAAAGTGGGCTGATTGTGGTCAGATTGTGGACTGTGAAAGTTGGCTGATTGTGGTTAGATTGTGGACATGTGAAGTGGGCTGATTGTGGTCAGATTGTGGACATGTGAAAGTTGGCTGATTGTGGTCAGATTGTGGACTTGTGAAAGTAGGCTGATTGTGGTCAGATTGTGGACATGTGAAAGTGGGCTGATTGTGGTCAGAATGTGGACTGTGAAAGTTGGCTGATTGTGGTCAGATTGTGGACATGTGAAAGTGGGCTGATTGTGGTCAGATTGTGGACATGTGAAAGTGGGCTGATTGTGGTCAGATTGTGGACTTGTGAAAGTTGGCTGATTGTGGTCAGATTGTGGACTGTGAAAGTTGGCTGATTGTGGTCAGATTGTGGACATGTGAAGTGTGCTGATTGTGGTCAGATTGTGGACATGTGAAAGTAGGCTGATTGTGGTCAGATTGTGGACTTGTGAAAGTTGGCTGATTGTGGTCAGATTGTGGACTGTGAAAGTTGGCTGATTGTGGTTAGATTGTGGACATGTGAAGTGGGATGATTATGGTCAGATTGTGGACATGTGAAAGTAGGCTGATTGTGGTCAGATTGTGGACATGTGTAAGTGGGCTGATTGTGGTCAGATTGTTGACTTGTGAAAGTGGGCTGATTGTGGTCATATTGTGGACTGTGAAAGTTGGCTGATTGTGGTCAGATTGTGGACATGTGAAAGTGGGCTGATTGTGGTCAGATTGTGGACATGTGTAAGTGGGCTGATTGTGGTCAGATTGTGGACTTGTGAAAGTGGGCTGATTGTGGTCATATTGTGGACTGTGAAAGTTGGCTGATTGTGGTTAGATTGTGGACATGTGAAGTGGGATGATTATGGTCAGATTGTGGACATGTGAAAGTAGGCTGATTGTGGTCAGATTGTGGACATGTGTAAGTGGGCTGATTGTGGTCAGATTGTGGACTTGTGAAAGTGGGCTGATTGTGGTCATATTGTGGACTGTGAAAGTTGGCTGATTGTGGTCAGATTGTGGACATGTGAAAGTGGGCTGATTGTGGTCAGATTGTGGACATGTGAAAGTGGGCTGATTGTGGTCAGATTGTGGACTTGTGAAAGTTGGCTGATTGTGGTCAGATTGTGGACTGTGAAAGTTGGCTGATTGTGGTCAGATTGTGGACATGTGAAGTGTGCTGATTGTGGTCAGATTGTGGACATGTGAAAGTGGGCTGATTGTGGTCAGATTGTGGACTTGTGAAAGTGGGCTGATTGTGGTCAGATTGTGGACTTGTGAAAGTGGGCTGATTGTGGCCAGATTGTGGACATGTGAAAGTGGGCTGATTGTGGTCAGATTGTGGACATGTGAAATTGGGCTGATTGTGGTCAGATTGTGGACTTGTGAAAGTTGGCTGATTGTGGTCAGATTGTGGACATGTGAAAGTGGGCTGATTGTGGTCAGAATGTGGACTTGTGAAAGTGGGCTGATTGTGGTCAGATTGTGGACTGTGAAAGTTGGCTGATTGTGGTTAGATTGTGGACATGTGAAGTGGGCTGATTGTGGTCAGATTGTGGACATGTGAAAGTTGGCTGATTGTGGTCAGATTGTGGACTTGTGAAAGTAGGCTGATTGTGGTCAGATTGTGGACATGTGAAAGTGGGCTGATTGTGGTCAGAATGTGGACTGTGAAAGTTGGCTGATTGTGGTCAGATTGTGGACATGTGAAAGTGGGCTGATTGTGGTCAGATTGTGGACATGTGAAAGTGGGCTGATTGTGGTCAGATTGTGGACTTGTGAAAGTTGGCTGATTGTGGTCAGATTGTGGACTGTGAAAGTTGGCTGATTGTGGTCAGATTGTGGACATGTGAAGTGTGCTGATTGTGGTCAGATTGTGGACATGTGAAAGTGGGCTGATTGTGGTCAGATTGTGGACTTGTGAAAGTGGGCTGATTGTGGTCAGATTGTGGACTTGTGAAAGTGGGCTGATTGTGGCCAGATTGTGGACATGTGAAAGTGGGCTGATTGTGGTCAGATTGTGGACATGTGAAATTGGGCTGATTGTGGTCAGATTGTGGACTTGTGAAAGTTGGCTGATTGTGGTCAGATTGTGGACATGTGAAAGTGGGCTGATTGTGGTCAGAATGTGGACTTGTGAAAGTGGGCTGATTGTGGTCAGATTGTGGACTGTGAAAGTTGGCTGATTGTGGTTAGATTGTGGACATGTGAAGTGGGCTGATTGTGGTCAGATTGTGGACATGTGAAAGTTGGCTGATTGTGGTCAGATTGTGGACTTGTGAAAGTAGGCTGATTGTGATCAGATTGTGGACATGTGAAAGTGGGCTGATTGTGGTCAGATTGTGGACTTGTGAAAGTGGGCTGATTGTGGTCATATTGTGGACTGTGAAAGTTGGCTGATTGTGGTCAGATTGTGGACATGTGAAAGTGGGCTGATTGTGGTCAGATTGTGGACATGTGAAAGTGGGCTGATTGTGGTCAGATTGTGGACTTGTGAAAGTTGGCTGATTGTGGTCAGATTGTGGACTGTGAAAGTTGGCTGATTGTGGTCAGATTGTGGACATGTGAAGTGGGCTGATTGTGGTCAGATTGTGGACATGTGAAAGTGGGCTGATTGTGGTCAGATTGTGGACTTGTGAAAGTGGGCTGATTGTGGCCAGATTGTGGACATGTGAAAGTGGGCTGATTGTGGTCAGATTGTGGACATGTGAAAGTGGGCTGATTGTGGTCAGATTGTGGACTTGTGAAAGTTGGCTGATTGTGGTCAGATTGTGGACATGTGAAAGTGGGCTGATTGTGGTCAGAATGTGGACTTGTGAAAGTGGGCTGATTGTGGTCAGATTGTGGACTTGTGAAAGTGGGCTGATTGTGGTCATATTGTGGACTGTGAAAGTTGGCTGATTGTGGTCAGATTGTGGACATGTGAAAGTGGGCAGATTGTGGTCAGATTGTGGACATGTGAAAGTGGGCTGATTGTGGTCAGATTGTGGACTTGTGAAAGTTGGCTGATTGTGGTCAGATTGTGGACTGTGAAAGTTGGCTGATTGTGGTCAGATTGTGGACATGTGAAGTGGGCTGATTGTGGTCAGATTGTGGACATGTGAAAGTGGGCTGATTGTGGTCAGATTGTGGACTTGTGAAAGTGGGCTGATTGTGGTCAGATTGTGGACTTGTGAAAGTGGGCTGATTGTGGCCAGATTGTGGACATGTGAAAGTGGGCTGATTGTGGTCAGATTGTGGACATGTGAAAGTGGGCTGATTGTGGTCAGATTGTGGACTTGTGAAAGTTGGCTGATTGTGGTCAGATTGTGGACATGTGAAAGTGGGCTGATTGTGGTCAGAATGTGGACTTGTGAAGTGGGCTGATTGTGGTCAGATTGTGGACTGTGAAAGTTGGCTGATTGTGGTTAGATTTTGGACATGTGAAGTGGGCTGATTGTGGTCAGATTGTGGACATGTGAAAGTTGGCTGATTGTGGTCAGATTGTGGACTTGTGAAAGTAGGCTGATTGTGGTCAGATTGTGGACATGTGAAAGTGGGATGATTGTGGTCAGATTGTGGACTTGTGAAAGTGGGCTGATTGTGGTCATATTGTGGACTGTGAAAGTTGGCTGATTGTGGTCAGATTGTGGACATGTGAAAGTGGGCTGATTGTGGTCAGATTGTGGACATGTGAAAGTGGGCTGATTGTGGTCAGATTGTGGACTTGTGAAAGTTGGCTGATTGTGGTCAGATTGTGGACTGTGAAAGTTGGCTGATTGTGGTCAGATTGTGGACATGTGAAGTGGGCTGATTGTGGTCAGATTGTGGACATGTGAAAGTGGGCTGATTGTGGTCAGATTGTGGACTTGTGAAAGTGGGCTGATTGTGGTCAGATTGTGGACTTGTGAAAGTGGGCTGATTGTGGCCAGATTGTGGACATGTGAAAGTGGGCTGATTGTGGTCAGATTGTGGACATGTGAAAGTGGGCTGATTGTGGTCAGATTGTGGACTTGTGAAAGTGGGCTGATGGTGGTCAGATTGTGGACTTGTGAAAGTGGGCTGATTGTGGCCAGATTGTGGACATGTGAAATTGGGCTGATTGTGCCCAGATTGTGGACATGTGAAAGTGGGCTGATTGTGGTCAGATTGTGGACATGTGAAAGTGGGCTGATTGTGGTCAGATTTTGGACATGTGAAGTGGGCTGATTGTGGTCAGATTGTGGACATGTGAAAGTTGGCTGATTGTGGTCAGATTGTGGACTTGTGAAAGTAGGCTGATTGTGGTCAGATTGTGGACATGTGAAAGTGGGCTGATTGTGGTCAGATTGTGGACTTGTGAAAGTGGGCTGATTGTGGTCATATTGTGGACTGTGAAAGTTGGCTGATTGTGGTCAGATTGTGGACATGTGAAAGTGGGCTGATTGTGGTCAGATTGTGGACATGTGAAAGTGGGCTGATTGTGGTCAGATTGTGGACTTGTGAAAGTTGGCTGATTGTGGTCAGATTGTGGACTGTGAAAGTTGGCTGATTGTGGTCAGATTGTGGACATGTGAAGTGGGCTGATTGTGGTCAGATTGTGGACATGTGAAAGTGGGCTGATTGTGGTCAGATTGTGGACTTGTGAAAGTGGGCTGATTGTGGTCAGATTGTGGACTTGTGAAAGTGGGCTGATTGTGGCCAGATTGTGGACATGTGAAAGTGGGCTGATTGTGGTCAGATTGTGGACATGTGAAAGTGTGCTGATTGTGTTCAGATTGTGGACTTGTGAAAGTTGGCTGATTCTGGTCAGATTGTGGACATGTGAAAGTGGGCTGATTGTGGTCAGAATGTGGACTTGTGAAAGTGGGCTGATTGTGGTCAGATTGTGGACTTGTGAAAGTGGGCTGATTGTGGTCAGATTGTGGACATGTGAAAGTGGGCTGATTGTGGTCAGATTGTGGACTTGTGAAAGTGGGTTGATTGTGGTCAGATTGTGGACATGTGAAAGTGGGCTAATTGTGGTCAGATTGTGGACATGTGAAAGTGGGCTGTAAGCAATAAACGAAAAATAAAGAGGTCGATGAGCAGCAGTTGGGAGTGTGTTTTGAAATCTGACCTTGATCATAAAAAGCACCGTATCTAATGTACCTAAAAAATAACTTTTAAATTGTTGTGTACTGAAATTAAAATAATACGGGGTTTTGGTGGGGTTACATTGTGTAAATATATACATTTGTGCTTTCAATCTGAGTACAACGTTTCGCCAGTAACGTTGTGGATTGCTCTCCAACACACCGGTGTGCTGTAACAGTAACGAATTGGCATGTTCTGTTTACATAACAAACCTTACTAATTGGCTGTGTCGGGTGGTGGCGGCCGACACATACATTTTTACGCGATATAACCCAAAATGCCTGTATTATGGATGATGTTGCTCGCGAAAGACTACATGTTAAAGTGAAAATAGGATTACGGTTGGGAATTGAATTAAAACTAAAAACTAATCGAATTTTTTTACCACGTAAACTATATAGCTCTTTTTCAGAAGCGACCAGGCCAGAAATGATAGCCTAACAAAGTGGCTTATTATGTGGAAATGTATAGCAGCCAAATATTCTCGACACATGTTTCTAAATGTGTAGGGAAACACCGGAGGACCCAGATAAAAATCCACGCGACCATGGGGAGAACATGAAAACTCCAAATTTCCAGCAGGCGTCAAACCCACAGCCTCCAGCATACCAGGCGTCATCCCCCAAGTGGGCGCGGTGGGCGCGGTGGGCGCGGTATGCTTGCCACAGGTGCACGGAGCCCAACCCAACCACATTCGCCACACACAGATAACCCTGAAGGCACATGCGTCCACACCACCATCACCGCCGCCGCCGTACTATCGCCACTAATGTGCAAGAGAGCATTATGCACCGCTGTCGGGCGGAGGGTTTTAACGACATTCCGTGATATCTTAGACCCGCTGCGCCGCCACCCGCCTGCTGTGTTGTTTTTTTTTAATCCGAGCGATTCCATATGTCACGTGTCAGCGCTGCTCTGACAGCATGCGTCCGCGTGGAGGTGGTGGAAATCGTGCTGCGATGGCAAATTGAAATTCCATTTCCCCTCGCCTTCCATAGGAGTGCGTTTATGCAAAATGCTGACCCTCGGCCTTTTGTATTAAAGCTCGGTTAAATTATAGCAATGTACAGCACTGATACGTTATCATAATGCAATGCATGCCTGTAGACTGCTCCTGTTTGCCATTATGCATTGCGTTTTGTGTTATCAAAGATCAAAATTGCTCTGTTTGCCACTGTCGTTTTTCTCTCTCATATAATTATTTATTTACGATTGGGAATGACATCTACTATTGTCGATGTTTTGCAAAAAGCCACGCACAGAGATTGTCACCCCCAACACAAACCCCAATTGCTCCGAGTTTAAAAGGCACATCTTTGTATTCTGAGAAAACGATTTAAATTTGTTTGTCACGTTCCAAGTGGACGCGAAATTGGGCAAATAACCTACGATGCGTGATGAAACTGATGATTCAGATGCATGGAATAATATGTGCGGCCTTGATGCATTCACGAGCTCTGCCATCAAGATCAGATTTCACTCCACACATCGTGATTGTAATTGGCACGTGCAAGCACGTGACGCTGATCATGCAGGTAACCATAACCAGTTATTAAACGTATATTGTGTTTAAACTGATGTACTCATTTATGAATGTTATTGATATACAAGCGGTCATTTTTGCACTTGAGCAATATTCTTGTGTTATTTCTTTGCCGCCCTGTAAATTAATATTTTCTTACAGCAACTTAGCGTGTCCACATTTAGAGAGGCAATGTTTCAGGCAATGGCATTTCTTCAGGGCAGACAGCGGGTGGCTAGACGGCTCTGACTCGGAATTTGAGGCACCGTGTTGCAATGCGGTGCCTAAAAAATATATTGGTAAGATTTGCATATTTACAACATACCATTGCTATATATATGATAAATATGTCCTTATACCGATCCACCCTGGCTGCTAAGAAATGAAAAATAAGTATACAGATAAAGCATCTGTTTTGTCGCCGATATAATGGACATTTAAATCCATCAAACAACCTGAACATCCCAGAAGCATGTTTATCCTAAGGCAAACGAGCCTTAGACCAGCTTCGACTTATTTGAGTTTCGTAAGCAGTGTCTGACATCAATCCAATGCTCGCGGGTGGTCAGAAGCAATGGTTGAGAGCGATATTGAACCACTGTGGACCCCGAAACAATCGCAAAAATAAGAAATAATGCAACATTTATTTTCAAATTATATATCTGGAGTTTAATATATATAATTAGCACCAGTCCAAATAGCTATGAAGCTGCTCTGAAAATTATTTGTAATTGGGTTTTTGGGTTAGGTTGTGTAAAAAAACGTTGCGTGTCGTAAACCCTCCTCCACCCGACGCAGCCAATTAATAAAATCGTTATGTGACTCAAACACAACGGTGGTGCTGCTGAAGCAGTAATAAATGTGGCACGTTTGAGTCACGTGACACTTTAATTCATTGGCTGTGTCGGGTGGAGGAGAGTTTGCGACACACACGTTCTTTTTTACACGACCTAACCCAAGAAACACTAATATGAATCATAATATCGGTCGTGAAATCCTATGTATAAAATACCCTGTAAATATCTAGAGAAAAAAATCCGTTCATCGCAATTTGTCTGTCAAGAGAACAAAAGTATTGTTCATATTCTTGGTTCTTTTGGTAAAGTCACGTAGAAGGGAAATAATAATAAAATAAAAACAAAACATAATACAAATTCTCACGACGTTTCGGCCACAACGCAAGCAGCCGTCCTCAGGTGAAGAACAGAGCTGTCGGAAAGACAGCGTCCTGATGAACACTGTGTTCATTATGTTTTAATTTGTATTATTTTATTATTTCCCTTCTACGTGACTTTACCGAAAGAACCAAGAATATGAATCCCTGCAGTCACGAAAGGTTGAAATCGAAAAATAAAAGTATTGTTCGTCCACCCACGCCAGATCTCAGTCGACAAGAATGAGTGTGTAGAGCAAACAGGTGCGCACCACCACGACTAGGAACCTGGTGGACACTCGCACCTCCGGTACAGAAGACAGCCACGTTGACCGTTGCTTGGTTTCAACGTTATTATCCCTCAACCATTTGAAATTGCAAGCAGCTACTGCGGCCCTACAATTTACAATTGGACAGGGAATTTGATGTTATTTTCTGTAACCCATTATCATCAACACCCGCGCGTCTCATTTGCCAGCCTGCATCTAATTACCGGGGGTAACTCGAAGTTCATGTCATCCCCGCCGGAATATCGCCGTGTCTAGTTTCCCCATCGCTGAGTGTCATCGCTTTATTTAGGCAGCAATTGGCGAATGCTCATGACCGCAAATGTATTCACCTCACATGCATGAGTTTTATTCCACTAATTACCACTCGCGCCCCCCATCTCGTCGCAGTCTCTTTTCATACGGTGGAGGGTTGATTGGCAGCATGCCTGTGCTCATTTCGATGCTGGCGAGTGGGCCAGTGGACGGCTTCATGAGTAGCCGGGCGAATATTTGAAATGCTGCTTGTTGATTGATCATAGTGGGCAGTGACTCTTACTATATGGCCCATGGATTGGAACCTATTGAGAAAACACTGTGTATAAAACAGTAACACCAAGAGTGCGTCAGTGCTCAACAAGCACGAGGGTGGGAACTCGGCTCCACTTTGTGATCCTCAGCAGGCGACGGAAATTCAGAGGCCGGTCTACCCCATCGGACATCTGTTACCGTTGACTTCCCACAAGGTGGCACCCATTTGAGCAAGCCTGGATGGGTTCGATTGAACCTGAGATCTCCTGACTGTGAGCCGAGTGGCCTTGTCCACAGAGCCACGTGGCAGGACTGCCGCATAAAGTCACAAGCCGGCCACGACGTCACGAACGATCAAGTTACGGTCTAATGTTACATTATAATTTGATATTATATTGTGAGCATCCGACCCAGAGAAGAAGAGCATTGTTGCAGCCACTATTAGCGCAGGGTGATCAGTGTACTCTTGTTGTCGTCTCCGTAATGAACATCATTGAGGCGCCACGTCCTGTGTGATGTCTGTCCCTGAATTTTTTCCATTTTAATAGCGGCGTGTGGCGTCCAAGCAATTTGGGTCATCTGTTGGGTCATGAATTCTTATATATATTATTTAATTGTGCGAGATTATGCAATTAAGTCGATTTAACAATTACATCTTGGCTGCAGAGTACTTAAGAAGGCATATTGGTGTGGGTAAAAAAATCCTGAACATAAGCATACATTTTCGTCGTTTGAAAGAACAGATGGTGCTTTTTAGTGTGATGTGTTTTAAAATGTGTTTTTTTTCTGAATGCACCGAAGAGAAATCGAGAGCACACGATCGAAGACTGGCAGTCTAGCTGAATGCTCTGTAGCATGCTCGCCATCACACTATTGACAACTCCATTTCAACATTTAGGATCAGAAGTCTGGTGACACATTGCAGCAAACACATCCACGAAATAATAGCCTTGCATATTAGTCCATGGCCCCAGATACATTTTATTAATGACTTAATGTCACTTGAGCTGGAAACATTTTAAAGATTTTTTATGTAAGAGAGAAAATGTTTTAAATAGTTCACAACTTCGTAAATTGAAGTGGTGATTAAATAATAATGAGCATGAACGCGGTGCTTATCTCCCGTTTACAGCCCTGAGCTGGTGGTGGAAATTCTACATTCCTATGTCGGGAGCAAGTATATCCATAGGTCAACCATGGTTACCTTCCCCACAAAGTGGTACTGATTGTATCGACCCCAGAGGGATGATGGGCTTAGTCAACCTACAATATATGAAGTTGCAACCTTCCGACTGTGAGTCACTCGCTCCCATGCTGGGCCTCCTCAACGCAATTCCTTTTTTTGCCATATACTCACAGCAGGGATGCTGCCGTAGTGTAACGGTTAGCACCGTGAACTCGCACCCCAGAGGTCGTTGATTTGAATCGATCTCCCAGTTGTGGCAGCTGAAGAGACGGAGCAAATTTATTTTATCTCTGCCGTCCCTATAAATGGGTACACCCAGGTAGTTGATCAGCAAGTAGGAGTTTGATGGGATAACGTGTGGGTACTCTCACCTCTTCTAAGATATCGGGCCAGGGTGGAAGAGTAGGCCAAACATACCCTCTGGAGGGGGTTTCTTGAGCTCTCTCTCTCGCGCAGGCCCTTCCTCCAGCAGTGGCGTGAGCGAGCGATTGCAGGTCTGCACCTATATATTTACATCCATCAGTACAAAGTATCGGCATGTAAGTTAATTTCTGCCAATGCACGATGTTTGTGAGATTCTTGAGTGGTTTAATCATGCACAGGGGCTCAACAAATGGAAAAGCAATTTCCGCGTAATGAGTATGACGCAACACTCATCTTACGTTTACAGCCCTGTGCTAGTGGTGGAATTCGACATTCCTATGGCGGGGAGTGAGTCTATCCATAGTGCCTTCTCTCCCACTAAAGTGACGCAAATTGCATTGGTCTCGGATTGACGAAGGCCCGAGTTGACCCTCGGTCGGGAATTGAATTCACAACCGTCCGATCGCAAGCAGCGCACATGATATCTGCTGTGCCACATGGCCGGATTATTTTTAGAGCTGCCAACGCAAAAGAGCACTGCCCAGCGATCGTTGAAACACGAATACACTGTGTTTGTTTTCTGTGTTGTTGTTATTATTATTGAATTATTATCACACGAAGAGGCATTTCATCATGATAATGGATCGCCCAACCCACAAAGTGAAATATTTCAAGTTCACATCGAGAGCTCTAATATTTGGTTTGCTGCTCTGCACACATTATCACCGGCGTGGAAACTTACCATCTCTGCAGCGTGCCTTTGCCAATCGCCAAAGGCTGCGAGGCAATTGAATAATTTAAACTGAGAAAAAAAAATCTAAAAAGTGCTGGTGCATGTAGCCAGGATCTAGGCTCCACTGTTCTTCATAATTGATGCAGTTTGTCAAAAGTTACCATGTTGTGTTTTTATAAATCCGATAGGGATCCTGGGAAAGTAAAACGCACGGCTATAAAATCCGAACAGTAGCTCGCTTGGATAGGATGCCACTCACGCCTGGGAGGCACTTCAACCTCCATCGCGAACAAATCTCTTCCGGACAATATGCGTGAAACATAACAATTCACAAAGTCTGAAGAAACATCGCACGCACTGCTCGTCTTGCGCATCATCAGCATTCAATCTCTGTCTGCTGCTCGATACAAATTTCTCCACACTAACATCATCTTCATTTCTCGGTACTCCCCACCTACTCATACTATATATGCCTTATCGTGGTATTGCGCACACTCAGATGTTGTAAGTGGCCATTCGCTCATCACGGACCCAAATAATGAACTCCCCTGGATTAGACCAGCCCTAAAAACAACGGTGCACGCTGAACCCAATAACCCGCAGAACCCGCGTGTGCAAGTTGTAGTGGGGGAGGGCATATCGGTTAAAGGAAGTTGATACACAGTAGACCCTCAAATCAACGATGACAGAGTGAGGTAGCTGGGAACAATGCACATAATTACGTCAGGTGTCATGAGCGACTATTCAGCATGTGCAATTATCGACTAGAGTCATTAGCAAAGACAAAGATCCCCCATATATGCTTAACAGACTGTTGGGGCAAGTGCTGTTAGCAAGCACCTTTGAAGGCCCGCATGGCACACGAGAGGGTGGGTGGCCAGCATCACGCCCGGCGGCCTTTGTCTCCCCCTGTGGCGATGTTTACACATCGCACCAGTTACTCATTTGTGGCTGAGTCGACCTAGGGGAGTCCCAGGACCGGTTCAAATAATCGCTATCACTTGGTGTTGAACGTGAGTGGGAGTCCAACCCGGGTCTCCCAGGTTCGTAGCGCAGCGCGCTAATCGCTACACCACCGCTCCCCTTCCTTTTCCATTATCAGTAATACACACGCACATAAACATATATTATAATTAGATGAGCGCACTAATTGACCAACAATTAAGAAGCTGGAGAGAAGTTGTGCTAATTGATGTTCATGTCAGTTCTGTTAATTTATTCAGCAGCATTATGTACCGTACTGCATTTTCAGCGGGTCATTGCTTGCGAATTGCTTTAGAAATAGCATAATGTAATCGTGTATGTGGGCATACATAGTAATGTATCCATAATAAAGGTGTTTTGGGTTAGATCGCGTAAATATAAATGCGTCGATAAACCCGCCACCACCGACACAGCCAATTAGTAAGGTTGTTTTGGAGAGTAAACCCACAAACCTTACTAATTGACTCTGTCGGGTGGTGTGGTGTCACATATGCTAAGTAGCTTCGCATGCGCCGCGATTGCTCACTACCCTCCACCCTGGGCACACGCACACACACAGCACTTGCACCCACGTAGTGTCCTGGCGGGGGATTGCCTGGCACATCAGGTCTTAATCCAAAGGGCCCCCAGAGTTAGAGTCCCACGGTTTCCCGGTGCCAGGAGATTGGCCGACCCTTACAGGACAAGTTACATTGCCGTGCCCCTAAATTGGGTTAAAATTGTATGGGCGCAGAAGGAAAAGGTTCACTGGGCCAACCGCAATATGTTATTCATGACATTGCGAGAGGCCGAGGGTGGAATGTTAGGCAATAAGGGCAGACCAGTATGTTAGAGTGAATGAGCACGGGAAACAATGGGTGAGCGGAGCAGCAGCACAGTCCGTGGCACTCCATGTAGACGGCGCAGGTAAGCGCACAATTGGCTGCGCGGTACGTCGTCACCCTGGGCCTTTGAAGTTAAGGGAATAAAAAGAGTAGCCGGGGACGATTTTGGTCAGTTTTCTTTAACCTCCTGGCCGTCAAGACCCACTCCCTGCCGTCCTGCTTCCTCGAGCCGCTCGCAGTATCTGTGTGATGCCAGCGAGTGCTGCTACGAGGCAGTGATAGGCAAGGTTTTCGCTCGTCCTTCTCCCTCCGACTCTCACAGCGTCCGTGTGACGCCGTGAGTACAGCTACGAGGTACGTGGTAGGACGTTTGAGTGACTGGGTTCGTAGGCAGAGTTAGGCTAAGCTCTTCTCGCAAAATATTCTCCCCCCAGGTAGAGTGTATTTGCGCCGTTAATAAACTTTAGTACAGAGTATCGGTGCAGTGTGATTTCTGTGTGTGTGGGTAGAACCTCGGCATGGTGTCTGCAATTTGTGTGTGGTGCGACTGCGCGGGGAGACGGTGTGTGCGAGAGAGCGAGCGCAGGGGCTGCAGCGTCGGTGTGGTGTCGGTAATTTGAGTGTGTGTGCCAGGCGCGCGCGTCTAGTAAAACATAGACGCCGCCGACGTGCCCGCGTCCGAGCAGCCGTGCCGCGCTATTATTATTAGGCCGCCATGCCTTTTACTTATTTTTCTTCATGAGCTATGGTCAATCTACTGCTGGAAGAAGGCATCCCGAAGCCCTTTGAGATGTAAAAAAGGCCTTGACAGATTGGCTGAAATAAACCAAGCACCCTAACAATGCTTTAGTATGCCACAGCAGCCACCTGCGATGCAGGGAGCGCCGTATGCCTCGTGTCCTAATGGCACCACTCAGTGCTTTGTTTGCGCCGGGGTCCCATGAGGGGTGCCAGCTGGTGCAGGCACAACACGACCACGTTGAATGTCATGCAGCCACCCCTGGATAGTGTATGTCCCTGCTTTATGAGACCTGCCAAATTGCATTGTCGGGATTTAAAGTCAAGATAGGAGCTGAGCGTAAGTGCACATCGCTGAAAAAACAGCACGGAATGGGTGGAGGATATATCAATAAATAGGTTGTCACAGCGAGAGACAAGAAGACCACATGGATAACAGTGCATGCAACAAGTTGGAGACGTCATTTGTACAAAAACATAATGGACTTGGACAGGACAGGTCGCTTGCAGGGACGATGGCTGTCGGTCGAGGTTAACAACGGAGGGGCAGCCACATGGGGGAGAGGACACCTGAGAGCTCGTCAACAACAGCGACGAAATCTTATTGTGTGGAGCGGTGTTAGATCGCAAGACCGTAACTATGAAGACGGTTTGGGGAGTCCTTTATCCAGCGGTGACGAGGATGCCGACAATTAGGATACACTTTTCATTTCGCACAAAAATACATGGAATTACTGGATATCCAAATTGTTTAAGAGTTTGTACGATCACACAAAACGAATAAATGTCATACTGGCACAACTTCAGTCATCGGAGTCTCACGTCGTACCAGGCAATGTCCTCTGGAAGATGACACCACGAAAGTAGTTCTTGAGTCACCACGTAAATCGACCTCTCAAGAGAAACTAGACGACGCTGCTCAACGCTTTCTCAAGAGTGTTCCTCAGTGACCATCAACCGAGATGCAATTTGCAGGAATATAGAAAAACGCCAAATGCCATATCATGTTGTGGGATTATTGGTGACCAGACTGGGACCATCGACTTGCTGGACCTAATTACCCGGTGTCTAAGAATCAAACCCAGCATCGTAGCAGTTGCTGGCTCAGTGTTCTGGCATGAGCCACCTGAGACAGATTTTTTGCTGCCGCACCATGCACGGCTGTCTCTGAAATGGTCACGAATGCCACAATCAGTGCCACATTTGTGAAACCGGAAAGACATTCTCCATTACAACACTCTACGGTGCTCTAGCACATTCACAGTGCGAGTTTGTGTGTTTCCTAAATCGCGGATTATTATTTAGTAAATAAAAAATACCAGGTGGCTCAGTTTGGAAGGATGCGAGTTCAAATCGTGATGGGGGGAGTGACTCAGTCCATCATCCGTCCGGGGTCAATACAATCAACACCACTTTTGTGGGGAAATCAACAGTAGTTGTCCCATGGATAGACTCGCCCCCGCCATAGGAACGTGGACTATATACACCACTGGCTCAGGGCTGTAAACAGAAGGTGAGCACTGCCTCAATTTTCATTAGAGCAGGAAATCACTTTGACTTATTTTTCATGTTTTCGCAATTTCAAGGCCATGTCTCTGAAATAAAAATGCTCGGTAACATGTTTTCAAGATTTACTTGGTTAATATAGATGACTCTGTGTACTTGCATAGAAAAGTATCTGTTTTTTTATGGAGCAATATCGTGAACACAGAGCATTAAATAACATCTCGGAATTCGGTGAATAATTTGTAGCTTCCGTTAAATCTGCAAGAACACGCAACCGTTTGGCGGCTATAAATTTCCACGTGATAAGCCACTTCGTTGAGGTATCGTTTGTGACCAGGTTGCTTTTTTAAAAAGAGCTATATAGCTCAGTGGGCCTTATGTGCTAAATTAATATAGTTTAGTTCATGGTTTATTTTACAGAGGAGGAGCGGTGGCGCAATGGTTTGTACACTGCACTATCAACCTTATTACTTGGTTTCAATTACTGGTCAGAAGTAGAATTTGTATTTAGCCTGGAGGAATCCGATGAGCTATGAAGCTCTTTTTCACAGATGTCCAGTATGGAGCGGCTCAGAAAGTTACAACAACGGCTGATGTCAGTGGTGAGCGATATCTGAACCAGGATTGGGTCTCCTCCTTGAACACCCCCGCGCTGACCGGCGTGGTGAAATATAGTCAAATAACCCCCATGCCCGACATGCCGTGAGGAGGCCTTCATCTAGCAGTGAATTGACAAACGACTTCTCCAATTAACACGTAGTAGGCTTTCGCGACCAATATTATCCATAGCAGAGGTTTTTTGGGGTTATATCGCGCCAATAAAAAATGTGTTGTTAAACCCGCCACCAGCCGACATCGCCAATTAGTAAGGTTTGTCACGAAAACAAAACATGCCAATTCATTGCTAGTTCAGCACACGGGTGTGTTGGAGAGTAAACCCACAATGTTTACAAAATTCGAGCCAGAGTTGTCGTACTCGAATTGTAAATGTTGCGGATTTATTCTCCAACACACCGGCTGTGCTGAACTAGTCACGAATTGGCATGTTTTGTTTACGTGACACAACCCTTACTAAATGGCTGTGTCGGGTGGTGGGAAGGTTTAACGACGCATTTATATTTACGCGATCTAACCCAAAACACCTATATTATGGACTTCTCTTGCACGCCCCCGTCATTGTCCCTCCGCGCGGTTTTATCTTGCGACAGCTGTTGGAGAAGACATAACGTCACCTTGACCTTTTTTCACTTGAAAAAGCAATTCCAAGCCAGTGTTGTGGGAGGACAATCCCTGCGATGGGTTTTGCCTCCCTCTCAAATTCATTAAACAGCTGAGAAATGCAGTACTTTGTGACAACGATCGTCGGTGAACGACAGCTTTTCACCACTCCGTGACCTTCATTCCGCGACCTTATGAACTCAAAATAGGCGTTTTGCTGATGGTACGCCACTTAGTGTTTGCTGTTATGACGTGTCAAGTGACTTTTACAAGCGTCATGGGAATCGGCACACATTGTATGTTCCAGAATCAATGTGATATTGAATTTCGACCCAGATAATGTCAATATGCCTGCATGATTAACCATGCAATGGGACAGCGCAAACTGCCATGGGCTGTGTTGAGCCAGTGGTGGAAATTCCACATTCCCAAGACAGGAACGAGTCTTTCCATAGGACCACCACTGTTGATTTACAAGGTGGTACAGTACCTGTTTCATCGATCCCAAGAAGGATGATGGACTGAGTTCACACCTAAGCTAAATGTGAACCTATAACATTATCATTGTGACTCGAGTAATTTAACCACATTGCCAACCGGTCAGACAAATAATTCATTTTCTTGGTTCTTTCGGTAAAGACACGTAGAAGGGAAATAATAAAATAATAAAAATAAAACATAATAAAATAATTCTCACGTTTTGGCCACAACGCAAGCAGCCGTCGCTGTCTCCCCGACAGACCTGGTCTTCACCTGAGGACGGCTGCTTGCGTTGTGGCCGAAACGTCGTGAGCATTATTTTATTATGTTTCATTTGTATTATTTTATTATTTCCCTTCTACGTGACTTTACCGAAAGAACCAAGAAGATGAATCCCTGCAGTCACGAAAGCTTTAAATCGAAAAATAATTCGTTCTTTAATCATATCTAATTTTACAATTACGTTTCCATTGGCAACGTGCATCACCGTTCACAACAATCACAAAGTATGGGCCCGCCCGGTGGAACAGTCGCGATACGTTAGATAATCTTCGTAGCACAGTGAGCGCTTCTGGAAATGTTGGCTAAAAAATATATATATTTGTTGTTGTTGATAATTTGAAATTTCGTGAGAAACTGTCAAGGTCGAGACCAGGCTTGCCTGCGGTTTTTTGCATATCGCATCAACGGGGGGAGGGGGATGGGGAGGAGGGGGTGGAGGGGGTGGAGAGGGCGATGGTTACTCCTCCAGCCAAGACGATGTCACGCAGGCGACGGGTAAAGTATGCTGTCTTCCCCATCACCCACAGTGGCAGGGAGAAGCGCTCCTTGCTTAATCCTGGAGGAAGTCTGTCGTGTTTAATTGCCGCACACGATTTCCAAAACAAAGCTCGCTCGACGTGACTTTGCTGCTGAATGCAACGCTCCTTTGCTTTGGTTTCTTTACCCGAACGCATCGCATCATTTGACATTTTCCCGAGCTGTCTCTTCCCGCCAAATGTATGTAAAGTATGTTGAACTTCTTTCGCACCGTACGTAGCCAACCGTGCTAATTGGAGATACGGGGGAAGGACAACAAACTAAACATAAAAAGTAGTTCGAAAGAAATTCATTTTCCATCTAGATTTCAAAGTGCATAGCTGCAGTGGGTTCCTAATATCGGAAGGAAGAGCGTTCATGACGGCCGCAAGAAGCGCATCTGAAAGCACGCGATGCAGTGACCGTCTTTGTTCGATGGCTGCCAAAAGCCACTCTGAGCATGAGCGGAGTTCGCGTGATGGTTTATGCTATTTGACGAGATAAGCAAAGTACAAAAAATGTCAGATTGACTATTGGTCAATTGAAAATTTATAGTATTTAGTTGTATATGCAGGGTGCTTCAAAATGTGTTAACACTAATATGGGACTATCGTTTTTAATGAAAAAAGAACGGATACTACACTGTAATATGAGAACAAATTTAGGTTAATAGCCTTAAAAAGTCTAAGAGTCTCCACTTGTTCGCCATCATTGTCAACACGTGCCTGGAATCGTTTCCAGGTGGTCTCCAGAGCCCGGAGGCACGTTTCTTGTGGTATTGTTGCAAATCTTTTTTTTTCGAAGCACCCTGTATATATAGCGGTGTCAGCGTCCCATGCAAATTGCATCTCAAAATTGCTGCGGAACCACCGACAGGCAGTTGGAAGGCAGCCAGGCAGTGAGCCAGCGCCGACAATTCCCCAATCTCTGTAGTCATCTATGCATCAAGATGTTTTTTTTTAACTCATGCATGATTAGTACTGTATACGTGTGTAAGGCAATCAAAGCAGCCAGAGGAGCCCCACACGTGTGAAGAGGGGACAACATTCTATCCCATACACAACAATTTTGTGATGATCCACCAACTCTCGCCGCTGCCAAACCGCAGTGCTGGATTACAGGCTTATAATTGACGATAAATACATGAACGATTAACACCAACATCGTTATTGAGTGGTAAAACGAGGGTCTGGACAGGGCGCGTGATGGCTGGAGGGGACTATTGCCGATAGCTGCGACTATTGACGGAACAGAAGTCGAGAGGTTACACTCGCATACCTGTCAACCCCTCATCAGTGCCCCCTACCTTATTACAGACCAATTCAGACGTTAATGGTCACTCCGTGGCCCTTATAAATCTTAACGTTCATCCTACACAGTTCCATCACAAGGGAGAAACACAAACAAATAGACAAACAAAAATTGCCCGTATTGAAACAGCTGTATGCCGTATGGACCTAAAAACAAAATTCCCTGTACAAGAATACGGGGTGTAAACCGTATGGATTGGCAGCTATGCACTCGCCCGAGGGTGTGAGCACGGTGGAGGTGGAGTGATGACATCAACTCGTGCGCGGGAGAACGAGATTCAGAATATCAGAATTTTGTATTTATAATGGAGGAATCTGATGAGCCAAAAAGCTCTGTTTCACAGATGTCCACTAGAGATTAATTTTGGGCTCGCGAGAACGATGTCGGTACGGGGGGAAGGGGGTTGCCTTCAACTAGCAGTGGATAAGCCCATGGCTGCCGGTGATGATGATAATTTATTGGGTCGGTGCTGTGTGCCCTTCGACCACAGTCTGGCAGCATGCACGCGGGCTGCGAGAGCTTGGCCGTGACTGGGGTCGTGGAGCCCGCGGCTGAGCAGCGCGCGGCTCTCTGCTCGCTATTCGAGGAGACGGCGAGTATTTCGGAGCGGGGGCGTTAGCGTTGAATGTGACAGCGCCGGTTTGCCGCACGCTCCGTGTGTCTCATTTGCATGCGTGTGGGCGCGTGTGTGCGGCGTTGTAGCGTAGCGGTTAGCGCGCTGCGCTACGTGTGTATCGATGTTGAACTTGTTTCGCACCATGCGTAGCCAACCGTGATAATTGGAGATGCGAGGAACCCGGCGACCCGGGTTAAATTGCCGCTCTCGGATCAACACCACTGACATTAATGGGTTACCACCGAGTACCTGGTGTGGTATGTGTAAACATCGCCACTGGGGAGACAAAGTCGACCGGGCGTGGTGTTGCCCCCCCCCCCCCGTTCCAGCCTTCATAGGTGCTCACTAGCCCGAACAGTTTTTTGTGTATGGACGGGTTTGCAAAAGATTATCCGCGCCTCCTAGCCGCGTTACCTGACGGTAAACACTGCGGTGTTTACCACTACGTTTTCGATTAGTTTTTTCAGCGATTCTGAGTTGGCTTTCGTTGTTCGTCTGCTTCAAACCCCGATTCAGTTCCCGAAGACGCTCCCAGCACGGGGGAGTGAAACGTCGGACGTCGCGCTGAACAACGCGCGATACAACCCACCAGCTGTACTGTGGTGAATTGTGAGCAATGCCAACATTCGACTGGCTAATGGGGGGAGGGGGGATCTCCGTCTCCCCGAGCCACGCGTGCTCATTTGAGGCTGAGTCGACCTAGATGAGACCCAGGACAGATTCGGGTCACCGTCAGTGGTGTTGACTGTGAGAGGGAATCGAACCCGGGTGGCCGGGTTCGATTCTACCGCTCCCCACACACGTATCTGCGCACCAGCACAAATACAAAGATCCCCCGTATAGCCTTAACAAACAGTAGGAGCAAGTGCTGTTAGTGAGCACCTCTAAAGGCACTTTAGGGGGTGATGGGGCCAGTAACAAGTCCGGCCGCTTTTGTCTCCCCAGTGGCGAGCAGAAGGGGAGGCAGGGAGGGCACCGGACAAGGCAGCGGATAGCAAGCTGGTGGGATGGCAGCGAGGAAGGTGAATATTCCGTCCGCTCATTTGACATCAATGGGGATGGGTGTTGCCAATATCTCAGTGAAGGCCCGGCTCTCTGATCTCCAAATGACTCACTCGGCTTTTTCTCGCGAGTGAGTATAAATTAGTGCCCCCATATACCCATTGATCGCCACACAGTATCAAATGCAAATCATCATCATCGCCGTCGTTACTCGGTTACCTTTAGAAATTGTAATCAATTGCAAAATGTGCTGGGCAAAATCTTAGACACCGCTACAATAATGTACCCACGTATTGGTGTGAATCCCTCATCACCAACCTATACTGACCAGCGTGGCGAAGTATGGCCAAACAACCCCCATGACCAATATGGCGTTGGGACACATTCACCCTGTAATGGATAGACAGATTATTGTGATCATAGGGATGTGAATTGAGAGCCAGTTGAGACAACGTCTCTCGCATGGCGTCTAAAGAAACTAAATTCACAGCCTACGTCACTGCAGAAAAATGAGCGTAGCAGTCAACAGATTCTAAAAAATTAACCCGTAAAAACAAAGTTTTTCACTATAAATCCTTTATATGCGTGGCATCGGTTTTATTTTATTATTCATTTCTGTTTTTCTTGAGTCAGAGTTTCATTTTTTATCACATTGGTATTTTAAATTAAATATGAAAAAAAAATTTTCCTAAAAAGTGGAAAATTTTGGAAAAATTTTTTCACGAAAATAAATTGTCACGCACAACGAGTCTGTGTGCAAAATGTCAGCTCGATTGGATCACGGGAAGTGGGTTAAAAAACGACCGAAAGATTTGCACGGTCGTAAGCACGCAAGCAAGCAAGCAAGTGAACTTAATATAAAGGATTTAAACAAGTAAACCCGTAAAAACGAAGTTTTTCACTATGAATCCTTTATATGTGTGGCGGCTAGAGTCTTCTCGTCCTCTGGCTTGAGATGGCTGCCACCTATGGGTCAGATGATTGTCTGCCAGTATTAAGCAATTGGTAATTAAATATTTAATTTGTTTTCCCTAAACAGTGTAAAATTTTGGAAAAAAAAATTCACGAAAATTAATTGTCACACACAACGAGTCTGTGTGGAAAATGTCAGCTCGATTGGATCACGGGAAGTGGGTTAAAACACGAGCGAAAGATTTGCACGGTCCTAAGCAAGCAAGCGAACGTAATATAAAGGATTTAAAAATATATTCGCCTGTGGAGGACGCGGGGATCGATCCCGCGACCTTTGGCATGGGAAGCGAGGGCACTACCAACTGCGCTACTCCGCCACGGCCTGTGGAGGGGTTACGCTCTGGGCTCCTACACTGTGACGTTCAGCCAAAGCCATGAATGAGTTGTATTTGAATAAATGTAAAATATTTGTTTTTTGCCTAAAAAGTGTAAAAATGTTTTAAAAAATTTAACGAACATTAATTGTCTCGCACAACGAGTCTGTGTGGAAAATGTCAGCTCGATTGGATCACGGGAAGTGGGTTAAAAAACGAGCGAAAGATTTGCACGGTCCTAAGCAAGCAAGCAAGCACGCAAGCAAGCACGCAAGCAAGCACGCAAGCAAGCACGCAAGCAAGCACGCAAGCAAGCACGCAAGCAAGCAAGCGAACTTAATATAAAGTATTTAATAAAGGATTTAAAAAGAACACAATACTTCTTAATGCCAAAAACAAAGCTGTCTACAACAACAACGACATCAACATCATAACAAATAAACCTGTACAGCCAATACATTCCACAACACATATACAGCAAAAAACGACCATGCCCCTGATAACAAAAGGGCCTCCGAGTCATCTGGCCACCAATACGTCAAAAAAGAAAAATGTTAGACTCGTAGTCGCTCTCGTTTTCCGCATCGCGACCTCTCAACACAACAACAAAGACGACGGTCACGGTTGTCGACGCCGCGTAACTCCTTGGAATGAAATTGTACACACAGATGGCAGAGTGGTGAGCGCACAGCACCGCGAATTCAACAACCCCACTTCAGCTCTCGGACACGGCTTTGGCTCCATCGGTGAACATCGACAGCCCCCGGCCCGCCCTCGGCGCCCTCCTTCACCGACCCACACCAACCAGAACGGTGAAGTATGGTCGAACAGTCCCCATAACTGCCGCGAAGTTGACGGGCCGTCGTACTGCAGTGTATTGACAGCGGACTCAAAATGCCATTAGCCCGATGATAGACATTGGCCAATCATCTCAAGCCGATCACTTCTGCTGTTTGCATTCAATCAAATGCGGCGGTGCGCCCGGACGAGCGACAGCATTGAGTGTACCGCACGCGCTACTCGGCCAGGCAGCTGTCTACGGCATAAAGCGAGGGAAACCTGCACTGCAGGACTCCAGGGATGTCATCGCAGAGCAGCGTTTCACTGTGAGCGATTGGCGTGTCGCCTCTACACGTTGTCCGCAATTTCCCCTGCGGATGCAATACTGGAAGTGCGCACCGAGCAAATGTGGCAGCTTCTATCAAAATGACGCTGTCAGAAAAAAAAACCTTGCGTAGTAGACAAGCAGCAGCAGCAGCTACAACATTGTCATCATGAGCAGAATCAGCGTCGTCGTCATTGAAAGCAGTAGCAGCATGAGCATCATCATAATCACATTTAGCAGCATCTGATTCATTGTCATTAATCAGTAACAGCTGTAGTAACTTGATCGGCATCTGCAGCAGCATCGGCAAAAGCGGCAGCGTCGTCACTTGCAGACAAGTATCGGATTCATTGCCATCAGCAGCAGCACAAACATCATCGTCGTCATCGTTACCATCAATCAGCAGCAGGAACATTGCAGCGTTTGAGAGAGCAACAACAGGAAGGGCCGTCCAAACGATGAGTAAGTGAAGGAACGGCCGAAGCTGCACATCAGTGCTGATACTTGCGTGTTCACACAGTAGTTGCTGCCTCTTTGTTGATACGAAAACATTACCCATCTCGGAAACAATAATAATTGACAGTTGTTGGAAATGCTCTGGATCCTGCCACATTCGTCATCATCGGCCACCATCAATCCACTGCTGGGTGAAAGCTTCACCCAAGTCGTCGCTCTCTCACGATCGTGTGTTGTGATCATTCGCCGAGCACCTGCAACGATAGCCGACTTCATCGCTCCATCTCCGCGGCAGCTGTCAATCTCGGACACGTTCCATCGCTTGGCTGCCACTCAATCATTCAACTCTTGACCAAGGTCATCGCCCCTTCTAGAGAAGTCTTACCCAAGCCCACTTAGTTCCCTTAACATAATCACGCCTTCAACCCGAATGTTGTTCTCTAATCCACGCGATCCTCTTTCTGTCGCCGAGTGTATGTACGCGGAGCGGTGGTGCAGCAGTTAGCGCGCTGTGCTACGCACCCGGCGACCCGAGTTCAATTCCTGCTCACAGCCAACACGATTATCTGAAGGGGTCCTGCGCCTCCCCCTAGGTCGACACAGCCTCAAATGACTAACTGGTGTGGTGTTTAAACATCGTTACTGGGGAGACAAAGGCGGTCGGGCCAGGTGTTGGTCACCCACCCCCTCGTGTACCTTGTCGGCCTTCGTAGGCGCTCGCTAATGGCACTTGCCCCAACAGTTCAGGCGAAACGGGGGTTTTTTGTCTTTATATTCACGAAATAAACCTGCTATCCAGATGTAGCCGCTTCAATCTCCCGGCGCGGCAGTTAAATGCGTGATTCTTAAATTCCCTGCCTCTATCCACCCAGCAGTATAAATGTGCGTATGTATGTTGCACTTCTTTCGCACCGTACGTAGCCAACCGTGCTAGTTGGAGTGTAATGCCATTGCCCGCATTCCTCCATGCGTCCTTAAACACTTTTTTTCAGTCGTTGTTCCATTTCCTCTGCTGATGTCCCATGTGCTGCATCTGAGCAAGGAGCACACACGTAGGGAAAAAAACCCATCTTCTTCTTGAGGGAACATTGGTGCTGTGCCTTTCCCGCGACATTTGTGTGAAATATCCAAACCATCTGTAGCACCCCCCACCCCACCCACTTATCCGTGTCTCTCGGAGCGGAGGGGAAACCCGAGTCAGCCAGGGGACAAACACAACTTAGAACTCACTGCAAGCCCACTGTTGAAACACGGCGCCGAGTCGTTAAGGCGCGCAATGCATGCGATTCGTGCCTATTAATTAACCACGTGTAATGGGCCCCTTTGGATGCTTGCTGAAGGTCTTATTACCACTCTTAATACAAATGTAATAGCTCTCTTTTAAAAGGGGTGGAAATGTTCAGTTATTATATATGCTGATGCATGCAGCCGCCAGCGGGTGGGTTCTGTGTGCACTTCGTGGGAAGTGGGGCATGGTGTGTGGGGTAGGGGGTGTGGGGTTAGGAGTGTGGGGGTGGGCGGCGGGTGGGGGCCTGCAGGGAAGGTTGACTCCACAGATTCATGCTCTGGGATATGACAACAATCAAAGGCAAAGGTTGATGGCTCTGCTCTCAAAACGAATCTCCAAACGGTCTCATTTTACCACCAGCCCTGCTGTCAAGAGCTTAAGCCGATCCCAGAAGCCTCCAGAGTGGGGTTGCTATACAAAGAGAAAAAAACGGGACATATCGAGGGAAGAATATCTCGCAATACCGGTCGATTAGGTGACTCCGCATACACGCATTTTCTTGAATAGGTACAATATTATGCAACGGATAAATTCCGAGCCTTTCGATATTCCGGGAAGACCACCAAAGGGGAAGCTATCGGTGTGCCTAAAGCGATGGGAAAACCAGGACAGGTGACAACCCATAATCCAGAGCTGGCCAAGCTGTCGCACAAAAACACACGCATTTGTCTATTTGGTCTTCGCACCTGATCAGCTCACAAGTGACGGCATCACAGGTATCCATCTGTTTAAGATGGAAACAGGAGGATTTCTCCACAACTCTGGCTGTCCGCCTGATGATGCTGGTTGTAATTACCGGCGAAACGTCGTACTCTAATTGTAATTGTCGTGGGATTACTCTACAACACACCGGTGTGCTGAACTAGTAACGAATTGGTATGTTACCCTATTCATTGGCTGTGTCGGGTGGTGGCGGGTTTAACGACACATGTGTATTTATAAAATCTAACCCAGTAAATAAAAACTGCACCAAGAAAAACACAAACCATTACATTTGGTTTGCTACTTAATTTAGCCGAGCCAAGCTGCGAGTGATGGTTTGTGGAACTGCCCATTGGATGACTGAGACACACAGTGAGCCACTGTTTACGCAGCGTGAAGAAGGGCTGTCTTGCACTGGGTGAGAGGGGTCTAATTGAAACGACTCTGAAACTAGTTTTGTGTTGTCCTCTTTTGGGGCCGTTCCCTGATGTGACGACGTGAGCCTCTGCTGACTGAAAGTTCCAGAACGATGGTTGCTGCTCTTAAGAGATAAGAACAATATCAACAATAACAATATTAACAAGAGCAATATTAACAATAACAATATGAACAATAACAATATTGTAGAGGAGTAGTGTGAGTAACCAATGAGGGGGCGAACAGAAGGAGGTGCGAGCGGGTTGGCAGTCAAGGATGACGTAACGTCACGGGTTGCATAAGGAGCTTCGGAGAGCACCTTCGGGAACAGAGGCGGGGCCGACCTGGGGGGGAGGAGCCGCCCAAGGGGTTCTTAAGGGAGATCCCGTTACCCTGGCTCGTGGGGAGCCAGGGTAAGGATCGGCTGCGTAGAGTCTCTCCCTCCTCGTCACGGAGCATTGTTGGCTGAATCCCCGCTCTGGGCAGACAAGTGAGAGAGCCGAAAGGGTAGCCGAGAGTAGGACCCAAATAGTATTCTGAGATAGAGTGCACCTATACTGGTGTGAGCGTAGGATGTCGAGTGTGACAGTGATTTAATAAACGGCAACAGCCCTTTTAGTATTCCTTGTCTCCGCGTGGTTCTTCTGCACAATAATATTAACAACAGCAGGAAATTATACAACTACCTCGGAAAATATCAGAAAACAACCTCATGGGGTGGTGTTGTGGAGCATTATGGGTAGAAGCAAATATAAGCAGAACTCCATTCTGTCTACGCACATAAATAAGACATACCCTTGAATATTTATGCATTCAGCCAATAGGCTGATGGACAAACACATATTTGTTTATTTATGTGGAGGCATATCGGAGTTGTGCTTAATGTTTTCATGTACCCATAATGCTCCACGGCAAGGCATAATAAGGTTGTGTCTGGTATTGTATGTTTCATTGAATGGTAATTTAGCAGCATGTTTAACAAGCTGGGCGCAGTTAGATGCAATAAATGCTGCTTGATAACTTTGGTCTGGAAAGCCAAGAGCCTGATGGACTTCAACAATTTTGTATTTATGTGAGACAGATAGGAGTTCTTCTGTATCTAGAAAGATGGAGACATCGAGTTATGAGCATGATTTATTGATATATATATGTACCGATGTGAAGGTCGAACTACAGAGAAAAATGGGGAATAAAATCAAGAACTGTGAATGATGGTGTTAGCGAACATTACTCAGAATATTAAAGAAAGACAGAAGTGAAAATTGATTGATGTTGAAAATTATCGCGTGTTGATGGAAACTGCGGAGAGAATGTACAAGACGGAGGTTGATGTATTTTAGGGCTTATGGTGGGATTGATGGCGACCTGTTGAGCAGAGTGCCGCCGAACTGTGCAATGCATTGTGGAAGAGAGCGGCCTGCTGTATAGTTGATTACTTATTCCACTTTACCCCGGAGAGCCTCACCGAGTCTCTTGGCTCTTTGTGAGGAGTTTATTTTATTTTATTTTGCAGTTGGGGGCTGATGATTGCAATGTAAATTTCAGGTAATTCTCAAATTGGGCCAATTTTAATGATGGCTATCGGTCTGGTATAGAAGAAGCAGTGGGAAAGGCAGCAGGCGATATTTGTTGTCTGAAGTTCATGATAGCCACGGTGAGAAATATTCTTGGACTCACGTGATTATAGAAATAATGTATACACGTATATACAGTATATATATTCTACATATTCCCAGACTTTCTCAGTGACAACACAAGCTTTGATGAGATTGTAAATTCAGGAAAGCCTTACAGAGTATCTAGACTCTTTGGCACGGTCGCTTCCACGGTTTCGTTTGCAGGTCCCGCTCCTTAAGTATGTGGATTCGTGGAGGAACGGTCCCACGACGATCTAAATGTGCACTGCCCTCCCAAGTCCGCACAGACAGGTTCGTGAACACGTGCAAGAGCACTGTGTGCGTTGAGCCACCAACCCTCGCGTTGGATTTGGGGGGGGAGGGGGTTGGGTTGGGGGGGGCACCAAGGAACCTGGCTCATATTGTTAAGTGCCGCTACGCCTCCGGATAGCAGATTCGAGGTGAGTTTTCAAAATCGGCTGGCCGGCTGGGAAATAACACTTCAACGAAATTGCCGCTGCGGTGTAACCTCGTGGGGCAGCGATGGGCGTGCGGCGCGATTACCAGGCCCTTTCAATTTCCCTAGGGCTTCCTTTTTGGGGATCTGGCTTTTGTGAGGCCAGTCGCAATCCTCCAGATGAAACCGCAAGGTGCTCCACGCTGGCTTTTTTGAAATTCCACGCTACGTGGAGCAGCCCTCAAACCCGGGAATTGGAACGCGGTCATCAATTGCACCATCAAAAGTAAAAGTCGCCCCCCCCCCCCCTGGCTCACACGTGAGATGGACGGCGCTTACTCTCTGTTAAAAGTCCGATACCAAGCGGTTTCTATGGCAGAGACCACTTTCTCAGGAGCATGACCGATGTTGGCATCCCATCCACGCGTACGGATGCATGCAGCTCCTTTGTCAGCCCGCTGCTAGGCAATAGCTTTTGAGTGCCATGCGTGGTTCTGGTGGGGTTATCTGACCATACTTCACCACACTGGTCAACGCAGATTGGAGAAGCCAAGGGGCCATATTCATGTTAGCATATGAACACGAACTAGTCGGCTGTCTATGACAGGATGGCATGAGTGGTGTTGGCGGTCCATCCAAGCACTGGCTAGGCCTGAAGCTGCTGAGCTTCGGAGATCTGACGAGACCGGTGGTACTCTACTGGTGGTACTCTACTGACCTTGAGCAGGACGGGGTTGTTACAAATCGTTTATTTATTTTGCGTTATTATAACACAAGGTTACCGGTGTATCTGTTAGTGCTTAACAGCCTCAATTACGAGTCAGGCCACAGTGGCGCGTGGCGGAGTTCACTCTTTGTGAATCTCCATCGTGTACACCGCGCCCAACCTGTGTCGGTGTCTGTAAGCATCCCTTTCGTGCAAACGTTGAGAGAATATTGTTAAATGCGGTCTTAATGGAACCGGAACGACAAACAAGAGGTCACAGGGCAATGGAATTGTTTGGTTGAAATTAAACGTTCGTGGAATAGAAATGTTTATAATGGATTGCAATATTAACAACTAACTTTCAATGTAACCTATTAATTAAGATCGCAATGTCGCGACCTCTATGACCCATTCATATCTCCCTGCACACCCCACACAAAGATCCTTAACCGACTGTTGAGGCAAGTGTGGTCAGCGAGCACCTATGAAGGCCGGCACGGCACACCAGGGGGTGGCTGGCCAACACCTCGCGCGGTCGCATTTGTCTCCCCAGTGGCGATGTTTTTACAGACCGCACCAGTTACTCGTTTGAGGCTGAGTCGACCTAGGGGAGGCCCATGACCGGTTCAGATAATCGTCACCGATGTTGGCCGTGAGCGGGAATAGAATTCGGGTGGCCGGGTTCGTACACTCACCTCCACCATCGTACACGTGCACACGCACACACACACACACATAACAGTAAATCCACATCCACGTGCGCACACACACACTCATAACAGTACATACACATTAACGTGCACGCACTCATACACAAATAAATACACGGGCACATTCACACACACACATAGATCTATGCAAACATATCCGCTCGTATGAAAATACAAGTCATTCAAATTCACACATACATAAACATACATCCATATGCACATACACATATACAAGCATACTATACATCCATAATACATACTGTATGTATATATATATACAAATGCATTCAAATACATATAGATGCATGGAAACACAAATGACAAAGATTATTTGTGTATACATTTAGATGTTCAGGGCAAGTTCAATTAGCGAGCACCTATTAAGGAGGACAGGAGTGGTCAGAACCATGTCTGGCCACCTTTGTGTTTGTAACGAGTAATTCGTAAAACTTAAGGCTGAGGCTACCTGGGTTATGATATGGCTTGGTGCAGCGTGTAACCATCAGCACTGAAAAGACAAAGGTGGCCAGGCGTGGTGTTAGCCACCCACCCTCTCATGTGCCGTGATGGCCTTCACTGGTACTCGATTCCAGCACTTGCCCCAACAGTCTGTAAAGGCAGGACAAGAGATCTTTGTCTTGAATGGGCTAATAACAAATAACAAGTAAACCCGTAAAAACAAAGTTTTTCACTATAAATCCTTTATATGCGTGGCGGCTAGAGTCTTCTCGTCCTCTGGCTTGAGATGGCTGCCACCTATGGGTCAGATGATTGTCTGCCAGTATTAAACAATTGGTAATTAAATATTTAATTTGTTTTCCCTAAACAGTGTAACATTTTGGAAAAAAATTTTCACGAAAATTAATTGTCACACACAACGAGTCTGTGTGGAAAATGTCAGCTCGATTGGATTACGGGAAGTGGGTTAACAAACGAGCGAAAGATTTGCACGGTCCTAAGCAAGCAAGCGAACTTAATATAAAGGATTTAAAAATATATTCGCCTGTGGAGGACGCGGGGATCGATCCCGCGACCTTTGGCATGGGAAGCGAGGGCACTACCAACTGCGCTACTCCGCCACGGCCTGTGGAGGGGTTGCGCTCTGGGCTCTTACACTGTGACGTTCAGCCAAAGCCATGAATGAGTTCAATTTTAATATATGTAAAATAAAAAAAATTTGCCTAAAAAGCGTAAAATTTTGGGAATTTTTTTTCACGAACATTAATTGTCTCGCACAACGAGTCTGTGTGGAAAATGTCAGCTCGATTGGATCACGGGAAGTGGGTTAAAAAACGACCGAAAGATTTGCACGGTCGTAAGCAAGCAAGCAAGCACACAAGCAAGCAAGCAAGCACGCAAGCAAGCAAGCGAACTTAATATAAAGGATTTAAAAATATCCCCTTAACACACGTTTGGGGCAAGTGATGTTAGAGGGGTGAAGGAGCAGCACCACGCCCGGCCGCCTTTGTCTACCCAGTAGCGATGTTTACACACCGCAACATGTGCACATTTGAGGCTGAGTTGATCTAGGGGAGGCCCAGGACTGGTTTAGATCTTCATCACTAGTGTTGGTGGTAGTGAGCGAGAATCGAACTCGGGTCTCTCCCGGTTTCGGAGCGCAGCGTGATAACTACACTATGCACATACACACACGCACATATGTGAACACAAATACAAATACACACCTACTAAACTAAAACTATTTTTGTTTTTTACTATGTAAGGCCGACTGAGCTATGTAGCTCTTTTTCAGAAGCGTTCTGGCCACAAATGATAGCTCGACGAAGTGGCTTATCACGTGGAAATTTATCGCGGCCAAATACTCTAAACGCGTGGCGTTGATTCTAAATGTGAAGGGAAAAACCGGAGGACCCGGAGAAAAATCTACGCGACCACGGGGAGAGAGACGCGCAAACTCCAAATATACAGCAGGCGTCAGGGTCGGGGTCGAACCCACGACCTCCTGTATACCAGGCGAAGTCGTTAATGTCTCTCCACCATACGCATATGGAAGCAAAAGTAACGCGTCCCGCAAGAAACAATTCACTTGCGCACAGAAGAGATTAATTGCGAGACAGAGTGAGTGCACGAGGAACAAGCGTCGCTGGGCTCGTTCCGAGGCCGCGTTTAGCACGAGGCGTGCGCCGCGGAGCGCTCAACTTAGGGGAGCCCCCCCCCCCCCGCGATCGGTGGCAATAAACACTGCGCCGACTCGTAGATTAATACCCCTTCCGTCGCTCCGCCGCGGAAAGGTCACCCACTCGGTCATAGTAATGCGCCGCGGGAATCGGGTGACGACTTAACGTTGCATTACGCTTAAAATATGGGGCATTTATTGAAGCGAGCGCACACCTTGGGACGGGACACCGATTTACCTCCACCTACGTTCAGCGGCCCGAGTGCCTTGGCTCGGCCACGCTTTTAGGGTTGCATTGATTCCGCCGTTTTTAACCCTAACGCGTGGCCGGACATTTCTCCAGACCCCGCTCATACATTAAATTGGTATCATCGATTGTTATCATTATCATGTACCCAAAACGCTTCACCGACTCTGAAGACTGTGCCAGGAGGCTCATGCCAAGTTTTCTCAGTAAGGGAGCGATGTTGCCCTGTGGGTTTCCAGACGTTACTGGCGAGAGCGCTCTGTCTGCTCGACAAGGGCCCTTGCAAAAGAGATTGGCTCTCAGCTGGTTGCACCTGAAGGAATCCGGTTGTGGATCTAACAGCACGCGAATGTTACACCTTGTGGTTTATGGTGACGATGATGGTCACTGCAGCCCACTGGCACATTCCTGAGCCGATGCGGGAAATTCCACAGTCCCATGGTGGAGACCAGTCTTTTCAGAGGACGACTTTTAACGGTGGCGTCACCGTGTCGCAAGACTCACTTCAGGAGGGTTCTGCAAGTGGAACATTTGGTCAAATAGATCGTGGGGAGTTTTTTAAGTGTGAGAGAAACCCACGGTACCTGGAAGAAACCCCACACAAACCCATGGGCTGTAATGCCTGCACATCTCCTGGCCATCTGGCAGGTCACGAGGTTTGAGATTTTCACAAATTACACGATCCACTAAGTCTTGCTTCCAAAGTGCTGCACCACATCCATCCATCACCGTGCCTCGCTATGTTTCGACATGTAAGATGCATTCCTTTTAGCCATTCATTTCTATATCCTTTATTTAACCAGATCACAGCCCAAAGAAATGCATTATCTAATTTGCAAAGGGAATCGTAGGGCCGAATTTTATTTTAGCCGTTAATGTGCATTCTATCGTGTCACGTGACTGGATAGCCACTCACAAACATCCATGAAGCTAAAGAGATGAATTTGTCCAATGCAATATCAACATTCGGCTCTGGTAAACCGATTTAAATTGGGAATTCCAATGCATAAAACTGATTTAGTTTTTTGGTCCGGTCCAAATTCCTCTGTTAATCATGTTGAGGGATTGCAGAGAAAATCCATTATTCTCTGTGTGCTATGGTGTGTTTGTGTGGGTGGGTCGGGAGCAGCAGTGCACCGGTTCACGCGCTGAAATATAAGTCCAAAATCTTGGATTGGATCCCCAGCCAGATACAACACAAAGTGGCATGAAAACCAGGATTTGAACTCGCAGTCTTCAGCTTGCGAGCTACAGCGCTCTCACCAAATGGCCACCCGGCCGAATTCGCTGTGAGGTCAAGCCAATACCGTGGCCCAAAAAAGCCGTGAATAATTCACTTTCTATTTTACGCAGGCGCTAACGAGGTTGCGCGATGTTGTGACCCCATTACACGCAGGGCTTTGTAGTTCAATGTTCATGTGTCACAGCAGGGAAGGCTGCCCTCAAGCTCGACGGGCAGACGCCTCTGTCTCGCTTTGTTCTCAACGGCTATGGCGGCACAAAAACAAGTCCAATTACCCACAATCCAACGGCGGGGCAGGCGAGGCCGTGCGGACTCTTGAAAGGCGCGGCTGTGCCGATGCTGCCGCTGCCTCTCGCCAAAGAATCTTAGCAGCCCCGCACGACCTCCAAGGGTTGCTCTGCACGTCGAGGCCGCGCGCACTGGTACGCGCAACATATTACGATGTGCATTTGCGCTCATTCGATAGGAGGTTATTAGTGTGACAGTGCTTTGCGTGTGCAGAATATGGGTTCGTGTTTTGAGGGAAATGGTCACTTCATTTCGCGATGATGACAGCACAATAGAAATATAATGGGCAAGGGGGAGGCTGGGGGGATAAAATACAAATTAAAAAAAAACTACTTAGTTCCTGAAAGAAGCCTCCATCGTGTAGACATCATGCCAAACAACAGCTACCTTAACGCAAAATACATCAAAGCGCTAAACAGCACAATTGCGAACACCAACACAGTAACATAGAACATTTAATATCACGTGCCCATCGCGGCGACCAATTTCTCTAAAGGATGACCACTTAATTTTATATGAAGCGGTGCTCATTTTACCGACTCTGGAAGGATGATGGAACTGAGCTCTGACTGGGATTGGAACGCAGCACCTTCCCTCTCTTGTGAGACGAACGCCCTCAATGCAAAGCACCGCCAGTCGTGCATTTGCAGCGTGAGCGCAAGCCGCGTGTTCACTCATCCTCGGGCTGTCACAACGCACGCGCGGAAGCGATGCATTTCTAATGCCCCTCATTAGTGTCATTTACAAGCGATCTCGTCTGTGTTGCCGAGGAGGCTCCACAATTAGCAAATGGAAGGCAAGCACAATTAATATGCTCCTCAATGATGGCAGCCGGTTAAAACCTGCCCCGGTAACCGTAGCGTTGACAGATCTGACTGAACAAAAATAACAACAGGAGCGGCACGGTGAGAGAAGCCATACCAATGTAATAATAAATAACAAGGGAGCCTCTGTTTCGTAAGGACATTGGACTGCACGAAAAAAGTGTGTGCACGGAATCGCTTAAACGCACCACCTCGAGCAGTGGCTCTCAACCTTCGTTTGGCTGCCACTGTCACCCCCCTTTTTGAATTGTATTTCAACCGAGTAACCCTCCCCCCCCTTGCCTGACCCAACATGGTTCTGAGAAATAAATATATGAATAATAAACATCGATATTTTCATCAATTGTCCATTTTGTGAGGTACGCTAACGAGCTGCTAGGAACTGCAAGCGAATAAAACTCAAATTCAACGAAAGATCTGCGTGCATGATGCGCCCGCTGGTTACTCTTGGAAATTCGTATTGTTTACAATCATTGAGTTTAGAAAGGTAATTCTAGATTTGAAGCTTTCGTGACTGCAAGGATTCATATTCTTAGGTTTTTTCGGTTAAGTCACGTAGGTAAAACATCAAAATTAATAAAAATAAAATAAAATAAAAAAATAAAATAAAAAATCACGACGTTTCGGAGGCAACACAAGTCTCCGTCATCAGGTGGGACCGTCACAGACGGATTAGCTTCATCAAGTGAGGCAATGATTCAAGATGTAATCCCTTAAAAGCAAGTTGAGGGGGGAGGAGAGGGGGGGGGAGCTCATCAGAATGTGGTAGCCAATGAATGGAACGTATCGGGAGGGAGGGGGGCGGGGCTCAAAGACGGCACGGAGTGCCACGTACAACGCATCGGGAGCGGGAGGGGGGCGGGCCAAAATGATGGACGACGGCTTGGACGCGGTTGCTGCTGCACACGCCAACGCATTGGACAGAGAGGGGGAGGGGAGGCCTGATACACATGATAGAAAAAGAACGAAAATGCCCATGTTTATACCAATGCTGGCTGAACAATGAAGAGAGTACTGTTAAACACTGGGGATGTTAACACTCGGTAAAGTATAGTAAAATAGTGTCTGTCAGATAAGATGGTCCAAAAAAGTGTAATTAAGTCTTTTTTGCGTGGTTGATAACATCTTTCCAATGATTACTAAGTTTGTACCCATCATCACGGTTGAAATTATGTCTGTGTTTGTATATTTGTATGGCTTCGTGTACAAACCTTTGATGGTAGCCGGGAGGTTTGCAGAGAACCTTGGTCTCGGAAAAGACAATTTCATGAGAGCCCACCGAGTTGTAGCAATGATCGGTGGGCTCTCATGAAATTGTCTTTTCCGAGACCAAGGTTCTCTGCAAACCTCCCGGCTACCATCAAAGGTTTGTACACGAAGCCATACAAATATACAAACACAGACATAATTTCAACCGTGATGATGGGTACAAACTTAGTAATCATTGGAAAGATGTTATCAACCACACAAAAAAGACTTAATTTCACTTTTTTGGACCATCTTATCTGACAGGCACTATTTTACTTTACTTTACCGAGTGTTAACATCCCCAGTGTTTAACAGTACTCTCTTCATTGTTCAGCCAGCATTGGTATAAACATGGGCATTTTCGTTCTTTTTCTATCATGTGTATCAGGCCTCCCCTCCCCCTCTCTGTCCAATGCGTTGGCGTGTGCAGCAGCAACCACGTCCAAGCCGTCGTCCATCCTTTTGGCCCCGCCCCCCTCCCCCTCCCGATGCGTTGTACGTGGCACTCCATGCCGTCTTTCAGCCCCGCCCCCCTCCCTCCCGATACGTTCCATTCATTGGCTACCACATTCTGATGAGCTCCCCCCCCTCTCCTCCCCCCTCAACTTGCTTTTAAGGGATTACATCTTGAATCATTGCCTCACTTGATGCAGCTAATCCGGCTGTGACGGTCCCACCTGATGACGGAGACTTGTGTTGCCTCCGAAACGTCGTGATTTTTTATTTTTTATTTTATTTTTTATTTTATTTTATTTTTATTAATTTTGATGTTTTACCTACGTGACTTTACCGAAAAAACCTAAGAATATTTAGAAAGGTATTTTTTGTTATCGTTCCAGGCTATTTTAAATTGGCAGATTCATACATCATTATTCTCCAATGACTCTAATGTATGATATAATTTCACACATTTATAAATCACCTCACGTTCCCCCAGTGGGACATTGTCACGTGTAACCCCAGGGGTCCGCGTGTAACCCCCGGGTGAGAACCACTGGCCTAGCACGACGCCCACTGGAGCCGGCCTTTCCGATTATTGAACTTATCTATTACTCTCACGATTATCTGCTCGATCACTTGATTAATTGTATCACACACACAAAAATATATATTATTTGGTTCTGTCGGTAAAGTCACGTAGATAGACAAAAATAAAAATTTAAAGAATACAAATAAAATAGAAATACAAACAAAAACCACGACGTTCATTCACTTTTTTTTTCATTATAATTTTCTGTCTACGTGATTTTACCGAAATAGCCAAAGAATATGAATTCCTGCAGTCACGAAAGTTTTAAGTCAAAAATAGATATACTTGCGTTATCCAACACACACCTGACCAGTTTGATGAAGTATGGTCAAGATAGCCATCCCAGGGCGCGGGGGGGGGGCCTCATCTGGTAGCGGATTGACACTCGAGTTATGCATGTGGCGCACGTGGCCCAAGGTGGGAGTCCTCCACCCGGACTGTTGGATGCTGCACGAGCAGACCCCGCGAGGGACGGCGTCGACCGCGCAGCAGCCGGGGGGGTCTAGCCAAAGGAAGGCAGCGGTGATGGGGAACAGCGTCGTGAACGTCGACCCAGTGGCGTCGACGTTCATGTAGGGGGCAACAGGTGGTGCATCGGCCAGTCATCTCAGTCATGTCGACCGGTGGCAACTTGGTCTGCTCCGTGACCTCCTGCCAGCGGGAGTTCGAAACTTTACGTGGCCTTAACGTGCACATGGCCTGGCACAAGCGCCGTGGTGACTTCACCGCCACTTAGTGGCGAATGGCGGTTGTTGTAGTTACAATATTATCAGCTCAGTGTGTGTGGCAATTGGTCATGTGGGGCCCCAATGTTTGATTTGTCTCGCATGGTGATACCTAGGCTATTATATATCGCGGGCTCCTCTTGCCTAATCACATCATTACGCTCACGGTCTCGAACATTTACCGCTGTAGGGGTGCTTTGTCTTCCCAAAATGCATCCACTGCAGCTCCGTAGTCGTACCTTTTGCAACATGACGTTACTCCTTTAACTCTCTCTAAAATTTACCAGGCTTATTGGGTCTTTCTCTCCCCCAGCCGCCGCGGGGTGGATTTCCACACAACTCTCTCATTGACATGCTAATTTCTCTGCTCCTCCAGCATACCCACCTCTCTCTCTGCCCCCCCCATCCCTCTCTATTTAAGGCCTCGGCACAAAGGCGTTGGGTCTCTGTGTGTCTATGTTGTGTGTCTCTCTCTGTCTCTGTGTTGTCTCTCTCTGCTTGTGTGTCTGTCTGTATGTTCCCGTGTCTGTGTTTTGTCTCTCTCAAATTTAGCAATCTTTGGAAGAACGTAATCAACCAGGTAAGGTGCTGACTGTTGTGTTAGCCGACTCTCTGTGTTGGATTGCATTGTATTTCTAAGTTCACTAGGTTTGTTTTTTACCTAATGACGATTTCTTGTGTTGCAATCACAACATCGTATTCTAGTATTTAATGTATTTTCTTTCGACGTGATGTTACCGAAAAAACCAAAGAGTAATTCCTGCAGTCACGAACGCTTCAACGTGGAACGCAAATTGAAAGCATTTTCATAACAATACATTTAAACCGCGTTTTAAATCAGTGTTGTTGTTCTTTTAAACTTGTTGTTGAAACCATATCTCATAGTGGTTGTTAAGGGGGCCCCGACTCGTAGCATTGGCCACCAGGGGGTGGCGTGGGGCAAGGCACCCCCAGCCTGTCCCACGCTCGTTACGCGACTGCGTCGACCCCTTGACCCCGACTAACCCCACCGATGGCGCGCTCCAGACGATTGCGAGGACGAGCCATAATGTCACGCATGGCCCTTCTCACGGCTAACGGACGGAAATATTTATATTTATTTTCTCAAGTGCCCGCAGCAAGCCTTGGTCATGCCACACATTAATGTTGAAAAATGACCTCAACAACGAGCTGATGCGAGTCTCATTACCGCCGTGATGTTTTTTCACGCGCGTGTGCGGCTGCGGCGGCGGTGGCAGTGGCGGCTGCGGCGATGGCGATGGCAGTTCTCGGGCTCAGCCACCGACGATTTGGCGAGCTGCGAGCCACCATCTCGGCGTTACCACACGCTCAGCGAGGGAGGACTGCGTCGTTAAAGCAGAGGAATAAATGTGCCATGCGCAAGGGTTAGGGTCGCAGCGTCGCTCCCGTTACAGCTCGTTCGTGACACACTCGTTGTGCTCTGCTTTGTTAACAAATTAGCCGCTGGCATTATATTTCATTTGTACCTCGACGTAGTTTTAATGAAAATTGGCGTCACTGTCTCCTCACCCTCGTTTCAATGTAATTATTGACGAAAGCAGATTGGATTCAGTGTTTGGAATTTGATAGCGATTGTTCTCTGGTGTACAGTAACTGGCCCAGCCTTGTGAATATGAAGGGCGCTGCGGTGGCTAGATGTTAAATACCTCGACTGGTATACAGGAGATCGTGGGTTCGATGTCTGTATGTTTGGAGTTTGCACGTTCTCTCCGTGGCTACGTGGATTTTTCTCCGAGTCCTCCGTTGTTTTTCCCTCTAAATTTATAAACAGACTGCTATAAATGTCCACATGATGATAAGCCACAACGTTGAGCTAATATTTGTGGCCACGTCGCCTCTGAAAAATACCTATACAGCTCATTGGGTATTACCTGGTAAAATAAAAAAAAATGTTTCGTTTGAAAATAATCACATCTGGAGATTGCCCAGTGCTCGTATAAACATGGAGATATGAATGATACAATGGATCACTCATTTAATTTGTACCCGTACAAAGTATCATTCATTGTGTTTCTGTTAAGCGTTCCGTTGAGTCTTCGGAATGTCCGTTATTTCGCTCCAGGTGCTGGAGCTTCTTCTGGAACAAAATTGTATCTGCCCCCTAGGAATGATGGCTTGAGTCAATTCCCCAAGGAGGAATTTTCACTCTCGAACCTTCACATCGCGAGTAAAGTGTGCTAACCGCAGTTGCCACCTGGCCGTTTTGTCACTCTTTCTGAGCTCTTAAACTCGAGCAAAAAAATGTGGCTATTTGCGGAGACACGACGCGTGCACTGGAAGAGCAGCAATAAAACAAGATCAGATGTGCTGCTGCATAGTAACGGCCCCAATTAGCGCCATCATCTCGTTGCTGCTGAAACAATTTCCCAGAGGCCAGACCCATAAACACCCCCACTTACACGAGGAGCAGAGCCACTTAGTCACACGAGGATGGACACCTCCCGATCAAGCGTGCTCACATTAAGGCACCCTTTCTTTGCATATTATAATTTTTCGGGACATTTACTGAACTTTCACACACACACACGTGCAGAGGCGTGGAGTGTTTAAATATTTATTAATACAATCGTTTACATCAGGGGTGGGGAACATCTGGCCCACGGGCCGTATAAGGCCCGCAAAATCATTTGGTCTGGCCCTGCCAAGGCAACCGCAGGCGGGACTCGAAATTCAATAAATCTAGGAGCAAACCTGTAAAAGCAGTTGCGAGTAGCAACATCATCAATACCAGCTAACATCACACGCCTCACCAAAGAGAAGCAGTTCCAGGCATCACATTAGGGGTGAGTTAATTAAATGTTTGACCAAATATAACGGGCTAATTTTTTAGTTGATCATTTTGAATGGCCCGCGAATGATGTTATAAATATCCAAATGGCCCTTGGCAGAAAAAAAGGTTCCCCGCCCCTGGTTTACATGGACGGTCCCTTGAGAAGGAGAGACTCGTTCGCAAGGGTGCCAAGTTTATGGATGGAAATAATTAGAATTCAGTCTTAATTGCGATATATTTAACTTTTTTTTACCAGGTAACAACAACAAAATTCTCACAATTATGTTTCGCCCATGCTATTGGATTCTACTCACAAGACAAATATCCGTTCAGAACTATCGCAGCGGGCAGTGCAACACCTCGTGGAAGGTAATGGTTCTGGAAATTTGGCTTCACAAAATTATGTCTGAAAGTTGGGTTAGTAGGCCTCTTGTCCAGACGAGGCAGGGCACATTTGGTATGCTCACTTTATTCTCAAAAAAGCTGGTACTAGTTTTATTGACACTCGAAGAATGATGGGTTGAGTTAGTTGTCCCCAACTGGGACTGGTGACCTTGTGGGTGCAAAAAGTCAAATGTTATCACGAAATAAGAATAGGTTTTACCCTTTGTGGCAACCTCTTATTATTTTGTCATACTTTAAAACTGGCAAAAAAAGTCTCAAGTCAAATGTTACTACACAACACCCCCGGACAGGTCACATGTAAGTGTATCCCTAAAATATACAAAAATCTTTTTTTGTTAAACCTGGGTTTTCTATCACATTTGTGAAAATCTTTTCCCACAATGCAATGCCGATTGTGCTATCGGCGTCATGTGTTCATGAGACCCAGAACCCACTCGGATCTATCGCCGATAGGTGCGACCCGGCGTCAAATAAGAGTGGCTCACGGAAGTGGATAATACAGGGCCACCTCTGAGATCCCTTCAAGTAATTTCTGATACACACGGTAGGGGGTAATCACTTTTACACCCACTGCCACTGAGAGTAATGTTCGTCGTCACGTGGGTGATCGGGCCGAGACCATCAACTCACTGCACTCGAGGGCCCGGTTTAATCACACCTGGGTCACCTGCATTCAATCCCCAGGGTCTGAGCGGTGCCAACTCAAGCACTCTGACCTCAGAGCCACCCGGCCAACTACTGCACGACTTACTTTTATAACAGCATGCCACACGACCGCCGCGAGGTGTGTGTGTGTGACTTCCATCAGCCGGGAAAATGCTGACGCTGAGTAAATCGGACCTGCATCGCTATAGCCGGCCTGTGCTGCCCGAAGCCATCGCACGAACGAAGCAACAAGGCGGTCCCTCAGCAGGCACGTGGGAATTATTTGGTTTTCTTCCAGAACTCGGAACCTCCGCCAAATGTGAACTTTTTTTGAACGCGGTTGAGTGAGCAGCAGCAGCAGCATCTGTCGCGTTAGTGGCTCTTGACGGAGAGGATTTGGGGTGGAAAGGAGAGTTAGGGATTTGGCTTGCAGAGTGAAGAGCTGAATAGCTATGGTACTGCATTTACTCGGGCACAGGGGCATGGTGGACTTTACTCTCCAGGTTTCACTTGATGTTGTTGAGTATACTGCGGTTGTTGTTATCGTTGCTAATATTATTATTATTATTTACGATGTTGTTGATGTTCAATATGTTGTTAATGATGAAGTTACGTTGATTATAATGATGTTAATTTCCGTTGATATCGCTATTGTTGATGGGTGTTAAGTGTCCACATCGCGGTGCCTCGGCAATTCCCCCCGGAGAGACGAGTGACTGATCCGCATTGAGCTCACGTCGTCTCTACTGCGGGTCAAAGTGCTCCGACTACAGTGCCACTCTCCCGCTTCGCTCATCGCAGCCTGCAGATCGGTGGAACAATTAGTGCTGGACATTTGCAGCTGCATTATCGTTGAACCGCAATTAAAAGTTTCTTGCCATGCTGCCACCACAATTCCATTAATAATCTCACCATTAACCTTTCGCTCAATCTCTTCTCCAGTTACCCCCACATGTCTCAATATCTCCTCCACGTTTATTGTCCCACACTCTTGCTCATTAAAATAAAATATATTTGCCTTCACTCCGATGTTTATACTTGCTTGTTATGGTAATAGCACGCAGGCAAAGGCTGCTTTTACCATCAAATGCGGCGTCTGCTTGTCTAACAGCGTGCGCCTCCCAAGGGAAATATCCGGGCCGTGGGGAGCACAAAGGAGACACGACACCGCACGCCACTGTGAAATTGCCCTCAAACGGTAGCGATGTAAAACAAGAATGGTGGCTTATCCTCCGAAAATGGGCTTCATACAGAGAGGACCGATTGGTTTTCACAAAACGATGGATTCCCTTTGACAAATCCGTGGCAAACGGATTGCTCCGCACAAAAGAAACCGCTTTCCCAAATGAATGTTTATGTTTTATTTATGTGTGTGTTTTTAAATCACGTAAGGTAATGGAAAAGCCAGTTTTGTAAATATGTCTTTTGCGAATGTATCATCAATAACTTTAGATACGCATGTTACATGATATGGGTCACAGCCAGACGTTTAGAAAATTCTTCCGGAACTTCTCCTGGCAGGAGCAGCAGATTCTCAAGTAGCATGCTCTTAGATCCTCTGTGAAATCGTGGTTTACTACAAACGTCAGTGATCTATTGGGATTACTAATATTAGGTCTAAAAACGTAGCTCGGAAAAAAATTGGATTATGCCAAATTTAGTTGAATAAAAGGAAAATATAAAACACAAGAAGAAGACTGTGAAAGCACCTGACTCTTGCTGAAATGCCTCAGCAACTCGAAGCCCCTAACATCTCATCTCGAATATCCAATGCCCTGTGGCAGTCTAGCCAAGTGGCATCTGTCAATGCGATGCACAAGGCGTGCGCAGCAGGCGGTTAGTTCAAAAACAAACATACTACCTCCGCTGACAACCGTATTAAAACCCAGAATCTCAGTGGTGCTGGCGCAGGGGGTATATGACAGTGTTAGAATCCATATTTGGCTGAACTGAGTTTCGCTTACTCAGATGCATCGCCTGGACACATGAGTTCAATTTCTGCAACAAATGTAACTGCAAAGCACTTCATGTCCTTCCCCGTGCGTTTCGTGATATTGACTCGACACACCACGTAAATTACCCCATGGCATCAAATTGTCCTAAAATTGGCAATTTGGCGTCTTCAATTAGCAACGCTGCACCAGCTAACAGGTTAATGCTGCCACGTTGCCCAGATTGTTTCAGCACGGCCAGTGTTTTCTATTAGGGTGTCACGTTAACGTACGTGTTTTGCTTTGTTTGTAATCGATACAGCTACACATGGCTCCATACGCACACTGCCACTCAGCGACTGGCACCTATTTAGATCATTTTGTTAGTGCATTCTTTTTTTTCTTGCGCGTGAGGGCAGCAATATGTTCAGGAGATAAATGGCAATGTCGAGGTCTTCTGGCCACGACGAGAGGGCTTCAGGAGAGAGTTCGTGTGGTTTTGCTGTTCCTCCCTCTCCTCCACTGAAGGAGCGCAGACAATCACAGTGGTTTATTCGGTGGTCCATAGATTTGGTTACATGGCCACAATCGCATTGATTAGGGCTTGTCGCCATACACAGATGCAGGCTGAGCCATTATATTATACTAGCCTTTTGCCCTTCCTAGGACGGAAGCTGTAATATTTACGAAAAAATTGAGCAGAGTATAATGTATCTTGTGTAAATTTAATGACAGTGAATCTTGCACAAAACGACGTCATCAAACACGTCACTGAATTTAACTGCAGTACTGTATTAATGGCAGTGATGCTTGCACAAACTATGTCATAAAACACCTAACTTAATGTCACTGTAGCACTGTATTTAAGTGACCTTCAATTAGGCTTTTGCCCATCCTAGGACGGAAGCTGTAATATTAAAGATGTACATTTACGTTTTCTTGCGTGATTGTAATTTCTTTTAGGAATTGTTGCACGTAAATAAAATTTTCTTAACTTAAAAAATGAAACCTCAGTATACGATATTTTGTGTGAATCTCTTGTTCTGTCTTAATGGCAGTGATTCTGACACAAAACTACGTCATAAAACCCCTCACTTCATGTCATTGTAGCACTGCATTTAACTCACCTTCAATTAGTTAAAAATGACTGCTCTGATACTTTATTTTCTTTTGCTTTCGCTCGATGGGGTTGTAATCAATTTGAATTCGATACAATGTCTGGAAAATCACAGAGAAATGTAAAAAAAATATCATAATTTAGAAGCAAAAATTAGACTTACCTTTTGTTTCAAGTGCTGAAGAGATAAAGACACCAAATACGCTTTGTTGCTGCGTATAATTATTTATTTGATTAACTTTAAATAAAGCAACGTCAAATTGAAAGCGAATTTGCGTAAAAAAATGTATTGCTTATGATAGTGACGGTGGGGGGGGGGGGGGCTCTTTGGCAGTGACGTCCCGGTCGGATGTAGCACTGTGCTGCGAATATTTATTTTTTACCGTAATTTTCTGTAAACAAACATGATATTTGAAGCGACTTTGCGAAAAAAAATGTCCTTCTGCTCGACCTTCTTCTGCGTGAATGACGGGGGGGGGGGGGGGTGCGGCATGTGGAGTGACATCACGCGCGTTACACACATTTCTAGGCTATTATAGTATTGTAATAAAAGACTCGGACGCTTCTCTCTGTCCTGTGTCCTTTATTTGGGTTCGATCTCTTTCCCTCACGGTACTCCCCTATATACTCTCTACCCTGTAGCCCCAGGCTGCTGTCGCTCCCGTAGCCCACACTCTGCAGCCCCAGGCTGCTGTCGCGCCGTGCAGACCCCTGCTGCCGACTCCTCCCTTGCAGACCCGCTGCTCTCTGCAGCCTCCTCGCTGCTCCTCCTGCCCCCGGGCCGGTCACCGTTAGCCGACGGTGCCGATCCTCCTGGCTTGGGTGTGTGGCGACCTCGCCACTCTCTCTCACCCTTCGCCCTGCGTGGCCTCTCACTTCTCCTAGTCCCCGATCACTCCCGACCGCTTCCGGTTACCCCCCTTATAGACCCTTACCCTCTCCCCCACGTGACGTAACTCCTCCCCCCATGACGTCACTTCCGGAAGGTCGTTTACGCCCGCATTACACCACCCTCCCCCGTAGAGAAAATCCAGCCGACCTCGGCTGAACACAACTCCAATATGCAATGCGAGCGAACACGACCGAATACGTAAAAGGACACAGAACACACGATAATATACGGAAAGAACAAGAACACAACACAATAATTAACGAAATGTGAGGGATTTCGAGCGGGTGCGGGTCGCCGGGCCGTCCCGGACGGTCGGTGGCCCTCCCGCCGAGCGGGAACGTGGCAGGGTTTTAAGAGTGACAGGCTGAAGTTCGTCTGTCGCTATTGGAGGCCTGGCAACGTCCCGGTCCCCTGTTTTTGAAGGCGCAGCACCAGAGGCGTCCCGCAATCGTGTCCGCGGCAGGGTAGGAAGGGCTGCGGGCCTCAAAGGTTCCGCAGCCGTGGTAGGCGCACCCCGAGCTGGGTCCGCTTTCCCCTGCCGCGTCACGGCCGGCTCGTTTGTGAAAGGCACGACAGGCGCTCTAGCAAAGTCAGCAGGCACAGGCAAGGGCGAGTCGGCAGCAACAGACCCCGGCAAGGCAACCTCAGGAGATGACGCATCCGGTCGAGGGGCCACGTATGGTTTCAACCGAGATGTATGGACGAACCAACGCCGAGAACCAAACCGAACACGCGCCGACTGTGGGTTGGGAACCTCGATGAGGCGAACCGGCCCTTGCCATGGCTTATGTAATTTAGAAGAGGTACCTGGCCGCACCTGTGGACAATGGAGCCAGGCCAGGTCCCCCGTTTTCCAAGGGCATTCCCCTTTTGAACGTCGCGCACACCGCTCGTTCCGAGCCTGGGCTTTGGCCATAGCCATGCGAGCCTCCACCCGCGCTTCAGTGACTCGGCGAACGGTGTCCTGAATGTAATCAGGAAGAGGCTTGACAGGTCCCCTCGCCTCGGTTCCCAACTGTTCATTAATCGGCGGTACGTTTTCACGACCGTACATTAGAAAAAACGGCAAATATCCTGTAGCCGCATGCGGCGTCATCCGGTACGCTGAAAGCACCCCAGGGATATGCAAATCCCAATCCGATTGTTTTTCACTAACCGTATGGCACAACATGGCGGACAGGGTCCGATTAAGCCGTTCCACCATACCATCCGTTTGTGGGTGGTAGGGAGATGTCCGTATTTTTTTTGTACCCAGCACCGCACACACTTCCCCCAACAATTTGGAGGAAAAATTCCGGCCTTGGTCTGTAAGGAGCCTCTCCGGCGCCCCTTTGTCCATAACATACCCAAAAAGAAAGGCGTCCGTGATAGACGCCGCTGACTGGTCAGGCAAAGGCCAGGCCACCGGCCAGCGGGAGAGGTACTCCACCCCTACCAGCAAATATTTATTTCCCCTAGCGGATGGCGGAAAGGGTCCCAAAATATCTAACGCCACCAACTCATTAACTCGAGACACCTGGATGGATTGTATCGGCGGTACATATGGATGTTTAGGCGGCTTACGGCGGGCACAATCGGGACACGCGCGAACGTGCCCGACGGCATCCGTCGTCATGCCGTGCCAATAGTAGTCTCGCTGCAGCGTCAATAGCGTCTTCTGCACCCCCAGATGTAAAAGCGTGTCACAATGCAGAGTCCTAATCAGTTCGTACCGCAATGATGCCGGTACAACCAGACGCCAGCGTTCCTGCATCCCTTCCCTCCACATCAGCAAGCCATCACGGAGAGCGGTTTCCGGCACGCCGCCCGCACCGAGTCGCCCACTCCCCTTGACAGGCCGCTTACGTAACGTTACCAAGGAATCATCGAACATCTGTTCCCGAATCCACACAGACCTCGGGAGATGTAGAATGCCATCAGCTGGTCCCCCATCAGCTGGCCCCGGCTCAAGTGGAGCTTCCGGCACTTCGACTGCCAGCGCGACAGGCGGAGGGGGGTGCTGAATCGGGCCACACCTGTGCGTCCCCGACGCACATGCGCAAGGGGATCGCTGCAGCAGCCTGGAAAGTGCGTCCGCATTAGCGTGACGCACTCCCTTCCGATGGTGAATTTGGAAGAAAAATTCTTGCAGCGTGTCCAACCATCGCGCCAGCTGGCCGGATGGTTGGTCCATTTTAAGAGCATACTGCAAGGCCGCATGATCCGTGCGAACAATAAACGAACGACCGTACAGATACGGTCGAAATTGGCGGAGAAAAAAAACAATAGCCAAAAGTTCCCTGCGAGTGACACAGTAGCGGGTTTCAGCGGGAGACAAAACCCGGCTACCATACGCGACCACGCGTTCTACACCATCTTTGGACTGAGATAACACCGCCCCAATACCCGTGTCACTCGCATCCGTATCCAGAATGAAGGGATGCGCAAAATCCGGATAATCCAACGTCGGTGCCGTAGCCAATAGATCGCGTAGGCCTCGAAACGCCGCCTCCTCCGGGGGTCCCCAAGCGAACTTGCGTCCTTTACCCGTCAGGAGATGCAAAGGCCTCGCGATCGTAGCAAAATTTGGAACAAACCTCCGATAGTATGAGGCGAACCCCAAAAACCGACGCACATCCCCCACCGTGGCAGGGGTTGGCCAGTCACGGACGCACGCAGTTTTGTCCGGATCCGTGGCCACCCCATCCGCACTGACGATGTGGCCCAAATAACGCACGGAGTGTTGCAGCAGGTGACATTTCTTGGGCTTAAATTTCAAATTAGCAGAACGCATCCTGGTGAACACGGCCTCCAACCGCGATAAATGCTCGTCAAATGTGCGGCTGAAAACGATAATATCGTCCAAATATATAAGACATGTCTCCCACTGCAACCCCGTTAACACCAACTCCATCAACCTCTGAAAAGTGGCAGGGGCTGCATTCAGCCCCATCGGAAGACAGTTAAATTGAAATAACCCCTGCGGCGTACGGAAAACAGTCTTTTCCCGCGAGAACTCGTCGAGGGGAAGCTGCCAGAAGCCCGAAGAGAGATCTAGCGTTGAAAAGAACTTCGCCCCCGACAAGGCATCCAGAGAGTCGTCCATACGCGGCAGGGGATACGCATCCGCCACCGACACCTTATTTAATTTACGAAAGTCTACACAAAATCGCAATTTGCCATCTTTCTTCTTGACCAAAACAACAGGTGCGCCCCATGGGCTGTTAGACGGAGATATTATGTCCGCAGCCAACATGTCATCCACTGCCCCTCGAACATGCTCTCGCTCAGCCGGACTCATCCGATGCGAGTTCAACCGAATAGGGGCAGCGTCCCCTGTGTCAATATGATGGTAAAGCAAGGAGGTGCGTCCTAAGTCCAAATCATCGGAACTAAACACATCAGAATAGCTCGATAACAATTTACGAATCGCACAACGCTGTTCCCCAGAAAGAGCTGAATTCTCCCCACACAATTCAGCAATCCAGCGGTCATCCACAGCTCCGGGCCCCGAAACACCTCCAACAACCCCCCGGCCGGACAGATCATCATGAGCTGTAAACGCAGTGGTGGCATGTGCCACCACGGTACCCGCCGGCACACACACGCTTTCGGCACTCGCGTTAAGCACCTGCAAGAACGGCTGCTGGTCTGGCCTAACAATAGTTTGTGCCCCAACGAGCGCCGATCCACCCGTGATGGTGGCGGACGGTGACAACAAAACCCCAATCGCTCCTTGACGACCAGGTACAGGCTTCCGATAATGCAAAGGAATGAGAATCTGTGAGCCAGGTGGAATATCCACAGACACTTCGGACAACGCCTGCACCAGGGCAGGCGTTGTCCGACGGGAGCAGGTCGCCCCCAGGGCGACGGCAAAAAGGCAATTTTACGGCCTTCCGGTAATTGAATGCAGTTATCATTAATTCTAATTAAAATGGGCTTTTTGGCCAGAAAATCGGTCCCTAATAAACAAGGAACCGCAACAGACCTCGAAATTAACACAATACCCGAGGCCGACACTCCCCCGATAGCAATTGTAGCATACACCTGGCCCACAATGCCCATGCTACCCCCGTTCGTGGCGACGCAGGAAGCGTAAGCCGGACTCACGGACCCTGGTGGGATGTTCAAGAGATGGAATATAACATCCAAAATAATGGTCGCGGATGCCCCGGAATCTACCAAAATCCGTACGTCCACCCCTTGTATCGACCCAGGTACGGTGGACGAACCGGTAGCGGCCGCGACGACCCGCCGAGCCAACTTACGCCACTGCGTTACCGAACGACAAGGCACAGTCAATGGTCTCCCGTTATTAAAAACACCCGGATCGCATGACAACGGTGATGAGTGAGGTGTCAAGCCTTGCCGGGTGTCTGGTGCGCACCGACTTGCCTGTGCTGGCGAATCCTTCCTCGGAGCGGCCGCTGTCGAGGCCTCCTGCTGGGGCGGACCCGGGACGCGGGCCCAACAGTCCCTGGCATAATGGCCCTTACGCCCGCAGCGAAAGCAGTCGATGTTATTGCGCCTTGCTGCGGGTGCCCCGTCCCGACGCGGCCGTGTCGGCGGCGCAGCCCGCGGCTCCGGCCACGGAGCAGCGGCAGCCGACAGCTCCTGCGGGCTCCTGTCGTCCGGCACATAAACCGCATTCTTGGGGTCCCAACCCACGGCTCCCCCTTCGACGATGGGCCCACCCATCCACGCCGTGACCTGCTTCCACCGGCGCAGGTTGAACTGGGCGTCCAGACACTTAGCCGCAGCCCGGGATGTGAGCTTCTCATGACCGCACACCGGCATGGGAATGCCGAGATCCCGGGACAACTCCAACATCTTCCCCAGGATGAGAGGTTCCAACAGGTCAGGCTCCATCTCCGGGTATGCGGCCATTGCCAGCTCCAGTACCGCGCCCCTATACGCCACAGGAGACTCCTCGGGTGCGCGTTGTCGTTGCGCAAACCGGCGATGAGCGTCATCCGGCGGCTCGTAAGCGTCAGCCATTTCGTCGAACACACCACGCAATGTTTTCTTCTTCGCGGCTTTTATAGAGCGAAAGAATCTAACGGACTCATCATCAAGGAGAGTCGGAAGAACTTCTAATGCCTCGGCGTCAGTCCACCCCGCCGAGCGCACCGCTGCCAAAAATCTGCAGGCGAACGCACTCCAATCGCCCCCGATGGAGAATTCCTTGACAGTCGTTAGGTGACGACTGCTACGCCTTGGCGCGTTCCCTCCAGCCGCTGACTCTTCCGGTGGCATGTTCAACATGGCGTCGCAGCGTGGTGTCGACAAGATGGCGGCCTTCCGTCGCGGAGGGCCCAAAATGGCGGCTTCCCGCCTTTCGTCGTGCGCCACGCCCAAGATGGCGTCTTCATGCCGCGTGGCTGATGGCGTCGACATTGAAGACAACCAGGGCTCCTGCGGACCACCAACATCGCCTTCCGACGCCGTCCTCAGCGTAACAAGCGCACACAACTGGGCAAGCACGTTCTTGAGAGTCTCAAGTTGCTCCGCCATCTGACTCCATGTCAAATCCGCGTCCTTTGGTGCAGACTGGTCCGCCGACGTGGCGACATCTTGGACCCCTGGACCCGCACTCGTCCCAGCACGGATCTCCTCCTCTGCCAGAGTCGGATCCACCGCAGGAGGAAGGTCATCGTCGTCGGAAGATGAAGCCGATGCCGGAGACGGAATATTCTTTTTTCTCAATTGTTTAGCCATACCGTTACACTTCGACACCAGTGTAATAAAAGACTCGGACGCTTCTCTCTGTCCTGTGTCCTTTATTTGGGTTCGATCTCTTTCCCTCACGGTACTCCCCTATATACTCTCCACCCTGTAGCCCCAGGCTGCTGTCGCTCCCGTAGCCCACATTCTGCAGCCCCAGGCTGCTGTCGCGCCGTGCAGACCCCTGCTGCCGACTCCTCCCTTGCAGACCCGCTGCTCTCTGCAGCCTCCTCGCTGCTCCTCCTGCCCCCGGGCCGGTCACCGTTGACCGACGGTGCCGATCCTCCTGGCTTGGGTGTGTGGCGACCTCGCCACTCTCTCTCACCCTTCGCCCTGCGTGGCCTCTCACTTCTCCTAGTCCCCGATCACTCCCGACCGCTTCCGGTTACCCCCCTTATAGACCCTTACCCTCTCCCCCACGTGACGTAACTCCTCCCCCCATGACGTCACTTCAGGAAGGTCGTTTACGCCCGCATTACAGTATTACATTGGGCGCCGCGGTGGCGAGATGTTAACTACCTCGCCTGGTATAGAGGAAGTCGTGGGTTTTCCCTCCATATTTAGAATGAACATGCATTTAGAGTATTTGGCTGCTATAAATTTCCACATGATAAGCCACTTCGTTGAGCTTTTATTTGTGATAAACAGATCGCTTCTGAAAAAGAGCTACATAGCTCAGTGGACCTTAAATGGTAAAATGTAAAAATATATATATACAAAAGTTTTCTCTGTCTATATCTATCATTTTCTTTGCCAGGAGGATTAGCAAACAGCGTGCCCAACAACAACAAAACACACACGCGTGGATATCTCTTAAACTTTGGGTCACAAGTTCAGAATCCTACTCTCTGCACTGCTATTTGTATGTATCTTCGATAGGTTTGGCGGCTCGCACCTGACATCTGCGTGATTCACCTCCCCCCATGCGCCTCCACAGCACTGGGATACAGACGACCTCCTCAGATGCGTGGAGCTGCTAGTGAAGCCCTCGACTGGTGCACCGCTCACAGGGCATGAAGATAGTGCCTCCGTGATGGCCTTCGTGTTATGAGACTGACATAGCGTGTCATTGTGACAGGTACGGCAAAATTCGACCGTGTCCGGTGCTCGCCGAGAATACATTGTGATAAGGTTACACACAAAGTTCTTGCCAAAAATGAAACACAATACTTTGCTGATCTCGTCAAGGAGAATACATCATCATGCAAACTTCGGTGAACTTAACAGCAGCAGCTTTTGACTCAACATTAAACAAAGACGGTCACCGCATCGCGCGCTTTCAAATGCGCTTCTGCAGCCGTCTGGAGTGCTCTTCCTTCCCATATCAAGAAGCCACTGCAGCTATGCACTTTTAAATTATCTGGATTGAAAACTCATTTTTTAAGAGGTGATTTTGTGTTTAGTTTGTTGCCCTCCCCCTCACCTCTGATTAACATGGTTGGCTACATACGTGCAAAAAAAGTTCAACAAACATGACAGTAGAGTCAACCTCTGGTGTGAGTGGACTAGTGGCCACGGGAGGTAATGACAGGGGAGCCAACCTGCAGTGCGATTGGACTAGTGGCCATGGGAGGTAATGACAGGGGAGTCAGCTTGCAGTACGAGTGGACTGGTATCTGCGGGAATGATCGAGAATAGGAGCGTGGCCAGGTGACGGAAGAGGATGGTAAAGTCCGCCAGTAGAGCGAGCGTCTAGAACTAGCGAGAAGGTTCAGGAATGGGGGCGTGTCCTCGGACCGTATATAAGGGAGATGCTGTTGCAGTGGGGTCTCCGAGCACATGGCTCCTAAATTAATGAAAGCATCTCAAGACATGATAGCTGATGTGGTAAAATTTTGTGGAAAGGCCTCCATCATTGACGGTGCAGGCAGGCCTTCGCCCAGAAATGTATTGGCAAAGGGCAGTGTAATTATTATGCTTCATACTGAGAGAATATATATGTCTGGCTGGAGCTGGTTTAAATTATGGAGCTCACAATCAGAAGGTATTGAGTTAAGTGGTTGATGCAGACCATCCTCCTTATGGGGGATGATAAAATTGGTACCAAGTTGTAATGGGCTTGGCTCCCATCGTGAGAATGTTGAATTCAAAGCACCGCTTGGGGTCTGCCAACAGAGAGAACCATTGCCTCACTTATTGTGCGCAGACACGTTTAGACTAAATATTCGGCAGTCGTGAAGATTATTCATCGCACACGCCAATCACGTAAGGTAAACGTTGGCGCGAATCCAGCATTGTCTTCAACTGGTTAATTAAACAGCACTTACTTTAATGGGATAATGAAGTGGGCGCTTACTTTAATTAGTTAATTGAGCCACGTAAAAGCCTCCACATACAGGAATGGGGCGGGCAGGGGGTGGGTGGTGCATTTTGAGTCCGAGAATGTTGGGCCGTGGACGTGAGCGGTGAGTGGGGATTTTGAGTGCTTGGGCTCAGCTCATTTGACTTCTCGGAGGCGAAATTGGCGTTCACTGCTCTGGCGTCATTGCATCATCATTGGGTCGGGAAATCCACGTTCACATGGCGAGAGGGGGAATTTACTCCAAAGAAAAATGACCACCGTTGACTTTCCAAAGGTGGTGCTAATATTATCGATTGAATACACAGGGATGATGATTAATACTATGGGGTAGTATCAACCCCCCTTTATGTATGTTGGTGTGTTGAACTTATTTTGCAACAGACGTAGCCAACCATGCTAAATCGAGGTGCGGGGTGAAGGACAACACACAACACAGAGTTGGAACTTACGACCTCAGATACCAACGACTTGATGTTAACTATCTCCCCTTTGTATGCAGGTGGTCGTGGGTTCGATCCAGACCCTGACGCCAGCTGTATATTTGGAGTTTGCATGTCTCTCTCCCCGGGTCCTCTGGGTTTTCCCTCCACATTTAGAAATGTAGTGGGTACAAATGGAAGGAGGCTTCTCTGGAGGCAACACGTTTATTATTCAATAACGATACAGCTTAAGACAAAGGGGTTACGGCCCCTTTCACCCGATATTCTAAGGAGGTATGTCCTCCTCACTAGCGTGCCCTACACACTGAGAGAGCTGTCCGCTAAGGGTCCTCCGGCTAGTGGGACCTAGGGAGGCTAACCTGACCCGACCCAGCCAAGATCCTCGGGTCCGGCCCCCGGCTCCAGGTCTTCCAGGTGGCGTCTTGAGTCTTCGAGTGGACGATAACTGCTGGGCCCGTTCAGGGACCTGGCTTTTATACACACCTTCCTTCTGGAATCTTCCCGAGTGACCAGTAGTGCGACGTCATCCCCCCAGCCCCCTTCTTGGGGTCTGGGTACTGTTGTATATATTGGATCTTGAAAATTATAAGAATAATAAAAGTTAACTGAAATTTAAAAATGTGTAATTATCCGAAACCATGCTAAAATAGGCAATTATGCTAATTAAGAAGGTGGTATTGCAATATATTATTCAAATGTATGTAATTATGCTAATGTATGTAATTATGATTCGTTTCGTTGTCTAGGGTTGTATTATTGTAGTGCCTGAAATACGCGCCTCACGCGGGTGTGGGTGTACGCGCGCGCAGAGTACGGTGGGAGCAAACGAGGTCGAGGTTGTTATTGTTGCTAGGCGTGAGGAGAAGGCCAGAGACGGGTAGGGGGCGATTAAGGACACAGGACGCTGATTGGCTGGGAGTTGTTATTGTCCAAATGTGGTGCCACGCTGTCTGAGGACAGTAACAGGTGATAGGGGGCGATTAAGGACGTAGGGCACTGATTGGACGGGAAGTTGTTTTTGTCGCTAAGTGGCACCGCATTGTCTGGGAAAACATGTCAGGTGCCAGCAGGGGCTAGAGGGCGATGGGCGTCACGGGGGGACGCCACCGATTAATTGGAAATTAATTGGCTTGGGGATAAAGACAGGGGATTTTGAAGGAGACGGGAGTTCGTGCCTGGGAAGAGAAGAGAGATGTTGGAGCTGAAGCAGTGGAGCCAGAAGCAGTGGAGAAGTGTAGGGTAGCAGTGGAGAAGCGTAGGGTAGCAGTGCAGAAGTGTAGGGTAGCAGTAGAGCAGTATATTGGTAGCAATGGAAAAGCCAGCAGAAGCGGCTGGAGTGTGACGGCGAAACCAGCAGAAAGCGGCTGGAGTGTGGCTGAGAAGCCGATAGTGATACGGCTGAGTGTGACGGGAGAGCCGATAAATAGCGGCTGAACTGTGACGGAGAAAGTGGAGAGGAGAGTCAACGGAGGAGAGACGCGAAGCGAGCGAGGCCGGCGGAACGCGGCGAGCGAGCAGAGAGCGCGAGTTGGAGGAATGTTGATTGGTGTTAGCTGGAGGAATGTTGATCGGTATTAGCGAAATAAAGTGAGAGAGAAAAGGAAGAAGCTGTCATGTCAAGTTGAGCACTACATTATCAATAGGGATAAAAGAATGAAGAAGGTGTACTTGTATGAAGTTATGCAAGTGTGATGTAAGTATGCTGATTAAGCTCGGCTTCGTAGTCTAGGATTGTATTATCAATCGGCATAATACAATGATTCTCGCTTTAACTTTTACTGATTATGTTTTAGTGTTAATGTCAGGTCTCAAAATTCAGATCTTTCCGCAGGATACAGTTCTTATAATTAAGATTAGGCACCACTCAGACTCTTCTGTGTTTAGCAACTTTAATATCTAAAACACTCTAACATGCGAAGGCTTATGCTCAGAATTGTCAACACAGTACTCCTCGAGATGTCCTACTCATTGATCCGTACATTTAACCCTTAATGGTTAAGTTTGTTAAACTGGGTAACAGAACAATTGGCTAATTCCTCAGAGTAAAGCAAGCATACACAGTGATGGGAAAAAGTCCTTAAAAATTAATGTGACAATATTCATACGAACAGTAATAAAGAAACATGTTCCTAAAGTAAAAGTAATTATCATTAATTCATTGGTAAGATTATGCAATTAACGAAAACGAATGACTAAAATACCTCTAAACAATCGTATTCATGTGTAATAAAGGACTCGATCACTGGGTCTGTCTCCGTTGTCCTTTATTTGGGTTCTTTACACTTGTCCCACACGGCCCTCGCTCAGAGCCTCTCCGCTTGGCAGCTCCACAGCTGCCTTCGCTCCCGTAGCCTCCTCGCCTCTGCAGCTCCGCTGCAGGTCCCCTGTGCAGTCCTCCAGCTGCCCTCACTGCAGCTCCACCGCTGCTCCTCGTTCCTCCGTGCTCGGTCACCGCTGGCCGACGGTGCTGAGTCTTACTCTGTGTGTGTGGCGATCTCGCCACTCTCCAACCTCCGCCCTGCGTGGCCTCACTCTATCTCTATCTCCCACACTCTCCCGTCTCTTCCGGTATCTCTCCCTTAAGACCTCACCCCTCTCTCACACGTGACCTAACTCCTTCCCCCCATGACGTCATATCCGCGAGGCCGTTTACGCCCGCATTACACCACCCTCCCCCATAGAGAAAATCCAGCCGACCTCGGCTGAACAATAACGACACAAGTAATGCGAGCGAACACAACCATCACACATGCAAGGACAACGCAGCATACAATAAATATAACAACAACAAAACACAACAGTAAAATTCAACGAAATGTAAGGGACTTTGAGCGCGTGCGGGTCGCCGGTCCGTCCCGGACGGGCGGCGGCCCTCCTGCAGACCGGGAACGTGACGGGGTTTTAGGAGCGACAGGATGAAGTCCTCCTGTCGCTATTGGAGGCCCGTCAACGTCCCGGTCCCGTGTCCCTGAAGGCCCAGCGTCGGGGGTGCGTCGCGATCGTGTCTGCGGCGGGGTCGGAAGGGCGGCGGGGCTCGGAGTCCCCGCAGCCGTGGTAGGTACACCCCGAGCAGAGTCTCCTGTCTCCAGCAATGTCACAGCCGGCTTGTCTGTAAAAGGCACGACAGGCGCTCTTGCAAGGTCAACAGGCACAGGCAAGGATGAGTCGGCAGCAAGAGACCCCGGCAAGGCAACATCAGGAGATGACTCATCGTTTCTAGGGGCCACATATGGTTTCAAGTGCGACGTGTGAACGAACCAACGCCGAGATCCAAACCGAACACGCGCGGACTGTGGGTTGGGAACTTCGATGAGGCGAACCGGCCCTTGCCATGGTTTGTGTAATTTAGGAGAGGGTACCTGGCCGCACCTGCGGGCAATGGAGCCAGGCCATGTCCCCCATCTTCCAGGGGCACTCCCCCTTTGAGGGTCGAGCACACCGCTCGTTCCGGGCCTGGGCTTTGGCAGTAGCCATGCGGGCCCCTTCCCGCGCCTCAGTAACATGGCGAACGGTATCCTGAATGTAATCAGGAAGAGGCTTAGCAGGTCCCCTCACTCCAGTTCCCAACTGCACATCCATTGGCGGCACGTTTTCGCGACCGTACATAAGGAAAAACGGCGAATATCCTGTAGCCGCATGCGGCGTCATCCGGTATGCCGAAAGTACCCCAGGGATATGCAAATCCCAATCCGATGTCCTTTATTTGGGTTCTTTACACTTGTCCCACACGGCCCTCGCTCAGAGCCTCTCCGCTTGGCAGCTCCACAGCTGCCTTCGCTCCCGTAGCCTCCTCGCCTCTGCAGCTCCGCTGCAGGTCCCCTGTGCAGTCCTCCAGCTGCCCTCACTGCAGCTCCACCGCTGCTCCTCGTTCCTCCGTGTTCGGTCACCGCTGGCCGACGGTGCCGAGTCTTACTCTGTGTGTGTGGCGATCTCGCCACTCTCCAACCTCCGCCCTGCGTGGCCTCACTCTATCTCTATCTCCCACACTCTCCCGTCTCTTCCGGTATCTCTCCCTTAAGACCTCACCCCTCTCTCACACGTGACCTAACTCCTCCCCCCCATGACGTCATATCCGCGAGGCCGTTTACGCCCGCATTACACTTGTAACTCGACGGGCAGCAATGCTTTTCACGATCAGCTGATATTTAACGTACCACCTTGGAATGGCCACCGTTTTTTAAACACAATGATAACTTTGTGGAACAATCTTATTACTCCCAATATGCGTGTTATGTGTGTGTGTCTTCTTTGACACTTGTTGACTTGGCGGCTTAGGCGGTACAGCGCTCGTTGTACTGAAAATACCACGGGTTCCCAGCAGGGCCGCTGGGACGACGTGTGTGTGTGTATTGAACACACGGCGCTCTTGCCTGTGCCACACTCTTCCTCTTGGCGTTGCCAGCTCTCTCCACTGCTGGTTGGTTGAGTTGGTGCGATGCTCGCCGTCGGAGGTGCGCGATGATTCCGTCGTCAGATAGCGCTCGCAGCTAGCTCGTCTGCTGGTCGCCGTTCCTCACTCTTGTCTTGGTTCCCAGCTGGTCCTTGTCGGTGTGTGTGTGGGTCGAACCCATAGCACTCTCGCCAGCGCTCTCCTCATGGGTGGCTGGTCACGCTCTTTCCCCTGCTCCGTGCTCTCTCCTTGCTCTCTCCGTGCTCTCGCCCTTGGCGTGCAGCTGCCAGCTTCGCGCAGACACCCGGTGGTGTTTCTCCCGCCTTTACCTCAGGCTGCGCCAGCTGTCTCCATGCTCTCTCCACTACTCCGTTCTCTCTCCGTGCTTTCTCCGTGCTCTTTCCTTTATCGTGCAGCTGCCAGCTTCACATGGGCACCCATTGGTGCCTCTCCCGTCCTTACTTCAGGGCTGTGCTTGTTCAGGCTCTTTCTACTGCTCCGTTCTCTCTCCTTTGGCGGGCAGCTTCCAGCTTCTCACTGGCATTCAGTGTTGCCTCTCCCACCCTTCCAGCAGGGCTTCGCTTAGTCGTTGCTCAACTTTCGTGCTCTCCGTCTTTCTTCCAAAAGGGCTCCTGCTGTGAGCTGCTCGTCGCTGGCTGGATCACTCACTCTCAAAACTTGTAAATTGTATTAGCACACCTCTTACACAACTCTGATAGCTTAGTACAATACAACTTATCGCAATCCTTGACTCTGCAAGCGACTCATAACATCAGGATAAATGTAGAATAAAACTTTCTGCGATACCGTCGGTTCATGTCGAACTTAGCTCTGAACAATACATCTTCCCTTCTCTCTGCGAGACACGACACCCATGGTTGATCTCGAGGCCATGGCCCGGAGCCTGACCCTTGCAAGACTGAGTTGCATGCTCTGTGTCCTTGCTTATATGTGAAATTCGCCCACCTCAGCTCGCCTTCTCACAACGGACCGGAATTCCTTTGATTTCGATCTCAGCCTGTGGGAACAGCTTTTTGTCCGATGTGTGTGTGTGTGTTCTAATTTTATTGAATATACAGTGAGGGGAAAAAAGTATTTGATCCCCTGCTGATTTTGTACGTTTGCCCACTGACAAAAAAATGATCAATCTATAATTTTAATGGTAGGTTTATTTGAACAGTGAGAGACAGAATAACAACAACAACATTCTGAGAAACGCATGTCAAAAATTTGCATTTTAATGAGGGAAATAAGTATTTGACCCCCTCTCAATCAGATTTCTGGCTCCCAGGTGTCTTTTATACAGGTAACGAGCTGAGATTAGGAGCACACTCTCATCAAGGCCTGGTTCCTGTCCCCTTCCTCAAGTCACCCCACTATCAATGGAAACAGTTTTTCAACTTCCTAGTTTTTCAACTTCCTGCAATAATTAATCTGTAAGGAGGAGGGGTTCTTCTTGTCCGGCTGCGTTCTCCCCCCCTCTTCCCTCCCGGTTGGAGGTGTTAAATTTTCTTGTCTCTCACAAAGAGGGGTGCCGTCTCTTGAAGTGTTACCATGTTTTCCGTTTATTCTTATGGGTTGTAAGTTGAGAGAAAAAAACATTATTTTCCACCCCTTATCTTAGTATTTATCCCTTTTTGCGGTGTTGACTCTGTCAGTGACTCACTGTATGTTTTTGAGCAGTGTTTTCAGTACGCGTGGTTTGGAATTTCTTCATGGTGTTTGATATTTCAAGGGGAGGCGCCCTTCCTGCATGTGTGATTCATTGCTACCACGTGTTTCTGGAAGACAAAGGCGGTGTGGATACTCTGAGTCTATGGAATACATATTATCTTGATCGTGTGTGATTGACCTGTTTCGCATTTTATTTCTTCTGGATGGCCCTCGGTCTAATACTTCATAATTATTATTTCGTTTATATTTAGCCAAGATTTGTGATCTACCATAATTGTTACCACAGGTATTCCGAGGGTTTTATTAACCTTTGTTCCCCGTCTGTATACAGGGATCCGTGCTTTTTATTCTGAAGTAATACAGTGATACCCCGGAGATCGAACTTAATTCGTTCCAGAAGGCCATTCGAACACCGATTTGTTCGAACACCGAATTCATTTTCCCCATAAGAATTAATGTAAATGACATTAATTGGTTCCAGACACAATAAATCTCTCATTATAAAGCATTTTTACATGAACTTTACAGTAATTACATGCATAAATCATACACAAAAACAAGAAACACATTAAATAAATGGAATAAATGAATAAATATATGGAATAAATTAAATAAATGAACATTGAACTTCACTTTACCTGTAGTAAGGAGAGTTTATGGCTTGAGTGGAAGGTGCTGAGGAGGAGAAGGTGGTGGTGTTATTGTTTGGAAGGGAAGTCCCTTTCCATAATAATGTCGGGTAACTGCCCTTCTGGGGTTCTTTCTCTTTTGTGTCTCTTTTCTGCCACTAACTGTGAGTCACTTGAGCTGTTTCTGACTAAAAACTTATCTATAGAGGTTATCATATGGTAAAACCTTTGTCTGGGCAAACGTCATGCACGCTGGCCATACGCATCTCAGCCGTACAGGTTCTTTCAAGTCGCGATTGCCCGTTCGACCTCCGAATTTTGTTCGGTTTCCGGGGCAATTTTTTTAAAGAAATATTGTTCGTAAACCGATTTGTTCGAGTTCTGGTGCGTTCGATCTCCGAGGTTCTACTGTATTTTGATATCCTGAGGTTGAACATATAACTAAGTATTGACTTAAGCTTTCGTGGCTGCCGGAATTCATGTTCTTTGGTTCTTTCGGTAAAGTCACGTAGATAGAAAGAAACAATAAATAAACAATGTATGTGGTGAATAGAGTAAAGTAAAATAAGTCATAATAAAAGCCACTAATGCAGACTGCAGTCTGATTATTAATCTGAGAGTGTCGTAGCAGTCTATAATGTAAATGTATTCTTGTCGCTAAGTTTAGAACTTTACCGTTGGTAAAAAAGGCGCCAGTTGGAATGTCCCTTTGCCCCGGAGTTTATTATTTAATGGCTCTTTATGACCTCCTCCCTCCAGTTGCTTTAATGTGGCAAGGCAGCTGGGGTGTGAGGGTGGGGTGTGCCTCACCCTTTCATGCCCCCTGCTACACCCCGATTGATTATTATTTAAAAAAAATATTGACAGAATTATTCTTAATATGAAGTTTTGGAAAAAGGCCTATATATACAACAGGTCCGCACCCCTGGTCACGATGCTCCCCGGGGACTACCTTGGCCCAACGGCCCCACTTCATCTACCTTGCCGGCTCAGCCTGCCTTCCGCCCCCTGTTGACACGGGGCCGGTACTACCGGCTATGAGTAGTGGCGATCCGCCCAACAATACCACTACATTACCCCCCCCCCCCCCTCGTAGCACCCAGCTGTCCCAGCTGCCAACTCTCCCCACAAGAACATGGCAATAACATAACAAAAGTATGTGTGCCTCAACATCATCAACAACAAGAATAACCCGACATGAATACCCCAACCCACCTGTACAAAATTACACTACCAGGGTGTTTAAAAAAAATCGACCCAATTTCAAAGCAGTATATTTCACAATGGCAACATGTTACAATTACACAAAAAGTTACAAACGGTTTAATGAGTTTTCAAGTTTTACTAACCATTTTAAAAATGCTCTATGTGTCCTCCACCTGCTATATGGACAACATCGAGACAATAGTTGAATTCGTCCCAAACGCCTCTCAAAGTGTCTTCTTCCACTGAAGTCACCGCTGCCGTGATTCTGTTTTTGAGGTCATCCAGATTAGTTGCTAATGGTGGCACAAAAACACGGTCTTTGACGTATCCCTACAAGAAAAAGTCGCAGGGTGTGATGTCTGGGGATCTTGGGGGCCAAGAATGTAGCGCCAAGTCTTGGGGTCCCATGCGACCTATCCGACATTGAGGCAGTGTGTCACTAGAAAACGTCGAACCTGCAGGTGCCAATGTGGCGGTGCTCCGTCTTGCTGAAAAATGAAGTCATCGGAATATTCATCAAGTTGTGGAAAGAGCCATTTCTGCAGCATTTCGATATACACTTGCCCCGTAATTGTGTTTCCCTCGAAAAAGAAAGGGCCATAAACCTTTATTTGAGAAACAGCACAAAACACGTTCACTTTCGGGGAATTACGCTCATGCTCTACAGTTTCGTGTGGATTATCTAATCCCAATATGTGCACATTGTGATGGTTAACTTTACCGCTGAGATTAAACGTTGCTTCATCACTAAAAATAAAACGCGGTAAGAAGCTGTTGTCTTTCATGTTCTGTAACATCGCATCACAAAATTCGACACGCTTTCCTTCGTCACCTTCAATATGTCGTGGTAGTTTGTAATATGCACAGTTTCGAAATGGTCTTCGTCAGGCACAATTTGCACTATGCTTTTGATTATCAAATGCAATGTTTATAACGCACCACTCCAACCCATCTCTTTAATCATTTCGGATGATTGATCAAACTTCAATAACTGCCCTAGACACGTGTGCCTACTCTGCATTCTTCGACCACGTCCCTTTCGACGCAAGCCGGGCGCCACGGTGGCGAGATGTTAACTCCCTCGCCTGCTATGGAGGAGGTCGTGGGTTCGATCCCGATCCCGACCCTGACGCCTGCTGTTTATTTCGAGTTTGCGGTGTCTAGCTCTCTCATCATCACGGTGGTGGGATGTTAACTCCGTCGCCTGGTCTGCAAGAGGTCCTAGGTTCGATCCCTATCCTGGCGCACGTTGTATATTTCGAAGTTTGTATGTTCTCCCCGTGGTAGCGTGGATTTTTCTCCGCGTTTTACGTTTTCTTTCCTCCACATTTAGAATAATGCACTTGGAGTATTTGGCTGCCATAAATGTCCACGTGATACGCCACTTCGTTGAGCTATCATTTGTGGGCAGGGCGCTTCTGAAAAAGAGCTCTATAGCTCAGTGGACCTTACCTGGTAAAATAAAAAATAGTTTTAGTAGTTTTAAGCAATGCTCGCACATCGCCAGAGGACAAAGCTCACTACAGGCGAGGATAGGACTGTGAACGTCAACTATCTAGCTCGAGTTGTTGGGGAATTGAGACTGCTTTTGAGCTCCAGATTTAAATCTCGAGGGAGAAGCAAAATGATGTAACGATTGTCTCCACTCGAAACGATGCGATAACTAACATTTCAGTGGCTAGTCCAATGAAAGTGGGAAACTAACGTAAGGATTCAATAGTGGACCCTTTTTTCTAAACTGCAGAATCCAGGCTGAAAGAGAGGTATGGAAAGGGTTGCTGACATCTGTGGAGATATTTCAGTGTTGTCTGCTGTGGTATGTGAGATCATCTTGCAAATTCACCGCCATCATCAACCGTGATTTGTCTACTCATGGATGAAGGCCTCCTCGTGTCAGCCGTCGGTATTTCTCACAGCACTGCAATTTTTGTCTTACAGTCATGTTCTCCTACAATGCGGGTTGTTATGACGCGAATTTTATATAATGCGATACACATATTAGGGGACACATTTTATAACACGGGTGCGAAGTAGATTTAACACGATTGAGTGAACAGTACTACGTCGCGCGAGTAGGATGAAGCAGTTGTACGGCTGCCCTGGCGTAGCTTCGTACAAGACATTGGGATGCTGCTGGATACTTCTAGATGCTACACACGCGCCTCAGTCTTTGTTCAGCCTGCGTACGCATCTCACGTGTTATCGTGGACTGTGCCTTACCCCTATATTATACAGGAGAAAAACGGAGGACCGGAGAAAAATCCACACGGCCACTTGAAGAGAGCCATGCAAACTCTAAATATACAGGCATAAGGGTCGGGATCGAGCCCACGACCTCCTACATACCAGGCAAGGTAGTTAACATCTGACCACCGTGGCGCCCTATGTGAGAATCATACCCTAGTTCACATTTCTGCGTTAACTAATTGATGCAACGTGTGGTGTTCTAATACTGTACCATGTCAATTGAGCCTATATATCTGGTACAGCACAATAATAGAACGTTACGTAGTTTTATATTAAAGAAAAAAATCTCTTGCAATACCATGAGCGACTTCATATGAACTAGATAACGCTTTCAGCAGCACAATTGAGTTTAATAACAAAACATATACAAATTAGTTTTATGCAAGATTACACAATGTGATAAAAGAAATATACCATTGAAACATTTTTATAATAAAGCAAATTAGAATTATTGGGATTTAACCAAGAGAACATTGTGGTGCAGTTATATCATTTGTTATATATATAGTGCATCATATATTGCACAATATATGTATCGTATGAATAGATTTTTATTTCATCTAACTGTCGCAAGACGTCAATTTATTGTTCCTCCTCAATTAAATTCGAGTCGGTGTGAAAGCGAGACAGAGACAGAGTCAACATTTAAATTCCAGCATCTCCCTGCTCAATTGTACATGGGTGTGGTGGTTCTCAATTCTGTGGGCGGACCTGAGCCAGTGGTGGAAATTCCATATTTCCATGACAGGGGTTATAGTCTCTCCATAGGATGATCACTGCTGACTTCCCATGAACTAATAATAACGATTGCATTCCGACCGCAGGTATTGTGGTCAATGCAAACATGACTCCTTGTAAAAAAAAAGGTGTCAGTTTTGTTGCCAGATAAAAGGATAAAAAAAACAATTATATTTTGCTACTGGCAAAGAAGGTTCCAATGGTGAACGATAATACAATTTATAATGCGTGAAATGTAGCGGGTCCAAGACGCAATTCGGAGACTTGGAGCCGAGCTCAGTGTCAGACCGCATCGCGCGGCTCCAGGGATGCTCGCGGTTAAATGTTGAGCTGAAGAGAAGCGCCTTTCGATGGTTTTTGAATGAAGAAAACAATTGATCGTTACGGATGGCGTTCCAGATGACGGGGGCTGCGACGGAGAAACGACAAGAAGCAATGACAGTCCTTGTCCTGGGAATAGACACCATTTCTAAGATGTCTACGATTCATTGACCTGTGGAAGGCGTCAGCAGAGAACTTAGCCCGATTTTAGGGCGTGGTAGTAGAGGCAAGCGATGTTGAAGGTGATTCTGGTCGAAATGGGCAGCCAATGAAGGGCTCGAAGGATGGACGGGGAGTCGGGACGAGGGTTGCAGGGGCCTTAGACAACTGGCACTCGTTTAATCGACACTGGAGGGACGATTTTACCTGACATAGATTCATATACCGCCTTAGTCCAAGATGTTTTTCAATAGTCATAAAAGTTGTATATTCAATTAGGTTATTAAAAGTGTTGGTATAGCTGTGGCGACAGTAAGGAGGACAGGTGGGAGTGCTTGAGGAGGGGTTGGGGCAGTGATAGGGGTTGGGGTAGTCATAGGGGTTTGGGTAGTGGTAGTAATAGGGGTCGGGGTAGTAATAGGATTTGGGGTAGGGGTAGTAAAATGGGGTTGGGGTAGTGATAGGGGTTGGGGTAGTGATAGGGGTTGGGTTAGTGGTAGGGGTAGTAAAATGGGTTGGGGTAGTGATAGGGGTTGGGGTAGGGGTAGCGATAGGGGTTTGGCTAGGCCTGGTCATAGCTGGGGTCCGGGGCAGGGAGTAGCAGTAGGATAGGCAAGGGAGAAGAGATGGGGGTTGTTTTAAGGGAGGAGCGGAAGTGTGATGCCGCCGCCACGAAGCCGTTCAGCAGGCGCCCCATCTACAACCTCGCCACCACCAAGTGACGGAGCCGACCCCGCGTCCCCCTCACCTCACCTCACATGAACACACCCGCACGCATTTCCCCCCCCCCCATAGAGCTCCGAGGGGAGGTCACCTGACCGACCGGTTTTTATCCGAGAAGCCCTTATCAGGATTAACTTTCACGGTTTGCGGCGACCAGGGAATTGGACGACCTCCCCCGACGCTACTTTGCACCGCGGCGCTGCGACCGGCCTTAAGATGGTATGGTCGCGGCAAAGGGCATTCGGCCACCGCGGTTGAAACGCATCCCCCCACACACACCCACACGGGTCGACGAGACAGGCAGAGGAGGGACGGGGCGGCATAGTTTAGCGTGCCAAAGCGGGCTCGAGTGCGTAGGTGCCATTGTTAGGGAAGTTAAAGGATAGGGCGGGAATTGCAAATAATCAGAGAGGCGACTCGGGCGCATAGTGCGCAATTGATGGGGCAGGTGGTGGAGACATGCGGAGGCTCCGCGCTTAACTTCCACAGCAGGCCGTTGTGATGGACGCCGCTGCATAATGTGCACGACCAAGGCGCCATGCATGAGAAAGGGATTAATTAGAATTAACGCCGCACACGGAGCGCATCTGATTAGCATAGAAGGGCGCCCGAAACCGACACACGCGCGTTGACGGGCGCGTGCCCATTGTTAAAGAAAAACTGGGAGGGAGCCACCACCATGCTCGGAGCCGCATCCCTTTGATGTAGGAAGGATAAAAAGGGGGGTGAAAAGGGGAGATCTCTCTCTTACTCCAGCACCAGGCGACAAGACGCTCTCCAGCCCAGCGACCCGGACGTCCGTGCGACGCATCGAGGTACGCTGGAGCACGGGATCAACGGACCGCCGTGGGCACCTAACAGTGAGTAAGAAAGGCGAATTAGGATCATAGCCGATAAATAGGGAATAGGTCCAGGAGTAGTAGAATAGGCCAGCCTCGTCGATTCATACTGACTCAACAACCAGTTCCAGGTAGCAAACAATAAATCATTAATAGCTGATCGTGGCCTCGTGTGATCTCGCTGAGCAGTGTGAACGCGTGTAGTGCTGCGTATACAGTGGCTCGCCTCGTGGGAGCGCTGCGCAGAGCGGCGCGAGAGTGTGTGTCGCTTGTGGAGCTGCGTGTGTGCGCGTGCGTTCACTCCGTGTATGATACAGGTGCGCGATCATACCGTGAGTAGTCAGTGTTGAGTTGGAGTGCACGGAGCTGCGTGTGTGTGTGTGGGTGTGCGTACGTTCGCTCTGTGTGGGTTACAGGTGCGCGATTAGGAAAGGGAGGTATCGTGGTAGCGTCAAGGGGGGCATAATACTACTCTGTAACTAACCATGCCTACTACGCGGACCCGCGGTGGAGGGGAATCCGCGAGCGACGGCTCCCCCACCATGGGTGAGGAACCCAGCAGCGGTTCGTCTAGCAGCGGGGGGGCGAGTGATGATGTTAGCCCGGCCGTTAGCATTATCGAGGGAGGGATCTCGGGGGCCAGCGACCCCGACAGAAGCAGGTCCGTGAAGATGATTGCTCTGTGTGCTGCTGTGGGAGTTGATTCCAGTGAATGGGGAGCGAGAAGGGAGAAGGAACGAGAGCGAGCGAGACTGCATGCAAGGCGATAGAGGGAGCGTAGAGGACGGGATGGATCATAGAGATAAGAGATGCAAAATATGGTGGGGCAAGACCATGGAGAGATTTGTCGACGAGAGTGAGACATTTTCAAGGTAGACAGGGAGCCAGTGGAGTTGGAAAAGTAGAGCAGAAGTATGTATGTTGAAATATTCTTTGGGTCTTTCGGTAAAGCCACGTAGATAGATTAAATAATAAAAATAAAATAATAAAAATAATAACAATTTATGTATGTTGAACTTCTTTCACGCCGTATGCAGCCAACCGTGCTAATGGGAGGTGTGGGATTGTGTAGTTAGAGAGGATTGAAGGCGTAGGCGGGAAGGCCGAGAAGAAGAGAATTACAAAAGTGAAGGTGAGCGAAAATGTGGGAGTGAACCGGGAGTTCAGCAGCAGGGAGTGAGATGAAGGGACGTATATTAAAGAAAGCTGAAAGCGGCGAGGGTGGGTAGTGGCAGAGACGCGGATGGAGAGGGGAGAGGGAGGAGTTGAAGATTACCCCGAGGTTGCGAGCAGAGGAGACAGGAGGAGTGAGGGAGATGGGAGTGAGTGAGGAGGGCAGTTTCAGTGGAATGGGAGGGGCGCAATACAGATTGGAGATGAGGGTAAAGAGAATTGGATGAGACGTAGTAGTGAGTAAGGCGGGAGTGGACAAGACTTTCAAGAAGCTTAGAGAAGTAAGGAAGGAGAGAGATTGGCCAATAGTTGGCCAGGACTAGAAGTGCCGGGAGAGGGTTTTTGTTAGAAGGGGGGTGATGATTATAAAGCTGCCTTGAAGATTGCAGGAAAAAGAGCAGAGGTGAGGGAATAATTGAAGAGAGAGACTAGGTGTAGGGAAGAGTAAGAGGGAGGAGAGGAGGTAAAAGAGAAGCGAGGGATGGGGTCCTAAGGACAGGAGGTAGGATGGGCTTTGGATATGATGGAGGGGAGTTCGGATAATGATGTGGGAGATAAATCAGTGAAGGGAGAACCGTTACCACGTGGACGTGGGTGAGAGGGGGGGGGGGCTAGGTGATGAGGCTGGCAGAAGAGTCGTGGGCATTGTCTCAATTTTAGTCGTGGAGCAGTGGGCGAATTCAAAGGCTGTGGGGTAGAAGAAGAGGGAGGCGGGGCTGAGAGGGGCGGATGGAGTCGGTTATTAAGGGTTGAGAAGAGTTGGCGGGCATGAGGGGCAGCGGAAGAAATTAAGAGTTGAGAAGTAGTCGCGCTTGGCTGCTTCTAGGGTGGCTGGGGAAGTGGGAGAGAAGGGAGTGAAAGGATGTTGAAGAAGATGGGGAGGACTTTTACAGTCGGTCAGCTTTGGGGAGAGAAAGAACGACGGTCAAGGGAGTTGACCGGTGTGGGGGGAGGTGGTGGGGGGGCTTAGGTGATGGGGAACGGAGGGGAAGTTAAGGGAAGAGGATAGTAGTGCAATAGAGAGGAAAGAAGAGGCGGAGCCAGGGTGGAGGGAGGAAACGTCAACGATTGAAGGAAGGAGACGTGGGAAGTCGGGGAGTGAAGGTTGCGGCAGAGGATAGGGTGGCTAGGGGGAGACAAGGGAAAGTCAGGATTAGCACGGTTGGCTGCGTACGGTGCGAACGAAGTTCGACGTAGTACATACAAGGACCTTGTGAGAGAAAGGGAAATGAGAGAGTGGTCTAATCCACGACCGAGATTTGAAACTCATTGTCTTCCTATTGTCCCACAATGTTAACTGGCAACATACTCATCATTACCATCAGCCTATGAGCTATCCACTGTTGGATGAATGAAGCCACCCCCCCCCCACAAGCCCTCATCATCTCTCACCAACAACCCACCACATTAGCTGCTGTCATAGCCCAGTCTCTGTGGTAGAGGTGCTCTTGGGCGCTTTCCTTCCCTCGACCAATCCACACACCATCTCACTAACAATAACAATAATCAACGTAATAACCATGTTGAACTCTTTGCCAATGCAATGCTGGATGAAGGATTCAACATGCCGTCTTGGTCATGGAAGCTGTTTGACCATATTCTTAGGGTTTTTCGGTAAAGTCACGTAGGTAAAAAAAAAATTTTCATTAATAAAAGTAAAATAAAATAAAAATAAAATAAAAATCACGACGCTTCGGAGGCAACACAAGCTTCCGTCTTCAGGTGAAACCGTCACAGCACGATAGCTGTATCAAGTGAGAGAAATTCCAAGAAAACTGTCCTTGTATATATACTGGTTGAGGGTGGGAGGAGCCAAGGTAGTCCCTGAATATTATTTTTGTGAGGTTCGGTGCGGCTGAAGCACGCTGTTAGGAATGAGCCTTTGTTGTGTAAACTAGGTGCGGATGATGTAAAATATGATAATTGTGTTTTTTTACCCTTCTATCTGGCAACAAAACTGACACCTTTTTACAATGAGTCATGTTTGCATAGACCGCAATACCTGCAGTCATAATACAAACAAAAGACATAACTCTGATAATGTGCACTGTCCTTGAAGTTGATTGGTCCACACCTGAGACAGCTTTCCTTAGAGCCTAGTCTCATATGGGTTGGACCAGATGACGCCAAAAGGCGCACAACTCAAAGACAATGCACCATCAGAGTATGAGAGCTCGGGGTAAGCATCTACACTATGGGAACCTCATTTGCCAGTAAAAATATGATAATTGTGTTTTTTTTACCCTTCTATCTGGCAACAAAACTGACACCTTTTTACAAGGAGTCATGTTTGCATAGACCGCAATACCTGCAGTCATAATACAAACAAAAGACATAACTCTGATAATGTGCACTGTCCTTGAAGTTGATTGGTCCACACCCGAGACAGCTTTCCTTAGAGTCTCCTTGTAAAAAGGTGTCAGTTTTGTTGCCAGATAGAAGGGTAAAAAAACACAATTAGCACTCGCTTTACTTGTACTATTTGTACTTGTGGTGCTTTGCTCCGACATTGGCGTTGGCTGCCCCGCCCATGCTGTTGACGCCGCACAGCTTTACTCACTCTGAAAGCCCATATAAGCAGTTGCATTTGGAGGCTTGCCCCCTCTTTTTATTACACGCTTTTATTTAACTCACTCTGTCTGTTGTTGTCGTTGTTGTATCCTCAAATCTTGTAACTCAATTTTAACCCACTTCCCAATGTGGTATCGACTGCAAACTTGGTATACCTATGTCATACTGATGACAATACTATATTCTATCATAAAACAATTTTAAACAATCTTCTTTATATATTATGTTTCGGCTTGGCTCTAATTGTCCACGGTAAACTGACGTTGGCTGTAATTGGCCACGATCCCTTACATTATGGCAAGCTTCGGGGACACTTCCTGGAGTCGTGGAGTTCTTACATTACTAGTACATTTCATTAAAGCGTGTTTTTAAAAAAAGTCTTTTTTTAATATTACTTATCTCTATGCCTGATGAAGACCGCTTGTGTTGCGATCGAAACGTCGTGGTTTTTTGCTTTAATTTAAAGAAATTATTTATTTTTTAATTAAAATTTTATTTTTATTTTCTATCTACGTGACTTTACCGAAAGAACCAACAATATAAATTCCTGCAGTCACGAAATTTTTTAATCAAAATTTAGTTCAACCAGCTGAGAACTCAAGAAGCCGTTTGCGAGTATTCTGGGGCATTATTAGTCGTCCAGTTGGGGTGGTGACTGCTGTGTGCAGTATGATTACAATTTAATAATTTGCGGTGTAATTTTCTAATTTAGGAAAATGTGGGCCCTAACGCCAACACAGTTTTTTTATTATTTTAGCAGACAAGGCCGACTGAGCCATATATAGATATTTTTCAGAAGCGGCCTGACCACAAGTGATAGCTCAACGAAGTGGCTTATCGTGTGGAAATGTACAACAGCCAAATACTCTAAACACATGATTCTAAATGTGGAGGGAACCCCCGGAGGACCAGGAAAAAAACCACGCCACCAAAGGGAGAGAGAGACACGCAACCCCCAAATATACAGCAGCAGGCGTCAGGATCGGCATCGAACCCACGACCTCCTCATACCAGGCGTGTCAGATAACATCTCACCAAAGCCGCACACATTGGCCTGATGTCAGGGGATCTTTAACATCCGCTGTGAAGCTGACAGCGCGTAATACTACGAGTATTGTGGTTATTACGCCCGCAGTATTAGGGCGGTCGCTGAATTCCAACCGTGAACTTCTGCAAAAGACGGCGATAGCACTTACCTGGGCCACGAGACCGCCTGACGTTGGCCACAGCCATGAACTCTGGTCGCTGAACTTATCGAAAAGTGGGCTAACCAGTACTCTCGCCGCTCCCCTACTTTCTCCAGCAGGCGATGTTAAACAGCCACGGCTAATGGCCCTGTTACACGAGGGCAATAAATTGTCATTAATTGGCCGCATAAACGTCCAGGGGGCGATAATGGCGCTGAAGAGAAGTCACCATTAGTAGCATCCCATTGGCCCGTTCCACTCGACAAAGCGTGCAATGGTCGATGGGACCGGTTTTTAGTTTACAACGCACGGAAACACGAGAGGACGTTGTAAGGGGTTGAAATGGTCAAACAGTTAATTCTGTACAAAGTGAACGCCAACCCGAAGTTCTATAACATGTCTGTCTATGAGATGCTGGAGAGAGACAATTTAAGTGCATGCTGCTTCAGCTGGTTTTATTAATCCACAAGTATTTCGTGGAAGGTATTATTTTAGTTTCTGACAAATGCAGCCAATTTCTAACAAGGTGAAAAAAATACAAGTTAGCACATTTTGCAACATATAGTGAACGCAATTAAATACAGTAAGAAGGGCACACCCCACATCACTTGCAGGAACTAATACAAAAAAAATATTACATAAAGATCTTTAAGATCTTCTGATCTTCAACTGCTCAGGCATGCTTAGATGTATCAGTAGTAAAGGCCTGGGTTTGATCTTCCACGAAGCTCACGATCCATCTTAAACCGCATCCGCACAAGCCATGGAAGATGCGGATACCTGATGCACAAATGGAAAATGAAAAACTCTCCAGTGTGAGACTGTGTTCATCCAGAACACACCATATAACATACAATTACACAATGCCCGATGCATACATACGAAGGAGACATCACAGCGATACACTCCACTACTCCTGACGCGGTCGTCTGGCTTGACCACCTGAATGTGAAATTGTAGTCATTGCTCTGCATCTACATCAGCAGCCATACGGAAAAATAAGAAGTAGTAAAGGCGCAGCACTGCAAAACCTTGCTCACACCACTAATGGCAGAAGGGCCTAAACTAGAGGGAGCTCAAGAGAGCCCCCTCTGGAGGGCAAATGGCATACACACGTCCACGCTGGTCAGACATCTTGGAATGTGGGAATACCCACATTTATCCCCACCACCGACCGATATCGCTCCCCGAAGATGACTGCACAGAACTACTTCTGTATTTACACTGCTTAAATGGACCAGGGGCGAGGGGATTGGAGAACTGCTGCGCCAGGAGATCGAACATGTCACGTCTGAATCGGTATTCGTAGCATTGAGGCAAACATTGAGAAAAATAAAATATATGTTTTAATGGGAGACCTGCGGTACGATAAAGGATTTTGAAACGTATTTGACCAATCGCACATGTTGTGAAACGAGTGACGGAATATTAAAAAACGATACGAGGAAGCAATTGCGAAATAATGAAAAGAACAAAATGTTACCGCAATTGTTTTAATAACGCGCAAATAAATTACACTCAGACAATTCAATACGAGAAGCGCATAATTTAAGCAAATCATTGAAATACAACGTTTTTTTTTCTTATTTAAACAGACTCAGAAATTTATCACAATCCACAGCACTGTTTTACGGGGCATCTAATTTGATACTTGGCCTAATTCAGGTAATACATCAACATCCGACGTGCAATACGCTCCAGTATGTGTTGCTGCCTGGGATTTACCGGAGGATAGCATTTTTGAGGCTGCAATTGCAAATTCTGCTTCGGCGTGGAGTGTAAATTGTGATAGATCACCTATAGACATTGCCGAAATTACCAAATTAATGCCGTGAAACAGCCGAGCACAATCATCGGCGTGCTTTTAAAGTTTGCCACGAAATTAGAGCGTGGTCATCATTTTTTCCCTCTCTCTCTCGTCCAGATTGGGTCAGCGTTCGTAATAACGTGCCCTTAATTATCCCATAACTTTTCATTAATTTGACATGAAATTGCCTCTGTGCGCCGCATTTAATTGTGAATTATGGCTTAATCGCAACGGACCCTTTTCCTCCTCCTTTCCTGTCGTAACTCATGGCATATGTTTACAAATAAATGATCGTTATGGAACGAAAATACGCTTCATATTTCACACGCAGCAGCTGTCTTTGCTGGGCTCAGCCGATCTGCGTGGTATTTTCTTGCCAAACCGCATGGCTAAAGTACATCGCGTCGTTTTATTTACGTATAAATAAGAAAAAATGTTGTTTAGAAGGCTGCAAATAATATGAAGTGACATTTTGATAATTATTTCAGCCATTTTTTATATTTGATCCAACCATTGCGAATAGAATATCGCAATATTTTACGGCCCTGCGTTCATCTTTCAGCTGGAATAAAGCATCTCCATTGCCGTGTCAGGTCGTAGAGATTGTTTGACCATACTTCACCAAAGTGGTCAGTGTGACATGGTGAAAGTTGGTTCGAATGGGTTCAGAGCATAGTGCGGGAACTGCTGTGCCATCATTGACTCAAAATTTGTTTCTATTCATGCGACTGACAGCAGGCAGGCCGGTGGATGACGAAATATGCAAACAGGTGCAAGGTGTATCATCAAGCACATAGCTAGGCCAGGTGGACAGGTGCCTCACCATCAAAATAAGTAAAATTAATGGGTGCCTCAACATCCATTTGGGCAAGGCAGCCATTAAACATCCAAATGGCGAAATCAAAAACAGGATTAATCTTCCAGATAGGCAGGCATGTTGCTAAACATACAATCAGCAACATCGTATTCAGCCAGGCAGACTAAAATACCGACAGCATGCAGGTAGGTACGCAGGGGAGCAGGTGGACAGTGACATTATGCGGATGGTCTTCAAGGCAATGAACTACCATCAAGAGTTTACAAAGGACATGTGATGCTTCGTAGGCCATTGGCCAGCGAATGTGGACGCTTGCTCCCCTCTAAGCAACATGGCGTCTGTGGAAGAATTAAGAACGAGATGGATTACGAGAAGTGTCATAATTATTCCAAGTGGGGGGGAGCGGGGGACAGGTGAGGTGCTGGGTGGATTTATGAGGAGAGGCGTGGCGGAAAGTCCCCTCGTTAAAGTGCTCCGAGCAATTACCGAGCGCTATTGGCAACCCAACACGGCGTGCACTCGAATCTTCCTGCAAGAAGCCATGGTGACGGGGCGCCATTTTTGATTAAGCACAATTCTCAATGTCAAATCTTGACTTAAAGCTTTCGTGACCGCAGGAATTCATATTCTCTGGGTCTTTCGGTAAAGTCACGTAGATAGCTTCAAAGAAAATAGCAAAAAACTGCGACGTTTCGATCGCAACACAAACGATCGTCATCAACGGTCGTCACCTTGATGACGACCGCTTGTGTTGCGATCGAAACGTCGTAGTTTTTTGTTATTTTGTAATTTTCTCGATGTCAGTTTTCTCAGTGGGCGCGCGTTCATCGGATTCCTCCATTAAAGAGACATCTTCTGATTGTGATCTCCCCATGAGGCTGAGGACTCGCATCGCGTGTCTGTCAACACATTCATCAACAATGCTGATTTAAAATAATAGGCGATGTATTGGGCAATGGGACTTTCTTCACAGAACACAGAGGCCAAAGGTGTTCTTCGCTGTTTAATCAACGTGACACAATGGGTATCTTTAGTTACGTGTGCCTCTGTCATAACTTGTCTACACTGGAGCCCTACTATCAACAATCAGTGAAAGTCACGTAATTTTATATCCCCTTTCTCCTAATTCTTAACATACGTTCCACCACGGCCATATTCTGAGAAACACTACTACTATACTATACAGTCAGACATGATGTGTGGCTAGCATGGTCGAGTCTATTTATATCCTTGCGTATGTTGGCACCAATCTAGTTCAGGAGCTGCATGGGGCGCCACGGTGGCGAAATGTTAACTACCTCGCCTGGTAGACAGGAGGTCGTGGGTTATATTCCGACCCTGACGCCTGTATATTTTGAGTTTGCATGTTCTCCTCTCCCCGTTGTCCCGTGGATTGTTATACGGGTATTTCCAGTTCTTCCCTCCACACTTAGAATCAGCATGCGTTTAGAGTATTTGTTTGCTATAAATGTCCACATGGTAAGACACTTCGTTGAGCTATCATTTGTGATAGCCAGGTCGCTTCTAAAACATATCTATATATAGCTTAGCGGGCCTTACCTGCTAAAATAAAATTGTTTAATAGTTTAGTAGCATAGCATTGTCGAGGTCTGCTGCAAGCCACGAAATGGCTTCAGGAGTAATATCGTGTAGCTTCTTTATTCCTTTGTGGAAGAAACGAAGAACTCAGCTGGGAAACGGTCGCCTTTACTGTTTCTCTTCCACTACCTCCACCCCTACCTGTTCCTTCCCCCGCCTCTAACCCACCCCCAATCCTCTTCCTCCTCCGACCCTAATTCCTGACCCGGCTCCCACATCTCGCTTTCCCTATGTGCACCTAACCACATCTCTCCCCCAGCCCTACACTGTGCTCCTCCACCAGCTCAACCGACAGGCCACCAGACCTCTGCCCCTACCACCCTTCACCGAACCTCATCCATTCCCATTTTACCACTTCACGCGAGTGTGCCCCATACCCCACTACCTCTCATTCACATTGCACCCATCAGACACCCTCACTCACCATCACATTCCATCTTATTCCGCCTTTCCTACCCCAGCATCAGCTCCATTCTCAGCCCCTATCCCTCCATCCGTCACCTCCCTCACTGACCGCCGTTGGCTTGCATTTCAAAGCGCCCTGGAAAGGGCGCTATATAAATCCGAAATAGAATGGAATATACCCAACGCCGTCGCCTCGGTGAAATGGCCGCAAATTAATTTGAATCCTGCACGGCGGATGGCCGCCATTGTTAGCTTCCACGTTACGCTGCAATAGCACGCGATAACTTGCAACCTGGGTTTTTCATAGCTGATGCAACATCCATATTTGTTTAAACATGCCCGAACCCAAAAACAAATTTGAATCAAGCATTGCTGTTCAAAGCAGAAAGTTTTATTCCCAATAGAAAGGGCATTCTGATAAATGTATTTAGGTTGGTAGCATGAGCCTTCATCCCACTACTGAAATCGCAGAGGGGCCGAGGTTTCTCTGCAACAGTAAAAAAAGAATCTAATACCCACAGCTGGAAGCATTTGAAGTAAAACCGCAATTCCTGCTATAATAACGGTGCTCGCGAAAGAAACATTTTAATGAGGTGCCACTAGGCAAAAGCAGACTGCTGCCCAAATATCCCTTCATCAAAACCTTCCTTTCCTCTCGCCTTAATCCTTAAATTGATGAACTCTGGCTAATCCCTCACGGTGACAGTTAAACTGCTACTGCTACTACAACCCGTCCGTCTACTACTGATGCACCTTGGAAGAGAGCCATGATATCAAAATCAGATGATTGATTTATACCGGAGAAATCCGATGAGCTATTCAGCTCTTTTTATCACCGACGTCCAGTAAATAGTTTTCTATCGAGGCAAAACGAGAGGGTGCTGGCAGAAGGGGGAGGGTGGGGGTAGGGTTGCGGGTAGGGGCTCCGAGCCAGCAACTCGGAGCCACACGCCCAGAGCCCAGCCCTACGAGCTGCCGAGACGAGACAATTGAACGTTTCGCGCTGTGCAAGCTCAGCCCTTATTAGCGTATAAAGACTCCCACACTGGGCCAGGACCCCCTCCTGCCTCTCCACATACCGCCACCTGTGAGCGAGGCCGCCTTATACGGAGGAGGAGGGGGGTGTTACTCGTGTTAATCGTTCTCGTCAAAGATCGGTCTACATTTCCAAAAGTGTTTCTGCTCAGACGAGTGTGGTGGTAGCAGTTGGCATTTCACTTCCAGCAGAGTGGATGATGGGATGAGACAACCACCCAACTGGGGAATGAACGGCTGACATTCTGATTGTGAGCACCATACTCTCACCCCAATACCACTTGGCCATATACCGTCTCGGTACATTATATAAACATGTACAGCAACAGCTAGATGGTCATCTCTTGCACACCATGAGACGGATGCTCAGCCATGTTTCTCCAGCAGGGCCCAATCTTTCCACTGAGTGGTACAATCGCACCAGGCGATACTCATTTGATCCAATCCAGAGAGACGATGATGACAAATGTAGGTCTGATTTGACCCCAACAGGAATATGGACTCTTGAAATGATAAGGTCAATGCTGTAGCAAGCTATCCTCATTCTAACAGTTAATACCAGGTGTAAAATTACGTTTTTTTATTTTTAGAGTGTCTGTTTCAGAGCTACACAGTTAATAATAATGCTATTCATTTATTCCATAAAAGTCCCACAACCCTTTCAGGAGGGTCATGCATTGGGATGTTTGGCCAATTCCATTTTAAAGGCGCGTTTAACGTGTGGGAGGAAACAAAAGGACACAGAAAACCCACACTATACATACGAGGGCATGCAAATCAAAAGGTCCGCATGGACAGGGCCAGCAGGTTTGTGAGATTCACAAATCTGGCAGATCTACCAACCCTTTCCCTCCACAGCGCTGGAAGGGGAGTGTCAATTTTAGTCATGGTTAAATATTCCTTGCGCGTGCGCTTCGTGTGGAACCTACATACGAGTTGCACGGAATCGTTTCTTACAAACCCTATTCGAAGGTAGCATTGTGTCGTTATTGTACGTTATAACCCGTGCCATTCTCCAGTCGGAATATGAACCCGCGCCCTCTGATTGAGAGTCAGTCATTCTAACTAACCACAGCGCTACCCGGCTGAAGAGTAGTTAAACGATTACATGAAGAATACTGATATTGTTTAAAGTCACTTTTCGCCCGGATGTTCAGAGTTTTCCCACTCGTCGAGATGAATGACGACAGACACTTGGCAATGACTCTGTGGTGTTCTTGCATCACATCCTGCCATTATCAGAGTTACGTGTATTCTTCATTGAACTATGGCTGTCAACAGTGGGAGAGCAGTGCGCATTAAAACACACTCGTGGCATTCGTCATTGGCACTGCCCCCAAGAGGGAAAATAAATCTAACAGGTGACACTTCGGGCAATGGCCCTCCACATATCAGAGGGAAGAACGACCATTTACCGAAACGTCGCCACTTGTAATTATCGTTTCCTCTCCCGGGCAGTGCGGTTGATGAATGTGTTGCGTTCTCGCTATTTGTGCAACCTCTGCCAATGAAGTATCGCACGCGTTTCTGTTTCATTTTGAAGCGCTCATTAAAATCGTCTGCCTCTTGGTGTCACGTGCATTATTATTCTGCGTGAGATTATTCCACTCAGTGTGACGTTAACAGGAAACAGCCTTCTTTCGCGTATCTTAAAAAATATATAAATTTCTGCTTCTCGGTTAAATTGCCAATTATGTAGGCATTTACAATTTGAAATTAGTTATTTATATATTACACGGGAGTTTTATATTCCGACATTTAATCACGGATAATCGTGAACCACCCACCGCCCCAAGCGAGAAGCCCGGTTTGAAAGCGTCACTTCTGCGACCACGAACATCTAGCGCGCTCTGACCTATTCCGCGAGAAGCGATAATTGGGGAGATGCTAATTCAGCCTCTTGCTCATTTGGGCAGCTTCATTATTCTGCCCTCAGCCTCGCCTCTTTACAGGTAACCCGGTGGCTCAAGGGCGGCTCGTGGCGACCGTGTCGGCGCCACTGAGATCTTATGTTAAAATCTGCACCCGAGTTCTGTCGCCGGCAACCGAACCGGGATAGCCAGGGGTAAGCTAGCTGATGGTCTCAAGCCCGGTCACAAATAAATGCAAATATGCCGACCATATTAAATATATATTTTTATTATTATTTGGTACGAAAATTGTGATTTCACTGCACGCGAAAAACACCCGTGCATAAGAGGGCATTGAAGGGAATGTCAATATCTCAGAGTCGGTTCCTTTCGTGGTATTTAACACATCACAAACGGTTGCACAACAACCGCAGTGGTTTCTTTAGATTCCTCTTAGATGATAAATAAAAAATATAAAATTCAAATGTTCTATCTATGTGACTTTACCGAAAGAATCAGACAGTATGGATTCCTGCAGTCACGAAAGCTTAAAATAAAGATTGATTAACATCGTCGACCGAAAAGGCAGTCACGAAGGTGTGCCGCTTGGCGTCTGACGAGTCAGAGGTCAACTCCGGCCATCATCTCTCAGGAGGTTGATAAAGTAAAACAAGTACCACTGTGTAAGAATTCAACAGTGGCTCGCCGGATAAACTTGACCCCTGCCACAGGAGTGTGGTATTTCCACTGAGATTTATAGGAATTTAAAATGAAAGTACATACTTGGAATGTTTGGTGATGCTGCCTGCTTTGGCAGTGGTGCAGAGGCATCAGCATTTACAAAAATTACGCAAGAACAATCACGTGCTATGAAGAAGGACCATTGCCCGAAACGTCACCGATTGTACATCTCTCTCTGTGAGCCGTGACATCTCCCAAAGTCGTCGACAATCATAACCTTCCATTCAACGCTGTGCATGATATTACTCAACAACTTCTGACAGTTGCATCCCATTGATACAATTGCTTATATGTATATTTTACTTTAAGGCAGAGTTATTCATGAACGTGTTGATTTTTGCGTGTTTTTATACATGCTAAAAGGTACAAATGTGATTTTGCGTTGTTGCTTTTTCAGTACGGCAATGTTAGTCTCACCACCACCGCTTCCTCCTTCAGACGGCGTTGTTAAGCTTCACAAATGTCAATGTCGCTGGCATTCCACTTCGCCTTGCACCGCCTGCCTCGTGACCAGAGAGCCATCGGGAACACGTGTCCACTGCATGAGATCAAGGGCACTTGGTTTCAACATACGTAGCTACGTATTTTGTGTGTACGTAATGGGGAGCGGTAGTGTAGCGGTTAGCTTGCTGCCCCACGAACCCGGCGCCCCAAGTTCGATTCCCGACTCAGCCTCAAATGAGAACCTGGTGCGGTGTGCAAACATCGACACTGGGGAGACAAATGCGGTCGGGTGTGGTGCTGGCCCACCCACCCCGTCGTGTGCCGTTGCCGGCTTTCGGAGGTGCTACTCACGATCAGCACTTGCCCCAAAAGTCTGTTCAGGCTATACGGAGGATCTTTGTATTTTTATGTATGAATGTCGAACTTCCTTCGCACCCGTACGAAGACAACCGTGCTCATGGGAAGTGCCGCACGGTGAACACAACGCGTTTATGACGACGCTATGGGGTAGAGCTCTCCGATTGGTGGTTGTTTTGTTTATTTTTCTATTCCTCTCGTTCGGCACGAGATCCAGAATTTCTCTCCACGCGCTGAAGTCCGCGGAACGAAATGTCCCGACGTGGCGCCGGACAAAACACGCGACCCGAAAACAAATCGTAGAGCCGCCCATAGTCCCGCATTACAATTACAATTATTGCTGTCGTTTCCAATTGCGGGTACATTTTTCGAATTCGAATTGAGACAGGAAAAGAATGGCAGACTCCTGCGAGTTACGTGAGAGGATCATGAATGCCCACTGTGAAGGAGACGGCGAGTAGCGTTACATAACTGTTATTACACAGACCGCAGTATTAACCAGGGCACGCCGACTCGGTTCGTCCCGTGGACTTCTGAAAAGAACGCGCTACCACCGGGCAACGTCAGTTCCCCCTCTGTGGGAAGCGAACAGTGATTGTCGTCCTACATCAACACTGGGAAGACAAAGGCGGCTGGGCATGAATGGCGTTGGCCACAGTTATTCTCATTGTGTCACGTTGCTTTTAGTGGGTGCTCAAAATAGATTGTTATTTTTTTGTCCGTGTGATCGGATTAACCCAGCACTTCGGTCAGAGGTTCATTAGTTCAAATTCCCAGTCGATAAAACAACGATAAACTAGTTTTTATTTGATCAGATAAGGCCCAATGAGCTATATAGCTGTTTTTTTTCAGAAGCGACCTGGCCACAAATTATAGCTCAACAGAATGGCTTATCATGTGGAAAGTTATAGCAGCCAAATACTCTAAATGTGGAAGGAAAATCCGGAGGACCCGGAGAAAAATCACGCGACCACTGGGAGCGAGACATTTAAACTCCACATATACAGGCGTCAGGGTTGGGACTGAACCCACGACCTCCTGTATACATCTCACCACCACGGTGCCCAGAAAACAATAGAATCGGTACCATTTTGCGGTCAATCAAAGCTGGTCACGCTATGGAACCACCGGCCCCTTTCACGAGGAATGTCCACCACTGGATCAGAGAGCTGTAAGGGGAAATGAGCAAACCTACAGCACTTTGAACTTTGAATTCAGCTGAAGCTGCTTTTATAACAGGAGCCATGGGTTGAGAAGCGTCATTCCAGGCAGCCCCGTCACAATGCGACGAGTGCCCTTGCTCTCATGCAGTACACGCAGCCTCTTTCTCCCAACCGCGGTGCGCCTGTACCGCCGTGTCATCCTACACGTTAAATTCGGCCCCACGCTGGCACTGCTGTCTGATCCGATGTCTTCCACCAGCGCGAACGTTTATCGCGCTCGGCTCGCTCAGCTCGTGGCGCCTCGGGGGCCTTCCAGTCCGTGGCGCAGAAGAACGCCTCAATGCGGTAACGAGAGCGACCGTGGTACCCGTCGACTGGGGGAGGCTTGTAGAACAGAAAATGAAATAAAAAAATCAAGACCCGCGAACCCCCCCCCCGTCCTCCCAAAAAAAACTTCAAAGGTTCGTCGGGGATCATAAAATAAAGCTGGAAGCAAACGCGGCACCTGGGATTGGAAGCCCATCTGCTTCGCGAGAACCTCTTGCTTATTAAGTGAGAAAACATCCTAATTACACGCGGAGAAATGAGCCAAGTGGAGCCTCTGTAGTTTTCATGGAGGGGCGAAGGGAGGGGGGGAGCGACGGGTGGTGGTGGGAAGAGCACTGCGCCTTCTGCTGTTAATTGGCACTTCTCCTGCACGGAGGGATCACGGCCGCGCGCTCATGAACCATCGGCACCACGCCCCGGGCTCCGACCTCAATCGCAGGCGTCACGATGCCCGGCAGCTCGGATGCTCAGGGCCTGATTGATGCGTGCACACTCGGTTTTTGAACGCGTCCTCCAAATCCGTGTGGAGTGTTCGTTGACACGGGCGAGCACTGTGCACGGTGCCGTTCTGCGCTGATCCGAGCAGCAGCAACGGATCATGAATTTGGCTCGGGGCAAAAGGGCGGACGACTTCCGACAATAGATGCGTGGAGTGGGGCTCTGAAGATAGGCACAAGAATAGGGCGGGGTGGGGTCTGCACAGCGACCTCATCCCTCGTGCAAGGGACCACATCCCCAAATTTAGATTAAGTTAATGTTTTGTGCTTTGGTGAAATACTGCGTTGGCAGCGGTGCAAGAGCACATTCGTCAATAACACAACCCTGAAATGAAAAAAATCGTAAGAATAGCTGACGTTTCGAGAAAGCACCCTTCTTCACAGTAGAGCAATATAGTCCAGAGCGTGGTTAATAGTTGGATACTATGCTGTACACCTTGGGGCCCTAATAGAAATGTAATTATATTTTGTATTTATATCCCTGCGGTGTATAGTGGAGTCTCCAATTACTATTCACCAATCCCTCCGGCCTCTCCATCTCTTTGCTATGCGGGAGGGCCAAATTGAGATCCACTGTCCTCACCTGATGCGGCGATGCCCCATCTCTGCCCTAAATTTACCGTAACCCTGCCGGGATCCCGTGTACTCTGACCCGTTCCGCTGCGCAGTGGAATTCAGTCTCAGCCAATGGAGGGAACTCCCCCACCCGCTCCCCCCCCCCCGATCGATAACAGAGTGTGGAATGGGGCCGAGTTTCCACAAAAATGGCTGTAATTCCACCACGTTTTGGCAGAATCACAACTAAAAACGACATCGATTGGGCCATTAGTGCTTGTGGAAGGCATCCCTTCAAGCATCCAGATTCACTGCCATGTCTCTAGAAACAATGCTGATATAACTGTGAGGCACAAAGTCAAAGGTCAGAAGTCAAAGCATGGTCCTGCTCAAACGAGCACGCAGCAGTGCTCATCCCCATGTAATGTACGGGGCCAGAGGTGGAAATTCCATATTCCCAGGTACTGGGCTACGTACAAAAGGGAAATTGGATAGGCACCAGGGTCGTGCAAACCACGTTACGCCTTTGGGCAAAAGCCTGAGCATTATATTAAAGTTAATTGTTCACCCTGTAATGGATGGACTCGTCCTTATATTAGGAGTGTGGAATTTACACCACTTGGCTTAGGTGCTACCGATTTTAACATAAAACAATTTGCACCCCACACATTTGAACTCGTTGACTCAAGCCTAAGCACAGCACACATCTACGAACATAAGAACACAACGAGCGAGTCACCGAGAAGACAGAATGCTAAATGGCAAACTTGAGAGGCCACATGATAGAAGAGGCGGCTCAATGAATTAATCATATGCCAAAGAAATAAAGAATAATAAATAACAAACCCCTTCATATGCATTGACTGGGAAACCGGGAGGATCCGTGCATGCAGTGTTTTGTGCTAGATCTCATCGTCTGGCTCCGCTGTCAATGCAAGTTATTCATATATTGCTCTCCCTTTATGCGTAGCAACACATAGGGAAATGCAAAAAAGTCTTCCGCAATGCACGAGAATGTGAGATACCGCGTTGGGGTCATCATGACCAATGCCATTCACGCCACCAAATTCAAGTTTCAAGTTGATTTTGTTAAGCCAAATGGTTCAGTACTCAAGAGACCAAAAGCCGAGTCTCATTTGCAACAGTGAACCGGGTCACCAACGTGGAAAAAGAAAAGCAAGTACAAATCTGAGCAAGAACAAAAAATTCATTTGGTGGGTGGTCGGATTGACGCCATCAACTCACCACACGGATTTGAACCCACAACCTCAGTGGTGCTGACGAATTGCTTTGACACAGCCACGATGAGCCCCCTGAGTCATCTGGCCACCTTAAATTGAGCATTGCATTAAAGTGCCCTGGTCATGCCTTATTACTGAGAAGGCCCCAAACCAGACCAACCATGAGAAATAAAATGGTGGGCCCAGGATGGCAGCACCTTTTCTGCGCATAAAACACAAAAATCCTCAAGGCTGACAAATTGAGCCATATATATACTTTCAATTTATTGCTTAATTAAAAATCGCATGCCATTAATATTCCCCATTAGCCCTGTTAAGTAGATTGATGACGACATTAAGTCACACAACATTATCGCTCAGGGCTCCTATCCGCATTGAGACCTTCAGGTGACCTCCTCCGCTCGTACAGTGCACCCATATCAGCTGATTTCCATTACCGAGTCTCGCCACTGCGGCGCCCCTAAGCGACCGCAGTGGCGAGATGTTATCTACCTTGCCTGGTATACAGAAGGTCGTTGGTTTCGATCCCAACCCTGACGTGTGTGTATATTTGGAGTTTGCATGTTCTCTCTCCCAATGATTGCATGGATTTTTTTTCTGGGTCCTCCGTTTTTTCACCCCACGTTTAAAATCAACGTGCGTTTAGAGTATTTTGCTATACATTTCCACATGATGAGCCACTTCGTTGAACTATCATTTGTGGCTTCTGAATAAGAACTATAAAGCTCAGGGGGCCTTGCCTGGTAAAATAAAAAAAATATATATGGTTTTGTTTATTGTGGCAGAAGGGTAGACGAGGCAGGAGAAACGTCTTTATCACTATACGTGTCAGAAACGTGGCCTTCAATAAGTCTACTGGAAGAGAAAATGCTCTGGCCTTGGTGCATACAGATGACACGAGGAATTTAATTGAAGGATAGGGTAAGCAAGTTAGAATTTCCGAATAATAATATGACAGGAATGGATCGTTCATCTAATCGTGTAGGAGAAGTTGCATTTTGTTGGGCCATGTGTGCAGGATGTCGGATACTGGCATGAGAGTGGCATCCAGGAGTTGGCAAAGAACCAAAGCTAGATATAGATGGTGATGGTGGTGATGAGATTTTAGAAAGTGATTTTGGAGGTCGTGTGGCGATGGAGGATTCTGGCAAGAAGAAGTGAGGTGTGAATTTGGTGTCAAGGCACTCACTGGCTGCGGTGATCTATTTACTTGAACTGTAACAGAAAGAGAGACAACAGCACAGAAAGACAGAATAAACACTGCCACAATACCAATATTGAACAAAGCTCTTCATTCACTAGCGCATCATTATCACATCCTTTACGAGTTCACAGCCTGGCAAGTAACATTTTTAAAAACGAATGCCAGGGTGATAAAAAAAAATGGTGGCAATTTTATACAACTTAAAGCACATCATTGAAGCTATGGTAAAAATAGACTTTCCAAAAATAATTTGAGGCTGAAATGCCTAATTATCCAATTTGTTTCCCGCAGCAGAGAAGATGAATGTGGAGCGCATTAGTTTAAAATTAGGGCAGTCCATCTCCACGCGCTTAGGCCACGAGGAGACGTTGTCCCGAGAAGTTACTGAAAGTCCTCACGCGTGCCAAAGTCATAGAATGTCTCCCTCGTCCATCAACAGCTGAGCAGTGCTGATCTCCACGCCCGGCACTGGGTCAGTGGCGTAAATTCCACATTCTACGGACGGACACGACAGTCAGTGCACGCGACACCCCCTTTTGGCTCTCACAAAGAGGTGCTCACTTATCCATCATCATCGTCATCATCAGCACCAGCAACCATGTTCAATCCGCTGCTGGATGAAGGCCTCCTCACAGCATGCGAGTCATGGGAGGGGGGGGGTTGCTTAACCAAACCATGCTGGTTGGCGCGAGTTGGTGAAGATGGGGAGCATAACTTTTGGAGCAGAGTACAGTCCAACAATTGATTGTACTGAACTGGCCTCTCCTGACAACTGTGGGGGCCGTTGGCCCCCGGGGTCTCTCCCTCACGCATCCCCTATTCTGGTTGCGTTGCCACACCGCCCTATTACCCGCTAGGGTTTCGCCGGCATTCGAACGCGACGCCCCTACTCATACAGCCTCGCGCCGCGCTCCCTCGCTGCGAGCGTACGTACGCACAGCATCATCAATCAAACGCCATACTCCCCCTCACGCAGCTTCGCGCAGCACTCACTCGCTACGAGGATACTTATACACAGTGCCGCGCACTCCAAACGCAGCCCATTCCCTCGGGCCGATCTCGCCGTTGCTCCCACGTGGCGAGCCACTGTATACACAGCACCACACGGTACTCGTCTCAACACTGAATACTCACGTTATGATCGCGAATCTGTATCATACACGTAGTGAACGTACGCACACGCACACACACGCAGCTCCGTGCACTCCAAACGCGACACCCTCTCTTGCGCCGCTCTGCACAGCGCTCCCACGTGGCGAGCCGCTGTATACACAGCACCACACGCGTTCACACTTCTCAGCTAGATCACACGAGGCCACGATCAGCTATTAATGATTTATTCTCGGCGACTGCGCTTTACTGTTAAATCAGTATGAATCGACGAGGCTGGCCTATTCTGCTACCCCTGGACCTATTCCCTATTTATCGGCTTATGATACTATTTCACCTTCTTACTCACGGTTCGAAGTACTCGGCGTTCCGTGGGCTTTCCTTGCTGCTCGTCTCGACACGTCACACGGACGTCCGGAGGGCAGAGCTGGGAGCCGTCTTGGACGCTGGCCTCTTGGAGTGCGAGATCCCTCTACCTTTCTACGATCGCTTTTATCCTATCTCCCCGACCCAGGCCCCGCCTCCCGAGCCCTTACTTGCCCCTCTGGCGCTTATTCTAATTCCTCCCATACTCATGCATGCCTTGGGAATTTATGCATGTACCGCTGCATACCGCTGATTATTCGTAATTTCAGCTTTATCCTTTAACTTCCCTAATAATGGTGCCTGCGCGCTCGAGCCCATTTTGTCATGCTAAATTATGCCATGCAGTCCCTCCTCTGCCTGTCTCGTCGATACGTGGGGGGTGTGTGTGGGGGATGCGTTTCAACCGCGGTGGCCGAATGCCCCTCGCCGCGACCCTGCAATCGTAATGCCGGTCATAGCGCCGCAGTGCGAAGTAGCATAGGGGGAGGTCGTCCAATTCCCTGGTCGCCGGAAACCGTGAAGGTTAATCCCGATAAGGGCTTCTCGGATTTAAACCGGTCGGTCAGGTGACTTCCCCTCGGAGCTCTATGGGGGGGGGGGGGAGATGCGTGCGGGTGTGTTTATGTGAGGTGAGGTGAGGGGGACGCGGGGGTCGGCTCCGTCACTTGGTGGTGGTGAGGTCGGGGTGGGGCACCCGCTGAATGGCTTTGTGGCGGCGGCATCACACAACATAGACGCCCCCCCCCCCCCCTTCAGCAAACCACCCCACCTGTGAGGCACGGTGGTCGCCCATCCGAGCACCGTCCAGGCTCAACCCGTTTTAGCTGATGAGACCGGGCGCATTGAGAGTTGATTTTTGTCGCAGCCAGTGGCAATCCCCAGCGTGCTACATTTTCACGATGGCGTCCATCGTTGCAGAAGTGCCGAGGCGGTTTCATGGCCAAGCTTGCGCGGCGAGAGCTGCCACGGCACCACCGGGAGACCACGCGAAGCTTCGTCAACTCGGCTCTAAACTGAAACGTAAGACGTGCATTTGTAGTGACATAAGAAGGGAGGGGCTGCTGGGGGCTCTGGGTTCCCAGGTGGGTCCAGACGCTTAAGCCTCTGGGCGCCAGGCGTTGAGTTCCCAGGGGGTCCAGACGCTTAATCCCCTTGGCGCCGCCAAAGGGGGGGGGCTGTGTGTGCTCTGTGGGATATCTGGGGGCGCACACGGCCCCACCCCTCGTTGTACCAGGCATAAAAGGAGAGCTCCCTGGACGATCGGGGCCCAGTTGTAACTCAAGACCCAAGACCCACGACCAGCCATCTGAAGACCCGGGGATGCTGTGAGAGCCAGCGCTGGGACTCTGGAACTCCCGACTCTACGACCTTGTGAGGGCGAGTTCCGGAGCGTAGCCAGAGTAGAGTATCTAGGCTGTGTAGCTAGGCTGTGTACCTAGGCTGTAACAGAGTATCAGGACTGTTGGACTGTTGGAGTGTTGTATTGTAATAAAGAAGTTACCTCTACAAGTGTCTCCGGAACCTGTTACATTTGGCGTCAGAAGTGGCAATGGAGACAAGAAGTAAGCCACGTACCTTCAGTCCTGACGGCGATGTTGAGGAGCAAGCGGCGACGGGGCAGCCAACTCGGGCCGACAGCGACGCTGCACCGCTGGCTCAGCAGTCGTCCACCATACCTGCCGATCCTCCTCCAGCGTCGGGAGCAGCAATGGAGGAAACGCTGCTTCGCCTCACCGAGCTGCTCCACGCCACCGTCTCCATCCTGGACGACATGCGTCGCTCACAGGCGGAGACAGCAGGGAGAGAGGAGGCGCAGCGGCCGCACCATCCCGCCGGCTCCCACACAAAGATGGCGGCCGTTCCCGCCGCAAATACATCCGGGTGTGTCGTCACTTCTGCGGGGGGAGCAGTGGCCGCTGGGAGCGACGTCACTTCCGGGCCCAGCGTGGGCCAACCCGATGACGCCGCGTCATCAGCGCTGCGTCCCTCACCGCCGGGTGACAGCTGGTTGCAACCAAGCAACGCCGCGTCATCAGCGCTGCGTCCCTCACCGCCGAGTGACAGCGCTGCGAACGCGAAGCCAGCTTCTGCCGGGTTGCCAGGCAACGAAAGCTTGGCTCACGTCCACCAACGCCTGCCGGCACTCAAGGCATTTTCTTCAGAGGAGGGTGAGTGGGCAGCGTTCGAACGCCGGTTCGTCTCTCTTATAGAGACGTCCGGCTGGTCGGAGTATGAAGCGCTCCAAGGCCTCCCGGCCATGCTCGACGACGACTCCCTCGCAGCACTCCTTACTGTGCCACGCGCAAAACGTGCCACGCTCACGGATGCCCTTCATCAGATGCGGCTGATTTATGGACCCCCATCCGAAGCACGTCACCGCTTCGATGCGAGGAGGAAGAAGGCCTCCGAGTCGGCGATGGGGTACCGCAGCGCGCTGCTGGCCATGGCAAAGGTTGCCTACCCTCGCATGGATGAAGACGCTGTGGAGTCACTCGTGCTGCAGAAGCTCATGAGCTTGGCCCGCCAGCTTCGAGTTGCCATGCCGACAGCCGACGACGACGACTTCACGTCGCTACGTGCTGCCAGGTGCATCCAAGCACACCTACATTGCGATGAGGACACGACCATCGCCGCCTGCGCAGGCCCACCTGATGCACAAGCCTATGACGTGCATTCGGGGCCTCATCAGGCCTTCGCAGCAACAGAAAATCGCGGATCGTCCAACTGGCGATCCCAGCGAGATCACCACCAGCGGGACCGGCCAACCTCGCGCCAGGACGGAGCGTCCATCGTCTGCCACAACTGTGGCCTTCGGGGCCATGTGGCGTCCGGCTACCGGGTCCCCCGACGCCGGACTTCAGGACCTCCGGCGCCTCGGCCACCACCGTATCCTCGGCATACCCAGGCGAGTCACGACACCTCGCACTCTCGGCCCCCACTTACAACAAGCACGCACCCTCACACCACACAGGGGGGTCATGCTTCGGAGGAGGGGGATTCGGGCCCATCATTGAACAACCGGGCGCTCGGACCGGGTCAATGGTCCGAGTTGGCCCATAGGGTCGTTGCCGCTGCGGCAGGGTCCTCTGCCGTAGTGGGTTCCATCGAGGGCGTTGATGTTCGTATGTTGATCGATACGGGTGCGTCGGCGACCATCATTTCAGACATAATTTATAACATTTTGCCCGATATATGCCGTCCCTTGCAGCCAGTTGATGTGCCATGCTATGCCGCAAATGGGGGTTCGTTGGGCATCACCGGACGGATCAATGCTCATATCCGCATTGCTGACGTCCAATTAGTTGGGCCCATTTTGGTCTCATCAACCCTCGCCGTTCCGTGCCTCCTCGGAACAGATTTCTTGGGGAAGATGCCCATTAAAATTCTCATTAACAAAGGGTGTATTGAGCTCCCCTCCGGCCGACGCATGGCCTTCCTACCCACACCCACTCGGTTGCACTCCGCATCTACGACGGTGCAGGCGTTGGCGGCGTGCACAATTCACATTCCTCCTGGCTCTCAGATGTTAGTTCCCCTCCGGTTTCGTAAACCCCTTGATTACGACGCGTTCATGGGGGGTGCTGTGATCGGGCCTTCGCGTTCAGCTGAGCGGGTGTCGGACCTCGTGTGTGCACAAACGCTCGTGCGAAGCGACCACGACCCCTTTATCCAGGTCCTTAACGCGGGATTGGAAACGGCCGTTATCTGTCAGGGAATGGTGCTTGCTCACGCGACGCCAGCCCCGCCAGAAGATGTGATCGTGGGTCACGTAGGGGGCGAGTTCTCTTCCGTTGCCAAGCCAGGTCCTGACACAGGATGGCTCGACGCGCTTTGCTCCACTTCTGCCGATTTGTCACCATTACAGCATGCTAAATTACGCACGCTGCTGAGCGATTTCGCCGACGTTTTCAGTCAAAGCAAATTCGACATTGGCTGCACTAAATTGCTAAGCCACCACATCGACACGGGTGATGCCGCTCCAATTCGTCAAAACCCATTCCGGTTGAGCCCGGCCGAAAAGGAACATGTACGGGTGGCCGTCAACGATATGTTGGCGGCCGATGTCATTGCGCCATCAAATAGCCCATGGGGGGCGCCGATCGTTCTTGTTAAGAAGCACGACGGGAGCCTCCGCTTTTGTGTTGACTTCAGGAAACTTAATAAGATTTCTGTGGCCGACGCCTACCCGCTTCCCAGGATGGACGAGTCGCTCGATGCCTTAGCAGGTGCGCATTACTTCTCCACCTTGGATCTCCTCTCGGGGTTTTGGCAGCTACCCCTTGATGACGCATCCAAACCAAAGACGGCCTTTCGCACGCCGCAGGGACTGTTCCAATTCAACAGACTTCCCATGGGTCTTCACTCGGCCCCGGCGACGTTCCAGCGCCTGATGGAGCTGGTCCTCGCTGGGCTCCAGTGGGATTCTTGCCTAATCTACCTCGACGATGTAATCGTGTTCAGCAAAACTTTTGATGAACACCTCACGCGATTGAAGGCAGTTTTCCTTAAAATGCGAGCGGCTAACCTCAAATTCAAACCGCAAAAATGCCACCTCATGAGGGATTCGGTTCGTTATTTGGGCCATATTGTCAGCCGCTCGGGAAATTGCCACGGACCCCGAAAAGACAAATTGCGTGCGCTCATGGCCAACTCCTACCTCTGTTGGGGAGGTGCGGAGTTTTATCGGCTTCGCCTCATATTATCGACGATTTGTTGCGGGATTCGCATCTATTGCGAAGCCCCTCCACGCATTAACGGCCAAAGGGGTCAAATTCCGATGGGGAGAGTTAGAACAGGCATCGTTCAATGCCGTCCGAAAAGCACTGGTCGATGCTCTTACCCTGTCTTATCCAGATTTTACCACTCCGTTCATTCTGGATACAGACGCCAGCAACACCGGAATTGGAGGGGTGCTGTCGCAAATTGTCAATGGAGTGGAGCGCGTCGTCGCCTATGGCAGCAGGGTGCTGTCGCCCGCGGAGCAACGTTACTGCGTGACGCGCCGCGAATTGCTTGCTATCGTTTTTTTCATAAAGCAGTACAGGCCATACGTGTATGGCAGGCATTTCACAGTACGCTCCGACCACGCGGCGCTACAATACGCCTTGCGAGTGGACCAACCATCTGGACAGCTCTCGCGTTGGCTCGAGATCCTCCAGGACTTTGCGTTCACTGTCATTTACCGCAAGGGGATTCAACACGGGAACGCCGACGGGTTGTCGCGACTGCCGAACAATGGGCGCTGTGCTTGTTTTTTGGGTGCGGGGCGTTGTAGGCAGCCTGACGGGGTACCGCCCCCATCCCTTGCGGCCGCGGCCGGGGATGGGGTCGGGGACCACGGGGCTCCCTCCACGCAAGTTCCGCAGGACGCATTGCTGGGCCTCGGGTTGGACGACTGGGGACGTCTTCAGATGGAAGACGTCTCCCTCCTCAAATTGAGACGCCGCGCTAGGGATGCCGAGGGTCACAGGGGGCAGGGGGGCCCCGTATTATATGTCATCCGGGAAGGCGTCCTCATGCATTGGGATGGGGGGTCCCAATCCCACACATTGGTGGTGCCCACCTCCCTGCGGGGGCGACTTGTGTGGGAAACCCACAGTCGCCTCTTGCACTTGGGTGTTCAGAAAACACTAGCTAAAATCCAATTGGAATTTTTCTGGCCGGGCATGGCAAACGATGTGGCTGACCTTGTGCAAGGTTGCACAGAATGTGCACGGCGGAAACCACCTGCTAGGCCGTCCTGCCCGCCGCTCCAATCCATTAAAGTTTCCCGGGTCAATGAGATCGTCGCATTGGATATTTTGGGTCCGTTTCCCGCTACTCCTCGGGGTAATAAGTACCTTTTGGTTGGGGTCGAATATTTTACCCGATGGGCCATGGCCTGGCCACTCCCCAACCAGTCTGCAGCAGCCATTACAGAGGCCTTTTTCCAGGGCTACGTCCTGGACAAGGGTGCTCCCGAACGCCTGCTGACCGACCAAGGGAAAAATTTCTCTTCCACCCTGTTGCGGGATGTGTGCAACCTGCTAGGGTCACACAAAATTCGCACCTCGCCATATCACCCCCAGACTGACGGTATGGTCGAGCGATTACATAGGACACTTACCTCCATGCTAAGCCACCAGGTGTCTGAGTCACAGACTGATTGGGATCTCCACATACCTGGTGTCTTGGCCGCCTATAGAATGGCGCCCCATGCTGCCACGGGGTACTCGCCATTCTATCTTATGTATGGTAGGGAGGTTTGCCCCCCAATCGACGTACAATTGCACATTAAACAGCCCGCACCTAAGGCTAAGATTGCCGACCACATCCGTGCTAATGTGCGTCGTCTCGTAGATGCCCGGGAGGCTGCTCAAAATAACTCAGAAGCCCGTCAGCTTGCCAACGAGCGGTTGCGGAATCTCCGCACATCCCGCCACGTTTGGGTAGAAGGGGACCGCGCCTGGCTCCACTGCCCGCAGGTACCATTGGCTACTTCCTCAAAACTGCTTAAGCCTTGGAGAGGGCCGGTTGTTATTATTCGCGTTCTCCGCCCGCAGTGTGTCAGGATCCAGCATGGCAAGCGACGTTGGTTCGTGCACCCGTCACGTCTAAAACCTTACATTCAACCCTACACACCTCCTTCACATCTCCGGGGCCGAGAGCGCGACATGTCTAACGAGTCGCGCCGCGATGATGCTGCTTCTAACTCTCGGGCAGGTCCCGCTGCCCCGCCCTCAGGTGCCTTGGGAATGAAATCCGCCACGGCCGACCCAGCGGGAACAAGCTTGCCCGCGGGATCAGCGACCCAGGACACAAGCGCAACAGCGGGTCGTCGGTCCCCTCCTGCCTCCGTCGCGACCGATGGACCTGCCACTCGGACTCGCTCAAAACTCAAACGATTTTCATGACCCCCGCCCACGAACTCTCGTCCCAACGCGACGCCACTCACCTTTCCATCATGCATAGTGGGCGATTGGGGCGTGCGTTCATCCTGCATATATGTGTTTATACAGTGTTGTTCTGCATCGGTGACCACAGGAGGGGGAGAGGCGCTTTCTTCTTATTTTTTTTCTTGATTTGTCACACACTCATTCTGATGGTTAACAAATAATTTCTTGTACAATTGTATTTTTTTTTGACAGCCGGGTCGGCTGGAGGCTACGTAGAGGGGGGTAATGTAGTGACATAAGAAGGGAGGGGCTGCTGGGGGCTCTGGGTTCCCAGGGGGTCCAAACGCTTAATCCCCTTGGCGCCGCCAAAGGGGGGGGCTGTGTGTGCTCTGTGGGATATCTGGGGGCGCACACGGCCCCACCCCTCGTTGTACCAGGCATAAAAGGAGAGCTCCCTGGACGATCGGGGCCCAGTTGTAACTCAAGACCCAAGACCCACGACCAGCCATCTGAAGACCCGGGGATGCTGTGAGAGCCAGCGCTGGGACTCTGGAACTCCCGACTCTACGACCTTGTGAGGGCGAGTTCCGGAGCGTAGCCAGAGTAGAGTATCTAGGCTGTGTAGCTAGGCTGTGTACCTAGGCTGTAACAGAGTATCAGGACTGTTGGACTGTTGGAGTGTTGTATTGTAATAAAGAAGTTACCTCTACAAGTGTCTCCGGAACCTGTTACACATTTATAAAGATATAATATCCTATCCAAAAGGTTCACACGCTTGTTTACCCAGCAATTTAATGACTGCTTTAATCATACCTTTCACGTTGAGATCCGTACCCAGGAGAGCTCTGTCGAGTCTATACATATTGCATCTTTTCCCCCATTTAGGGACGTTTTTTGCCAAAATTATGCATGTGGGATGGGGCCTAACGTTAGAGAACCCACGCGTTCAATGGAATCGCACTCATTAATCCCCACAATTCAGTTAAGCAACCTACGTCCTGTCATACCTGCTAAATGTACCGAATTGTTCAATAGGCCCTCATCCACACCGACTCAACTCACATCTCGGTACCCTGCGCGACACGTGCACATCAACACCCGGGGAAACGAATGTGGCTGTCTGAACGTACGTGGTGTTTGCCTCTTTGCCTTTAATAGGTGCTCGCAGAGTGCACTTAAGTATTTTGAATGTGTGTCGTGACGTAGCCAACGCGGTGACGTGTAGCAGAGTATTTAAACGGCTCGATTACTGCAACTAAATATTCTACAGGATGTCTGGCAAAAAAAACATTACCAAGCTACAGCATGTACAACATTCAAAAGAAATACAAATAAAACTAAACCATCCCCATCCTATCAGGCAAAGCCCACTAAGGTATTAACTTATTTCTCAGAAGCGATCTGGCCACAAATGATAGCTCAACAAAGAGGTTCATAATTTGGACATTTATCGCAGCAAATTAATCTAAATAATCTCAATGCATGTTTATAAATTGACCTGTACCAGTGGTGCAAATTCCACATACAACTAAACTAAACCTAACAATTTTATCAAATAATGCCTACTGAGCTAGAAAGCTCTATTTCAGAAGCGACCTGGCAACAAATGATAGCTCAACGAAGTGGCTTATCACGTGGGAATTTATAGGAGCCAAATACTCTAAATGCACGTTGATTGTAAATTTGGAGGGAAAAACCGGAGGACCCGAAGAAAAATCCATGAAAACTCCAGATATACAGACGTCGGGGTCGGGATTGAACCCACGAACTCCTGTATACCAGGCAAGGTAGTTGACATCTCGCCACCGCAGTGTTTTCATCGTGAAGGGCAGTTCCAGACATCAGGCAACCTCACAGTCAAATTTTCAAAATCACCCAAATACAATATATTAGGGGTGTTACTTTGGAGGTAATCGTCTACAGCTACAGGAAATGTGCCTTATCGGGAATAAATCCACGCTTTGACAAACACGACAATATGGATGCACCATCAACCATCCCAGCAGGGCGGATGAGTCAGTTCACGGTGTGTCTGTACAATAACATGAGGATATTATTGGCGTCTAAATGCGACTGCAGCTGGCCTTTTTCTCTTGTCAATAAAGACGGAGAAATAATTTCTGTAATAGAGGTATTTTTGGGTTAAATCGCGTAAATATATAAATGTGTCGTAAAACCCGCCACCACCCAACACAGCCGTTTAGTCAGGGTTTTCAAGGTATCAAAACACACCAATTTGTTACTAATTCAGCACACCGGTGTGTTTGAGAGTAAACCCACAGCATTTACAATTTGAGCACATGGTCGCGAAAGCCTACGTGTCAAAATTAATTCCGGCCGAAAATCAGTCCTCGTGAGTTGACGTCGCAGTGCCCTCAGTGGTCAAGTACAATTTACAAGCTTCGCACAGCTGCATGTACTGAGTGTCGATACAAGTAGAGTTGAAGGTGCTCAGGCACCTTTCTGCCTCTGTCACAATTTTGCCCTGGCGGCAAGCGAACGTGTAGGCGGACACTTTACATTCCCCCCCTCCCCTGTTCCCAGGGCACAGCGTTCGGCGAGACACAGCCTGCCGCAGACCAGGCTGCCTCCACTTTCCTTTCGGTTAAGGTTCGACAAGGCGATGACGCTGTCGAGAAACGGCTTGAAGCCACGTAGCGTCTACAAGCATAGTCTCTCTGCATTATTAAACCGTGCACGGACACAGCCGAGGCGGTGATTCCTCACAAGCGGCGCTGTGTGATACAATAAAAGCGGACGCCCCACGACATCACCGATTAGCTGCGTACGGTGCAAACGAAATTCAACGTACATACATTTCAACGTACATAATGTGCGACACCGCCAATGCTCATTTGAGTCGGAGATGACTGAATATCAGAATTGGAATCTTTATTAAGGCTGGAGGGATCCGACGAGCTATGAAGTTATTTTTCCCAGATGCCCAGTAGGTTTCAGGCATTATTAAGAATAGTAACAATGCACTCATTGGTTCTTTCGGTAAAGTCACGTATGTAGAAATAACATAAAATTAAAATAGATCACGACGTTTCGAATGCAACACAAGCGCTCATCCTCAGGTAAAAATGGCATAAACCACACAGCGAGGAAACACATAGAGGGACATCACTCAGAGCACACAGAGAACGGCAAACTGCACGGAGGCAAATACAGCAAGAAGATGGGAGATGCACGAGGGATATTTCTATTTCTACATACGTGACTTTACCGAAAGAACCAATGAGTATAGTAATTCCTGCAGTCAACAAAGCTTCAATCCTAGAGTGATAATGCAGCCAGTGCCAAGATTAAAGTTCAGAGATCTGCCCATATATGGAAGAAAGGGGCACATCCTTGCCCATATATGGTATCGTGGATCGCCAATCGATTCTTTCCTCCACACCTCCGATTAGCACGGTTGGCTACATATGGCGCGAAATAAGTTCACCATATGTATGTCAACGCAGCGGCAAAATACCAATGACCATGAATCAAACGAGGAATGTCCCCACTTACCCTCAGCATGCCCGATCTCCTCAAATGTCGGATTGTGCGTGGATGGGTGACCATCTCGGATGCTAACGCAGGCGTTATATGCATTTTCCTCGCACCTCCGATTAGCACGGTTGGCTACGTACGGTGCGAAAGACGTTCAACACATATACGTACATGTGTAGTGTAATAGTGCTGGCTGGTGGACACTAGCGGCAACTATGGTGGACAGACAGTACACACGTCGGTGAGGGTGTGCACAGGTGTGTTGCCAGGGCGGAAAAACTAGGGCAAGGGTCACGGAAGACCCCGTCTGGAAGCCCCTGGAACCTGCTAGCGGGTTCAAGAAGGGAGGCGTGGCCAGGGCAGAGCCAGGCCGCACTGGTAGGATAAAAGGAGCCGAGAGTGGGGGGGGCTCGATGCTGCCGGTTCTGGGATTGGATTCGTCTCATCATTGCTGTCGTCTTGTCGACGTCGTCATTGCCTTCTTCGCTCGATATTGTGCTGCCAGATAGTTTTTGGCTGTCTCAGTCAACGCTGTCAGTGTTAAATGGCTAGTGTTGTGTACTGGCTAGGCTAAGCGACTGTGGAGTGTGTGGACGAGACCGTGAATGTTCCTAATAAAATATGGCGCCTCCTACAAACCTCGTCTCCAAATGACTGACACTACACATACACAACAAACAAAGATCACCCATATAGTCTTGAACAGACTGTAGGGGCCAGTGCTGTTAGTGAGCCACCTATGAAGGCTGGAACTGCACACGAGGGTGTGTGTGGCCAGCGCCACGCCCGGCCGCCTTTGTCTCCCGAGTGGTGATGTTTTTACACACCGCACCAGTTACTCATTTGAGGCTGAGTCGATCTAGGGGAGGCCCAGGACCAGGTCATATAATCCTCGCTGGTGTTGGCCATGAGCGGGAATCAAACCCGGGTCGCCGGGTTCGTAGCACAGCGCGCTAACCACTACACTACTGCTCCGCACAATATATACACACACAACAACAACAACAAAAGCCATTCGCCACTAAGTGGAGGTGACATCACCACGACGCTTGTGCCAGGTTATGTGCACTTTGAGGCCACGTGAAGTGTCGAACGCCCACTGGCAGGAGGTCACGGGGCAGACCCAGATGCCACAGGTCGACTGACTGAGATGACTGGCTGATGCACCACCTGTGCCACGGACTGTGCAACTTGCTGTGCTTTAGCCTCCCGGCGCTCCGCTCGTTGTTGTGAGTGTCGCTCATCTGCCCTCAGTTGTTGTTGGAGGGCGACTGCCTCCAACTGCCCAGTGGCGTCCTTCACGAGCCTCCTGCACAGAGGCCGATCTTGACACCGCTGGTGTCAGTCATCGGCAAGTCCACTCAGCTCTACAGCCTCCTGTACCACATCACTCCATCTCTTCTCTAGCCCGTTTAGCCCCCTCAATCCGGCCGAACAAAAGCTGTTTAAGCATGCGGTGGCTGGGCATGCGGGCTACATGACCCAGCCAACACAGCCTTGCCTGCCGGAGGAGCTCACCGATGAGACTTTGTCCAGATCTTTCAAGGATTTGTGAGCTCCTCACACAATCCAACCTGGTTAAACCCAGGATGGATCGTGGGCAGGCCAGCCTAAATGTTTCTAACCGGTGAAGATGTTCCATTAGGGGGGTCCACATTTTGCAAGCATAGAGAAGGGAGGGAATGACTGTGGCCGAGAAGACCTGAAGCTTCGTGCGGAGCGACAGACCAGGTAGCTTCCACACAGCGTTACACAACCGATGAAAAGACAATGCCGCTCGAATGATTCGGAGTGAGACCTCTGCTGTTAATCCGGAGCCGGTAATGAGCACGCTGCTCAGGTACGGGAAACTCTCCACTCTCTCCACAACTGCCCTATCACCAATTGGGAGTTGTGGGGGTCCGATGGGACAAAATACCCAGGCAGGTGCTTAGTTTTGGTGGGGCTGATGGTAAGGCCCCACCGTTTAGTAGCAAGTTCCAGGTTCAGCAGCAGCACCTCCAACGCCTCCTCTGAATGAACAGCAATTACCAGATCATTGGCATACATAACATGGTTGAGCAAGAGGGAGCCATACCTTGACCGCACCCGTACATCGATCAGCCTTCCATTGTATCTCTACCAAATGGAAATTCCTCCGGTACAGCTATTGAAGGCTTAATGAATTACGTGGTCGAACTAGATGTTAAATAATGTGAGAGCCAGAGGACACCCCTGTCGCACCCCTAGGTGTACAGGGAATTGCTCCGACTCCCAGCCACGTAGCTTTACCCGGGCCCACTCACCATCATGAAGGTCCTTAATGATCGTGAGCAGAGGGTCAGGGACTCCAAAAGAATGAAGAACAACCCAGAGCCCAGGCCTACTGATGGTATCATAGGCCTTGACAAGGTCAATAAAGCATAGATGAAGGTCTTGTTGGAATTCCCTACACCTCAGCTGTAGCAGACAGACAGAAAATATGGCATCTGTGCCGGGCCGCCCTTTCCTGAAACCGCATTGGGGCTCCTCAAGCCTCTATTCAGTGTACCTAGCAAGGCGATGTTGAATAATCCTTGCCAGGACCTTTCCCTGCACAGTGAGAAGTGAGATGCCCCTGTAGTTGTTACAGTCTGTGCGGTCCCCCTTCTTAAAGAGGGGGACCACCAGGGCATCCTTCCAATCCTATGGAACCCATCCAGTGGTCCAGACTGTTATTATGATGTCATGTAGGGCAGTCTGTGCACAAACGCCACCCTCCCTCAGCATTTCGCTTGGGAGATCATCTCTGCCCGGTGCCTTTCCTGGTCACCTCAGCCAGCCACTCACAGGGGGTGACTTCTTCTTCCAATATTTGAGGCACCGTAGCCTCAGCAGGGTCATCCCCACTTTGTCCCACGTTGGTTTCCAGGCTGAGGGATTACCCCTCCCCCTGGACCTCACAGAAATGCTCTGAAAATCTGCAAACTTGTTCCTGGTGGTCAGAGACTGGATCGCCATTCTTTTCCCTAATGATGGTAATAGGGGTGGCGCTGCAAGTTGCTTTTATTATGGAATTAAAGAGTGATTTGTGATGGCGGGTCATTGAGGCAGACTCCATCTCCTCAGCAACCCGCGACCACCACCTATCCTTGCAGCGCCTCACAGCTCTCCGAACCTCCGAACGAAGACTGCGGTAAGCCTCCTGATTCTCCGACATGGGATGCTGTAGCCGATGAGAGTGGGCCTGTCGCTTTTTCTCAGCCAGCTTGAACACCTCCTCTGTGGGCCAGGGTCTCTCGGGAGGTCTGGACCGTGTACCCAAAGCAGCTATTGCAGCTGCATGAGCCACAGTCCTAAACCTCGCCCATTTCCCCTCGACATCAAGAGGAGTGGTGGACGATGCCAACCCCAGCCGCAAGCGATGATTAAATTCTCGCTTGCAACGTTTATTAGCTAGCTGAGACCATACCACTGGGTGTACACCCACCACCGGAGTGGAAGAATGGCAGGCGCATTTCACAGATGATGGTCAGTGAACAGATCAGCTCCACGGTAGGTCCTTGTGTTTAGGACATGGGCCCACATCCGCTGTTCTGTCACTATGTAGTGCATCAGATGTTTTTTCTTGGACCCGGCATGCATCCGTGATGTTGTGTGGATGCGCCGATGCTGGGACAGCGTGTTGGTAATTACAAGCCCATGGGCTGCACAAAAATCTAGCAGCCTCCTGCCGTTGTTATTGAGCTGATCTGGCCCATGCCTTCTAATCATTCCAGACCAGGTGCCAGCATCATGACCAACTCGGGCATTGAAGTCACCCAACAAGATGACTCTATCCAGAGGGGCCACTTCAGCTAGCACCTGTGACGGGAGGTCATAGAAGGCATCTGACTCATCGGCCTTGCCTGCATCCCTCCATGGATGTTTGTCTTTGGTGGGGGCATAAGTAACCATGACCACCACTCCTCACCTTTGATTGATGGGAAGGTGAGCCCCAAGTAGCCTGGTGCTTACAGCTTCCCACACCTCACCACCATGCTCCCACGCCCCCTTCATTATTTTGTTCAGAAGAAGAGCCACTCCCTGTTGTTTGGCAGTCTCCTGCCCAGAGAAGAGGACTGTCCACCCCTCATGGTGGCAGGAGCCAGAGCCGGTCCACCGGACCTCCAGAATACCACAGAGATCCAGGCGGTACTGGTCCAGCTCCCGACAGAGGAGTGGCAGCCTCCCCTCCGCAGCGAGCTTTCGAACATTCCACGTGGCCACACGTTGTGGTTTTTGTGGTTTCTGGAGAAACCCCAAGGGTTAGGATTCAGTCTCCTGGCTCCGCCAAATGGGATTTAGCCAGAAGACGTCATAGACGCCTGTCTCCCCGAGGCCTCCGGCACAAGCTTATTATTAAAACATTTCATTTGTGGTTTAGTGGTAATTATAGGATGGTGAAGAGGTTGCCAGCCCCTCGCACCCGTCCAGAGCCCCCTTTGGCCGCTGTGGTGGTTTACAAACGCCATGAGGGGAAAGGACAATTTAAATTGGCCCTCCCCCCACGACACTGCCTACCACAGTGTTGCCGTCCAGCATCACGAGGAGGTAGGGGGTTGTTTTTTTCCAGACTATACACACATACATACATGGTGAGCAGCAGAAATGCAGCAAATTCCACCTCCACTTAACCCGTTACTGACCAACGTGGTGAAGTATGGTCAATTAGTGGTTTGATGGTTTAACTCTGGCGCTGTAAACGTTCTATGGAAGAGAGACCCATTGGTGGGTTGGTATCATTGTTAGTGCCGCCTCAGGGGTCACGACTAGAGATGAGCATCGTCCCACGCCCCTTTGAGCAGGGAGACACCTGACTTGCAATACGCCGTGAGAATGTGGAATTTCTACTCGTGCTGGTTAGAGATCACTGACGAAGAATGTGCGACACCGCCAATGCTCATTTTAGTCGGAGGAAGCTGACTGAATATCAGAATCGGAATCTTTATTCGACGAGCTATAAAGTTATTTTTCCCAGATGTCCAATAGGTTTCAGGCATTATTACTACTATAATAAGCCAAGAATGTGTGTGTGTCCCGCGCGTGACGTCACTCCACATGAGGCCCGCCCCCTCGCGTGACGTCACACCACATGAGGCCCCTCCCGCGTGACGTCACTCCAGATGAGGCCCACCCCCCCTCATTAATATTCATGAGTGGGTGGATTTTTACACTAACGCAGAGAAAAGTCGGGCTGAATTCAATAATTTATTACACAAAGTCGCTTCAAATATGACGTTTCTTTCCAAAAAGTGACGGGAGAAAATAAATATACGCAGCACACTGCTACATCCGTACGTGACGTCACTGCAAAAGAGACCCCCCCCCCCCGTCATTAATATTCATGAGCGGGTGGATTTTTACACTCACGCAGAAGGTCGAGCGGATTTTTTTTCGCAAATTCGCTTTAAGTTTGATGTTTCTTTATTGAAAGTGAATCAAATAAACAATTCTACACAGCAACAAAGTGGATTTGGTGTCTTTATTTATTTCTTCAGCACTTGAGACAAAAGATAAGTCTAATTTATGCTTCTAAATTATGGTAAAATAGGCATTTTTTGGCGATTTTCCAAATATTGTATCGAATTCAAATTTATTTCAACCCCAGCGAGCGAAAGCAGAAGAAAGTAACATATCAGAGCAATGAATTTGAACAAATTGAAGGTCAGTTTAATACAGTTCTACAATTAAATGAAGTGAGGTGTTTTATGACGTAGTTTTGTGCAATAATCACTGGCATTAATACAGTGCTACAGTGAAATGCAGTAATGTGTTTGATGACAGCCTTTTGTGCAAGATTCACTGCCATTAATTTTCACAAGATACAATTATACTCTGCTCTTTTGGTCTTTCGGTAAAGTCACGTAGAAATAAAAAAAATAAAAAATCACGACGTTTCGATCGCAACACAAGCAATCATCTTCAGGTGAAAAACAATACAGCAGGCGGACTGCTGAGGCAGGAAGACATCTAGCGAGAGAGCTACTGCAGCCAAAGGTTATATAGGTTTGAGATGGGTACAACCCAAGGGTAAGTGGGCGGGGCTAGAGATGGAATTTGGAAGTAGATGTAAGATCGTAGAGCTAGATATACCTCGGCTATTGTGTTGCTAGAGATTAGCATGTTAATCTGTTAATGTAACCCCCCGGCTATGGTGCTGAAGAAGCCATTGTATTGCTCGAGATTAGAGATTAGCATGTCAATGTGAGACGGCTCCCGAGGCTGTCATGTTATCTACACGGTCCCAATCAGATATAAGATTTTTTTCTCTCAATGCTAAGTGTGATTGTAAGAGAGTCTTGTCTAAATTATCTAGTTCAAAACGGAGCAATCTTATTCTCTCTGAGATCAGGGCTAGGCCGGCCCTGAACAAGATCCGTTAAGCATTAGGAGAAGTGACAGCAGCAGATGTGAGTGTAAAGGCAATCGTTATTACCTTGGTGCCGCGGCATCTCTTCAGAAAAGTGAGCGACTCAATCAGATGAGCCTTTTTGTCTAGGAGTCTGTTAAAAGATATCATGCTTGTGTGGAAACCCTCCCCGTAAAGGCGGTTATATACTCTGGTAAATGTTTTCGTAAAAATTACAGCTTCTGTCATTGGACGGGCAAACAAAGCTAGTTAAGAATAATAATGCAGTCCGTGTCAAGACTAACGTTTTGAAATCCACTCTTCAGGGCGTCTCCGTGCTCGGTACAAAATTACCAGTTTATTTAAAATTGCACTGATGGTGCAAGCGCATGAAGCATTGTTGGCAGTTATTAGCATATTTTAATTAATGAATTGGTCTGAGAATTGGAATTATTATTCCAACATATTCGTGTCTTGGGGCAGGAAGAAAAAAAAGGCTTCCGCTGTCATTTTCCGATTTATACGTTGCATTTCGTGCAAGAAACAAAGATACAAGAACGCATGAAATAATTAAAGTCTCTGCAGTGGGGATGTGCGTTTTGCTATGTTGCGTGTGCGTGCGTGTTCGTTTTTTTTCTCTTTCTCTCTACAGCTTTTATTCACACCTTGAGCCAGAACGCGACGTGTTCTTTGAAACGAGAGCCCTAGGAGAGCCGCAGGTAAAAAGGCTCGCGTCGTAATTAACACCTTCATTTTATTTTTAAACTTTCGAAAGTGGTTTCGGCACTGACGGCAATCAAGAGCACTTCACAACGTGCGCCCGGGCGCGCGTGTCCCATTCTAATTGCGCTCGTAGGATGAGTAACTGCTGCCATGGCGAGATGGAGCAATGAAGGCAGCTCGCGTGCGGGTGCTCGGTGAATTTATGCATCGTAGCACCGTGGAGCTGATGACTGTTTTGCGTTGGCCTTTGTCAAGCAGTGGATGTACCAAGGCTGACGATGATGATGTTTGTATGTGTGTATGTTGAACTGTTTTCGCACCTTACCTAGCCAACCGCGCTCTTCGGAGGAGCGGGGGAACGACAAAATCGGAGGTGCGGTGTGTAGTTGGAAGCACAGTTCTCGTAAATGGAAGATCACAGGCTCGCATCATAGCCAGGAAACCAACAACGGTGGTTATGATAAGGGAGAGCGGACTCGGCCATGGGAATGTGGAATTTTGATCATAAAACCTTGTGCACAGTGGTGATACTTTCGGGGTGAAACCTTATGGCTCTCGTTCAGAATTCTGCCTGTGGAGGCCGCCGGTAACCCGAGTTCGATTCCTGGCCACGGTACCAACAGCTACTGACAATTGCAAGTGCGACTTTCAGCGAACGAATATTCAGCTACAAAACTGCCAGGGTGACTCAATTTTTCAATAACGTCATGACTCTGTCACCGTGTGACCCACAAAACCCACCTCCGAGTTGCCGGATTTTAAGTATGTCGCATCATCACCACTACACCTGCTATCACCCACAAACATTATTATTTTTTAATTTCAGCTATTTGTCAATCCACTGCTGGATGAAGTCATCTCTACATAGTCATTCATGGGTGGGGGGGTCGTGTGACCATACTTCGTCACGCTGGTTGGTGCAGGTTGGCGCCACGGTGGCAAGATGTTAACTACATCCCCTGGTACGCAGGAGGTAGTAGATTCGATCCCGACCCTGGCGCCTGTTGTACATTTGGAGTTTGCGTGTTCTCCCCGCAGTCATGTAGATTTTTCTCCGGGTCCGTCGGTTTTTCTCTCCAAATTTAGAATGAATGTGCGTTTGGAGTATTTGGCTGCTATATATTTCCACGTGTTATGCCACTTCATTGAGCTATCATTTGTGATAGCCAGGTTGCTTCTGAAAAATAACTATATAGCTCAGTGGGCCTTACCTTGTAAAATGAAGAAATTTAAATAGTAGTAGTCAACATCTAAAACCTGACTCCCACCATCATCCAGCCCAGAAGAATTCCCTATTCAAAACCCTACACCATAGGTCCCGTTGCATCTCCGGCCAGCACCACCTAGCCAGTGAACTGGAGCACGTACACCAAGCCCTCAAGATGAATGGATATTTGGACTGCACAATCCGCAAAGGTGTCACCCAATCAAAACCATCACCTTGCCATACATAGCAGGGGTCACCAAAATATTTACAAAATCATGAACAAACACAAGATCCTGGTTCCATTCAACACAGTACATGAAATTTGTGATCTGATCCCATCTGTGAAGGATGTGATCCCTGACATACAAACTAAGTTGTGTCTGCGACAGTAGTTACATTGGGGAAACTAAACGACATGTCTCGGACCGTGTTCGTGAACACAAGGCCGATCTGAAACACGGCAGGACCAATACCTTGGCTGTGGCTGATCATTGTTTCAAACGCTGTGGGCTCACACGATATTGATTTTTCCAAGACGAAGGTACTCTGCAAATCTACTGGCTATCATCAAAGATTTGTTCATTAAGCCATCCAAATATATAAACATAGACACAACTTCAACCGAGAAGATGGGTACAAATTGAGCAATCATTGGAAGGACGTTATTAACCAGGTAAAGTCTTAACTTGCTGTGATGTTTTCATCCTTTCTACCGATGTTAATTGACTCTCTGAGTTTCATTACTAGGTTGAATATCCTTGTATTTACAGACTGGGTGTCCACTGCCCCAGCCTCTGTGGTTGGACCATCTCTAGCTCCACCCACCTACCTTGATGCACCCATCTCAGGCCTATATAAGACCTTGTCTCAGCAGCTTTCGCTCTCTTTCACCTTAAGACGATTACTTGTGTTGCGATCGAAACGTTGTGATCTATTATTTTCTATTTACATGACTTGACCGAAAGAGCCAAAGAGTAGGAATTCCTGCAGTCACGAAAGCTTTAAATCAAGATTTAAGGTAAAGTGAATGGAGTTGAGCGTCTCTGTGAGCTGAATATCCTTTTTCCCGGAGGAGTAGGGATGGGGAGAGTGTTGAACACATGCTCTCGGTGCTCTGGTCACCGGCTCTGGGCATGCCATTGATCATTCAGCTGACATTGCAGCATTGAGCTAATTACCCAGATCTACTGGCCTGCAAGGACTCATGGAGGACTCCATAAATCATGCAGACAAACTTATGTTGCCAATACCATGGACCACTCAAAGCAGTCATTCCCGGACGGCCGGCACTGTGGCGATATACACACAGCATTCGACTCGCAATCGAAAAATTGCAACAACAAAAAATCTAAATCTCTCTGGGGTGAATAAACTCAGTGTCACTTTTGTGACAAGTCAGCAGTGTCACTTTATGGAATAACTAACCCTGCCATGGGAATGTGGATTTTGTTGTTGTTGTTTAATCAATGGGGATGCAAGTCTCCAAATCGGAAGACCACTGTTGACTTCCCACTTAACGCTACAATTCCGCATTGCTTCTCGAAGGAAGATGAACTGAATGGACCCTTGCCAAAGATTTAAGCCCACAACCGTTACAGTTGTGAGGTGGCCACTCTCTATGTATGTACGACGAGCTTCTTTCGCACCATACATAGCCAACCGTGCTTATCGGAGGTGCGATTACAGGGCCATACGGCCAGGTTGTAGAGACACAACAAGAAACATTATTTATCATCGTTAAAACCATGACCCATTGTCACCCTGAGGCTGTACCGAACTGTCCCCCACTGTGGTCAGAGACGACTCGTCCACATGAAGCTCCTGAAGGACAAGGCAGCGGGTAGGCGATGGCTACACTGTGCTGATGATTCCTCGTAACTATGAAACCGGTGTGCAGTCGCATCTTCGACCTGCTGTTGTCTAAATTAATATGGCCATAATGTTTACTCTTTTGAGTCTGCGGTCTAAAACGTGTATGACCATGATTATTAGAATATCGCTGCTTTACTAGATGAGGCCTGTTGAGCTATGTAGGTCTTTTTCAGAAGCGACCTGGCCACAAATGATAGCCCAATAAAGTGGTATATGGCGTGTACATTACATCATCCAAATACTCTAAACACGTGTTTTTAATGTGGAGGTAAAAACCGGAGGACCCTGAGAAAATTCCACGTGACCACGAGGAAAAAATGCAATAGAGATGGAACCCATGACATCCTGTATACCAGGCGAGGTAGTTAATATCTCGCCACCATGGCGCCCCAAACATTGCCGCGCATGCAACTCCCCTTCCGATATTAGGAATCCACTGGAGCTATGCACTTTTAAATCTAGATTCAAATGTATTCTTTAGAACTGATTTTTGTGGTTAGTTTGTTGTCCCACACACGCACCTCCGAAAGAAGTGAAACATACTTACTTACGATTCCGTCACGAAAGCAGCATAGCCCAACAAACGTCAAACGAAAAGAGAAACGTTGCCAATGAATGATTAATTATCTGAGTATCATGCCCCCCCTTCCCCTTCCCCCTGTGCCTCCTCCTCTCCCTCATCCTCTCTCTCTCTCTCTCGTTCTTGGGCTGCTGAACCGAGTCACTCTGCTCTCGTGCGAAAAGCTGGAACCGGACCACACCGCACGGAAACGGCCCTCGTGCGGCGAGGTGCACGCACTTATTACAGCGCTACTTGGCCAAGCGCACAGCAGATTAAAACCACAGCAGGGAGGCAAGGAATTGCCCGTTCCTCGGTGATCGTTATCCAAACAAACACTTGCAGTGTCTACAGGAGGACATTCTCAGCTGGCTTAAGGAGGGTTTTGTTACCTGATGCAGATGTATGTTCGCTTCACTCATGTGTAGACGAGGTAAACAATACAACACATTGATACATTGCATTCGTGCCACCATGCGCGGTAGCCATGTCTTCATGGGCTCGATCCCGACCCTCACGCCAGTACATTTGGAGTCTGCATGTTCTCCCTCCCCATGGTCGCGTGGATGTTTCTCCAGATCCTCCAGTTTTTCCCTCCACATTTAGAATTAACATGCCTTTATATTATTCGGCTGCTATCAATGTCCACGCGAAAAGCCACTTCGTTTAGCTATCATGTGTGATAGCGAGGTCGCTTCTGAAAAATATCCATTTAGCTTGGTCGGCCATACCTGGTAAAATAAGACAGTTTAATAATCGTATCATTCCGGTTTGCATAGTTTTATTGTGAAAATTTCACATTTTTATGGGAGGCGCCAGTAACTCCAAAGCGCTGATGTTAAAAAGCACCGCGCTTAATCGATGACCCACGGAGGGACCGCATGCCTAGCCGTTGACCCCGTGACTGGGATTTGAACTCTCAGCCCCACGACTGCGAGGAGGCCATAGCGTGACCACAGCGCCAGGCAGCAGGATTCACTTGTGAGCGCGCACCGATGGATTCGTCGGCTACTAATCACAACGCAGTCACGCGAGTCTCGTACCATACAGATCTCTGACATAAACCCCGAATTAATCACACTATGTGAGCAGGTATACGGGGCACGTGATTTATTACCTTATATGGCACCGACACATATCTTTTTTTAATAATTCATTATCCAAACGCGGGATAGTTGTCATCGAGCTGAGTAAAGTAAAAGTTTCAATAAATATTAATGAGTTTTAACGAGGTAGGGTTTTGGCACGAAATTGTGCAGTGTCCCTGAATTAGACCAACAGCAAACTAAAATAATTCCACCCGGTTACGGAATTGTGAAGCGAGGCTGCGCGTGAACGCGTGGGGTAGAATTAATTAGTAATGCACGTGTAGGTGTTCAGTTACTGAGGCTCGACACGATCTTTAAGCATTTGTCAATTAATACGTTTATACATTATTTACTACAAAGCACAGGATTTCCAGCCAGGCAGCACAATGGTGTATAACGATATCTCTACTACTAAACTAAAACGATGTTTTATTTTACCAGGTAAGGCCCACTGAGCTATATAGCTATTTTTGAGAAGCGACCTGGCGATCGCAAATGATAGCTCAACGAAGTGGTTTAACGTCATGTGGACATTTATAGTAGCCAAATACTCGGAATGCATGTCTTTTTTTATGTAGAGGGAAAAGCAGGAGGACCCAGAGAAAAATCCATAATAATGTAATCATTTCTACTTGTAATGCACCAAACAGCATTCGTACATTCTCATAGAGAAAGAACTACTCAGAGGGCCGAGAGACCAGGGAAGAAGAACAAGGCAGCCACGGGATGAGCCAGCTATAACAGCTGTCCAAGCCCTGCGGTCCTCTACATATGAAGAAGGTGTTACACTGGTCTACAGCCAAAATGCTTCCGAAATAAATGTAGTCCAACTTTACTAATTCAAGGTCACTGAGAATGAAAATTATGCTTAAAATTGTTGATTGGCTCTAGTTTTCAAGATATGTTACTGGGTCAGTATATACAACCCTTGACTTGGGAATTGCAGAGGATAAGTGAATTATAAAGGGAAGGGATCTCAATTTAAACCAGAAATGACTAAAATACATCTTTGACTGGATCTATGAATACATCTATGAGTGGGTTTGGACAGTGCTTGCTTTTTGAGCAGAACAATGAATGATGCAATCTGAACCTGGTATTGCATCATACATGATATAAATTGCATCAAGATAAGATAAAGGAAGGTGTTTTTCTTGGTCCTCAGATTCGTGAACTTCTTCGAGATGATGCTTTTGATAGTGCACTGCGTGCCAAGGAAAAGACGGCATGGAAAGCCTTCCAGTTAGTGCCAGCAAATTTTCTCAGAAACAACAAGGCAGACAACTACAGGGAGTTGGTGGAAAACCTCAAGGCATACAAAGCCTTGGTTACAACATATCACTAAGGATACATTTTTTACACTATCAACTACATTTATTCCCACCGAACTGCGGAGCAGTGAGCGACGAGTAATGCAAACGATTTTACCAGGACATTGCAACAATGGAGAAACGCTATCAGGGCAAATGGAGCCCATCAATGCTTGCAGACTATTGCTGGACAGTGACAAGAGATGCTCCATTTAATGAATACAAGAGACAAGCCAAGAAGCGCCGAGTAGACACTGAATAAGGACTAAACTATGCACTTAAAAAACATAACAGTTTTTTTATTTTTGTTTCATAATACATTTTATTTATATAAACCTTTTGCTGATTTTTAAGTGTTACATGAACAGGACAGGTGACATGTTATCATGTAAAGCAACCATAAACACATGCAAAGACCTAGGTTTACAATTTATGAGTAAAACTCTATCTACACAAGATACATAGACGTAAAATATAAAAACTTTAATAAATTGGAAACATTAACCAATCAGTTGTTTTAATTGCCATATTTGAATTCAGCACATCAGAATCCATAATAAACAGCACATTTCATCTCTGAAGCAGACGACGTCTAGAAAAGTGTAGACCAGTGAATTATCGGCGAATGAATGAGAGTTTACCTGTGGGAGGAAACCGGAGCACCCAGAGAAAATGCACGCATGAGAGGGGGAAACACTCGATACCGTACAGACAACAGGTGGAGTCCACCTGTTCTGTTCTGCTTCCTCCTGGCGAGCCAGCGTATGACACCTCCTCGACGCCCATGAGAAGGGAGTTTCACAACATTTGTGCGGTGATCCACCAACCCTCACACACCACAGTGCTGGGCTACAGGCCCATGCCACCACCACCCGGATTAATCTGAAATAGCCCAAAATTTGGCCTAGAAACGTAATGTTTGTTGATCCAAATAAAAAAAAGTTTCTGATTAATGCGAAAATGTGACATCTCAGGAAGTGACATCATTTACACGATGTCCCATCCGTGATTTTCCCACCACAAGTTTTGTCACATGGCGTCGGGTGACATCACTTTAGTTCATACGATGACCCGTTACATTCCTTTAAATTGAGTACAGTCGTTCCTCATTAAACGGCAGCTCAATATATGCAGTTTCGTGATAACGTAAACTAATAATTAGAGAACGAATTCGATAGGCACTACGTTACATTGGCATTTGCGGCTCTTTAAGGACTGCTTCGTGACATTTGTTTATTAAGGACCATTTATTATTCACATTGATTGCGGCTTTTTAAATATCGATATTTTTTCTACCGAATATTTAAAAGGCTTTTCTTGTTATTTTGGTTGCCAACGCAGGAACTAACCCCTACCATGGAAATGTGGAGTTTTCACTGGCTTCACGGCTGCTGTGCAACTGCTCTTCAGCAAAGGCGACACTTTGAGTTGACATTTTTTGGGGGTAATGCGTAAAATATGAAGTCGACTGCCCAGCCCTCTCACACTGGCTTGGACTAATGGTGATAAATGTCACATAATTTGCAATGGACCTTAAGCTGCTTTGGCACGGATTCCTCTAGGTCAATCGTGGAGAGGGGGGTAGTGTGAGTTTAGCTGAGGGTGAGTTGGGCAGTGCAGTTAAGGAATGTCATGCTCGAGAAAGTAATAACAGCAAAGCTTGCATGCAGTAAAAATACCAAAGTGGCTTCCTGCGCAAAGGAGCATAATATAAAATAAACATTTTTTTTTATTTTACCAGTTAAGGCCCACTGAGCTATGTAGCTATATTTTTTTCAGAAGCAACCTGGCTATCACAAATGATAGCTCAACGAAGTGGCTTATCATGTGGAAAATTATTGCAGCCAAACACTCAAAACGAATACTCTATGGTTCTTTCCGTAAAGTCACGTAGATAGAAAAAATAATAAAAGAACACGACGTGTCGGTCGCAACACAAGCATCCGACGGACAGAACACGACGTTTCGGTCGCTACACAAGCGTCCGACGGACATTTGTGCTGCGACCGAAACGTCATGTTCTTTTATTCTTTTTTCTATCAAAGTGACTTTACCGAAAGAACCAGAAAATATGGATTCCTGCAGTCACGAAAGCTTCAAATCAAGACTCAAAACGAATGTTCATTCTAAATGTTGAGGGAAAAACCGGAGGACCCAGAGAAAAATCCACGTGACCACGGGGAGAACACAAACTCCAAATATACAGCAGGCGTCAGGGTCTGGATCGAACTCACGACCTCCTTCATCCCAGGCAAGGTAGTTCACATCTCGTCACCGTGAGCATGGGGAGCTGCTCAGCACCTTTCGGAAGAAATTCCACATTCCTATGGCAGGGTTGAGCTCTACATTTTGGCAACCACTTGTGACTTCCCATGAAGTGGTACTCATGTTATCAACCCTGAAGGGATGGACAGTTTAGTCGATGCTGTTGACACTGCGTTGAAGGTCCTTATTAAAGGTTCAGCCGACTCAGAGGAAGGCCCAAAACCAGTTCAGATATCGCTTGGTCACATGTCTTAGCCATTGCCAAGAATCGAACTCGGATTGCCGGGATCACGGTGCAGTATGATTACCACTGTGCCACCGCTTCCCACAATAATGCAATATTAAACAACAGCAACACAAACAGAATCTGAATATTTGTACTGGAGGAATCGGATGAGCTATAAAGCTCTTTCTCACAGATGTCCAAACAACTAGTACACCCGATCACACAGCACTAGCATGCTTTGCTGGGTAGTAGGGAGCGATGCACAGGACCACACGGTCATGACGGGCACACAGAGGACATGGTGATGAAAGTGGACGTCCCGGGAGCGTGTGGGAGAGACGTGGATAAGGGCACCTCAAGAATCTGCACACAACGATTTCTGAGGACACGTGGAGGAGAGCCGGGCTGATAAGGATTGATTACACATTTCAAAATGGTGAGACAGGAAAGGGATTCAATTCACTGATAACTTGAGATTATTTTTTTTGTGGCCAGCTTACGTTATTTTCAGGACAATGGCCGGCCTGCGAATAGATTAACAGCGAAAGGCTCGGTTCCGAATTTGCCAAAGGTCACTGGAGGTAATTTAAATGTGAAGCCAGGAAAGGTGTGCTCAGGTTAATTAATAGTTCTGTGCGATGAGACGCGGTGGGCGGGAGGCTGAAAGTCAGGAGGAGTTGGGAGGAAAGGTGAGGGACCGAGCCAAGGGAACCGCCCTCTGACATCCGCAGTCAAAATGAATCAGCCAAGAGTCTGAGCGTCCCCCCCGCTCACGTGAAGAACATAGCGGTATTGATCTCCACGTTTTGGTGTGAGAGCGTATACAGCAGTGGCTCTCACCTGGCTGTACTGGGAGTACGTGGGGTAATTACAAACGTGCGAAATTACACATTCGAGCCATTGGTGAATAATCATGTATGAATCTGGCAATACAAAATAACCACGATAAAATGTAAATCCATATGGTAACATAGAACGATATATTCTTGGTTCTTTCGGTAAAGTCACGTAGAAGAGAAATAATAAAATACTAATAATAAAACATAATACAGTTCTCACGACGTTTCGGCCACAACGCAAGCAGCCATAGAACGATATAAAATACCTTTCTAAACTCAATGATCGTAAACTATGTTGGTTTTCCAAGAGTAACCAGCGTGCGTGAACAAACCACGTCACGAGTGCAGAGCGTCCATTGACATTTTATTTTTATTTCGCTTGCAGGTACTAGCAGATAGTTAGGATACCTCACAAAGTGGGCAATTGGTTATAATATTGATGTTCATTATTCGTACATTTATTTCTCAGAACCATGCTGGGTTAGGAATGGGGGAGTACTGGGTTGAAATAAAATTCAAAACGGGGTACAGGAGTAGCCAAACAAAGGTTGAGAACCACTGATATTGAAGTATTGGCCTTCATAGAATTATAGCATCGGAGTAGAAATAGTTTACAATATATGAACATCTCCTTCCCCCTTGTGGGGTGATTCCAGGGGTCAGGTCGTTGGCGTATTCCAAGGCGACGATTAGGAAAGTCACCTTTTGTAAAAAGTTAACGCTGCACAATTTGTCACAACTTTTTCGTGAAAGTCTCTTACAAATGAAGTCGTGGAAATTATTTTTTACTCACGGGAGCATCTGCGTCCATCCAGATAGTCGCGTACAAGTGGGATTACTGAATACGGTGTGCTCCTGCCTCTGTCCGTATCACACCGACTGCAAGCACAGCAACATAACATTCAGTATGAGGGTATGAAAGAAAATAAGAATAGGTTTTACCCTTTCTGGCAATAAAATCAAATTTTTTTCATACTTTGATACTGGCAAAAAGATCCCATTTTGTAGCTGCTCACCCCGAGCTATAAATGCTCTGCTACGTGCATTGTCTTTGTGCTGTTCGCCTTTTGGCGTTCTCTAGTCTGGCAACTGGTGAGACTAGGCCCTTAAGAAGGCTGTCTCTGGTATAGACCGATCAGTTTCCAAGACAATACATATATTATCAGAGCATAATAGGGGTTTTCGCCTTTTTTCTAGCAACAAAACTGAAACCTTTTTACAAGGAATAATGTGTGCATTAACCACAATACGTGTGGTCAAAATGCAAACAAAAAACACACTCTGATAATATATGCATTGTCTTTTAAACGGATTGGTCCACACCAGAGACGGCTCTCTTTGAGCTGTACGCCTTTTGGCGCCCTCTGGTCTAGCACCAATAGAGACGAGGCTCAAAAGAAAGCCGTCTCTGGTGTGGACCAATCAGTTTAAAGGACAATGCATATATTATCAGTGTGTTTTTTGTTTGCATTTGACCACAAGTATTGTGGTTAATGCACACAGGATTCCTTGTAAAAATGTTTCAGTTTTGTTGCTAGAAAAAAGGCGAAACCCCCTATTATTATATTTTGGTACTGGCAAAGGAGGTCTAATGATGTTATAAGAGCACGTTTTGGTTTGCATGTTTACCACAAGTACGTGTGGTTAATGCAGACATTATTCCTTGCATAATGTTTCTATTTGGTGTTTGAACATCTTAACATCTGTTTTAGTGCCAGAAAGTATAAAACCTATTCTTATTTTTTTTCGTAACTTTCAATGTTGCTATGCTGGCACTGTGATCCTGAAAACCACAGTATTTGAAAACAATCCCAGGTACGAGCGAGAGGATAATACTCAAACAATCGCACATATAGTTCAGCAACGTACTTGCTGAACTATTAAACTACTTGCTGGAAATTATTTCAATTAGTTTTTTTATTAATTAAGGGTTTGTCTTTTACTCAAGAGCTACTCGTAGGTAACTATTCATATGCATTTGTAAATACTGGTAATCAGAAAACATTTTGTGTTTATTTAATTATCATGAAGCCCCATGGTATTAATTGCGGTTTGCAATTCTTATCAACTATTGTCTCTCTGAACAACGACCGTCTCCCGAAACGTTGCCGATTATACATATTTTTATTTTAAGGCCGCAGTGTTATTGACAAATGTGTCGAATTTTTTTGTGTTACTTGCTGTACTGTAATTCCCTGACCTCGCAGCATATCGTGTTGGGAGCGATACACGAGGCATTGTCCAGCAAACCACGGGTGCATCCAGCCCGTTGCATTTATCACAAACACCCGTGGCCGCGTGACTCATGAGCAAACTAACCAAACTCTTCAGTACCCCAAGCAACGCGAGTGGGTGCGTGTTCATGAAAAAATTGTTGTGCATCAAACATCGAACTCAAATCCTCACGAACGTATAACACAGCAAATTAACCGAAGAAATCTAATTAATCTCTGTCGTATAATGTATGTTGAACTTCCTTTGCAGCGTACGTAACCAACCGTGAGAATCGGAGGTGTCGGCTATATTTTTGCTCATCTAACTACATCCCCGTGTCTTGTCTACATATCTACTGTCATCGCATTTGGAGTTTATAAACCATTCGTAGTTTAGAAATCTAAAGGGGGAGGGGGGGCGGGGGTGCTTAGGGCGGCCGCGCCGCCACCAGTGAGTGACAAATGCACAACCACCTCGTGGTTGTCAGAGCCTCGGCCCGGAAATGATTACATTGCAGACATTGAAAGCATACCCGGAAGCTTTTGTTGGCCCTTAATGTGCAAAATGTATGGGCAGGATGAGAAAGCAACCTTTGCCCAAGGCTAAAGAGCGTTCACGTAATTGAAATGGGGCTCTAAACCAATTTGATTCAATTAAATTTTTATTGCAGTTTTTTTTCAAAGCATTCTCAAGGGCCCGAGATCCTTTGATGTGAATATTATGTGTCGAACCTCATGGATGTTTACATCTTTATTTCAAGGTTTCATGACTGCAGGAATTCATACTCTTTGGGTCTTTCGGTCAAGTCACGTAAATAATAAATAATAAATCACGTTTTGAACGCAACACAAGCAATCGTCTTCAGGTGAGAGAAAGAAGGCTGCTGAGACAAGGTTCTATATAGAGATGGGTGCGTCAAGGTAGGTGGGTGGAGCTCGTGATGTTCCGACCACAGAGGCTGGGGCAGTGGCCTTTGTATTGTGAGAGATTAGCATGTCAATGGCTGGGGCAGAGGCCTTTGTATTGTGAGAGATTAGCCTGTCCTGAGATGGGTGCATGAAGGTAGGTGGGTGGAGCTAGAGATGGTCCAACCACAGAGGCTGAGGCAGTGGACACCCAGCCTGTCAATACAAAGACATCCAACCTAGTAATGAAACTCAGAGAGTCAGTTAACATCGGTAGAAAGGATGGAAATATCACAGCAAGTTAAGACTTTACCTGGTTAATCATGTCCTTCCAATGATTGCTCAATTTGTACCCATCTTCTCGGTTGATGTTGTGTCTATGTTTATTTATCTGGATGGCTTCATGAATCAATCTTTGATGATAGCCAGTGGGTTTGCAGAGTACCTTCGTCTTGGAAAATCACGGATAAAACCACATACAATAACAAAATTCAGGACCTACTCAATGATGGCAGCTATACCAAAATCAATAGAGATCCTACCAACCGCCTGGTTACGAAAACCAACAATATCATCACTGATTCGACGTCTTTAATCGAACCAACCAAGCGGCTCTCTCTAAAACCCTCTGCTGCTAGACCATCCAGATTTTATGGCTTACCATAAATCCATAAAGAAGGTACACCGCTCCGTCCTATCGTCTCCACCATTGACTCACCCACCTATAAACTGGCTCGATTTCTGTCTGAGACCTTTCTTCCATTCACTGGCAAGACCACCTCAGCTGTACTTAATTCAGCTCATTTGGTTTCTCTAATTAAAGACATCTCACTATCTCCAGGTGATTTGCTTGTTAGTTTTGATGTGGTCTCTCTTTTCACCAAAGTTCCTGTGCCTGACACCATTGCAATCATTGAAGATTTGGTCCAACAAGGACTGAATGCTAATGTACCAACCCTGGTGAGACACTGTCTTACCAACACTTACTTCACCTGAAATGGTACATTCTACAAACAAGATGAAGGTACCCAAATTTGTTCACCCTTATCGCCAGTGGTAGCCAATGTTTTCATGGAAAATTTTGAGACAGATGCCATCCAGGCATCTGCCCTACGTCCTTCCTTGTGGAAGAGATACGTAGATGACACGTTCGTCATCTGTCCACATGGCCCGCTAGCACTGAACCAATTCTTCAACCACATAAATTCCATACACCCAGCTATCAAATTCACCATGGAAGTGTAAAAGGATGACAAGTTACCATTTTTGGATGTTTTAATCGAAAAGAGACCAGATAGCTCATTAGGACACTGTCTACAGGATAGCCACCTACACAGATACCTTTCTAAAACCTGACTCCCACCATCATCCAGCTCAGAAGAATTCCCTCATCAAAACCCTACACCATAGGTCCCGTTGCATCTCTGACGAGCACCACCTAGCCAGTAAACTGGAGCACGTACACTAAGCCCCCCAACCGTGGGGAAAAAAACATCTGATGACCGAATTAAAACCATCACCTTGCCATACATAGCAGGGGTCACCAAAAATATTTACAAAATCATGAAGAAACAAGATCCAGGTTCGATTCAAGGTGCTCTGCAAACCTTCTGGCTACCATCAAAGATTGTATTCATGAAGCCATCCAGATATACAAACATAGACATAACTTCAATCGAGAGGATGGATACAAATTGAGCAATCATTGGAAGGACTTGATCAACCAGGTAAACTTTTAACTGTTGTGTCAGCCGACTCTCTGAGTTGCATTGCATTGTTAAGTTTTGCTAAGTTTGATGTCTCAGCTTTCTTCTCTCTCTCTCACCTAAGCCCTCGTGGGATTGCACTCTCTTTCCCACAAGCCCTCGTTTCATTGCACACTCGTTTAGTCTCATTTCATTGCACACTCTCACTATCACATGCCCCTTGGATTGCACTCTCATTCTCACATGCCCTACATGCTAATCTCTCCCAATCTCTAGCCCCCACTCTCTTGCCCGATGCGGCACCCCCCCTTCCCCCCTCTCGGTCTATATAATGCCTCGTCCACAGCAATCTGTTTCTTTCACCTGAAGACGATCGCTTGTTGTTGTAATCGAAACGTTGTGATCTATTATTTTAATTGTATTATTTTTATTTTCTATCTACGTGACTTTACCGAAAGAACCAAAGAGTACAGTACGTAATATTCGTGATCTGATCCCATCTGTGAAGAATGTGATCCCTGACATGCAATACCCCAGGGTCTACAAACTGAGCTGTGTCTGCGGCAGTAGTTACATTGGGGAAACTAAACGACATGTCTCGGACCGTGTTCGTGAATACAAGGCGGATCTGAAACACGGCAGGACCAATATCTCGGCCATGGCTGATCATTGTTTTAATGCTGTGGGCTCACACGATATTGATTTTTCCAAGATGAAGGTACTCTGTAAACCCACTGGCTATCATCAAAGATTTGTTCATCAAGCCATCCAGATATATAAACATAGACACAACTTCAACCGAGAAGATGGGTACAAATTGAGCAATCATTGGAGGGACGTGATTAACCAGGTAAAGTCTTAACTTGCGATGATGTTTCCATCCTTTCTACCGATGTTAACTGACTCTAGTTTCATTACTAGGTTGGATGTCCTTGTATTGCCAGGCTGGGTGTCCACTGCCCCAGCCTCTTTAGTTGGACCATCTCTAGCTCCACCCACCTACCTTGATGCACCCATCTCAGGACAGGCTAATCTCTCACAATACAAAGGCCACTGCCCCAGCCTCTGTGGTTGGACCATCTCTAGCTCCACCCACTTACCTTGATGCACCCATCTCAGGCCTATATAAGACCTTGTCTCAGCAGCTTTCTCTCTCTCACCTGAACACGATTGCTTGTGTTGCGATAGAAACGTCGTGATCTATTATTTTCTATTTACGTGACTTGACCAAAAGACCCAAAGAGTATGAACTCATGGATGTTTATCACGAGTTCATCAGCGACGGCTGGGACTGCGAGGAGGAAAAAATGTTATTACATCTTTGGCACGAAAAAAACTGTCACGGCCACGTGCTTAAATATCTACCACACAAATCTGCTTCAAATTAAAATCAAATATGAATAAATTAACACAAGCGTGCACGTAAAAAACATTGTTTTAATCTTAATTGTGAAAAGTGATGTCACATGTTGATAATGCTTCTTTTAAAATGTGTTGTTTAAAATCTACATTTGACCCTGTTTGGGTAGATTATGATTTCTAATTATTGGTGTCTTTCATCCCATTTCCATCTCATTATTATTTCATTAAGCGTCAATTCATTTCAAAGATGAGCATCAATTACAAAGGCCCCGCGAATCCACTCTCACAGATTAGGTTGGCATCTGTTATAAGGCAGTGGGTATTATGTGGCCTAGCCACTGGATTCTTTTGCACCAAATTTGCCATTCAATTCCTGCTACAGCCACATGGTAATTTATACGGGAAATTATATATATTTTACATGATTTGTATAGAGAAGCGGATGTAACGATCGTATTACCTTATTTGTAAGATTTGCCCAATAGTTTCCCGAGTCAAATCCCGAAATGTAAGCTTACTTGCAGTTAAATGACATACAAAATATGTCTATGTTAGATATATCCAGAAAAAACCTTGAACGAGGCTCAAGACACATGGCTACCAATGTAGGCCCTCTTTAGAGACGTTCGACCATTTTCTCATTCGCCGGAGGACTGCTACACTTCAGTCATCTAGCGATTCTATCAAATATCACGATTCAGGGTTGTAATTCAATTCAAGAATCTGTTCAGTTTGCCTCATATTTACAGCTAATTTGAATGGGTTTTTTTACGTTGCTTTGTCTCAAGCAGTTTTGTTTGCTCCATTCTATGAAATCTAACATGATCGTGACATACAATTAGTATACGATGGAATTAATTCATTCTTACGCCCACAATTCTACACGTGAACTTTGTGTGTAAGAATCGATCCATCGTTACACTCTTCGCGTTGTCGCCGTGCGCGGAGAGATCCCCACGAGCGAATCGACACTCACGACCCACACAGCGGGACGATTAACCAGTGGGGCTAGGGCTGAATGATTTGGGGGAAATATCTAATTGCGATTTTTCTGACAGATATTGCGATTTGATAGGCGATTACATTTTTTTAAGTCAAGCTTCAGTTCAATATTTACTGTGTAATAGATTTAAAACATGTGATAGGGCATTACCACATGATACCATCAAAATATGAACTGCTCTATATATTCTAATGCAAGGATGAGAACTTAAAAGATATGAATTGCTTCCAACATGTATTTATTAAAATGTTTTAATTAAAATGTAACAATCAAACATAGAACAATTGTTAAGTTAAATAAATAAAGTTAGAATAAGAAATAATAAAACAATTCCAACAAGAAAGTAATCGGAAAGTTATTATAATACAAAAATAAACATTTCCAATAAGAAAGTAATAGGACTTTTCAATTCGCAAAAAATCGCAGCCTTTGCGATTTGCTAATCGCATTGTTTCAAAATTGAGATTTCTATTTGAAATCGATTAATCGTTCAGCCCGAGCAATCACCCTCGCCAAACCGCGTTCTCCTGGCCAGCCCACAGCCAAGTAAAAAACCTGCAAGCATCACAACGACTACGCGTCTCTCGTCGTGATCCACCAACCCTGCCTCCAAAGCGCCGGACGAGTGACCGTGCGTCGCAAATGCGCGCGCCCGGTTTCAAGGCGTTTGGCGCGGCGTCGACGCCGTTTGTTGGCAAGGGAAGCACGCGGTGGCAAGAGAAGCGCGCGGTTACGCCGCCAGCGAGCTGGCACCGTGATCCGTGAGCCGATGGGACCCGGCGGACGGTGCCCTGCGCGGATGTTTTAACGTGCGGCACAATAACAGGGACGGGTGGCGGCGGGCGGGTGGGAGGGGGCGGCGTGGAAGATGTCACTCTGCGAAGTGGAATCGCTCGTTAGCAGCGGCTCCGACGCCACAATCTGTTTCGCGCAAATTAATCATCGCGGCCGCCGGGGCTGCCCGCGTGCGCGCGAGGAACGCAACGCGAGGTCTCGCGTACCAGTTATTTATATCCGTCAAGTCGCACATTTAAATGACAATACAACTAAGCGATTATTCATTTTGTGCAGGCATCAGCTGGGTATGGAAAAAAAGGCAAGAATATTCATCAGCGTGATTAGCATTGCCCAGCTGCAGCAGCAGTGGTATTATCATCTTCAGCAGGAGCAGCAGCAGCGTCATCATCGTCACCATTAGCAACAGGAGCTGCAGCATCTTCATTGTCAGCAGGAGCATCGGCGAGCTGCAGTACCATCATCATCAACACCTTCATCATCACTAACATCGCCATTATCATCATTGGCAATTGCAACTGTAACGGTATCAGCATCAACATGAGCAGCATGAATGACACCATCGTCTGCAAAGGCATCTTCTAAATCATCTATACGCTGAAATAAATATCAATACAACAATGCCATCACAACCAGCAGCATTTGCAGAAGCAACGTCTGTCAATCTATTTCCATTTTAAGAGACAAGCGATGTCTGTACAGGTGTTGTCCAGAAATATTTTGCGTTGAATAGCAACACTGCGTTGTTCAAAATGCACACATTACAACAACAAAAACATTACAACAAAAAAACAACAATCGCCAAGGTAATACCAAAGACAAAGGTCCCCCCGTATAGCCTTGAACAGACTATAGGGGCAAGTGCTGTTAGCGAGCACCTATTAGACCCGGCACGGCACCAGAGGGGGTATTTGGCCAGCACCACGCCCGGCCGCCGTTGTCTTCCTAGTAGCGATGTTTACACACCTCGCCAAATACTCATTTGAGGCTGTGTCGACCTAGGTGAGGCCCAGGAACGGTTCAGATAATCGTCACCGGTGTTGGCCGTGCGCGGGAATCAAACTCGGGTCGCAAGGTTCTTAGCGCAGCGCGTTAACTGCTACACCACCGCTCCCCACACTACCGTATACACACGCGCATTAACTTGAGCTCCATCGCAAGAACGCATGTTGATGAAAGCGCTGGACTTGTTTTTAGGCGACGAAGAGGCGTGCCAACATTCACGAGGTTCAAATTAAAAGTCCATTTGCAGAAACTGATCCATTTTTAACTCCCAAAGAAGTCCATGGGATTTTCGGTTCGCCTTACCTTGTACTCCGTGTCAAGGCCTCTGTTCCTGGGGTGATCGGGTTTCTGCCAGTGTACGCCCAGATTATGGTCACGCTTTCCCTTTAGTAATAAGACAATCGGAGTATTTAGAGCTGTTTAATTCTGTATTGAAAACGCACCTCTTTAAACTGACCTTTACGCCCGAGTTCTGGCTGTGTATACCCTACAAGTTATGTTTATTTTCCTGCTCTCTATAAACGGTGGCGCATTGGGATCTATGGATGAAATACGCCAGTTTAAAAATGTTAATTATTATTCTTATTTGCAAGAACATTGTGTAGTAATCATAAACCGGCTCACTAAATTCAGCCATGTGTAGGGGTGTTTGAGAGAGAGCCTGTTATGCATGGCAGCTTATGGCAAACAAACACAGTGGGCAGGTATACGTGAGTGCACGGGGAGGTGCTCTCTACGACGTCCGCGCCAGGCACCCCGGGGGGGCTGATTCGGAGTTATGATCCCCCGGGGCCCCACCCCTCAAGGGGGGGGTTGGGTATAAAAGGGGATGTGTCGGAGGGCTCGAGGGGAATGTTAAGCTAACCAGTGAAGACTGAAGACGTCTTAGCTAGAGCCCTGGACTCCCCTGGTTCGCCGTCCTTATCAGGGCCGAACAGGACCGAGCCAGCGGCATGGTCCCGAGATCCAGAGCCGGTGCTCCTGTCAGAGCTGGTCTGGGATTCAGGGTACCGGGCCCGACTTACCATTGTCGGGCCAGATAGCCTCCCCTAGCCCGTTAGTGGAGGACTAGGAGGCAGGCTAGGAGTAGCTAGCGCGTGTATCCCCAGCTAGCCGGGTGAGGGGGCCGATACCCCCTCTAGTGTTGTATGCCACAACCGTGCTGTGTGAAATAAACCCGTGTGCCTCCAACTCCGGCGTCCAAGAGTCGTGAACTCTACTACATCTGGTGTCAGAAGTAAAGATCTACGAACATGGACACGCGCCAGACAGCTCGAGTCAGGGTACCGGAGGGGGAGGACACCGTTGCAGTCGGGGAGCCCGGGACGGCTGAAGAAAGCACAGAGCAGTCGGGGCCGGATGCGTCCACACCGCAGCAACAGGAGAATGGGGAGCCGTCGACAGAGGGGCTGAGGCAGGCGCACGCTAAGCTGGCGGAACTGCTGTACGCCGCTGCCACCATGCTGGACCACATCACACAGCTGGGGGCTGCTGGACCGCCACGGGGCGAGGGCAGCGGACGACCACAGCGCCTTCCCGCCATTTCGACGGAGCACCACTTTGAAAATCCCGCCATCGCCGCGGCTGCTGTTGAGGGCGTGGCCGGTCTGAGCATCGCGTCCAACGGCGGCCGTACAGTACCTGCCGCGTCATCACCAACGGACGGAACGTCACCACGGGTGCGACCGGCGATGCCATCGGTTGTTCGCGCCGAGGCAGAGCCGGGTGAGGGGGACGAGGGAGTGCGACCTTCCGCGGCAGCCGCTGCGTTACATCAGCGACTACCTCCACTCAAAGAATTTGTGGGCGAGGAAGGCGACTGGGGCGGCTTCCAGTGGCGCTTCCTCGCTCACCAGGAGATGGCGCAGTGGACGGACGCCGAGGCTCTCCGCGCGCTGCCGGCACTCCTCGACAGCGACGCCCTCGCCACTCTAACATCGGCACCGAAGGAGAGGCGCTCCACGCTGCAGACGGCGATGCAGCTGCTGGCTGCAGTCTACGGTCCGCCGTCGGACTGTCGGCAACTCTTTTACGATCGCCAGCGGGGGGCAAAGGAGTCGCCCCTGGCGTACCGCACAAGCCTCCTGGCACTGGTGAAGGCGGCCTTTCCACGGATGGACCACGAAGGTATCGACGCCATGGTTACGGAGAAGATACTCCTGCTGGCGGACGACTTGGATATCGTCATCGTCGCACAGGACGACGCGGAGATGTGCTCCCTCCAAGCGGCACGACTCCTCCACGCAAACCTGCTCTCGCAACGACGGAAGGCCAGCAAGGCGGCAAGCGGGCGTGCCGTGGCTGCAGCCACCCTCCCGGCGGAAGAGATTTGCGCCATCGACCATCAACGGCAGCAGGGAGCAGGAGTACGGGCGGACCGGGGCGCTTCGAGCCATCTCGACCCTCCATCGTCGTTGCCAGCGCTCCCGCGCTGTTACAACTGCGGCATCCGGGGCCATGTCGCCTCGGGGTGCCGCTTTCCTCGGCAGCGCGGGACGACACCTCGACGGGACGCCAGCCCTCTTCCCAAGCTCCATCATCATAACCCGGCGAGTCGCGGCACCCCTCATGTTTGGCCCACACACACGCCCGTCACACACTCAAACACCGCGGCGAATGGGGGGTCGATATCGCGCACCATCGCACCAACATGCACCACTCTGGGTACTCATATCGAACCCAGCCAGTGGTCCGTGTTGGCCCATCGCGTTGTAGCCGCATCGTCGGGGTCGTCTGCCGTTGTGGGGCACATCGACGGGGTTGAGGTGCGCATCCTGGTCGATACGGGAGCATCAGCGACCATTATTTCGGAATTAATTTACAATATTCTCCCTGTCCAGAGCCGTCCTTTGATGCCTGTTAACGTGCCATTCTATGCTGCTAATGGGGGCTCACTTGGCATCATTGGACAAATTCGAGCCCAAATTTGTGTCGGGGATATTAAATTGTCTGGGCCGATTTTTGTTTCCTCCTCGCTGGCGGTTCCGTGCCTGATGGGGACGGACTTCCTGGCCAATATGCCGATTAGGATATTAATCGACCAGGGATGCATTGAGTTCCCATCGGGCCGACGCATGGCGTTTCTACCATCCCCCGTTACGAGTCGGACGGCGTTCGCGACGGTGCCGGCGTTCGTAGATAGAACGGTGCGCGTTCCTCCGGGGGCACAAATGTTGATTCCTTTGAAACTTCGGCGGCCCTTCGCTAAGGGCATTGGGGCCCAGGGGGTTCTGCTGGGGCCGTCTAGGGCCGGGGTTAGTGGACCTCATTTACTTCCGGCCCAGACCATAGTAAGAGGGGACGGAGACCCCTTCATCGCGGTCCTCAATGTGGGCTCGCAGACGGTGGTGGTCCCACAGGGGACCGTGCTTGCTCACGCAACGCCGGTGCCCTGTGAGGAACCCGTCGCGAATCGCATGAGCGCTGTCCCTGCGCCGCGACCACATTCGGACAGCGATGAAGGGTGGCTCGAGGCGCTTTGTGCGGGATCGACGGACCTGTCAAATTCAGAGCATCAACAGCTTAAAACACTACTGCGGGAATTTTCCGACGTTTTCAGTCGGGACAAATACGATTTGGTCTGCACTCATCTGCTGCATCACCATATTGAAACGGGTGACAGCGAGCCAATACGCCAGAATGCTTTTCGGTTAAGTCCCGCCGAAAAGGACCATGTCAAATCGGCTGTTGATGACATGTTAGCCGCCGACATCATTTCTCCTTCCAACAGCCCTTGGGGAGCGCCGATCGTCCTAGTTAAGAAACAGGACGGCTCGTTGCGGTTTTGCGTTGATTTTCGGCGCCTTAACAAAATTTCGGTGGCCGACGCATACCCGCTCCCACGGATGGACGAATCGCTTGACGCCTTGGCGGGAGCGCGATTCTTCTCCACATTGGATTTACTTTCGGGATTCTGGCAGCTTCCTCTGGACGATGATTCAAAGCCTAAAACTGCTTTCCGTACACCGCACGGCCTGTTCCAATTCAACCGGTTGCCGATGGGACTCCACTCAGCGCCGGCAACTTTCCAGCGTTTGATGGAATTAGTTTTGGCTGGATTGCAATGGGACTCGTGCTTGATTTATTTGGATGACGTTATCGTCTTTAGTAAAACATTTGACGAACATCTCCAGAGGTTGCGGGCGGTTTTCCAAAAGATGCGGGCTGCTAATTTGAAATTCAAACCCCAAAAATGTCATCTGTTACGCGAATCGGTGCGTTATTTGGGACACATCGTGGGACGCTCAGGTATTGCTACCGATCCCGCCAAAACGCAGTGCGTCAGCTCCTGGCCGACTCCAACCTCGGTGGGAGAGGTCAGGAGTTTCATTGGCTTCGCGTCCTATTACCGACGGTTTGTCGCAGATTTTGCGACGATTGCGAAACCCCTACACGCTTTAACGTCAAAAGGGGTTCGGTTCCACTAGGGACAGGAGGAGGAGGCTGCTTTCCGCTCCCTTGGGGACGCTCTGGTGAAAGCTCCTCCCTTGGTTTACCCCGATTTTTCTAAGCCCTTTTTGCTTGACGATGCGAGCAACACGGGTATTGGGGGCGTGCTTTCCCAGGTGGTTGATGGCGTGGAATGGGTGGTCGCGTACGGTAGTCGGGTGTTGTCTCCTGCGGAGCAAAGATATTGTGTCACCCATCGGGAACTGTTGGCAATTGTCTATTTCATCCAACAGTATCGCCCATATCTGTACGGTCGGCATTTCACCGTCCGCACAGATCATGCGACACTCCAGTACGCCCTGCGAGTTCAACAACCATCGGGACAATTGTCTCGATGGTTGGAGATTCTCCAGGACTTTGATTTTGAAACCACCTACCGTAAGGGCGTTCGCCACACCAATGCGGACGCTCTGTCGCGCATGCCAACCACCTCCGAATGTGCATGCCTCCTGGGGTCTGGACGTTGCAGGCCTCCGGGGGACATATCGGTTCCGGTCTTGGCGGACGCCGACGACGACAAAAGATTGATTACTAATTCGATCGCACAACAGGGAAAAGATTCCCTGTTGGGGTTGCCCATCACTGAATGGGGGCGCCTCCAGATGGAGGATACCTCCCTCCTCGGGTGGCGTCGTCGCGTCGGCGGTGCTGCGCGGGGGAGGGGTGATGCCGACGCATGGGAGATGGTGCAAGGTCTGCTGATGCATTGGGACGGGAAATCCCATCGACACCGGCTGGTGGTCCCTTCTGGGTTGCGGGGCAAGGTGGTGTGGGCCGCTCATGAGCGCCTCCTACACCTGGGGACCCAAAAGACCCTCGCCTTGCTCCAACTTTATTTTTTTTGGCCAGGCATGACGAGGGATGTCGGGGATTTATTGGGGTCATGCCCTCGGTGCGCGCAACGAAAACCGCCAGCACGGGAGTCTAACCCACCCTTGCAATCAATCAAAGTGTCCAGAGTAAACGAGCTTGTCGCGCTGGATATCTTGGGCCCATTCCCCGCCACCCCCAGGGGCAATAGATATTTGTTGACTGGTGTGGAGTATTTTACGCGCTGGCCTATGGCCTGGCCCCTTGCCAACCAGTCAGCAGCAGCTATCGTGGAGGCCTTTGTTCAGGGATACGTCCTGGACAAAGGTGCTCCGGAGCGGCTGCTGACCGACCAGGGCAAACATTTTTCCGGCAAACTACTCCAACAAGTCTGTGAGCTCCTGGGCACGAAAAAAATTCGTACCTCCCCGTATCACCCGCAAACTGACGGGATGGTCGAGCGTCTGCATCGAACCATCACGTCAATGTTGTCACAGCAGGTTTCGGACTCACAGACCGATTGGGACCTGCAAATTCAAGGGGTCTTGGCGGCATACCGGATGGCCCCCCATGCAGCTACGGGATTTTCCCCCTTCTACCTCATGTACGGCCGCGAACCTGACCCGCCTGTTCGTGCCCAACTGCAGATCCCCGCGCCGCAGGGTAAAACTAAATTGGCTGACCATGTAAAATTTAATCTGGCCAAATTGACAGAGGCACGGGATGCTGCCATGCAAAACTCTGACCTCCGTCAGAAAGCGAATGAGCGGCTCAGACTGGGTCGGGCGCACATGCTGCAGTGGAAGCCGGGGGACAAGGCATGGCTGCACTGTCCCCAGGTGCCACTTGCAACCTCCTCTAAGCTGGTGCGGCCGTGGTGGGGCCCTGTGGAGGTGGTCGAGGTTTTGCGACCGCAGTGCGTGCGCATCAAATGGGGGAAGCGGCGGTGGTTCGTGCACCCCTCTAGATTAAAACCCTTCGTTGCGGTACACATCCCCACTTCACACACGCGTGGCCAAACATGTGGGGGGTCGACCGACTCACTGGGTCCGTCTCCGTCACTCTCACCTAATGCCTTGCCGGCTGTGCCACCTCCAGGTGCATCAGGAGTGACGGGCTCACGCGTGATCACCCCTCCTGGGGATGCCAAGGGTCACGCGGCGTCGGATGAGGACTCACTCCGAGACGGACAGTTGCCACCTGATGGTCCGCCACCCGGGGTTACCGCGTGTGAGGGGCCCGCTGCAAGGACGCGCGCTAAAATGCGCAGACTGTTGTGAGGCCGGAAGATGTGTACATAGGTTGTGTTCATTGTGTGTTGTGTGGGTGGTGTGTTCCCTGCTCATTGGATGTACATATGTTGGGTTCGCCATGTGTTGTGTGTGTGGTGGGTTCCCTGCAAATTGTATATAGGCTGTTTTTACGGAATTCGTATTTATTCGGGGGGGGGTGCGTCGGGTTGTTATCTCTTCTCGCTGTTGCGTTCTTGTTGTGTTCTTGTTTTTGTTCTTGTTATTGTTGAAAAATAGTGAGGCACACGCGCGGTCAGGGGGTAAATGCGCTTTTATTGTCATTTTTTTTGTATGTTGGCAGCCGGGACGGCTGCAAGCTATGCGGGGGGGGGGGGGGTGATGTAGGGGTGTTAGAGAGAGAGCCCGTTATGCATGGCAGCTTATGGCAAACAAACACAGTGGGCGGGGCTACGTGAGTGCACGGGGAGGTGCTCTCTACGACGTCCGCGCCAGGCACCCCGGGGGGGCTGATTCGGAGTTATGATCCCCCGGGGCCCCACCCATCAAGGGGGGGGTTGGGTATAAAAGGGGATGTGTCGGAGGGCTCGAGGGGAATGTTAAGCTAACCAGTGAAGACTGAAGACGTCTTAGCTAGAGCCCTGGACTCCCCTGGTTCGCCGTCCTTATCAGGGCCGAACAGGACCGAGCCAGCGGCGTGGTCCCGAGATCCAGAGCCGGTGCTCCTGTCAGAGCTGGTCTGGGATTCAGGGTACCGGGCCCGACTTACCAGTGTCGGGCCAGATAGCCTCCCCTAGCCCGTTAGTGGAGGACTAGGAGGCAGGCTAGGAGTAGCTAGCGCGTGTATCCCCAGCTAGCCGGGTGAGGGGGCCGATACCCCCTCTAGTGTTGTATGCCACAACCGTGCTGTGTGAAATAAACCCGTGTGCCTCCAACTCCGGCGTCCAAGAGTCGTGAACTCTACTACACATGTGTAATACCGTTGAGGACTCTTGGACACCCGGGGTTGAGGCACACGTATTTATTCCGCAACAGTTGTCACAACCGCGGACATACAATACTGGAGGGGGTATCGGCCCCCTCACCCGGCTAGCTGGAAATACACTGCTAGCTATCTCTGACCTACCTCCTAGTCCTCCACTAACGGGCTAGGGGAGGCTGTCTGGCCCGACACTGGTAAGTCGGGCTACGGTACCCGGAGTCCCAGAGCACTAGCTCTGGTTCTCGGGACCACGCCGCTGGCTCGGTCCTGCGCGGCCCTGACAAGGGCGGCGTCCCAGGGGAGTCCAGGGCTCTAGCTTGACGATCTTCGGTCTTCACTGGTTTAGCTTTAACATTCTGCCCCCAGCCCTCTGACACATCCCCCTTTATACTCAACCCCCGCTGAGGGGTGGGGCCCCGGGCTGCCTGGTGCGGACGTCGTTGAGAGCACCCCCCCCCGTGCACTCACGTAGCCCCGCCCACTGTGTTTGTTTCCCATAAGCTGCCATGCATAACGGCTCTCTCTCTAACACCCCTACACATGTACTATTTTAACCATTTCGACAACTAATTTGTACAACGTAGTAAAGAGCGCAATCCAAAATTACGCAAGTTCATTTCCCGGTCGAATCGTCGACTTATGATTTCTCCAGGGTGGATAAAATAATCGCCGCTTCATGGGAGTCAACATACAATAAAAGCGCATTTACCCCCTGACCGCGCGTGTGCCTCACTATTTTTCAACAATAACAAGAACAACACAACAAGAACGCAACAGCAAGAAGAGAAAACAACCCGACGCACCCCCCCGATTATATACGAATTCCGTAAAAACAGTCTATACACAATTTGCAGGGAACCCACCACACACACAACACGCAATGAACACAACCTATGTACACATCTTCCGGCCTCACAACAGTCTGATCATTTTAGCGCGTGTCCGTGCAGCGGGCCCCTCACACGGGGTAACCCCGGGTGGTGGACCGTCAGGTGGCAACTGTCCGTCTCGGAGTGAGTCCTCATCCGACGCCGCGTGACCCTTGGCATCCCCAGGAGGGGTGATTGGGCGTGAGCCCATCATTCCTGATGCACCTGGAGGTGGCACAGCCGGCAAGGCATTAGGTGAGCGCGACGGAGACGGACCCAGTGAGTCGGCCGACCCCCCACATGTTTGGCCATGCGTGTGTGAAGTGGGGATGTGTACCGCAACGAAGGGTTTTAATCTAGAGGGGTGGACTAACCACCGCCGCTTCCCCCATTTGATGCGCACGCACTGCGGTCGCAAAACCTCGACCACCTCCACAGGGCCCCGCCACGGCCGCACCAGCTTAGAGGAGGTTGCGAGTGGCACCTGGGGACAGTGCAGCCATGCCTTGTCCCCCGGCTTCCACTGCAGCATGTGCGCCCGACCCAGTCTGAGCCGCTCATTCGCTTCCTGACGGAGGTCAGAGTTTTGCATGGCAGCATCCCGTGCCTCTGTCAATTTGGCCAAATTAAATTTTACATGGTCAGCCAATTTAGTTTTTCCCTGAGGCGCGGGGATCTGCAGCTGGGCATGAACAGGCGGGTCAGGTTCGCGGCCGTACATGAGGTAGAAGGGTGAAAATCCCGTAGCTGCGTGGGGGGCCATCCGGTACGCCGCCAATACCCCTTGAATTTGCAAGTCCCAATCGGTCTGTGAGTCCGACACCTGCTGTGACAACATTGACGCGATGGTCCGATGCAGACGCTCGACCATCCCGTCAGTCTGCGGGTGATACGGGGAGGTACGAATTTTCTTCATGCCCAGGAGCTCACAGACTTCTTTGAGCAATTTACAGGAACATTTTTTGCCCTGGTCGGTCAGCAGCCGCTCCGGAGCACCTTTGTCCAGGACATAACCCTGAACAAAGGCCTCCACGATGGCTGCTGCCGACTGGTTGGCAAGGGGCCAGGCCATAGGCCAGCGTGTAAAATACTCCACACCAGTTAACAAATATCTATTGCCCCTGGGTGTGGCGGGGAATGGGCCCAAAATATCCAGCGCGACGAGTTCGTTAACTCTGGACACTTTGATTGACTGCAAGGGTGGGTTAGACACACGTGCTGGCGGTTTTCGTTGCGCGCACCGAGGGCATGACCCCAGTAAATCCCCGACATCCTTCGTCATGCCTGGCCAAAAATAATCGAGTTGGAGTAAGGCGAGGGTCTTTTGGGTCCCCAGGTGTAGGAGGCGCTCATGTGCGGCCCACACCGCCTTGCCCCGCAACCCCGAAGGGACCACCAGCCGATGTCGATGGGATTTTCCGTCCCAGTGCATCAGCAGACCATGCACCAATTCCCATGCGTCGGCATCACCCCTGCCCTGCCCAGCACAGCCGACGCGACGATGCAACCCGAGGAGAGAGGTATCCTCCATCTGGAGGCGCCCCCATTCATTGACGGGCATCCCCAAAAGGGAATCTTTTCCCTGTTGTGCGATTGAATTTGGAACCAATGTTTCGTCGTGGCCGGCGGCCGCCAGGACCAGAACCAGTATGTCCCCTGCTGGCCTGCAACGTCCCGACCCCAGGAGGCATGCACATTCGGAGGTGGTTGGCATGCGCGACAGAGCGTCAGCATTTGTGTGGCGAACGCCCTTACAGTAGGTGGTTTCAAAATCAAAATCCTGGAGGATCTCCAACCATCGGGACAATTGTCCCGATGGCTGTTGAACTCGCAGGGCGTACTGCAGTGCCGCATGATCTGTGCGGACGGTGAAATGCCGACCGTACAGATATGGGCGATACTGTTGGATGAAATAGACAATTGCCAACAGTTCCCGACGGGTGACACAATATCTTTGCTCCGCCGGAGACAACACCCGACTGCCGTACGCAACCACCCGTTCCACGCCATCAACCACCTGGGAAAGCACGCCCCCAATACCTGTGTTGCTCGCATCGGTGTCGAGCAAAAAAGGCTTAGAAAAATCGGGGTAACTCAAGGGAGGAGCTTTTACCAGGGCGTCCCGAAGGGAGCAGAAAGCAGCCTCCTCCTCCTGACCCCAGTGGAACCGAACCCCTTTTGATGTTAAAGCGTGTAGGGGTTTCGCAATCGTCGCAAAATCTGCGACGAAACGTCGGTAATACGACGCGAAGCCAATAAAACTCCTGACCTCTCCCACCGAGGTGGGAGTCGGCCAGGAGCTGACGCACTGCGTTTTGGCGGGATCGGTAGCAATACCTGAGCGCCCCACGATGTATCCCAAATAACGCACCGAATCGCGTAACAGATGACATTTTTGGGGTTTGAATTTCAAATTAGCAGCCCGCATCTTTAGGAAAACCGCCCGCAACCTCTGGAGATGTTCGTCAAAAGTTTTACTAAAGACGATAACGTCATCCAAATAAATCAGGCACGAATCCCATTGCAATTCAGCCAAAACCAATTCCATCAAACGCTGGAAAGTTGCCGGCGCTGAGTGGAGTCCCATCGGCAACCGGTTGAATTGGAACAAGCCGTGCGGTGTACGGAAAGCAGTTTTAGGCTTTGAATCATCGTCCAGAGGAAGCTGCCAGAATCCCGAAAGTAAATCCAATGTGGAGAAGAATCACGCTCCCGCCAAGGCGTCCAGCGATTCGTCCATCCGTGGGAGCGGGTATGCGTCGGCAACCGAAATTTTGTTAAGGCGCCGAAAATCAACGCAAAACCGCAACGAGCCGTCCTGCTTTTTAACCAGGACGATCGGCGCTCCCCAAGGGCTGGTGGAAGGAGAAATGATGTCGGCGGCTAACATGTCATCAATAGCCGATTTGACATGGTCCTTTTCGGCGGGACTTAACCGAAACGGATTCTGGCGTATTGGCGCGCTGTCACCCGTATCAATATGGTGACGCAGCAGATGAGTGCAACCCAAATCGTATTTGTCCCGACTGAAAACGTCGGAAAATTCCCGCAGTAGCATTTTAAGCTGTTGACGCTCTGAATTTGACAGGTCCGTCGATCCCGCACAAAGCGCCTCGAGCCACCCTTCATCTCTGTCCGAATGTGGTCGTGGCGCAGGGACAGCACTCACGTGATTCGCGACGGGTTCCTCACAGGGCACCGGCGTCGCGTGAGCAAGCACGGTCCCCTGCGGGACCACCACCGTCTGCGAGCCCACATTGAGGACCGCGATGAAGGGGTCTCCGTCCCCTCTTACTATGGTCTGGGCCGGAAGTAAATGAGGTCCACTAACCCCGGCCCTAGATGGCCTCAGCAGAACCCCTTGGGCCCCAATGCCCTTAGCGAAGGGCCGCCGAAGTTTCAAAGGAACCAACATTTGTGCCCCCGGAGGAACGCGCACCGTTCTATCTACAAACGCCGGCACCGTTGCGAACGCCGTCCGACTCGTACCGGAGGATGGCAGAAACGCCATGCGTCGGCCCGACGGGAGCTCAATGCATCCCTGGTCGATTAATATCCTAATCGGCATTTTGGCCAGGAAGTCCGTCCCCAGCAGGCACGGAACCGCCAGCGAGGAGGAAACAAAAATCGGCCCAGACAATTTAATATCCCCGATACAAATTAGGGCTCGAATCTGTCCGATGATGCCAAGTGAGCCCCCGTTAGCAGCAAATAATGGCACGTTAACAGGCATTAAAGGACGGCTCTGGGCAGGGAGAATATTGTAAATTAACTCCGAAATAATTGTCGCCGATGCTCCCGTATCGACCAGGATGCGCACCTCGACCCCGTCGATGTGCCCCACAACGGCCGACGACCCCGACGACGCGGCTACAACACGATGGGCCAACACGGACCACTGGCTGGGTTCAATCTGAGTACCCAGAGCGGTGCGTGTTGGTGCGATGGTGCGCGATATTGGCCCCCCAATCGGTGCGGTGTATGAGTGTGTGGCGGGTGTGTGCGTGGGCCAAACATGTGAGGTGCCGTGACTCGCCGGGTTATGATGATGGAGCTTGGGAAGAGGGCCGGCGTCCCGTCGAGGTGTCGTCCTGCGCTGCCGAGGAGAGCGGCACCCCGAGGCGACATGGCCCCAGATGCCGCAGTTGTAGCAGCGCGGGAGCGCTGGTGACGACGACGGATGATCGGGATGGCTCGAGCCGCCCCGGTCCGCCCGTACTCCCGCTCCCTGCCGCCGTTGATGGTCGATGGCGCAGATCTCCTCCGCCGGGAGGGTGGCTGCGGCCACGGTACGCCCGCTCGCCGCCTTGCTGGCCTTGCGTCGTTGCGCGAGCAGGTTTGCGTGGAGGAGTCGTGCTGCTTGGAGGGAGCACATCTCCGCGTCGTCCTGTGCGACGATGATGATCTCCAAGTCGTCCGCCAGCAGGAGTATCTTCTCTGTAACCATGGCGTCGACACCTTCGTTGTCCATCCGTGGAAAGGCCGCCTTTGCCAGTGCCAGGAGGCTTGTGCGGTATGCCAGAGGCGACTCCTTTGCCCCCCGCTGGCGATCGTAGAAGAGTTGGCGACAGTCTGACGGTGGACCGATGTTAAAGTGGCGAGGGCGTCGCTGTCGAGGAGTGCTGGCAGCGCGCGGAGAGCCTCGGCGTCCGTCCACTGCGCCATCTCCTGGTGAGCGAGGAAGCGCTGCTGGAAGCCGCCCCAGTCGCCTTCCTCGCCCACAAATTCTTTGAGTGGAGGCAGTTGCTGATGTAGCGCAGCGGCTGCCGCAGAAGGTCGCCCTTCCTCGTCCCCCTCACCCAGCTCTGCTTCGGCGCGCACGACCGATGGCATCGCCGGTCGCACCCGTGGTGACGTCCCGTCCGTTGGCGATTACGCGGCAGGTACTGTATGCCCGCCGTTGGACGCGATGCTCAGGCCGGCCACGCCCTCAACTGCAGCTGCGGTGATGGCGGGATTTTCAAATTGGTGTTCCGCCGAAATGGCGGGAAGGCGCTGTGGTCGTTGGCTTTCGTCGCCCCGTGGCGGTCCAGCAGCCCCCAGCTGAGTGATGTGGTCCAGCATGCTGGCAGCGGCGTGCAGCAGCTCCATCAGCTTGGCGTGCGCCTGCCTCAGCCCCTCTGCCGACACCTCTCCACCCTCCTGTTGCTGCGGCGTAGCCGTATCTGGCCCCGACTGCTCCGTGCTCTCTTCACCCGTCCCGGGCTCTCCGACTGCAGCGGTGTCCTCCGCCCCCGGTATCCTGGCCCGAGCTGACCGGCGCGTGTCCATGTTCATAGATTTTTACTTCTGACACCAGATGTAATACCGTTGAGGACTCTTGGACACCCGGGGTTGAGGCACACGTATTTATTCCGCAACAGTTGTCACAACCGCGGACATACAATACTGGAGGGGGTATCAGCCCCCTCACCCGGCTAGCTGGGAATACACTGCTAGCTATCTCTGACCTACCTCCTAGTCCTCCACTAACGGGCTAGGGGAGGCTGTCTGGCCCGACACTGGTAAGTTGGGCTACGGTACCCGGAGTCCCAGAGCACTAGCTCTGGTTCTCGGGACCACGCCGCTGGCTCGGTCCTGCGCGGCCCTGACAAGGGCGGCGTCCCAGGGGAGTCCAGGGCTCTAGCTAGACGATCTTCGGTCTTCACTGGTTTAGCTTTAACATTCTGCCCCGAGCCCTCTGACACATCCCCCTTTATACTCAACCCCCGCTGAGAAGTGGGGCCCCGGGCTGCCTGGTGCGGACGTCGTTGAGAGCACCCCCCCCCGTGCACTCACGTAGCCCCGCCCACTGTGTTTGCTTCCCATAAGCTGCCATGCATAACGGCTCTCTCTCTAACACCCCTACACATGTACTATTTTAACCATTTCGACAACTAATTTGTACAACGTAGTAAAGAGCGCAATCCAAAATTACGCAAGTTCATTTCCCGGTCGAATCGTCGACTTATGATTTCTCCAGGGTGGATAAAATAATCGCCGCTTCATGGGAGTCAGCAGCGGTTGTCCCCTGGAATAAACCCATCCTCACCATGTGAATGTAGAGTTTCTGCCACAGCTATAAAGAGAGCTGACCACTGCTCCACACGCAACTGAGCAGGCGGGACACGGTGTGAGCACTTTTACTTTTGCAGAAATATTCCAACATCAAAGGGTTGCAAGAGGCTAAACACATCAAAGGCTTAAAAGTAATAAAAACCAAAAAACGACACTGCACGATTAGTATTCAAGTGCAACTGTTGAGAACGAAAACACATTAGGAATTTGAGATTGTCAAGCTGACAATGGCACTGCCGGGTCTCTTTGATTTTATCATTGGTATCAGCAGGTAGAGAATTGGACTTCCGTGGCCAGCACCGATTGTTCCTCGGCGCGAGTCTTTCTTTTCGCGAAATGAAGCGGTAACTTTAATCTTCCCTATTTTTGAGCTAACGCGGAGCACGAAGCTTTCGCATACCTCACACTGTTTACTCGCACCCCGGGATTTCACGCGTGGATGGAACAATTCTCAACATCTTTAAACTTCACTCTGGGCGAGGCAAGGCAAAGTGCAGATGTCGCTAAAAGTAAGCTTTAAAAGTTTCAACCAACAGCAGAATGTTGGGGCGATTTCCCCAAGGAGATGTTGACCACATTTCCAGGCACCACTGCAATGCCACAAACATTCCTTGACATTTTGTGACAGGTATGGACTTTTGGAAAAGCCGCGTGAAGTCTCTTCTGCGAGTCACTTCTTCACATCTCAAGAGTGAGCTCCTGCTGGCTGCTGCTGCTGCTGCTGCTCCGGTTCCATGACTCAACTCAACATCGAAGGCCGTGAAAACTCCCAGATCGGGGGGGGGGGGACAGCTCAGCTCGCCATCGCACTATGCGGGTTGGTAAAGTTAGTACCACTTTGTGAGATGTAAACAGTGGTTGCTGGCATATGGGTAAACTCATGCGCGCGCGCACTGCATTGAAATGTGGAGTTTCCACCGGTGGTTTAGATGTCCCACCATGAGCAACTGAGAATGGGAGGCATTGTGACTTTAAAACCAGAGCCCGTCCAGTGGTATGTGTTTGCATTCATATAAACCTTTTCAGATAGACTTGAACATCAAAGGTGAAAAAAAAAATCAAAGCCTTTGGAAGAAAAGTCAAATCAACGAACACCAAATTCATCATTTCAGTAACAACGTGTTACGTAGGGGCTGGCACGAGAGAAATGTGGGATCACCCGCACTGGCTCAAGGCCACAGATGGTAGCGATCACCACGACACTCGTTTGAGCAGATACGCATTGCTATTATGGCTCAAATCAACAAAGCTCTCAGAAAATGCTGGCTGAGGGGGTAGCTCAGTTGGCTGCACGACTCTTGATCGTAATGTTTATCGTCAGCCATGGTCAATCCACTGCTGGATGAAGACCTCCCCAAGTCTCCGTCGCCTCTCATGATCCTTGCATTGTGATGATTCTCTGACGTAATAATGAACTACAAGGTTGTGATGATTAAAATTGCAGCCAGGGTTAACGGAGAGGCTTTGTCGCCATCGTCATCATCCATCCAGGGTTGGTCAAATTCGTACCACATGCCACAGGGAAGTCACCAGTGTGTTGTCCTATGGATATAATTGTCCCCGCCATAGTAAAGTGTGGGCCACGGTGGCGAGATGTTAACTACCTCGCCTGGTATACAGGGGCCGTAAGTTCGATCCCGGCCCAGACGCCTGCTGTATATTTGGAGTTTGCGTGTCTCTCTCCCCGTGGTCGCGTGGATTTTTCTCCGGGTCCTCCGGTTTTTCCCTCCACATTTAGAATCAACATGCGTTTAGAGTCTGTGTTTGCTATACATTTCTACATGATGGTAATCCATATTGCCTTTATTAGGTTATTTTTAATGGGCCCATATGCGAGTGCCGATGCGTCATCATAGCTGGGGCTGCGTGAGCTGGAGGGCTTTGAGCTGCATACGTGCCAACAACAGCATACGCCTCCGAAAGACGCTGAACCCCCAGAAGAAGCCAACATCTCATCAGGCCTTCGCTGCTAAAGTTAACTTCTTCATAGCCTTCATTACAGAGCGGTGAACACGCATACCAATGCACCCACCACCACATCACCACCACCACCACGGAGGTTGAGTGTTAAGATCGGCTCGTAAGCAGGAGCGAGATGGTGAGCATTTTGGGAGCCTCCTCCATCCTGCAGTGAATAGAACGTGACTGATTTTGGTGATACAAGGACTGTAGTTTTGATTTACATTTAAAGTTGTTCAAAACAATTGTACCCTATTTCACAATGATGAACAAAAATGTTCAACAATGTGGGACAGGAAACAACAACTGAAATATTTTTGTACGATGAAGAAAACAAGCGAAATGAAGCATTCAAAGGCAAGGTTGTACCTTCAAAGAAGGCCGAAGATGTGTTGTCTGACCGCCTGCCTCCACTTCCAAAACATCTTCCTCAAATCACAAGATACTGTATAAGATATTGTAGGTATTTGCACGAAGTTTTCACCCAAGCTGATTGAAGTGAGAGGAATTATAAACATTATTCCAACAGAGCAACTCAAGGAAGCAAAAAGAAACAGAGTCATGTGAACAAGTTAACGACAGTAAATATGTATTTGACTTACCTTTGTGAAGGTGGGCTCTCACATAATAAATAGATCAACTATAATTGACTCATTGGTACCACCTGAGACTTCAAAACTTGAGTTGTACCAACATCTTTACATCGATCAAATAAAAGTGAACGATGCAATGATCCTAATTTACTAAATGCGTTATCAGTATATCATCCACTTTTATTATCCACAGACAGAAACTAGTATTGTTAAATACTCGCCACCCCTGGCGGCACGGAATACTGCTCTGTCCCGTCGGATGCATCAACCCAGGCGCTATCGGCAGGGTGGAAAGTTCTCGACCCCTGCGGTGTTCAGGTTGAAGACCGATTTGGCGAGGCTGTGACCGAGGCTCAGTGAGCGTCGGCGTTGCCCCAAACGTACACGGGGAGCAACGGCGGGTGGGGGGGGGGGAGAAGGGTTGTCGATTCATTCGAGAAAATCCCACAAATCGAAGCGGCGGTGTTGCGCTTACGGGTAGCAAAAAATTGTTTTTCTCTCTCCTTCATGCGGCGACGCGTTGCCGAGATAGGCAACCGGTGTGTGTAACGGCAACGAAGGTTATTACGCAGTGCAGTGCTGTTCTCCTGTAACGCCGTGTGCTGTATTCCATGACGCGAATTGGATATAACGCGAGGAATATATTCGGTAACGCTTTTTTTTCATATATATATAACGCTGGATGCGAATTGGACATAACGCGGGTCTCGCTTGGTGAAGTAGAGCATTGGCACTATCAGCGATTCAAGCAAGCCTCACTGCGCCGATGAGACACTGCGTGTTGTAGACCCGGCACAGAGTGTGTTTGAGCACAATGCTTCTCAATTGATGCACTCACAGAATGCCGGGCGGTTGACGAGTTGTCTCGAAATACTTGTTCATGTGGCGAGACAGATACCATGGCTGTCAACCCATACGGTGTATCCCGTATTCCTGTACAGGGAAATTTAGTTTTCAGGTCCAAACGGCGTACAACCATTTCAAAACGGACAAAATAAAATGTTTTATCTATTTGTGTTTCTTCCGTGTGATTGGACTTTGTAGGATGAACGTTGAGATGTATAATGGCACGGGGTGACCAATAAGGTCTGAATTGGTCTATAATAAGGAAGGCACTAATTTTTTTACTTAAAACTTTCGTGACTGCAGGAATTAATATTCTTTGGTTATTTATTTTCCTGATGACGACCGCTTGTGTTGCGATCGAAACGTCGTGGTTTTTATTTTTTTATTTTATTTTTATTACTGAAAGAACTAATAATACGTCTACATTATAGACTGTCAGTACGCTCACTCAGGTTAAGAACCAGGCTACAGTCTACATTATAGACTGACAGTACGCTCACTCAGTTTAATAACCATTGCTACAGTCAACATTACAGACTGCCAATACGCTCACCAGCTTAAAAACCAGGCTACAGTCTACATTATAGACTGCCAGTACGCTCACCGAGGTTAAGAACCAGGCTACAGTCTACATTATAGACTACCAGTACGCTCACCGAGGTTAAGAACCAGGTTACAGTCTACATTATAGACTGCCAGTCCATTCACCCAGCTTAATACCCATTGCTACAGTCTACATTATAGACTACCAGTACACTCACCAAACTTAATAACCAGACTACAGTCTACATTATAGATTGCCAGTACACTCACTCCGATTAAGAACCAGGCTACAGTCTACATTAGTGTTTTTATTTTATTTTATTAATTTTATTATTTTTATTCACTTTATTTGTTATTATATATATTTTTTCTATCTACGTGACTTTACCGAAGTAACCAAAGAATAAGGGAGGCACTCTTAAGGGGTTGACAGGTATGAGATACGCTTAAGTGTTTGTTTATTTATGGACATTCTCCACAATGACGCAAGCGATTGTTTTGAGTTGTGGTAAAATGAAGGAAGGCCGGAGAACGACAGCCAAACGCGTGGTACATTCAGAGGCAGCGTTCTCGCTTGAGAGGGGCCGGATGTGGTTGGTGTCCTGTCGCCACCTCGTGGCCGCAAAGGTTCCACGTTAGCGTTCGACCATCCTGTTTGTCGTTCGTCAACCAATTTCTCTGCGTTCGCGAAATTTTCTCCGTTTTTCCGCGCTCAAGATGACATTTTGAATCGCTGTCAAATCACCACATTCTCGCTCCTGGGAGCCCTGGAGTTCTGCGGTGTTAGAAGGCGACAGATTTCACAACGCACACCACGGCGTACAGCCTTCACCGTGTACAAATAGGTTCCCAACAGGCAGCAGTGAAATCGATGTACAAGGGTGGTCCAGATATGTCTTGTGACCCGCATTGAATTATGTAAAACTTCACATTTGTTTTGTGAGTAAGTTTGTATTTAAAACATAAATGAATTGAACAAAAGAAAAAAAAGTGTTATGGGTCAATTAATTGGGGTCACAAGACATCTGGATCACCCTGTACAGGATGTCTGCATGTTGAACTTATTTCGCAACCGTACGGAGCCAACCGTGCTAATTGGAGGTGCGAAACCAAGTGAGAACAGTTGATCGGTTTCATTCTCGTTAGGACTCATCAGTACAGCATAGTCGTTAATGTTCGCTTGCTGCCATAATCCTCTGGGAGCCCCATATGTATGTATGTATGTTGAAATATTTCGCAACCGTACGTAGCCAATCGTGCTCATCAGAAGTGCGGGGGGAGGACAACAAACTAAACACAAGTAGTTCTAAAGAAAGTAGTTTTCAATAGAGGTGATTTTAAAGTGCATAGCTCCAGTGTCTTCCTAAGGAAGAGCGTTCCAGACGACCGCAGAAGCACACCTGAAAGCGTGACGATGCGGTGACCGATGGAGAGCCAAAAGCTGCTGCGAGGATGACAGAAGTTTGCGTGATGGTTTATGCTCCTTGACGAGATCAACACAGCATAGTATAAGATCAGCAAAGCATTGAATAACAATACAATAAATCATTCACATGCGATGCTGTACATTTTCTTCCAGCCTGCAGTAATGTTTTCCGTCATGATGGGTTTTCTCCTCTTGAACAGATTTGAATTCACGTCGGAGACCGCTCTCATTGGACACGTGGGATATGTCCGTGGAGGACAATGGGCTCGTTTCCACGTCTGATTTTATGCCCGATGTCGACGTCTCTTGAGCAGAGTGTGAATCATATATTAGATGTCTCGCTTGCCAGTCAGACCAAAGCTTCCCATGCTGGTCATTGCAGGTTGGTGGTGAGACGGGGAATCAGTAGTTGTTGAGGTATTTACTCATCATGTTAGCCAGGGCCAGAAATCGAACTGAGTTTGGCATGTGCAATGTGCAAACCTTTGCACGACTGCTCCACCCACACGTAACTTCATGTTCACTCGCGGGACACTCCAAGGCATTGTGGTTTTTCTCCCTACGGTGCTGTGTGGTATTTTACCTCGTGTCGTTTAAAATGCGGCTCGTGTAATTTTATATTTCCTTCAAGATAATGGCATTGTAAGAATGCTCAAATTTGCATTTGCACAAAGGCCCCACGGTTTCATTCAGGACGTAACGCTCTTTGTCAGCGATAGGCATCATTATGGCAGAAGCACGCCTGGGCGACTGAATTCACGGTCCATAATACAAGTGAAAGCAGCGCACGGTTTCCTTACGGTCATTTCAACTTCACTTTCGAGTTTTATCGACGTGGCTCACAAATGTTGTTTCACAATACATAATGCCATGAATTTAAATGCAAGTTGGGGTCGACTCAGCTTCGTGGGAAGCCAATGAACGGCGATTACCCTACATGCATATTCTGTCTCCTGTCATGAGAATGTTCAACTGCCCCATGGCTAGTTGGAGCATGGTAACACTCTGGGCCCAAACACTTTAAACACATCTCCTTGGCAATTTGTCCTCTCTTCGGTAAATTTAGACATCAGTTAGTTAGTTTTTTGCAACAAAACAAATCATGAAAATGAACATTCAAGATGACAAACCTCTTGCCCTTGAGGCTCTGCCCGAATATCAGCTTTGTGAGATGTGGAGGCTGTGCGCAAGAAAACACGCCCTCGGGGGCTCAAACCAAATCCCCCTTTCTAGGAACGATACGGAGCCGCGTATTGTACAGCATTCCAACACGAACCAGCAAGCATTCCAAGCACGCGCATTTCCCGTTGGAACCGCAGTGTGCCGGTACACACGCATCCTGAGAGACATCCGCTAGGGGACAGCACATGCTTGCCACAAATGAACCACAGTACGGTAACCTTGCTGATCTTGTCAAGGAGCAGAAACCATCACGCGAACTCGGGTCATCCTCGCAGCAGCGGCGTTTGGCTATCCGTCGAACAATGACGGTCACTGCATCGCGCTATTTCAGATGCGCTTCTGTGGCCATCTGGAACGCTCTTCCTTACGATATTAGGAAGCTACTGGAACTATGCATCTTAATATGACCTAGATTGAAAACTCATTTCTTTAGAACTGCTTTTGTGCACGGTTGGTCAGGTACGGTGCGAAAAAAGTTCAACATACATGCCTACTCCGACAATAAATATGCGTCGGCGATGCTGCGTTGGCAGAGGTGCACAAGCACAAATATCATTTTTAAAAAAACTATTCAACGCATACATCAACACTGCCTCAAAATGAAAAGTATGTTAGGTGACGTTTCGGGCTATGGCCCTTATTAATGCACTTCTTAACGTACGACCAGGGGCGATTTCCCAAAGCGTCACCTATTATATACACGTTGACTTTTAAGCTTTAGCAGTGTTACTGACGATCGCTATACCTGTGGAGACCACCCCAATGTCTGTCTCGTCAATTGGTCCTCCTCCATCCTGCACACTAAAAGATAAAGATCTTCCGTATAGCCTTAACAGATTGCTCGGGCAAGTGCTGTTAGCGAGCACCAATGAAGGCCGGCACAGCACACGACGGGGTGGGCGGCCAGCAGCACGCCCGGCCGCCTTTGTCTCCCGAGTGGCGATGTTTACACACCACACGAGGTACTCATATTGAGGCCGAGTTGACCTAGGATAAGCCCAGGACCGGTTCCGATAATCGTCATTGGTGTTGGTCGTGAGTGGGAATCAAACTCGGGCCGCCGGGTTCCTATTCGCTTGTTCTTTTCCACAAACGAAGGTTTCAATTAGGGATCGGCCAAACATTTCAAGCAGGACCCTCCTGAAAAATTAGACTGTATTCTTGGGTCTTTCGGTAAAGCTTAAAGCTTTCGGTAAAGTCACGTAGATAGGTTCAAAGAAATCTATCTGCGTGACTTTACCGAAAGACCCAAGAATATAAATTCCTGCAGTCACGAAATCTTTAAGTCAATGAGACTGTAGTTTCACCCAGTACAGATACGTTTTTCCATGTTTTATAAAAGCTGCCTTGTTCCTTTAGCCCGTTCAGTCCTTTCCAAGGCCTCAGTGTAATCCCCGGATGGAAATAACGCGCGTCTGTGAGTTCACGTCGCATCAGCAACTCTTGCGAATTAAACAGTAAATTGTCTACTGCCTGTGCATCATTATTAATGAGGGATGTTACGATTCATTGAATTAAAAAATCAGCCCGACGCTCACGAGATGCATATCACATCGCACGTGTCATCGACTGTTTTTGTATGCTGTTTGTGATTGGTTCCTGGGAACCGTACTACTTCCACTCTAGATTAATCAGGCACCCGCTAGGGTTGAACAAATGTAATTTTGAATTGACTCATGCTGGAATTGAATCAATACATGTCTCGAGGTATGTTGCAATTTGTTCCATTGCAGCATCGGATTAAACCACGTGTTCACACGAAGTAAATTAAACAGCTTGACAATGCATTTTTTTTCTCTCCCCTAAAAAACATCACACGCACGTTGTTATTCCAATCTTCAATGGGAATGGTCAAATGCACTGTTATTGTGTGCATCGGAATCCGAACGTCAATTCGGATTTTTGGAGGCGATTCAATCAAAATGCACGGTAAATCGTCGCATTATGACCAGATCAAATCGCTTTTGCGTAACATTCACACTGTTAAAGATCCAACTGCCTTTATTAAAATGAACACCACGGGTTGTCAATGTACAACAGTATAGTGTGTACGATTTTAACGTGGCTGAGCCACAGCATAAGGGCAGCAATGCTCCTTTCGAACCACTCTGATAATTACACACCGACAACAGCTTTTGTTGTTGTCATTAGCGAAGTGAAATCCTGTCCCTTCAGAAGCCACATTAAGCACCACAGAAGCGCACGAGACGACGCAAGCTTCCAGGCGGTCATTATTTTATTATTACAAATAATGACGGATGATACATCCTTGTCAATACAATTTGCACCACAGCTGCAAACTCCAACATGTACCCTTTGGTTTATCGGGCAAGTAAACATTTTTTCCGTTGTCATTTTTGCACCAAAGGAAACCCATACTCTTCATTATCATCACAAATGCGGTCCAATGGCTTTCAAAATGTCATACAAAAGGACAGACCTGATAAGGTCACAACAGATTTATAAAGACATTACTGTACACGTGATTCGTAAACTCCGTGAGCAGACTCCACCACCAGTCCACTTATGCATCAATGAAATAAATTCTCGTGCGGTATGTGCACGCTTGGAATGACCAAAAAGGTCAAAGCAAGAATGTTGACGAGACCCAATGATTAGTTTGATAACCACAAGCAGCTAGAGCTCATGCATGTTCTATTGCAGCGCAACTGTCAATGACCCTACTTCTGTGCGCATCGACTTGCCAATATGCACTTCCCACACTCCGCGAAGTCTCACTCACACCAACTGCCACCGCAATATGGTCAAGACATCAGTGTCATCTGTTCCACGGTTTTACCCGCTAAAATTATTTTTTTTACACCGCGCAAGAGATTTATTTGAGTGTACGGGGGGGGTTGCACGTTTCGGCATCGTCCAATTTGATGTTATTATCGCATCACAATTAGCATAACAATTTCACTTCCCTTCTGTGCCAGTAGATGTGCGCATATGGATTTTTCCGCAGAGCACAGCTGGCAACGCATGCGTCAATGCGCTCGCTGCAGAGCAAGCACATTGCTATTTATTCTCACGCTCGCGCAAACACACACGCGCGCGCGCGCACACACACACACAAGCGCGCTTGTGCATCACAACACGAGCCAATACCCAGGCACCGCGTGTACACGAACAGGTTTTCAAGTTTTGCTTCTTGCAAATTATACTTATGCAAGGGAACCAGGTAAGGCAGGCAAAGATTAAGCTTCGCTAAGTGCCATGTTCAGAGCCAAGCCGGCCTTACAAACTAAAGCGCCGTACAAAATGTCCCAAAATTAAGAATCATTTGGAAAATAATCCAGTGTTATGGAAAACAGCGACTGATAAAAAAAAAGAATCTCGCGTGACATATGCTACCTCAGTGCAATATTATAGCATCGCGTTAAATTTTACAAAATCAAATCCAGAGCTAGCAACAATTGGTAAAGTTTCCATTGATTCTAAGTCAAAGTGATTTCACGAGCACTGCGCAGCATGAGCCAGTGGTGGAACTGTAACGTTCCTAAGGTTGAGCCCAATCTCTTTACAAACCACCGAGGTGACGAGTTTAATCCGACGATAAAATTTTAGGCGACTCGAATTTCCGTACAAAAGAACGCAGTTGGCAGTGAAGATACCGTTAGAGCTATCAGCTGAAGCCATGTAGCCCGCAGAAAGCCAACTTTTTTTCACGAATAAACAGGTGTATGATCAGTAACCAAAATAAAGTAGCATTTATTTTCATGATCGTGTTTTCTGGAATAACATATCACAAGAACACTTTTAATTTTAAGGGCAAATTAGATCTGTTTTAACTTCAGTTAGTCATTACCCGATAAGTAAATGCCACTGGGTTATGCTGCACCATGCAGGTCTATGGGTTAGTAAACATGTCTCCCTAGTCACACGAGGGCAGGACAATGCTCATCATCTCCACTGCAGCACGGAGCCAGTGGTGGAAATTCTGGAATCTAACGGTAGGTGACAAAACCAGTTATTTCCCGTCAGCATTTAAACCAGCTAATGTGTTTCAGTATATTTTGTTTAACATTTTAAGCTTATTTCACTGTGGTGGTATAGTTTGGCTCAGCGTTGGCAAAATTCTGCTCTTTCATAAGCTCAAAAAATACCGCATCCTTAAAGTATGCGTACAAAACTTATTCATTCACCATAAGACTCCGAGCTCGAGGTGGCTATAATAATAATTAGCCACGAGTTGCAACAGCCTATGTTACTCTCTCCAATTCACGCCAGGGTTGAACCTGAAGGCGCAGTGCCTCCTATGGGGTCTTCCTCCTGTCTTGCAGTCTTCATCAGTATCACTTCAGCCTTGTCTGACAGCATGGAACCCAAGCTGCAATAGAGACATCACAACAAAGAGGCATTCCCAGTTACAGCTAGCAGCGCCATGTCAACATAAAACCATTGTAAACCATTGCAGCTGGTCGTTGTAACGCACGCCTATAGCCCAGCCCTCTTGCAGGCAGGGTAGGTGAACCGTGCGGACTAAAATCCCGTGCTCTGAGAATCCCAAACCCGCTGGGAATGCCAGCTGAGCAGGAGGTAGCAGTAGAGCAAGTGGGTTGCTGACCTGCCTTAATGGACCTGCCTGCATATGGATACATTTTGTTCCAGGGTGCTCCGGATTCCTCACGCATGCAAAGCAACGATCGAAACGAAAAGGAACAAAACACTCCGACGCAGGGGTACGCGCCAGATGAGAAGCGCCGAGACTCATTAAGGCTTTTCTGAATAAATTAATGACATTTACTCAACGTTAACAGTTCGGCATGCCATTATAGCACTCTAGTGATGTCACTCATGCATTTTTCCAACAATGCGGTACCATAGTACACGCCAGCGATGTCGGCACACTTAACTGCAACTTTAAAAGTATTTTTCCTCGACAAAGAAGCACAAGCTTGTGTCAGAGTCCAGGGCACGCTGCTCAGGTAACACTTCCACAATGGCTGCTTGATGTTAAGCTTGCATGACTGCAGGAATTACTCTTTGGTTCTTTCGGTAAAGTCACATAGAAAGAAAAGAAAATAAATAACAGAATACGACGTTTCGATTGCAACACAAGCAGGTGTGACTGCAAGCTCGGAGAGACACATATACAGAGAGACAAACACAGGCACGGAGACACATACACAGAGAAACACACAGAGAGATAAACACACACCTGATGACGGCTGCTTGTGTTGCAATCGAAACGTCGTATTCTATTTTTTTATTTTATTTCTACGTTACTTACCGAAAGAACCAAAGAGTAATGGCTGCTTGTTTTTGGATTGCGTCTCCGCTTAGGAATGCACAGGTAAATCGGATTTCACGCAGTCACACTTAATAAATAAAATAATTCTACAGCTCCGTCCATCTACTGCTCGATGAAGCCCCCCCCCCCACATGTCGTGTTGGTCGAAGGGGGTTGTTTGACCATACGCTGGTCAGTGTCAGTTGGTGAAGAGGGAGGCTCGGACCGGTACAAATGTAACTCGATGGTAGCCATGGTTGGAAATCAAGCTCGGGTCGCTGGGTTAAATATTGCAGTGTGCTAACCATTGCGCCACCATTCCCCCACTTAAGAGATACTTTTGCTGATATAACCCTGTCGTGCTGCATACACCTACACTACGTCCTGCACTGTTCCATGAAAGTTCACACAATATGAGGAAGGCTATTGGTATCTGCTTGACGTCGCACCTCTCCACGATAGCCTGCAGTCCTATCGCACGTTCATGTTTCATTCCTCTAATGCGACCAGTGCTCAGGGCCCGGTTATGCAAACAGGCGTTTACTATGCAGCATAGTATATCGATGCGCACTCATTCCTCGGCACTTAAGGATGGCAACGCACTTAGCCCTATTTATAATGTTGAAAACCAAATGCGCTAGGATTTGCTGTGCAGCTACGCAATTTAGGCACAACAATGAAATGCATTTAACAGCATTAAGTAGTGGTAGAAAAACAGCATGAACACAACAATATTGACACAAGATGACTCTAAACTTACGTGGAATATGCAATTATTATTTGACTAAGTTAGTTGCCTAAGCTTTATTCATATATTTCATACAAGACAGATTTGACATTGTACAGCCTCACCCTGCATCTCTCTGAAACACAAACGTGTGAAAGCCATGTGTTCAGATGAGAAAGGAGATGTACACCGAGAAAGCGGTGAAGTGTCTGCCCGTAATTACCGCACACGACATGCACCGTCGCAACGCACAACGCACGCAGCGGCGGTAGCAGCCACATTCTTCGCGGACGTGACCCAAAAAACCCGCTCCAAGTTTATGTTGATGAAAGCCTCTCTTCTTGCTCAGGAAGAGTGAAAGAGCTCCTCCTCCCACATGATGGGATAAGGGCCAACGAGATGGAACCTGAAAAAATGTCGAGTGGTATTTAGATGCTTTTCCATCCACCTCTGAGGGTTGCAACAAGCCCCTGAATGCTCCTCGCCACTCATGGCCGCTCATGGGTTTGTTGTTGTTGTGTTGTTGCTGCTGTAACCACGTTTATATATGGTGGAACAGAGTCCACGTTGAACATAAGCGTTTATTGCCCAATAGGTTTTACCTGTGACAATTTAAACCTATACTTTCATCATGCAATCCATTCCAATACAAGTACTGTACACGGCACTTATTCTGTAGACATGTACCTAAGCTGACCATCCTGGGATTGTCCAACAAAAGTTTTAAGCTTCATTGAGACAAAAATAGTTTTTACATTACTTTTAAGTGTGCCATGACAGAGCAATGTCACTGCTGTACCCTTTAATGTCATTATCTCAGCAACGTTAAGTGCTGTGGTAGGGTGCCTGGCAGTGACTTTAGATTAATTACTCTCACTAATAAAGCTGCACAGACGAGGTAAATGCCGACAATAAAAAAATAGATCATTAGGTAAATGCCGACAATAAAAAATAGATCATTAGATTTTTTTGGGCTGCAGCTTCCTTGAATCTGAAAACATCGAGTTAAGTTATCATCGCAACCAATGCTGCCGTTGACACAGCTCACCATTGCTTCCTTCGACTCGACCCCTCAGTCGTTAGACAGCTGACAACCGCCACGTACAGGGCACTCTTCTTGCACTGGCTTCATCGTAAGCATGCTTCATCAGCACCATCTGGCACGAGCTCTTCCCCTCAGTCACCAATCCTCTGGGTGCCACTCCATGCCTTCTCCTTGTCGCTATTGTTTTACTACTCGCATGGTTACTGTTCCCGCGAACTTCACTATTTGATTCCTCCAGGACCGACTGTTTTGTCTCCTCCATACCGCGTTCAACCATCCTGCAAATCAAAACACTTCTTCTGCTTCTTTCATCACACTGCTTGACTTGGGATTTCCCTCCCATATTCTCTTTTCCTTGCTAAATAAAAAAAACGCGTTAATCCTTATCTATTACAACCGTCATTTGTTGCTGGCTGCTTGACATTTTGGGCCGGTGCTCAGCAACTTTGTTAAAATAAAAAAGCCAGCCCTCCTCCATCCTGTACGTGTCCCACCCATGGCAACCTCATCCTCCCGATAAAGCGTCCATTTTTTGACATTCTATTCCAAACGTACAAGTCACTTACCCTCTCCTGCCATGTGACATTCACTAGCATCTCCCACATTCACCTGAATTCAAAGGCCAGAAAGTTTCTAAGAGCTAGAGACAGAGACAAGCTTTTTTGTGGCTTCATAACTGCCGACATGTAATGCAGAAAAAGCGGGCCAAGTAATGCCAGGTATTAAAAAAATAATGTTTGTTTAAAGTGCGATATTGGAATTTCACAGGGTCGGAGTGTTGCAGGAAAAGTGGCATGTGTGGAATGGCTAAACGCATCAACAGAGAAGGGGTTGCGTTGCGTGACGCATCAACTCCACCGCTCAAACTTATAGTGTTGCCATGCGGGACAGTGTGCTGATAACACGTGTTGTTGCTGTGCAGCACAGCTCAGTAACGTTACACAGAGGAGGGTGCTTGCTTCCACGGATGTCTTTCAGCCGAAGGCGTGGCCAAGCCTCTTCAATCATCGCCTGAAGAAGAATTCCCCAGCACAGAAGCATGCCTCAAATGCCCAAACAAAAGAACTGATAGAGGGACAGACGGCATTCCGAACCAAAGTGGAAAGCTATCTCCAATACAAAGATGTCCCATTTTAGCCTCGATGACTATCGGAGGAAGGGCTCTTAGCGAGCAGCATCTATTGAGGCCAGCATGGCACACAGTGAGAAGGAGGTTAAGGCCTATGGGTTTGGAGACAAAGAGGGAAGAAAAAGACGTTGCTTCTCTCAACTTTAACTCCTTTAAAGACGGGGGGGGACGACCAAACCCACATGTTGAGCCCCCCTCAATAGCCTTTACAACTGCCTTGGCTACTCTACATGGCCCCCATGGCTACTTGCAACCCCAACTTCAAGAGTTTATACACGCCTAGAGTGACCGACGTCGCCAATTCCCAGTTGCCTTTGTCTCATTGCTGATATTAGCACATTTCTGAAACAGGTCATAATAATTTTAGGTTCAGTCAACGGGTCGGATTCACATTCCAATTTGCACTGGTTAAGTGAACCGTTGCCAAAATATTGAACCCAGGTTGCAGGAATAAAAGTCCGGTACAATCGTAGCAGCTACAATAATCAGGGAAATCGTAATGAGCGAACCATGCACACACACGTGTAGACATGTATACACAAAAGACCCTGTTACATTGTTGAATACCACAAAAGGGAAAAAAGTCCATGCCAAAGTTTGCTCTGTTCCTCTGCACATTGTTAGCCTGTCCACAGAGATTAATTTGCCAGCCTAATAATTCACCCTTACTCCCAGCCCAACAGTTAACATCGACACATTATTCTTCCATACAACAGCTTCAGCCCGACAGCAGAAAGCGATTACAGGGATTTATAAGGCTAAACGTAAACATTAAAGCTTAAAACTTGGAAACAAGCTAGGTTACAGTTTTCCCACTTTTAAATATTGGAAGCCCAAAAGGAAATGCCCATTGTTAAAGATTTCTAATTTATTACACTCCGCATTTAACTTAACAGCCCTTAAAAGCAAAACTTTATTTCTATGCAATTAATAATTCTAAGATAAGTTCATACGCACTGTAAAAATGTGACAAGTACCAGATGCCAAGCGCTACAGGGAACACATTGCACTTTTGTGAAGTAAGACATAGGACAATGCATTGCAAATGACTTTGCATTGGCATTGCCTTTGGAAAAGGACGTGGAAAATAAATGTCAGTAGATTTGTGCTCAAATAGATGCGGCAGTACTCATTTAATGCTCATAGTTCTGCACCGTTGATGAAAATTCCACATTCACATGACAGAGAAAAGTTATTCCACAGGAGCGGGCGACCTCTGTTGAATTCCTAGAAAGTGGTACTCATTTTATGTACATTTAGGTCAACCCCCTTCATGGGATTTCAACACAAAACCTTCCTGATTGCGGGCCATACGCTGTGCTGACCACACCATCCGGCAAGTAACACTAACAAGTTTGTGCAGGTCCACATACTCAGTGCGAGGTTCACATTGCCGTGCTCCAAGTGACAGTCTCAAAACTTAACACTGCAACTACAGGGGTGTTTATTACAGAATAATTTAACAATCTCCATACTTACTTGTAATTTAAAAAGGCAAAGGTGCAGCCCTGAAATTGCTTGCTCACTGAAGTGCCTCCCCACTCGAGGCAGCTCTGGAGAGTCCCTGAATTTGGTCTACTCTTCCACGCTGGCCAGACGTCTTGGATGAGATGGGGAGTTCCTCACACTTTACCCCACCACAACACGTGACCTGCCAGTGGTCGACTAATGGCGGTGCACCTATCTCTACCACTCGATGGGTGGACAGAGAATTTGGAAACTTGCATCGTTGTTTCGACTGCAGCGCCGGGTGGATCGAACTGGTAACGTCTGAATTGCAAGCCGAGTGTACTGACCGTTACACACCATCGTGGCAGTATTTGTTGTTTTTGTGGATGGCTTTCAACAATTTTGATTTCCGTCTCATGGGAAATTAAGGTGTCAATTGTGCAAAATTTTGTTCATTTTAAACACGTGCAATGGAGCCTGATTTTTAAGTAAAGCCTAGTAAGACGGCATATTGAAGCTGCTAATTAAACACTTACTGTGAACGTGTGCTGCTATTATTGAACCTCAAGACAATTTTCACATGAAACATGACCATTAATAGAATTACCAGACTAAATTTTCTACTTGTTAGAATAATTTTAGTAACAATGGATTATATGGTTTAATGTTGGTGGTGTACATTTAAAAATAAATGTCGTGTCATTTTCCGCATTTTGTACCAGTTTTAAAATTTCGACAATAATAAATCCTAGAAATGTAACCACAATCGTTATTTACATCAACCTGCGACCCCCTTATTACTGTATAATCTTACAAACTGTTGGGAACATTGGTTTTGTGGTTGCCTGTTAAGACACCAAAGCAAACGATGTTCACAAACTGCTAGAGGTCCACCCAAACTTCGCAAGTTCTCATTGCGGATGTGACGATTCGTCCAAAATGTATTGAGGTACAGTTAGCTGATCGCACCCCTTTGTGCCTTGACCATCCGCGGCTGACCGCAAAAGTTCTGTATGCGTCAGATTATGGACACGACATGCATTGTGTGAAATGCATTGTTCTGCAAGCAATAAAACTTAAAAAATGTAAGTCAAAATGAGCCCATGGCCAAGCACCGGGTGTGGGGGTAGAACAAATGTCAGGTGGGTCCCATGTCCGATTGACAAGTTGGTGAGGGTTGAGGCATGGCAAGAATTTTGTTGGCCAGTGCGTCCCACGCACATATTGAAAGCCTTATCAGCTTTTGGCCAGCTTTTTGTTGAAACATTCACACAAACACCTCACACACCACACACACATACATACGTACCTTGTGTTTTTCAGCCCTGCTGTATTTCAATGCTGTAGAGACTCCGTGATGGAAGACTACTACTAAAAAAAGAAGTAAACATGCCAAGGTAAGAAGCTGATTGAATCATTTAAAAATACTTTCAAGATACACGCTGCATTGTCATCTGCTGGGTCCACACATATAGTATCAACAGGGACTGGTTTGTTATCCTAATATGGTATACATGTCCATTTTGGCTGTTTAAAGGTCTGTTTCCTACACAATATCTGGTAATGAAAAACTACTGTTTATTTTAACCTGTTTATATCGGTCAACATTTTAAACCCGTCAACTTTATTCACATTTTCCAGTGTTTTTAGTGTGATCTCAAATCACTGTACAAGCCAGCCAGACTTTTTTGCGGTATTCTTTTTTAAAATATGCGTATTTATAAACTGTTTTGAGGATCAACACAATTTCAGTGCTGAACACTGTTAAAAAAGCATAACATATCCAGACACTGAGCAGGTTATGTATTTATATACACAATCTTGGAATACACAGAAAAATGTACAAAGACACAACCAAAAACAAACAGCTCCTGCCTTGTAGTTACACCCCTAGGCTGCGGCTAAGGCTGTGAAACACACGTTTTGAAGCTATTCTTCCTGAGATAAGAGGCATTTAAGGTTAACCAGGAGTGCGCTGGTAACATCAGTGCTGTGCCACTATGTAAAATCAAATACAACACTGCAACGACATCACTACATCTCTGCTGACCGTGACTTTAAATGCTTTTTTTTCCACACGTGATGCTTCAAACTTTGTCCCGGGCAGCCCTTAACACAAGGCGTACGTATTAATTTTCAACGCAGAAAATATAAGAGCTATTGAAATGAAGCAACTTCTTCTCTGACCACCAATCAACCTACAAGTAAACAAGCAACTTACCGAATCAACCAGCATAAACAATGGGCATCAGTAGGTTCTGATTAAACAGGTCCCGTACCTCACCACTGTGAGCGACTGTGTGGGCTGCTTGCTCATCCCTCCCCCTCGCCAGGAGCATTGCAGTTTGTGCAGCTTGTTTAAGGCAGTCAACATAAACACCCCACTCCCAGCTAACCAATGGCGCACAGCTGAGAGTGTAGGGTGTTTACATTGACTGAGCCTCACAGTCAAAAAGGGCACTGCACTCCAGCCACTTTGCCCATCATTCGGTCCATCAGTTAAACAAAGGCTTTTTGTGAAAACCAGGTGTGAGAGCCCATTGAGACGGCACATCTCAATCTAGAAAGACGTGGGTGTAACACAATACAGGTGAGCTTAAAGAAACAATACGATTTGTCGGTGGAACAAATTTGTGTAAATCAAAATCAGTATAAAAAAAACCCAAGGGAAATAAGTATGCAGATTTGATGTACATAATTTAGCCTACACCATTGTAAGAGGTCAATAGTAGTCACCCAAAGTTCAGAAGACGACCACAGGCATTACCGCTGTTTCCACCACACATCGCCATCTCTTCCTCCCTGCTGCTAGATTCCGGAAACTGTTGCGCAGCCCACAGCTGATCTTTAGTATCGTGGCTCTAGGCCTTCCATCGGCCGCCAAGTATCTGGAGCCTATCTTGATGACTTCTAGAAGAGACTAGTACCTGCAATAGTAAATAGGAATTTCCACCACTGGATCAAGGCCACCTCCCCCAAGGCTTGTTTGAACACAAACGGACAAAGACTTGACTTATTTTTATCCTAAATGCACTATGAATAAATGTCAAGAAGTAAAGCAATGTAAAATATAACGCTCCAAAAGATATCCACAATAAACACGACACTACTGATCTAATTATTATAGGAATCAACATTAAAATGTAAAAAAAAATACTTCTGCGATCGTTGCAGCCGTTTTAATGAGCCACAGAAAATTACAGACGCTTACTTCCACACTTTCCAACTGAGCGTAATATTTCGTGTTTGCTTGAAACAAGACCAAAACTTAATCGAAGATCCCCCTCACCGCTCGCACGCGCATGAAAAATGTATCAACTCAGCTCCCTGCTTCAGTGAGACATGTTAACAGCTGAGAGCGGCCACACAACGGGCTGCAGTTTTAATGCAGCCGCGCGGGGGGATGAACGAGTAACAGAATTAAAGGTTGGGAACACTGCACTGTACGGCGAGGATGGATCAGCCGATGCATTAATACGATCAATGATTGCATTGCGAACAAAGACTAAACAAAATGGGAGAGCCGAGTCGAGAGGCCGCATAAACCTAGCGTAGATTATTGGTTCGCACTTCCTAGCACCAGGGCCACGTCTGGGTGTGGTAAACCCCCGTCTTCAAGGAGCATTCATGTTATTCACACATTCAAAAAAACATCCCGCGCAGATAATAACGTCGGCTAATAAGCGTCGACAATAGGAGAGTAGACAGGTGAAATTTCAATGTATTTATGGTTGATGCAAAATTTATACAAATTATATACAAATGTTACATTCGGGCGAATGGAGTGAGCAAGAATATAAAATAAAATGGAAAAAAATAAGGTCACTAGTTAACCAGTATTTTTACTTTGTTGCGAGCGAGGTAGGTGAGCGAATGTCAAACTGTAATTGTTAACATTTAATGCCCGTTCATGACATTATAAGAAGTAAAGAAACCACATACACATTCAGCACTCTGTGGCTCACTCAGTAACCGAGCCCCAGGATTGATAGCAAATCGAACGACAGGCATGCTCAGCAAGACAGGAATAGAGGCACATTGACCGCACACAGCAAGAAAACACACGCACGCACACATCACAGTGCGTCCTATCAAGGATTCGACTCTCAACATGGGCTTTCCAGAGGGCACAGTTAAGTGCAGCCACACTTGCACAGAGAGAGTAGAACGCCATCAATAGTCCAAGGAAGTGAAAGGGTCACACACGCACTGAGTACGGGCTGCATGGAAGTCCCATCGCAATGCCGGGGACTAATTTAGCAGTGTCATTCATCATCTGTTTCAGTTGAGCGCGACACTTCATATGTCTTTGTATGGCAGTGATTGAGAGTGGGTGAAAACACTGTGTATGGATATTGGTCTTACAGTGGCAGTAATGACAGATGTTCAAACTTTATATATTATATTGGACGATGGAGACTATGAAGAAGGGTGTGATGATGGTGGTGGTGGTACACGTCTGTGACCCAGTGCTTTGAATATTGAGTTGGTGTATTAAGCAGATCTTTGTGCACAGACATCCCCCAAAATCACCTAAGTGCACAGCATTTTGTAAAATAGATTTTAAGCATGCTGTAGATAAATTCACAAGAGCAGGCAACTGTCTCAATGCCTTAGGGAGTGGCTTCAACATAAGGTTGTCATGAACCTAGACCTCACCACTAACCCACAGCTCCCTACGAATACACACGACTTGTCACAAAATTTCACTTTACCATTAACCCCCCCCCCCCCCCTTAAACACGAATAAGCCAACACGAATAAGCCATCGAGAGTAATGCTGGGCTCTCTAAAAAGAAGTCTTGAGACTCGGCGACACTTTCTAGATAAATTATATTTTTATTGTTATCATGCAAGCGATTCCTCTTTTGAAATATCTGCAACTATTTTTGGGGTATTTTAAATAAATGACATGTCCATGCGTATCTGGTTTTCCAGGTTTTTCTCGCAAAGGGTTACACAATAAAGTTGTTATTGCCGGTAGAGTGGTCAATCTCGAAAAAGCAACAAAGCACTGTCAATACACATGCATGAGCAGATCTTTTAAATACTGTATTTAATCCAAATTTCAGTGAGGCCAGCAAGTGCACTGCAAGTCAAGTCCATTGCTTTAGAATCTGTCCCTGCATATTTCCACTTCCTTTTGAGTTTCAGGTTCAAAAGAACCAATAGCAGTCACAAGACAGTTATGGTGGCAGTCCGTATAATGGTCAATGTACAGCGAGTACAGCAGCAGTTTCAGCAACAGCTAGCCACTTGCAAATGAGTTCTAGTCGGTGTCTCCCTGCTCAAACGCACATCGGATAATGCTCATCTCCACTGACAACAACGGGCCAGTGGTGAAATTTCTTCATTCCCATCGTTGGGGGGACAATCTCCCTGTAAGATGGCTTGGAATTCCTACAACGCGGTTGTCAATACATTTTTTAACGTAGAGGAACGACGGAAGGGCTGAGTTAATATTTGAGTGGGATTTGAACTCTGCCAGCGAGCCCAGCACCACGGGGCCACATAACACGTGCCTAAATGGAACACAATTACCAATAGAGTCGTCCCTCAGTTAACAGTGACATTGGTTAATGGTTTTCGGTAAACGCTTCGCCTCCCATAGGACCCCATAGTTTCAACTCACATTAAAATTTAGATTACCGGTATGTTTACGTTATCCAATCAGCGATGCCCATTTCTGAGCGTTTAGACCCCGACTGGCTTTGTTGTTAATGCTTTTAACATGTAATTCCTATATTCGAATAAGTTATTTCGGTTACTGGTAGTTTTCGTGGAACGGATTAAAAACCTTAACCGAGGGACTACTGTACAGGTATTTACTTTGCAGCCTTCATCTTCGCATTTGTAAATATAAACAGATTTTTTCAGCAGGCAGTGCATTAGTTCATAAGCGAGATGAGAACTACTGATGACGTCAGTGAATTAGCTCAAGCAAAGTGGCTACAGTACAATTATTCCCCTTGCTGCCAAGGACCAAGCGGACCCCGTTCAAGAACCGTGAAAAACCAGCCCAATAGATTAATCACTTCAAATATTCCATGGTGAAAATGGGGAACTTTTAATTATTTTTTCCCAAAATTATATTTCACTTTTCATATTGGAGCAATGTTTTGAGCTAAATGCATTTAAACGGGGACATCTGAAAATTGGGCAGTGCACCATCTTGTCCATAATATAAGTTTTTTGTGTTAGAACGCATAAATATAAATGTCGTTAAACCCACCACCACCCAACACAGCCAATAAGTAAGGTTTGTCACATAAACAAAAAATGCCAATTCGTTACTAGTTCAGCACACCCGTGTGTTGGAGAGTAAAACCAACAACATTTACAATTTTGAGTACGACGTTTCGCAGGCAAATACAACTAGCATCATCAGGCAGACAGCCAGAGTTGTGGAAAAATCCTCCTGCTTCGGTCCTAAATAGAGGGATGAATGTGGTGTCCTCACTTGTGAGCCAATCATGTCGAAGGCCAGGGGGGAGGGGGGGGAGAATGACCCCCAGAAGATGGCGTCACAAAACTTACTAATGAAATCACTTCGAGATGCTTCTTTATACACACTCAGGACACACCTTTAATAGTTCTGACAGTGTATTTTTCTTATGGTTAGCTGACATGTTTAATCCTCAAGATGCCAGTCATTGGTGACCAAACTGAGAACATCATGTATAATCAAGAACGACTGAATCACAAATGCAAACCCCCGAATCTCAAAGCTGCCAGGTCAGCACCGCTCTGACACAACATTAGCCCCCAGAACCACACGGCCATCTCCAAAAGGGTCTGCAGCAAACATGAAAAGAACCTTGAGCATTCACAGCTTCAATTACAGAGGATGGGGAGACAAGGCGAGTTCTTCCCCGCCCAGCCCAACCGGCTTAATGACTGCATGGATTATTGCACCTCGGGCTATAAATACACTCCACGAATAGACACCACACTGGAAAGCGGGCGGTTAAGTAACGAGATATTATTAACACTACGCTGAATTAACATGGCTCAACAGCAGCTTCCATTTCGGCCCCAAGGCCTAGAAGGGAGAGGAAATTTAGGCCGTGGCATCTGGCCAGAATTTACACCTGCAGCGACCAATACAGCACGCCACACTGCAGCTTTCACGTCGCCCTCACTTGGGCTAAGTGAAGAGGCACAGGTGCGATCAAGATGTGTGCATACTGGAGGTGGCTGGACCGCTCAGGATGGGGGTCTAATATACTGTGTTCAGGCACTGAGCATGCACCGCTGAGATTCCCGGGTTTGAGTCAAAGTTTCACCAACCGTGATGAAGACGGGTTCTCAAGTGTAGCAGAGTCCATGTTCTCAGCCTGGTCACCAATGACTACACAATAATTTTTAATTTGGTTGTCACTTGATTTAGCATATTCTAGCTCTGACAATGAAAAATGTATGGTTTTACTCCCGCCCCCCCCCCCTTTTACCATTATTTTTTCAGAGCACAATGGTGCAAAACCTTGGATAAGACATCTAAGTGACTTCGACAGTTCCGTGAATTCATCCTGCAGTCATTCCCTGATACAAATGCAACAGGCAAATCTCACAACATAATGCCAATAAGCCAACTGAAATATAATTGGGAGAAGAAAAAAAGACACAAAAAAAGTCCTCCGCACCCTCGGCATAAAAACCACACTCAACGCTATTTAGCAAATCCATAAATTTGCTCGTGATGTTAAAGCATCGTTTTTATGCAGGTTATTCGGCGAAATGACCAGTGAAAACTACAATCGAGAGGAATTGTAATTCTGTTTGTTTGCGAATGCTTCAAGTATATTTAAAGCTGTTTCCTTGTGGGACATCCCCAGGCTCATTAAGATAATATAAATTCCCTGGCACGCCCAGATATTCACTTTGATATTTTGCTTGCAAATGGGGCCAGTTGGCCCAGTTGCCCAAACAAGGCAGCACAGGAAATGCCCATTCCAATCTTTTCAAACAAGGAGGCTTTCAATTATGTACTCAGCAGCACAATGTAATTGATGGCAGCTTCTGAGCAGTTCCGAACAACTGCCTTTGTCCAAAAATCTTTAAGCTCATTCCTGGAGGGCCCATAAAACGCTGGTTATACAAGGTTCACCGCTTCGAACCTTCGTACCGGCCCTCAGCAGCAAGTCAAGAGCACGTGATTCTCAGAGGAGGCATTCGGCTCGCTCCCTTGTCTGCTCGAGTGCGGCCCTAACGAGGCCCCACGACACTCTTGAAAAGACCGGACAACGATATGGGTTCGCAAGTGTGCCAATACAACACGCTTCCCCCATCTCCCCCAAGCGGTCAAATTTTGTAACCAATGTGTTTTCAAAGCGGCCATACAAATATAAACTCTCCACTGCACATTTTAAACGTGATATTAACGTCAACGCTATAGCTTTAACGTGGATGCCAAGCTGAGAAACCTCGATGCATTGTTCTTAATGTAACCAAGGCGTGGTGGCACATGCCTGAAATCCAGCACGTTTGAGGCGAGGTTGGCAGTCATTTCATGAGATGTGAGATGGTCTGCGAATGGAAGTACATCGAGTAGATTGTTGACATTTTTCTTTTTGGATGCACGAGTGCACTTAAAAACACCCTTTTTGAGCATAACTGTCCCAAAAAAGCATACACTCAGTCGAGGTCCTTTATGCTTAAATAAAATATCACAGCAAAGTATTTGTATGTGAAACGGTCACCAAAGACCTCGACAATCACAGTTAAGGTGGGAACAGTCTTAATTGTTTATGGTTTAGAGTAGGAAGTGTACGATTTCATTTATCTCATGAAACCACAAGAATGCATTGATTGAAAAAATTAATGCATGGTGAACTTATTTTGCACCGTACGTAGCCTCTTGGGCACGTATGAAACTGTGGCGACCATGGACACAAACTGCCTTAATGCACGTCACCAATTCAATATTCTTTGGTCATCTTAAACAAGTCACACACACGGTGGGGATTGCTATACCCACTCTACTGTAAAAGCTAATGCCACTACTGCATTCAAAGGTCAACTTGTCTCCCTCAACAAGTTATCGAATTTGTGCGTTCATCTCCATCAAGTGGTGGAATTTACAAATTCCCATGATGAGAACCGGTCTCTCCATAGGACAACCACTCCTGACTCCCACACAGTGGTATGCATTTTATCAAATGTTAAGAGAATGGTTCGTTTCAACAACTGCCCGAAAATTGAACTTTTATTTGTAGTCGGAAGTTGGAACCAGAGCCGCCTGGCCAGACGCCGCGTCTCAATTAAATGTAATTTCCTACTTGAGATCACAGGTGTGAAGAATGATCGCAGAACGTCAAAAATCCACTCCTGTGCCAGCATCTCCTTATACACACACCCAGTACACAGCACGTCAAACGTGGGAGCAGGCATGAGCATGTCCGAGGGCCGAATCAATTACCGACTTCCGCAATCTTTCACGGGCAAGTAACATGCTACAATTTGTAAGCAATTAAACTGTGGGCTGGACCCATCATGTTCAAACTAATGTATTGCACACGCAATTCTCACATTGGCAGAGATTTCCAGTAAAAAAAGGTCATACCTTTAGTCGACTAACTTTTGGTAACGCCAATCTGCACCAGCAGTCCATAAGCAATACAATTCTAAAATTTTCAGGTGGGGACCAGACTTTCCGAAGGAAAAATCACTTATTTTTATTTTACCAAATGGTGCAGCCTTAACATTTTTACCAAACCCAGGGGAATAATGATGATGAGGTTGATTCAATCCTGACAGCCTTTCTGCTTTGCCAACTGAACGACAGTACTTCCAAGCAATATTTGCATTTTTTTCCATATTTGCAGTAAAGACAATAGGAAACCATGGTTAAGTTTATCCAACATTATCTTTGTTGTGCTCGGTGCCAAGCTGGTACTACTTTAGCACGCCAACTTTAGCAGGCTTGCCCACCTTATTAAAATAAAGCCATCTGAGCAGTGTGAATGTTTGGCTTAAATGTATGTTGGAAGGTGGCCCTGAATCTGTAGGAGCTCGAGCTTTGTGTGTTTGGCTGATCTTTGCGTTCCAGTCAAACTCCAACAACAAAATGCTATAACACAAGCACCCTGTAAGCGAGGGGGAAGCAACCTCCATATATATAGTAGCTTGCATTTAACTTGTAGAAACTTTATGCACTCTCTAATGTAACCACTGTGATAGCAAAACTGAAATACGCTAACCTAAACTTGTTTTTCTGAACGCACAAGACAAGACACTAACACAAACTTGCACGGTATGGAAGCTGATTGAACATTGAGTGCACGCCTTTCCCACGTAAATTTTAACACTGGAGGTCTGTTTATATAAACTTAGTACTTAGAAATGTAAAATTGTTAACAGAGATGCCAGTCCCTCCCAGCAAGGCCTCAGGAATGTTGTGTTGGCATTGCAAACACAACATAATTAACTGTCATGGCGCTGCTCTTCGACTTACTGGGTAACATCATGTAACATTACTCAACGTTACGCAATGCCTTCATGCCAAAGTTGAACATGTGCTGCTATATGGGTGGCCCAAGGCATTTTATTTCGGTTAGAACACACAGAGATAGCATGCAAGTGAAAGCTACGCTCCCAGTGAATGTTACATTTCTTGAAGGGACCAAAATTGCAAATACACCAACATTAAGTGGATAATTTCCAAGGATAACAGATTGTAGGAGTGGTCACTTGCGTTGAATGTTCCAACATACATTCTTAAAAAAAAAACACTAAGTAAACATGGAGACGGAAATTAGTTTCCAAACACAACATACACGATAACACAAGTTAGTTTGCCCAGAAAAATGTACCCCCACATCAGTAAGCATACTTTTAAAAAGTACAGGCCACAGAGGACACACTATTCCTCGAGAAAGCGGCAACTGTATACTGAAAGGCCGGAACACAGAGTACACCACAAATAACTCCAGCCAAGCATGGCATGGTGTTGCATTGCAAGCATGCAATCTGAGATGCTTGCTTTAAATCCGTCAGCAGCAGATACCATCAATAGATGGCATCAACAGGAAATGTATGCAATTGACAAGGAGACAGAGAATGAAAACGGAACATCAGTATATGTTTTCCCCTCTACCAGGAAGCAATGTTTTTCGTTATGACTGTACGTTCGATCATCCCACATCTCGCCATCGGCAGAAGACGAGACAGCAATTAAACGCAGCGCAAGGGTGGTCACCGATGAGACGATTTTTGACACGCGGCAAACGCAAACATCTGACTGAAAGCCCTTTCACAGCAGCGGAGCACAGCTTTCAGTCGAGGATGTTTACAGTTGCTCGCCCCGCCAAGGCAAGCTGGACACCCGCTCTCCACACAGAAGCTCGCACACCATCCCTGCCAGCGGCCTCTACTCCTCAGACATGAGACACAAACTTTTCAGTGCTGCCTCGTGGCCATGGGAACATTGTCTCCTCTCTTCCCATGCCAGCCTAAAATGAGCACTTCATAAATAAACATGTAAATAGAAAACAAAATATATGTTCCACGACAATCTGATTCAACGTCCCAAATTTGGGAGAACTGTATCACGCCACTGAGTTTCATTCCCTTTATCAGAAGACGAGAGTGACCATTACTTGAGGAGGAATTGCAGTTAGTTTGTTTTACAAGAGTTATGTTACATATGAAGAAAATAAGTTTGACTATGATACAGGAAGGAAATTATGATGGAAAATTATTTTTACAACGTCCACAATGCAGCAGAGGACTTGGACAAATCCTGAAAATCAACTTTGTGACAAGAATCAATTCGCAAATTGACAGTGTTGATACCACTTACCATTAGGTCACCCATCTGCTGTATAACCAACGTTTTTTTAGACATATCAGTTGCCGCAGTTCTGTTTTAACTGCTCTACAACACATGTAACAATAGCAATTCCTTCTCCAATTCACATACTAGCTGATGTTGACTTTTTTTCTAAAAAATAAAGTGAGAGCTTTGAAGCACACATGTTGGCACAAAGATTCCCTGATTGTGTCTCCAGCAAAAAAATACCTACTGATTACAGACAGATCTTTAGCCCCAGAGGGCAATCTGTCTCGTGAAGAATTTAAAAAATGCAAAACACAGCTGTTAAGTCACTCCCCCAGGATCTTGCCATCCTGACGCTACATTAAGCACACTTCGCTGCAAGCGAAATTGAACTGCATTGCAACTTTTCATTAACACCAGCCTTCACATTTTCAATGTTTGCCTAACATCCCAAAAAAGAGCCTTCTGAAAGTCTTAAAACACTCAGGTGTAGGTTTTCTGTGTAAATATTTGTTTTAAAGATTTCATTTCTGAGGTTAAAGAGGCAGCCCACAAAACAAATATCGCCTATCTTTTAGCTACACATCTAGGCTGTAACTGGCTGCCCAACAGGAGTTAATGAGAAAACAGACACAAGTGACTTTCAGAGCACTCTGGAGTATTTAAAATTACAGCAGACATACCGCAGTAACTTCACTAGAGCCCACCTTCTAAATACTTAAGCATTTTTCTCATTATCAAAATAGTGCATTCATGTTGGTCCCAACAAGACGCTAAGCATGTTCGTTTCTACAAATAAAAGTTTTTTGGGCTAATTAATTATTTCTGTAAGCAGATATTTTTCCGACTAGCTTAATTGCAATATTTACATGTGGCACAACTCATTCTAAAAACTCAATTTGTATAAACTATGTTTCTTCCATGTTTTAGAAGAATTGTACATTTTAAGTGTCTTTATTATATACCATTAATACACTGAAGTATGGACTAAGATACGCCAAAAGAGTCTACCTCAAAACCACTATTCGAGCTTAAATAAAACAGCTCACTTACACTCGACAAGAAACCTGTGGCCTAATCAAACCAATGAAATAGCAAAGGGCAAGGCAGAATTTTTTTTTAAATTACAGAGAACGTATTGAATAACTATACATTGTACAAGACAGTGTTCAATAACTACTGTAACTGCATGAACATTTCAGCAGTACCATTTACGACAGAGAAGTGAAAACTGGTTTGAGATTGTTTAAATGAAGATAACGCCAGAAGATAAAGCCAAAGTTGTTTAAACAAAGATAACATCTTATGAACAGCCGATCTAGGCTGTGTGTACCAGGCTGTTTGACATGAGTTTGACCCTTTGTAGATCAGACAAAAAACATTAAAAAGTATGGTCAGGTTCTTCTTCAGTGCTATCGTGTATTTACACCAGAGAATTAACACTTACAATGAATTGGATTAGTCAGTGATGCCAGTTGGGTTTCTTCATTAATCAAATATTTAACTTCTTTTGTTCAACAATGAAAATCAAGTCAATTGGAAAGCTGTCAAAGCACAGCTTAAGTATTATGTTTTTGGGTTTAGTCTTCCTTTAAAACCAACCTAATTTGTTCATAGACCTAAACATTACATTTGGGTGATGAAACATACATATAACGTTTGTATCTTTCTCTACGAGTTGCATATAAACAGACGTTGAATTTGTCAAACACTGTAAAACCCACGTGTCCTCAACAAATTCCAACAACACTGTCGACATTACACGTTTTTAAAGTTGTTGCAAAACACATGGGTCATAAACTGCTATCAATTTGAGGCAGGAGAAATGTTCACTAATACAGGGTGGCCCAAAATTTAGGACACGTCCGGTTATATTTATTTTAGCCAATCACATAGGGTTCTTTCGTTAATTTTAACAAATGTTCAAAACGACATACATTAACATTAACGCATGCATTCATTCTCTTTTTAAATTTATGATTTTTTTTAAGTTTACAGGTGAAATATTAGAACATTCATAATTATGTTTCGTCTCCATTTATTCAGGGTTCTTGGTAGAATTGTGTCAACAGCTTTGAGGTGACCCCCACATGAAGAATAAAAATAGATATTAACAATAACAGATCAAATATTAACTTAAAGAACAAACAATTAAAATGATTTAATGCCAGCGTTAAAATAAATGAAAGAACCCTGTGTGTCCTGACTTTTGCACCACCCTATATAAACACAACTCAATTTCTCATTCTCTACTGCACATGTGCAGCCCTCTATATATCCACTGCTGAATGAGGGCCACCCCCACCATGCAGGTTATTTGACCGTAGTTAACCAAGCTCGTCTGTGCAGGCCAGTTCACATGGGTAGCATAGATGTGGGAGCATAGGAACAAATTGCAACAATGGAATTTGCACCACTGCCCTCTGCTACCAAACATGTAGTCTACTGTACAGTACTGTATTCTAAATGCATTAGGTTTAAAAAAATAAGGTACTGTATACATACTTATCCTGGTATTAAATGGGATATATTCAAAGAGGTTAGCTATTACTATAGTAATACATATTTCCAAATATGTTTACCAACACGCAGCACTTATTCAAGCAAAACAAGTTATTTGGAAACCCAGGGACCTAACACACCGACTCAACGTTGTGGCGTTTAATTACTGGAGCACACATTCAATGTCAAAGTTGAACATCCACATCACGCCTAGAGACACACCATCAATGCACGGCTACTTAACGTCACAATTCAGTGAATATTCAAACTTATAATTAGCTGGGATAAGAAACCCAGCACCACTTCTGCTTTATACTCACCCACCATCATCACCACCGTTGTGACCCAACTTGTACAGGATGCACCATGCATAACGACAGCGTCTTCTCCTGCACATAAAGACAAAGCCACGGTAGTTGTGGAGCAGTTCCACAATGTTGGACATACTAGTCGTGTAGATTTCACACATTTTAAATGTGGATAAACAGAGGTTTGTTTTTGTTTGGGTTAGATCGCGTAAACATTGGTATAATAACGAAGTGGCTTTTTACTTGGGCATAGTATTCAACCCATAGGGATGTAGTTAATACATAAATGTTGTGATCGTCTCTTAACTCTGGAAAACTGCAAGCCGTTGCTGCAATTAGACAATACAGTAAATATCAATTGTACAGTATTGTATATAAGTCCACGCTGGGACGATGGTGCATTAAGTTTGTGGCCGTGTCAACCCATTGACTTATTCTATAAATACGGTTAATATTTTCATTAAACTATGTAAACGTGCCTTTAAAATTGTACACCCTGTAAGTACGGTACAGTAATTACATTACCGTAAAAATAGGATGATTTTTAAACATCAACCTGTGATGTTGCCAGACGTGTCCGAGACTGCGCTGTTATGTGTCACAACAAATACACAAATAGTGGGCGAAACGTGAATGTTCAGAAGCATTTGCGGATTAACAAAAGCGTTAATTACACTCAACGCTTTATGCTGTACTATATTCTTAGTCATGGGAATTGCCAAAACCCAAGGGCAAGGCAATGTGACAGCTGTTTTAGCCGGCCGTGGGATAATGAACATTGGCAACTATTATAATTATTATAGTGTAGTGTTGTTGCCAGTGGAGTATTTAAATAAAATAAAAAGTTAAAGCGCCAAGGTTAAAACTCAAAAAGTAAAAAAAAATTCTACCTGCAAGCGGACCCAGTGCCGAGGTCATTCAGGCGGCAGCAATTAATACGTTACGAGGTTAAACACAAGAACACATTAACGCTATGCATGCCATTGCGCATTGTTCATCACGGTAGAAGATAATAAAAAAACACAATCGAGACAAATGAATTGAAATTGCCCAAGGTTGCGCACAGAGGTCACAAGCCCAGGGCCCCACACAAAGGGCGTCCCCCGTACGAGTTTCCCTCTAGTAAGTGAATTCCCTCATCATTAACTAACTCGGTCATTGACAAACTCGGTCAGTGACTCGGTCACTCTCTCAAGTCACCCGTGAGTCGAGATCGTGCCAAAAGCTCGGCTTCGTGGGCCTCGGTCTCCAGCCTGCACACCGCCCTTGCCTAGACTCCCTACCCAAGGCGTGGCGGATTTCCCCGCAGGGCAGGGAAGGCCGCAAATCAGGGTCGCGGCACGACTCAGAGTTGGCGGGAAAGAGGGGGGTTTGACGACTTACAGGGCTCGGGAAGGGCGTTTATCCGTGCCGAAACTTAATTCATATATATTTTTAAACTGACACTAGAGTACAACACTTACTTTCTTGTAATATGACTTGTTCTCGGCAAAGGAATGTGGAATTTTCACCAGTCGATCCGATTAAATGTATTATGAGCACCAACCCCAAGGCTCGTTTTACGGGAAAACTTGTCTTTGCATTTGGAAGTTATAATACCCTATGTGTAACTGTATATATCGATAACTAATAAGATATTGGCGGAGTAAACTGATGTTTGGTTGTCGTATTAAGGATAGCCTGGTCCCCGTCATATGAATGTGGAAACACCAAAAAGAGTCAACGTCAAAAGAACGTTAACATTACAATACAATATTTTATAAAACTGAGTTACAAGGGCATTGGAGCACTAAACAAGTCACAACACGACATTTAACACTCGACACACACACAACTCTGGATTCTCTCAACCCGCAGGGCACGAAGCTTTTGCGAAAAGGACGGAGCATGCGGCATGGACACCGTGCATGCGAACGTCAGCGCCACGTTTCGGCGACAAAAGTTACGTAAAGACACGACACAAGTTGACACAACGTACAACAGAAGCCTCGCTAACACATCGTTGGCCAGAAAGCGTGGATATGGGACATCTCTTACATGGTTTTAGTAAGCCGGAGGGGAAGGGGGGCCCCGGTTCTTAAGTCTTGATTTACAGCATATAACACTCGTTACAATCCTCAATGGGTTACACACTTCTGTGCTATCGTCACATCGACACAACGCTTAACACAACAAAGCCAAGACAATCGCCGTCAGAAGTAGAAACAAAACAAGACTACACAATCACTATCACAGAAGCGCACAACCCACTCACCCACCACACAGGTCACCATTAATACCACAACACAAGTCAATACAATAACAAATTACACGATGTGACCACGCAATTTCTGCCATGACATCCGCGGTCCACCTGGACCAACACACAACGAGGGCACGAAGCTCTTTCAACGCAGCAGTCAAGGTAACGACAGGCATCTTGAATAGGAGAACATTTGACATCATCTCTATCGTACGACTCTCTCTCAACGCAATTCCTGCCATACAGCAGTCACAAAAACACCGGGACTCGATGCAATCGCTGTTCATCAGCAGTCACACAACACAACTTGTGTTGTTCCAGAGAGTCTTACTTCAATGTGTGATCAATACGCATTTCCTGATGGACTTAACTCACAAGAGTACGCAATAACAAATTTTATGACTTGCTTGCTTGCTTACAAACTATCATAATCACAACAGCAGTCGCAAACAACCCACCACAATACCCATGGCACAACAAATAAACAATTCAGTAGATGCAACAGAACATGGGACACGAAGTAGCAGCAGCAGCAACAACATCGGTGACACAAGCCTCGCAAGTCGCAATCCCAAGAACGACGACCAACTTCTCTAAAACACACGAGGAAGAGAGCCTCCGATTAGCACGGGTGGATTACGTACGGCACGAAAGAAGTTCAAGAGTACATGTCGACAGAGCAACAAACAACAATAAACAATTCGTCAACTCAACGCAACTCACCACGACGGTCAGAGGGCAGCAGCAACCAACACCGCCAACCACAAAGTAGCCCCTCTTCACATTGACATGATACATCGGCGTGTCCCATCCATGTGGTCGGTGTGTGGACACCAAGGAAATGATGATGGTGGTGGTGGTCGTGGTGGTGGTGAAGGGGAACGTCGAGGATGTCTGGACAGTGGATGATGATGAGTGGTTGAGATGAAGGTTATGTGGTGTGGCATTAACGTAGCTTTTGGCTTCGTTGTTTGGGCTGGTTCGTGAGTGTGCTGGGTGAAGGTGGGCGAGTGTTAGCAACGTGGACACACACACACGTGTTAATAACGGTGCCGGATTGCGATCGCATCACAAATAGTGTAGCGAGTGGCAAATCGTGTGGCGGATGGCAATGACGGAACGAGCGGGACGAGCAAAGTGCGTGGGAGGGACACACGAGAATGTGAAGTCACCGACTGCGGCGGGGACGATGGAGATCGCGAGTGGTCAAAGTGTTGGTGAATGGTGGCGTGGTGGTGGTGGTGGTGTTGGAGTACGTGATGTCGAGATGTCCTTGCTGCTTTCCGTCTCGTCGCCGGCCGGGGTTAGTGGGGGTGGTGGTGGTGGCGGCTCAGCTTGCCGGACGCCATTCCTCTTTGTCTTTGCCGTGACCTCTCCTCTCTCAGCGGGCTGCCCAGAGGGGTGTTACCACCCCTACCACCACCCCCCGTCACTACCACCACCCCCTACCACCACCACCCCCCTCTCACTTACTTGCCTCTTTAACATGATTACGCTTTGCCCACTTCGCAGACTTGAGTCTCACCACTACCACCAGCAGCAGCAGAAGAAGCGGCGGCGGTGGTAGCGACAGCGAGAGAGAAGAAGCAGCAGCAGCCAATAATGTCCTGCGGTGGATTTGTCAGATAAGTGTCGAGCAACTCTTGGGCCATCGTTGAATAAGTACATCGCTTGAAGCATTGATGCAATCATCGGCTGGGGTGGGTGGGGGTGATGATGATACGTGCAGCGAGTAAGCTATCTTTACAGGCTTGCACGTGTGCAAAAATCCATGTACCGAGCGAGTACCCAACTTAATCGTCCGGCGAGTGCTGTGGAGTTGACGAGGACACAGCTTGTCCTGAGCAACGCAACGCCGAGAGGTTAACAACCAAAACGAAGGTCCTAACTACGCCTGCCGATATCGTTTCTACGTGCTGCTGCTACTGCAACCACTAGGAAGAACACTGAGAGAGAGATAGACCAGGAGCCCGCGTGATGGGGTGGGGGATACGAGGAAGAAGAAGAGCGAAGGAGGAGGGATGAGGAAGGGATGAAGGAGACGCGAAAAAGATGGGCGTGGGGGTGACTGCTTCTTGCTGGCGCCAACCCCTTTGCATTTCCCAGAGCGCATTGGCAAGCGAGGGGGAGTGGGGGGAGAGGAGGTGGGGGGGTGGGGGTGGGGCGAGGTGGGGGGAGGGAGGTGGGGGGCGGAGGAGGGGGGAGGGGAGGTGGGGGGCGGAGGAGGGGGGAGGGGAGGTGGGGGGCGGAGGAGGGGGGAGGGGAGGTGGGAGGGTGAGGGGAGGTGGGGGGTGGAGGGGGGGGGTAGGGGATTTGCCCCACTCCACTCCAACGTTTGATGGGCAGAGTTCTCGGAAAATTAAATCCTTGGAACTAAAGCAAAACAAACTTCCAAGGTTTTATTAGCGAAGAAGAAGAATGGGAAAAAAGAAGAGCTTAGTTGTACTCTAGATAAGTGAGCGCAATGTGTGCCACGTCTTGGCGAAACAGGCGTAGAGGGCTGTGTTGCCTTTGTCACATTCTGGATGTTTTAGTTGGGTTTTTCTTTTTAAATCCGCTTGTTTGGTGAATAAAGTGCCGTTCATTCGAGTAAAACAGGTTTGTAAAGTCACCGGGTGGATAAGTAATTCATACCTCGTGGGATAGTGTACACCCGATTGAAAAATGATATCTTTGAAGGGCAATAAAAATCTAAATAATACATTGCGCAAAATATATTTGGGTGGAGTTGAGTGATTTCTACTTGTAATTGTAAACCCAGCCGCACAGTTTAACCACACGTTTGGCAATCATTGACATGCTCCACCCAAAGTGAATTAGACCCTTAAACCTGGTGGTTAAAAAAAAAACCTGTAGTTTACATTCTCTACGCTTATTATAATGAATGCGTGTTAAGAATTACATAATGTTGCGTTGCCTATTGACGTCTGGCAGGTCACCAGCAATTGATTCAAAGTAACCCGGCTGACTGCTGATGAGACACTCAGTGCCGAGACCGGCCCTATGAAGAGTGTTGCTTGCACTGAATCAATGCTGCTGAAAGAGCCAGGGAGGAGGAGGGGGGGTTAGTGTGGGCGTAAGAAAGAATGCCTCTTTTATTGATGTCATAACGTGGAGAGACGGACGAGTAACTAAAATAGATTGCTCATCCGTTTTAACATTAAACCTTTGTATTCTTAGTTATTTCGGTAAAGTCACGTAGAAGGGAAATAATAAAAATAAAACAATAACCGAATGAACCAAGAATGTGAATCCCTGCAGTCACGAAAGCTTTAAATCGAAAATTAAAACTTTACCCCCACCAGCTTCTGTGGGGGGAGGGAATTGGTGGTGAGCGCAGAGGGGAAAACCTCCGATCTGGCAACATGAGAGGGGGGCCCACTCCCCACCACCACCACTCGGTGACCCCTGTGCTCGAGAGCCCATTGGCTGGGACGCGAGTGCGCACGTGACCGCCAATCCTGAGCGATGACCAATGGGAGCGCGCGGATTTTGAGTGAGTGGGGGCGGGGGGGGTGCTGTGTGCACACGGCAGCCCCACCCCTTGCCCACGCGCTCCCTCCTCCTCCCCCCGTGACCACGTGGGGCTCTCTAAGTAATGAGCCACTGTGGATAACGCAATGGGGTAAAGCGGACGACGTCTCTCTCAGCATTGTACGTCCATCCAAAATAAAATCAAATAATATTTCTTACACAAACCCATCCGGCGCCCACGGCCTTCTGAGAGTGCATAATTCCAGCAAGATTGATGCAAAAATAAGCAAAACAATCTGAGCCCAGGATTTATCCGAATCAATGCTAGCGAATTGCCAGATATTACTGGTAAGGACCCCTCTCTTTGATATACAAAATTATACAATTCCGTACCTTAAATTGATCATCAGCGTCTTCGTGGAGAATATAGTTTTTTTTAGATTGTATGTTTTTCAGCAGGAAGGGCCCAACACGCTGTTAGGGTCTATTTCATGGGCATCTCGCGACAGTACAGATGTAATATGAATACTGTATAAAGAACACCAATAACAGGAGCGATGCCATAATCAGGACCAATGCAAGTCAAAAGTATCTCCCTGAGTATTGCCACATGCAGCTATGCGCCAGCGGTTACAAATTACACGTTTCCATGCTTGGTGGTGAGGAGTCTAAGATAACCACAGATTAATAATTATTAATCTGTGGTTATATCTGTGCAACTCCAATTACACTATGTAACACAATGTTTGTTCCTGGGTAGTAAGTGTTATTTCGTAATTGCTTATGCCTAAAAAGTATATAAAATGGCTATTATTCCCCACAAACTTTGCTTTTGTGACCAGGACAGTGATATTTTGAAATTTACCTATTTTCAATGAGAAAACGGGCGGATATGTGTCTTTTCGTTCACATATGAATGAAAATGTACATGTATTTATACTAAAGTAATACAACAATGACTACACAAGATTTAGAAGTGAGTAGTTTTTCGAGATTTACGATTATACTGTAAATCACTTTCACGAATCAGCCCTCAAATGTAGTCTCCCATCATGTTATCGTGATACCGTCCTTGGTAGCTTCCTGGTGTGGAGGTCGCCCTCCGATCTTACATTAACATGCCAATTTCTCACATTAACATCAATAGCCGACCACCACTTTGTTTATGTCCCTTGGGCTACACCCATTTAAAACCTTTAAAACAGCCTGCCTCAGCAGCTTTCCTCTCTTTTTTCAGCCTGATGACGACCGCTTGCGTTGCGATCGAAACGTCGTAGTTTTTTGTTATTTTTGTTATTTTCTTTGAACCTATCTACGTGACTTTACCAAAAGACTCAAAGAATATGAATTCCTGCAGTCACGAAAGCTTTAAGTCAAGATTCATCTGGAATCTTCTGTAAAATAGATACATTTCAAAATATCAATGTCCTGGTCACAAAAGTAAAGTTTATGGGGAATAATAGCCATTTTCTGTACTTTTGAGGCATAAGCAATTAGGAAATAACACTTAGTACCCAGGAACAAAAAAAAATGTGTTATACAATTTTATAATTTTATCAGAGTTGCATTAATTGTATTGATCCTTTAAAAAGAATGGGATAAGTTTGTGCACAAGCGCAAACGGCTGGCTTTCCTTTTCAATGTTTATGTTAAAATGTTTAATTCACCGGCAGGGTGGCACATTGTAACACTAGTGGGCTTTACCTGGTAAAATAAAATAGTTTCTAGTTTTCGTGCCTCACAGCAAGAAGGAGTCTGTCCCCCCTCCCCCCTCCCCCTCCTTGTTCTGAATGGGTTTCCTCGAGTTTCCTCCCGGAGCTAAAACACACACACAATGTCACTGGTATTTCGCCAAAACATACCCGTTTACACTGCTGGGTGGCCAGAGACTGTTTATACCCCTCACGGAATTCAATTCAGAGGAATTAAACATGGGGGCTGCAAGTGGCGGGAGGCATGAATAAGCAAGTTTAAATGGAAAGAACTCGGATAGTTTTATAAAAATTCTCTGACAGCGACCATGTTTGGCGAGTAGAACGCCGCTCCCGTGGTTGCAACATCAGATTACTGATGAACGGAAGAGACAGCTTTGAAATTTTCATTAAAAACCACCTTTGGGGAAAACATTTCAAAGATTTTAATTTGAGATTTGTCTCGCTGATAACATTATGGAAATCCAGACACCGTGCATTATATTTTTTCCTCGCGGGAAAACGCACGGAGTGGTTGGCGCTCATCTCCAATGGCATGAACCAGTAGTGGAAATTCCACATTCCTCTAGACCAGCCACTGTATTTGACAACCATTGTTGAATCCCCACAAAGTTGTAATTTGTTTAACGGCCCCAGAAGGATACTGGGAAGACCCACCAGAGTTTAACATTCTCATTTAAACTTGTGACATTGTATAATAATTTACACTTCTAAAGCGCCTTTCAACCAGAGATTACAAGGCACTATACAAAACAAAAACAAACATCCCCGTATAGCCTTAACAGACTGTTGGGTCAAGTGCTGTTAGCGAGCAACTTTGAAGGCCGGGACAGCACACGAGGGGGTTGGTGGCCAGTACCACGCCCGGCCGCCTTTGTCTCTCGAGTGGCGATGTTTACACACCGCACTAGGAAATTCATTTTGAGGCTGAGTCGACCTTGGGGAGGACCAGGACTAGCGCAGATATTCACCGGTGTTGGCCGTGAGCGAAATCGATTTCGGGTCGCCGGGTTCAGAGCGCGGCGCACTAACCGCGACACTACCATTCCCCACAAAACACACACACGCAGGCTCACAACAATCAGATCCAACCCCACAGCAAAGGATTCCAGAAATAGAAAAAAGCCCTTAAAAATAGGTACTTAAGGCCCGATTTGAAAAAAACGAGGGAGCCAGTGGAGCGAATGTCCAGTGGAAGTAAATCCCACAGCCTGGGGGCCACCCGAGTCGATTGCTCTAACCGCACCGCCACCTATCCCGGGCTGATTTATATTAAGCACTCACTGAACACGGGAATATGCATAAAATAAACAAACCTGTTAATAACCGCACTTAATCACATGACCTCCAGCCTTAAACCAAGCGGTTTACACATTGAAAGTAAAATCAATTATTGTACAGTATGCATTCCTGGAATAATTATTTCCAAACTCAATACTGAGACTGTAATGTATCAGGGGCTATTAAAGCCATGTATACAGCTGGCTGAAGGACGAGAGTCGAGCAGAAGGAACACAAGCAAGGTTTTGTGTGTTTACAAAATGTGGTCATGTGCTTAAGGCGCTCAGCATAACAATGCTTACAAGGTCTTCGCTGCGCATTCATTTGCATGTACAAAATGATCTCCCCCCTCCCTCTTTGGACAAAAAAAACTATTCCGTTGTGTCACTATGCCCTTGATAATCCAGCCGAGTGTTAATGTGGTAGAGCACTCTGCTTGCCGTTAGGTTACCAGTTTGAATCCCCAGTCCGGTGTGGAATCTGCCCATAATGATTCCAGGATAGAGACAAATTAGTATAATTTGGTAGGATTTAGAGACTCGCCCAAACCATGGAGTGTGGAATTTCAATCACTGATTCAGGGCGATCAATGGAGCGGAGCATCGCTATTGACTTCAGACCAAGTGGTGCAGCCTTCTCAGGTGATGTTTATTTTATCCACCCCGTATGGGTGCTGTTGACCGGCTCAGTTAGTTGTTCCTGGCTGTGCTTTAACTCATGCCCTCATGGTCACAACCTCGGGGCTCTAGTAAGTCACCGATTCCATTCGCAGCCACATTACGCTTTACATTTTCTACGCGCGAGTTCAACAATACATCCTGAATAAATGGGGTGTTCGTTATAACCGAATCAAAGTGAGTTTATATATATACGTCCCCAGGCCATTTTCAGCAGTGTCCGCAGTGCCGGTTCTGAGCAAAATTAATGTACAGTGCTATATTATAAATCGGTGGTGTAGTAGAAAAATCTACTTGCAAGTGGGGCTTTTGTAACACCATGCAAACACTCCTGTTTGTGTTAGTGCCAATTTGTTTTTTTTATAAAATAAAAAGAATGTGCCCTCCATGCTCATATTTGTTGTCTGTCCCTACACCAATGGAACATTAACACTTCTTTGGCAAGGAGTCGTCTCTGCGGAGGGAACCAATGTTGACTGCCCACGAAGTGGAACAAATTTTTATCGATCGATATATGCAGAGTTCGTAAAGGGCGCAGTGGTTAGAATGCCACGCTATGAACCCGGCGACCTTAGCCAGATTGATGGCCATTGCGAACGTGAGTGGTGATGTCGGAGCTATCTGGATCCCCCCCCTCTCTTTCACTAAGCCACACTGAATCGCGTGGTGAAGTATGGTTAAACAACTCGCTATGACTAGCACACAATTGGGGAGGCCTTCATCCTGCTGTGAATTTAGAATAGGGATGTAATTATTATTCATTTTAAACAGTTGTTATAAGGTTCTGACCCGCCCCTACTGGACATCTCTGAAAAATAGCTTTATAGCTTATCAGATTCCTCCAGTATAAATACATATTCTGATGATGAAAACAAAGCTTCTGCTGCTATATACCGGCCACTTAATAGGTCAGCAGCTTTTAGTTCTCACAGCACATAATGATCTCTGTATCATCCACCAACCCGGCCTCGAGAGCACTGGATCAAAGAAGTGGCTAGCTGCTCCAGTGGGAATCTACTGAAATTTCACTGCCAATGTCTACCTGGACATTTTGCGAGGCTGTATCCAATGACTGGAGATGAAGTTGAATTACGATGCTTTATAAATCCAAATAACAGTGTAAACATATAATATATTATACATTTGTCACTGACATTATCTAATTAATAAAGATTGTGTTTAACTAAGATTTGTTGAGCTGTGGTTGATTATGAATGCAACATCCCCGTGCCCCTGTATACATCTCGACCATGAGTAATTGAATAATTGTTTTTCCCAAAACTGCTTACAAATTCTACATCCAACCCATTTTTTTATACATCCCATTTGTAGACATGACATTCGGGTGGGGTGGCGCTGTACTTAGACTTCCTGAATGGCAGTGAAAGGGTCGTAAGTTCAAATCCCATTTATGGGGGTCGACGCAACCTGCCATCCCTCAGGGGTCAATGCAAAAGCACCACTTCATGAGTAGTCAACAGTGGTGGCAGCAGCGCAGAGTGGTTGGCATGGGCCCTGGTCGAAGGAATGTATGGGCCCCCTGTCCAATTCTTCATAGTCCGGCGCCTTGGGCCCCTCCGGCCTGTGGGGACGCCACCAAATGGTTGTCCCATGGAGAGGACAGGCTCTGACCTGCCCCTACTGGACATTTGTGAAAAAGATCTTCATCGCTCATCGGGTTCCTCCGTGTAAATACATATTCTGAGTCTGATTCTTTCCATGAGAATCTTGAATTTGTAACATTTCTACCACTTGGCTCAAGACCACCCGCAGACACGAATGCCACCCCAGCCCATTCGAGCAGAGGCTCTCTTTGGCTCGACTTGTTAATGCGTAGTCAGCGAAATTGGCCCCGAGACTCTCTGTACGAACCAGTCCGCCGCTGCAGAGCATTTGCACCGCGTGCACCTCCGCGTCAACGAGAGCGGCACGCAACGTGCACGCATACGCGCAGCTCGCCGATTAACAACAAGTCTTGGTAATCACGTGACACGGAGGACTTTGGAGCCCGCGGGAGGCATTCGACTAAAAGGAGCGAGTTAATAATCCCGTACATCGCGGCACAGTAATGCACGCCTCATTCACTTTGTAATCGCATCATCAGCCGGCCTTTTCCCAAGCTGTCCCCGCTCAGCGGTCTCCGAGGGGCCTCGGCCGCAGGAGTGGCTGTGGGATTGCATTCCATTGCATCTACACACACACGGGCACTGTGACACCGAGATTAGCGCGCTATGCGTGTGAGTGTGTGTGCTTCAGCAGTAGTGTAGCTACACTGCGAACCCGGCCATCCGAGTTCGATTCCCGCTAATGGCCAGCAACACCAGTGACGATTATCTGAATCGGTCTTGGACCTGGCCTGCCTCCCCTAGGTCGACCCAGCCTCAAATCGGTATCTGGTGCGGTGAGTAAATATTGCCACTGGGGAGACAAAGGCGGCCGGGCGTGGTGTTGGCCACCCACCCACCCACTCGCGTGCTGTGTAGACCTTCATAGGTGCTCGCTAACAACATTTGCCCCAACAGTCTGTTAAGGCTATACGAGGAAGCTGTGTCTTTGTTGCCACATCTCGAGACTTAAATCTTCTCCAGTAATAAAGGTCATCTTTGAGAATTAGTTAAAGCATATACAGTCAAAATATGATGACAGCATGCTCAAGATTTCAACAGTTAACTTTTAACGGTATGGGTATGTACGTTGCGTTGCACCTCCTTCGCACCGTACACAGCCAATCGCTTGGAATGCTCGGGATGTTCTGTGACTTCGTGTGGGAGGACGCTTGAGCAACCCAGAGAAAAAGCCATGCAATTCGAGGGGACCTTAGTGCCATTCCCCGCCACACCTTTACAAATCTACGTCGACAAGACTGGCAATCTCTCGCGGTCACATGTCCAAGCGCGGACTCGGCTCAATGCTGCTTCGGAGATTTGGCGAGTTCGATTATTCGGTTGTACCGACCGCGGGCAATTGTTGATCGTAAATACCACTCTGCTTAAGTAACCAGCACAGAGGGCCTCGCTGAGAAAACTGGGATAATGAATCTTACACATCCCACAGAAGCTCATGTGGGAGAAAACCCGCATGTGGGTTTATTGGTCAACAAAAAATCCAAACTGGTCACAGACCAATTTCATAGACTGATCCCCACTGAATGCGCCAGCCGAACAAACAGGCAAGCCACTGTCGCAATAGTCACTTCCAGATGGGTAACAAAAACAACAAAAGCAAATATGAAATGGGGAAAAAAACTTTTAAGTTCCCCCAAATACTTCAAGATCTCGAGATAACCCCTTTGATTCGGCACCACGAGCATGCCAGCTACTGCTTCTACGACTCTTCACAAACACACGTTGTCTTCCCTACAGCAGACGAGATGAGTGTCTAAAATCGCCGGCACGTAAGCGGGTTTATCCGAATCTGGTTAACTTTAATCCCACGGCAATTTGTGTGGATTGGTGGGGGGGTCTGGAGTTTCTATTTCGAGCTGCTGTTTGCACTGTACATACTGTACTGCATTGCTCTGTCTGAGCCCCCTTCTCCCAGTCCCCCCCTTCTCCCCCAGCACCCCCCCCTAATCCCCCCGTCCTCCCCTTCTCCCCCAGCACCCTCCAGTAGTCTCCCCCAGCACCCCCCCCCCCGCAGTCCCCCCCTTCTCCCCCAGCACCCCCCCAAGTCCCCCCCTTCACCATCAGCCCCCCCCCAGACCCCCCCTTCTCCCCCGAACCCCTCCAGCCCCCCCATTCCCCTCTTCTCCCCCAGCCCCCCCCCAGTTCCCCCCCCCCTTCTCCCCCAGCCCCCCGAATCTCTCCCCGCTTCTCGCCCCAGCCGCCCCAGACCCCCCCCCCCTTCTCCCCCGAACCCCTCCAGCCCCCCCATTCCCCTCTTCTCCCCCAGCCCCCCCCCCCCAGTCCCCCCCCCCTTCTCCCCCAGCCCCCCGAATCTCTCCCCGCTTTTCGCCCCAGCCGCCCCAGACCCCCCCTTCTCCCCCGAACCCGATCTCAAACCCTCTCCTGGAGTGTGCCTCACGGTCCCCACCTGCCACCCTCTCCTAAGTCTTCCCTATACCGCGCTTTGTTTGCATTCCCATCGTGTTTTTCAGACTCAGAATGTTTATTTAAGACTGGAGGAATCCGATGAGCTTTGAGGCTCTTGATCACAGACGTCCAGTAGGGGCGGGTAAGAACGTCACAAACAACAGACAACACAAAAAAAAACACGATAGGAGTGCAAAGTATACGAAGAGGTAAACAAATCACTTGAACAATATACAAATACAACTAAACAAGGTTTTTGTTATCTAAGCAGGTAAAGCCCACTAAGCTATTCGCGTCTGAGCTGCTCCTAATGGACATCTGTGAAAAAAGCTTCATAGCTCATCGGATTCCTCCAGGATAAACACTGATTCTGAATTGCTGCCACTGTTTACACCCAGCAGACAAGGGGGACCTCGATCAGGTTAACCCTAAAAAAATGTCTCAACGGTACAAGTGTCTTGCTGATCAAATGAGAATTTGTTTTTGAAAGTCCATCAGCCTATTGGCTTCCCAGGACAATATTTATCCAGCGGCATTCGTTTAAGTAAGCCAACTCTGGACCGGTTTCAACCTTAAGTATGCTGGCCTAAACAGATTATGATTAATAATATTGGCTTGGAAAGCGATTCGGCCAATGACCTCAAAGCATTATTTGTATGCATATATGTGGAGACACAAAACAGGAGGGTTCTGGTTATGCTGTATATGGTTTCGCTCAATTTTACACGCAACACGAGTTTTGTACACAACGAGATTTTAGCAGTTGCTGTACTCAACTCCTAGTCTTGAGTCAATAGTGGGAATACCACATTCCTCTGACAGGTGCCAGTGTCTTCACAGACCAGCCACTGTTGTTGCCTTTGCTTTATCGTCCTGCCTAAGCTTGCTCACAAATGTTAGTATGTGCAGCGTATCATCGTGTTCATCAGCAGCAGCGGTCATGTTCTATGGCGGCTGCACCACTGTGGCGAGATATTAAGTACCTCGTCTGGTATGTATGTTGGACTTCTTTCGCGCCGTACGTAGCCAACCGCGCTAATCGGAGGTGCGGGGGAAGGACAACAAACTAAACAAAAAAAAAGCAGTTCTAACGAAATTAGTTTTCAATCGAGACGATTTAAACGTGCATAGCTCCAACGGCGTCCTTAATATCGGAGGGAAGAGCGTTCCAGACGGACGTAGAAGCGCACCTTAAAAAGCACGCGATGCGGTGATGTCAGCCACTTAACGAGATCCACTGTTGACAAGATTAAACACGGGGCCTCTCATTAATAAACGCAGGCAAAGCCACAGGACCCAGCCACGGAACTGCCTTAGCACCACTTTTTTCCTCCAACACACACATTCCTCAGGATCTGGCCCAAGTCTACGGCCATCGCCATTGCCAAGCATGGGAAGCGAACCAACACCGCCACCACCAGCAAACCCCCACTGCATCCCGTACGATGTTACAAGTTCACGGAGAGATTACAGCTGGCAGGGGATAGCGCCACTTTGCTCGACGCAGCGCTACCGGACGGACAATATTTTGGCGAGTGATGGGAGTGCAGCTGTACCGGCCGCGCTGTGAGCTCCCAGCGACGCACGCCGAGTGTGGGATTTGGTGAAATCTCAAGACTGTGGGATTTAATCGAGTTTGTTGTTCTTTTAAAATCACAGTTGCTGAGCACAGCCCAATTGTCCAAAAAAGCCAAGCGACCACAGCAACGGACAGCACCATTACGGTGTGAATAGATCAGAGTTAACACGCTCTTAAAATGAGCAAGGTTATCGTAAGAGTTTGATAGAACAACAACAACACACATTGGGAGGGAATTCCAAAGTCGAGCACAGTGAGGATAGAAACAGAGAGCGAAGTGTTTATGCCGTGCGGTGCGGTGGTTGAACGCGGGCGATGTGGATTGAGACAACTCAGTCGGCCTGGCACGAGCGACTCCTCAGCGTGGGCGAAGGACTGAACGAGTGAAGTTCATTGACCGGCTCCTACGCCACACACGTGGAGGTGGGGGGGATGGCATCATCCCGAACGGCAGCAAAATCGGCCCACGTGAAGCAATGATGGCATTCAGCCGAGACGTTGTGGCTCAAAAAATCTCCCCACAAATCCCCCCGGCTCGACACCAGATACTCTTCAACGACGGCGACCACGAATGGGCCCTCCCGAGTGGAGTTGAGAGCTGCGCGAAACCCGAAGCTCCAGCGTTGCTTTGCCACGCTTTGTGACGTTCCTCCAGCCACCCCCAGGCACCCACCGCGTGCAGCAATCGCGGGGCTCGCGCCGCCGTCCCGAACGTGTTGAAGCGTTCGCCCACCCAATGGCTTCACTTCAAGCGTGGGATTTCCATGGGCACGGTTCTCCGGGAAGAGAACCACAAAAAAATATAAACCCGCTGACTTTGCTCGAGCCCGGCAATGCAAATGCATCACCGGCCGCATTAATTCGCCGGCAGTCCCACGCGCTCGCCCGCGGGAATTCGCGATGCGAAATGCAGAATTCCGCTCCACGTTTTAGGAGGGGGGGCAATGGTGGGGGGGGGGGCAGCGAGCGGAGGAGCGTTTTGCTCATTTACATTCCGCCGCCCCGGGAATTGAAGCGCCAAGATTCTGTTTGCCGTCCGTGCCGATGCCGTAAACGCAGAGCCGGTGCCTCGTGAGCCGTCTCTCCTCTGTTTAGACGCCGCTCTAAACAGGGGAGAGACGTGAGGGCGCGGCGCATCTCAGCCTGGTTGAATCGCGACTTTCTGGGATGGAGGATAGCACGCACGGCACGTGGGGAGGGATCATCAGACAGCTGTATCGAAGCGAGGGCATGGGTTGGGTGGGGAGTCAGAATGAGTGCCGCGGTGCCCATAGACGCGGTGTTTCATATATGGGCACTCATTGGTGGATTGAAACTCATACAGACGCTCCCCCCTCTGGGTTTACACTAATCTTTGGCTGTTTAATTTTACACACTTTCCTTTCTGGGTTCAGTAGAGGCATTTGAGCCATTTTAGCCAAAATTAATGAGATCACCGATTCGCCCCAAAGGATATGATGGCTTGGCATGATTTGGGGTTGTTATTCAATCAAAACAATACGTATTTTTGTCTTACGTTTACTGGGTAATGTGTTATTGTAATGTGTCCAATTATATTTATGTTTCGTTTGGAGGTTTTTGCACATTTTTGTTAGCCTAAATGTATAATTATCATAACATTATCATGTCATATTCACGTACAATAATTGTAATGAATCATAAACGATAGTCACATCCACAATTCCATTCGTGCATTATGGACATGAGAATTGCAGCTTTGTTCAGGATCGGGATTTGCATTTACGGAGCGCTCACTTAAACGACCTTGAAGCTCAAATCACTTGACATCACATCTCTTATGATGAAAAATAAGAATAGGTAGATGTTCAAACACCAAAATATAAATATTTTGCAAGGCATCAAGTCTGAATTAACCACACATACATGTGGCAAAACATCCAGACAAACATGCTCTGATGATATATGCATTGTCCTTGAAATTGATTGGTCTACACTAGTGACGGTCTCCTTCATGGCCTTGTCTCACCGCCAGTGTCAGGTCAGAGAACGCCAAAAGGCAAACAGTACGAAAACAATGCGAGTCTCAGAGCATTTATATCTCGGGGACGAGCAGAGATATCACATGTCGTACTCAATCAATCCAACGCTCCTGCTGCAATCTAGCCAAGGGGAAAACTCCTGGTGATCATTACTTACCTCGTGGATTCTGCCTTTCGTCCAACACTCGACTTAGCCCCCACGATCTCTCAGTGAACTCTTATCTGGTTTAAATAAAAGCGCCGTTTGAGTGCCGTCTGACTCAACCTGCGTGTCCCCTACTCAGCGGAGCACGGGGGCATTGCTCACACCTCCGTTGTTGAGTCCTGAGCGCAACAGAGGAAATTCCACATTCCTTGAGGGGGGGGAACTCCAACCAGAGGAGAAACCACTGTGTTCTAAGCATGTATGTTGAACTTCTTTCGCACCGTACGTAGCTAATGGAAGGTGCGGGGGGAAGGACAACAAATTTAACACAAAACGGAGGTTTAAAAGTGCATAGCTCCAGTGGCTTCCTAATATCGAAAGGAAGAGCGTACCAGATGGCCGCAGAAGCGCATCTGAAAGCGCCCGATGCGATGACCGTCTTTGTTCTATGACTATCCAGAAACTGCTGCGAGGGTGAGTTCGCGTGATGATGGTTTATGTTCCTTAACGAGATCAGCAATGTATTGTGGTTCATTTGTGGTGAGCGATTTGGGTGTAAATGAGTGCGACCTTCAAATGTATTCGTTCGGCAACCGGAAGCCAATGGAACTCAGCGAGGACTGGACGAACGCCGTCGGATCTTCGCATTGGGATTCCAGATGACAGTTCAGCCCTTGCCGATCTCTACAATAAAGCTGGACCGACTCCAGCATGCATGAGCACCGATTTAAAAAAATAAGCCATTAAGTTAAATGATGTGGACTTATTTATGCAAATTATTTAATTAATCAACGTGGGAGTGTAATTCATCTTCAATACATTTTCCATAATTCCCCTCCCCCATCTGTTTCTTAACATCACGCCTGATATTTCCCAGTAAAACCAGCTAATGTAATACACATCGAAATTTAATTATCAAAATAAATACAAATATATTTCGAGTTAAGTGTTTTTGAAGTATATAAAAACACACAAAAGCAGCCATCTCATAAAGCATTAATAGCACATTACGTGTTCAGACCCCCATTGTATTTCAATGCGAGTGCATGCATAATTATGGAATTCCCATTGTATTTCAATTAAACGAAGATCCTTAATTAATCTGTAATCAGCAGGGGAGGAACATATTTTACGAAAATACTTCTGGCTTGTAAGATATTGCTGCAAACATAATAATGCACTCCACCCACCCACCACCACCAGCTTAATAATCGGACAAACTACAACATCTCAAAACATTTCGATTTAAAGCTTTCGTGACTGCAGGGATTCATATTCTTGGTTCTTTCGGTAATGTCACGTATAATACAATAATAAAAAGAAAATATAATAAGAAAAAACAATTCTCACGACGTTTCGGCCACAGCGCAAGCAGCCGTCCTCAGGTGAAGAAACAGAGCTGCCGGACGCTGTCTTTCCGACAGCTCTGTTTCTTCACCTGAGGACGGCTGCTTGCGTTGTGGCCGAAACGTCGTGATAATTTTATTTTATTATGTTTAATTTTTATTATTTTATTATTTCCCTTCTACGTGACTTTACCGAAAGAACCAAGAATATGGATGTCAAAACATCTCTCTGGCTTTGGGCCTTCTGCTCGACCACTGGGTGCCACTCCAATGTGCATCTCGGTAACCGGACCTGCTCCATCCTGAACGCATGATCCAGACAATCCCCTCTCAATGTAACTATCACAGTGGACCATCTGGAACACACCACACCGCTTTGCTCACGACTCAGCGATTGCTGGTGACCACAGACAAGCGGGAAGGCAGCCAACACCGACACCAACAATGCCTGGTCAACAATGCTGGATCAGCAATGCCTGATCAACAATTACTGATCAACAATGCCTATCAACATCCTGATCACTTTTCAGAGACGACATCCAGTTCAGAAATTCTGCAGACTCGTGTTACACCAGCATGTGACGCCGAGGGTCACGAGCTGCAGAGAAACTGCGCATTACAATAACTGTGGATGCAACTTTCAGGAGCCCGATGTTGTAGCTGTGGTGAGCTCGGCAAATTATGCTGCTCACCCTCCTTGGCAGTCCTTGCAGCATGAGGACCCATCATAGCATTTCAGCCTTCCCTTGGAAATGTATAGCAGGGACATGAACCGCTTATACTGCTAGGAACCCACTGGTTCCACCAGCCCACAGGGGATTATTGTGTCCGTCCGTCGTGCAGGGAGGGGCTGGGTGGGGAGGGAGGGGCTGGGTGGGGAGGGGCTGGTCACCCCGTGGTGCCCTTATAAAACTCAACGTTTAAACTACTCACGCCGGCTTGTGCCCGCCCTGGCCATTGACCGAGCAACCAAACGTTCCTACCAGCTCCCTCCGCAGGAATGTGTTCATTGCAAAATGGGCGCCGCGGTGACGAGATGTTAACTACATCGCCTGGTTTGCAGGAGGCCGTGGGTTCGATCCCGACCCTGATGCGTGTATATTTGGAATGTGTATGTTCCCCCCGTGGTCGCGTGGATTTTCTCCAGGTCCTCCGGTGTTTCGCTCCACACTTAGAAACAAGTGCTTAGAGTATTTGGTGGCTTTCGATTTCCATAATATAAGTCACTTTGTTGAGCTGTCATTTGTGGGCAGATCGCTTCGGGAAAAGCTATATAGCTTACCAGGTAAGGTCCACTGATTGGCATTTGTTTAAGCAAGCAAATTCTGTACCGGTATCAATCAACCTCCGAGGTATTATCAGTCGACAGGCGTGTTTAACAAATGCTACTGCATCACCAGATATCATTAGGAAGGGCACTCCATCTGAACGACAGGGCCCTGTTACTACGGACTGCCTTTTTTGAAGGCCTGTTCGTCGAAAGACTGAGCAAATAATTATCAGTGGGCAAAACCGAAAAAAATCACTATCAATACATTAACATTGTTTCCAGTTTACAGCCCAAAACCAGTGGTGGAAATTCCACATTCCTATGGCAGGGTTGAGTTTATCCACAGCACCATTACTCTCGACTTTCCACAAAGCGGTACATATTTGTATTGACCCTGGAAGGACGAACGGCTCCAACGACCCCTCACCGGGATTTGAACTCACAACCTTCCGACCACGAGCTGCGCTCTCCAACCACTTGTGGTGTGGTCGAGTCAGCAGTGCAACATGTGCACACACTCTGCATGTACACAGACGTGTACACCTACCGTACATGTACACATATGTACACATTCGTGCCCATATACAAACACAGCAGTAGTGTGAGTCGGTAACCTAAACTTTCACATATTTTGTCGCCTGTGTCCACACCACGCATTAACAGTATGCCTCCGCTCATAGAGACACTGCCTTTACATTCCAAAATAAATGAGCTTGGGATGAGTAATGTGCAAGGGATTAGATCACTTAATAAATTCGGGCACCATTCAACCCCAATGCAAGTGGAGTTATTAAGAAAAACAGCAACGGGAGATTTACAGCCCTGATGGGGGCGGCTTGGGGCTCTGGTGGGGGTGGAGGTGGTGGTGTTTCTGCGGCGGTTTGTGCCACATCTGACATCAGAAGCATGTGAATCGGTCACCGGCCTCCAAACCTTGCAACCAACCCGTGCCAATCACAATGGTGAATTATTAATTATACACATAAAATTAAAACAAATGTTATGTTACCAGGTAAAGCCCATTGAGTTATACAGCTCTGTTTTTCAGAAGCGACCTGGTTATCACAAATGATAGCTCAACGAAGTGGCTTATCACGGGGAAATTTATAGCAGCAGGCAAATACTTAACATACATGCAATACGTATGAGCAGGAAATTAACAAGTATGGTACAATAAACCCCGTGACTAGCACAGCATGGGGGAGGCCTGCAATCCAACAGAGGATTTACAAAGGGATGTATATTTATATTGTTATTATTGTTGTGTAATAATCATTTATTATTCTATAGCTGTACATCAGCCGGAGGAAGGAGCTCAGTGTGAATAATTTGAGAGGCAAAGACTTTAGATGAAGCCTTAAATGTGTTTGCTTATCATTTTGCCTTTTTAATATCTGAGCTGTCAGATGATTATTACCAAACTTGTCGGCCAGGGACTGTTATATTTAATATTTTCAAAGGTCATTTATAATACCCTCGTGTGAGTCTGAGAGAAACGAACCGTTTGGCACAGAGAGCCGTTTTGGGAGAGCGTGGCTTTTACGCGCGGCGGCAGAGATAGCTCTTGAAGACACCAACATCGAAGATATTTTACTCTGCTTCGCGTGTGAAGCTGAAATGATTTTCACATTTGCAAATAAATTAGATGAACTGAAAAAAAATACCAATATTGTACGTAATTGTTTACTTCTGTTGTGTTATTGGTGACCGGACTACACTTGAGAAACCATTGTCATCAAGTGGAGCTGCCCATATTCAAGCCCAGTATTTCTGTGGTGCCGGCTCAGTTATCTGACCTCTGACACAGCTGGATGTTTAGCATCCTTCCCAATATGTACAATTAACTCCCGGGGCTGATACTGGATCAGGCGTCTAAGCCAGCACCACTAAAATCCAGGCTTCAAATCCAGGTTTCAGTCGCCTGTGATTAAAACGGCTTCTCATGTACAGCGAGGTGATCGTCTCACTGCAATAAACATTGTATTTAATTATTTTGAATTCTAATTAGTTCATTCAGGCCTGTTCATCGGCACACGACAATGCACCGCATTTAAATGTCCATACGGCCATTGTTATGAAATGTGTTACGGTTCAACACAAAAGGGACGCATTGTTACACTCATAATTAAAAAAAAATACTGTATAGTAAATACAACATAAAAAAAGTAACACATATTTTAAAAAAATCCGTTTCCACTTAGCTTGAGTCCTTATGCTAGCTTGAAGTCAGAAGGGGGGGGGGGTAATGAGTCGCCACAATTGCACACACACACGGGGCTCGCGCGCACACACAGACCAATACCAATACCCGCCATTCGCCACTCAGTGACGGTGGCGTCACCACGGCGACTGTGCCAGGCCCGATGCACGTGAAGTGTCGAAGGCTCGCTGACAGGAGGTCTCGAGACAGACCCAGGTGGTGCCATGGGTTGGCTATT